>NC_072853.1:85795129-87045129 GCF_028858705.1 Grus americana | reverse complement strand
TAGACCCGTGAAGAGGGGAGCCCACGCCAGGGCAGGTTTGCTGGCAGGACGTGTGACCCTGTGGGAGGGACCCAACGCTGGAGCAGTTTGCTCCTGAAGGTCTGCACCCTGTGGGAGAGACCCCACGCTGGAGCAGTCTGCTCCTGAAGGTCTGCACCCTGTGGGAGAGACTACGCTGGAGCGGTTTGTGAAGGACTGTAGCCCGTGGGAGAGACTCCATGTTGGAGCAGGGGAATGTTGAGAGGAGTCCTCCCCCTGAGGACAAAGAAGTGGCAGAGACAATGTGTGCTGAACTGACCGCAACCCCCATTCCCTGCCCCCTTGTGCCGCTGAGGGGGGGAGGAGGTTGAAGCCGGGAGTGAAGTTGAGCCCGAGAAGATGGGAGGGGTGGGGGGAGGTGTTTTAAGACTTGATTGTATTTTCTCATTGCTCTACTCTGTTTTGCCTAGTAATAAATTAGATGAATCTCCTCTCTACATTCAGTCTGTTTTGCTCCTGACGGTAATTAGCGAGTGATCTCCCCCTGTCCTTATCTCGACCCAAGCCTTTTGTTAGACTTCTCCTCTTCCATCCCGCTGGGGGAGGGGTGAGTGAGCGGCCGCGTGGCACCCAGCTACCGGCTGGGCCTAAACCACGACATCTGATAAGACAAAGGTTTAAGAGTTGAATATTCCTCAGAAAATGATAGTTAACATTTGATACATTACATTATACTATAGCAACACCACAATATATGTTCCTCAGAGTATAATAATATGTATTATTAGACAGTTTTAAAATTTCTTATCAGTACTAATAAAAATAATTTTGGATATGTGATGAAATCCTCAGAAAATAATAAGGACTGGCAAAGCAATGGCTAATAAAGGAGCTCTATATTTATAGCTTTGCTATAGTCCCATGGACAAATATAGTCAATAACCACCTATCAGATCTTGTTTCTCTCTAGACAATCTGATGAAAACAAAAACATTGATAAAATATTTTTTGTAAAAGCAACAGAATGAGACAATGATCCTTTATTCCAAACAAGAACATGTACCTGTAATATTACTTTTTTTCCAAGGAATTCGACCTGGTTTTAGTGGAATTGCGAGTTTAGCATGAAAATGTAAAGCACATGCAAGGACAAAACACCTAATTTATTAAATTGCCTATTGCTATTATATGTCATCATCTTCTTTGCCAATGAATGAAGTATGAAAATTTTAGTTCACAACACATGGTGGGATGAGGATGATGTTAATTAAAGCATAGATATATAGTTAAAGTCATAGATGCGCTATAACGTATAAAGATCTAGTGCTTTGTTTTGACTGAGTGGGCAGCAAACTCATATTTTACACTAAAAGTAATGATGGGAAGTGCAAAGGAGACAAAAAATTGCCATGTGACCAGTGACCAAAATTAAGACTAGGCAAAAGGCCGAAATATGTGACCCAATGTACAGAGTACACTACTAGTTCTGTCCATTCATTTTCCTGAGAAAGAACATACAATGACAGGTAATTTTCATGACATGTAAAGAGGCAATGGGATAATGTTTGTGCTTCCCTATCCAGAAGAGATGGGAAGATCAAAGACAGAAGATCATTGATAAATTTTCCAACATTTTCTGATGACAGCTTTTCTATATAAAAAAAAATGTAATGGTACAGGCACTACTTTTCAGGTCATCTGATCAAAGTGTAAAAAGTACAGTGGTCTAATTATAAGCATTCTTGCTTTCATCTTAGAGACATCTGAAAAAAACCACTTTATCTGGTAACAGTCTATATTCTCAAGGAATTTTTTTTCAGCAAATAGGAAGATGTGCTGTATTAAGAACAAGTAATTTGACTAATGAGGAAAACTAAACATGTAATAGAAAGGATATATAGGCAGATTCAGATATGGATGGACGGGTTGCTTTGATATTGGTACTGTCCATAAAAAAAGCTGATATGGGGCAAAATCAGGAAAGACTAAACAATGGCAAGGAAATTAATCAAAAGTAAAAGAATTCATTAGAAAATAGGCCATAAGAATAGTTTTATGGTCTTGATTTAAAAAAAAAAAAATCAAATATGGTTGATAGAAAAATAAGTTGGAATAACAGATTTCTAATAAAGTGTTGTACATACTTACATTTCTAGATATGATAAAAATGAATCAATATTACATATTTCACACTGAATATTTTTAAATTACAAACTAACTTGTTAACTGAACCTTTATAAGAGACTTTGGTATCTCAGGGATTTAATGCAGGCAATTCCGTATCTATCAGGAATAAATATGTTTGCAAAAGTTGTGAAAAGAATGACAGATGAATAAACTGTTATAGGAACCACTCAGAGAGAGATCTTCTTGTCTGCTCAGTAATGTGGGCTCTTTTGAATGAACATTTTAATACAGCCAAATGCAGGGTTATAAGTATTAGAAAAATTTGTATAGCTTGTGTTCTGAAAGGTAACCTTATATACTTAAAGATTATATTTTGCAACACTGACACAGAGAAGTCATAATCATCTATTCTACAAGATCTTTCACAATAATTCTCTAACTAAAGATCATCAAGGGAATATTGCTCAAAAAACATGAAAATAAATAATTTCTCTGCCATTACTATTCAGGAAGACCGATACTGGACCACCATATCCCATTCTGTGATTTCAAAAAATGATGTTGAAAAATTAGAAAGAAAAGTTCAAAATAGTGTTCTATCATCCAGAGGGACGGCTTAGTAAGACTAAATTTAGGATTCAGACGTCATTCACTTGACGGTCTATAAACATATACAGTACATAGGCATTAACTTGTTTTTCATAATAATTTCAAATGAAATGCACAGCTGAAAAATAAGGAAGCTCTACAGAGGTACATCCAGATTCTTCAACTCATGATCATTTATAAATCTAAACAGAATGCATTTTTTAAATTGTACTCCAAGACTTGTTTCCCTTTTATGGGAATAATGACTGTTTGACTTCCTAATACTTTTGTTAATAATTCCCTATTTATTCAGGAAGGAGGCACTTTTAAACACTTCCAGTGATTTACATTCAAGTGAAGCTATGAATATGGAAACACATTTGTGTTGCATCTAAAAATAACTTTTAAATCTAAAAGAACAGCTAGAATCTAAATTAAAAAAAAATAAAAAATAGTGAATATCAAAACTAAATAAGGTTAAAAATTCAGTAAAACTGCAGACCTCAGAAATAATTCAGAGAAGTTTTCATCTTTCCACTGGAATTCTGCAAGAGAAAATTAGAGAGAGAAGTAACATCTGTGTAGGCAGGAATTCAATAGTGTAATTAGTACTAGCTAGAAAAAAGATTAAATAGAAAGAAAACGGAAGACACAAATGCAAAAGAGATGGAAGGAGAAAGGTAGGATTATAGGTAGAGTTGCTAAGAAAGATTTAAAATGTTATTAGAAGTGATTTGGGCTTTATTACAGATACATATAGGTACTGTAGTCATCCTTCTGGTTCATTAGTTTGATGATGCCACTCCCTTGATGGTTCTTTTCGGATTCAACTTTTCTTTACCTTGTCTTTTCAACATGGAACTGCTTTCTCTCCTCTAGCTTTTTCCCTGTGGAACATTTAATCAACCGCTATTCTTTTTCTTTCCTTAATAAGGACTGATAGCTCCCCACTGACAAATTTGCCAGATGCTCATAATCTGTAAATTCCATATGAAATTTTTTGTTCATGCTTCAGATTTGCCAAACTCACAAGGTCCCATCCATGCTGATGTTTCTTTGTTTCTCTCTGGCTACAATAGGTGATGAACTGATCTGTATTATATTTATGTTCCTCTGTGGTTCCGGTTTACCTTTCATATACCGCATCATTAAAGCAAAAGCACCTAGCTAAAGATAGAGGTCCTTCTTGACGTAACTCAACTACAGAATCACAGAACAGTTGAGGTGGGAAAGCACCTCTGGAGATTGTCTAGTTCTATCTCGCACCTATCCACGCCCCCAGTTCAAAGGCTGGTCAGCTAGGGCAGGGTGCTCAACGCTGTGTCCAGCTAGGTTTTGAATAACTTCAAGGATGGATATTCCACCACCCCTCTACTCAACCTGTTTCAGTGTTTGGCCATGCTGAAAGTATTTTTTTTTTTTTCATCTGTTTAAATAGAATGTTCTCTTTAATTTTGTGTCCCTTGTCTATTGTTCTGCCAGTGGATAACACTGAGAAGAGTTTGGCTCTGTCTTCTTCACTCAATCCCAACAGCCATTTATACACTGATAAGATCTACCTGAGCCTTCTCTTCTCCAGACTAAATGATTCTAGGTCTCAGACTCGTGCATGTGAAAAATGGTCCAGTCCTTTAAACATCTTTGCGGCCTTGTGCTGGATTTTCTCCAGTAGGTCCATGTCTCTCTTGTACCGAAGAGCCCAAAGATGGACAAGGCACTCCAGATGTGGCTTCACTGATGTTGGAGAGAGGAGAAAGATCACCTCCCTTGACCTACTCGTGACCGTCTTTCTAACACAATCCATGATGCTGTTGGTCATCTTTGCCACAAAGGCACATCACTGGTTCATGGTCAGCCTGTTGTCTACCAGTACCCTAAGGTCGTTCTTGACAAAGATGCTTTGCAGTCAGTCAGCCTCCAGTGTGTATTGGTGCCTGGGTTATTCGTCCCCAGTGCAGGACTTGGCATTTCCCTTCACTGAACTTCATGAGATTCCTGCTAGTCCATTTCTGCAGTGTACTGAGATCCCTCTGAATGTTGTTGGGTTTAAAAAGTGGACTACATTCTCCGATATTGAAATGAATTTAATTTTGTCTTGAATAACTGTTTACATACTTTGGGAAGCATGCAATCAATCTAACAACAAATTGACATTATCTGTAGCTCCTTTTCAAAGAAACTAAACAAGATGCCTTTAAGATGCATCATAAGTTGAATGCTGATTGATTTAATTCCAAAATTAATTAGTGAATAACAGTTTGAAAGAAAAAATCATCATGTAGGCCATGAAAATCTTCTCAGACAGTTGTTTGATTGTATGCTAGGATAAACAATCTTTTAGAATGATCTGGTCAGAAACCTGGAAGACTATTTTTATCTCTTTTATACTCCCTCCAGAGGAAACACTTACACAATAGATGTAATTGAATCATCCTTATAAATGGCATTGAGAAAAGTCAGCAGATCTGTCAGGAACTCATCAAATTAAGTTAACTTAGAGATGATAACAATGTTAAAACAATGTTATGTTTTATTCCTCTAGTCACCACAGTAGTCATTATATTGTGATGAGAAGAGCTTCTTCTGACAGACAATATCCATGCAGGGATGACAGAATATGAAATGAGAAACAAATAATTTTAATTCTGTTTTCCTCTATATCATGTATGGAGCAAAATAAAACTGGAGAGAAGAGCAGCCAACAATGGTCAGAAAGGGAGAAATACTAATCACAGAAAGCAGTGGGTTGCCATTAAAAGGTCATTTGCCAACCATTTTCACACAGCAGTATGTAAAATATCCACACTTTTACTTACACTGGATAACTGATATCTGTGATAATGACTGTCAAATAATCATTGCCATTTTAATGCTTTCTACTTTATTATGGGTTAGCAATTATGTCTACAATGATGCAAGCAACTAATTTGTGTATTTACTTTTTTCTGATCCTTTTCTCAGTACAAACTTCAGGAAGCATGCTGGACTTTTCAGGAACTACAAGCCTTCTGCTTACTCACAAAATGAGTAATAAAGTGAAAAAGTTTTCCTTCAAAGAGTGAAATTTTTTCCTTCAATTTTTTCTTGCTTGAAGGAAGCAACCTGAATGAGAAGGTCCTAATGTGTTCCACATTTCAAGGTGGAAATTCAACTGAAACAAAAGAAAGCAAAACATGACCTAAAAACTTCAGGGGTATTTCTGTTTAAAGTGCTGTCCTGTAAAAAGTTAAGTGATCTGTTTTGCAGCCATAAGGTGATTGTTTATCAATAGTTAAATACCATTAACTTATGGCATGGTCAACAGATAAAGCAGATATAGTACAGTGTATTAATATATATAAAGAATTATTGAAAACATGAGCTAGTTTAAAAATCAAAAAGTAAGAGGGCAAAATAAGGTTTTCTTTAGAACTATGTGCAACTTCTAAAATCTAAAAAAAAAAAAAGAAAAAAAAGAAAAAATCCATTTAAAAAACAGCAGTTCTGAAAATTAACCAACACAGCTAATTTTGGAATGCATACAAAATTTAGAGGTTCTAAAAAGAGTAAAAATGACAATTTTTCTGATAAAATACAGCAGACTTTGTTTGCAAACCCCACAATATTCCTTTTGAAACTTGGAAGACATTGTGTAGTGAATACTCTTGAAGTAATGTCAATATTTACATTGAAAAACATTAGCCATTTCTGCTGTCATAACAACTCCAATAAATAAATGACTGGCAACAACATACAGCTAGACAAGTCCATAATATGTTGGGTGAACAACTGGCTCAAAGAGTTATAGTAAATAGGGTTACATGAGGCCGGTCACTAGTAGGGTTCCCCAGGGCTCAATTTAAGGGCCAGTGCTGTTTAATGTTTTTATAAATTATCTGGATGCAGGAGAGGAATGTACCTTAAGTAAATTTGCCAATGATACTAAACTAGGAGGAGCTATGGACTCCCTTGAGGGTAGAGAGGCCTTACAGAGGTATCTGGATTGACTAGAGAGCTGGGCAATCACCAACCATATGAAATTTAACAAGTGCAGGATTCTCCACCTGGGACGTACAAATTGGGGGATGAGAGGCTGAGACGTACAGATTGGGGGAGGAGAGGCTGGAGAGCAGGCCTGTGGAAAGACATCTGCGGGTTTCGGTTGATGATAAGTTGAATATGAGTCAATAGTGTGCCCTGCAGCTAAAAGGGCCAACCGTGTCCTGGGGTGCATCAAGCACAGCATAGCCAGGCAGCCAGTCAAGGGAGGTGATTGTCCCACTCTACACAGCATTGGCGTGGCCCCACCTCAAGTACTATGTGCAATTTTGGGCACCTCAATATAAAGACATCAGACTATTAGAGTGTGTCCAGAGGAGGGCAACCAAGATGGTGAAAGACCTTAATTGCAAGACTTACAAGGAGTGGCTGAGGTCACTTGGCTTGTTCAGCTTGGAGAAGAGAAGGCTGAGGGGTGACCTCATCGCAGTCTACAGCTTCCTCAGTGGGGGCATCAGAGGGGAAAGTGTTGATCTCCTCTCTCTGATGACCAGCTACAGGACATGAAGCAATGGAATGAAACTGCATCAGGGGAAGTTCAGATTGGACATTAGGAAAAGATTCTTCACTGAGAGGGTGGTCGATCATTGGAACAGGCTCCCGAGGGAAGCAGTCATGGCTACAACCCTGTCAGAGTTCAGGGAGCATCTGGATGACACAGTCATATGATTTAGTTTTAGGTAGTCCTGTGACAAGCAGGGAGTTGGACTCGATGATCCTTATGGGTCCCTTCCAACCTGAGATATTCTATGATTCTATGATTCTAATACAGAGTATGTGTCTGTCTTTTGAAAGTCCTACAGTCTCAAAAGATTTATCATTTCACATTATTCCATAGTTACTATAGTAGAGATATATTTCAATCTGGAGTTCTGAAGGTTGTTTACAAAATGCTAGGACTATTGTGATGTTTGATATGTTTATAAGCTGAACTATGAAGTTCTCTGTATCAATTACAGTCTTGAGATGTGGCATACAAGAAATTCTATTGGCTTTATGCCATTGCAAGACTTTAAAAAAAAAATGGAAGAATCCTCCTGCTGACATAAGAATGATATAAACCTATAATCCATTGGCAAAGAACAAACATAGTTGAAAACCACCACAAACTATCTTGGCATACAAATTTGATCTTAAAATTGAAAGTAATATTTAAAATGTGGTACAGCTATGAATAGATGAGCATGTACAAATTTATGCATATTCATTAAGATGAAAATGTGAAGAAAATCTTTTTTATGAAAATAGAGTTTGGGGATTTTTTTTTTTAAATGGAAAGATACCCAAAGGATAACTATAGAATAAGTGAGGAGCGTTAAAATAAGAAGTTAAATGTTGAAAACACATAAAATACAGTCCAGTCTTGGATTTCATGGTTGGATGAGATTTTTAAGTGTTAAAAAATTCTGCTGACTTTTCCATGACTCTGCTCTTGAGCAGACAATTTATGGAAAGATGAATTAAATATGAAATGCTTTAGTTAAACTAAGTGTGGAAACCTAATCCTGTGACAAACAGAATTAGTAAATGCATCTGAATACTGGTGCTTGAGCTGATAAGTCAAACGTTGTGAAATTAAAAATGTTTCCACATTTGTGCCATGTTTTCAACTATGTGAACAGACATAGAAAAAAAAATACATTCCTATATACTTTTATCCAAGTAAATTATTGCTCAACTGTAATGTGGGGAGAACAATTAGTAATGTGTCTTGACTCTTTGATCATAATATCTTTCCTGCCTCTCTCAACAATATCGGCCAATAAAAGTTTCTGCTTTCTCAAAATTAGTATTTTCCCTTTGCACAGACTTTATAAAAAATTTCAAATAAATTATAGTCAGCAGTAAATTTGATGTGTTATTCCTCATAAAGCACCATGAATGTCATGTTATCTTCTTTTTTTAAGCTTGTGATTATTTCTAAGCAAATATAGAAATTAGTGAACATTCCTGGAGTTCTTTTCTTTCCACTTTGGAAAAGTTATGCAGGAAATAGGTTTTCTTCTTTGTTTGTTTGATTGTTTGTTTTTAACTTCCTCAACATGCTAGACATTTTAAAATATTTTCCTGCTCCATATAAGGATAAAACCCAGGACTTCAAAGTTGTAAGTGGGAGAAAATAAGAAACCTCCCTCTTTCTCCTGTCTGCACTGCATACACAGTGATTAAGGAATGTGTGAAGGAGAAAATAGCCTAGGTATCCTACTGCAAGGAATGTAAGCAAATCACTGGGTCATTTGTCCACCCAGAAATGGGACTCTTCCAATGTTTTCCCTAGAAACTGTTGCACTTCAAATTATTAACTGCAGTAGAAACTTAAGCCTTTTGCTCACGGTTCATATCAACACTCCAAAGTTATTAATTAATCTAATCCATCAGTTCCCAGGTTGAAGATATTACATAAACTATCATCCCCTTATTTAGAGAAATCGATACCCATTTTCTTTGGTCATGGTTTTATTGCCTGAATTTTTGAAACCTAAATGATCGTTCACAAAAAGTGAGTTTTGTATAAATTCTTATATTCATGACATAGGTCACACAAATAACTAGAAAGAGGAATTTTTTCCAAGTGACAGAATCTAATATTTTTAACCTACAATTATCAAGATAAGAGAACTCAATTTCATGTGATAAAATTTAAAAGAACAAAAACAATTAATTAAATAAGAGAATTACATACTAAATAGTTTCAGAAGAGCTAAAATCAATTCATCTATTTCAAAGCTATATTTGGAAGTACATTAAGTCAAAATAATGAATCTGATTCATATCCCTTTGACCTCAATTTTACATTTTGACTTCAAATGGCATTAAAGGACATGTATAAGCACTACTAGATTCATATTGTCACCTCCTGACACTGCCAGAAGTTGTTATCAAATTAAATGCATTGACTACGTACCCAAAAGCTCCATATTTATGTATATAGCTGCTTTCTTATTAAAGGAATAAAACTTTAGAAATAAAATGGGGGAGGAGAGAAAAAGTATATTGAGATACTTCCCTTGCCTATTGGGAATTCAGAAACAATGGTCTGCCCCATCTCAGAAACCACAGTGGAATTGGAAAAGGTTCAGAGCAGGGCATCAGGGATGATTAAAGTTATGGAGGTGTTTTCACACCGGAAACAATTAAAACTAAAACTTCAGCAGAGGAGGAGGTGATTAGAACATATATGAGAGATCTGCAAAATCGTGAATGGCAAAGGGAGTAACAAAGGACTGCTTATTCACTGTCTCCTCCCAGACAAGATATCAGATGCCCCCTAAGATCACCCTAGGTATCAGGTTCAAACCAACCAAAAGGAAATGTTTCTATTAAGTACCAAGCACTGTCCATGGGCTAACAGATTCCCATACCACATAATAGTTTAAAATGGAGAATATCCTGGGAAACTTTCATTATACTGTTACATAGTTCTCACGCTCCATCTCTAGCCTACCACTCTCAGAGAGGACACAAGCTAAAGGAATTTTTTGTTTGACCCGCTATCACCAACTTTACATTCTCACACCATATACACACATCTCTTTGTTTTACCACAATTCTTTTCCTTTGGACACCATGTATATACACACATATAAATAAAAGCACATGCATATATATATATATATATATATGTAAAAGCTGATAACAAAGCAGCATTTTAAGAGATAACACATAGTGCCTAACTACAGAGCTGATTCCATCAGGAGAAACAGTTAAGCCATAAGCCATTCTATATGTGGGAGTAGAAAAACTAGCAGAAATCAACCCTACTACAAGCTTGTAGATAATAAATCTCCACATCTAAGCCAGTCATCACAGGCCCTCTTTTTAAATATTTTTAATAGTCAGTGCAGTGTAGGGCATAATTCATGTTTTGTCTGCTTTAGGTTGAAAAAAATTCAGATATTTAATTTCCTAAAAATGCCTTTTCCCCCCCCATCTCTTAAAAGTATTAATTTGGTGAGCTCAACTGCATTAAAGAATCCAGGAAATCACTACTTTGGAAAAATCCTTCAGGCACTTAAGCAAGAGCAAATACATAGGGCAAATATTAAAGAGATAAACCCTATTATGTTGGCAAGGGCCAAGGTTTGTCTGGTTTCCCTGGATTGCATTATATACAATGCTAAAGCAGAAAAATGTTACATGACAGTCAAGAAGGTGAGCAGAGCCTTTCTTGGGCTGGGTATACTCTCTGTATTTTGACAGCTGTTAATTATCCCACTTTTTTGTCTTTAGTCTTGAGTAAATTTGGTGCTGCAATAAGCAAGTGACCTTTCTTATTCACAGACAACTTCTGAGCAGGGAACCTTAATTGCCTTTTTTTGTACAAATTTATACTATGCTATCATAATTTCCATTTTCATGCAACAAATGCCCCACCTTTTACAAACTAATAGCATATAGAGGTTAAGGTAAAATATAATGAAAGTATCAATAAGGTGCCTTCTTTTTCAAGGCAAGTTAGTGAAAGCTAGCAATAGCTAATGTTTTTCACTCTGTTGCAAATGATAACCCATGAATACATAGATAAATAGTGTTATGCATGTAAGTACAAATTGCTGCTTTGATACTGTTTGCACTGTGTTGTCATAACATTTGACAATTGTTTCCTAAAAGCATCAAAACCAGTGAAAAGTGTTTATTTTCTCTCCTCTCTTGAGCATCCAATGGAATTTCTATGAAATGGAATCCTTAATTCACTGGATTAACAATTCTGTAAATTCCTAGCATATTTGAATGTCACACTTAGAAGAGCTTCCTTTTGCACAAGTTGCTATCTTCCTCCTGACAGATTTTGCTAAAATACTGTGAACGTCTTTCTTTGTACCCATACATGTTTCTTAGTTACACCTGCAGCCATTCTTTAACTTATCAAAACCTGATTGTCTGACATTTTCTTAATAAAAAATTGAATATAGAGAGGAAGGAAGAATTTGCTACTCCAGTAAACCCCTTTCTTGCAACATGTATACAGATGCTTCACACCTAAAAGGAAAAGTTGATTAAATTTCTGTGTTTTCTAAAGGATCACTTTCCCCTCTCACTGCACATTCTGACATAGAAATCAGTGATGTAACCTGGGATAACTGCAATCAGAAGATATTATTGCATCTTCTCTGTCATCTTCATTTTATTGAAGAAATTGCTATTTAAAAATATCCAGTCAAAATTTACTAGAATATCAGTTACTGAGTGTTTTCTATTTAATTTTCTTATCAGTTCATTATACAGTGAAGAGGAGAGGTTTTCATTCGTAATGAATTCTTGAGGTGGACTGATGCAAACAACATTTTTAGTGATGGATAGACTAAAGTAACAAAGAGCTTTCAGACACACAGAAATAATATAGGAGAACATACACCATAGAAATTATGTCTGACTTTAAAAAGTACGGCTTTTCTTTAGCTTCCATAGAAACTAGTTCTGATGAAAAATATGAAAGACTTTTAACTGTTTCTTAGGAGTCGTGTTTGCCACTCGCCAGCTTGCACTTTCCTAGTTTTCTAAATGAACATTTAGTAAAAACTCATTGAGGAAAGCCATAATATACAAATGAAGGCAATACTTAATGCTGCCACTACAGTTTTTGTCTTCTGCTTGCTCCACTGAATCAAACTTACCCATGCATCAGACAAAAAGTGTACTGTGTGCTTTGGTGTTTTGTCCCCCTTCGTTCCCAGCACCCAGAGCTGTGTTGCCTCCTGCCCATGCATTACACCCCAGCTGGAAACGGGACCACTAGTTGCAATCCCAAGGAAAGTCCTCTCCAGGACCAGCTGATACAGTTGCAGCCTATGGACAATTCATACCAAATTCAGTCCCACAGCTCAGGAAACATCCCATTTTGTTACCGGGGTGTTGAACTTCTAAAGATCAGTGCTGGATTTGGCTATTTCAAGTTTCAACTACAATAATGTGCAACTTGACACAGAACCTGGCTTACCAGATGAGTATAGCTCGATAGCTGTCACTTGCTGTTTTCACTTCTTAAAACTTTCAATGTAGGCAGTGTGCTTGGCATTCTTCACTGTTTTTCCTTCCTTTCTGCTCCATTTTTCCAAAAGAGATGAAATCTAAAATAGCAAATCTTCTAAAGCAATAAAGAAACTGAACTTTTTTATCATTATTTTTGAGCTTCAGACTTCTAAGTATTGTTATTTTTACCTTATTTATTGCCAAGGTACTTCTAAAAATAATAATTAGGTCTGTTCATTGTCAACCATTAACTACTTCAGTTTACTCTGTTTATGTTTTAAAAAGAGGCAGAGAATATAAATACCCCAAAGACATATAGATTAAAGACATAAGAATATATCTTACGACACTCTTTACTAAAAAAGAACTCTTTTCATGAAGCAATGCATGACTCATGTCAAAATGTGTACGTGCATTGGGTATGATGAACGTGTTCATCCAAAGTAAAACATATAAAGACAGACAACATTGAGGAAAATTGTCCCTGAGTAGAGGTATGTGCTGGTTTCAGCTGAGATAGAGTTAATTTTCTTCATAGTAGCTAGTATGGGGCTGTGTTTTGGATTTGTGCTGAAAACAGTTTGTTGATAACACAGAGATGTGTTCATTACTGCTGAGCAGTGCTCACACAGAGCCAAGGCCTTCTCTGCTCCTCACCCCACCCCACCAGTGAGGAGGCTGGGGGTGCACAAGGAGTTGGGAGGGGACACAGCCGGGACAGCTGACCCAAAATCACCAGAGGGATATTCCATACCATATCATGTCATGCTCAGCATATAAAGCTGAGAGAAGGAAGGGGGTACACGTTCAGAGTGATGGCTTTTGTCTTCTCAAGTCACCGTTACACGTGATGGAGCCCTGCTGTCCTGGAGATGGCTGAACACCTGCCTGCCCATGGGAAGTGGTGAATGAATTCCTTGTCTTGCCTTGCTTGTGTGCGCAGCTTTTGCTTTACCTGTTAAACTGCCTTTATCTCAACTCACGAGTTTTCTCACTTTCACTCTTCCGATTGTCTCCCCCATCCCGATGGGGAAGAATGAGCGAGTGGCTGCGTGGGGCTCAGCTGCCAGCTGGGGTTGAACGACATGGCAGAATACATTCAGGATGAGGGGAATGAAGACAACTGTCATCTTTAGTGGTGCTGTAGTGCTTTGCAAATATGTATAATAAACATCTGATTGTGAGTACAACTTTTTAATCTTTCTTTCAGTGGAACCATTTTTCTTTAAAAATGTAACCCCAGGATTTTTGTGATAGGGAGCAGGCAGCACAAGAAGGATCACTATTCTCAAGCACCCATGACGGTACCAATTAATTTTAGTAATATTTGAAGGAAAGACAATGGGCAAGATCTTCTGCATATATTAGAGCTGCTGATTGTTTTCATTTATTAATTCTTTTATTCTACCTCATACACATAAAAGAAGGTTTCCTTTAGCATTCAGAAAGATCATTTGGATCCGACAATTTTTCAGATGTTCCACTAGGTATTAAAAGCTGGTATTTTATTATTATTATTAATTATTATTATTATTATGTTTGGTTTGTTTGAGTTTTGATTTTTTTTTTTAAATGAGAGATGGTTGGTATCTGATTTCTGAAAGTTCGCAGGCTCTAGTGCAGCCAGACCCAGGCTGAAAAAGGAAGTTACAATTTACTTACATATAAATTCCTAGTATATGACAATTACATATACGTGGTTTCCAGTTTCACACTATAAATGTTGTGTCACACAACCATTCCATTATGCAGTTTACTATTTAACTGTAGTGGTTTACTATTTACTTTTACTTTATAATAGTTTGGGAGAACTAAAAAAAAATTGGATGTGCAGAAACACATTACTCTGTATTAGTTACTTTAGAAGAAGACTAACAAATTAAATAAAATTAGATTACTATTCTAAAATAAGAAAAATGTTTCAGTGTAACAGCAACCCATAGCATTTTTCCTCTGGCACCAAAGAAAATGTAGCGCTTGCTTTTCAGGTATTGTAAACAACCAACTAAAATTCCATTTGTCACTCCAGTGCTGAATTAACTGCCAGAAAAGTAAGAAATTATAACTAACCGAATAGGTTAAACTTATATTTTCTAGAAAGTCATTTGAAGTAAGCAGGAAAAATATTCACCCTTTAGGTGAAACAGAAATTTCTGTTGCAGCCACTCTAATGAATGAATTTTGATCAGCTTTCTTCTGAAGGAGAGACTGCAACATTCAACATTCAATGTGAAGAATGCACATCAAAACGCAACCTCTCTTTTCAACATATAATGAGCTGATACAGGGACTAAATATTTAGAAAAAAAAAAAGAACAAATAGCTAACAAATAATTTCTTCTTGGGAAAAAAAAACCCCAACATTTGCTTACAAACACATCCTACTTTAACCTTAACATTATGTGACAGACTACTCTTACTTTAATTGGGCTTAACGAGTTCTGGTAACCACTTCAAAAATAACATTTGAGCTTAGTATCAAAGACCTAATTAGGACCTATTCTATAATGCAAGCTTTGAAGCATGTGCTAACATACAACTTCCCTCCACCCCCTCCCCAGGAAATATATTGAAGCATTATCTTGAACCTCTTAATGTTCCAAATACTAACAAATGACAGTAAGACAACTCAATAGGTGGCTTATTTTATGTCTCTGTAGCATTAAATATATGTACAAAATCAAGTGACTTAAACTTTCTGGAAAGTTATTCAATCCCTAGATCGCAAATCTGCCTTAAAGGACTATTATGACTGAAGAAACCATTCCAGCTGAACTTTATAATTTTGCTATATTTTTAATACATAGCAGCAAAAGGTAATTTTCGTTGGAGGACTTATTTTTTTGATTAAGGAAAAGGAATAAGAAAACATAAATCAGCTGCTGATAAGACAGGGTATGCATACATCTATGAACAGGACAAACCAGTCCTGACAAGAAAGAAGCTGTTTTGTAAGCAACATAAAATGAACAAAGCTGTAACAAGCTGCACACTGTCAGACTACAGCTATGACTGCAAATGTACAATCTTATTTTATCCAATGATCAGAGACTGTGTCTCCCCTTGGGACCAGTGTCCACTGCATGCACAATACATGGGTAGATACTTGCCACTGGAAGGTATTTAAAAGAGGATTCAGGTTTCTTAATATGCTGTCAAGAAGCATATAATTAGTCACCATGAATTAAACACAATCTAAAATTAATGTAAATAAATTTGACACTCTGGTACCTGCTACTTAGGTGTGGAAAATAGTGTTGATTTTTTCTTTGTCAAGAATGAGTGTCTTGAAAATGGATTCAAGCATTTTCGAAACCTCTCAGCTGAGCCAGTAATTGATAATTTTATATTTCTTTTCTATTTTATGGTACGTATGTTTTTCTATTTTTCCTTTTCACCAACATTGGGCATGTAAGGCGTTACATTTTGTGTTCCTGTTCAACTGTGTGTTTGATGTGATTGTAATCAAGACTAGCCTTGCTGTCAGTAACTTCAGTTTGCTATTTTTCTAATCTGGATACACTGATTTTTATATCTTTCAAACCTTTACTTATATAGCGATAAGGAAAATTAATTACCAAGCATGTCATAGAATTGTTAAGCATCTTTCAGGACATTTACAGCCTAGGAGCTGTCTATCTGTTATTAGCGTAAATGCCCCAAAACATGTTTCAGAATTCTGTGGTATGCTTAGCAACTATGCTGACACCAAAAGGTAACAAACGCAATAGGATACGGATGTATAAAACTGTTTGCACCACCTGTGCTCAGAATATGCAGATGTTCTAAAAGCAAAACTTAAAATTTCTCTTTTGCCATGGCAGGATTTAGAAGCTTTTGACACAAAGGTAACAGAAAGCCATTGGCACGTCAGTGCTGGGGGCTGCCACATCGAACTACATCTATTGCCTGCTGCAGCAAAGTTTGAGTTCGCTGAACTGCAAATACGAATTAGACTTCACTAACAGTCAGTGAAAGAGTCTATTGCTCTTTCTAGGAATCTGTTAAGGAAGTCTCAATTAACCTGAAATAGAGGAATTTTCCATCACATAATGGATAAAAGTCAAAATTAGCTAGGGTCACCCTTTACAGCTGCAACATTATGGAAACTTCCTTTTCTCAGTTCTTTGTAAACAAGTCACGTGAACAGATAATGACTGCCACGGCCGTCGCTGCGTCAAACCAGTTCTCTCTCAGCTTTGCCAAAGGGGCACTTCAGGTCAGCGACAGTGTGCAAGTATCACTTTCGCTAGCCTTATGAGTCTGCCTCATGCCAGGCAGGATTACTGGGGTGCAGGTGCTGCTGCAAGGCAGAGAAGAGGTAGTGAGAGCTTTACCTGAACCACCATCTCATTCTCCCGCTCAGTGGTCTCAGTTCCCACGTCCACAGGGCAATGCAGCAGGTGCTGCCAGTCTCCCCAAGCCTGTCTGCCGAATGCAGTGAGCTGAACAGATACTGTGACATTGCGTGCTTTGTTCAGCTGCAAATTTAGAGTATGCATATTTTCTCTTACCAGCTCCAAAATGGAAACCATTAGAAGTAGGAGTGGGGGAATGAGAAATGGGAGGGGGTGGGGCAGGAGACGCCGGGGAGCTCACAAACTTTCAGTGTCACAAGTTGGATTAAAATTATTTCTCAAGCTAACATTCATGTTTCACTGTTACACAAATCTTCTTTTCCATCTATAAAGGGTTTGATCTTGCTCTTTAATAGTCAAAGCTAAAAATTCACTTTCTTGAAATTTCTTTCAGTTTTTGAATCACTTCCCAAAGCATGTATTGACATGTGATATGGCTTTGTCAGTCAATAGACTTACAGTATCAATCCACTGGTTTATGGAAGAAAGAAGTACGCAACTCAATTCTCATGCATAAACAAAATAAGACAAACCAGTGGCAATCTTTACAAATCAGACAATGCTCATACCCTTTCTCTCAGCTTTTATTGCTAAGCAGACGCCACATGGTATGGAACGTCCCTTTGGTCCTTTTCGGTCAGCTGTTCTGGCCGTGTCCCCTCCCAAGCTCTTGCCCACCCCCAGCCTACTGGTGAGGGGGATGTTGGAGAGACAGCCCTGGTGCTGTGCCAGCCCTGCTGAGCAGGAGCCAAAACACCGGTGTGTTACCAACACCTTGCTGGCTGCCCAGACACAGCACAGCGCTGGGGGGCTGCGGTGGGGAGAATTAACTCCATCTCAGCCAGGCCCAGTACAGTATGTTTAATTGTTCAGTATGAAAGTGATTGGAGAAAACTAGATCTCGTGCTAAGCTAGGCAGCTGCTAAAAATGGGTTATATTCCAATCGGTTACAGTCCAATAAGAAGACGTATCCTACATTGTTAGGGAACAGAAAGCATTTCTTGAGCTAACAGCAAGAAAATGCCTGTAGTCCTTTTGTGTTGAAACACCAGACTGAAGAAGTCAGCCAACAGCCCCCCCCCCCCAAAAAAAAAAAAATTCCAAATCTCCATCAGATCAGGTTTCAGCAAAGAGAAAGTATGATTCTCTATACTGTGCAAAGTCATTTCAGTTGGCTTCTCTTCATGTGCTTATGCTTTTTAAACCTTTAGTATTTTGGTTTCTTGACTCTAGAGTTCCTTTAGTTCAATAATAAATTATAATACATAATAAAACAAAGCAAAGACAAACCGAAAATAAGCTTCTGACAAAGTAGTAAAGAAAAAAATATAAATATTTTAAATAAAAATGTAGGTAAACCTACTTTAGCACACATTACAGAGGAGCATTTCTGTTACTTCCATTAAAACAAAAATCAGAAAATCTGAGCAATGGATTGTCCAGAGGCAGACAAAAGTTATATAATTTAATACATACTTAGTATATATCTATTTTATGTATTTATTATATATTGTGTATTTACTGTATTTATGAGCACAGAGTTGTTTTTTTTTAAACACATAAAAAAACCCCTGGTGCTATAACCCAATTTGCCAACAGTTAATTTATGAGTTAAATCTGCTTTACTTTTCTAAGTCCAAAAATAAGACATTCTTATTAATGAGCAGTAGGTTAAGTGAGCCTGATGATTCTAATCTATTTTCCAACAACTCTTTCTTTAACACAAATGCAACCCCCCTGCTGAAGCAGGATCACCTAGAGCAGGTTGCACAGAATTGCATCCAGGAGGGTTTTGAATATCTCCAGAGAAGGAGACTCCACAGCCTCTCTGGGCAGCCTGTCCCGGGGCTCGGTCACCCTCACAGTGAAGAAGTTTTTCTCATGTTGAGATGGAGCTTCCTGTGTTCCAGTTTGTGCCCATTGCCCCTTGTCCTGGCACTGGGCACCACTGAGAAGAGTCTGGCCCCCTCCTCTTGACACCTGCCCTTTAGATATTTATAAGCATTGATGAGATCCCCTCTCAGTCTTCTCTTCTCCAGGCTAAACAGACCCAGGTCTCTCAGCCCTTCCTCATACGAGAGGTGCTCCAGTCCCTTCATCATCTTTGTAGCCCTCCACTGGACTCTCTCCAGTAGTTCCTTGTCTGTCTTGAACTGGGGAGCCCAGAACTGGACACAGAACTCCAGATGTGGCCTCACCAGGGCAGAGCAGAGGGGGAGGATAACCTCCCTCCACCTGCTGGCCACACTCTTCTCAATGCACCCCAGGATACCATTGGCCTTCTTGGCCACAAGGGCACACTGCTGGCTCATGGATAACTTGTTGCCCACCAGGACTCCCAGGTCCTTCTCTGCAGAGCTGCTTCCCAGCAGGTCGACCCCTAACCTGTACTGGTGCTTGGGGTTGTTCTTCCCTAGGTGCAGGACCCTACACTTGCCCTTGTGGAATTTCATTTTGTTCCTCTCCACCCAACTCTCCAGCCTGTCCAGGTCTCACTGAATGGCAGCGCAGCCTTCTGGTGTGTCAGCCACTCCTCCCAGTTCAGTATCGTCAGCAAACTTGCTGAGGGTACACTCTGTCCCCTCGTCCAGGTCATTGATGAATATGTTGAATAGGACCAGACCCAGCACTGATCCCTGGGGCACACTGCTGGCTACAGGCCTCCAACTGAACTCTGTGCCGCTTATCACAACCCTCTGAGCCCTGCCATTCAGCCAGTTCTAAACCCATCTCACTGTCCTCTCATCCAACCCACACTTCCTAAGCTTGCTAACAAGGATGTTATGAGAGATGGTGTCAAAAGCCTTGCTGAAGTCGAGATAGACAACATCCACCGCTCTCCCTTCATCCACCCAGCTGGTCATGCCATCATAGAAGGCTGTTCTGAGAAACAAAACCCAAAAATATCTAAGTTTTAGTTTCTGCAGGTGGCTTGAGTCAATTTGGTTGATTTTATCTGGAAAAGAGTAGGGAGAACTCATGCAACTTACCCAGAAAAAAACATCTAAACAGTAATCTTCAGCCAATGAGAAGCAATGAGCAACTGGAGATAGAAATGAAAAGACAATAGGATCTGTCTATAGCCTCTATCTCAGCAGACAATAAAATTCTCAGTATGCTTAGTGGCTCAAGATCAATACTGGTTTCCACAGCTTAGCCTCATTTTAGTGTGGACCTGCGATTAACCATCTAAGTTATAAACATGACTGTGATTTTATCTCTGCATGTAGAACAGTAATTTGACAATAGTGACTGTATGTTTATTTAGTTATTCTTAACGTGGTAACCCTACTTGCCAGTAAGTCCTGCAGACCAAACATGAAGCACGTTTATGTCCCCAAAACCCTACAGTGCTGCTGCTCATATGATCTCTTATGCAAGCGAATCAATTACCTTAGTCTTTGTAAGCATAATATTCATGCTCCAATAACGCCAGAAATCCATACCAAGGAAAAAATAGTCAGGCTTGTTACCATCCTCTG
This sequence comes from Grus americana, assembly GCF_028858705.1. NCBI lineage: Eukaryota > Metazoa > Chordata > Aves > Gruiformes > Gruidae > Grus > Grus americana. The sequence goes on along the minus strand of NC_072853.1, from coordinate 87,024,586 downwards.
CAATGTGTTGGTAAGAAAATATGCAGCTGTGGTAAACCACTAACCCCCTCTTATTATGCAACAGGGGAACACAGATGCACCAAGGCTTAAACGGCTGAGTTCCCTGGCTATTCTTTCTTTAGAAATTCTACTGTAAAATTATTTCCTGTTCAATAAACTTAAGTGGGGACTCATATCTATGCATTTCTAAAGACATTCTGAATGAGAATCAATATGGAGTACACACTTAGTCCTTCACAAAAAGGAAGCTCTAATCAGATCTTTTCTTGAGGGTTTCATTCTGATACTGTGTTACAATCATATATTTCACTTAAAAAAAAAAAAAAAAGCAGCAGCAGGCTATGTGATAAACTATTAACAGGAAATTGAGCACAGTTTTATTCCATTAGAACTGCTCAGGGTGATTTTTAAAAAATGTAAATTCAACACTAAACACAATGAAAATTGGACACTGAATCTTGACTAAAATTGATGAGGCACAATTACATTTCCAGATTAAAAAGGGAAAAAAAAAAAAAAGGTTCTGAATAAGGCCAAAAGAAGAGTGACAAGCTATGAGCATCCTCTTTGAAAGCACCTCTTACCACAGAGCTCATCACTACCATAGCAAGCATCTAAAGAGAGACCATGGCTTTAGGCAGAACAACTGGGTCCATGAGTTTTAATGTAAGAAATACATCCTCACACTAATGGAAATTATTTTTATTTTGACACAACACTTAAGTTTTATGATACTGAGAACATCATCAATCTTAGTGATAAGCCCACTGAAATCCTGAAACTATTATGTTTGCCAGGTTTTCTACCAATAAAATTAATCTTATAAACTCCTCAAAAATAAAAAACAATCTCTCAAAATTGCTGAGGTTTCCTGCTGAAGAAAAATCATCATTACTTTGATGGGGATGCTGCGATGATATAGTGGGATAAATAAAGATAGTCCAGCACCTCTCACAGTTTAAACTTACTCTTGAAAAAATAAGTATATGGTAAACATCAGGAGGATCGAAACAGGTTTAGTGGTTTGGAAGACAGATCCTTGCCTCTGTGCAGGAGGTCTATGAACCACTTATACACAACCTAATCTGTCAGTATAGAATTTAATCAGTTTATAGAGCACTGAGCAAATTCTCTCCCCTAGAGTGTGGATCACAAGTTGATAAGACATATTTGCAAATATATTTGCAAAATTTATTTTATGTGCTAAAAGCAATGATCAATTTAAAAATATTTCCATATTTTCAAACAAAACACCATTTTAATTGAGCACATCATTACACAGTTTCTATTTGGGAAAAAGTTAGTTGACACATATTTTCTTGAGGGATAAAAATAACTTCTTAGGTTGTGATTTTGAAAGCAATTCTAGAGGTGGCAGTTTCCATCTCAATTACAGTCAGAGCTAGCGAGCGTCCTTGAGGGTTGAAGGAACCCTTCGTACATCGCAAATATACCCATGGGTTCTGAAACCACAACTGGCACTAGCTTGAATGGACTGGGGTCTGGAGCATCCTAGCAGCGCGAAGGGGCATTTCCAGTGGATATTACAGGGCAGGACAAGCAATTTCTTGGGAAAAGCACAGGTATGAAAACAGACTGAAGAAGGGAAGGAAGTTCCACTGTGCCCTTCCCTCATCCAGTGCCTGTGCCTAACACCTTCGTCACTATTGCCACAATTCATGTTATACTCCCCCACCCTAAAGGTTTTCGCAGATGTAATCTGTGTGTGTATATCTACACTACTCATCCGGTTTGTACAGAAGACAGCTGGCGTTCAGCTGAAATGGGATGAAGCTGAGACTGTGTTGCAGCTGCTTAGTTTACAGAATGAAAAAAACCCAAACCACTGTCTGGGAGTTTATTCTTATGACCACCAGTCCAAGTATCTATTAAAGAGGGAGCAAGATGTTTCATTGCTGGAAAGATTGCTCGCTAACTTCTGATCAAATTCATCCTTCCTACAGGTTGAGATGTAATGGACAAAATAAATGTGTCTCAGCATGTAGATAGTAGGCTGAGTTTGAAAAGCTAGCAGTTGGAGGGCGGGGGAGGAAGATGATGAGGAGGAAAAGAATAAAAAACATATTTTGACTTTAACACTGAAAGTCACTACAGGAAAACAATTATGGAATCCAATAACCTTATTAAAATACTTTTTGTTAAAATGACTGCACTTTGAGTCAGATTTCTAAGACACATTTATATGTAAATCTATGTTATGCCATGTCTTTATTTTTAAACAGAACCAATGTGACAATTTCCAAGTGTCAAAGTCTTTCTTCAGTTATCAACACATGCATTATATTCCATGGTTTTTTGCACTGCAGACTACATGACAGTAACTTAGCAGAACATAGTAGCTCACTTTCTCCCTACTTAATACTAGTCTTGCAAAATATAGTATGAAAACTAGCCAATAAAAACAACCAATAAAAGAAATTACCGCATAGCAGTAATGATCCATAACTCTCACTGGCTACTAACACTGAAGAAAAATAAGAGTAATGGTTTGTATGTAAGATTACAGTGAATCTATGTCGTGTAAAGCAACCATGGAGCTGAGTTCTCTGGCTTCCAGCAAGATAGCTAGAACGATAGACAAGAAGACATCGCAGAATAAAGTCCAGCAACAGAAAGTCTGTGGATTTTCAAAATGCTATTCTAAGTGCTACAATCCACTTACCTGCATAATTTCTCTATTAACTTGTAACTAGCATGCAAAGTTCTTGCATAGATAATGTGAACAGTAGGGAGGTTCACCTATAACAAACATGAGAAATATTTCAGCCTGAATATATGCAAATGGAAATTATTATTTGATTCAATATTCCACTGAAAGTCTGAAAAGGTAGGTTACCATATTTTGAAATGTCTATGTGCACCTTCTTACTCAACTCTTTTATTTTCAGTTCTATGACCAAGAACCTAAATTATGGAAAGGAATAGAATCTAATGACATATTGAGCTTAGACATATTGTGAAGATGTCTATGACTTGGCAGCGTACAATTAGAACTTCAAAAATAAAACAGCACAAAAGCATATACGCTGTATGCATTTTAATTTTCTATTTTATGCCACAGTGGCTGTGTTTTGTGGTCTCAGCTGAAGAGTTAATTACAGCTTTTCCCTTACTCAACAACTGCCACCAAAGAGAGCTGCAAAAGCATTCAGCAGTATTCAAAAGGTATGTGGAAGAGGTAAGAAGGTCTTCAGAATCGGGGAATTTCTGTAAGTAGGGGAGATGTGAATAATAGCTCTTAAGCGACGAGTTTAACTCTCCCTTCCATATGAAAGCCCTGGTTTTTGCTGAGTTTCTACAAGAATGATGGAGCAAGGTGCACTGCAGTGCAGCAACTATCTCCACAAATTACTAATATTGTCAACATTATATGATGTTCACAATTCAGTCATTTGCCTAAAATAAACTCTCCATGGCTTGGTTTCCTTTGACATAAGTTATGATACAATGTTGCTTGCTATTTAAAAACAAACAAAAAAAAACAAACACAAAACAAAACAAAACAGAAGGAGAGAGAGAATGGCATATCTCCTCTGATTAAAGAATCTGCCCTGCTATACATGTATTTTTTAATTCCAGTAAATAAGGGCCAATGATAAGTTATAATTATTAAAACCTACGACCTCAGGAAAGTGAAAGCTCACAAATGAGTTTAAACTATTTTTTACATATATAAACAAGTCAAATATGTAAAACGTGGATTAATTTCTGATTTTGCTTAATTTTACAATGAAAGAAATTGAGATTTTGATCCAAACTCACCCCAATACTGGCACTGTGCAATTTCAATGAAACTGAATTTCAAACTACATTTTACTACGGGCAGATGTGTACCTACAAGTCTTCAGTGATGACAGCTCAGACTTAACTAAGTATCTACAAGATAAAATGGATATAGTGCAGTGGGTAAGCAGAGAAAACCCGTCTCTGAGGAAGAAACAGAGTCTTTGTACAAGGGGCAGAGAAGCACTTGGTCCTTTTCATCTTTCCCTCCTTCCTCCCCAGGGTAACACTGATGAAAGCATAGACCTCTGCCAGCTTTTTGCCATGTCCCTAGCTGATCCAATATAGAAAGTGGAGAAGTGACACACACACACAGTGCCAGTCAAAAGGCATTTTCACACAGAGCTACACTTTGTGGAAGGAATTGAAAAAAACAAAACCAAAACCAACCAAAAAACCCACCACCACCACCAACAACAACAAAAAAAAACCCCAACCCCCACAAAGTTCTAATAAATGTAATTTGCATCACTCACAAAACCAAAATGTCTTCCTTGAAGTCTATAAATATTTTCTGAGGTAATAGTAAGGATGGTTCTTTAAGAGGATATCTGTTGATCAGTTTTATTGAGGTAAATACACAGTAGTCACTTCATACTTGTTTCTTAGGGTCACCTTTTCAGCTATGATATTATCACAATTATCAGTTGTCTTGCAGACATGGAATATGACAGCTTTTTTAGTATAATCAGATTCTTCATCACGTGCTAATAATCCTTTCCAAATATCCAGATGCCAGGGGCCATGACAAATTGATCAGCACATAAGTAAGCCCAACAGCCCCTTCAGAGCACAACAGTCAAAGAAGGGTAAAAGAACCAGCGTTTGCCAAGCACCTTGTTTATTCACATGCACCACACGTCACAGGTTATGTTTGTTCTAAAGGGATTCAATACTAGCCCTCTGAGTTACTTACAAAGGTATTGGGGGGCCTGGATCTGCCACATATAAAGTCATTCTAAAGAATATCAGTAGGCCTGAAAGCATCAGCACTCAACAACATCAAGACCTTGTATTTTGTTTGCTAAATAATTATAACAGCTTAAAAGTATTCTGAACTTTGTACAAAGTCATATCTATCTCACAATTATTAGCCAATAAGCTATTCTAACAGCTGTTACATGCTTTTTTTTTTTAAGATTATTTTAGTTAATCTGTAGGTATAAAACCACACATTATTTTTATCAAAAATACCCAGAAAACAAAACAAAGCAAAACAAAAAACCCAAACCAAATTCTGAAACAAAAGAAAGGAATAGCTAGACACAAAGCAGCAAAACTGGGCAGGAGGGAACGCACAGATGATATGTCAAGCCAGAGTATTCTCTACCTGTTTTGTATTGTAGCTTGTGTTGTTTGAAGTAATTCTCCATGTGCTAGTGAACTTTCTGCCTTCCCCTACTGTAGAAAATCATACTCACAGCAACACCAGTGCAGCAGTGAAAGGATGCCTCCTAATACCTACGCACTGGGAACAAACTACCTTTCCCTAGAGAGATGAATGAATCACTTGTAAGAGATTCACTGTATTACCATACCTAGTTTCTTCTCTTTGGCAAGGACAACATATTTTGAATCTCACATGTGTTTTGGTACACTTTTTTACTTGGTGGTATCTGGTATAGCGGTACATAAAGCATGAATTAATGATTCATACAGCTCTGATGTCTGTGAGAATCGTGTTGAAATATACTATTAGCTCCCCTCAGTGTGAAGCTCGTGTTGCAAGCACAAGGGTGGTAATGTCTGTGTGTGCTGCAGGTATATTTTCTATTTTGTGGGGGAGTCATGATAGGTAATATTATCTAAATTATCATCAATGCTAACACGTTTAGGATTTTAAGATCCTAATTTACCATTATACCATTACTATTTGATTCCAGAGGTCTCTTAAAAACCACCTGACAAAATATCTATTCAGAAGGTAGAACTTCCTTGTAAACTGAACTTTCATTTCATTGTAAATATATACACAAAAAAAGTCTAAATTATATGTCTTGCTGTTGCACAGAATATATAGAACTGCAGAAAGACTATTTATGCCGTAAAACTCCAAAGAAATAAAAATGTGAAATGAACACAGTCTAGTAATATGGATGAATTCTCCTTGCAGTGTATTATCAAAATCACAAGGACCAATTTGTATACATATACGTATGTGTATATATTTATATAAAATATCTATTGGTTACTCAAAAAAGGTATTAGACTACCAACACATCCTTCTGTAGCTGCATCCACTCCTGGTGTTCCTTTAAAGAAGCATTTTTTTTTCTTTCCTATACACAAACTATTCCCAGCAGCAATTAGGTATAATCATGAGGGCAAAATAGATGGCAAAATCCTGTCCCTCAACCCAGTAGGCTCCCAGGATCCCGTGATCCTTAACCTGGCTTTAAAGAAGAGCAGAACTGAAGGAGTCACTTACTGCGCTGAAGTAGCCAGCCAGGAGGTTCCACAAGTCTGAAGAAATTACTAAGACTAACATCTTGGTTACTTCTGGTCAACCCAACAGTGTGTTGGCAGCAGAATTTCAACACCATAAGGAGTTCCATGATTTAAGCCTTTGTTTTGTTCTGAATCAAAATGAAATATCACATGTGCTTGATATTTTTTAATAGTTTAGATAAACCACAGCTTTAGAAAATGAGGCAGAAAGAGGCATGGGGAGATTGTTCTATCACCACGCCAGTAAACAAACTTCAGTTATACATCAACATAATTTCTGGCATATGTGTCTCACCTATTCTTAAAATCCCCATTAGTAGGACACTACAATGTCTCTGAGCAATCTGTTCCAGTTCATTATTCTTTTGATAATAAATTATCTGTATTTCCACATTGAACGATAAATTTGATTTGGAAGAAGGAAATAAATGTTTAGTCTTAAGAAATCTTGAAACGTTTGGACACTTTTTTCTTCTAAGTAAAGTATCTAAATTAGGACAATTACCATGGAAAGTTCAAATTTGATAGAATAATGCTTTCTAAATGAAGAAAAAAAAAATTGGACTTTTTAATACAATTTGCATCTATACTGTGTATTAAAACACAGATCTCCTGCTAAGGATTGTACCATTTTACTTCCCAGTTGATTATAAAGCCAGAATTATTCTTTTTCATACAAGAATTTGCATTTAAGCATTAGGACACCAAAGAATCATTCTTAATAATAGGAACCCAGTATACTTTTAATGTGGTCTATTTTAGAATGGAGCTTTTTTTTTTTTCTTAAAGTGCAATTTCATTCCATTGCCTGTATCTGCGAAACTAGTTTTGATACCTGTGTTATAAAGCATTTAAATTTTGAAGAGCCAAACCCTGCTCAAGTCACCACTGTTATTGTTGGGCATTATTTCATGAAATACCAACTCTACTATGTTTCAGGAACAACATCAGTGCCTCAGATGAACTCACTGACTGAACTAGTATTGCTGCACATCACACCTGGGTATTTTGCCACCAACCTCAATGTGCCTCTTGCTGTGTGAAGTCCTTTCGAGCAGTAACTCCCCTACCAGCTTGAGCAGTATTACAGAATAGAGAGTTCTCAGTGTCACAGCAGGTGAGGCAACTAACAGAGACTTCAGTCCTTAGTCTCTAGTTCTTACTGAATTTTAAAGCAGTTCTTATTTCAAGCCTTTCTTTATAGAGTCATGAAAAGTTTCCTCAATATAAGTATATATACAGGAGTGAAAAATGGGTGGGGTTCAGAAAAATCAATTATTATGGGTATGTTTCCTGTATGATTTGAGACCATAAGGTCCTGTTTAGGACTCCAATTTAAAAACAACAACAACAACAAACAAACAAAAAAACCCAAACCACCACAAAACCAAACAAAAACAAACAAAAAAGCCCCCACCAAAAACCCCACAGAAACAAAGAAAACCAAAAAAGATACAAGGCTTTTAAGTATATTATGTTCTGACATGTACATGAGTTTTCACATACAGCCTTTCTGAGAACTCCGGACTCCCATAATTCTCTTTTTGTGTCTGATTAAATAGTGTTTTATAGGACTTTGATTATATTTTACATACAAGCTCTGTAGTGCACAATGACTTTTCCTCCCTGTTTATTTTTCCATTAAGCGGTCTCAAGTGGGCTTTCTTGGCATTTCCCAGATGTGTCAGGTAATCTTTGCTTAAAGATTACTGCTCCTCCAGTTTGAACAGGCAGACTGGGATTGATTATTCTAAATTATTCAGTGCTTCTGCTACTGCTGAGTGATACTTGTAGATCTGTTGGCAAGATATCCTGGAACACGGCTTGTGTAGGCTTTCAGGTGTTCTGATAGGCTTCCAAACTCCTGATGATAGGCATCACGCATATCTACCAGCTTCAAAACTCGTGGCCTGATCCTGTATTTTTCATGCATCCAGGACTTCACTAGCAGCATAGTATTCCAGTCCCTGGAACCAGGCACCTGTGCAAAATGGCTCTAATGCATTACAGATCATCAGGATCCCATTGATTTCACTATGATTTTTGAGTGCTTTGAGGCATCTTCTCCCTTCTTGCCTGCTGAAATGCCTTGATTTTTTTCTAGGGTTCTGCAGTCTGGAAATTTTTTTTTTCAGTCCTGTTGACTTTATGTGCTTGCTTTTTAAATGGTCAAACAAAGCAGGATTCAGAACCTAGTTAAAGAATTTGCCTAGAAGGATTTAAGTTGGACAGATTCGAAACTGATTAAAGAACAAAAATATTAAAAAAACCCCCACCAACCAGCTAGTAAATATTATTTCTCAGAAAACACCAGAACTTGGCATCATATTGTTACTGTCCTTTTGCAATCAAAAACAAGTGGGGTTTGGAGTGGTGGGGGGGAATTTTGTGTTTTGGAAGGGCTGTTTGTTTTGAAAGATAGGGTAAAAAATCAGAACTTGGAAAAATGTATAGTAAAGAGAAAAAATTGCAATCACAGAAAAAACAAATAAGGGGTAAACAATTTTAAGTATTTGGAGTGTCTACACTTTAGAAAAAAAAAGGAGAATTCTTTGCAGTTCACAGGTTCCTTGGTTTTAAATATGATGTGGGTATCTTTGAGCAGCTATAGTTAGAATGAGAAGCAACAGATAAATCATCAAAAGACAAATGGCAAATAGTAGGTAAATGAATTTCTGAAATGGCTTTTCAACTTAGCAGATATATCAATTGCAGTTTAGCAGTAATACAAGAAATATGACACATTAGCTGAGCAAATCTTAAAGCATTTTGAAATATTATTTAAATATTCCATGTATATATCTCTTTTGGTAAGGAATGCATAAAAAGAATGCGAGTAGTTTAAAAACATATATTACTTTCTTCCAATAAGTTTTCTCCACATTTTGACCTATTTCATTCAGACAATTTATTAACTAATGTAGTAAGTGAATTCATAATATTTAATGATAAATACAATATAAGGGACTCACACAGGCCTCTCCTATGCCTGTACATGTTTACCACAATACGCTCCCTGGTAGTTTGCCTATTCCAGTTTACATGGTTCCAACTTTTACCACTTTGATGGAGCTGACTACCCCTTTCCTTTCTCTTGCTGTGTACTTTCTACACATTTTCCCACTTTTAATTTGTCAAATAAAATGTTTTCACATATTTGCGAGTGGAGATGCAGAAAAAAAAATCATTGATGGGGTAAAAGGGCAGAATAATCATATTTAAACAGGTGCACAACACAGAGGTTTTCCAGACAGCTGGCTGGACTCCGTTGCGCTCCAAGTCTATTAAACCCTGGTGCCTCCTGATTTAATGAGAATACATTATAAATACTAACACTTTTTTGTCTAGCTTGGCATCAGTGGGTCTCTACTTCCCTCTTGGACTTGGCAAATTTTTACTAGGATGAAGATTTCTTTTAATGCTCTTCGATTACATCTGAGCTTCTGTAAAAGTAATCCTCTTTCTCTTTAACACAAAAATAATCCAGTCAGAGAAACAGACAATGAATAGTTCACTTCCTTACAATTACTCTGGACAAGAATTGTTGTAACTGAGAGCATGACTTAACTAAGAAAGCAAAATGGTACTGAAAAGTTTGCCAAGAGTGGAAATTTTTAACAGGCATTTATTCTTTTGGGGAGGTGCAATGTAAAAGAGTTTAAAAATAATTTGTTACTAAGAATATACCTGTATAGCCCTACAGCTCATCACCATATTATGTGGGGGCTCAAATTAATGATTGCCCTTATGGATGCGAGGGACTAAGGCATCAAGTAGACCAACATACACAAGATCACACAGATGATGTGCTAAAGCAGGAACTCACCACAGATTGCCTTTTTGTCTGATGAAATATCTACTTCTTTATCTCCCTTACAACTCTCAGAAAATGTAAACTGAAGAATAATACCCAAAATATAGTGAGTGATCAGATCCATCCATTTATACAGAAAGTGACGCATACACTTTCTAATAGATTCATTAACCTCAGATAATAATCATGAGATGGATAGTTATTACTACTACTTCTGTAGCTTGGTTGAATGGTTCTTAATGTTTTGACAACGTATCAGCACTATTTCCTCTAAACATCAGATGTCTACAATAAGCCTCTCTTCTTATACCATTTACACTAATAAGGCTGTAGGTGCTCACTAATGTCTGTTAAAACCTACATATAACCCAAAGCATTTTCCTAAATAAATTTGTTTTCAATAGCTCCCATTCAAACTCTTATATATTTTATTTTTGGAATGAGCATAACAGTTTCCCAAAGCTTCTTCACACTATGTCCACAATTTCTTTCATTTCATTAAAACTCAAAACATTGCAAAGTCTGCTGCATACTCAGTTTTCATTACAATTCAGTAACTGTCCAATTTAGTATTTTAAGCAAAAGCAATTTTGCAGCAGAGATGATGTTCCAGATCTATTTTGGTTGAAGTTAAGTTTTACAGCATTAGATAGCAGTACGTTGAATTTGTATACATACATACTTTATCATTCTATCTTTTCTTGCATTAACAGATTAGTATAGTTTTGAACCCTTGCAGTTATCAGCTACCTCACATTGCATATGCCAGACAATAATATCAAGCTTGGAATTTTACCTAAGCTGAAAGAAAATCTTAACAGAAAATTGCAAAATTGTTAATTTGAAGTTTCTAACAACTTTTGTAAACAAAAAAAGAGGTGTCGCAGCCCTTTTACAAAAAGCTTATGATGCAGAAACAGTCAACAGACTTTGTGTGTTTTAGCTAATGCATTGCTAAAGTGAGATTGGGAGTGTAGCAGATCTGCAAAGATCATTCAGATAAGAACTCAGCTGCTGAAGTTAAAGCACATTAAAAAAAAAAAACAAAACAAAACACAAACATATCTGGACTGTTAAGTGAGTAGATTGTCAAAAAAAAGAAAAAATTTGCTTAGGCCCAGATTTTAGTCAGAAACTACAGAGAGACAGCAGAAAAAACCCGATGAGACAGTATCAACCAGGAATTAGTAATGGATCCAAGCAGGCCATTGGCAGTATTTGAGGGAGATGTACCAGTTACAATTAGGTAAGGAAGCATAGGGTTTGGGGGCTTTAAATAAACTTCTTAGCCTTAAATTCTTTGGAGAATATACTAATTTTGCAGTAGATGTAAATTTTGTATTCATGGAAAAGTGCTGCTTTCTGACTGAGAGAACACAGAGAAGATATGTTACAACCAAATTCCCAAAGGAGATGCTTTGAAAAAAAATATGGTCTTGATATAAGTTAACTTCCTCAAAACTTAAAAAAATTAGCTTTTGCTTGAGAGTTATTATGCATTAAGCTAGATCATAATTCAACCTAAGATGAAAGACAAATCTACACTTAGAGCAAAATGATTAACTATGTCATCAAGTGTCTTCAGAATGAAACACTGGGGCTCCATCTTCTCTGCTATATAATGGTAAAAAAAACATCACATATGTGTAAAAGCATAATAGAAATGGTAAAACTGGTATGAAGAGAGAATGAAGAAAAATGTCCAGGTATGGAAACCCTGGAGAAATGAGAAGGATGGTTGTGAGAACAACATATCATCAGGGTCAAAGCACATCTCCATTGAGCTTCTCAGAACTTTCTAGATTAGGAAAACAGAGAGGAAGGGCTACACTCACATTAAAACAAAGACTTGAGGGATGAAGAAATGATGGGAAAAATATAGAGAACACAGGTCTGGTAGCCTGAGACATCTACATAAGAAAACAAAAGTCAGTGAGTAAATCCTGATAATCAGAGGTGGGAAAAGATGGAGATGAGAGGCTGTAATCACCATCAGCTCCAAAAGAGAATAACAAAAGGCTCTGTCTAAAGCAAACCCTATGGCCAATGAAAGAACCACCCAGGAGGCATGAGGTGGTCTCACTAGCTAATGGTCTTTGTCCAATGTCTCACTGAATGAAATCTTGGGCACATCTCCTTGATACAAGCTTTTTGGTGCCTGAGTGCTGGACAAACCTCTTGGACAAGTTTTATGAGTTTGTAAGTGTGAGAATTTAAAAAAATAAGATTCTTTTTTTCTAAATTAGTCACCATCCTCTCCTAGAAGATCTCACATTGAGAGCTGCTACATTTTTGTTAGTGTCACAACAGAGTTTCCATCAAAAATAGATTAAATTTCACAGTGACAATAATTTGTACTTGTCTTAGTTCTAACCTTTCCATTCTCTTGGTACTATAGCCTGAATTCTGCTCCCCCCCTCATTGTTTTTATCCTTCCTGAATGGTGTTTTCAAGAGTAGGACATTGTCCTAGCTTCCACTGGGATAGAGTTAATTTTCTTACTAGCAGCTGGTATAGTGCTGTGTTTTGGATTTAGGATGAGAATAATGTTGATAACACACTGATGGTTTTAGTTGTTGCCAAGCAGTCATGGACTTCTCAGCTTCTCATATTGGCCTGCCAACGAGAAGGTTGGGGGTGCCCAAGAAGCTGGGAGGGTACGCAGCCAGGACAGCTGACCCCAACCAAATAAAGGGATATTCCATACCTTATGATGCCATGCTCAGTACATAACTGGGGAAGCTAGCCGGAAGGGAGCATGGCTCAGGAGCTATCTGAGCATTGGTTCTGGGTGGTGAGCAATTATACTGTGCATCACTTGTTTCATATATGCTGCTACTGTTGTTGTTGTTATTATTATTATTATTATTATTATCCTTTTCTGTCCTGTTAAATTGTCTTTATCTCAACCCATGGACTTTAACTTCCCCCCGCCCTGATTCTCTGATTCTCTCCCTCATCCCACGGGGGTGGGGATGGACTGAGTGAATAGCTGTGTGGTTGTTTTAGCTGCCTGCCAGGTTAAACCACGACAGACATTAAGTCACTTTTTTTTTTCAAACAGACAGTGTCTTGTTCTCAGGATACAGTGAGCAACCAGATATTGTTAGTAAAATAGATGTAATGCGACAACCTCAGTCATTAGTTTTCTTTCTAATGATGTTCTGTCATTACACTGATACCAGGATAAACTTTGCAATGCACAAAAAATAGTTTGGCTTTTAAGAAGCAATAGCTCTTGGACAATTGTCATGTCATTTAAAAGTCTGGGAAGATAGTATTTTTACTACACAGGGGTAAATGGAATCAGAGGTACTTTTGGTTTCCTCTTTAAGGATTATATCTGAGAGTGGAGTGTGACATTAGTGTTACTCCACGGAAAGCCATTTTTTGCAACTGTGCTTGTTTGGGTTTTTTTTTTTTTCTACCTTCCCTTCAGCTGCTCCTTCAATTACCAAGTGATATCCTTAACACAGTGACATAACCTCTCTGGATCCCATTGCTGTATTATAATACTGCTCTTTTCTCAGTTCTAAGCTAAACCCACTTAAGATCTACATTTTCCCCATCTCTCCTAGCAAGAAGTAATCCAGTCAACATTCTACTTAAACTACCATGTTAGACAATTTTGATGGCTAGTTGGAAACCCCTTGACATAAGAACTTACTTACTTCCTTTCTCTTTCCTTTTCCTTTTCCTTTTCCTTTTCCTTTTCCTTTTCCTTTTCCTTTTCCTTTTCCTTTTCCTTTTCCTCCTTTTCCCTTTCCTTTCCTTTCCTTTCTCCTTTCCTTTCCTTTCCTTTCCTTTCCTTTCCTTTCCTTTTTCCTTTTTCCTTTTTCCTTTTTCCTTTTTCCTTTTTCCTTTTTCCTTTTCTTTCCTTCTTTCCTTCTTTCCTTTTCTTTCTCTTTTCTTTCTTGCTTGCTTGCTTTCTTTTGCTTTCTTTCTTTCTTTCTTTCTTTCTTTCTTTCTTTCTTTCTTTCTTTCTTTCTTTCTTTCTTTCTTTCTTTTCTCCCTTTTTTCTCCCCCAAAATCCACCTGCCTTCATCCAGTTATGATGCTACTTATTTTGACCACTTCCACACCCATATAATGAAAAGCACACTGGTGACAAAAATCTACAACTTCAAAAGCAAAACTTATATTTAAATGAATGCTGATGTGTTGTTGAAACTATTGGAGAAAGTATCTTAGGAAACAAGAATTAACAGAGAAATAAGGACTGCAGAAGAATCAAGTTCATGTATGTAGCTTATTTCAATAGACAAACCTCTCTGCTTTGGAATAGCAACTTTTTCTATCTGGATAATACATGTCTAAAAATTCAAGGTATGAACTTGATTAATTGAGTAAACGACAATGATTCAATCACCTACCAGTCTGTCATAACTGACCACTCATCTTAGGCCCTAGGTTTCCTTCCACCAATGTCAACAGTAGAGCTTCTTTTTATTTGGAGCTTTTTAATAGGCTGATTGTAAATAAATATAATTGGTTGTACTTACATATCTCATAACACAATTCTGGAATGCTAGCTACAGCATTGAACGTTCCTATTTTAATGTAAACAAACTGGCTAATTTTATTTAATATAAAAATTCAGTCTACATAGAATCATGTGTAATTAACACAGAATTGTTTAGCTTAATAGAACTGCAAAAGCATTCAATTAGCATATTCAGATTCTTAAAAAGCTTCAGATGCATACCCTTGGGTATTTTTTATTTGCTAGGTCTTTCTAAGATTATGGATATTCATATGAGAATCAGATGTTTGCATAAGAATCAAAGGTATTAGTTCCCCATACAGTATTAAAAAGACTATTGGTTTTATTTTATTACAGTTGTTCACTTGAATATTATAATACAGGGACATGCTTTAGCTTTCTGGCTTTATTTTACTGCTTTCTAAGAATCTGATTAAAAAATGGCTTTCGAATTATCTCTATTATCCTCATGCCAGCAGTTCTTCATAATATATATACATATAATGACAGAAACCAAAATATCATGCCCTCAGCAGTGATCAAAATATTACAGTACAGAGTTGCAGGTTAAGTACACTTCACAGTTCATAGTTAGCTGCACTGTGGCTTTATTCATATCTAAACACTGTAAGAGTGTTTTGGAAAGAAAGAAAGAAGTAGAAATAAAAGTGGTTTTGTTACTTCAGGGGGAAAAAGTCAAGAATAAGTTTTAAAAATGAACTGTTCTGTTTGGAGATAAAAATATTTGTATCAAAGATAGTATGAACTGTATGTTTTAAATCTTTCTCAGGCTTGAATATCTGAGCAACCTGATCTGCTCATTGCAGGGGAGTTGGACTAGATGACCTTCCAGCCCAAACTATTCTATGATTCTATGATCTTATTTCTGCAAACATTTCAATGCAGAATTTTGACAATCCAAGTGACTTATGACTACTCTGGCAAGAGATGTATGAAGTCATTTAAATATGTGAAAGTATAATATATAAAGCAGTTACATAGATAAACAGTTTTCAGGTCTTATCAGCCACTGTACACATATCTTAGTTATTTTTGTTATGTTTGATACCCACTGCCATCATTTCATCGGCAAGTATCTCTCAAAGCCTCCAAAAATTGTCATACAGCGCAACAGATGCATCAGCATATCTTTAGATAAATTTATTTTATAACCAGAACTGTTATTTCACTCTTCATGATTGTATTGTCACTTACTCATCCAGTTTCTATAATTATTTAAAGATTTTACAGCAATAAATTTCATAGAAAACATGACTTTTTGGTTCCAAACTAATTAAATGGGTTTCTTGTATTGCGTCTGTCTATAGTTATATTTTTCCAGTATCTCAAGCTATTTTTCCTCTTTTGATACTCATTAAATACAACTGCAGGATCAAAACATTATTTTTTTAAGTTCAACATCAGTTATACATTTCAGAAAGCTGAGAAAAAACCAAAGCACATGCTATGTTTCTATTTAGAGTTTTGTTCTGTTAACATCTCTTTCCCTCACAAGAGATAGAGGATTCAGAATTATGAAATTTCTGGGGGGAAAAAAGAGCATTTTGTAAGTACACAAATACTTGGTTTGATCTCTGAAATTGAGATTACCTTAAAGCCTCTAGAATTAGTCAAAATGAATGATAAATAATTTTACAAAAGAGTCAAAATGACAGAGAAAACTCCAAACTTTCTCACTATAGCTATGATTCATAGGAAATTAAGACCTGTACAATATATTATAGCACAACCAAAGCTATGAAATATGCAGTTAAATGATCAGGTTTTGAAAACTACAGGAAAGAACAAGTTAATAGAAATATGCTGAAAATTCACAATACTTCTAAGATTTGAATCAGGAAAGCCTCCAAAACAATGATGAAGTAACATATTTCGAGTGTTAAAATAACAGAATTGTATGCAATTGTAGGACAGCATGAAATATGCTTCTCTAGAGATAAAGTGTTTTGAGGCATCATTTTAGACAGAGCTAAGAAATTGTTAGGAAGAAGCTTATGGCAGTCTATCATTTGGACTCAAGTGATCATATATTAAACAGGCATTACAAGAAAAGAAGGTAGGAAAGTACAGTTTCAAGTAGATAGGAGCAAAAATTACTTATGATAAACTTGATGTATTTCAATACAACATTTCTCCTATCTCAACTCAGAACCATTTATAATGCATATCTTCAAGTCAAAATTTATTTCCATGATGATATGGGGATGGAGGATCTGAAAAACTAAAAAGCTCCAGACAATCTCAGCACCTTTATGAAGGAAAATACCATAAGCATATTTAGCGTTTAAATGGTGATTACTAGCATTCATGGGAGAAATCAAGTTTCCTTCCTCAAAGATATGTAGAAAAGGAAGAGTCAAGACATCAAAGGTGTCAGCAGTGAGGTTAGGACCCCAGCGAGAATTCTCTGCTGCAAAAGGAAAGCCACTGCAGAAACAGAGGAACAAAAGACTGAATATTGAAGGTTCAGTCAGGAGCCATTAACAAGGCATCCTCCTTCCCCTTCTCCTTCAACAAAAACAAGTTCAAGTTCTTGTGACTGAACTCAGAAACAACCAATAGTAACAAGTCTATAACAAGCCTGTTTATCTGTAGTCAACACCTCTTAAACTAGAAAGGATTCCAAGTTAAAACTGTAAAATTGTTATTCCACTATATATTTAATACTGTAATACATATTTTGAAGGAATGTTGATAACACGGTTTGCTTTTTCTTGCTGAGACACTCCATAGCCTGAGACTAGTATACAAATGAAGTTATGCACAATGTACCAAACTTAACACAGAAAACTCAGTTTGTGGATTGCGGAAAGCAGACATTTGAAATACTTGAGATTTCTGAGTACTTGCAAGTCGCTTACAGTTTCAACAGCACTGACACCACTTATTTCTCTATGATCCACAGTACTACCAGCAAGCTCTACTTCATTTCACTTTGAAAATTTTCAAGAATTAGTATGCAATATGCATCTATGAAAAATGAAGAAATTTTATATAAATATCAGAACAGACCAATAACAGACAGTAAGCACTGGAGTTTCACAGATTCCAACCAAAGATTTATAAATTTGCCAAGGTACATTTCTAATCTTGCTATTCGCATTTTTGAAAGGCAATCAATATTGTTAAGTGTTGCATGAGAAGACTTTCATCATCTGATGAACATTGATTTGAATCTTTGGAAACTCAGACCCCAGCTTTTCCTCCTTTCTTAGAAGCTTTTCAAGATCAGAAAGGATTGTGATCTTTACTCTGTGCTGGGAACGGGCTTCAAGTGCATCTGTGTTAGTTTAACTGACCCACTTGGAAATCTTATTGGCCTTTATAGCACATTATCACCTGTGTTACTTTTGTAAAGAGTTTGTTTAATTGTTGCAAAGATCAAATGCCGAACACCAAGTCACAGCTGCTCGCTGAACAGATGGGAAAGGTTGTGGTATTTGAATATTTCATTATTAGTGAGACAGGTCACATAACAAGCCATAAATCATCTGTTTACAGGCACTTTATTTGGTACAAAAGATGGCTTTTTTGTGGTTTTACACCTCGAAAGTTTTCATCACTAAGTCAGCCATCTTCATACTGAAAATACCATTAGTGTGCAAATTATATCTCAGAGCAAACAGATATAACATTTTTAGAGAAAACTCGGGCTGATTTTTATTAAGCTTTGTAAGAATTTTGTATGAATTTAACAAAGAAAAACTGAGGTTGTCAGTTAGTTGTAGGAATAAGGTCTCTGGTACTTAGAGAGCTGCAGCAAAAGAGAGATATACCATCTGTAAGCAATGAAGCTAGACAGCAAAAAGATATAAATTTGGCAGGAGAAGAAATTTTCCTTGCACCAAGGACAGAGATTGGAAAAAACCCAAAAAGTAATACCATCCTGTATTCTGAAACGGACTTCTATTCTGGGGGCCCCTTTAACATGCTGGCTATGTCCAATGCTGCTCTAATCCCCATCTAGAAGGAAAAGGCAATTGCATTAGGAACTGACCATTTGATTTGTACTTTCACTACATGTGGCTTCATCACCCTATCACCCTCAAGCCGAACAATCCTGTCTTTGCTCATCCTAACTTACACTCATGGGAAGGATAGTAGTAGTGTAATATTGCATTATGTGTGGCTCACTCTCACAAAAGCGTACGTATCCATTTATATTTTTACTATTGCCTAGGGCTAACGCTAGGATAATGTATTTATGATTTTTGTCCTATTGCTTTTCTTAAGCTTCTGAAAGAAAAATAATAATGCTAGCATGTCACAGAAAACACATACAAAGAAAAATTTAACAGCATATATTCTAGAAAATAAGAAAAATAATGCACAATCTGTTTTCCAAGTTTCAGTTATACAGTAACAGGACTGAACTACAGAAGGATCTGAAACAGAAAAGGAATTTAAAACATACAAAAGCTACAAGCCATGGATTCTAAATTTAGCAATATAAACCAGTTCCTGTCATTAGCAAAGAGAGGTGAGTTAAATCAGTTGAGCTCTGTCTATTGTTATACCAATGGTTTACACTTTGATATCTGATCTGTGTTTTCATTCCACTTTTTATTTACTCAGGTTTTTTATCCTATTAAAAAAAAAGGTGACTCTGAAAAATGCAAAATTATTACTTCAACTCTTTAAAACCCACAAGTCTTGAACCATAAATAACCTGGCTTCCTAAACCAAAGACCATTTCCTCCACAGCACATCCAGAGATTTAATTGCATAAAAGACTGAGAGTAAGGACCTTTATGGTGAAAATGTAATGTCGACAATTTTGAGTGAGAAATAGGAATGGGATACAGTGACAGGAATACTGATAGAAAAAGGAAGTTTTGAAGTGTGTAAAATGTTTTCTCTTCATAAGGAATGACAAAAGGGCCTACTTTGAACACCCTGACCCCTATGAAATTCTGTTTCATGATGAAAAACTAATACCTCTATGTCATAACTGTTTGGCTTGATCTTCAAAAACAACTTTAAGAAAATCCGAAATTAAGTTTCCACAAGTTTTGTTAAAACAGGTGGATGAAACATTGGATTTTCAACACATCTTCCCCTTCTCATCTTGTTAATTTATTTCTAAATCTGACATAAAATTCTTCGTATTATCACCAAAATACTTCAGGAAGTGAGCGAACAAAGGTGAATTCAAGACTAAATAGCAGACATTTTTCCAAATAACTTAAATATCTGAATCCTGCCAGAGCTCTAAACTTGGTTTAGAAAGCAAAAACCACCTCACGCTTAGGACCACACTTTTGACTTCCATAATCTTATGAGTTCTATGACATTTTTTTGGCTTTTTTTTTTCTTTAATTGCTGATGGATGATAAACTGCAAAATCCCAAAACAGGAGGAAAGAAATGGAGTCCTTCAGTATGCTCAGAAGGCATTGCTACAGGACATCATCTGGGGCTCTAGTAACAGGACACAAAGTACCATCCTCATAATAATTTGTCCTGATGCACAAGAGGTCATTATAAAAGAAGGCAAAATATTTGGGAAATAAATCAAAAGATGAGCTTCACTTGGCATACAGTATAAAGGTTATAGAATATTTTCCCAAAATACTTTAATAGCTTTAGATTTCCCCAAGGAAATGCATCCATTTACCAACTTGTCTCTGTAAAATATTATCTTTTTAAATATCTGACAGTCATATAAGAAGAATCTAATGTCTTAGTTTGGAGACAGCAGAAATCTATTATTTCTGTTAGGAAAGTGAAAAGCATCTCACCTCCTTTTTAAAGGTATTCCACTAAAAGTAGTGAACTGGCACATAACAAAAAGTGGTTTACTGTTTGTCCTTTAGAGTATACAGAATGCATCATATTTGCATTGAATGTATTGGAATTGCTGACACCATGCCTCAGTTGGCTCACTGTCATATTTTGGATAAACAAAATGTCTCAGTAAAAAGTTTTTGAATGTTTCAGTCAAATGTCAAAATTGCTTAGCCTATAAACAGGAATAATTCTGAGTGAAAAATTCATAAAGCAATGATGGAGAATAAGTCTATTTTGGATATCTTATGAAACAACTGTTTGTCCTGTTATCATCACCTTCTCTTAAATATATATCTCCTGTGATACAGACAGTTGAATAGCTCCTTCACTGTCAGTATAATTTGAATGAGTGTGTCACCTCGGAGAACACCAAGTAACAGCAAAATTTACCTAAAGAGAGAATGGTTGTCTTCAGCTCAGATAGTCTTCAGCAAAAGAGAACACCAAGATCTGTTCTCTGGGGTTTTTTTGCCATTTTACTAACATACAACATTTAATGCCAAAATTGAAGTGATCAAAATATGCTGTAAAAATCAAATACCATTCTAAGAATATAAAAGGCTGCATAATATATTTGCTCTTCTGATCCACAGGAGAGCAAGGCAAGAGCAACTAGAGATGATTAAAACATTGGAAGCAACTGAATGACAAGGGTTTTTTTCTAGCCTCCTACATATAACAAGATAGCTGCTTCTCCCAACATCAGCTGTACTGTGCCAAAACTGTGTCGTTGATGCCAGCAGATTCTTGCAAGGCAGCTCGGTTTTCATATTTTGTGACACTGAAGAGTTAAATTTTGATTTGGTAATGCGTTTTAAAGTGTGTATAGAGGTTTCTTACCTTTTATACTTTAAAAAAAACCCAGACAATGACAGATCACAGAAGCAGAAAATATATTGGATTTTAAAATCAGAACAGCCATACATTTTACTAACTGTGTGCATCTTACCCATAAATTTCAAACACAAGTTCATGGAATGCTAAACACAGAATAGTATTAAGTCCTGGGGAGAAGGAGTTATATCCTACATGCGCATTTGAACAAATTGTCTGGTCAAGTGCGACAGATAACATTCAGCAAAACCTTTTTCTACAGCCATATCTAATGTCCAGTGCCTCCCTTATTTGCCTGTACAAGCATTTCTGGGGAATGGTGCTGGACCTGACAAGCCACACATTATGGATAAACTTAAACTCTTGGTTACAGCTGGCCAGACAAAATCCGTAAGCTTATCAGCTTATAAATAAGTATGCAAATTAAACTATAGAAGTATTGTCATCCTGAATTTCCTTGTGACGATTTTACTTCCCTTTTACTTACTAAATAGAGTAAAACTTATAGTCTTAAGGTTCTATGCAGTTTAAAAATATTTATTCTGATAATGAAGATAATGTTTCTTTACAGTAGGAATCTGAGTTGAATCAGTATGGATACTCAATAAAATACTGTTAACATTTGCTTAACTGAAAAATGCTATGGTTTTCCAAACTAACCTATCATCTAGAGGAAACTCAAGGGCAAATAAGATAAATACAGTTAGAGTTTATAATAAGTTTCCTTTCAATTTTCTTAAAAAAGTTTGTTTCTGGAAATATGGAAAAAAATATATTCTTCTAATCCTTTTGAGTAACACTAAATTTTAGCTCAAACTTTTTAATAAAAGTCATGTGAATTAAAACAGTACTTTGCAGAACCATATGGTGAAATTTTAACTATATGAATGCAACAATCTAAGCAATAAATTACAAGCCACTCTTTTCCTTCACTTTCTTGGCATGTCAGTTTTGTCTGTGAGTCACTTTTTATATGAAATACTACCAATAACATTATATCAATCAGGATTTCAAGACAAACAGTATAAATATTTGTTAACTTCAGTGATATTCATTGCAATGATACTAATCAGTTTAGCTCATCAATCATTGCAGGCACTCAAAATATATCCAAACACATATATCTTCATAACTAATACATTTCTGGCCAGGATGCCTCACAGCAGTTCCATCTCCTTTTCACTTACTCACTAGACCTGTACTTACTGTGATTAATATCCTCTTGAATACCAAAATATGCTCATACCATAAATACAGCACTGATATAAAGGAAACTACTTATTTCCATAAGGTTAAATCCACAAATGAAATACACTCTCTTTAGGATTCTTTTGGTTTTACCAGTTTCTTTCTTCCAGAGTCTTTCATTAAAGGTAATAATTATAATTTTTTAATATTATATAAATATTATATATATATAAATAAAAATATTCACTTTATTCCCTACCGGGAAGTGTAAAGGCTTGAGCACACCGGATGCTATGTTTCAGTTTTACTTTAAGGAATTTTTTTCTTGTCTTTGTTGGACTTTTTTCATTTTGTTTTTAAATCCCCAACTTTCCATTTTAATATTTAATTTCTAGTTTAACATATATTTTTAATTTTCTTTTAATAAACAGTTTTAACTGATCCTGAATGACAGCTATCCTCTTAACCCTTTGATATAAGGTACTCACTATGATGTGGAAATATACAAATAGAGGTGATTTAGAATTTAAATCCTCTTTTGTTCCAATGAACAATTTGACTTGCAAAAAGTATACAGAGTAATATTCTCCTGTACTTAAGTGCATTACCAAGGGAAAAGGCAGGGAACATTAATTGGTGGGGTTGAAATTAACAATCCTGTTAAAACAACAGTATCTACAATGAGAACAGAACTTGTCAAACACTGTCCCATCAAACCCTGTATTTGCTTTACATTTACCCTGTTCCTTTACATTATCTCCAGAGCATTAACTGAAAATGCTTGCAGAAACCATGCAGAAAATAAGTAAAATGTGCATACTTTTGAACAAAAAAGTACTATATAAAGTCAGTTCTTCTCACACTCCAAGCAGGTTTTGCCTGCAATCAGTACTAACTGCAATTATGTGACTATACACATGTAAATCCATGATAAGCACAGGTTAATGACTCCTGTGTATACTAGCTTCAGTACAACACTGCTGGTTTGGATTGATCCTTGAAATAACTATGATCTTGTTTTCAAGGCCAACTTGTGTATGCAAAGAGCTCTTGCATGTGCTTTGACATAGAGGTACTTGTAGTTAAATAATTCATAGTGTTGTACATAAACTAATTTGTTTGATAAACTCAAGCACCATAGAAATAATAGCTGAGGTATTCTACTAATACCTACACTATTATACATGGGTTTGTAAAACATTTTCACCATCAGATACATTAATCTGTAACCATATACTAAAGGTCACATTAAAGTGTGCATGCCATGCTAAGCTGGAATATTTTGATAGTAGCTCAAAATGTGTCAAAGCAGGTGAAAATTCTCAATCTTCTTTGTTCGTATGGAGTCAAAATAAATTTGCAATACAGTAAGTGGTTAAACAGCATTCATTTTGAAACACATCTGCGTCACTGATGGACCTGTTGGAGTGAGTCCAGAGGAGGGCCACGAAGCTGATCAGAGGGCTGGAGCACCTCTCCTATGAGGACAGGCTGAGAGAGTTGGGGTTGTTCAGCCTGGAGAAAAGAAGGCTCCGGGGAGATCTAATTGCGGCCTTCCAGTACCTGAAGGGGCCTACAGGAAAGCTGGTGAGGGACTGTTTATCAGGGAGTGTAGTGACAGGACAAGGGGTAATGGGTTCAAGCTGAAGGAGGGTCGATTTAGATTAGATGTTAGAAAGAAATTCTTCCCTGTGAGAGTGGTGAGGCACTGGCACAGGTTGCCCAGAGAGGCTGTGGAGGCCCCCTCCCTGGAAGTGTTTAAGACCAGGTTGGATGGGGCTTTGGGCACCGTGGTCTAGTGGAGGGTGTCCCTGCCCACAGCGGGGGGGTTCGAACTAGGTGATCTTTAAGGTCCCTTCCAACCCAAACCATTCTATGATTCTACGTTTCTATGAACTTCAAAAATTATTATACTGTACTGTTACAGTCTCTTCCTCTATGGTACTTTCCAACAGGAAGGTGTTTGAGAGTAGTAACTCTTGTCTAAATTCACTTTCTGATTCATTGTCCTTGGGAAATAGTTAAAATAGATTAACAAGTCATACTTTAAAGCCAGTATTCCCTGTCCGCCCTTCCATTGCTCCCATTTGGGAGATTTTTCATAACATTTGTTTACTGACACAGGCTTTTTGCATAAACTATTGAGAAGTTTTCATGCAAAATTATTTATTATGCATTTTCAAAAAAATCAGAAATAAGACTGCTTATCTTTGCAGTGACATACATATATCATATGCTAGTATGAAATTAAAAGAAGTGCTCAGGAGTGTCTGCTCCAATATGACCCACTGGGAAGGAATAGTAGCAATGGAGGAAGGGGTGTGTGACTTTTCTGACCTCTGCAACAAAAAGTACAGAAGACTGGTGACTGTATTGATAAAACTCTGCAAAGAGATTTATTGTCTGTTCTTGATGTAGTACTGATAGAAGTGATGTAACAGAAATTAAAGTCTTGCACAGCATATTCAACTTGCAGTGGAAAATGACTGCTCGTATTCACACTGGTAAAGGACTAGTTTTTGCCACATTGTTTTTACCTAAAAACATTTGTGTCAACATACTTTGCGGCTAAAATATTGCTGTTAAGAGTTTGTCTTTGCTTTACTTCAAGCACTCTTAAAGTTCTGGCATCCTTTTCTTTTCTATTAATAACACAAGTGAAAGTGCATATATTACAGAGCAAAATGTGGTTATTTCAAGCCTTATGTACAAGATCAATGAATCTGTGGCTATGCATTTTAAGCAACATGGTCAACAATAATGGACAGCAATAGACCTCAAAACAATATATTCCGGGATGTTCTAATGGACAAGTGGGGAGGAATGGAGAATTTATAAACTTCTGTCACTGGCAAAAAGGAAGACTATTTAATTCATTAATCTTACTGACTTTCAAAAGAAACAGGTTGAGCTAAAAGACCAACTACACTTTCCTTGGTTAGATGAAGAAAACTTGTGTTTCTGGCATCATTCTGAACTGGTCAGCCTTCACTGCATTTCATGTTTACAAACTCATTTCTGATATGTTGATACACCATCTATTTCTGTTCACACTCTTAGTTAAGCGCATGCTTAGCCAGGCTTCTCTGTACAGCTGTCTCGTCTCCAAGAAAGCCATAGTTCATTAATCTAACTCCTTCTAGCTGAGGCTGGGCAGGACATTTTGCCTCTTCTCACATCATGGTTTGTAGGGTTCCTTCTTCAGAATGAATAAGGATCTTTTACTGTTAACCGTGTTGTAAGTACAGTCACGTTCAAAGCAAATTACTGCAATTTGTTGAAGGGAATGCAGTAGAATTAAAAGCAATTTTTTTCTGAGTTTGATCCTTTACATGTTCAACTCGTTTCAAGCTACCCAATGATTACAACCATCTTTACAGTCAACAGAATCCCATTCCACAATTAATTTACTCACTAAGGGGGGGCGGGGGGGAAGGGGAATGATTTGTGGTTTATCTAAAACTCTAATGTATGAAGTCACATTTAATTTTCAGCTGAAGATTTCCAATAATGTGTATTCTTTAAGCATGTGCTTACACTACTGTTTCCTTTTGTAGTACTGACTTCAAGGCTCATACCTAGGAAGCAACTGTTTGTGGTGGGTTGACCCTGGCTGGAGGCCAGGTGCCCCCCAAAGCTGCTCTGTCACTGCCCTCCTCAGCTGGACAGGGGAGAGAAAATAGAACACAAGACTTGTGGGTCAAGACAAGGACAGGAAGAGATCACTCACCAGTTACCATCACAGGCAAAACAGACTCTGCTTGGGGAAAAATTAATTTAATTCATAACCAATCAAATCAGAGCAGCGTAGTGAGAAATAAAACCATATCTTAAATACACCTTCCTCCCACCACTCCTTTCTTCCCAGGCTAACTTTACTCCCAGATTTCTCTATTGCCTCCCCCCAGTGGCACAGGGGGACAGGGAATGGGGGTTACGGTCAGTTCATCACACATTGTCTCTGCCACTCCTTCCTCCTCAGGGGGAGGACTCCTCACACTCTGCCCCTGCTCCAGTGTGGGGTCCCTCCCATGGGAGACAATCCTCTACCAACTTCTCCAATGTAAGTCCTTTCCACGGGCTGCAGTTCTTCACCAACTGCTCCAGCGTGGGTCCCTTCCATGGTGTGCAGACGTTCAGGAACAGATTGCTCCAGTGTGGGCTCTTCTCTCCATGGGGCCATAGGTCCTGCAAGGAGCCTGCTCCAGTGTGAGCTTCCCACGGGGTCACACCCTCCTTCAGGTGCATCCACCTGCTCCAGTGTGGGGTCCTCCATGGGCTGCAGGGGATATCTGCTCCATTGTTAACGTCCATGGGCTGCAGGGGGACAGCCTGCCTCACCACGGTCTTCACCACGGGCTGCAGGGGAATCTGTGCTCTGGCACCTGGAGCATCTCCTGCCCCTTCTTCATTGACCTGGGTGTCTGCAGAGTTGTTCCTCTCACATATTCTCACTCCTCTCTCTCTGGCTGCTGTTCCACAGCAAGGTTTTTTTTCGCCCTTTTTAACAATGTTATCCCAGAGGCACTACCACTGTCGCTGATGGGGTCAGCCTTGGCCAGCAGTGGGTCCATCTTGGAGCCGGCTGGCATCGGCTCTATCGGACATGGGGGAAGCTTCTAGCAGCTTCTCACAGAAGCCACCCCTGTAGCACCCCCACTACAAAACCTTGTCATGTAAACCAAATACACTATTAAACAGAACAAAAAGAATAAAAATGAAAATTATGGTAATAAAAACTGTTGGCACAGAATTAACCCACCGTAACTCTAAAATTAGCTTGCAGTTGAAAACTGGTTCTTGCTGAATCTAGGACTGAAATTAACCAAAACCAAAATCTTTGAAACATAACTCGTTATTACCTTGGGCTAAAAGGCCTGCTGAACAGCAGATAGGAAAACTTTGCTCAACTGGAGATGGTTAAATTTCTCAGAATCTATTCAGAGAGAGAAATAGCACATTCCTGCACTTGAAGAGGGAAACCTTCACAATTCCAAGTAAGTGTTATTTCCTAGCTCACCATGGATAGAGTTTAAGGAACAAACACAGGCAAAAGACTTTTCACTGCACCACAAAGAGGATCATTAAATAAACTGTACCCAAGAATTAATCACTGACTTGTGTTTCCATTTCCTTTCTGACTTGTGTGCTTAATTCAGTATGGGATAATACCATGAACTCGTCATGTTGCCAGTGGGCACATGAACATGACCAAAATTAAAGCGGTCTTTTCATTACCTTCTTTTCATTATCTTTATGGGTGTAATCTAAAGACATTTGGAACAGGAAGGGAAAAATACATACTTATACTGCCAACATTTCCAAGGGTTACATGCTGATTTTTTTTTACAAGCTTCTCCCTAGAGAAAATATTTGAAGCTTATCCTTCTCAAGCGCACAATACCATGAAACTTTCAGGAAGATCTGACCCTCTTTTGCACATTTTTTTTCAGAATGAGAAGACAATTTGATCCTCATTTTAGTAGTATGCCATAGCACTGTAAAGCTCTGTCAGTCAATTATAATGGAAAATATCAGGATGCCAAATGGAGGATTATCTTGTCTTGATTATGATCTTTGCAAGCAGCACGGGTAAAGGAAACTTTAAAAACCAAATACCTTGCTTTCTTTCAAAGACGTCAGTATCATTTAAAAAGGAAAATAAAACAAAGCAGAAAAAAAAAAAGCTTTTGAAAGGTAATTTTACATCTAGGTCATAAATGATCTAAGTTGTCTAAAAAAAAAGAAAAATGTATATTATATAACACAACATTCTATAAGCTTTGTATGTACAACCCAATTATTTACAAAAGCAAGAGAGGAAACGAAGCCTGTATTTTTTAAGCTAATGCATTTTGTTTATTGTAATCTGAAAGCATCTGGAGGGAGCACTTTTGCATTATAGGAAATTTATTTTAGATTTGTTGGGATTGCAAAAAGCTTTATGCTGTTTATAAATATTTAGCTCTTGACAATGATTACTGGCCTTTATCTAATGTACTCTGAGGACACAAGATTCCAAAGTGCATGTTATAGTGCTGGAATACAGGTGGCTGGAAAATTAAAAGCAATACACGTTGTAGTGCTGGAATACAGGTGGCTGGAAAATTAAAAGCAATACTCTGCTTGTATTTTGTTCCAGTCATCTCAAAAATATAAACATGCAGCTGTGGTAAGACTATTGCAGTCTTACAAGTAAATTATTCTCATTTTCTTCAAAATGAAAAAAGAACTAAAACAGTCCAATAAATAAACCAAGCAAAATATCATGATGAGTACCTTCTGCAAATAAAATCCTTGTTATTCTATGCTGCATCTTTGTGTGTGTGTGTCAACCTTTTCAAAGCAAGAACAACCTTGTATACTTCGATATAGCACTTAGCAGTAAAACTTGGTCTGAAATGAGGTTTTCATATAACATTCTAGTATAAATAACCACTGTTACGCTTCAAGAGTATTCTGAAATTGCAATAGTTGGTAATTATAAAAACCAAGAAAGAGCTGTGGTAACTTGCTGAGATTCTTGCAAGATGAAAATATCCTTGCAGAAGAATTTAGGGTGATTACAGTTGAATCAAAAAGGAGAGCCTGCACTTGTTAATATTTTTGACTGATTTTATATAAAACTCTATGCTAAGATACAGAAATAGTTTTAATTATAAAATCTTGCAGATCAGAGTTTGAAAAACCACTAGTAACATTAAGGCTAATGTATGTTCTATATAACTATAGAAGCATAACAATTCTGTATAAGAATACTAAAACATATGATACAAGGATACAAGGAAATTGAAGAAAAGATAGAACTTGACTTTAGTTGACTGAGCTGTCCATTACTTTGGCAAGCTACAGCATCTTGATATCAAACAATGTTAGATTTGCAGACTTACAAACAGTGAAGAACAATCTATAAAAACATCATGAAAAGATTCTTGAACAGTGTATTGAAGAAGGTAAAAGAATGCGGAAGTTTCTACTATTAAAGAAAGTGTCTTTTAGTCAGATCAATATTTGCAGACCAGAATAGATTTAAGCATTTGTTTAAGCATTTGTTTCACCTACTGCCTACAGTCATAACTGAAGTAGAAGTATTCACTTTAAAAACTCCCATGTATTGTAAGCATCAAATGGCATACTCTGGGAAAAAGGCCAAAAATGTTTTACTTCCCACATGAACAACTCTGTCATCCGAATTCTGAGGCAAATACAGCAAGATTATGCAATTCCTGTATAATTAATGAGATATTTTGCTAGTATCTATGCAGAGAAAGGTGGAGGCACTGAAGAAAAACTCAAGAAACAAAAGATTAGAAGCAACATGCAGTTTAGAAATCTGTATCAGTCTAGGAGTGAATAGCTCTCCTAACACTCTGTGATATCGATCACATGAACAACAATGCACTATGTCAGGAAAAGTCACTTCAGAGTAAGCATGCCAGCTATTTTGAAAAGATATAAAAGTATATTTCAAATGTTTTTGAAATGTAGTCTGCAAACCACATGAAAAATTGTAGTGTATTTTCATTACATAGAAAGTGCAAAAAAGAAAAAAGTTATTACTAAAGCCTACAAAGCAAATTTAGGACACTGAGCACACTTATAGATAATCCCAGTTTAGAGTTATGAATAAACTAAAATTAATCAGAAAATCAATTTCTCACCTACCAACATGTATCATAGCTTACAGAAGGTGTCCTCATACCTAATGAAGAACTTTAACCTTGGCCTGAAGTTCCACACTGTAACTCACTCCGTAAGCAAGAAGCTGCAGTAGCAATACACAAAATCATCAGGCAGTCATCACAGTGACAGCAGGCTTTCTTGTACCATGAAATTCATATAACTGTATTTAGATGCACGTGCACACACACACATATATGCATATATGAGTGACAGTTATGTGAATTATACATAGTTATATATGTATATACATATCCATACACATGGCTTCCATCAGGCCACTGCTGGTGGCAATGGGGAGAGGCTCCAGCAGTGCCATGGGGAGATGGCCACCAGGGCTGGTCTCCAGGCCCAGCAGCTGCTCCCGGCCGAGGCTCTGCCACGGGGCCTGTCCTGAGCAGTGCCTGCTGCCATGTCGCAGCCTGGCTGGGCCTGCACCTCCTACCCGCTGATGCGCACACAGCTCTGTCCCCATCCCCAGGGAGGTGACCAATGCCCAGAGCTGGGGCTGCTCCAGTGACCCTGGGCAGCCCTGCTCCGGGCTGGGGCGGTGGGACAGGCCATGGCTGCCAGGCCCTGCCCTGACCCACTGGGCAGCCCCCAGCAGTTCCTGGAGAAGTTAGAAATTCAACATATCCATTTAATAGATATAATTAGAAATATCCAGCTTCCTGAATGTAGTTTTCCCCCTTTCACACTATCAGTTTCATAGGCGGTTGTCAGAGGACCACAACGACACTCTTTTTTGCCATAGCATCCACCAAGTCTCAAATCAAGCTGAAATACTCTCATTTAAACAAGGACTTGGTATATCTAAACAAGTTTTATTAGTCAACTGCAATGCGTGAGACTGGAGGTTAAACAAATATCATGCTTATCCTTTCCAAAAAGAGAGGAAAATACTTACACTCACTGGATATTAAATTCAAGCAGAAGAGTAGAAAAGGAAGTCGTAAGGGGAACAAAAGTCTTGATTTTGGGGAATGTTAAGGACATAGTTTGAGGATAGGTCCCATGCTCCTAATTTCAGATTTTAAAGAATAACCGTCATGAGAAAAATAGTTGTCAACATATAAAGTTCCAATTCACTAGCATTGTGTAAAGGGAATGTACTGAATAAGGCTTCCTCTTTTTACTCTTCTGCATATGTACAGTTTACTTTTTGTGTAGTTGTGCTCGTGTTTAGTAATTGAACATGTCTTCTTCAGACAAGCTGTGAACGAACAATGAGAAAAGCCTTTCTATTATCTATGATTAATTTAGCTGCTCATACAATGAAGGTACTTCTTCCCTCACTCACACTGAAGTAATTGATTTGTAGCAGCAGAATAAGCAGGAAGACATGGCTTTATTTCATCTAACTCCAGTTTTAAAGTCGTTCAAGACAATTTGCATATGCTACCTGGTTTACTTATCAGAAAGTACCTCCAGAACCAATCATTCTCCATTAAATGATGCATTCAGTAAGTCCATATTCAGCACAATTTTTACTATTTCTTTAAATCACTGTAAAACTAAAATAGTTCACTAAGGCGGCCACAACAAGAATTAGGGACCTCAGCTTAGGGTTTTCAGTTGCAAAACTCCAAGATCATGTTCTCAAGAAACATCTAATAGGGAAGTAAGATCTCATAAATTTCTTGAACGTGACTCAGCCTTCAGTGACATCTTCATCGTACCTCAAGCTGTAGGAAAGACATCCCAATGCTTTAAAGACATACTGCAACTCATACTGGCTATAATGGTGATGGAGTAATAGGATTATCTTTAGAAAATCATGCTTTAGATTAGAACGTATTCATCCATTTAGGGGCGGGGGGGGGAAAGCTTAGCTCAATTTGTATTACATTCCCCTCCCTATCCTAATTAATTCATGATAGTAAGTGGAAGAATTTGGGTTTATCTAAATTTCCATTTTTCTCTTTCAGTTCACCTTCAAGGGACCTATTGAACTTTTCTAGTCATGATTCAATAAGCTGTACAAAAACCACCCCACATTTTATGCATGATCTCATGCATAGCCAAAAGTTTGAGAAGGATAGCAGTTATATTATGAACAATACTTTGCTTTGAATAAAAAGCCCATACTTTAAATGCCACATCTTAAAATACATGTCTAACAGACAGTGCACTAAGATGTTATTACACTATAATTAAACCAATGCATACTGAGAGTTTTATTCTCACTCCAGTCATTTTTTAGCATGTTTTGTTAACCAGTAAAATCTTCATTATGTTTAAAACTGAACAGTCATTTCCTAGTTTCAGAGTCATAACAATGTGTTAGCAATGGCTTTTTCAGTCTCTGCTAACTTCTTCACATCTTCTGGATTTAATGGTTACTCAAAAACTCATACTGCAGTTTTGTCCATTAAATATTAATTAACAAAATGTTGGAAAACAGGCCTTACATTGCTCTGAGAGTAAGTATGGTACGGTGAGTGCTGTGATTTACCCATTTGTCTGAGCAAAATTAAATCCCTTGTAATGAAATTGAGTTGAGTGTTTATGGGTAAGAATCAGGGGGAAGGCCAACAAGGCAGGTACCATGGTGGGAGTCTGTTACAGACCACCCAGCAAGGCAGACAAAATACTCTGTAAGCAGCTGGGAGAAGTCTCACGATCATTACTGCTTGTTCTCATAGGGGACTTCAATTTACCAGATGTCTGCTGGAAATAAATACAATACAGGGGAGAGGAAACAGTCTAAGAGGTTCCTGGACTGTGTGGAAAGTAACTTCCTGACACAGCTAGTGAGTGAGACAACTAGGGAAGGTGCCCCACTAGACCTGTTGTTTGTGAACAGAGATGGACTTGTGGGTGATGTGACCGTTGGAGGCCATCTTGAGCATAGTGATCATGAAGTGATAGAGTTTTCGATTCTTGGAGAAGTAAGGAGGAGCGTCAGCAGAACTACCAACTTGGACTTTCAGAGGGCAGACTTTGGCCTGTTTAGGAGACTGGTTGACAGAGTTCCTTGGAAGGCAGTCCTGAAGGGCAAAGGAGTCCAGGAAGGCTGGACACTTTTCAAGAAGGAAATCTTAAAGGCATAGGAGCAGGCCATCCGCATGTGCGAAAAGACTAGCTGTTGGGGAAGAAGACTGGCCTGGCTGAACAGAGAGCTTTGGCTGGAACTCAGAAAAAAAGGAGAGTTTATGGCCTTTGGAAGAAGGGACAGGCAACTCAGGAGGACTACAAGGATGTCGTGAGGTTATGCAGGGAGAAAATTAGAAGGGCCAAAGCCCAACTGGAAATTAAGCTGGCTACTGCTGTAAAAGACATTAAAGAATGTTTCTATAAATACATTAGCAACAAAAGGAGGGCTAAGGAGAATTGTTTATTGGATGCAGGGGGATACACAGAGACAAAGGATGAGGAAAAGGCTGAGGTACCTAATGCCTTCTTTGCCTCCATCTTTAATAGCAAGACCAGTTGTTCTCTGGGTACCCAGCCCCTTGAGCTGGAAGACAGGGATGGGGAGCAGAATGAAGCCCCCATTATCCAAGGGGAAATGGTTAGCAACCTGCTACACCACTTAGACACTGTGAGGCCAGATGGGATCCACCCAAGGGTACTGAGGGAGCTGGTGGAAGTGCTCACCAAACCACTTTCCATCATTTATCAGCAGTCCTGGCTAACTGGGGAGGTCCCAGGGGACTGAAGGTTAGTCAATGCGATGCCCACCTACAAGAAGGCCCGGAAAAGGATCCAGGGAACTACAGGCCTGTCAGCCTGACCTCGGTGCTGGGCAAGGTTATGGAGCCAATCATCTCAAATGCCATCACATGGCACATAGAGGACAACTAGGTGATCAGGCAGAGTCAACATGGGTTTATGAAAGGCAGGTCCTGCTTGACCAACCTGATCTCCTTCTGTGACAAGGTGACTGGTTCAGTGGATGAGGGAAAGGCTGTGGATGTTCTCTACCTGGACTTTAGTAAAGCCTTTGACACCATTTCCCACAGCATTCTCCTGGAGAAACTGGCTGCTCATGGCTTGCATGGGTGTACGCTTCACTGGGTAAAAAAACAGCTGGATGGCTGGGCCCAAAGAGTTGTGGTGACTGGAGTTAAATCCAGCTGGTGGCCAGTCACAAGTGGTGTTCCCCAAGGCTCAGTATTGGGTCCAGTTCTGTTTAATATCTTTATCAATGATCTGGATGAGGGGATCGAGTGCACCCTCAGTAAGTTTGCAGATGACACCAAGTTGGACAGGAGTGTTGATCTGCTTGAGGATAGGAAGGTTCTACAGAGGAATTTGGACAGGCTGGATCTAGGTGCCCAGGCCAACTGTATGAGATTCAACAAGGTTGAGTGCTGGGTCCTGCACTTGGGTCACAACAACCCCATGCAATGCTACAGGCTTGGGGAAGAGCGGCTGCAAAGCTGCCTGGCAGAAAAGGACCTGGGAGTGTTGGTTGATAGCCAGCTGAATATGAGCCAGCAGTGTGCCCAGGTGGCCAAGAAGGCCAACAACATCCTGACTGGCTTGTATGAGAAATGGTGTGGCCAGCAGGAGTAGGGAAGAATTTCTCTAGAATTTCTGGCTAACCAAAGGAGAGGGTTGATGGCTGTCTCATTTGATCACTGCCAGCTTTTAAGTGTGGCTGTTTTGCCTTCTGAAAATGGCAATTTTTTATATCTAGAAGATATGGCCATCTACCAATATTTTAAATCAATAATAGCACATAGCACAAGATTTCAGTTCTTTAAGGAATTCATGGATGGGATCCCCTGGGAAACTGCTCTCAGGGACAAAGGAACTGAACAGAACTGGCAGCTTTTTAAGAACATCTGTCTTAGAGCGCAAGAGCTCTTCATACCCATATATAAAAAATCAGGCAAGGAAGGCAGGAGACTGGCATGGCTAAGTAAGGACCTCCTGGTCAAACTAAAGTATAAGAAGTAAATGCACAGGCAGTGGAATCAGGGATGTATATCCTGGGAAGAATATAGGGACATTTCCTGGATGTATAAGGATGGGATTAGGAAAGCTAAGGTGCAGTTGGAGCTGAATTTGGTAAGGGATAGGAAAATTAAGAAAGGTCTTTGCAGGTCTGTTGGCCAGAAAAGGAAGATTAAAGAAAATGTACCCCCTTGGTAAATAAGACAGGAGAGCTGGTGACAACCAACATGGAGAAGACATTGGTACTCACCAACCTTTTTTTGCCTCAGTCCTCACTGGCAACCTCTCTTACCATATCTCCCAGGCCCCTGAAACTCAAGACAGGATGAAGTCCCTTTCATCACAGAAGATCAGATTCAAGACCGCATGAGGAACTTGAGCATACACAAGTCCATGGGGCCAAATAAGATGCATCCCAGGGTCCTGAGGGAACTGGCTGGTGTAGTTGCCAAGCCACTCTCCATCATATTTCAAAAGTTGTGGCAAACAGGCAAAGCCCCCAGTGACTGGAAAAAGGGAAACATTACACTCATTTTTGAAAAGGGTAGAAAGGAGGACCCTGGGAACTACTTCACCTCTGTGCCCAGTAACATCATGGAGCAGATCCTTCTGGAAGATATATCAAAACATATGGAAGGTAGGGAGGTGATTAGAGACAGCCAACATGGCTTCACTAAGGGCAAATTGTGCCTGACCAACCTAGTGGCATTCTGCAATGGAGTGACTGCATCAGTGGGCAAGGGAAGAGCTACAAATGTCATATACATAGACTTCTGCAATGTCTTTGATATGGTTCCCCACAACACTCTTGTTGCTATATTGGAGAGATATGGGTTTGATGGTTGGACTGTTAGGAATTGGCTGGATGGCTGCATCTAAAGAGTTACAGTCAATGGCTCAATGTCCAAGTGGGAACCAGTAACGAGTGGTGTCCCTCAAGGGTCCATACTGGGACCAGTACTATTTAATATCTTCATTAAAGACATGGACAGTGGGATTGAGTGCACCCTTGGCAAGTCTGCAGATGACACCAAGCTGTGGTGCAGTTGATTCACCAGCGGGAAGGGATGCCATTCAGAGGGACCTTCACAGGCTTGAGGAATGGTCCCATGTGAACCTCACAAAGTTCAACAAGGCCAGCTGCAAAGTCCTGTACCTGTGTCGGGGCAATACCCAGTATCACTACAGACTGGGGGATGAACAGATTGAGAGCACCACTGTGGAGAAGGATTTGGGGATACTGGCGGACAAAATATTGGACATGCGCTTGTAGCCCAGAAAGACAACCATATCCTAGACTGCATAAAAAGAAGCATGACCAGCAGGTTGAGGGAAGTGATTCCCCCCCCTCTATTTTGCTCTCATGAGATCCCACTTGGAGTACTGTGTCCAGCTCTGGAGTCCCCAATACAAGAAAGACATGGACTTCTTAAAGCAGGTCCAGAGGAGGGCCAGAAAAATGATCAGAGGGCTGGAGCACCTCTCTTATGAAGGAAAGCTGAGAGAGTTGGGGTTGTTCCGGGGAAGAGAAGGCTCCGAAGATACATTATGGTGGGTTTTCAGTACTTAAAGGACACTTATAAGAAAGATGGAGGGATACTTTTTATGATGAGTGTGGTGAGACAGTGGAACAGGTTGCCCAGAGAATCTGTGGATGCTCCATCATTAGAAGTGTTCAAGGTCAGGTTGAATAGGGCTTTGAGCAACCAGATCTAGTGAAAGATGCCCCTGCTCATGGGGGACTGGGATTGAACTTTAGAGATTCCTTCCAACTCAAACCATTCTATGATTCTTATTTTTTTAATTAAGACTGTAATTATTAATTATCATTTGCTATCCTAAAACATGCTAAAGTTAGGAGAATATAGATTATTGAGTGAATCAAATAAAAGAACGTATTTTAATGCATCAGCCTTTAAAGGTTAATTTTTAAAGTTAAATTATCTGAATAAGTTTAGTGGCTAAACTATTTTGGGACTATTGCCTGAAAAAAATCCCTGTCATGTTAACATGCTATTTCCCCCCAAACAAGCCCCAAAAGTAATATTTTTATGTCTTACAAAGTGCACATTAGTAAAGAAGTCAAAACAAAAATAACATACAGATGTCCATACTTTTGTATATCCGAGGGTTTATCTGTCCATCTAAGAAGAATGCAAGTTGCAGGTTGAATCATAGCATACTGTTTCCATGAAGTAGTTCTCTAACTGTCAAGTTATATATACACATATTTAACATCCAAACATGAATCAGGGAAAAAGCTGCACTTGCAAGCTGAAGGTGCATTCATGGAGGACTTAAATCAAATTGTTTGTGATCTAAAAGAATACTTGTATAGACAGGAAGCAATGGTTTTGCCACTTGTGTCTTCATCATACACTTTCGATAGAATGCTATTTCACGTAACGATCTTGAACCATTCCTCTATCTTCATTAAATTATAAAATTGTTGTGATTATGATGACTTGACAGAATTAAGCTGAAATGTCTCTTCACAAGATATCTTACACATCTACACAAGCACACACACTCATACACACACATCTGACTAACTGCAGCTGTAAGGTACGCAAACTGGGCCAGATTCTCCTTGCCTTTGTCACTGAAGTTTACTAATCTGACAGCTATTGACCAATTCCTTCCTTCTGGAGGTATTTAGTCAATGCTGAATGACATCAAGAATGGTGAGATCTGTAACAAAATTTAACATTTAAAAGGCTATGTTGGTTAAAAACAGAAGTCCACTATTTCTGCTATGTAAATGTGACTTGTTCCTAATCACTATCGTACTGAACTTACTTCAGCAATGAAAGAAGCAGATGTGAGGCACGTGAGCAGGAATGATGTACATGAAAAGAGGAATGTAGTGGAGAACACTGAACTGCTTTTAAAGTTTTAAAGGAGTATAATAAAGAAGACAGAATGTACTATAAAACTTGTTGTCTCAATACAGAAGATTTTTTTTTAAATTTTTCTTCCCCTCCCCCCACTTAGAATATCTGTTTGAAATAGAAAGTTCATGGGGTTTTTTTCTGACCAAGTGAAGCTTTTCTTTTCTAGTCTAATGCCTCTGAACATGTTTTCCACTTGACAAAGTATGGCTACTCTGGAAAAAAACCACTCCTGTCCAACTGTTTGCTGACTTTCCAGCTGCTCAGAAGGCTGTTTTGAATACTTTTGGACATGTTGCAGGAATCTCAATAAGAAATATGGCAATATCAAAGTACTGAAGCTGCAGTCTTCCCTAAAAGAACTGAATGGTGCTATCACAGTAAGCACTGATGGAGTAAATACCAGTGTCTGAAACAAAATCTAGAAATAGCTTGTAAATATTTGACTAGTGGACTTACACGTTTTTATTTGTAAAACTTTTGAACAAAAATGGGAATGGAACTACTCATTAACAATCACAAAAAGTGAAGTTTCAGACAATTCCTACCTTTGTTTTTGCAAAGAAATAAAATTTTGTGTGACAGCACCATATTAAATGATTGATTAAAGGCAATCATTTACATTCCTTTTATATTTTCCCCTTGCTTACCAGACTTTGATCAAAAATGTTACTTTTCATCTTGATAAGTTGGAATGCTTTTTTATACTCACACTCTCAAAAAGAAAATGCATATGCATACACATATTGAAAAATCAACAAAGTTAAAGGGAGAAGTTGGGTGCCATTTGACCTGGGAAGATTCCTGCTATTTTCACTTCTTTTCCTCTACTTTCATTTTTTCTTCTTACAAACCAGGCAGTGGGTATTAAACTTTAGAAATGAGACATCCTTAGAAGAATTTATCAGAAAGATGTTCCTGAAGCCCTGCCTTTTTTTTAATGTCAGATCACTCAACAGAGACCATGGACTTTGGCCTTAAATTTTTAACAGCATGCATAGAATTTCTTCTGTGAGACTTCAACTTAGACTATGGGTATCCCTCAAGCTGTATGGGGTGCAAATTACTTGAGCTCCTAAGAAGAGCACACTGCAACTCACCTTTCTGTTAATCTTCTGTTAAGGTCTCAAAAGAGAGAAAGCAAATACATTGCTTAGGAGGAAATGTTTCACTTTTTGTCAAATTTGCATACCCACTGCTGTGCCATCATCATAACACTGTATGACCCTTTCAAGTGAGTAACACAGACATGTTTCTTAAAAGCTTTTAAGATGGACTTTAACAACTTCTGATCATTTTAACAGTCAGACATCCTACATTTCCAAATGTGACAGAAGTATCTGTAGCTTTACGAAAATAAGGCTCCAATTCCTAGGAAGTTCTTTAGGATTTGGATCAATCGAAGAATATCATTTTCATTCAAAACATGCTTTTAATGATATTTGCCTAGAGCATTGCTCTCCTGACAAGTCTAGAAACGAGAGCATCATATTGTTTCCTGAAGCCAATCCTCTCCCTTTTATAAAAGGAAAACCTTCCGGGCCAATTACTTTCCTGCAGGATAACTCTCAGATATTCTAAGCCTGCTGGGTTAACAGCAAATAATTACATGCAGGTTACCAAGAAACCCACATTTTTCCCAGCAATACATTTCAGCATTATGATTAAAAAGAGGGGAAGAAACCGTGTCCTGTAAACTTGTACAAGTTGATATATTACAAAAAAGCAAACATGCTGGATTTACAGGTTTGGATGACTATGCATAAATCCATATAATTGTCAAATGCAAGAGCAGCATAATTGACCAAACATGTCAAGTTAGTCCTGAAGATTCCACCTTTTCAAAGGCAATTCTTCTCTGTCTATCTCACGTGGCCAAGAGAAAGAAGAGAAATGTATCAAAAATTCCAAACCAATTCTCACCGAGATCAAGATTTTACATGGAAGTATATGAAAAGATAAATAAAATAAGGACATATATAGTTATAAATAAGTATATTAACTTCTAATTCCACTTTAATTTAAAATGTCCTATCCATTGAAAAATATTTTGGTTTTTAGCTCATTGATTAAGCTTAAAGCATAATAAAAACTAATCACTTCTGAAAAGAAAAAATGACAAGTTTTCCTTAGTTTCAGAGACTCCATCTAGTTCCACAGTATCTCCTAAGTAGTCTATAATGTTCAACAGCATGCA
Organism: Grus americana; assembly: GCF_028858705.1. Taxonomy (NCBI): domain Eukaryota; kingdom Metazoa; phylum Chordata; class Aves; order Gruiformes; family Gruidae; genus Grus; species Grus americana. Next base: position 86,984,532 of record NC_072853.1, on the reverse strand, counting down.
GTAGAATTATCAGTTAATCAACAGTATTTCTGGTTGAAGATACTTTTTTGGCACCTTTATATCCGTTTCACAGCACATCATATTCTCTGTTGCTTTATACCTCATGCAATCATTGCAGAACTAAGTCAGCAGACACCATCACACCTGTACCTTACTTTTACTTTACACAGATAAAGGACTTCAGAAGATACAAGGTGATGAAGGATTAGACACATTGGGACCAATTATGTATTGTTCTGGAATACTTTTCGACGGTTCTGGAAATATAGAGTATGTTTAAACTAGGCCAGATACTACGGAGGAATATCCCAAGCATTAAATGGTTATCCTCAACAGAATTACAGCTACATATCTGCCCCTGTTTTTTCAATCTTACCTCCATGGGTACAGAGGTAAAGGCAAGCATGGCCAGAGAACTGTCAAATTCTCGCATTTCTTACTTATTTCACAGCAGATACATCCAGATTAGAAATAAAAATTTATCTGACTCTTGCCTTGTTTAGGTTACCACCAGATGATCTTAAGAACTTGAAGAAGACAAAAGATTTCTGAGTAATAAAAAAAGTACAATTTATATGCAAGACTGCTGGTTTCAACAGCAGCAGGGAATCAGTATGGAGCTGCAAGTTACTGTGATGCACCAGTTTACAGCAGCTATAGTAAAAAAAAGAGAAAGTAAATCTGAATTGGGTGGAAGATACCAATATAAAATCTTGTTCCAAGTCATTTCTGTTACAAGACATTGACCTTTAAAAAGGCTATCATTTCAAATTACTCAATATTCTCATTTACTCAGCTCTTTGTCATTATGTTCATTGCACGTAATAAGGAATACTAATGATGAACAACGCATACTGAGCACAGCAGAATGTATTTGTGCAATATGGAGGAAGGCAGTTCAGTAGTCTTACTTGATAAGTTTAATAAATAAGGTTAGAACATTTTAAATACGATACAACAGTCTATTTCAAGAATACATGCACATGCAGCAGTTCCAACAGTGTGTATCTTTAAATTACGGTTAAAAAATACATTTGATTAGAATGGACGGGGGAGTAAAATCTGAGTTAAACACAGCAAAGCATGAAGCAAGTATAAAACAAACCTCTGGGATTTTACTCAACACCAAGGAGAACAGGTAGGATGAGAAGTTAGTGTCATGATACAGCAGCATCATGAACTACATCCCATGATTATATAATATGATATGGAATAATAATAAAATAATAATAATAATGTAATATAACATAATAATACAATAATAAATAATAAAATAATGTAATAAGATATAGCAGGTACAATTAAAAAGGCAAACAATCTGAGGATAAGGCAAAAGTCATTCCTAATAAGATACTTTCAGCTGCATTAAAGTGTGGAAAACAAGTCAGTGAACACAATTATGTACATAAATGTGAAGATTTTCTGTTAAACAGATGAAGACATCTCTGTTAAATCCTGTGTGAGCTGACAGTTTGTCCTTTAGGCCAGATAGACTCACATGCTAAGATTCTGTATCTCATACGCAGAAGCTATTCAATAAAGATTTGAATTTTGTTTACACTGTTGATCATCTTTACTAAATAAAGAATACCAGACTGTAAAATAGACGTGTTTTCTCTTTGTGGACTTACAAAGTTATAATAAAAACTGCACCCTTTTTAATGTCCGTTCAGTACCTAAGAAAATGATATGTAACCCCTTAACAATTTCTCTGGGTTTTTGTTTTGGTTTTTTTTTTTCTTTCAGTCTCACTCAAGTGGCAGCAAAATCTTTAATCTCCAAAGAAGAACTATATTGGCAGGCTGCAAAACTGAGCAGTAATGTAGATTCACTTTATTACAATCCATCCCTCAAAGTTAATTACAAAAAAAACCTCTGCCAAGAATTAAGGTTTTGCTCTTTATGACTTTAGAGAACATAATATATACTTTTAGCAAAACTTCATAACATGTCAACAGATAAATTAGAAACTTATAAAGTAGATTAAAGGCTCTGCTGAGTTGATGACTTCTCTGTAGCATCATTTGTAAATTCACCTATTCAACTCATGTTGTTCATCTTTACTTAATAGAAAAGTTCAGTTCAAGTTCAATCTCTCTCATCTGACAGGCACCACTTATACTTTCTTTTGAACATCTCAGACTTTAATAAGTGGAAATTAGTAAATCTATTTTATTCAAAGTTTAAACTTTTTATTACCTTTTTGTCCTAACTCTAAGGGCAAAATTATTAGTCTTGGAGTAATTGAAGTTTATATTTTGTGAGAAGGTGAACGGTGAAAAGAAAAAATGTTTTAGTCACATTTCCGTATATGAAAGCAGTTCCATTTTTTAATCACTGAAAAATAATTTTGTCTTTAGAAATAAATATGTTAAAAAAAATAATCCCCCCCTAAGAAAGGTGCACTATATTAATTAAATTCAAATCAGGCTTTCCTATGCCTTACCAATTACACACATAAACATCTTCTTTTCTGAAAAAGGTTTTGGTATTATAGAATAACTTTATTTACATAGCTGTAAAACAGTAGTGCTGGAGGAGGCCCTAAAATTCAATTGGTTCATCACTTTTTTAAAAGAATGTTTTACCATTATTTCTGCCATTCCAGGCACACAAATATTTAGTTAATTTTTTAAAAACCCTTGTAATGGAGGACAACCCCTTTTACAATCCATTCCACTGTGACGCTATTGCTAAATGGGAAACTTTCTGAATGGCAAATCTGAACCTTCCTTCCTGCAGTTTAAGCCCATTAGTTCATGTGTCATTCTTTGCGGACGTGGAAAAGAGACTATGCCTCATGCCTGTTTGAAGGTCTACTAGGTATTAAATGACTGTTTTCTTCATCTTGGGACCTACAATTCCATTTTTCTTCATCAGTAACAAATCCTGCATAATTTTCCAGTTTCCTGAACTCCTGCTAAATAGCATAACTTGTAAGGTGCAACACATCAAACCAGTTCTAATACTCTTACATTTGTATATAAACGTGTGTTTAAATACCTTTATAATAGTTTTGTATACTTAAATCAGTTCAAATTTCTTGCTGGTGCTAATGCTGAGCCTCTGAAGGATCAGCGGTGACCTCCACTTGGATAGCTTTGTAGAAACTTGTATGCTCACATGTGGCTATCTAGGCATTTAACTTAGTGGGTTTTTTTTTTTCTTTCCTACCTTTTTCTCCTCCAGCATGAACTACAGAAAAATAGGGGATGATGCAAGAGGTATAAGAAACCCCCCCAAACCATAAACTATTAGATCTAAGGGACTGAGATGAAGCAATTCGTTTTTCAGTGTTATCAGTGTAGTTATGGTGAAAAATACTGAGTTTAGGTGGTAAGGTGTGGGCTGATGGGGCCTGCAGGTGCGGCCCCTGTGTGGAGCGGCCCTGTGGGGCTGCCCGGTGCCGGACACAGCCGGTTCCAGCCGGCTCCAAGGGCCCCACCGCAGGGCACAGCTGAGCCCCTCAGCCACGGGCGGGCGCCTCGGGGAAAGCCTGGGTAAGAAAGGGCAAAGCGCTGCCCGGCAGCCAGGGCTGAGGGAAACGGGGTGAGAAACAGCCCTGCGAGCCCCGAGGGGAGAGCGGGAGGAGGGCAGGAGGGGCTCCAGGCGCCCCCGCTGAGGTGCCCCTGCGGTCCCGGGAGAGACCCCGGTGGGGCGGGTGTTTCCCTGCAGCCCGTGGGAAGGCCTCAGGCTGGAGCAGGGAGAAGTGTGAGGAGGAAGAAGCGGCAGAGAGGAGCTATTATGGGCCGACCGCAGCCCCTCGTTTCCCTGTGTTGCTTGAGGGAGGAGGTAGAGCAGTCAGGAATGAAGGATTGAAGTTGAACCCGGGAAGAAGGTGCGGGGAGGGGGGGATGTGTTTTTAGTTTTGTCTTTTGTTCAGAGATGTGAAAGCTGGAGGCAGCCTTGGCTACAATGATCATGAGATGGTAAAGTTCAGTATCCTGGGAGGAAGTAACAGTGCAGGAAGTGTGAAAGAAGAAACCATCAATATTAGTAGTGTGGAAGATGAAATAACCATCAACATCATGTTCCTCTGTATGAAGTACAGAGCCTGAAAATTTGTCACAACCCTCACACACCTGTCCCCAAAGAATTTAAACCTTTGACCCTAGGACCCAGGTGAGCAGGGAAACCATGAGCATAACACTCAGAAGAGGGGTAGAAACTGTATGTATAACAACTTTAACTGTATTACTAATACTTAGGGACCATATGACATGCTCTGATCCCTCAATCACCTTTGCTGCCCTGTTGTTTTATTTCATTACACTATTTTATTAAATTTTAGAGTTTTGAAAATTATTGGGCAATATGTCTTTGAGAAAGGTTTGGACAGAAAACATTAACGAAAATTTGAAAATCAGTACACTTTAAAAACGTGTTACTGTATAGTTTTGTATAGTAATAAAGGGTGAATGCTGTAAATTAGGGAAGTCACATAGGAGTCAAAATTGTGATAGCTTGACCCTATTATTCCTTCTATTTTCAGGCATTCTAATACCCATTTTATAATGCACTGGTGTGTGTTGCTTTTAATCACAATCCTCCTTCATCTGAATGTAACACCTTGCAGAAGCTTTGCTCTTTCCAGTCACCTGCTGGGGCAACTATTATTAAGTTTACAATGTGACAAATTCTTCATTTTCCCCTATTCTTTCCCCTCCATCATAGACAATTCAGGATTGCAAAAGCTGTCATTCATTTCCTGTCCTTTGGTAATATAAGGAACGAAAGGTGGTTTGTGCCTGTTAATGCCTCTAGCAAGAGTGTGTTTATGCACTCTAACCAAAGACTTCTAATTTCTGATAGCTGTTTCCATCTGGTTTATTCTAATCACTAAGGACTCTGTCTCATTTTGTCTTAAGTCAAAAGTTGCCTTCTCCATTTTTTTTTAATAGTATCTTCTATATTTTAGATGTCAAGCTGAAGTTTCAAAACTTAATTCCAGTCTACTGCCTCATTTCCTACTGGAAAATACTCTTTCTTTAAAACAATTTCTGATTTTTAACAGGTTATAGACTAAAACATTGTGATAGGAAAAAGTCCTGAAATGGAATGTCATATTGAAACTACAGAATTTTACCTTTACAAGGTAAAATTTCAGCTGGGATTCAAGTTCTCAAAGGAAATAATCTGCCTTTCTTATGAGACACACTGCAACTTGCCAATACTTTCAATGAATTTGATTTATTTCTAAATCTGGATTTAAATATTACATCTTTAGCCTCTTTCCAGTTTGTGCCGTCATACAGTGAGGAATAAAATGGTCTCTCAAATGTAACATTTAGTTTCTGTGTAGTTATTTTAAGTCCCAGTTTAACCATTAAAAATCTATAGTTGGGAACACATGTAACATTTACATATGTGTAGAAAAATGTAGTGATATACACAAATACCTGCATTTACATTAAAAAAAAAAGTATTCTTGTAGAATGTTGCTTTTAATATATATTGTTGACATAATTTATACATATTTTAAGTACCTTCCACTTTAATGCAGAATATTAAAGAGTAATTGCAAACTTTTTTGGCCTATGAAACATTAAAATACAGAACAAAGATGTTACTCATAGGCTAAGCTAATGTATTTCTCATAACATAAATGCAAACTCACAAACGAACAGAACCTGCCGAGGCAAGATAACTGTCTTGTGAGTCCACTCCCCTGTTCCTGAAACATGTAGACAAAAGACCATCTGTCTCCTGCACGTGCATGTCTGCGAAAGGCTATCACTTGGTCAGCCCTGAAGCGGGGGGACTGTGAGACCCCCAAGACCTTCACAACCCACCAACTCATTTTTAGAACATTCCTGAGCATATACTGCACCAGCTCAGTGATGACAAACCCCCACCTATGGGAGGGGCGTATTGGGTTATAAAAAGGGGAAGCCTAAGTTTTCGGCGTGCGCCCACCACCTGAGGACTACCGCTATGAGCGGAGAACATTGCTGGATCCAAGGGTGGTGATATCTTTTCTCTTTTCCTCCCTTTCTCTCTCTCTTTTCCTTTCCAACAGTCTCTTTGTCTCTAACTTCATTTTTGGCACATGAGGGTAATATCGTTACAAGTTTTGCCAAGACACTATCTTTTGTAGTTCTGCTGAGTTTTAAGTAAATTTGTGATTTATTTGAACCTCTAGAGTAATTGTTGTTACTCCTGATTACCGCACAAAGAATTAAAAAGCTAACCTCACCCTTACTTACGGAGTGGGATGGGACAGGCTGCTCCCAACCTTCACATCCCCAACCAATCCTTGTTTGTTAGTACAAGGTGCAGCAGCATCCCTTTCCCTGTGGGCTCCTCCACCACCTGTGTCAAAAAGTTATCATCAGTGCTCTGCACGAACCTCCTGGACTGTGCGTGCCTGGCTGCGTTGCTTTTCCAGCAAATACCAGGATGGTTGAAGTCCCCCACGAGAACCAGGGCCTGTGACTGTGAGGCTGCTTCCAGCTGTCTGTAGGAGGCCTCATCAGCTTCCTCTTCTTGATCAGGTGGCCTGCAGTAAACACCCACAACAGCATCTCCCATATTAGCCTGCCCCTTAATTCTTACCCATAAGCTCTCAACTCATTCTTCATCCACCTCTAGGCAGAGCTTGATATGTTCCAGTTGCTTTCTCACCTAAAAAGCAACTCCACCACCTCACCTTGCTTGCCTGCCTTTCCTAAAAAGTACATAGCTATCCACGACAGCATTCCAGTCATGTGAGCTATCCCACCATGTGTCTGTAATTACGATGAGATCGTGGCCCTGTAACCACACACAGATCTCCAGTTCTTCCTGTTTATTCCCCATGCTGTGTCTGTTGGTGTACAGGCATTTCAGAGAGGTAATCAGGCATGGAGGTTTCCCTGGAGGGTTCCAAGAGGGTCAACCATAGCCGTACACAACCTTGAGGTGGCTGGCCTTCTGGTTCTCATCTTGGGAGGCAGCTAAGGAACATTTGTCGCTGCTCTGCTTGGCCTGGCTTATTCCCCAGTTGGATGCAACAGCATGAGCATTGCCACTTTGGACCCCACCCCCCCGAGTCTTTCAGTTTAAAGCCTGCCTCACCAAGTTGGCCAGCCTGCTGCCAAAGATTCCCTTGGTTTATGTACCTGCAAATTGTGTTGAGGTAGCACGTGGCAATGCATTAGCAGAATTTCCTAGTAAGTCTAATTTAGAAGGCTCATTCCATGAACCATATCATGCAGTACCTAAGCAGCAGGTGGGTGGAAGGCAAAGAAACCCCCAGCAGTACTTAGGCCTCGGTGTTAGGAGAAAAGACTTAAGTTAGAGAACATTTACAACGTTTTTCAAAGCCAGGTCTCCATTTTGATTTTCAGTGTACCAGAAATCAGCGTTTTGAACATACCAAATTTGACATGTTTTTATTTAGTAGTAGTACAATCAGAACAGTATCAGAGACAGAAACATTAAGGTTTTGCTAAATATTCGGAATTGGGATGTCTATGCAAACCTATGGCAGCATGTGCAGGGTCTTGCTATTCTCTGTCCCTCCCAAATGTATTTCCTCTACCATAACTCAGTATCTTTGCATATAGTTACATGTATTTGCTTTGAGACAAGAATAGAGTAGGAATGTAAAGACAGACTAAATTCTCCTTTCAAGAAACAATTTTTGTCTGCTTTTGTTCAGAGGACAGCAAAATTTCAGTCTTCTCACCACTTTCAGATGGAAGATGGAAGATGAATCCTCTTAACAATTGTCCACTGCCTACCTTCTGCCTTCATAGTTGCCTTATTCCTATTTTCTTGATACTAAAATCTTATGCCTTGCATCGGGCCCGCATCTTGCCCTGGTTTATTCCATCCCTGGCCTCAACTCCAACAAATGCAATGCCAAAACACTTTTTTCCTCCCACTTTCATTTCTGCACCCTATTAGCTATTTTTCTTCCTGCAATACGGGGCTCAAGGAATGGTCCAATTTGTAGCTGTGGAGGATGTAATCTAAGCAGCAGTACAAAGTTACAGAATTTGATGGATATGTCTCTTCTATTTTTATTTTCTGTATCTCATTTCAGACATTGATGATGGATGTGCGAAATAGATATCAAGCAATGGTAGGAAACAGTCAATGACAGCCTCCTGCAGTGCTGCATAATAACACAAGATGAAAAAGGCTGATCAAGAAGTCTGCCAGGAGCTGGCATGCAATTGACATTAGCAAGTTATGATGCTTCTAGTCATTTACCAGATCTTCCCTGTCCTCAAAGCTATTGGCAGTTGTGTCACATACCTGAAATGAGTTTGCAACAATTTCATAAGAAATTCAGTACAGGTAACCTCATTAGCACCCAAATCTCCTCGGTTTTTTGGTTGTAAGACAGTTCTAGCCATTCCTTGACCACTCCTTGCTTCAACGTAAGTGAGGCCAGACCTCCCAAATCCACCATTATGAAACTCTACTAGTAAGATTATAGTCTTTAAAATGGATCTGAAGTTTCAGCTGTCTTTGAGATCATACTACATACAGCACAATGTCATTGTATTAAAAGGACCAACAACGGTATAGTCAACATCAGAATGGCTTAAGTTAAATTGAGTTCAAACATTTAAATACAATTTCTTGGGATGCAAACACTTTTTCTCACTACAGAGGCAACATGGCTAAGTTTACTCAGAATGTCAGACACTGAAAAATCTGAAGAGAATGAACAAAGCCACAAAAAGTGAATGCCACCATTTCTAAGCAGAGATTTTAGGGGAAGTGACTTGTGAAACTTCTGAATTCATACCAATGAAGCTATCACTCCACAATATAATTGTAATCCATATATTTTTATTTTTAATCATTTTATAGAATCCATGTCTACTTCAGAAGACATGGTGTAACATTCTATAGAAAACTAAACTTAATGTGCAGAAAGATTAAAAGTTGTCTCTTCCTCGTAACTAAACCAGCTTACTCTCTTTCATCTATAGATTTATAATTCACTTTCTCCTAGTGAAATTATATCTGCAAAATAAATGAATATCAGAAATGCATAAAAGCAAACATATTCCTCAGTCTTATATGAAAATAATTTTGCAGTTTCAGAAAATGATTTCACAATATGTACAACTAGTTAGTGAAATGAAAGCTGTTCTAGAAATCTGTGTAACATTCATTGAGTGTGCAAAGGAAAAAAATAGATAATCCAGATAATTAATAAAATTTATTATCCTTGTTAGGGAAACCATTTTGAATTTATCAAGTCAGAGTAATCTTATTGAAAGAAAGACAGGAATAGAACTTAGTATGGAGCACAGATTATCTGATGTACCATCTACCAGAATACATACAGACAAAATAGAAGGGATGAATGTCAGTAAGCACACATCTAAAGGTAAGGCTACTAAAAAAAGTTTCTCGTACAATGCTTGTAAATAAAACTTTCAGAGTTGCTCCTTTAGGCAATTTAAAGAAAGTAAGTTATGTCCATAAAAAAGTCATGCCAGTGTCTGCCATGTCATGTTAATGTAACCGTAATATAAATCATTTTAGTGCAAGCTGAGCTCTGAAGCAAGCCTCCCCCAGCTTTCTTTCCCTTGCAACAGAATTAGGTAATAACATACATCTTGATTATGATCTTTTTTACATGACTGTAAATCAGGAGCCATTGAAATCAATATATATACTTCCGATTTGTAAATATAAACTGTGTGCATGACATACAACACTTCTAACTGAGATCTATACTTTATTCTTTCTAAGGGGTAAAAATCAATTGATTAAACCTTTTGGCTGTAAAATATAGCTAACCTTCTCCTACAGTTTATATAACATTTTTTCTCCTCAGTTATATGTTAGCTTATGTAATTTAAAAAGAAATAAATCACAGTATCAAACTTAAAACTGTGAGACCTGAAATAGTTTATTTTCTTTGAGGAGAGGAAAACGAATGTACAGCCAACTCAGGGTTTTACATAAAGAAAAGGAATAGGAAGAACATGTGATTTTTCAAAACAGCAAAGGTTCACATAATAACATGAACATATACTCAGTGTAGTGACAATAATCTCAGCATTCACACACAGGAGCACGTATTTCCAGGATTCACAAACCAGAGCAAAGGTGAAAGCAGACTATGTGCTCGAGCCCTGATATCCTTTCATGACAAAACAAAGCAGCCCAAATGCTGCTTTAAGATGCATTTGTTGACAAGGACTTCAGCAGAGGTGAAGTTGTATATGGAAAATGTGGGAGGCAATGTCCACATCAGCTTTCCTAAAATGACGGAGGTGGCACCAGAGACAATCTCTCCCTTAGTAAGCATAAGGAAGAGGCAGAGCAAGCTGAAGCTTTTTTTGTGTAGCACACACCTGAGTCCCTTGCTCTGTATGCATAAAAACAATTGAAAAAAAATCTGAAAAAAAGCATTACTTGAACCTTATTCATACCAAAAATTAAAGGAGGTCAGGAAGAGATACTTGCATGATGGAAAAGGACCAAATGTTTGGCAGAAGAACTTCTTCTCAGGAGACGTACTTACCACTGAATTGTCTCCAACAGAAGGATAAAACTGAATAAACTTGTGCAGAATTTAATTTCTTCTCACCATCACTGGAGCTAAAGTGACTATGTTGAGTTAGGCCTGACACCAAGAAAAAACATTATAGAAATGGAAAGTACAATGATTCAATTAGAAGCCAGAAAACTCAGACATTTCATATGACCCTGAAACTGACCACTGAGATGTATTGCAATGGCAAAGCTATGTAACAGCTGAAAGCTACTGGGAGGCATCTCTTTGTTTAGAAGCCTGGGAGACTTCAGTGAACACAGATTTACATCCACATACTTGTTTTGCTATTTCAGTCACCATGGAGTAGGATGTCCTGGAAAATAATAGAACTGTTAAACATCAGAATAATGATGTACATACTCATTTATCTGAACTCATCTTGATGGCATTCCTATGTGTGCTCTGTTCTTTGTCTTTATTGAAGTTTATTTTCTTCTATAAAGCACTCAGTACTACAGAGAAGGAATAATTAACAGAAGTCAGAAAATGTGTGTTAATATCAAGTTTCTGACTGAGAGCTTGAGCTGAGGTTTTTGGTCATTTTAAAACATACATACGAAAGATATTTTAGTCTGATCCTAAACCTAGGAAAACCAATTTGTGCCTTTCATTTAGAAAAACTTCATGTTTTAATGCGCTTCAGTTTTCAAAGATAATACATACCAACACCACTATCGTCATGCAGCTAATCCTCTTTTCCTACAGTTAGAACTGGAAAAGCAAAAAAAGCAGTTTAATATGGAATTAGACTAGAAACTAAATCTTAATGCCACATTCACCAATCTTCCACATGAAGACTAAAACTTTTGTTTCACTTTCTTTTGAAAAATAATTATTTGGTACCAAAAATCCAGTTAGGTGGAAAATAGACTATTAATTTCATTTTCCTGGTTTGATAAAGGATAATATTTTCTATCAGATTGTCATAGTTATCTGCTATCAAAAGTGGCAAGATACAACGACACCATGTTGATACTGTCAGGTACAGTAATAAAGGTTTTGCAGTAAAATCCATGTCAGAGAAATCTGCATTAGACACCATCACATGTTTTTGGTGAGACCTTCGTTTCTTCTGTTCGTACATGTTTGTTGTTCAGTACCTTTGTGAATTATGTTGGAAAAGGCAAGGCGCATAGGAAAAGGTCAGTTGAATGCTATGTTTTGGAGCTTTGGTTTTTTTGGGGGGTGGTCTTTCGGTCATTTTTAGCTTTCTTAAATGTTGCTGCAAAACACACCATCACACCATTCTTGATTCATGTACACGCACTCACCAATTACTTTATGTAAAAGTCCATAACAAATATTGACAGCTGAAAAAAGACTGTCAAAATTAGGTAAAGGAGACTTTTTGTTTAATCAGAGGTCAGTTATTTACATCACAACACAACAAAAACAATGGCCCCTAAGCAATGGCCTAAAACTTACACAAATGCTGTAAATCCTGAAGAAAACCTTCATAATTTGGACTGCATATGCACAGCTGTGTTATTTCTTCCAGTTAATCTGACAGTCACTAGGGTGACAGGTGAAGAAAGTCCAAGCAAGAGGAAAAAAAAGTATCAACAAGTGCACCCAGAGGATATCAGAAATACTGCCAAGCAATGCCTCATATCATGAGAGATGCATTTCCAGATGCATTTTCAAGAATAAGGCATCAAATGCCGTCAGTGAGTACAACTTCCATCCCTCAAAGAAATATGTAAATGCATGTAGAGAGAGTCACAACACTACAGTAAAGACCAAGTCCACATTTTTATAAACAAGGATTTATATTACCTGGCTATATCTGGAAGAGATTAATTTCACATTTAACTCATGTAAAATGAGAAGAAAAAAAAAGCTGTGAAGAGTCAACAAAAACTATACCTAATAAAATCTAAGATTAAAAATAAATCAGATTGTATAATATGAATGCCTCTACAGTTTCTCCTGACCCTGGAATCATCTTCCATTCTTTTTTTCTTAATATGTCCAGAGAGTCAGCCCCAATCTCTCATGCTATGTTGAAGTTGCAGTTATCCGTTGAGGGAAAAGAAACAACTGAATCGTTCATCTGAGCCACGACATAATGAGGACAGCAACTGGCACGTGCAAAGAGCAGAACATGCAATCAATGCATGGGCTGGCAGATTGGTGCAATTTTTTAAAACACCAAATTATGTTCAACAGTTAAAAAATGCAAGCAGTTTAGTAGAAGTTGTTGCTTGTTGATTAATTCATTCACACTGAACCTCTACAAATCTGCCAGTTTTACAGTATACCTTTACAGTTACACATGGTACCTTTAAATATGAAAAAATAGGGGGGTTTTGGATAAGGGCACTTGTCAATTAGAAAGAGTGGGATGATTTTAAAGTAGGAGGAATTACAGCTTTCACCATCTACATGCAAAGACAGACACAATTACTTATAATAAGACAGTGACAGCAAAGATCTCTTTGCTAAGCAACCCTGAACAGCCTGTTTTAAGGAACAATGACATGTCATATGTTGAATTGAAGGACAAGGAGAAATAAAATTTCTTAAAGATAAATGCTTATTGGAATAAGTTCAGTTAATAAAGGAATGTTTGTATATAATAGATTAAGAAAACAGTATACACAAATTCTGGACTAATGATTTAGTTGCTCTGTCCTTGTGGGAGTAACTGGCAATGTATGTTCTTTATCTGACACATATACATATTACGTATACATAGACAAGAAAAAATTATCACAAAGAAAAAAGAAAAAAACTGTTTCAGCTGTGGATGACATTTTTATTTATACTTCTTTGTTGTTTTGGCTGAAGAAAACAGATCTTCAATATGAAACCAGTGACTATAAAACATGCACAAGTGCTAGATCTATCTAGCAAGTCAATGAGGAGTCCAAATGACAGTTAATTCTTTTGTTTGATGTCGGACACCGACCATAAAGCAGTGTTCAGAATGCCTTTATTTTCACTGGAGCAGCTGAGAAGTTAGTAACAGGCTTTGTGCAGATTTTTGTGTAATGAAGGATGAAGAGAAAACTAGGTGGCTTTTCACAGATTCAGATGACCACTTGCAGTTAGTCCTATAGATAGATATGAAATGGTCTAAAGCAGAGTGAAGCAGAGCTCTTGCATTTGCTGAGAGCAGAGAGACTTTTCTGCATCCTTTGACTTCTACAACTACTTTTGCAGCCAGCATTCACACTTCAAATGCCTTTTGAAACAAACATCACCACCAAGATCTCCCAGTTGCTTTTGCATGTACCCCACAATTTAAACAGGAGAACAATTTTGGTTTCCCAGGTTATAGATTAGGTATAGCACACATCATATACACACTACACAAGTGTTGTACAGAATAGCTGAATACAGGTACTCATAGAAAAATCAAATATTAATCTGAAAAACATTATGAAAGAAATCCTTTGGATTAGCCCACATTCAGAAAAGCAGGGCTGTCTGTAGCTCCTTAAGTATGTGCTACAGGCCTGTGCAAATTATGGGAAAATATTCCTCAGCAGACCAACTACTTCCTCATGACCCACCAATGCAATAACTGCAAAATTCTGTAAAGGGACTTCTAAGAGAAGAGGTCTGAAAAGAACAGAATTTACTAAGAGAATTATTCCATTTTGTTTTGCTCAAGATTCTGTTCATGGGCAAAGAGAAAGCACACCTATATTTGTTTATCCTTAATATATTTAAAATATTTCAAAAATCATTGGTCCAAATCTATTTATTACAGGAGTAAAGAAAAATAGGACAGTTACAATACTTCTATACAGAAATAATCTCTATATGAATAATAATACAGTTAAAATTGTAATACTTTTCATTTCTATCTGTTTTTTGCTGTTCTACTTCTGCTCCTCTGGGTCTTGATATTAGTGGTTGTGGACTGCTGAAAGACATTTTCTTAACATGCTTTTAAACATTTCTCTTTCTCCATTGTTTTGCAGCACCGTGTTACATCCAAATGTACTATATATGGTGGATTTTACATGTCAGATACTATATCTGTGTTCTCTTTGTTACCCCTAAAACCAGGTGTGCCCAGCCCTGGGTCTGCATTTCTTCACCTGACCACTGGAGAGTTGGTGGGAGTCGTGGGATCTCCAGCGCCAAGGCCGTGTCCCCTCTCTTCTCATCCCATGCCTCTGCTCCTCCACATTGCATCCGGTGTCTCCACTTCTCAGGGCCCCTACGATCACACCAGACCCCTATTTCTCTACACTACATCATTGTGTTAGAGTCGTAAAAATCGTATTCTGGATAGATAGCAGAACCAAGTAGGTATTCTATATAAAACTGTGGTTGTACCATATAAGATAAAAAAAGAAAAAATAAAGTAAATTTGCCATAGACACTTGGTGAATTAAAGACATTGCTGTCACAGCTAAATCAAATAAAACAAAGATACAGGCATGTGAAACAAAGTTCAGACAGAACAAGGTGGATAAGCCTCAGACCCGAGCCCTTGCCCATTCAGTGCAGAGTTTACAGGGTGTTACGAACAACGGCAGTGTGATGTTACAGGATGACATGGTTTCTCTTTCCATGTTATACCAGAGCAGAAGAAAGAATTCACACAAGGCTGCTAATTTGGACCTCTTCATATTTATGCTTATTTTAGGGGGAAGAATCATGTGTAATGGTACTTTGATCTTTTGATTTTTCATGTCCAACAGTTTTCTGTTCACAGGACTAGATTAACTTTCTCAATTTACTAAAAAATGAAACAATTGTGATTTGTCCATTTACACTAATGTGAGCTACTACTTGACAAATTAAGGCAAAAACTGCTAGGGTTCCTGCTCTTTCTATTCCTTCCTCCTTATCTGTGCAGAGAAAATGGCTATTATAAAAAAACCCCACAAACCAACCAACCAACCAACCAAAACCCCACCAAAAAAACCCCCTATCATAGCTGATTTCCATTTCTATTCACTATTCTGATTCCAAATTAGAGGATACTTGTCCTGTTTGTTTGGATTTTTAAACAAAAATAATAATATAAATAAAATAATAATATAATTTTTTTAACACGCTGCCAAAAAGACCTGTATTGCCTGACATCTATTAGCTCTTCATTGACTAGAAAATGAAGGAGGCTCCCCAAACTCAATGGAACATAACTAGTTATTTTATGCAACTCATGCTGACTGCTTTTGCCTTCAAAAGAAATTTCAAAAATTGATTCTTTTTGTGCAGATCACTAGAAGCTTAATCAAGTGGTTTAATATAAGATTACAAAAAAAACCCCCAACAACCAAACCAAACCAAAACCCAAAAAACTCTCTATGAAATGTAGGCAACAGCATAATCTCAAAGTCTGAAGATTCAGTGAATAAGCAGTTGCAATCGTGGTGCTCGGAATCAAGTTGTGTTGCTTTGCATCTGCTTTCACCCAGCAGCACTCACCCCAACACATGATGGAACCCTCATTAAAGATTTTCTGAGATCTTAAAGAGGAGGCTAAAGAAAACATTACGAAGTGTTATAACAAGTGCAAGTCAAAACAGTAACAGCCTTTTAAAATCCCTGCATACTAGTCCAATAATCATACTGAGTTTCCAAATGGGTTTGCTGCATGAGCAAATGCAAGTAAATACATAAGCAGATAAAATTCCAATAAGGAGACATAATTCACCATGGCTTTTTGTCAAGAATATTCTGTGGTGGTGTGGCATTCAGATGATGATTTTGGCTACTTCAGCAAACAGCTGAAACACCTGAAAATGAACTTATGTTTCATTGACCAGAATGTTTTATTATAATTTTTCACAAGACTGTTTCCTAAATATATTCATAGTTCCAGTGACATATTTACTCACTGAAGAATTTTAGTATGGGCAATAAATAAAAATCTCAAATTGCTTTTACTCTGATTTCAGAAATGGAACAACTGTTTCAGTTTTTAGTATGCATTCAGTTATTACTGTGACAGTTACTATAGTACTAATAACACCGTGATACAGTTCTACTCTCACTGAACTGAAACAAATGCTTCATTTCATGTGGGCTTTTAAAAAGAGATGGAAGATGCCCTTCTGTCACTCCCATGATTTATCAGTAACAGCATTTTACATTGGTATATTTGAATCTTGCAGATGTATTCGAATCTAGGTAAGATCAAAACAACAGCAAATCAGACTTTAAAACTCCAAATAAGTTTCAGCACTCTAAGATAATTTTGTTTACACGAAGCCCTGAAATCTGAACATTAATGTACTGGGCCTGGCTGAGATGAAGTTAATTCTCCCCACCGCAGCCCCCCCAGCGCTGTGCTGTGTCTGGGCAGCCAGCAAGGTGTTGGTAGCACACCGGTGTTTTGGCTCCTGCTGAGCAGGGCTGGCACAGCACCAGGGCTGTCTCTCCAACATCCCCCTCACCAGTAGGCTGGGGGTGGGCAAGAGCTTGGGAGGGGACACGGCCAGGACAGCTGACCCAAAAGTGACCAAAGGGGTGTTCCATACCATATGGTGTCATGCTTAGCAACAAAAACTGAGAGAAAAGAGAAGGAAGGGGAGACATTTGTTATTTACCACAAGAGCAATAGCTACAGATACGGAAGCCCTGCTTCCCAAGAAGTGGCTGGACTTCACCTGCTGATGGGAAGTGGAGAATATATCTTTTAGTTTTCCTTTGCTTCCATGCACGGACTTTTGATTTTGCTTTATTAAACTGTCTTTATCCTGACACACACGGTGTTTTTTCCATCTTATTTTTCTTCCCTCCCTGTCCTGCTGAAGAGGGTAGTGATAGAACACCTGGTGTCCAGCCAAGGTCAACTCACCACAGGTAAGTATTATTAATGACATCAATGGCTTCAGTGTTAAATGCAAATTGGATCTTTGCTTCCCTTGTTTTTTCAGCATGTTCATTCTAAGCACTATGTAAGGTAATATCTGTGATAGAAAAACACGCTAGGAGTTAAGCACCACAATTAATTTCCAGAATAATTTCCCCACTAACATTGGTGCCCACACAATCTAAGAAATTTTCTACTTCCAAGTTCAAAGAAGGTGAATGAACTAAACCATCTTTCCTTCTCTCTGCCGTCATTTCATCCAGCAACCATAACAACTTGATGCTTTATGAATATTTTTGTTCCACAAATAAAGAATATATTTCTTTAAAGCTATTTTCTTTGAACCATCACAATAAAATGCCACAGGAGAAGTTGTTGTTGTTGCTGTATACAAAGATCTGGTATTTGTACGTTGTGATCAGGATCTAGACCTTGTTTCTTTTGGAGACTGTCCAAATGCAAAAATGAAAAGCTGGAGTGCTTTAAAAATGCAATTCATTGCAGCATTGACTTTCTATATAAATAATTGGAAATATTTACTTAACACATGGGATAGACTTTCAGCTGTGCTACCTATTTTATGTCTAAGACTAGGTGATGTTTTAGAGCACTGAATTATTACCTCTGTATGGCTTTACGATTGGTCTGTCATGAGTGTGAAGTATTACAAACTCAAAAGATAACTCAGAAAGCCTTATTATGCTTAAATATTTGTTTCATGATAGTATTTTCAAAATGGTTAAAGTTATCAGTGAATCATTGACATTAGGTATGTCCATTTTTAGTCTTGGCTAATGAGAAGAGAAAGCTTTGATTGTCTTTTCGCTGGTTTGGAATAGTGTTCCTTTCAGCATACTGTATGTGCTGTACAATGGAAAAGGAATTAACAAGGAGGGTAGCCTCACAGATATATTAGTGGGCAGAAGGCATAATGAAGAGAGAGAAAAGGAAATGAATCATAATGATTCTTCCACAGGTAATATCTTCCACTGGAGTCTAATCACCCATTTAATGTTATAAGAGTTCTTATGGAATAGGGTGAATCATATCTAATGAATAGTGATGAGATTCACCTCATTAATGACCTTAGCAGGTGAAACTGATTTTTAAGCAGAATTGTTATCTTGAGAGATTGATTAAATTGATTCAAATTGCGACTGGTTACATACTAATTTGGTGCACATTTTCTTGCAAGTAGTGTGAATAGAATCAGTTTTCAGAGCTGTAATGGCAACATCAACTAATTTTGATTCTTCTTTGCTCATTTCTAGATGCTTCTCTAAAGAAGTGGTATCTCAGGAGGTTTCTTTGTGCTGTACTATATAAAAAGAAAACCAGAAGAGGTTGGGGGTTATTTAACAATCATTTTGGGAGGGTTCCCTCAGGCCCCTTTTCTGTTTTCGAAATGTCAGAAAAGTTTTATTTTCCTTGATCCCACCACCATAGGATTGCTTAGGAATCTGAAGTATGAAAGGATGCTCAGATGTCTCGGATTGTACAAAAACAGATGAGTTGATAAATAACTTTTTTTCTCAATAAATAACCATTCTTATCTACTCAGTTTTTAAAAATCAAATTAAAATTCACTATATTCTTTTCTGAATACTAGGATTTGGGGGGGGGGGGGGTAAGCAAGCTTACATTGCATCCATATTCATCAGATCTCTCATGATTGGTTTTGTTCTGAGATTTTTCCTGGCGTGAAAATGCAGTATTTAATCCAGGTTTTGTAGCCTTCCTATAGTCCTTGGGAGGCTAGATGTGTTCAACAAACTTCCCAGTGCTGGAGTGGCATTCAAAAGGTGTAATATTTTAATCCTGTTAGTTCACCACTCAACATTTTTTTCTGGAGAAAAGAACAAAGAGCACAAAACCAATTCTCCTGTATACTAAATATAAAATCTCCACCATTTCAAATCTCTTCATATACCATAAGGACTAGAAAGACAATAAATAGCACTTTTTTTCTCTAAAGCCATTCAGCCACATTTCAATAAAATCAGTTTTTTGAGTGGGTTGTGTCCATACTATTATTCCTCCTTTGATGAATGATAGAAAGTCCATGGTTTTGTAGGACTGAATTCCAATTGGGAAAGAATTAAAGTTGTAAAACATGCTGAATCTGAATTTGTCAATAACTTAGCTACAAAATGTAAACAAATCCTGTTTTACCTTCAACAGACAGCTGAAAGTGTACCTAGGAAATTTCATCTGCAGAAATTCCAGATAACATACCACTGACTCAGGTCCTGTTGCCAAGAAACAGCTCTCTTCTGTCTCCCTTGGTGCTAATCTCTACTTTTAGCACCGTTCCCCTATTCTCATTAGTCATGCAATGCTTCTCTTAAATGTTAAAGCTAGTGCTGAACATTTCACCAATTCGTATATCTGGCAGTCTTGAAAATGTGTATGCTATCTGTGGAACAGCCTGTGCATAGACTGCCAGGTTACAGCAAGTTGGAGCTCAAGTGCACTAATGCCTATACGGTTTTATACATGCAACTACATTTCAAATAATTGTTTAAGAAATGAAAATTCTTCTAAAATGGAACAATTTCGGTTTCCAAAAAGAAATGCTAAAAGCATTGCAGTAACTGAACTAATTCCAGGACAGCTGGAATATTACCTTTAACTAAGAGTACTTAGTTCTGCACAAAATGTCTAATTGTTAATTCCAATTCTGAAAAGAATGCAGTCTATTTTACATTAGAGAATAGCAACATAACCCCAATAATGTAGTAGACATTTCAGAAATTAATAAGTGTATTTACTAGAAGATGTCAATAAAGAGTCAGTAAAGAAAATCTGTCTCAAAAAAAATCTACCAAATTAAAAATCCGAAACAAAAAGATACATCAAATGACCAGTCGATTGACGATCTTGGGTTTAGCTAACTACACGGTACTTATGCACAACTCTTCATTCAATAACCTGGTAGAGCAAAAGATTCTATATTTTAAGACTACATCATATGAAAGTATAGATAGAAATGTAAAAACCTTAAGATCTGCTCAAGTTTTCATTACAAGCTGTAGACAATCCACAAGATTCATATTCTTATATTGAAGCTTAAGACATCAATATAACCTTTAATTTGAACAGAGTTGCATTTTTAATACAAGTTTAAGTTTTTTCAATCAATAATATTTCATAAAGAATTTTGTGCACTTATTCAGCTCCTTAGATCAGTATCGAAATGTAAACATGCCGACAAAATGAAAGTCAGTGCTGCCAGTATCAGTTCTATGTGAACCTCGTGGTTTTTTTCAAGCCCTGGTAATTCTCAGCTCTGACTTTTAAAAGAATTCATGAGTACAGAGAAAAGCTTGTTAATGACCTGGACAGGCTAGAGAGTTGGGTGGAGAGGAACCTAATGAAATTCAACAAGGGCAAGTGTAGGGTCCTGCACCTAGGGAAGAACAACCCCAAGCACCAGTACAGGTTAGGGGTCGACCTGCTGGGAAGCAGCTCTGCAGAGAAGGACCTGGGAGTCCTGGTGGGCAACAAGTTATCCATGAGCCAGCAATGTGCCCTTGTGGCCAAGAAGGCCAATGGTATCCTGGGGTGCATGAAGAAGAGCATGGCCAGCAGGTTGTTGAGGGAGGTTATCCTCCCCTCTGCTCTGCCCTGCTGAGGCCACATCTGGAGTTCTGTGTCCTGTTCTGGGCTCCCCAGTTCAAGACAGACAAGGAACTACTGGAGAGAGTCCAGCGGAGGGCTACAAGGATGATGAGGGGACAGGAGCACCTCTCGTATGAGGAAGGGCTGAGAGACCTGGGTCTGTTTAGCCTGGAGAAAAGAAGACTGAGAGGGGATCTCATCAATGCTTATAAATATCTAAAGGGCAGGTGTCAAGAGGAGGGGGCCAGACTCTTCTCAGTGGTGCCCAGTGCCAGGACAAGGGGCAATGGGCACAAACTGGAACACAGGAAGTTCCATCTCAATATGAGAAAAAACTTCTTCACTGTGAGGGTGACCGAGCCCCGGGACAGGCTGCCCAGAGAGGCTGTGGAGTCTCCTTCTCTGGAGATATTCAAAACCCTCCTGGATGCAATTCTGTGCAACCTGCTCTAGGTGATCCTGCTTCAGCAGGGGGGTTGGACTAGATGATCTCCAGAGGTCCCTTCCAACCCCTACCATTCTGTGATTCTGTGTGATTCTGTAATGTAAATGCCAGTTGCTCAGAAAGGTAGAAAATAAATTATGGTTTATAATCCAAATCTTTGAAGCTGTGGAGGATGATAGCAAGCAACATACCCCTGGTCTAGAGAAGTGTTAAGACTCCACGTCTGATAATTTTCTAGAAAAGAATGCAATACTGATTTTCCGTACTCTCCTCCATGTCTTTTCAAAGAAAAGCAGTGTTCCAGTTATGAATATCCACCATAAGTTTTCAAAACCAGCAGTTTGCAAGACAGCATAAAGACACATTTTTCTCTTTGTTGTGTTTAGCTTTGTAATCAGTGAGCATTGTAAATTCCAGTGTACTTTATCCATGAGCCACAGTATGTACTTTTATTAGAATGAAAGCAGATATAGAAGGGGGGTTTGTTTGCTCATTACATAGTTGTTTCCAAAAGGGAAGACTTAAGTAAATCCTTGAATACAGTAAGACTTGCACTGAAATCTGAGTTGAAACTTAAAGGTGGAAAAGAACAATTAACAGTTCTTCACATATTAATGAAGTAATTGAAAATATTTCATTAATTGCCAGGCGAATGTATTGTTAGTGCCTGCTTTTATCACAGATCATTTTTCTGGATACCAAGTCAGCAGCATTAGCCACTATACCTCGTTAGCTGACTGCCAAATCTCCCTGCTGTAGCACAACTTAACATCCTGAGAATATTACTTATTCATACACATATTTGTCAAAGAATAGCTTTTCAGTATTTCTTTTGATCATCCAAATAAAGTGTATTCATCACAACCCTAATGCAAAACAATCTTAGGAACAGTAAAATGGTGATCACTGCTCTGCTGGTGATGTCTGCTAGCAGAACACAGATGACAGGAAATGCCATCCAGCAGCTCCAGTTCACTGGGTAATTTGAATCACGAATAATTCAGGCTGAAATGGATCTCAGGAGATCTGTAGTCCAGCTTCCTGCTCAATACAAGAGGTCAGACCAGGTTGCTCAGGGCTTTATCCAGTTGACTTTTGAAAATCTTGAAGGATGGAGACTGCATGGCTTCTGGGCAGCCTCTTCTGCAGCTTGGCTGTCCTCAGTATGTCCTCATATAAGTTTTCCTTATATGCTGAAGGAAACTCATATTTCAACTTATGTTCGTTGGCTCATCCTCCCACCATGCACCATTGAAAGAGCCTGGTTTCATCTTCTTGCTTACCTCTTCTCAGGTAGGGGCAGGCTGTGCTAGGTTGCCCTGAGGCAGTCTCTTTCCAGGCTGAACAAGCCCCATTCTCTCAGCTTCTCCTTACAGGGCAAGTCCTCCAGTCCTGACCAGTTTGGCCATTTACTGGTCTTGCTACAGTTGGTCAGTGTGTTTCCTATAGTAGAGGCCCTCAAAACTGAGCAGAGTATCCAGATGGGATCTCATGAGTACTAAGCAGAGGGGGATAGTACCTCCCTTCAATGGCTGTACCCCCGTGAATACCTTCCAGAGTGCTGCTGGCCATCTCTGCAGCCAGGGCACACTGTTCGCTTGCTTTCAGCTTCTGTGTGCCAAGGCTCTGGGTCTTTTCCTGCAGAGATGCCCTTAATCAGCCAGGCCTCAGCCTGTGTTCTTGCACTGGTGCTCCCTGCATGGACAGCACTTGATATTTGTCGTTGTTGCATTTCGTGAGGCTTATGTCTGCCCATTACTTCATCTTGACTAGGTCCCTCTGGATGGCAGCTCTGATTTTCTGCATGTTGACTCACCCCACTAAAGTACTACCATCCACAGATTTGGTGGGCGTATCCTCCATTACCTCCTCCAGATCAATGACAAAGAAGTTAAACAGGTTAGGTCCCATTTTAGATCCCTGCAGCATTCCATTTCTCACAGACCTCTACCACTTGTCACAGGCAGATTATGACCCATTAACCACAGCCCTCTGAGCCCAACCATGGAGCCAGTGCTTAGGAAGCTAGTTGTCTGCCCATTCAGAAACAGTAGAAGTCAGTGTCAAAAGCCTTTCTGAAGTTAAGGAAGATAACATTTATTGTTACCTACTACATAATCTGCTACATACTCTAGATGAACTAATTTAGACTCCCTTTCCTACAAAAGCTTGTACCAGATGATCTTTCAAGGTCCCTTCCAACCTGGGCTGTTCTAGGATGATTGTGTGATGATGTGTGATGTTATCCTTCATCCACAAATCCAGTTGTTTTGTTGTAGAAGGAAATCAGGTTATTTAGTCATGATATGCCCTTGTTGAACCCTGAGGCAAAGAAAGCGTTATGTACTTCAGCATTATCTGTCTTTTGTTGCCTGCTAAATAACCCTTCCCATTGAACTATGGGCACATATTTTTCTTATTCAGCCTTTTACTGTTAATGTACAAGATACTTAACTTGTTGCCCTTGATTTCACTTGCAAGTGTCAGCTCTTTGGGAGCTCTGGCTTTACTGACACTATTCCTACATACTCTGATGAGATTTCTAAATTCCTCCTGTGTAGCCTGTCCCTATTTCTACTTCCTGCATATACAGTATTTTTTCACAGGACCCTCTTCATGAGCCTGGTCTGCTTAGCCAGGCTAGTCTTCTCATATATCTGCTTGCATTTTTGACTGTCAAAATGGACCATTTTTACGCATGAAGTAAGCTGTCCTTGAAGATCTGTCAGCTTCCTTTATCTTCTTAACCCTTCAGAGCTGCCTCCAGTGCAGCTCCATCCATTCCTTGGATAAGCTTCAGTCTGCTTGTCTAATGTGCAGGATATATATTCTGTGACTCTCTCAGTATCTTCAGCTTCAGAGTCACTTCAGTTTCATGGTCACTACAGAAAAATCTGTGATTGATTCCCCCATCCAACCAGCTTTGCCCTTGCCAGTGAATAGAAGACCCAGCTGTGCATTACCTCTGGCCCATTCACTACCTGTATCAAGAAGTTATCCCCAGCACCCTCCAGAAGTTTTCACTGTGTTGCCCTTCTAGCAGGTGTCAGGGAGGTTCACGTCCCGTCCCACTCAGGGGGTTAGGGTGAGGTTTTAATTCTCTGCGCGGTAATCAGGAGTAACGACAATTACTTTAGAGGTTCAAACCAATCATAAATTTACTTAAAATTCAGTGGAACTACAAAAGATAGAGGCTTGGCAAAGGTCATAACAATGCTCAAAACTTAGCAGAACTATGAAAGGTAAGGGTTTGGCAAAACATGTGACACTATTACCCTAATGTGCTGAAAATTAAGTTAGAGACAAAGAGAGTGATAGAGAGGAAAAGAAAAAGAGAAAGAGAGAGAAAGAGTGAGAGAGAAAAGATATCACCACCCTTGGATCCAGTGATGTTCTCTGCTCGTAGTTGTAGTCTTCAGGTGGTGGGCGCGCACCGAAAACTTGTTTCCCCTTTTTATAACCCGATGTGTCCACCCCACAGGTGGGGGTCTGTCATCACTGAGCAGGCGCAGTATGTGCTCAGGAATGTTCAGAAATGTTCTAGAAATGAGTCGGTGGGTTGTGGGGGGTCCTGGGGGTCTCACTGCCCCCCCCCCCCCTTTCAGGGCTGACCAAGTGAGTGGTGATCTGTCACAGGCACATGGTGCACAGGGCACCGATGGTCATTGTTTACGTGTTTCAGGAATAGAGGAGTGGTCTCACAAGACATTATCCTGCCTCCAAAGGCTCCGTTCTTGGTCAACACTCCCTGGTCATCATCAGCCCATCCCTGTACATGTCAAGACGGGTGTTTGCGACATTCACTTGTTATCAGGGCCTTACAATTCAAGCCTTCCAAGCACATCAGTCTGTGATCCCAAGACTTCCTCAAGTCATTTAAAGAAGCCTTTGCCCACTTCTTCACTCTGATGTGGTGATCTGAAATGTAAAAGCAGATGGTGATTCACATCTTTTCCTTCCCAAACTGACAGGATCATGAGGCACCACCAGGGTTCCTGATGTCCCCAACTCGCGCTCCCAGAACAGCATAGGCACTCTCGATACACCCAAGATCTCCTTCTAACAGCATCTTTGGTGTTCATGTGGACAGGAATAGCAAGTACTGGACAAGCCTCAGTCCCTCTGCAGCATCACACATCTGAGTCCCTGTCAATCAGCTAACCCCCTTTGGGGAAATCAGATCAGTAGACATGGATTTTTGTCCCTTGCAAGGACTTTCCCCACTGGCTACCTGCTGGTGCTTCCTCTTGGTGCAGACCCATGGTTCAAGCTCATAGTTGGCTCTGATACGTCCCCAGACATAACTCTGTTGTGGTTTAACCTGCCCAGCAGCTGAAACAACCACAGAGCCATTCGCTCACTCCCTGCCCTGCCCAAGTGGGATGCGGGAGAGAAAAAAAAGTCAAATTAATGGATGACATACAAACAGTTTAATGGGACAGAAAAGGAAGATAGTAATAGTAATAATAATAATAACAATGATAATAATAATAGTAATAATAACAATAACAACAGCATACAAACCAAGAGATGAACAGCACAAAAAAGATGAACAGCACAATTTCTCACCGCTCGAAGCTGATGCTCAGCTAGTTCCCAAGCTGCCCCACTTCCTGGCAAACCTCCAAGTTATATATGGAGCATGATGTCATATGCTGTGGAATATCCCTTTGGCATGTTTGGGTCAGCTGTCCTGGCTCTGTCCCCTCCCAGCTTCTTGGGTGCCCCTCACCTTCTCGTTGGCAGGGCATTATGAGAAGCTGAAAAGTCCTTGACTGCTTGGCAACAACTAAAAACATCAGTGTGTTATCAACACTATTCTCATCTTAAACCCAAAACACCAGCACTATACCAGTTGCTAGGAAGAAGATTAACTCTATCCCTGCTGAAACTAGGACAGTATCCACCCCTTATTCTATACCATCTGTGTCATGCACTGGACTTCATCAGGATCTGTGGGTAACTGAATGTTGTCCGGGTCATAATAAACCATCTCCCACACTACTAATTCCCTCAGGTACTGAATACCTCCCTCCATGGTGGTCCACTTGCCTGAACATCATAAAACACCGTTCCTTCACGCCTCCAGAGGCTGAGGGCTTGTGGTGTTTTTTCAATCACCTTGTCAATGCCCCCTTCCCTAGACAGGGTTCCCAGCTGCTTGGCTTCCCTACCTTCTAGTTCCAGGCTAGTGGCCCCATTATCCCAGCATTGAAGCAGCTAGGTGATAATACGCTCACTTGGACTATGGCTGAAATCTTTTCGCCTATCTTGCAACTCATTCAGGGACAGAATGGTTATCTCTGGTTCTGCTTCTTCCTTCTGTTCTTGTGATGACCCTGGTTCATCTTCATCCTTTACTAAGCGAGCTGGTTTTTTGTGTATGTCTTCTTCCGTATAGGGGCGACTGATACCAGCATGGGTTGGTTCTCTGGTTCAGCTGTTGCTGGGATTGGAGTAGCTGCAGTGCTTGTCACCAGGGTTGGAGTAACCACAGTGCCTGCTGCAGGAATGGCCACAGTGCCTGTCATTTGGTCATCATATCCAGAGACCTTCTCTTCCCTTTGAGGGTACTGAATAGTGTTGAACAGAACTCAGTAGGCATGGTCCAGGCCCCAGCACGTTGCAGTGATTTGTGTCTCTTTGGAATTGCCAGAGTGACAGCACACTTTTTCCAAATATTTTACTAGCTTTTCAGGATTCTGCACTTGTTTGAGGTGAAGTTCCAAAACACTGGAGGTGCCCACTATTCTAGGTACTTGCCCATGCTATCCCACATGCCCTGCCACTCATAACTATCCAGCCTCAGGGCAGATCTCTGAGTGGTATTCTTGAATAGTTGTTTCACCTCAAACAGGACCTGAACCACATTCAGGAGACCTAGCAATAGATGCGTGCTGGTCTGAACATCCCAAAGATAGTCTCAAGAGCTGTTGTAATTAGCCTGAAGGAGAAAGGGAAGGTGAAGGTGAAGGTATTCCCCCCTGTCTTCCCCATAGGTTGGTTCTTCTGGGAAAAAAGGTAAAGAGTGTGATTATTAGTAATTCTCGGGAGACAGCGCCCAAGATACGGAAATGACAGCAATGCTGAATACGCAGACAAAATTATTCTCATGGCCAATAATGTTATCTTATCATAAGTGAGTAGTACACAGTGCAGCAAAAGGAACATTCTCATCCAGCTCCCAGAGATGATAAACAGCACTGTAGGGAATGCATAATATAAGTAAGGACTTACATGACACAACCATGCAAACAAATAATACAACATTGTGACCAGCGACTATTAAACTGATATAATGAACGCTTACAACGAATTTGTTTTAACATGCTCTGATCAGATCTGTTGTTATCTCAAGCCTTTGGGCCCCACGTTGGGCGCCAAAAAGGACTGTGTGGTTTAACCCAGCAGGCAGCTAAAACAACCATACAGCTGTTCGCTTACTACCCACTTCCCCCTGAGTGGGATAGGGGAGAGAATTGAAAAAAAAATAAAACTTGTGGGTTGAGATAAAAACAGTTTAATGGGTCAGAAGAGGAAGATAACGATAATGATAAGGATAAGGATATTGATAATGATAAAAACAACAACAACAACAATAATAATAATAAATAATATACAAAACAAGTGATGAACAGCACAATTTCTCACCACCTGCAGCCAATGCTCAGCTAGTTCCTGAGCTGCCCCACCTCCTGGTCAACCCCCCCAGTTATATACAGAGCATGATGTCATATGTTATGGAATATCCCTTTGGTCAGTTGTCATGGTTTTGCCCCATCTGGCAACTAAGCACCACACAGCCTCTGGCTCACTCCCCCACTGTGGGATGGGGGAGAGAAGTGGAAGAGTGAATGTGAGAAATCTCATGGGTTGAGATAAAGACAGTTTAAGAGCTAAAGCAAAAGCTGCACACACAAGCAAGGCAAGACAAGGAATTCATTCACCACTTCCCATGGGCAGGCAGGTGTTCAGCCATCCCCAGGACAGCAGGGCTCCATCATGTGTAACGGTGACTTGGGAAGACAAACGCCATCACTCGGAATGTCGTCCCTTTCCTTCTTCTTCCCCCAGCTTTATATGCTGAGCATGATGTCATAAGGTATGGAATATCCCTTTGGCCAGTTTGGATCAGCTGTCCTGGCTGTGTCCCCTCTCAGCTTCTTGTGCGCCCCCCACCTTCTCATTGGCAGGACAATATGAGAAGCTGAAAAGTCCTTGACTGCTTGGCAACAACTAAAAACATCAGTGTGTTATCAACATTATTCTCATCTTAAACCCAAAACACCAGCACTATACCAGTTGCTAGGAAGAAGATTAACTCTATCCCTGCTGAAACCAGGACACTGTCTGCCCCTTGCCTGCTATCAAGACACTATACATGCTCTGCAGTTTCAAATCCGCAAGGGAGGAGATGTCTTCTTGGTGCCACAAGTCACAAGCCCCAGCCTTACAACTTGCTACTCAGTTGAGCAGAATCTCTGGCTGCTGCCTCCATCTCTGCAGCTGGGGTTTCAGTCTTCTCTGTGTAGGGGCTCAGTGAAGATCCTGTCAGTCTTTCACCTTCCCTCATGCTTCACAGTCTGTTCACCTCCACCCACAGCCCCTTCACCTGGTAACAGCCCCTGAGTCAGCGCACACCTTCTGCAGGCAAGGACACCCTCGCTGCCTCCTCCAGCCATGGAGAGGGGCCCCAAGTACTCCCTACGGCCCCAGATCTGAGGAGCTGCATCCTACCTCTGGACCTGCGCTGGGTTCAGGCCTTTGCTGTGCTGATAGTTGTTCCAGTACCCTATGGTGTGGCACCACCATTGCTGAACAGTTCTACCACCTTCAGCAGAGTTTCTGCTTCCTCTCTGCATGAATTCAGTTATTTGCACTCAGAGCTGTGATCCAGGTCTCGCAGTTGTGTAGCCGTCTTTCTGGTATGGTTTGAAGAGGTGCTTGATGCTCCCTGACCCCCTAATCCAGAGCGAGCTTGAGGCAAAAGCCACGATTTCACTGAAGTGAAGGAAACTACAGGCCCTGAGAGATTAGGATCGATATTCTTGGAAAATATATCAGGTAAAACACCAATTAGCACTCTCTAACCATGCCCATCCCACTCTTCTGCTGCTTATGAGCATTCAGCTGCCTAGCCTGAGATAAGTATGCATGCCAGGCTGTCATCATTTATAACTGATTAAACTGTCTGGTACCATTGCTTTTTACATAAAGGGTGTGGGATAAAATCCCCTATTGAGCTCAAAGACAAATTAAAATGTGTATCACATTATATTTGTATTAGAATCTTTTGTACATTTTGCCTGAGAGGGATAGCTATCTCTCTACAAGAAATGGGGAATTGCAAGGCATGCATCTCCACAGGCCTGCCACGATGAAATTGGAAGGTTATTTATAGTAAAGAATAAATGACTACATGGTGTGGCAATGGCAAAATATTACTGAGAATTAGAGAAATAAAGCATGAAGTTCTGAAGATGAAAGATAAAAATTAATAAAGAAATTTACAACAGATAAAATACAAGAGGCCAGAACAAAAATGAGGTGTAGTGATTGTGTTTAAAATGGTAACCGTAGGACAAGTGCAAAACTGAAAACTAGACCCTGAAGTGCTGCGGATATCAGCAATAGATTTTTCTCAATAAATTAGCAACTCCCACATACAGTTTTTCATGGGATAACAATTCAAAAAGGACAGTCAAGCTGCTTTCTTTTCAAAAGGTTAACCTCTAAAAAGAGTCAGAAGTTGCTAAGCTAAATTAGTCGTCGTCTTACAATAGTACCTCAGTAATGTATAAAACAAAGTCTTCAGTTTAAAATGGAATCAAAGAGATTATAATGCAAAGTATAATGTCTTTGCTATATTTCAAGGGGTCTGTCTTTACTGATGTTTAAGATGAACATCGAGATAATTCAAATTACTGTTCTCTATTTGTATCATACATTTGTGTCTTCCAGTTGGGAGCAGCCCTCAGCTTGTAGGCCCCACTGCTGTTCCTAACAGCTAAGAAGCTGTAAGGATTCAAATGGGCTTTACCCCCTGAAAACACTCATCAATCTCTACTACACCCTTTTCGACATCTCATATTTGCCACTAACAAATTGAGGAAAATGACCCTGTAGAAGGAAACTGGATCTTAAAAAGAAAATTGATTCTCTTCCCCAATAAACCCATCTCCGAGAGCTCTGGCTGAGATTCCCTGCAATGGCATACTTGTTGACCACCCTAGTCCAGCTTGTGTTTTGTAGTTTCTTAGATTAGCTATCACACTGCGTTTGGATATGCCTGTTGTACCCTTGAGGTGCTCATAGTGATCATGGTCTTCTTTCTATCCTGCCCTGCCTTTCAGAGTCATTTGAATTTCTCTTTTTTCCTTCTTAGGGACAGAAGGGATGATCAGGGCTCCAGCTATGTCCTTTCCCTTTTCACCAATATCTTAGAATAGCTTGTGTCTGAAGTCTGTCCTTGACTTTCACTAAGTGGAGGCAGTCCTGTGTTTTTCCATGAGCATTTCAGTGTTATGTGCCAACATGTTGTGACCTTGATGACCTGCTGCTCTAGGCGTCATCTCCCCCTACCATTCTTAACCATGCTTCCCGTCTTTCTGTTGCTTCTACACCCAGACATTCCTTTCTAGTCTCCATGCAGAGTAGATTTTACATTTTTATTACAGTCCTATGCATCACACAGAAAAACATGTTTGATAAAAGAGAATCAGTGATGCAGCTCCTGACTGTAGATAAAAGTAGCAGAATAACATCCAGCTATATTTATACAATTGATAAAATGCAAGTGAACAGAATTAAAACCTACAAGCAAGCAGCATCTCCAGTGTTCCAAATCTCCTCCCTCTTTTTTACTGAATGGTTGATTTGGATACAATATCCATAGAGAATGCATTCAATGGAAGTTAGAAATACATGAGATGTGAACAGATAATGAAGACAGATAGATTTACAGTGCTTCAAAACATTAAAAAATAGGTTTCCAAATATTATGTCTGATGACACAAAGTTCTTGTGGGGATGCAGGCAGGTCATCATTCCCAGTCTGTTCTGTGTTGAAATAGGAAGTCCATACATGGCAAACCTGGAAGATGCCACCATAGGGGAAAGCATTTATCAGTACAGTGCGGGATTATTAAACGTTCTTTGTTCATGTAGCATTACCAGAGAAAGAATTTACACATTAACAAACAAAACTAGGAAACAGTTTGACATTCAAGGCTGTATGAAAACAGAATGACAAGTGGTTGATTTCCTAGGCAATACCAGCCATCAGACACCTTTAATTTTATACCAGGCAGAAATTATCAACAGTGTCTCAAGTCTGAAACCAACATTTGGTAAAGATACAAGGTTTCTTGAAGGACTTTGTGCAGCAACTAAATTGTGATAAATATTGACTAGGGCAAGCTGAAATTTCTTCCATACTCTGTCTTTATTATCTAAGACTAATTCTAAACCACCGGACTTTGTGGGTGGTTTAGGCAATAGCCTAGGATGATGGAATTGAACTTGATGATGGATGATAAGTCTTAGGACCTAACTAGTCCTTTCTTTGGTTGCATTTGTTTTTAGCTTTAGAAGAGTTTTACAAAAGCTGTTTCTAAAAAAAAAAAAAAAAAAAAAAAATAATTTGTGCTCTTACATGTAGGAAAGTGCTTGCTTACTGTCAAGAAAGAAACATGAAATTGAATATTGCCCTAAGAAACAGATGCTGTAGCTCTCAGTGGTATGAAGGTGGTTCTGTTCTGGATGCAGCCATATGAATTACCTTTTACTGTTGCTTATCATGCTATGCTATCTTTTCACGTGCAGCATCATAAGGCTGTAGCATCTGGTATGTGCCTCTTGTACAGAGGCAAAGCCAAGAAAAATCTGTGGCTTATAGATATGTACCTTTTAACCTTGAACAGGTTCTGCTACCATGAATTGGAAGAGCATAGTCAGAAGATGCATTTCACAGCTAGAAATTTCTGAGAACACAGTGTAGAGGTTTCACCTGACATCTGTTTTCTGGGTACTGACTGTCACAGATATTGCTGTCATTCGGCTGTTTCCTTCATCTTGCAGGGGATTTCAGTGAGGCATTAGAAGTGACAGAAGGAATCAGCTGGAGTCTAGCTAACTTAAGACAGAGTCAGCTGCATCTGTTAGAATAGCTTTAGAACAAAGGTCTGATTTCTAACTTAAACTTCACAAAATATAAATTGCTTGCAGATATGATAGTGAGAAAAACAGCATTTAAATTCAAAGACTGAATCAGAGAGTCACAGAATGGTAGGGGTTGGAAGGGACCTCTGGAGATCATCTAGTACAACTCCCCTGATAAAGCAAGATCACCTAGAGCAGGTTGCACAGAATTGCATCCAGGTGGGTTTTGAATATGTCCAGAGAAGGAGACTCCACAATCTCTCTGGGCAGCCTATCCCAGTGCTCGGTCACCCTCAAGGTGAAGAAGTTTTTCCTCATGTTGGCATGGAACTTCCTGTGTTCCTGCTTGTGCCCGTCGCCCCCTCTCCTGTCGCTGGGCACCACTGAAAAGAGTCTGGCTCCATCCTCTTGTTATCCGCCCTTTAGATATTTATAAGTATTGATCAGATCCCCTCTCAGTCTTCTCTTCTCCAGGCTAAACAGACCCCAGGTATGACTGGCCTGTAGTTTCCTGGGTCCTCCTTCTTGCCCTTTTTGAAGACCAGAGTGACATTGGCTTTCCTTCAGTCCTCAGGCACCTCTCCTGTTCTCCATGACCTTTCAAAGATGATGGAGAGTGGCTTAGCAATAACATCTGCCAGCTCCCTGAGCACTTGTGGGTGCATCCCATCAGGGCTCATGGATCTGTGGGTGTTGAGTTTGCCTAAATGATCTCTAATCCTGTCCTCCTTGATCAAGAGAAAGTCTTCCATTCCCCAGACTCTCTCTCGTACTGCCAGCGTCTTGGATTCCTGAGGGCCAGCCTTATAGTAAAGACCAAAGCTAAGAAGGCATTCAGTAACTCTGCCTTCCCTGTATCCTCTGTCACCAGGGCACCCACCTCATGCCGCAGCAGACCCACATTTTCCCTAGTCTTCCTTTTGCTGCTGATGTACTTGAAGAAGCCCTTCTTGTTGTCCTTGACATCCCTTGTCAGATTTAATTCCAAGTGGGCCCTAGCTTTCTTAAGAGAAAGGAAGTCAAACTTTCAGGGACCAGTTCCTAATGATACTTCTTTACATACAAGTAACATAAGTGCTACATAAAGTCTGTTTCTAGAAGTTCAGAAGATCATTACAGAATTGGATTGGGATTGCATATTTTGCCTTGAAACAAGCTTCTTTCTAAAAGAAGGTGCAGAATTATATCCAGAACACATACTTTTGTTCCAGATGTATCAGTAACCAACTATAAGGCTTTCTCCCAAATGCTAGTTGATGCTCTGAACAGAGTATCAAAAAATGTGTGTCATTTCTTGGAAGAATTAGATAATTAGAATAAAAAATTCAAAGGTTTTCCACAGTTCTAGAATATGGTGCTATTAAAATAAGAAAGAGCATAGAAGGAGGTACCATCTCCAGAATTACCTCTTTACAAAGGTCAGTACTCTAACTCCACTTGAGATTTGTATTCTAAAATCTGGTCCCAGAGTTAGGTACTGATAGCCTTTTTCAAAGACTATTCCTTTCTTTGAAGCTTGGGAAAAGTTTATTAAACTGCTCTCCTCAAATAGAGAAAGCACCCAGGCTCAGCCACCCTCTTAACCTGTGCAGATTCATAACTTCATCTTCCCCCACATTGAACAGCATCTTGGACAACATCTGGCTATAGGCTACAAACACACTTCTCCCTTTCTCTTACATTCTTTGAATGCTGATTGCACCGGCCTGTTTAACAAAAAAAGGAAGTGCACTGATTCACACTGCCAAGACATTGCACTTTTGAATGACGAAGGCGGCTACTTAGGCATTCAGGAAGCTTTTCTAGTAAAAGCTCAGGAAATAAAATGCTGATGGGATGAGACGAAGAACTTTGAAGGAGATTCTCAAATTCAGGCAGAATTCAGAAATCTCAGGTTACTTAGCTTTATCTGACTAATTTCCCCAAATTTAAAATGGAGTTGTAAGTACTTTCTAGCTCATATCACTTTTTCCAAAATATAGACATTAAAGTTAATGAGATGGAGCATGAATGCAAAGCAATGGGAGTCATGTGATTTAACTCAGCAAAAGAAGTCTCCCATTTGCTTTCTTGCCTTCACACCTCTGCTTCCCTTCCTCGGACCTTGTACCAATCATAATGATTCAGTCTGCGTACACCTAATTGATCATCCATCTACTCAATCAGAGCAATGTTTAAAATGGCTGTATTGTCAGCTTGCTTTTTCTTAGTCCTTGTAACACCAGCAGCAGGAGACAATTTTTTCTCTTCTGTTTTTTGACATTCCTGCACAGGTAAATAGTGGTTTCTCTCCTCTTTCCTGTGATTTTATTTGAATCCTTATTTCTTTTCCCATTCAATTATAATCATTCATCCAATAAAGTGCATTACAGCCATCCTCTCTCCTTTAAGTCTAGTATTTCTACATGTAGGAAAAATACCTTTGTCTGTCAGAGGCTGAAACTATAGCAAGTTTATTATCTTTTATGTGGTAGTGTGCATGAGCTTAAAAGGAGGAAAAGCTTTAAAGTGTGCAAGCACTAGATGAAAATCTAAGCAAAAAGATATTCCAGCTCATCATAATTTTTAGCAACCTTACCTAGGAGCTAACAATGAGTGCATAAAATGTCAAGCCACAGGGTAACTCCTTCAAAGTTATAAGCATTTGAAACTAATAGCTGATGAGCGCCTTCTCAACCATAGCTGTCATGACAGAGAAAATAAATACACTGATTGAATGCTGTTTCATCTCACAATCAGAAATAGCCATGGACTAGTTGCTAAAATAATAAGCTGTAACACCTATAACTGGGAGAATAGAAATAACAAAGCAGAACAACAAAAAAAAAAACCAACAAAAACCTAAGAACTTGTCTGTCCCAGAGTTATCACAGCTCCCACTTATATACCTGCATCTTAAAAACATAACTTACACTACAAAGTACTTTAAGGTCTGTTTATGGTACTTTTCAGCTGTCAGTTATACCTGAGCAACTGACAGTAAGACTGAATCTACAATATGTATGTACATGTTCAGCAAACTGAAACATAACTTGTATGGGGTGAAAAAAAATTAGAAAACACAAAGAAAGTTATGTCAGATGGCACCGCTCACTTTTTCCTGTAGCAGTGTTTTAACTTACTGTACCTCTAAGTTACTAGTAATGGATGAGAATGGCAACCTAAGCAAAATGGATCATAGATGGAGTGTTTTTATAACATTGTCAATAAAGATTAGAGGAGAAGACTTGTATAGAAATAGCAATACTCCAGCAATATTATAGTTATAAATACACCTGGAAAACACATTTTCCTTATGGGACAGTGAAAAATTACATTTTTTTCCTATATTAATTTATTAACTCTTGCATTCATGTGTTATATCATAGATGATATAAATCTGTAAATCTGCTTGGCATTCTCTTAATAGCCACCAGTGACACAAAGCAGAAAGAGACTTAAATGGCTACAGTAGCTGCAAAACTTAAAGTCCTGAACTTTAAAATTTTTAAATGCAACAACTCAGATTCAAAAGCAAATTTCTCCTCAAATGGATATTTACATTTAACCATGGATTTGCTTCTCCATGCTGGTTTGCTATGAAGATTGCATCGGTAGAAAAATCACAGTATTTTGTGACAAACAACTTTATGACAATGATATTAGTGCATGTAAGGGAAGATATGTGCATTTATTTGAATAATTCATTGTATTGGGTTTATGTTTCAAAGTTGGGGGGGGCGGGGAGGAGCTGCAGGGGTGACTCCTATGAGAAGATGCCGGAAGCTGGCCCAGTGTTGGACAGAGCCAGCTCCAGCAGGCTCCGAGAGGGACCTGCCACTGGCCAAAGCTGAGGCAATCAGCAACGGTGGTAGCTTGTAAGTGACAACATATTTAAGAAAGGATAGAAAATGCTGCACAACAACTGGGAGACAGGAGTTAGGAGATGTGACAGAAAGACTCTGCAGACACCAAGATCAGTGAAGAAGGAGGGGGAGGAGGTGCTTCAGGCACTGGAACAGAGATTCCTTTGCAGCCCGTCATGAAAACCATGGTGACACAGGTTGTCCCCCTGCAGCCCATGGAGAACCATAGTGGAGCAGATATTCACTCCGCAAGCCATGAAGGGACCGATTGCCAGAGCAGGTGAATATGCCTTGAAAAAAGCTGCAGTCCATGGAGAGAGGTGCAGGAGCAGGTTCCTGGCAGGACCTGTGGCCCCATGGAGAGGAGTCCACATAGGAACAGGTTTTCTTGAAGAACCTGTGACCATGTGGGGGACCCACGCTGGAGCAGTCTGCTCCTTGAGGACTGTACCCCATGGAAAAGACCCATGGCAGACACGTTCTTGAAGAACTGCAGCCTGTGGGAAGGACCCACATTGGAGCAGTTTTTAAATGAAGAGAAATATTTCCCTAAATCAGCTTCATTATTGAGTCACTCAGAACTTACAGGTGAGAGTATTAACATCTTTTCATTTTAATTTCACATTGTTTTTCATCTCTTCCTCCCCATTTGGTACTTCAGATATAAATATTATGGGATCCTCAACCTAATATCATAACTGCTGTCATAATGCTATAGTAATGCTTGGTATGTCACTGTATTTTAATGAAGCAAATTGTGTCAATATCCACTTCTCATTTCTTCGTTCTGTGAAGAATGAGTCGATTCATTCCTTTAGAGTTTCATAATAGTGTGTAAAAAAATAGAAATACACAGCTAAAATTGAAATAATTTTAGGAGAAAAAAGTTGATATCCACCCTTTTTATATTCCAGTATAACTATTAACTATTGTATTCTTTACTGATGAAATTAATTTTTTTGTTATTGATAATTTCAGCAATTCCAAATGGTCAGTTTTCCATCTCTCTGCCAAATTTGTGGGAGATTTAAATAATTGTCTGATCCAGCAACCAATTCTATTTTAATTCAAATAGAACGTTACCCCTTATTCCTCTGTTATAAATACCTCTTCTGTTTGCCATGAAGACATGCATTTCCTGGTATCTAAAAAAATTCCTGTCTAGACCATGAAAAGTAAATTTTCTTCCAAATAATTCAGAGTTACCTGCAATGGCTAAATGCACAGCTCATACCAATATGTACCAGATATTTTGTGGTAGCTCATTAGCTTATGAAATACCAAAAGCATAAAGTAAATTGTCAAATTTCTTAGGAAAAAATGTTGGTCCCATCCTTTATGTCACCTTTTTAATGCCACACACAGTTTTAATGTTTATGTCACCAGCAACCTGGAACAGAGGCATCAGATAAAGAAAATTTTGCAAAGAATTTGCAGACCAGTTGGACTAGGTAGTTTGATCAATGGACCTTCAAACTCAGGAAGAACAAAACCTTGGTTTTCTATACTTAACCTATGATAATGTAAGCGTACTCTGGTGACAACTAAAGAATGAGAAACAATGCAATCATTACTCATCAAAACAAAAAAGAGAGACAAATATAAAAATTTTCAAAACAAACATACTTTTGTGAACATTGTTTACAATACAGATAATTTTAACAAACTCCAGAACTGAGAATATGAGGGGAAAACAGAATCCTTTCATCTTAGCTGGAATTACTCATCACTCATCACGTTAAATGCCAGTTCTTCTTTTATAAGACTTTATTTTGTAAAAACAGCATTTCAAAGACTGATTTTGTCTTATTTCCATGCCAAGCAATTGCTTTCCAAGACGAAGACTGGGGTATTTC
The DNA here is from genome assembly GCF_028858705.1 of Grus americana. Classification (NCBI taxonomy): domain Eukaryota; kingdom Metazoa; phylum Chordata; class Aves; order Gruiformes; family Gruidae; genus Grus; species Grus americana. The sequence goes on along the minus strand of NC_072853.1, from coordinate 86,946,308 downwards.
CAAGGTTTTTCTATCAACTGTTTTTTGCTGAAAATGCAAGATTTTTAGCAGTTGTTGCTCTTCACACCCTCTCCAACCTTATTCACAGCAAGTTTGCCTCGTGGAAAATATCTGTTTCATCAGAAACATGAACATAAATGAAGAAAAAGCATGAAGACCACAAAGAAAATGCATTAAATAAAACATTCAGGTATCATTTACAGCTGCTTCAGTCCCCTTTTTTCTCCCTATGAGTTTATGTCATCCAGGTTGTATTTTCCAATTTGTGTGAAGACAGTAGGACTTACAGTGCACAAATGCTCAGCAACAGAAAGGAACAATTTATCACAGGATAGTTAACTCCATGAGCCCAGCTGCTAGAAAAGAAGTGGGACCCAAGACAAACCCTGCAAGTTACTAGAAAAGTATTTCTAGTCACTATATATATTTCTGAACAGAAACATTTTTTGGAGTGAAAATTCTTAAATGGCTGCTGAAGAGTCATGTTTTCTCATTTTTTCCTATTTAATGAGCTCCACTTTATGTCCAGGAGTAAAGCTAGGTTCATCCCATTTTGCAAGAGCCGGTATACACAGAGATTTATCATGGAAATTGCCATGGAACAAAATCTTGTTTATGAGTGTAACAAATATTCTATCCTGACTCAACCTTCTGTCATTGTTGCTGTGACCCTAATGGCTCTGTCAGCAATGGGGAAAAAAAATCTTGTCTTCAATAATGCCTTCTCAAACACAGTGTAATCTCTGATTTTGATAAAAATAATCAATTCAAACTTCATTATGATGTCATTGAGCTATGAAAAAAAAAGAGCAAAGGATGCAACTTTCTTATTCTTACACAGAACTTAACAGTCACTTTATATGACTAAAATCAATTTTTACTGTTCTTAATCCTTAAAAACATCCTGTTATTCAAACACAACCACACAGAAAGAGAATAATCAGGTACAGTTATAACAGATGACATCATTGCTCTTTGAAGTGTACTTATTTTTCTCTGGAAGAGACTTGTTGGTAGGGAAGCTAAGAACCAATCACATCCTAAGAACAAAGCCTGGTTTTACAGCCCAGTTTTGTATCTTTTGACCAAATCTTTTCTGGAGGGGGTATGATTTGTAAGGAACAAGCTCAAAGTGATTGTAAAGTGTTTTCACAGTAACAGGATTTATTAGAAAGGTACTTGATAAGGTTGTTTATCATATGCTAGCTATTTTTTTGTAATGCAAAGTTGTTTTCACGATATCATATATACGTATTTTGCACCACATAACACTATTCCTAGAATTGCGAAATCAGCTAGAGAAATGAAATAAAATCTGCATTAATCTTTAGCCAAAAATATACAACACTGAGGTATCTCTCATAAAATAAAGAAGTTAAAATTTGTAATAGCTAAGCAGTGAAGGTAAGGAAGGTTATTTTTAGTACAGAAGAATACAGTGTAACACGATTTCTAACTCCATTATGCACTACTAAATGTTATACTTTACTCCCATAGAGCAAAACTAGTAATGATAGGAAGAAATGTATTAAAATTACTTATTGATTAGAACATCACAACTGAAAGACTCGATGTTTATTGTACTGAAGTGTCTCATTGCAATTAAATGAGAAAAGTATTTTGGTTAGTATCCCTGTGGTTTTCTTTATTTTCCACAGACCTATGAAATTTTAAGCATTAAGATATATTAAAATATTTATGTAAAGATAATGTTCATGCCATCCACTGTTTGGAACCATTCCCCAATAAGTTACTAGAACTGAGGTGAGGAACAACAGTTTTCAATAGCAAATAGTAAGAAGTTTATTTTTCTTTTTCAGTTGAAAACTAAATTTATAAATTATAATCAATGGGATATACTACAGCTTTTTTTCCCATTTGACAGTGATACATGACAGTTCTCAGCTATTTGAAATATTCTTTTCTCAACCCTAATATGAGTTTAAAATTTTAATTTAAGAATGCTGTTCCTTTATCCTAGTGCTGTTAAATATAAGCAGTTTTAATTTCTGTCACTTATAGCATGTTAATTAAACATAAAATAGTCAGACCTATTGAAGGGAAAAAAACTTCAAATGAGAGCTTTCTCATAGAGAGCTCATGAGATTTCCTTAAAACATTCCTCTCACTAATATGAATATATTCAGTGCTGCTTTCATGTTTCAAGGCAGAGCATTGTATTACTTTAGCCAATCAGTTCTGAATTTATTTTCCATACACAACTGAAAAACAAGGTTTGCAACACTCGGTGAGGAGCTGTGCTCTGTGATGAGGTGGAAGAGGTGTTAATTGATTCTGATTGACACAAAAGCTAAAGTGATTCAGATGTGTCACTTTGCATAGTCCCTGAGGCCTCAAAAACCAGGAGGAAGGGTTTCCTTTGATGAGCTGCTGTAGCCCATTCACAGAATGGGAATGTCTCATGCAGGTACCTGCACTTTCAGAGCGGTGAGACGTATGGCAGAAAAAACAAACTAATTTTAGATGTAATTAAGAATGGATAAATGAGGTTTTCTGAATACAGTCATGGCAGCTGACAACACTAGTTCTCCCAATCTACCACCATCCTGTAGCCTTCCATCCCCCTCATCTCTCGTCAGATATTATTGCCTTTAAAGGACTACACCAGCATTATCAATTAATTTGGTATAAAGGGAGCAGATTTGTAGATCAAACCAATAGATACTGAAGCTCATCATACCTCCATTAAATGAGCCTTAGGAAACATCAGTTCTAGTGCCCTGACAAAATATACCCATTTTTCACATGTTCAATGCTGTTGTAAAAAAAAAAAAAAAAGTTCTTCTGGAAGGATGTATTTTCTTCCTCAACTGAAGGCCCTATTGCCGTGAAGCATCACACTCTCCTTTCACCTGTTTTCCTGGATGAAGATAACAATTAGTGCCCTTGCCATCATTGCTCTTGTAAATATCTCACATACAAAATGCTTCTACTCCTGTTTTTGCTATTTTCTAGGTGAAATCATGGTGACAACAGTCCAGTCCTCACAAGGATGGTTTCCTCAGTTTCCAGAGAAAGGTCACATTGTACCCAAGCACTTAGGTTTCACCTGGAGTTTCCATGGCTTGAGGAAATGACAGTATCTATGTGTTCTCAGCCTCTTGTAATCCCTTTTCACACACACAAGTCTTCACAAACAAAAGATTTCAATAAGTTAAATCAGTAGCGCAGTATTCCTTGTTTTCTCAAGAGCTTTGAAAAGCTGCACCACGTGCCTTATGCTAAAACACTTAACTACTAGTTACACAGCCCTAATTCCATCCCCCATATTTATACATTTCTTTCCCTCTTTGACTAACTCAGAATTTGCATCAAACAAGTGTAGTTCCTGTGCTACTGATCGCCCTACGTATACCCTTGTTTTCTCCCAGACGTGCTTTCAAGAATAGGTGGCAAGCATATACAAATAAATACAAAACCTTGACCACTTCATGATTCCTAAGATTTTCTAAGTGGGCCTAATCTCTTTGTATGGATGGCAACATGAGGAGTCCACTAAAATGAATGTTTTCATTCCAGATTTTTTCTCCTCTTGCAAGCCATATCATGTAAGCATTTATACTTTATGATGAGACAAGAATCAGGATATATGGTACTGATAAGAACGTAATAATTTCTAAATGAGATGGAAAGAGTATGGGCAACGCGATAGATTGTTTGACTGGTTTGATCTCAGATTCCCTGTTATATCTTGTTAGAAAAGTGAATGAGTAAGATCGACCCGTAGAAGAGAGATTGCTTTCCTGTTAAACAGCTGAGTCTGGGGGAGAAGGCTCCAGAGTGCGAACTGTGCAAAAGGAGCACTGAGAGAGTCAAAGCTGGAAGCTTGCAACACAAATAGAGAGAGTGTGGTGGGGAACAGGGAACAGCCACAGGCAGACCTCTGAGGGGATGGACAGAAGTCTTCATGGGGACCAGCAGCAATTGGATAAAGTTTCTTGTAACTCAAAAAAGGCAGTAAGAAACCTAGCCTGGAGTAAAAAACTGTTTTGATTTGATAATTTAAAATATTAAGTATGGTAGTTTCTATTTTAATATAACCTCAGCTTTCAAATATAGATTATATATTCCATGCCTTCTTTTTAGAGGTAGCAATAAGGAGAAGTTCTCAGTGTGGAGTCCCTCTTACGGGAGAGAGTCCTCCACAAACTGCTGCACAGGGTGCAGTCCTTCAGGAACAGACTGCTCCAGCGTGGGTCCCCCACGGGGTCACAAGCCCTGCCAGCAAACCTGCTCCGGCGCGGGCTCCTCTCTCCACGGGACCACAGGTCCTGCCAGTAGCCTGCTCCAGTGCGGGCTTCCCACGGGGTCACAGCCTTCTTCGGGCATCCATCTGCTCCAGGATGGGGTCATCCATGGGCTACAGGTGGATATCTGCTCCACCATGGACCTCCATGGGCTGCAGGGGGCCAACTTGCCTCACCATGGTCTTCTCCACGGGCTGCAGGGGAATCTGTGCTCCGGCGCCTGGAGCACCTCCTCCCCCTCCTTCTGCACTGACCTTGGTGTCTGCAGAGCTGTTCCTCTCACATAGTCTCACTCTTCTCTCCAGCTGCAATTGCTCCTGGTGTTTTTTCCCCCTTTTTAATGATGTTATCCCAGAGGTGCTACCACTGTCGCTGATGGGCTCGGACTTGGCCAGCAGTGGGTCTGTCTTGGAGATGGCTGGTATTGTTTCTGTTGGGCATGGTGGAAGCTTCTAGCAGCTTCTCACGGAAGCTACCCTGCAGTTCCCCTGCTACCAAAACCTTGCCACACAAACCCAATATACCCCTTTACAAAGCAGGGCTGGATGTACAGAAACATATAGGACAGACTCAAGAAATTAGTACTGCAAATTTGGATATATTTATGCGTAATTTATTTCCATTACACACATATGTCAGCCTTCTAACAAAGTTGATCACAAACAAGATTTTATTGTCTCAGATATCCATGTCTGGAAATTAATGTAGAATTTTATATAGCAAATAAAATTTTAAAAAATAAATTCTAAAAGGAACCAAAGGCAATTTCTTCTTTTTTTTTTTTTTTTTTTTTGTAATAATACATCTCTGTCGTTACAACTGATGTCAGAATAGGTAGAATATTTGTTCACATGCCTTATGAAAAAGAACTTGGAAAACAGTATGGATCGTCCTAGTTGGTGACATCCTCTTTAAAAATCAGAAGTTCACATAAGGGGTTTGGTACTTTATAGAAAGAGAATAAAATCACGGCAGTAAAAATAACTGGAATCAAAAAGAAAAGCATTGTAAAAAAAGTAAAGTTTCAATGAATACAGGACATATAGGGAACATTTCTAATGTTTTCATTGTCAAGTAATAAAACATAATATAAATATTACTAAATCACAAAATATCACTAGGTCACAGAAAAAACAGTGCTCTTCCTGAGACACCTTGGACTATGAAGACTGATCTACTCATAAAGGTAAACTTCAATAATTTGGTAGTGAGTAGTTCTTTTAGTCGGTAAGACTAAGGAAAAAGGAAATTTGGGAAAAACTGTCAATTCTTCAAAGAAATAACACTAAGACCATAAGTATAAAATCAGAAAATATAGAAAGTTTAGTAAGAGATCAGCTTGATTAAACTAAAAGTTCTTCATTGGCCTCGAATATAAGAAGGAAGCATTTAAAATCTAAAAATTAGGACAGATTACTGAGTACAAAAATAAAGCCTAGGCATAGAAGAAAAAAATTGAAAGGTCAAGACACAAACGAGATGCAATTAGCAAAAGGCATAAGAATGACAAGAAATCAGCTCCTAAGTATAAGAAGACGACCAAAGAAAGCATTGTTCTGCTGCTAATCAAGAAGGAAAGCTATGCACAGATAACACAGAGAAGGCTGAAGCTTTTAATAGCTTTTTTGCATCAATCTACAGTAAAAACATCCATTAAGGAGAAGTGCCTAGCATAATTAATATCAGCAACAAAAGGGGAAGATCTCAACATGGAATAGGAAAGACATGAGTTGCAGAGCACTTAGATAAGTCAAATCAATGTGATCTGATGAACTTCATCCTAGGATACTGGCTGATGCAATCAAAAAACTCTTAGTGGTTATCTTTGAGAACTCTTGGAAGATAGCTACGGTACCAAATGATTTGAAGAAAAAATCCCTGTACATAAAAGAAGAAAAAAGAAGAAGCTGGAGAATTATACAGCAGTTAGTCTGACTTCATTCCTCAGAATAAAAAAGAATTTTTAAAAGCAATAAAAAACAAACTGCTTGTAAACAGTGTGAAGACAACAAGGAGATGAATGAGAGTCTATGTAGGTTTGTCAAGAACAAATCCTATCAAACCAGTCTGTTTTCCTCTTCTGACAGTGTAACAGTCCTTTGAATAGGAGAGCATTAATAGATGTCACATGTAAGCTAGGAAGCAAGGAAGAAGCAGTGCAATGCAGGCCAAATCTGGAGCTTAAAGTGCTACATTACGTATAAAAGCTTGAAAAACAGGAATTAATGTGAATATGATTTAGTTGTTATGCACTTGAAAGCTAAATGTGAAGTATGTGTATTACTTAAGAAGAGCTATTTTATTTATCTGGTGAAATCCTTACATCTATGTGATGAAGTAAGTAACAAAATCAAACAGCTGAGTGTGGGCAAGAAACAAATTTGAATATTGAAGACACAAAAATTTGTCAATATCATATAGGATAGTCAGAGGCTAAAGGAGGACTGTGTTACCTGATATTAATAATGATTGACTGCATGTTGGTGGGTGCATATAGCTTTGAGCAAACTATGAAATTCATATCAGACATAAGTGAAACGACAATAGCCAGGAGAAGAACACGTGACACAGTGTGATAGGAACAACCAAATACTTGAAAAGGGAAATTAGATGTGGCTAGGCAAACTGTTCCCTGAAAGGAGTATATTGGGAACAGATTTTGAAGCAGACAGCTGAGACTAGCAGCTGAGCAATAACACCCTGGGTGGCTGAAAATGATAAGAGCCTATAACTGGAGTGCAAGTGTTTCTAAAGTGCCTAAGTGGCCCAGATGTCACTGCACTGATTGGTCAGTGACATTTAGTAACCTCAAATTCAGAAAAGAAAAGGCAACTTATGACATCATGATGGCTTTAGATGCTATTTCATATAACATCCCCATGAGCAAACCACAGAAAAAGAGTAAAGACAGCACCACTGTAATATGCAAACCTGACTGCTTAATTTTCTTGAAGTAGAGCCAATCCATTGGCAAAAAGGAGCCTGCCTTGACTCTTACTCATTTTTGGGTTATCATTATTTACCTGGATGCTGAAATAAATAGAAATACAGAAATAGGAATAGATTAAGTGATGGAAATACAAAATACTACACTGAACAGATATGACCAACTGTACTGATATAGGGTATAAACCATCTAGAACTTGACAATTCTCCAAGAAAGGATCTGGGTTTTTTTGGCAGATGACTAGCTGCCAATGTACTGACATGCTTTTACAATAAAGGCAAACATCTCACAAAAAATTATGAACACAATTATGGACTACTGATCACATTATTTGTATCTGTGTAATAATTCAGATGTTTACACATCCTCCTACTTTATGCACATTATTAAGGCCTCAGCTGGAATAGCGTATGCAGTTTTACATGTTGCACTTCAGAAAAGATGTGCATTCATTGTGGAAAACATAAGACAGTAGCAAATATGATAGAAATTAAAGAAGCTCCTCAGGCAGGACTTTTAAGTCAGTCAGGCTTAGGAATGAGTCTGTGCCTACTTTCTTCTTTTTAGTGAAATCCCCAAAGAAGAACGAATTGTTCTTAAACTCACAAAAGCCAGGGATTATTAAACTATTAACTAGAATTCCTAGCTTTTTTAATACAGATTAGAAATATAAGGGATTTATATGCAGCGCTGTCTCTCCCAACCCACCGCTTCTTTACTTCAAGCCTGCTCAGTGACTAAGTCACAGCAAATCATGCCCAATTCCCTGTGCTCCCTCTCCAACACCTTTGAAAATTTCCTCTCTGCTCCCTGTTTCTCCTCAGCAGCTCAGGTTCTCCTCCACCTGCAGGCTTCTACATCTTTCAAGTGACTTTCTCACTCCCTTCCTCTGTTTGCCACAGCATGCAGTTTGTAGAAGTCCTGCTCTCTGCCAGATTCAGCTTCTTCCTGGGAAGAAACATGTCTCTTCTGTCTCCAGATAAGTATCTGAGTTAATCCCTCTCCTGAAAGGAGCATAACACGCAAAACAAGAAGATAAAAAGATACCATCTGTCCTGTTCCTGTAAGTACTCATCAGAAATAATCTGTTCTCCATTGCAGATATGGAGAAGAAAGGAAATAATAGTCTTAAATTTCAAGAAGTAGGATTCAGTTGAGAGACAAGGCACTGGAACAGATTACTTGGAAGACTGGAATATCTCTCATCAAAGATACTTTTAAAAAGAGTTAGCTATTCATCTGTCAGCAATAATATCAATATAGTTCACCCACAGAATATAAGCATAGGCAAGAAGATCCCGTATAACTTTTTTTTTCCCCCCCAAATTTTATTCAAATGTATTTTGTTAATGTGTGACGTTATCAGGTTGTTGATTTCAGCAGCTGTTAAAACTGGAGTGTAATTTTGCATATTCATGATTACTGGGGACTGGGTGAACCTGAAAATCACACAAACTTGGGAATGACATGAAAGCATATGAGCAGAAAAAAACTACTTTAAAAATATATATTGCTTGACTAAGAACTATATGAAACTTAATGCTTTCAAAGAAGTTGTGCTTTGAAGTTTTGAGTCTTCTTGACTTTTATACCTATGGGTATGCCCTAAAACTTATAAAATCAATGTGATGTGGAACCACCAGTCTGTGCAGTATATTAGACAATGTTTAAATTCAGTGCTGAACAAGCAGAGGTGATGCAATGTCTATAGTTAGTTTTTCTTTGTGAGAGGTATTTCTCCACCTAAACTTGAAAATGTATGAACAATTCAAAAATTAGGCATTAATGTGGTAGCTTTTGAAAGAATTAGGAAAAGATATTATTTAAAGTTTTCCTATAATTGTGCAGCTTAAATTTCATACCACAAGAAAGCAACTGACTGGGATTTTTCTGTGGTTTTTTTTTTGGTTTTGGTTGTTGGGGTTTTTTTTTAATTTATCCAGAGATACAGTCCTTGAGGGGTTTGGTTTTTTGTTTGTTTGTTTTAATTATTATTATTTTCCCATGGTGTTTTGTTTTGGTTTTTTTTTTTAGCTGAGACTTGTAAAGGATACAAGGTGTTGAGCAGCAACTGAAATCCACTTCCAGTTATTTCAATATTAGTTAGCTGTCAACATTTCTTCCAAACGACACTTCTAACTTGTTCCTGAATTTACCTGTTCTTTATATTTTTTAACAGGCTTAATGTTTAAAAATAAAACTCTAAAATAATATTTTGCATCTATATGTCAGTTTTACAGCAACCTCCTATATGACACACAATCTTTATTTTATGCAAAGGAAAAAATCTTTGTCATGTACAGCTTACGGGAGTTTGGGTTTTTTTCCCATCAGAGGTGTGTGGGTTCAATATATGCACAGACAATGTAGGAAATGAGTCTTCTGTTGTCCACTTCCAATTATACACAGAATGACATTTGTGGCACTTATTAGAAAAGAAAAGGAAAAAAAAAATCATATTAAAAAGCAATGGGGTACTTGCACAGCACACTGTTAAAGTAATCTTATGGTCACATTTAAACCAGATGTGTATACTGTTCAGACGGCAAATTTGAAAATATTGCTTTAGGAATAGCTGCAACAGATTTGTCAGTCCACACATGCATGCTAATTTTGTATACTGCTGGGCACACCTACATGGTCTAGCTGCAGGATATTCAAAACCTACGTAGATGCGATCCTGTGCAACCTGCTCTAGGTGATCTTGCTTTAGCAGTGGGGTTGGACTAGATGATCCAGAGGTCCCTTCCAACCCCTACCAGTCTGTGATTCTGTAATTCTATGAAATCGGATCCTATCACATTTACAGCTGCTTCATAACCTGCTCCTTCAGAGCACCAGCAAAAAAGCTGGAATTCTGTTTCTTCTAATGAACAGAAAGGAGCAGGTGACTGACTTACACCATGTCTGTGTGCTTTCCAGTCTTATCTGTATGGAAAGAAGTTGCAAAGATACCATCAGTTGGGTGCACAAAACAGCAGTAAGCTCAGCATTCATATTACATTTGCAGGTCTAACACAGGTAGAGGGGAAATATTGTCACCCATGCAGAGCTGAAAGGAAGTTTTCTGAGAAATAGTTTTGGTAAATTGGATATTTTTTTATGTGAACATAGGCCCAGTCTTACAGTGTAGAGAGGCTCTTTTACCCATAGTTGTCACACAAACAGGACTACAGCAAGGGAAATGAAGTAGTTCACAGCAAATTAGGTGGTACACCTAAATGTCACTTCCCCAATCTCTCTCTGGGGTTCCTGAGTTCTTTCTCTGCTGTACAGAAGTGTGTTAGAGACTAAAATCCACTTCTGGATGCTTTTCTTGAAGTAGGGCTAAAATTACTTCAGGGAATTTAGGAAGGCCAGAGGACCACTCAAAACCTCCCTTTAAATAGAAACTAAGTCAGGACATTGGAATTGAAAGGAGATGACCATCTCTGCTTTCGACTTCCACTCTGTTGCTAAAGTTCCTTAGAGATGAATCTTGACTGACAGTCCAGTTGTCAAACTGCCAGATGAGTGGATTCCTTACCTTTTGGTATCTGTTGCACAACTTATCATCTGTTGTCTCCCAGTATATGATTCCAGAAGAAGATATAGGTTCAATTTATACATCAATTTGTCTCACCCTTGCTTCCACTGAGAAGAAGGTGAGAGAGATGTTATAAAGCACTTCACAGTACAGTCCAGGAAATTATTTTTCACAGCAGGGAATGGACAGTATTGTGTTCTTTAAATCTTTCCAAAAGATAGATTAGGACATATGTTTAAACATGTGAGAGATTGGAGGCTGTACTTTAACCCTTTTTTTTCCTCATATTATGCAATTAATAAAGTACATTTCGCTAAATATAATAGATTTTGGAAGAAAATATATATTGCAAACTTACACCATTCAACTGAGAAATGACTATCATTTCCTCAGCCACCCAGCATGAAAAAGATTATTATTAATAGAAGACACTAAATGCAAGCTGAGTTCTCAGCAGGATTATTTCATATACGGTTTAATGGACTTTCTCGATTAGTAAAGTGTTCAGGTGCCTGTTCCTTTATGAACTAAATTCCTGTGCGGTTTTAGAGTCTATATAATGCTTGATAATACTCAGGATATTGCTCCTGGGAAAGAGAGAGCAGCTTCACCACCACACTATATATAGCACACCAGGACAATTGACACAACCTGTGAGTTACTCCCCCCCACCTGCCAAGCAAGAGCTTGCCACATAGAGACAGAAGGTTAGTTTTGGCTATGTAGGTTATTCTGGTGATGGCATATGGGTCCCTCCATAATTTTTTCGCAATGAAAAAGCCTTTGGATGGGTGGAAAATAGGTGTGCTGATTCACAGTAAGAACGGCATGTCAGACGTGTAAAGTGCAGAGCTCCTAAATGACTTCAGGTAGACCTCTGAACTGTCAGACTTTGCTTATATATCCAACAGCATTTCCTCTGCGATACCATCTTGAATAATAGAACAGTAAATTATTTTTAATGAAGAGAGGGGAATTAGGATTCACATTTAGGTGACCAGTTTGCAGTTAAGGCCACAGGCAAGAGAAATGCAATTTTGCAGTACTCTGGGAAAAAGTACATTGCAGCAGGTCCTTTTTTGTAACACTGACAAACCCCAGCAGGCTGGCGTGACCACAATGAGGAGCAATGTCAAAGCTGTGTGCATTTCTCAGTAGCAGCCACAAGTGTGGAAGAAAAAACCACAGTTCTTACAGATGTCTTCTCTGTGTCTGAAGAGAAGACCTGTAGGAAAAGCACACAGGTACAAGGCATAGGAGGAATTCCTTTCATCCCATTTACACCATAGCACTAGTGCGTGGGATTAACCAGTCTTTCACAAAACTAGCAAATATGTTACATACTACAGTCATAACACTTATTTTTATTTGCATGGGGAAATTGTTCACAATTTAAAGCATACTAGAATTTTAGAAGAATTTAAAGAGAATTCTAAGACACAAACAAAAGTAATTTTTCATTATTTATAATAGTTTAATATTTATGTTGTGTTTTTTAAAAAATGATCTCTTTTGTTCAGATGCTAAAATAGACATTTCAAAGGGCCACATCCTGAGACAGAACAGACGGTTTTCTGAACTCACTCCAACATGATTTTTCAGATCAGAGACTATTGTTAAATATAAAGTTAAGCTTGCCATTCTTCACTTTCTCTGATGATTTATGGATCAAAGCGTCACTTGTTTGGATCTTTTCTAAGATAGAGTTGCTTTAAAGGACTTTCACAGGGGTTACTTTGTGAAACTGAAAGCCTCCCAAGATGCCTGATCTTGACTAATGGCCAAGATGAAGCTGTGTTTGAATTTTAAATGACTACACAGCCTCCTCCTCAGTGTGCTTTAAGGATCCACTCATGTAGTGCTTATGCACACAGAGTTCCCATCGATCTTAAGGAATGACATACATAAGGAACTTAGAATTTTTTTCCCTTGGAGGTACATACAAACATTTCTCCTACTCTTATGCAGAGTATTGAATAAAAACAGTGTATGTGCAACATAGTTTGAAAGAAATCTTTGCAAAATCATTTTCTTGTCTCAGATTAGAACATTTCTTCTCGTTCCACACTGCAGCAAAACCCAGAAGTAATGAAGCATAAGCAAATGACTGAAAAAAAATATTTTAACTGAACAAATGTTTGTTCAGTCTGACAATACAGACCTGCCATGGGGAAAGCACAGGTTGGACATGCAATAAAGATGGAAAGAATATTAGGTAGAAGACTATTTTCTACCTCAGTTTAATTCAGATTCTGAAAGACTTATATGAAACTCTGTCAACAAATGACAGTATTTTCATGACTCAGGGGTTGCAACCAAGGACTGGAGGAATTTGGTATTGCAGAAAATTAATTGATTCATAGTCTAGTGGTGGCCTTATCAAAAGCAGCAATACTTATAGGAGATTTCTTTTTTTACTATGTGAGGGATGAGCTGCTACAAAGCAATACAAGTTTTGTTCAAAGGAATGTAAGCAGATAGAGGAGCTAATATCATAAGCTACAAACCTACTTCACAGCTGGGGATAACAACAGTCCTGAAATCAACCAGCATTTATAAGTGTTTATCTACTGGCCAGAATGCATAGAACAGTATAAGATTAACCATCGTATTCTTGGCACAAGATAGAGATACGCTGCTGTTTTATGACACCTGACTTGTCAGAGTTTATCTATTTGCTTTTAAAAACAAGAAGGGGATATGACAAGTTTAGTTTCTAGAAGATGGTTTATCTGGAAGTTGGAAACAGAAGGTAGATTTCACATAACCTATCTCTGTTCAGGTAAGAGGTTACAGGTGGAAAAAGATCATATCAGGCAACGTTGGATGAAGGTAATATTCTTGAGGTCCAGACAGAAATCTTTTATTAGCTTAGTGATTCATAGAACAAGTGTTGCACTTCTAAAGGATGGGGAGGGAGCCAGTGAAATCTGTTGCAGCCTTGAAGAGGAGGAAAGCAATTAAGAGCATGTTATACTAACTATCTACAAATGGCCCAAGAGGATGAGAGCAATTCTACAAGTGAGTTTGTCTATTTCTAACCATTAATGCAATTTTAGAGTAGTGAATTTTTTATTCCCGCCCCCCCCCCCTCCCCAAATATTAGAGGTTGTCTGTCTCTGGAGTCTATGCTCATCTCCTCTATTAACTAGACTACAGCTAGTAAGTCCACCTTCCTCAACAGTCAACAGACCTGCAGCTTCATTTATGGCTTTCTCTCTTGGAAATATAAATAGTTCAGCTAAAGATTTTTCCCACTAGGGCCATAAAGCAGAGTATTATAGGAAAGAATAAAACTGCAAATTGCAAATCTTCAACGAGTGTTAAAGAGAAAGGTTATATAGAACACAAAAAAGGATAAAGCAAAGACGTGTCAAATGTGTTAACATAACACAACACAGGAAGCTTCTTGATACCCAATCTTCATTTCCCTTACCCCTTCTCTCTGTTTCACACGTGAGTTGACTGAAGTTTTTAGTTGATGGAAATGCCTGGAGAACTGAAGAGGTATCTAATGCTGTTCTGACTATATGAAAGAATGTCTCTGAAGACCAAATCAGCATTAATATATGATACATATAAATCAAGAATAATGATAAACAAACTTTTCAGATGGGGACTACAATCTTAACAGCACTGGACATGTCCTTAAGGAAACATAAAAAACACAAATCGTGACTTTTCATTAGTGAAGTATTTTCTCCCAAGGCCATCATAAAAGAAAGTTTATTACACTTACTTGGTGGGATGCAGAGGGAGGTTTTTCTGAAATCTAATTTCTTTATAAAATGCACTTGATAAATGCTAGTTTTTAAATCTTCCAAGCTGTCCATCCTCACTGATTTTGTTTTTATAAAGAACTTAAGAGGGGTTGAATTTTCCCTAATAGCTTCTTGAAGGCCTTTGGAGAGTAAGTAGTGAATTAACCAACCCCCAGAGTGATCTAAATGATGAACAACCTCTAGGACACCTGAGGCAAGTGAACTTTCCCTCACTGCATGCCAGAGCTGATGTACAACATCCTCACTCTTGTGAAGTGAAACCTTGCTGCCATGAGGCTATCCTATAATTACTTGAGTTCTTTAAAATAGTACCTGCTTGTTTGTCATCTTCTAATTTGTTCACAGAATTCTTAGCCATGTGGCAATTATGAAAAAAAAAAAAAAACCGAAGAGTGTTTTAACTGCATTTTTGTGGTTCTAATTAGCAGCAGTTTTGACAAGCATTTCAGTGTTTGTAAATATTGGTAAACATCAGTGCTTATTTCTTTCACAATATTATTTTAGCTCAAGTGAGCTAATGTGAATCTTTCACCAGTGTTCTCTGAACTAAATGCTGTAAAACAATGAAAAGACCTATTTTCATTGATTGAAAATTTTAAAAGGCATTTTTATTTTAGCTTGAAGAATCCTAAAAGAAAAAAAAACTAAGAAAAAATTATTGCTTTTTTTGTCTACTTTCTAGGCAAAAATATGCCAGTGGAATTTCTCATGGTTTAGACACAATAAAATCTCCTCTGTCATTGAACAAAAATCTGTATTTGGTCACACCTCCAGATTCCCTCAAAGCGTATCTCGATCTGTGAATTCAACATTCCAGCTTAAAGAGTATGAAATTTTTATGCTTATGTTCTACAGTACCATAGGTACTTCATCAAATAGTATAAATTATCAGTCTGTATCTTATTTTAAATGTAAGAGAAAAATTAGCAGAAGCGTTCACAGAACTTGCACGGAAGCAGAGTGACATGATGTAGTTGGTGGGAACAGTATGTCTATACTATTAGACTTCTAAGACTGTTTTTGCTGCTAAAGGAATTGGGCATGGCAATCTAAAAGGATTTAATTGATAGATGCCCAGTTCAGATATTTAGATAATGTCAGTTTATTGCTTTCATAAGAGAGGTGTCAAATACATTTTTTGTATGCATGTGACAATTTAGGAAGCTCATGCTTCCCAAGCTCATTTTCAGTTTTCACTTTATTTAATGTCAGATTTGATTTGATTTGATTACCAATATTTTGTCTCCCCATTAATGAGTATCTTAAATCTTTGGTTTATCTTTATTTGGGGTTTTATAATTTATTGAAAGGAAACCGCAACTGGTATAGACTATATGCTAATTTTCTTCTAATGTTATTCATTGATATTTCAGGAAGCTGTGATCTGGGGTATGCTTTAAGATATCCTGCTTTTTTCTTGTGCCACAATGTAATCCTGAAACTTTTGGTGCTTAAACTTAGGTGACACTGGTGGTGCTTGGGTGTTCAACTTATTAAGTGAAAGACCAGGTAAAGCAGAATGTTTGTGGACCCATTTGGAGGAAAGATTTCTCATGCTGGTAACTATTAGGGTTGGATTCAGTGACCTAGGTGGTCCTTGTCACCCCCACATTTCTAAGATTTTCTTGTTCAAACAGAGATACGGCAGTGCATTTTTCAAGATAATAATGTGTGAAATGTTCTCCACATGAATTTAACAGCTGTCAACAATTTTAGTTTTACAGTTCATAGTCTCTAACATTGAGTTCAGAAAGCTATGGCAGTGCTAACTAGGGACATCAAGTGCCATATTAAAAGTTACTTCACCCTTTAACAGTTCAACCAAGTAAACAACCCTGTAGACTAACTTAAACCCTTCCCCAAAAGTTTACCACAGTTTTGACATACCAACCTTTGTTCTAAGAGTTCTTTTCGTTTTTCTGTAACTGTCATCACCAGCTACTGCAGTAGTCCTCTTCTTTGCCTATTTTCTGGACTTTCAAATACCAGGCGTGCATTAAGTATTTTTTTAATCTATTATAGCTTCTTCAGTATTTTTCATGGGCTGTTTTACTTCCTGCAGAAAAAAGATCAGTCCTCTTTAGGTGTTTCCATATACAAACAGTAAGCCTTATTAACCATTACCTCTTTTTTCATAGTATTACTACAATTTTGATGGTATTACTGTTTCCACCGAAGAGGGTGCTTTTAGCAATACAGAAGAATATAAAAGCAGGAAAGAAATTTAAAAATGGAAGACAAGACTAAAATATGAAAAATAATTCAAATGTATATCTTTACACATTGCTTCAGGTACTTCTGGTTTTTTTTAGAACAGTATAGGTACTTAACTTATGGATATGTTGGTGCAAAAGACCACCCTGTTTTTCTGAATTCTATAGACCTGTAGTAATGTTCATATCTGCATATGTTTGCTTTAATGAATTGGCTGTTCTAAAGGCCTGAATACGGATCTGATATCCAAGATTTCCTGAATCCTAATTTTGGGTCTTACAGACTGAATGCTCCTGAGTAGGTATGTTGTACCTCAGTGTTTAAAGCAAGTTTCTGGGTACATTATTTTCATGGGAATATTATGGACACTGCTAATGCTTATAACCATAATTTGAAGCCATGTGGTGCCATAACTTTGATTTATTCCTATTCTAGCTTCCAGAATTCCTAGTTATTAAATTTGCATTATATATCTGCTTTTTGTGTTTATTTAATCTATAACAGCACAACAAATATGTTGCAACATCACTATCAGTTCATAGCTCAGACATAAATAATTGCATACTTTCATTGCTTTTAATCTATGCTCAAAATTATGGGATTCTTAACTATCATCTAATGAGATTTAACATTCCAGTTAAACTGCGTTTGCATTTTGTGTTGAAATTCCTTACCCAGTTCATGCTGGCATAAGTATGGACTGCTGTTGCAAGGAGTGTATCTTGAACTTAGATAGCTGTTGTGTGTATAAGGAGTTGCAAGTGTGACAAGCCAGATCAAGAAGCTAAATTATTAATTCTGAGAGCAATCAGTTCCTTGATCTCAGAAGCTGCATAAATTGCTGGTGCTCAGACACAGGAATGCAAGAAATGCCAGGCTAGAGGCAGAAGGAGGAAGGTGGCACTGTCCTATTTCATAAAAGCTCCAATTTATGTTACCATTAAGTAGATGCTCTTGGTACAATCTCAGCATATATTACTATGATTAGGTAGTAGGACATGTTCCAAAACTGACCAGACCTCCCCAAGTTACTGCATATTTCTATCTGCATGTCTTATAAAAATCTCAACATTTCAAGTATCAGTGACTATTGGTATTTTAGACTTTTTCTGTCTGTGTACTATGTATATATGGTTTATCAGGTTGAATGAAGGAATGCCCTATTTATGTATATGCCTTTTCTGAGATATTTGCTACCTAAATGTCTTTATTGTCATGTCTGTGTTTGCGCATGTGTCTGTTCCCATGCATATGTAAATATAACTTTTGTAGTTATACTGACTATACTTTTATGGCATTCACTGATCATTCCATACAAAAACCTTTGAGACTTGTTTTACTGTGTTCCCTCTTACAACAGCTGTGCAAAACATGAGCTGTACAGACTCTTTATGAAGCATAGCAATTAAAAGCACTGTCCCCATGTCAACATCTTACCTTCCAGAAAAACAAAACAAAAACCAAAAAACCACCAAAAACTTACTACCATTTAGTTATAGTATCACTTAAAGAAATCTGTTAACACAGCATACACTTTAAAATACTTAAAAGCAACCCAATAAATAAACTAATGATTTTCAATTAATCCTAGAGGTGCCCCGTGCTGTTAATTGGACCAGTTAATTTACCACAGTGCTGTCAGGCAAGTACCTCTTACATATGCCATTTCACATACTGAAAGTGCCATTGCCGAAGAAATTGTTTTATTTATATCACCTATCATAGCAATTCAAAAGCAATTTCCCAAAGTATTTTACTTAAAAGGGTTCAAGATAGCTGTTATCTCTTCCAAAAACAGGTACTTTGCAGTAAAAGTATACTTTGGATCATTAGAGCTCTTTTGCTTTTCTTTTTGACTTTTCTTTTAGAGGGATTTGGGGGGGTTATTATTATTTAAATAGGATGTTAAATAGGATGTTTAAATAGGATGTTTAAATAGGAAGTGTTGATAATAAAATAATTTACTTTTATCAAACTTCATTTTAATGTTTTGTTGTGGAAAGTTTCTCTTTCTTTTTGTGGGTTTCCAATTTTCCATTAAAATCGTTTAATCAAAACTCTCTTTTGTTTCTCAGAAAAAAACATTCGTGAGAGGAAGTTCTTTTCCAACTCCTACCTTTCCATCTGTTAAAGCCAAGTAAGAAAGCATGTGACTATCCCTAGTGATACTCATAGTGCATTTTTTTTCCTCTCCTTTTTCCAGGCTAGTACACAAAATACATCACTTGGCACTGAACAGGATAGGATTGAAGATGACTTCAAATCAAGATGAACAGCAGAAAACTAACTTTGCATAGGCCTGATCAGCATCAAAGTTGACTATGTATGCGAACTACATGAACCTTTGTTGTGGTTTAACCCTGGTAACTAGCTGAGACTCACACAGCTGCCTGCTCACTCGTCCTGCTGTGGGATGGGGAAGAGAAATGGAAGGATAAAAGTGCGAAAACTCATGGGTTGAGATGAAGACAGTTTAATAAGTAAAGCAAAAGCTGTATACGCAATCTAATTTTATCACTATTCTGTGATAAAAGATAAGATTATAAAAAAGAAACATATTTATGAAATTTTGTATTTATATTGCCGCCACCTCTTTTAAGTACCGTGTAACTGGTAGCATCCTAAACTGCATCTTTCCTACAGAATTCAAACAGAATTTGAGGTTGAATCTGAGTTTCTTTTAATAAATCTATTTTAGTAATACCTTCAACCTGTCTCTCCAAAAATTTCTTCCTTCTTCTGAAGAGGCATTTCAGTTCAGCTCCTATTTTTTTAATTATTATTTATTCCCCACTTCTTTCACTGTTCTCAGGAACAGTGTATTTTGATATCATGCTATATAAGTAACTTTTTCTCTTCTGCCTTACCCCCTTTTCTGGTCATGAACTGAAAAATATATTTCCCATTTCACTTCCTGTTTTTGCAGATACTGGAAAAATATTTGTACATACGTACTTAAATCAGTTGCAAAGCTTTTCTCATCTATGTCTAAGATATCATTATGAGTCTTCCAGATGATACAAGATCTTTCACATACAAACAAAGTTATATCATTTTCTGAAATAAAATGATAGGTCAAGTATGTCTCCCATTTATGTTGATTCATTCCCTAGGAAAAAATGTAGTACACAATTCATACAAATAGAAATGTGAGGCATAACTACATCTATTGGCTGAAGGGGTGAAAGCCTGAAAATGCCATAGAAGGCTTTATAGATGACTTGGGATGTTCAGGGCTGATAATATAATGAAAAATTGTCAAAATATTTTGCACTTAGTGAGTTCTTATGCAAAAGATATTCTGAAGATTTTTTCTAGGTGGCAAGGCAGATCAAACTTGTAAAAATACAAAGCATACAAAAAGACTAATGTAGCATGGAACAAATAGAGAAAACATAAAGAATTGTACCTGCATAGTACGAAACTAATCTATAGTAAGGTAAGGAGGAGCTTCATAATGACTGAATTCTCTGATTAAAATCACAAAGGTGGTAAAGGAGAACATTAAACTATATTAAGCTAATCTCCAAAACCAATAGTAATATGATAAATAAATTCAAGTTAAAAAGACATTTGGAATCTTTCCGTTAAAAGAAACTAATTATGGTGATAGCCCAAGCGGGAATAAATGTTGCTCATTTCCTGGGGTTTACTGTCTTAAACAGTCATTCAAGATCCACATTCAGCTACTTTTAAAATTGACGAAGGACAAAGATGACTTATTTTTATTTGGACTTGAAAGAAATGAGTCCAAACCTGAACTGAAACATTTCTTTCTCAATCTGTTGTCTTGAAAATAGGGATAATACTATTGATCTATCTGACAGGGATGTACTAAGTATTTGCACAGTGCTTTAGAAATTCCAGGCCTTAGAGTAATAGTAAGAGTTACCTTCAATAAAATCAAATAATGCCAAACAGAAATAAAAGGGTAAAGATGAATGAAAACACCAGGTCTTTCTTCAGTGAAAAAACCACCATAGCAGTAATTCACCAGGAAGCAAGTGTAATATTCATATCAGTGTGAATGTTAAGTTCTATATAAATCCTACAGTAGAAAACTTCTGAGATTCAAATAGGTTACTTTATCAGACATAGACTGAAGAATGTCAGATTTAAAGACAGCAGCACAATCTAGTGTTTTTATTCGTCCTGAAGTTTGAAGCTTTGTTATAAGAGACTCAAATCTTTGAGATTATTTTATGATAATGAAATCAGCTAATTTCTAAATTATATAATGAATAAAGTAATGTATAAATAGCATTTTTTCATTATCTAATTCCTCGGTCTTCAATCACAAATGACAAATATTCTATCTGAGATCTTTTTTACCCATTATCAATTCTCTCTACTTGTACTGTAATATAAATAAAGCTGCAAAGAACTGAAATGACACAAGGGAATACTGAGAAAGCTAAATGAGCAATGAAATCTATATTGCTTTTAAGCACATCTGAGGGAGGTCTTGGGTGTTTCCATGGTTATGTTCTGTTCTGCCATTGCTTATGGAGATTCAGTAAATTAGTTACATTTGTGTTAACAGGATATTAGCACAAGCAACTATTAAAATTATATATTACATTACATTACATTGTATTGTATTGTATTGTATTGTATTATTCCAGTCTACAAGGAGAGGAAACACAAAGGATAAAAAGGGAAATTCTGAGAAATCTGAAGAATCCAAAGTAAAATATGTTTTTTGCTAAGGTCTACTATTTTTCTTGCATAGAGGTGAGTCCTAGTAATTGATTAGATATTATTGTCTCATAAATATAGAAAAAGAATCTCCAAAACACATATCAGACACTGTGATGAGGAAATTTACAAGATTTAATAACTATAGGTATATTATTTGCATGAATAACAGGACAGTAACTCATCAAGAACTAACAAGATAATTAAGTTAATTTTTTTATGTTCTCTTTCATTAAGTTGCTGTCAGAATCTGTGCTTCAAAACATAATTACTTTCACTTTAAGGATGTGGAGAGAGGAAAGAGGAGAACAAAATAAACTTGTCAGGATTTTTAGGAAGGGCAAGTAGAGAACTACAAAAGGGAGAGTAAAGCAGACCCTTGACTGTGAAGTAGCCCATTGTGAAACATGGGATCTGAGAGTTTGCGAGTCAAGATCAGAGTCTAAGTAGCAGTGCAGTGTTGTAGTGAGGATCCAACACAAACTGCCACAAGAGGAGGGAGTGGGTGAGGCTTTTTGTACACAACTGTTAGAAGTCTCATGATCTCAAGACCTGGTTCTTATTGGGGTTTTCAATCATACAATCATCTGCTGGGAAGAAAACACAGCACTGTTCAAGCAATTCAAGAGGTTCCTAGATAATGGTGGTGATTATTTCCCAAGGCAAGTGCTAGAGGAGTCAACTGCTCTAATGATCTACTTGTCCTGGTGCTCACAAATAGCAATGTCATAACCATGAACTGATCGAGTTCAGAATCTAGAGGAGGGATCTGGGAAGATAAGCAGTATAAATTAGACTCTGGACTTAATTCTAGAGAGAAGTCTTCGGTTTACTCAAGGAATTGCTTGGCAGAATATACTGAGAAATTGCCATGAAGCAGAAAGGTGCCTATGAGAGATGATTTTTTTTTTTTTAAAAAAAGAAAAAAAAAGAGAGCATTTGTAAGCAAACTATTTCACTGGTCAGAAAGACCAAGGATTTCACCTGAAGGCACTCCTTGTTATATACAGATCTTCACAAAAAATTAAAAGAATTCCAAGAATTGGAAACAAGGACAGGCAACAAAGAAGGAGCATAAAAGTATTACTTGGGCATTTATGCATGGAATCAGAAAAGCCAAAGACTCACTGAAGTTAAAATGAGATAACATCAAGAACAAGGAGGAAAGCTTCAAGATAGGCATAAGAAAAGAATATTCAGGGAAGAGACAGATCTGTTGCTAAACAGGGGAGAAAATCTAGTGGTGGGCAATGTGGAAAAGGCTAAACTATTCTGTGCCTTTTTTGCTTCTATTTTAATAGATTAAATATGGTCACAGAAGTGAGAAAGCAATAGGTTAGGGATGTGTTCAGATCCATGGGATCTGATGCAATTAATCTGAAAGTGCTGAAAAAGTTTTCTGATGTGATTGTGAGGCCTCTGCTTAGCATCTACAAAAAAAATCATAGCAAATAGGGAGGGTCCCACATAACTAGAAGGAGAATGATATTGGACTCACCTATCCTTAAGTAATACAAAAGGGATGATCCAGGGACCTGTCAGCCAGTCAGCCTCACCTCAATCCTTGGAGAAATCACAGAGCACATTCTCCTGGAGTTCATTTCCAGGCACATGAAGTAAAATAAGGTAATTAGGAAGATTTTTATGTGGATTTACCAGGGAAAAAGCATGTTTGACTGACTGTATTGCATTTTATGGAGTGATAGAGCAGCTTTGGTGGGCACCTGGCATCCTGCCAGGGTCAACCCACCACACTGTGATTCTGTGATTTGTAAAGAATCTTTGTTACCTGGGGTGGGCTGAGGTCTATCTTGTGGAGGACTACATCTGGAGTGAGATTGGTAGAAGCAAATTGCATACCTCGGAAGACAACGTCTTGCACAGCATTTTCATTGACATAAAAAAGGAACCTAACTGTGTTTGAATTTTCTGTAAGTTCTTAACTGATAATGAAAAAAAGAACAGTTTAGTCTAGAAGTCACTGAGTTTTTCCTTGCTGACTTAACTCCTGACGTGGTTTAGCCCCAGCCAGTAGCTGGGTGCCACGCACTGCTCACTCACCCCTCCCCCGGCGGGCTGGGGAGGAGAACGGAAAAACAACGGCAAAGCCTCGAGGGTTGGGGTAAGGGCAGGTTACTGGGACAGCAAGGGAGAGGGAAACAATCAACAACAGTGCTGATAACAGATATTCACAATGGGCGATAACAAAGAACAATTTACCGATCCGACCACCGACCGGACACTCAGCCTGTCCCGGAGCCACTCCGAACCCGCCCCTGCCCGACTGGCCCCCTTTTATGGTGAGCATGACGTCACATGGTATGGAATAGCCCCCGGCCAGCTTGGCTCACCTGTCCTGGCTCTTTGGGAAATTAACTCTATCCTTGCCAGAACCAGGACAATTCCATAGTTATATTTTTAGTAGCTGTCAAAATTAAAGTAGAAGGATGGGACTTTTGTGTTATAGGCTTAGTTTTCTTTAGTGCATTTATTTAATTCTTTGTGTAATTTTCCTATACACATCTAGATTAATAACTGAATTAAAGAGTTTAAGGGCCCTATCCTCTGCACGATAAAAGAATAAAAAGAATGAAAATATTTTTATTTGAGGATTATGCTCTTTGAGCATGTGGTGTGTATCTATATACAATTTTTACTACACTGAATGTGACAGCAGTGGACATAATAAAAGGCATGATCCTGCTTTAGTCTAGGAAGCAAAACAAGCAAAACAGTCCAAGACATGAAGATATAACTACAGTATGTGACAGAGTAAGAAAGCAAGGCTGAATGAGAAAGGACAAGTGTCTCAATGCAGCCTAGCAATCAGCAATGACAGGAAAGAATCATCCTCAACTGATACAACTTAGCTAAACCCAGGCACAGTCCTGTTCACTGTTCTTACTTTCCTGTGATCCTGCTAAACAGTTCAAAGGAAACAGCCGGTTATAATCCTGCCTCTCTGTCCACATCTGAGGTCACTAGAGCCATGGCTTGCTGCAACAGGGCTACTTCATCCATCTTTCTGCCATTGCAAATTCTGAGCTTAACACGAAGGAAATTCCCAGTGGGCAGTTGACTGACGGCAAAGACTGGATAGGGCTAGCTATCCCACATGCGCTACAAGCTGATCCAGTTTCTGTTCCTTGAACTGGCATCTTGAAAGGATACAATGGTGTATTGCTACTAAATTACTGCCACAACTGCCATGAAAAAGTAATAAATTAGTGCAATATATCACCACTCTGCAAAACAGTTAGTGGCGACAAGTAAGATCAGGCTCAGTATGTCTAGGATTCAACATACAGCTAAACTAGCTCAGGAATATGGGAAAAAAATGCGCGCTTTATCCTGCACTGTGCATACTCAAAGCTATGCTTTCAGCAAGCAAAATTAAATGGCTGGGCAGGGGTCTGGCAGCTGGTCAAGGTCAACCTACCACAATGGAATACATTTGTAAACTTATGATGCACAGCATTGGAATATGAACTTTACCTTCTCTTAGAAACAACCTCCTCCCCTGACATGTCTCAGGTCAAGATAAATACCCTCAGATTTCCAGAGAGAATATCTCACAATTGGAAGCCCCTTGACAGCATCATCTCATCTGGCTCCGCGCAAAACTGGGATCAACAAGCAGCAGTAGCCCACAACTCTTTCTGTGTGTCCCAAGCATTGGCTTACCTTGTCCTGCTACAAGGTATTAGTTTTACTTGGGCATTGGATGTGAAATGGCAGGAATTGTTATATTTCCCTCTACCATGGGTGTTTAGGACTATTATTCTGTCTATATGGCATCAGTCACTTGTACTCCTTGTAGCTGTTGAGGTCAGCAGAGGCCAGGTGGGCAGGCGGGAGCCGCTGCACCCCAATGAGCTGAGTGAGGCCAAGGCCAAGGGCCAGGGCTCCCGAGGCAGCTCCCAAGCACTGGAGGAGGACCCTGCTTAGGCCTCTCCCAGCTCACTCTCACCTGGCTCCTGCCCAGCAGCTGCAGCCCAGGTCCTGCTGCACTGCCTGGCCAGGACAGACTGGGCAGAGCTGAGTGGGAGCACAGGGCCTATTAGCTCACTAAGCTAATGTGGTAAACGTGACTTTTGCCATCACTAGCAGAAGGCCCTGGGCCTGGGGTGCCCTGTCCTGCAGAGCCTAGGCCTAGGCCTGGTCTGGGTGGCATTGGCTGCCCAATATGTCAGGGGATGAGTGACTCTCACCTCCCTGGGGTGAGGTGGGGCTGTGCAGTACCATCTGTGGCAATGGTGTGAGGAGCCACAGTCATTGCCGAGTGACAAACTCCAGCCTTGGGTGTCCCGAGGACTGGGGATGACCAGCGAGTGCCAGCCACACTGCCCTGCCTGCCCAGAGAAGGATGCAGGGTGCCATAAGGGCCTATAAACCCAGTTCCTTGTGTACACTAGAGATGAGGCAGAATAGGCCCCCACCAGAGACACATTTGTCCCATTGAGACTCCAGAATTCCTATGACTCTTCAAAATTCACATGCCACTTTTTGAGGAAGAATAAAACTGTCAACTTTAGGACCCAGAGGAGAACTAGAAGAGTGTATTTAACACCAAAGAAAAGGAGTTGAGATTAGCATGCTTTTGTATAACATCTATCAGGTATTATGTATTTCTGTATTAATTATGCAACTTGAACTATTAGGTTGTTAAAGCATTCATTAGACTCACAAATTCTCAACTCTGTATATGGTGTGTTCCCTTTTGCGCATCACAAGATTTTGAGTGCAACAGCCTCCCCAGGCCCATCAGCCACCTGAAGTGTACTGCTTGATACAGTCAGATGTTTGAATGGAAAGGACCCTAAAAATTTAAGATGCCTTTCTCACATACATGAGCACACTTTCTCCTGATCCTCTCCTGTATAACATGTTCTTATTTTTAGTATGACCAGGTCACACCTGCTTTCCTGGACAACTCAAAAATGAGGCTTGATTACCAAGCTACAAAACTCAGCTCCTATATATTCATTGTGGTAGTCAGGTTAACAGAAAGTAAAAAGGATGGCAAGAATGATATTTTCACAGATTAACATCAGTACCCGATAGGGGAGACTAAATAAAGCAAGCAGTACAACTGAATGCTTTAGACGCAGTATAGGATCATGGATGGGGTGAGTAGCTAGTGAATGAGCAAGAACAAGAGTTGAGGATATATTCTGGACGAAGTGTAGGGAGAGGTGTAGGGAGTGAGGACAGGGTAGGGCAGTCTGAAGGCAGGACAGTAAAAGAAATGAGTACACTCACTGCTTGTGCCCACCACTCACTGGAGGATCTGAGAGAGTGGGTCTGGCAAGAGACCACCTGCATCCTTGGATCATGTATAGTCACCTTTGAGTTTCCTGGACCTCTCAAGCAGATATTTAAACTAAGCATTAATGCTATGATGGACATCTGCAGCCTGGGGTGAGACAGATTTGTCCCCAGATATTTCAAATATCAGCTCTAACACCTCTCAAGTTGTTCACCAGCAACAGAGGGCAGCTGGCTTTTCAGCACTCTGCCAGCCTGTCAGTCAACTGCAGATGTCAGTGGATCTTGAATTATGAAGGCAATTGGCTTATTCTCTAGGGAAATGAGAGTTCTCCATATAGCAACAGAGGCTACCACAGCCCAAAACCAGACCATGACTACATATCTTCATTTTACTGAGAAGAATTTCCCACAGTAGTATTTCTATGATCTATGTCTTTTTCCTGGACAGTGGCATGTAATCAAGGAGCCCAGCACTTGTTTTCTCCCCTTTTTTCTCAGTTGTTTTCCTCCCACTCTTCTGCCCCAATCCATCCCAGGAGAACTCATTACTTCTCCGGCAGAAGTGAAAAAAATATCTGTGGAAAGTCCTACTGTATTTTCTCATCCAAAATACTAAATTACAGCTATCCCTGCATAGAAGTTTTTGAGCCAGTTGCATGATCATTTAGCCTACTGTCAAAGCTAACAGGACACCAGCCAGCATCAGTCTGAACACCCTGCTCCAACTGCTGTGCAGTTCTCACATTACCAGCCACTTGGATTTTGAGTTCTTTCTTAATAATAGAGAAAATGCAGGTATTTTAATTGTGCATCTGTCTGTGGTACACATTCTCTGTCCTGCAGTAATTCAGATTACTGATGCATGCCATGGGCAAAAGCATCAATTGCACCCTGAGTTCTGGAAAGAAAAAAGTCTGTTGATATTTTTAAGCAGGTACAATGGTATTCTTAAGTGCTGGACAAACATGGGTTTGGTGGTTTGTGGTTTGGTGGTTTGGGTTTTTTTTCCCTAAAGAAAAATGTTGTTTGCAGTCTGTAGGTATCATCTCTCAATTCATAGAAACTCCTCAGAAATCACTCCAGGTACTCTGATGCACATGCTAGGAGAGTGAAACAGTTCAGAGAAGAAATTTTGGAGAGTTCATGTGTTAATGCAGATGTGTTACCTCTTCTTGAGGTCATCCAGAACTGGGAGTTTAAAATCCAGAATAAATTAGAGACTGTGTATATATTTTCAGTATTTGGGTGTTATTAAACTGCAATGCATGAAACACATTATTGCTCTCATGATCGGAAACAAAACTGAGTGTAATGCTTTTTCTTCTGTTTATATATTCTCTTTTCTCTGGAGTTTCTGCAAAGAGGAGTGGAACTGACTGCCCTGACAGAGTTAACAATTTGGGTTTAACAGGAACATGGCTTTTTTTCTGGGAAGTTTGTGTTTTGCAGGGATGTGTCACAATGTGTACAAAGGAGAAGGGAATTGTATCTTCTTTCACATCTCCATCTTTTGCTTGCAACTCAAACTATTCTAAGGTTTTTGAGCTGCCAAGGTTTTTTTTGTGAAAATCTGTCATGCTGCAGACTCTTAAAGCCATTCTTTAAAGGATCAAGCTATGGAATGATACCTGGATTTCTTTCTCTTACTAACAGTGCTATAGTAAAACTAAGTATCAGTGCCTCAGGGTAGCAGAAGTGTAATGCCTGAGGCATTCATATATCATGTTAAGCACACATTGCCATGAGAAATAAATCCATTTATTTGTAATCAGTTATGCTGCCCTTCACGAAGATGGGAAGGAAATCAGCTTGCAGAAAAATCTTTTAACAGCAGTGATGTAAAACTTTTCATAACTTTTTATAATAATATTCACTCTTTCATAGTGAATATTAATTACTTGGAAGATATTTTAGTATTTTTATATTAAAAAGGCCTTTGGAAAATATTTGTACTCAAAAGATTTATGTTAGAAAAAAACCCTTAAGTCTAGAAATGTGTATCATCTTTATTATATTATCTGACAGTAAATGAAGATACTGCTTTTCTTCATGATATCAGTCTTTTCAATGCCAATTTGCAATTACATAATTAATTGCATACAAGCAACTTTATGAAGGTGTTAATGATGCACAGCAGACCCAATAAACTACTCCCATATGGCAGGAAACAGTTCTAATAACTTCCTCATAGACATATTTGCTCTCCATGAATAATCCTTTCAGACATCTTCTGCAGGGAAAGGGGAAGCAAATGCATGTTGGTATGAAAACAGTGCTTCCACCACCACTCACAATGCCTTATGATTATGATCCAAAATCATAACTTTGTGTCTTGGGCTTTATGCCTAAGTTTTGCTGCATTCATCCTGGTGCCACGTAAACACTCATATGCCTAAGCATCATCATTCTGTCTTCGGAAAAAGGATTAACATCTCCCGTGACATTCAGAAAAACTGCACTGAGCAACCTGCCTAGCTTGAACAATTTTCAGAGATCAGCACTGATTCAGGGCTGAGATTACTGAACACACAGTGCAATATCATATTGCTGCATACAGAAATGGAATTATATGCTTATCAATTAGCTTCAATCCCATTTCCTTAACTTAGACAAAATAAATAATTTAACTGATAGAAATTTTTGTGATCTATGACAGTGAGGCTCAAAGATTTCTCTTACAGTTTTGCGTTTCTTTTCCCTTGAGGTATAACTGGAGCTGAATGGCAAGCATTCTAGTACTATGTACACAGACTTTGTTATAGTAACTTGAGTTTATGTAGAATCTGATTGTTGCTAAAATTAACAGGCCCTGACTGCCTTTTATCTAAAAAGAGGAAAGCCTGCATGTAAAGCGGCCACTGTAGAATAAGGCTTCTGAAAGTAAGAGGAAAAGTCAGGAAACACCAATTTGGGAGTACTGAATTAGAATTGCATTATAACATAAGCATTTAAAACCTGTAACTGAACTCCCCAAATCTGGTATCATATAATGAGATCATCCTTCCATTTAAAAAATGTAGACTTATCATGCAGATAGGGAATAAAGGACAATGTTCTTTGGAAGAAGTGGTACTTCCAAACTCCAGCATCCAAAAGAAAAGGAACGCCTTTCTCATGCAGAGATTGACTCACTAGGATACTCACCTGAGGCTCAATAAACCCCATTCCACAGCTGTGCAGGTCAGACGATGGAAAACCACCATCAAAGAACATAGCATGCAATAGATTGAATTATCACTGTTTCAAAGCGTATGTCATCTTAGTCTTTTGATTATATGCTGCCTTGCAAGGGAGGAATTCAGCAGAGTGTTATTCCCTCCTTATACCTCACTTCTTTCCAATCTCTTTTTTACCTGTATGCTTCTATCTGTGGGCTTCAAAATCCTATCTAGCATCTATAAAAGGACTTTGGATGTCAAGAAAAAGAAAGAGAGAATATAGCAAATTGGTGTGAGGAAATATATCAAGGGGAGTATTTCTGTAGGCTTGACTGTTCTTGTACCTTTCTGCTTAGCATCTCACCCTGCTCACTGTCAGGCAGCTTTCAATAAATCAGATGGACCTATGGTCTGCCTCAAAACAGTCCTGCTTTTGGTCCTATATTAAATTTCTGAATATCAGTGTCAAATCTAGATTCATATGTAACTTGCTATTTAGCACAAAACAGTGAAAGTTGGATGAATTTCCTTGAAATCTGCAATTTGTTCAAAGTGAATATGTAACAGTGACCTGTAGATCATAGTCACGGAATCACGAGGGTTGGAGGGGATGTCTGGCAACTGCCTAGTCAAACTCCCTCGATCAAAGCAGGGTCAGCTAAAACAGGTTGTCCAGGACCATGGCCAGTCAGTTTTTTAATACCGCCAAGAGTGGAGACTCTGCAGCCTCTACGGGTAATCTGTTTGACCACCCTCACAATAATTTTTTATATTTGTGTTTAAATAGAATTTCCTGTATTTCATTTTTTGCCCATTGCCTCTTCTCCTGTCACAGGGCACCACTGAGGAAAGACTGGCTCTGTCTTCTTTACTCACTCCAATCAGGAGTCAGTTGAGGGAGGTGATTGTCCCACTCTACATTGCATGGTGCGGCCCCACCTTGAGTGCTGTGTGCAGTTTTAGGCACCTCAATATAAGAAGGACATCAAACTATTAGAGTGTGTCCAGCAGACGGTGATCGAGATGGTGAAAGGTCTTGAGGGCAATACTTATGTGGAGTGCCTGAGGTCACTTGGCTTGTTCAGCTTGGAGAAAAGAAGGCTGAGGGGTGACCTCATTGCAGTCTACAGCTTCCTCAAGGAGGGCAGTGGAGGGGGAGGCGCTGATCTGTCTCTGGTGACCAGTGATAGGACACAAGGAAATGGAATAAAGCTGCATCAGGGGAAGTTCAGATTGGACATTAGGAAAAGGTTCTTCACAGAGAGGGTGCTCGGTCACTGGAACAGGCTCCCCAGGGAAGCAGTCATGGCTACAACCCTGTCAGAGTTCAAGGAATGTCTGGACAATGCTCTTAGTCACGTGGATTAGTTTTAGGTAGTCCTGCAAGGAGCAGGGAGTTGGACTCGATGATTCTTATGGGTCCCTTCTAACTTGAGATATTCTATGATGCTATGATTTATACATAGTGACAATATACACACACACACACACACGCCCCCCCAAGCCTTCTCTTCTGAAGATGAAACAGCCCTAGGTTTCTCAGCCTCTCCTCATATGAAAGATGCTCCAGTCTCTTCATCATCTTAGTGGCCCTGCACTGGGCTTGCTCCAGTATGTTCATGTCTTTTTTGTGCTGGGAAGTCTAGAACCTGACTACAGATGTGTCTTACTAGGACCAAGCAGAGGGAAGGATCACCTCCCTTGACCTGCTGGCAATGGTCTTCCTAATAGACCCCAGGATGCTATTTGCAACCTTTGCCACAAGGCTGCATTGTTGCCTTGTGTTCAGCTTGTCCATCAGGACTCCCCTAGGTCCCTTTCTGCCAAGCTGCTTTCCAGCTGGCCATCTCCCAGCATGTTTGGCTACTTGGAGTTATTCTTATTCAGGTGCAGGACTTGGGGCTTCCCTTTGTTGAAACTGATGATGTTCCTGTCAGTCCATTTCTCTAGTCTGTTGAGGTACTTCTGAATGATAGCACATCTGTATGGTGTATCATATCACCCCCTCCTCCCACTTTTGTAGCATTTGCTGAGGGTGCATTCTGCCCCATTGTCCAGGTCAGTAATGAAGGTGTTGAAGAGTATTGGGCCCAGTATAGACCCCTGGGGTACTCCACTAGTGACTAGACTCCATGGGAATAGACCCCAGCTGGCCTCCAGTTGTGCATTGACCACAAATATTTGAACCTGGCAGTTCAGCCAGTTTTCAGTCCACCTCTGTGTCTGTTTGCCTAGTTCATACCTCATCAATTTGTCTGTGAAGACTTAATGGGGAAAAACATTTAAAAACTTGTGAAATTCCAGATAATCAACATCCACAGCCCTCCATTTGTCCACTAAGCTAGTCATTCAATTGTAGGAGGCTACCAGGCTGTTTAAGCATGATTTCCCCTTCATAAATCCATAGTGACTACTTCTAATCATCTTGTTCTTCACATGTTTGGAAATGGCTTTGAAGAGGATTTGCTCCATCATCTTCCCAGGGATCAAGGTCAAGCGGACTGACCTGTAGTTTCCCAGATCTAAATATTTGCACAAAACTCCATAAAAAGAAGTTGCTGAGCTTTGCACTTTAGCCCTAAACATGAACTATATATACCTACATCTCTGAAATTATAAAGGCTATTTATTGTTTCTTACAGAATTCATGTGTTAGAGGTCTTAAATACTTATGGTTGGAACCAAAATATCCGGGCACTGCCTGCTCTGCCAGAGAAGACAGTCATAAAGAGAACATAGATGAAAAGAACATTTGAGAAACAAGACACAAAAAGATAAATATATGAACTAGATATGGTAAATTATCCTTGTGATTCTAAAAATGTTGTAAGAGGAAAGATTTCTCATTGTTTGAGAGCTGTTAACATTGTCTCAGGACAAAAAAGCTGAATTTTAGTTTCATTAGCATTTTGACAGAAAGAATGGTACAGAGCTCTGTGGCTGTACAGTTGCAGTTTGGTCTGCAGAAACAAACCGTGACACGTCTACAGATCCAAACAGAAGCTTGAGTGTGACTCTATTATAGACTAAAATGTACCTAAATAAGTTGAAGCATGTACTTAAGCTGACTGTTGCTTTATCGAGCTGCAGCCTGAATCAATATTATAGATTGACTTAACATTCTTGGTATTTTCCCAAATTATCTTACCTTATCTGTGAGGGTTAAGCTCAAAGAGATTAGAGGTTCATTTCCGAAACCAAAGCTTTTCACTGTCATACTTTACTGTACAATAGAAGATTAGTCTTCTGATACAGTTAGGACATTTTTTTCCCCTGGAACAAGGAAGTAATTTTTTAATTACTTTTTTTCCAGAAGAAGTGGAACTGCCTAACATCTGGCTTATTAGCTATCGGAGTTTCTGTATTTGAGGTGGACATTTCCATATAATCAATGTTTATTATCTGTGTGGTGTCTCTAGTGTTTAATGGTGAAGCTCAACAACAGAAGCTGCTTTAAATCCAGACTGTCATTGGCATTTGTCATACTGCCTTACATATTCCCTCTCACAGCATACATCTGACTTCATATTGATCATACTGGCCCTCAGAAAGAAGTTTTAAAAATAAATGTGTGCTGGTTTTGGCTGGGATAGAGTTAATTTTCTTCATAGTAGCTAGTACAGGGCTATGTTTTGGATTTATGCTCAAAACAGTGTTGATAGTACAGAGATGTGTTTGTCATTGCTGAGCAGTGCTCACACAGAGCCAAGGCCTTTTCTGCTTCTCGCACCACCCCAGCAGCCAGTAGCCTGGGGGGGAAGCACAAGAAGCTGGCAGGGGACACAGCTAGGACAGCTGACCTCAACCGACCAAAGGGATATTCCACACCATATGATGTCATACTCAGCATATAAAGCTGGGGGAAGAAGGAGGAAGGGGAGGACATTCAGAGTGATGGCGTTTGTCTTCCCAAGTAACCATTACACGTGATGGAGCCCTGCTGTCCTGGGGATGGCTGAACACCTGCCTGCCCATGGGAAGTGGTGAATGAATTCCTTGTTTTGCTTTGCTTGCATGTGCAGCTTTTGCTTTACTTATTAAACTGCCTTTATCTCAACCCACAAGTTTTCTCACTTTCACTTTTCTGATTGTATTGGGTTTGCGTGGCAAGGTTTTGGTAGTGGGGCGGGGGGGGCTACAGGGGTGGCTTCTGTGAGAAGCTGCCAGAAGCTTCCCCTGTGTCTGACAGAGCCAATGCCAACCGGCTCCAAGACAGACCTGCTGCTGGCCAAGGTCAAGCCAATCAGCGCCTCCATGATAACATATTTAAGAAGGAAAACAAAACAAGTTAGGGGGAGCTTTTGCAGCCAGAGAGAGGAGTGAGAAGATGTAAGAAACTCTGCAGACACCAAGGTCAGCACAGAAGGAGGGGCAGGAGGTGCTCCAGGCGCCGGAGCAGAGATCCCCCTGCAGCCCATGGTGAAGACCATGGTGAAGCAGGCTGTCCCCCTGCAGCCCATGGAGGAAGGATGAGGGGGTGTAGAGATTCCACCCGCAGCCCGTGGAGGACCCCACGCCGGAGCAGGTGGAGGCACCTGAAGGAGGCTGTGGCCCCATGGGAAGCCCATGCTGGAGCAAGCTCCTGGCAGGACCTGTGGACCCATGGAGAGAGGAGCCCACGCCAGGGCAGGTTTGCTGGCAGGACTTGTGACCCTGTGGGGGACCCACGCTGGAGCAGTTTGCTCCTGAAGGTCTGCACCCCATGGGAGAGACTCACATTGGAGCAGTTCATGAAGGTCTGCACCCCGTGAGAGGGACTCCATGCTGGAGCAGGGGAACAATGAGAGGAGTCCTCCCCCTGAGGATGAAGAAGCAGCAGAAACAATGTGTGATCAACCAACCATAACCCCCATTCCCCATTCCCCCTGTGCCGCTGAGGGGGGGCGGAGGTTGAAGCCGGGAGTGAAGTTGAGCCCAGGAAGATGGGAGGGGTGGGGGAAGGTGTTTTAAGATTTGATTTTATTTCTCATTCCTCTACTCTGTTTTGCTTAGTAATAAATTAGATGAATTCCCTCTCTAAGTTCAGTCTGTTTTGCTCGTGATGATAATTAGTGAGTGATCTCTCCCTGTCCTTATCTCGACCCACAAGCCTTTCGTTATACTTTTTCTCCCCTGTCTAGTGAATGAGGGGAGTGAGAGAGCGGCTTTGGTGGGCACCTGGCCCCCAGCCAGGGTCAACCCACCACACTGATTCTCTCTTCCATCCTGCCAGGGGAGGAGTGAGCGAGTGGCTGCATTGTTCTTAGCTGCCAGCTGGAGTTAAACCATGAGTCCTTTTTGGCACCCTATGTGGGGCTCGAAGGGTTTGAGATAACGACAGATTTGATTGGAATGTGCTAGATCGAATTTATAGCTGTTATTGCTCTTTAGCTATTAATTGGCAAGCTCCTGTGCTTGTCATGGGGCTTGCTTGCCTTACGGTATAGTAGAGTCCAGTGCTCGTTAGTGGCTGATTTTTGCTTTCGCTGTTTGCTGCAGTGCTGTACTCCTTATTATCTGACTGTGCTGTGCCTGGGAACATTCTGATAACAGCAATGGCGATGTGCCTGGGCTGGCAGATGGCCAGGGCATCACTGCTGTTTCTGTGCTGCTGGACTGGATGGGCTGGAACTCCCATGTGAACTCGAGTCGAAGGGATTGTGACCTGTGGATGATTTCACCTGGGAGCAGGACACCCCAAAGTGTCTGTGGCCATGAATAAGTCCACGCCAGAGCAAGTATATCTCAAAGCATCCGCGGCTGTGGTTACATCCATGACACAGCAGGTATACCTCTGAAGGGACTGTGGCCCAAGGATAAGTCCACACTGGAGAAGGTACACGTCGAAGTACCTGTGGCTGTGCATGAGGTCATGCTGGAGAACCTCAAAGCATGTGGCTGTGAATGAGCCCATGATGGAACAGGCTTACTTCTGAAAGGACCATGGCTGTGGGCAAGGCCATGCTGGACCAGGTATATCTCTGAAGGCATTGTGGCCCATGAAGAAGGCCATGCTGGAACAGGTGCACCTCGAAGTGACCGTTGCTGTGGATAAGTCTATGCCGCAGCAGGTGTACCCCTGGAGAGACTGTGGCTCATAGATAAGGCTCCACTTGGAGAAGGTACACCCCTAAGGGACTGCCATCTGTAAATAAGTCCAAGCTGGTGCAGGAGGAAGGGGAGGAGTTTATTACAATGTTAAATTCTATAACCTGGCCCAAAGGGACCAGGGGTGGAGATTGTAATGGAAATACCTTTAAATTATTGTAAGCCATGATTTGAGTGGCATGTTATAGGAATTACTGTAGCAGGAACCACCTGAACTAGTGGAGGACAAGCCTTACAAGAAGCAGCGCTAGTGCAGCAGTGGACCTGAACTGAGCTGGCTTTGGTGCCCAGTAACTCCATGCATCACACAACCTCTCCTGTCCTGAGTGACCACCATAACATATGGAGCCCAAAGGCATCGACTAAATGAACTCAATGGACATTTTGTGGGTGTTTGTAGACATTTTATGGAGATTTGTGGATATTTTATAGACATTTTATGGACATTTTACAAGGGTGGTCCATAGACTAAGGGACTTATATCTGCATATTATATCAAAGGATGAGAAGGGAGTGGTGGTTAATGAGGATGTATTGGATAGTGTGGGACCTGGCCGTGACATAAATGGTATGGAATAAGGGGTGAAGAATGTGCTTGGTTTTGGCTGGGATAGAGGTAATTTTCTTCATAGTAGGTAGTATGGGGCTATGGTTTGGATTTGTGCTGAAAACGGTGTTGATAATACAGGGATGTTTTTGTTGTGTGGAGATGTTTCTATTATTGCTGAGCAGTGCTTACACAGAGTCAAGGCTTTTTCTGCTTCTCACACTGCCCTGCCAGCCAGTAGGCTGGGGGGGATGCACAAGTTACTGGCAGGGGACACAGCTAGGACAGCTGACCTCAACCAACCAAAGGGATATTCCATCCCATATGATGCTGCATATAAAGCTGGGGGAAGAAGGAGGAAGGGGAGGACGTTCAGAGTGATGGCATTTTTCTTCCAAAGTAACCCCTTACGTGTGATGGAGCCCTGCTGTCCTGGGGATGGCTGAACACCTGCTTGCTCATGGGAAGTGGTGAATGAATTCCTTGCTTTGCTCTGGTTGCGTGTGCTGCTTTTGCTTTACCTATTAAACTGCCTTTATCTCAACCCATGAGATTTCTCACATTCACTCTTCCAATTCTCTCCCCTATCCCACAGGGGGAAAGTGAGTGAGCAGCTGTATGGTGCTTAGCTGCCGGCTAGGGCAAAACCACAACAAAGTGATATGTTTTAGCCAGATAATTTTGTGAATTGTTTCCCCTGCTCACTGAAAGAGTACAAGACCTCATTAGAAGGACAGTATGGAAAAGTGTGGCTGAAGAGATGGGGGATGTTATTAGTGTTGGATCCCAATTTATGTCCATTAAGGCCAAATCCTGGGATGAGCAGATTTACAGTGTAATTTTTTTCACAGTTTGAATACTCATAAAAATCTCTCATATTCCCAAGTCTTTTCAGAAAATACATTAGTACTTATTAATCTTTATGTTCTGTGTTTTTTCAAACTGGATAATAGGTTCAAGAGCTACTATGGAAGAGAGATCTAGAAAGAGGGATTGCTTGGCCATTGATGTCTAAACTAATTTTAATCTGTAGGAATTAATCTAACAAAATAGCTGATGTTTCAGAATGTATGTATTGATATTTAAGGCTTTGTTCATATAAGATTAAAAGCACACAAGCACTCAACTTCTCTTAAACATTTTTACATCAAAGTAGCCTTAGATGTGTTTAAGTATGAGTGGAGGAAAGTAAGCTACTTGTTCTGCAAGCAAATATATTATGACAGAAAATTGTGTTGGATACCCTTTTGAATTAAATACAGCAAAATATATGTCAAAGCAGAAGGTAAACGATGGAAGATTTATACTAATAAATCCTTGTCTACTGGTTCCTTTTAACACTCTCAAGCACATTCTGCAAACAAGGTCAATGCTTTGAAAGCGATGTCTTGACGTCTTAAAGAAATGAAATATGAAAATACTAAATTAACTTTTTAAATCACTAATTGTCTAAATGATTCTAAGTGGAAAAATGGCAATCTCACCTGCCAGGTAGACAAAATAGAAGAGCTATCCCAAGAAAGAATTTAATTGAACACTTAGAAAAATCATGTCATGAGAACAAATGATCAAGCTTGTGAGGAGGAAGGGATGCTAAGGTTTTTTTAATGCATAGTTAAATCAAAATTTGCCAGTTTCAGCAAATTCTGGATACTCTTGTGTTTGCACAGTAAAAAGTCTTCAGCATGGTAATCTTATGAGTTTATAATCAGCAAGTTGTTATTTAGTATGAGCATCATACGGTTATACTGAAAGAGCTATTTTGTGGGAAAGAGAGCACATTTCACTTAACTGCCATTTGCCTCTATCAACAAAACCCACAATTCAGCTTTGTGCAGCAATAACAAGTATGAAACA
Source organism: Grus americana (assembly GCF_028858705.1). Classification (NCBI taxonomy): domain Eukaryota; kingdom Metazoa; phylum Chordata; class Aves; order Gruiformes; family Gruidae; genus Grus; species Grus americana. The sequence goes on along the minus strand of NC_072853.1, from coordinate 86,907,953 downwards.
GTGGGATCTTTCAGTCTGTCAAATTGTTGTTAATTACAGAATGTTGTTAAAGGAAAACATACTATGCACAGCAGAATAAGCATAACAAAGGGACATTTATAGGCCAATCCAGCTGTCATTGAAACGAGCAGGAATTTTGCTGTTAACTTCAATATGAGTAGAATCAGCTTTTTTAATTTAACCATGAACATAAAATGACAAGCCTTTTGCAAACCATCTCTTTCTCTGTCAACTGAAATAATGTGATTCCATATTAAGGCATAGAAAGTTTCTAGAAATGTGCTTGTAATGAATGTATGCCTTTCAGTGAATTCACAAGTATGTTCTAGACATTCTTTTCTGGTTGCCAAAAGAGATTCTTCTCCAAATTTGTGGCTGCTAGTCCTCAAGCTGGTCCTGTCATGAGGATGAAATACTCCATAGTACTAGAACACATAACAGTCCATGCCAGTTGCTGAATATACTACTCGCTGTGAAAATCCTGTTCCCAGAAAAGCAGTATCCAGCACTTGCTCACTTTTACAGAGATTTCACATAGAGAGAAGATTTAGAAATAAGAATAGTAAAAAAAATCATAAACATCCCATTGCAGCGTTTGTATAACATTACAGCAAAATCAAAGGTGTTAATTTTTACCTGAAAACTTCATTCTGTTCTCAGCTGTCAGCCAGTGATTTTTCTCTCAACTTGCTCACCCTCTGGCTGAAGCTGTTCTGCAGGTTGCATCCTTTCCAACAGAAGTAAGCTTCAGAGACCTACTCCTTGTTTTGGTCACAATACTTATTTAGCCTCATGTTTTATTGGCTGTATTATACAATGCAAGTGAAATATCAATAGTTACCTTTCCAGACATCATAACTGCCCTTGAAGTTTCAAAATAGAAATTGAGACACCTTTCTCTCTTATTTACCTGCTAACTTAGTAAAAGACTTTATATGCTGACCTTCATCTTGATGGAGGCTTAAGCTTCTTTCAGAATAGATATCTCAGAAGATTAAAGAGGAACCCTGAAATGCCAGTTTTTCTTTCTTTGTTTATGTCTTCTCTCACGAAACTAACTGAATTGTAGTCATAAATTCATGCCATAACATTTTACAAACCACACATACTTTAGAGGCCTTTCAGAATTGTGCCGTATTTTTTTTTTCTCCTTTCTTCTTCAGTAGCATGAATTACAATATAAACCTTTTTATGGTTCTGTAAAAAGTTGCAACATAAAAATTTAAAACAGTATAGTTCAGTAGTCTGTGTTTAGTGTATTTTGATCCCATGTTACATATTAATGGAACAAGTAACTCATTAAGTACATGTGGTACAAATTTTCCCTTCTTTGAGACATTTTTGAAAGAGTACTAATGGGGAAGATTGAGTACAGTCAATTAATTAATAATTTATTTAAGTAATAGAAAATAAATATAAAAGGAATGACTTTATTAACAGAATTTTGTTCAAATTGTACCTTGAGGACAAATCCTAAACCTGTCACCAAGATCATTATTACATAAATAAGCATTAATGTAAACAACAAAATCTTCCTGGATAACTTGCTGCTTTGGATCATAATGAAATTAAATGAAATATGTTCCTTCATTTTACTGGAAAGCACAACTGCCTCTGCAACTCTTACATCAGATTAAAAAGGATCATTTTCATGACAGAGAGTATGCCTCAAAGAATTCTTCCTCTTATTTTAATGCACCTATTGTTATACGAAGGGGGAAGGATTATGTTAGATGAAGTCTACTGAACAAGACTGGAATAAGTTCTTATGATTAGATACATAATTTCTGAGTTTAATTAATAAAAAAACTCCATTAAAATACGAAGTAAGACTTACTTTATGGTTGTTGAGAAAACTGGTTGTTTTTTGCAACCTAGAGTGACATACACTTAAATTATGACCATTGTATTTCTTGTTCTCTTTTGTTTGCTTAGTTTGCTTATCTAGAACAGGTTATTAAGATGAAACATATATTTTTTTTCCTCTTTGAAATGCTATTCCTCCTTTCAGAGTGCTAACATCCTTCATGACCTTGGAAACCACCCTTATTTCTGCCTTTATTTTTAACTTCGCAATTGTTTCTATTGGCAATGGAGAGAAGGCATCTTTCTCTGGACACCACTAGTCACTCCATGAATTCACCACATGGGTTTCCAGAAACCTATGACATGAGCCTGTGTGCGTTTCACTTTTTCAGTACTGGCCAGAACCAAGAGGAGGAGTGAAGTTACAACATAAGATATTGCTGCCTATTCTGCAAATCTCTAGACATTTATATACCTATCTATCTACCACATTTTGGTCGCTACAAAACTTTGAACCAAATGGTAATGACTTTCAGAAAATGGTGGTTTTATCAGTTTGAATGAAAACACTGAGCAAAAGCTTGATCATAATCTGTCTTAAGAGACAGAAGTACAAAATAAATCTCAAACCCATCCAGACAGAATATTAATGATGACATTCTAAGAAGCTATCTCAGCCATAAGAGGACCCACCCTCAGTAAAAATACTGTGAGCCTGCCTCTGAAAGTATTAAATGAGCTTCTGTAAGCAGGAAGACAGAAATAATAGAAAAATGGCTAAATGCCAAGAGCACAACCAGTTGATTGTGAGCACTGGGAACATGAAATGAACACCGGGCAGTGAACAAACAGACAAATGACAGACGCAGAAATGTGCCTGAAAGTTCTTCACTGAACTGCCTTGGAAAAGGCATTTCAGAAAGGCTTAGGAAAAACATAAGGAGAATTATGTTCTTTCACAATGCTACTTTCGGATGTGTGTGTGTGCATGTGAAATAATACTTAATTTCAGATTTTGGACATGAAGCTAGAATTTCAATCTAAAGAATATTTCTTTTAATATGTCATGTTTTCTCCAATTAAACACTTAGGTATAATCCTTTCAGCTTCAAGAAAGATCAAAACACTGCTGTCCCAAGGTTTATTGGGGTTTAACAGAACATGCTACGTCTGTGTAGCTAATACTGTAATCAGCCAGATGAGTTCTCTATTGACCAGCAGTTCCTTAGATGAAATGTTCAGTCTGCCTTTGAAGGGTTTGGGCTCATGACACTCCTTTATTGCTCATCCCTCCTCGCTGAATTTCATTCAAAGATCGTAATTGTTTGCATAGCTAGATAATTATGCTGCTTTGACTGTCGAATTGCTTATATAACAAGTTCAATCTAAAACTTTTGATTATGGGGATGATCACATGGCTCAACTTTTCTAAAAGGCCTATGAAGAAGAAGATGACCATCAGCTGGTTTGAACTGTACCCGGGTAATTATAAAGGGACTTTTGGAACAAAGGAGACAGCCTGAAAAAGAAGCATAAAAGAAACAAAGAAACTGGGAGCAGTGAGACCTCAGAGTGAAAACAGCAGCAGTCAGCCCCTGGTTTGACGCTGCTGGCAGTCACCCTACAAGCACGGCAATCTCTGCCTGGGGCCCTGTGGGGCACTGGGAGCAGCCTGCACCCGGCTAGGGCAGCGAGCGTGGGACGCGGCAACAGGGACCCGCATCTCGGTGTGCGTGTGGGCACTTGTAGAGTGCTCCCTTGCTGGTGAGCAGGTGGGAGGAAGCAGCAGGGGAACGTACAAAGCTGGAGCACCCACATCTCTCGCAGGAAGGGTGTACACTCAGGGAACTTGCACTATTCCCTAGAAAAGAGAGTGTGCTGGGTAGCCCAAATGTAACTGCATGAATATGTGTGGGATTGGAACTGTTTGGAGTTAGATATACAAATATGCTTAGAAATTTGTAGCTGTATTAACATTTTGTAAAAGTGGCTAACTAATATTGTTTATCTATTGAATTATTGATACTCATCCTGAATGTATAGTTCAGTGATTGCCAGTTAATTATGTGTTGTTAATAAATCAACAAACCACTTTTGTCCTGATTTGGTTTAAACTATGTGAACTGAGCAGTTTTTTTCTGAGATAATGACAAGCTGTTACATTTTAATCACAAAATGCGAACATTACAGCCAACCGCTAGGTAATCTATTGCACATTCTGACAGATAAAGCAACACCTATTTCGTGAATTTTTTTTTATATGTGCAGTTTTTCATAAGTTTTCCTCAATAGACATTCAATAACCAAAAGAGAGATTTATGGTATTAAACCAGAAATGTAAGCCTGCAGTCCCAAGGGCTATAGCCTAACCCCTAGCAAACCTCAATACAACTCTTTGCATTAAGAGAAAGAAACATGATCAGTCAAGTGAAGCATTATCAAGAGATAGAGATATTGATATGAAAGCTAAGTAAATATCATCATTAAGAATCTTCAAACCCTTAAGGAAAAAATAAAGAAATCCAAGCGACTTAAATGTTTCTTCAATTGTGAGCCCTCTAGCTACAAGCAAAGCAATAAACTCTCCTTTATCCACATTTCCTATTGAAATTCTAGTAGCACAAGATTTTGAGGAACAATTGGAACTGGTGCCTCACTTCCCTTCTTCACAACCCTATCCAGCAGCAGCTTTTTTTTTTTTTTTTTTTTAACACCCCTTTAAGAATGATTGGAACAGAGTGTAACAAAGGGGAAAGATTACCACTTCAGAATACTCAATTCCGTCTTTCCGGCTTCACTTTAGTCAGTAAAAAGTTAATTATCATTTAATCTCTTTCATTAAAACTCATAACTCTTTCAGGGAATACATTACTAGTGTTAAGAGGTTAGAGGTTTGTTTTCAGCAGAATACTGTAGAATTACAGAGTATCTGACAAGCAAATACAAATTTGTTGTATTACTAATTTTGCTGCGTATGTAAGTTCGTACGAGAAACAAGAAATTGGTATGAAAAAGATATAGGAGCCTGTACAGAGCCTGGCAGAGATATGTTCTTATGACAACAGCAGGCGACTTTGAGCTGGATCCTCCTGCTTCTGCCCTGAACTCTGAAGTTGGGCAATCACTCCCTTTGGGGTTTTTTCAAATGAGCACAATAACGTTTCCCTGCCTTACGTGAAAGGTGAAGTAACCAAGAGGGAAGTTTTAAATTTGTTCATAAATACTGAAGTTGCTATATGCAGTAAGAACAGGCTTGTTTACTTAATGTCTATAAAAATTTTGAATAATCCAATTCAGTGTTTGAAGGTCTTTTTTCTGCTTGATAACAAAACAATTTTTCATTCTCTTCAGTTCTTTCTGATCCTAAATGAAATTAGATAATTAGACTTAAATGCCCACCAGTACAGTAAATTTTCTCAGTACTTTCCAATTCCAGTTGTCATGTTTGGTTAGATTTTTCCTTAATAAAATATTTTAACAATACAGATATTGATATAATATCCTGCACTTGGGTCACAACAACCCCATGCAATGCTACAGTCTTGGGGAAGAGTGGCTGGAAAGCTGCCTGGCAGAAAAGGGCCTGGGAGTGTTGGTCAACAGCCGGCTGAACATGAGCCAGCAGTGTGCCCAGGTGGCCAAGAAGGCCAACAGCATCCTGGCTTGTATCAGGAATAGTGTGGCCAGCAGGACCAGGGAAGTGATCGTCATCCTGTACTTGGCACTGGTGAGGCTGCACCTCGAGTGCTGTGTTCACTTTTGGGCCCCTCACTACAAGAAGGACATTGAGGTGCTGGAGCGTGTCCAAAGAAGGGCAATGAAGCTGGTGAAGGGTCTAGAGCACAAGTCTTATGAGGAGCGGCTGAGGGAACTGGGGTTGTTTAGCCTGGAGAAAAGGAGGCTGAGGGGAGACCTTATGGCTCTGTACAACTACCTGAGAGGAGGTTGTAGCCAGGTGGGTGTTGGTCTCTTCTCCCAAGTAACAAGCGATAGAACGAGAGGAAATGGCCTCAGGTTGCACCAGGGGAGGTTTAGGTTGGATATTAGGAAAAATTGATTTTCCCTTCTAATAAAAAATTGTATGCCCATGCTTTTCTAATTTGACAGAGTGTATCAATGTCTACTGAATCTTTTAACTGTCCACTAGCCAAATGTGACACTCTTTCCTACACAGTCTTAAAATATACAGGAAGAAATGCACATGCATAAGCCTGAAACATAAGCTACATGATGGAGGTTTTCAAAGGGCTGTCATTTTTTCTGTCATTTGGGTAGAGGTTATCATCCCATTAAAGTAACAAGCAACCAACACTTTTTATTGTTGTTATTTCAACCTTGCAGCCAGAGAAATACATAGTGATTCTTTTAAACATTTGTTGTCAATAATGTGTTAAAACCAATATTGTTTGAAGAAACTCTGTTAACCTCTACCTTTAGTTACACTCGCTGACTGAACCTGACCCTCTGTCTAGTTATACATTCCATCACCCAGAAGAGATTATAATGACCACTCCTTCAGATAGTTTCCTACCAATATTTGTTACAATATTTGTCTTACTGTGTATTATGTTCTCTGTTTATTTTGTCACTGTAGTGGAAGAATCATCACATGAATCAGTCTACTGAGAGAAATAAGTCATTTTTCAGAATTACAATGGTTCAATGGCTGGAGTGAGAACAGAAATATGTATGAGAATTGCAGGCATTGAAACAATAGAAATCACAGTTCTGTAGTGAACCAATTACAGTAAAGACTCCTGAGGTATTACCTGAGCTGAGAAAGTACACACTGAAGAAGTATTTAAAATATTCAGTACAAATATCAATTTCCTTAGGTACACAAAAACAGTTTTCTAAATTTAATCTGATAGTTCAGATTCTGTATAGCAACAGTCATTTACTGGAACATATATAGACATAAGACCAGCTTCTGCTCTCAAGTGTAAAAGGAGGAGGCTTTTTAAAAGCTGAAATCCTGCTGGCAGAGGCTGCAATAGCAAGATACAAGACAGTTTATGGCAAAAAAATTAGGAACTCTTATTTAAACCTTTCCAACCTGCGTAGAATTATGTCAAAACAAAATAATTGGGTGTTGGACTATGCAGCTGCATTTTACCACTCTCACAGAAGTGTGTGGGGCTTTTGCCCCACTTTATACACAACAAACAAATCACACTTTGTCAGCCTTACTGCATATACTCCTCCAGCAAGAGCCATTTACAGAAATATTGAGAGTGACCTCTTCTTTGTGTGGAGGTCCTGAATCACATAAACCAGATATTGCTGAAGTCTGAGAGCAATGTAATTTCATTCTGCTCCCTACACTGTGAAATATGGAACCATTGGTGTCGTGAAATCGAAGAAGTATAAAAATGAAAGTCCTTACTGATAGAAGCATGTGCAGTTTATATTAAATTAAGAAGGATGGAAACAGATCTGTGGCTTTTGAAGTACATGAAAAACTACAGCACCACCGAAGACACCAGCAGGTCAGGGGTGTAAGTGGAAATAACTACTTTAGGGACAGGCTGTTCAGGACCCATATTGAAAACCTGTGTGTCGCATATTTTCACAAAATCAATTTATTTCCAGCAACTTGGGAGCTTTAGGGTTTATGAAATATAGTTATAGCCCAACTGTCAGCAAAGAACAAGTTTCCTAAAAGTAGAAAACCCATTGAAGGCTGTGCCCGTTCAAGAAAAACAAAGCAGAAACAAATAAACAAAATTCCAAACAATTTCCTTCCGTAGGAGTCTAATGGCTGTTTTGTGGTATTTAACTCCTGCAAGTAAATGGTTATATTTTTATCTATAAATGTGTGTGTGTGCGCGCGCATAGAGGTAGCATGCAAAGCACACAAATTTCTATGTCCTACAGGGTAAAATATTGATATGAATTAACGAAAGAGACTTTACTTCTTGCTAATAAATGGTGTTTTTTAGAGAAGAACCTAGGGCATTTTATAAAATTTTCAGAAGCCTAGTTGTAGCTAACAAATTTTGGTATTTAAAATTTATTTCAAATTAAATATTAATAAATTTAAATTTATTTTAAAACAATTTACATTTTTTAAAAGTTTAAATAAAAACTATTTTCAAGAAAGATATCTTGACTGTTATATAGTTGAAATCTCCTATAAATTAGGCAAACTGTATTATGCAATATATATTTAAGTACAGACAAACCCCCTAAGAGTTGTGGGAGAAAATCTGGCTTTAGCCATTCTGTTTGGGAGTTTCACTAACAACAGTAACAAGAACAGTTTCATGATTTCATTGGAAGAGTGCAAAGATATAGTCATGATTACAATAATGTAGTCTCTTTATTTCTTAATGCCTGCTATGATTCAAAAGACTGAAACAGGTAGGAAATATTGGCTATGTTTAGCATGGATTTTTTTTTTTTTTTACTAGACCAGTTAATCTCCCTGAGTAGCATTTTTAAAGACACATGCTAAAATGCAATGTAAACTTTGGACTTTGAGACAAAAGTCACCACTCGAAGCACACAAATCACGAAAAAAGTTGGGAGTATGCTCCTTCTTACTCTCCAAAACCCAGTTATAATGCTGTCTGATACTTCACCACATACATCTACTCTCTTGCAGTGTATTTTTTTTTTAATAGGGGAAGATCAAGGGATAGTCTTGCTGCAGCCCGGTAGCGCAAAGGTCTGTATAATTAGGACCTTCAGAAGGAAGAAGTTGCCAAACAACTCGTTGCTTTTGATGGTCTCTTAGGGCTGTCTGCAGAAAATGGAAATAGCTTTTAGCTGCAACATTTGGGGCACAGTGCAGCATCTGAATTGAAGGTCTTAAAAATAGCTTATAAAGCCCCCTTTATGCCTGCCCCTTGTCTGCCTTGCTTGCTTCCTCTTAACTGTTCAAAGCACTCAGCAGTTAAAGGCGGCAGTCAATAAGTGCAGACTTAAAGACTCAGAGGCTGTAGAAGTGTTCTCATTTACTGGCAGAGACTGGGGTGGATTTACTTACTCTTGAATGGTGCTTCACATCAGGCAAATCAGAGAATCTAATGATTGTCTCATTCCAAACTGTGATATATTCTGTATGGGTCTTATATTTTTAAGGCAAACTGTTGCAGGTAACCCTGTCCTCTGCCATTGATGGTGTAGCAGATATTCAGTTTCTACTGTTGTCCAGAGTGGGACAGGAGAGTGAACACAGGGACAAGAAGCGTCTTGAAGCAAAACTACACTTCTGCAAGTGCCAGGAAAGACGAGAACTCATCAGCTTCTGCGCTGTATACTCTTATTCCTTTCTGAAACAGCCCTCTCCAACACTTAATCTCACCCGAAGCACATAAAATATGTATTTCTATAGCTGCTGTGCTTGGGAAATCCAAGTAATATCTAATGAATATTTATATGTACACAGCTACATGCACACACACACACACACACACATCTATACATACACACGTTCTAATACTTTTTAAGCCTTTTCTACACGTGTTTGTTGCAACGTTGACCTGAAGATTAATTCATAAATGTGATTCATTTAATCTTATCTATTATCAAAGTAATGCAAAGAGTATCTTCACCTGCAATTAATTCCAAGGAAATTGACAGTTCATAGCGGTTGCATGATAAAACAGATCACTAAGCTTATGTCAGGAACAGTTTTCTCACTGAAAGCATATTGTCAGAGAGGTAAGAGCGTTTTCTACTTCTTGCATCTATTTGTTAAAATTTTGCTCTTTATATAATCAAAACAGCTTTCTTTGTCAAGATGCATTGTTTCTAATACTTCACTGAAGAAACAATTATAAAATGCAAATATTTGCACTGATCTGCAGAAATCTTCAACAAATTAAAAAACATCTTTCTAATAAACTAGAGAGAAAAATAAGAACTATACTGACACTATGACAAGAGGGCTAAAGGTGTATTCTCATAAATATTGTAAATTTTATGTATTTTTGAGTTTGCTTCACAATCACATATATACTGTTTCTTACCATTTAAATGTTTTGAAAGCATTTTCTCAATGAAAAAGATTCTATCATCTTGTTAATTTTATATTCTTATTAAAATAAGTGCAAGAGAATTTTCCCAACTACATGCATTTCTTTAAATATGAAATAAAAATAACCTCTTGCAATCCAACATTCACATTAGATATAAGAAAATGGAATTCTGATAGCTTTTAAAGAGCTCAAGATTAGTAAAAGTCAAGACTCACTGCTGATCAGCTATGGGAAATACAGTTTGCTACACGAGCTGTGACCTGGTTTTAGAAGTGTTATGCTTTAAAAAGCACAAGTAAGAAAGTGTTTTTATTTAAAAAGATAAGAGCAAATAAGAGGAAAACATGAAAGTGTGGCATACAATAATAGGAGGCAGCAGTTGTGCAAAAAGCATTTAACAATACAGAATTATTCATATGCCAGTTAAAATAATTAGAGCTGTAAGAAAGCAAAACTTTTAAATAATTCCCCATTTGAAAGATACTTGTACCTTTCTATTTTAAGACAAAGAAAATATAAACCCCAAGCCCCAAATCTCCATGCAATATTTGCTTTCTTTGTGATATTCCTATTGCTTTGCTCTTGCTTTCCTTTGTCTTTGTATTTTGCATTTGCATCTTGGATTTCTAGTTATTATGATGGGGAGAAAGAAATCACATAGTTATGGTCCTATTGTTTACAACAATAGCTAATCGTTCTTTTCTGGAAAACAGCACTACTAAGGTTCCTGGCTGTGAAACTTGCATTCAGTTCCTGGCTAGCAGATTTGCATGTTTCTTTATGAGGAAGAAACTACAGCACCCATAAGGCAGTGGAAAATGAAATAAAAAATAGGGTTTAGTATTGCTATTAAATTTTAGAAAAAGAAATGTTTTGGTTCCATTCAAAGGCAGAGTATGCTTAGATAAGTTGGACTGATGCACATTAAAATAGTTCTTTTTTCATTATATCCAAATAATCTTATCTTTAAATAATTTTAAAAAATGTGAACTGTTCTTTTTAAAAAAAAATAAAACAAAACCAAAACAAAACCAAAAACCAACAAACAAGAAACAAGAAACAGAAAAATCAAAACAGTTCTACTCAGACATTTTTTTTTTAACAAATAAACTATGAGTTGCAGTGGGTTTTGAAATATGCTTAAGAAAGCACTCAGAACTTATACAGCCTGACCAGCCAGGCTTTGAGGCATAACCAGATTCTGAAATACCATATCAGGTGTCCCTTAACCCTAGCGACCTTAGGGAGTAAAGTAAGAGTGAAAGTGACGACAGTACAACCCCAAGGTTTTTTTATCCATCATCATTGAAAAGAGCAACCAAATTGCATTTTGTGACTGGTTGATGAAATAGATATCACAGGTCACAGAGATGACATAGTAACTGTCAAAAAATGTCAGAGGATATTAGGCTACCCATTGTCCTATAAAGACAGAATAATTTATCTTTGATAAATTGCCTATCGCTTTTGTAAAGAGTTCATGGCCACAAACTCATAGAAATATACTTAGAGGTTACTATTTCTTTTGAAATCAAGATGAGCACATCAGTTATGTAATCCCTTCTTTTTTTCTTTCTAATGTTGCTATATTTTCTTCAATGACTGCTGCTCACTTATTTCCATAGTGCCATAAGCTCTACATCGGTAAAGACGGTGGGAGTAGTGGTTTTCTTTAGTAATACAGTAGTTGGTGTCATGATATGACGGGACAATACCTGCCTAATGTGAGCATGCTGTTGTTTCTTTTGAGCTCCAGGTAGTCTTACTAGCTTCAAACATCTTTCTGGGTGTTAGAAATTACTTATGAGAAATGCAAGAGATTTTCAGTAACCAGCATCACTTTAATTCATAACACATTCCATGTCTTCCAGTCAAAGAAGACAGACAGAATCTAGTGTAGATACACACTTGAGAAATCCATTGACATTCAGATAATATATAAAGCTGATGGATTTAATTCAGGCCTTAAAAAAAGTCAATTTTCCACTGACATATGACACATGACACAGTCTGAGTGTGTATTTGACTGATGTGATCATAGAGTTGACCTAAATCCTAAGTGCATGTACTGGTTTGGGCTGGGATAGAGTTAAATTTCTTCACAGTAGCTAGTATGGGGCTGGTTTTTTGAATTGTGCTGCAAACAGAGTTGCTAACACAGAGATGTTTTCGTTACTGCTGAGCAGTGCTCACACAGAGCCAAGGCCTTCGCTGCTCCTCACACCACCCCAGCAGCCAGTAGCCTGGGGGGGAAGCACAAGAAGCTGGGAGGGGACACAGCCGGGACAGCTGACCTCAACCGACCAAAGGGATATTCCATACCATATGATGTCATGCTCAGCATATAAAGCTGGGAGGGATGTTGGTGGGAGGTGGCTGCTCGGGGACTGGCTGGGCATTGTTTGGTTGGTGGAAAGCAATTTTTTTCCTTTGCATCACTTGTTTTTCTTGGGTTTTATTTTCCTCTCTGTTGTTTTAATTTTTTTCTTTATTTTGCTTTCCGTTACTTTATTACTATTATTATTATTAAGCTGTTTTTATTAAACTGTTTTTTTCTCAACCCATGAGTTTCTTTCTCACATTTACCCTTCCAGTTCTTCCCCCCACGGTGCTTGGTTGCGCCGTGGTTAAAGCAGAACAGAATGAAGAACTGTGCTGAATCTGGCTGGGATGAAGTTAACTTTCTTCACAGCAGCCTGTATGGTGCTGTGTTTTGGACTTGTGACTAAACTAGTATTGGTAGCGCACCAGTGTTTTACTGCTGAACAGGACTTCTCTGTTTCCCACTCTGCTCCCACAGAGTGTAGGCTAAAGTGGGCAAGAGATTGAGACACAGCTGAGACAGCTGATCTGAACTGACCAGAGGGATATTCCATGCCCTATGACATCATGCTCAGCAATAAAAGCTGGGCATTAGCCTTCCCAAAAGGAAAGCACCCTGTTGCGTGTGGGGTAGCTGGGCATTAGCCTGCTTGTTGGACATGATGAATGATTGCCTTTGTATCACTTGCCTTTTTTATTTTTTCCCCCCTCATCTTTCCTTCACTTATTGAACTTTTTTTTGTCTTGACCCACAAGTTTTTCTCACTTTTGGTCCCCTGATTCCTCTTGGCATAAGGGGTGCAGCTAGGTTGGTGCTTAGTTGTTGGCTGGGGTCAACCCACCACAGGAACATAACCTGTCTAGTGACTTCCCATTTCACATAACTTTCTAGTAAAGGTAGGTTGTGTTTTACTATTAACACAATAGAATGGTCAAATTACACGTTAACATTATCACATTCCGCATAGTAATTAAAGCTTCAAATGGAAAATACTTTACACTAAAACCATGATCTAAGCCATAAATAAGAGCTATAATAGCACACTATAAGGACAAATAAAGAATTGCATCACAGGTATAAACACAGTAGGCCAACAATTATCTGTTCCTTCCTCCTCGCTTTCAAAAATGTATTTTTTTCCATTTTATTTTAAATTATATTTCCTTCACTTTTCCCATCCTTTCTGTCTCAATGCCATTTTCGCTGATGTACCTATGTACACAAATATGGAATTTGCATCATTGAAATACAAGGCAGGAATGAAATGTCAATATTCTCTTTGTAACTGACGTTTTATTCCTACTATGTATTTCAATGGGAAGACTAAATGTCAAATATCAGCAATTACACAAAGAATACATGACATTTTATATATTTGGTGGCTAAATAAGAAAAAAAAAATATTCACTGAAGTTATTTTTTCATTGAAAGTCTGACCAAAAAACATGAAACCTCTATACAAGGAAGAACATAATTGGTCTCAGCTCAAGGACTGTAAAATTTCACTTTGAGTATTCCTGGTACAGACTTAAATACATTTAGTGTGACATTTAGGAAAGAAGGGGTACCATGACTGAAGGGCAAGGAAATGAGGCAGGAATTTTAATTTTTCTGCATGGATTTTTAGTGCTGAAGGAAATTGATTGACAATATTGGCAGGTAAAATCCTTAGTATTATCTATGGACTTGATATATATTGCTAATTCAGCTAATATCTTATCCGATTTACAGCTACTCTGCTTAAATTTTGACCTCTGGAGTAATTCTTGGAGCAAGAAGGAAATTGAGTGCCTTTGTCCACCCACTGTATGGCTTTCATGGTGAGACAGAAGAGAGGTCAAGTTTTATGATGATCTTGTGTTGACAAATGCATTGAAAAGCAGGATGAAACATCTACATCGCTTTCTATCCCCCATAAACAGCCACTGACAGTAACTTAGTCACTCGGTATGAACATAAAACTGCACCTTCCAGAACAGAGGTATTGTATCTATCATACTGAAAACTGTAAGTAAAAAGATTGTGAGTAAATATGCATCTGTTCTAAACACATTGAAATGAACTGAAAGTCTTCTTCAGAGGTACAATGACAAAGCAATAGCCATTTTACCATGTTACTTATTTTCTTAAATGGGGAAAACAGGAAAGTCTAACAAACGCATGCCCCAGAGAATGATAACCTTAATATATGAGCCCATTACTAGAACATTAATCAAATCTGATTCTGATAGTTTAATATGCAAAGTTTGCTCTTAAGAGCCATGTTACTCTCTGGAATGAACTCCTTAATTTTAGCATTTCACATTTCTGCCTTTAAATTCTGTTTTTTCTCTTTCTGTTATGCAAGGCCATGGAGACAATCCTCTAGAGATCAGCATTTTAAGCATCTGTTAATGACATCTCCTATGAGGACACAAACATTCTAGACCACTGTTATGAAAGACTCACAAAAATCAAGAAACAAACTAAGGATTTGTAGCAGTACTTAAAGAACAAGATGATAACAGCACTGTTTTATGGACCTCATACTAATATCCCATTTAGATAATTTTGTCTATATTCATATGCTTAGTACCAGAAGTTCTGTGTCCCTATCTTATGGTCTTGTCCAGGTAATCAAAACATTTTCATTTTAAGATGAGCAATGTGATAAATTACCCTTATATGCTTGTAAACCACAAGTGATAACCTTTAGTCCTTATTCATCAACTCTACTGCTACTTCTCAGAAACATTAAGCAGCTTCCTCAAATAATAGTCTTGAAGGAAACATTGAATAGATGCATCTTTTCCACTTTTCCAAAATTGTCTTACTCTCCTTTATATGTGCAATAAAAAACAACAGGTTTACAATACAGTATTTTTCCTGAACAAAGCTGCAAACAAGTGTTTGTACAATTAGGAAAGGGTACATTCCAGCTCCCCATCATGATGTGCACAGCATTGTTATATTGCCCTGGGGAGAGCCTGTAATTGCTGTGTTGCAAATCCCTTGTGCTTGTTACGTAAGACCATATTTTCTTTCTCCTTGACATTATCTTGCTGATAATAAAGGTTGAATTAATGGTACTAATGTCTTGTTTTTTCATTAAGCCAGTATAACCTCTTGTAGTACAAACCAGTTTCAGGGAGCATGATTTAATAGATGGAATGTTAGAGATTTTTTTTAATCAGCATTAATTTTCTGAAGATTTTCTTAAATCCAGATGAAAAGTTCTCATATCAAAATACCTGATATTACATGGCTGTATATAAGTAATATTGGCAGTCTTGGGAGGACTTCTGAATTTACATGAGATTACAATCTGTGAATAGGAAAATCAAGTTTAACTCATGCCAGTAAATTTTCATGATATATATGCCACTGTAATGTACTTTCCATTTATACAGCAGAAAAGCCTCATTGAAATTCACCTTTTCACACATCCATAGCTTCAGAGCTTGGAATCTGACTCTTAGTATCCTTCATTGGTAAAAAATGAGTATACTTTCCACATAAAAGTATTTGTTTTTTGCATGATGAATGAAAAGTGTTCTAAGATTCCTTTAAAAATATTACTGCATTTAATTTTGTCTCTTCAGTCACATTCTTTGATGACAGCATTTTGACCATTTCATTTAAATTGAATTTCTTAAAGAATGAAGACATCATGCAGACTGTAATCTTTAACACTCATTTGACAGCTATATTTTTGGAGGATATGTGAAATAAATATTTGAAATATGATGAAAGCTGTACTTCCACATTTTAAAATTGATCTGCTGAAAAAAATTGGATGGTTACTACCAACCAATTGGATGGCTGGAGTAAGAAGTTGATTGATGACTTCATACGTCTTTCATTTCATCCTAACAACACTTGTACAGTATATACTAAATTTTAGAGAGGATATAGTCTGAAGCAGCATTCCATACATTTTAACTTAGTGACTCATCAAAGCACTCATGAAAATCTGTTTTAGCATTCTTATTATGATTTTGTCAACGTGAAGGACACAAATGAAAGTGCTGGTAATGCTGAGCACTGCAGTTTTGTCAGTGATGATATAATGATGGATGGTACTATTATTTAAGTGGAAAGATTTGATTTAGGTGGAAAGATTTGATTGTGTGTGTTGAATGTCTCACATCATTGGCATATGTAATGATCGCACCATTGACACAAGATATAAATGGTCAGTGGTCATGACTGCAACAGGTAAACTACGTCAAGATTTTCAGATTAAAAGTATGCATTTTAAGGCATTCAAATAAAGACATTAGACTACATGATCTGTTCCATTTTATGTCAAATTATTCCTACAGTTTAGGCTCCATATTAGTCTAAATTTAGGTGGAAGAGTTCAGAGAAGAATATATGAATACTTGACGTGCCTCGAATTTCTGTTTTATAACAGTTGCAGTTTACACCTACTCATTTGTTCAGTTCTGTTTCACTGAGAGTTCAGTTTTCGTATTCAAAGTTGACAACAGTAAAAAAGAGCACATTCTGTTTGCTTTGTGGTCCAACCTATACAATTCTATTAGATTTCTGACCGTAACTGTCACAACATGGCTCAAAATGCAATTCACTTCACTGAGTCTGGTTCCTGATTTTTGCCCTGAACCTTTCTCATAGCCCAGTTGTCTTCCTGTTTATACCTGCATAAATGTATTTAATATAGTATCTCCTGCTTCTCAATAGGTTGAGAAGCACTTTTAAAAAACATTTAAATCCTCTCTGCCCAGCAATTTATGCTACAGGAGTTTAAATGCTACAGTTTTCATGGATGCACAAATTATTTATCATAGAATCACAGAATGGTTTGGGTTGGAAGGGACCTTAAAGATCATCTAGTTCCAACCCCCCTGCTGCGGGCAGGGACACCCTCCACTAGACCATGTTGCCCAAAGCCCCATCCAACCTGGTATTAAACACTTCCAGGGAGGGGGCATCCACAGCCTCTCTGGGCAACCTGTTCCACTGTCTCATCACTCTTACAGTAAAGAATTTCTTCCTTAAATCCAATCTAAATCGACCCTCCTTCAGCTTGAACCCATTACCCCTTGTCCTGTCACTACACTCCCTGATAACCAGTCCCTCACCAGCTTTCCTGTAGGCCCCTTCAGGTACTGGAAGGCCTCAATTAGATCTCCCAGGAGCCTTCTCTTCTCCAGGCTGAACAACCCCAACTCTCTCAGCCTGTCCTCATAGGAGAGGTGCTCCAGCCCTCTCATCATCTTTGTGGCCCTCCTCTGGACTTGCTCCAACAGCTTGATGTCTTTCTTTTACTGGGGGCCTTTTGTGGTTTAGCCTCAGCCTGCAGCACCATGCGGCCGCTTCCTTACCCCTCCCCCCTCGGTGGGATGGGGAGGAAAATGGGAAGACAAAGGTAAGATTTGTGGGTTGGGGTAAGGACAGTTTACTAGGACAGCAAAGGAAGAGGAAAATAACAACAGTACTTATAACAGAATATACCAAACAGGTGATAACACAATGCAATTTACTGAGCGAACAACCGACTGGACATTCACCCCACACTCAGACTGTCCCAGAGTCGCTCCAAGCTGCCCCTCCCTGACTTGCCCCCTTTTATGCTGAGCATGATGTCAGGTAGTATGGAATACCCCTTTGGCTAGTTTGGGCCAGCTGACCTGGCTGTGTCCCCTCGCAGCTTCTGGTGAAAATTAACTCTATCCTAGCCAAAGCCAGGACATTATCCACCCCTTATTCTATACCATGTACATCATGCCTAGATCCTACACTTCCCAGTTAGTCACCACCACTTTCCCTGTCTTTGGGATATATATAGATATACACACACGTATATATATATATATACACACACAGAGATATTCCCTTAGCCCATGGGCCAACCCTCTAAAATGTCCGCTGGGTTCATTTAATCCATGACTTTGGGCTTCATCTGTCATAAGAGTCTTTCAAGGCAGGAGCGATGTTGTGTGCTGTTGGATTGCTGCATGCTGCATCCGGAGCTCATGGCTGGTGTATCTGGCATCGTCCATGCTTGTGTTCTGCAGGTTGAAGATGTCAATTTCAAGGAAGTTGCTGGGAACCAGTTGCTGAATTCAGCTCTAATTCCATCATCGTTGCAGTTTGCTCAGTTTCATCAAAGTTCATCCTTCATTAATTTGAGTGATTCTTACTGTAATACCATTGATATAGAGCATTGGCATATAGCAATTGTAGTAGTGATGACATACAACGGCAGGGTTATTTAGCAATTAACATTATACAACTTATTTTATTGGCTATTGTCATCCAAAATCAAATCCCCTTCACGTACACATCAGACTTCCCCATCCTTCTGCATCACCCACCAAGTGCCCCTAGGTCCTTGAGAAAAAGCAATCCTGCAGATGGGTTTGCCTTTGTAGCAGGGATAACCCAGACCGTCTTCCCCAAATTATTCTTCATGCGCACTGTGGGGACTTTGTCTCCTTCTATAGTACGTGGAAGTTTTGATTGGGCAGGACCAGCTTGATCGGTAGACCTCCTAGTGTTAACTAACCAGGTGGCCTTTGATAAATGTGTATCTCAATGTTCGAGGGTCCCAGCACCCATTGTTCTCAGCGTAGTCTTTAGCAGTCCATTGTATCATTCGATTTTTCCCGGAGGCTGGTGCATGACAGGGGATGTGATACACAAACACCCTTGACCTGCTGGTCACACCTCTTTTGATACAGCACAGGATACAGTTGGCTTTCTGGGCTGCAAGTGCACATTGCTGGGTCATGCTGAGCTTTTCATCAACCAACACCCCCAAGTCCTTCTCCTCAGGGGTGCTCTCAATCCATTCTCCACCCAGCCTCTAGCTGTGCTTGGGATTGCCCCGACCCATGTGCAGGACCTTGCACTTGGTCTTGCTGAACTTTATGACATTCACATGGGCCCATCTCTCAAGCCAGTCAAGGTCCCTCTGGATGGCATCCCTTCCCTCCAGTGTGTCAACCATACCGCATGGCTTGGTGTCATCAGCAAACTTGCTGAGGGTGCACTTGATCCCATTGTCGATGTCACTGACAAAGATGTTGAACAGTGCCAGCCGCAGTACCAACCCCTGAGGAACACCACTTCTGACTGATCTCCACTTGGACATCAAGAGCATAAGATGGAACATAAGATACATATCTTCAACTTAATGTAGCACAATCCTCTACTGTCTTGTATACTTGGGAAGAGAGGGAAGAGGTTTTAAACAATAAGTGGGTAGTCAGGGACAGCAGAAGCTGAGATGGTGGGGAAACATGGTTTTAAACAAATAAGATTACAGTACAAAGTTTGAGAAGAGTACTTAATAGGCAGGTCTATTAAAATGTTATTAGATTTCTTTCCAGCTTTGTGAACAGTTGCATGTAGAGCTTTCTGAAAGATAAGTATCATTTATAAGGCTGTTTGGAGGACAAACCTTTCAATTCCTAGCAACAAACTAATTAACTGCATATTTGTCAAATTCAGTAACAAGGTAAATGGTCAAAAGCATTTTCTTCTAGGAAAACCGCCCACCTGCTTGCAAGCATTTTTTCATTCTTATCATGTTTTACTTATGTCAAAAATATCTTCTCTTTTATGAAGAAAACCTTTGTGGTGGGTTGACCCTGGCTGGAGGCCAGGTGCCCACCAGAGCCGCTCTATCACTCCCCTCATTCACTAGACAGGGGAGAAAAAGTATAACGAAAGGCTTGTGGGTCGAGATAAGGACAGGGAGAGATCACTCACTAATTATCGTCACAGGCAAAACAGACTGAACTGAGAGAGGAAATTCATCTAATTTATTACTAGACAAAACAGAGTAGAGGAATGAGAAATAAAATCAACTCTTAAAACACCTCCCCCCACCCCTCCCATCTTCCCCGGCTCAACTTCACTCCCAGCTTCAACCTCCGCCCCCCCTCAGTGGCACAGGGGGAACGGGGAATGGGGGTTATGGTTGGTTGATCACACATTGTTTCTGCTGCTTCTTCATCCTCAGGGGGAGGACTCCTCTCATTGTTCCCCTGCTCCAGCATGGAGTCCCTCTCACGGGGTGCAGACCTTCAGGAGCAAACTGCTCCAGCATGGGGTGCCCCACGAGGTCACAAGTCCTGCCAGCAAACCTGCCCCAGTGTGGGCTCCTCTCTCCACGGGTCCACAGGTCCTGCCAGGAGCTTGCTCCAGCATGGGCTTCCCATGGGGCCACAGCCTCCTTCAGATGCCTCCACCTGCTCCGGCGTGGGGTCCTCCATGGGCTGCAGGTGGAATCTCTACCCCCCCTCATCCTTCCTCCATGGGCTGCAGGGGGACAGCCTGCTTCACCATGGCCTTCACCACGGGCTGCAGGGGGATCTCTGCTCCGGCGCCTGGAGCACCTCCTGCCCCTCCTTCTGCACTGACCTTGGTGTCTGCCACAGGTCCGGCCAGGAAGAGATAATGTCCTGGTTCTGGCAAGGATAGAGTTAATTTCCCAAAGAGCCAGGACAGGTGAGCCAAGCTGGCCGGGGGCTATTCCATACCATGTGACGTCACGCTCACCATAAAAGGGGGCCAGTCGGGCAGGGGCGGGTTCGGAGTGGCTCCGGGACAGGCTGAGCGTCCGGTCGGTCGGTCCTCGGATCGGTAAATTGTTCTTTGTTATCACCCATTGTGAATATCTGTTATCAGCGCTGTTGTTGATTGTTTCCCTCTCCCTTGCTGTCCCAGTAACCTGCCCTTATCCCAACCCTCGAGGCTTTGCCGTTGTTTTTCCGTTCTCCTCCCCAGCCCGCCGGGGGAGGGGTGAGTGAGCAGTGCGTGGCACCCAGCTACTGGCTGGGGCTAAACCACGTCAACCTTGCTTAATGGAGTCATAACATTGTGAAAATTTGCACTAATTGTGGGATATTTTCTGAAACCTTTGCTAGTCGATAAGTTTGTATGTGACCATTAACTATGTGGTTGGGGTTTTTTTGGTAATAGATATGGGTGCAACATTTTTTCATTAATTAATCTTTGAAGCACATGACGTAACTGGGATCATATACTATGCTGGCTAGAAATGCATGGTCTGTTCATGCCAGAAAGAAATATAGATACTGTTGGACAAATTCTATATCTTCAAATACCAAAATCACTGGTCAATAAGTAACTTTTTTGTAAACACTATGCACAGCAGCTAACCTATTATATGCTTGTCTCTCCTCAAAGCACTTTGCTCTTTACCTACACAAAAATTGCTCTCCTTTTATTTTCCATATTTGATCCAGATTACTTAATGAATTTATCTCATCACCCTACAGCTGTTTCCTACACTCAATACTAATTTCTGCTCTGTTCAAAACAACAATAATTTATTATGTAAACCAAGATTTTTTTCTATCTTTCAGTTTCTTTCTAGAAAATATTACCACATATTTCTACTTCAGATGACTTCCCAACTGTTTTCCAGTTGTGGCAAAGCTGAAATTTATACCATTCAAGTACCTTTTGGTTTACTCTGGTTTTCTCTCCCCTCTTTCTCCTACATGTTGCTTACTGTTAAAAATCATGTGTAGGCATGCAAACGTGTTTGACATGGTAGCCAAATTTCACGCAGTTTTTGCTAGCCTATAATGGACTCTTCTATATCACTTGTGTGTTTTCCACAAAATTCAGTACCACTCTATCTAATTTAAAAAGTAAAAAAAAAAATATCAACAGTGTGAGAAAATGAAGTAATAGAATGTTTTTTGTTAAAAGTGAAGAGCAGTGTCGTTCTTGCTTGCCACACCCTACAGACTCCAAAATCTCCCCTTGAATAAGATCCATACTTCTTCAGAGAAAGATCAACTTTCTCTGCTTTCCAGGGAGATAATCACAGAAATATAACACAAAACTCAAACATGTAAATGAATGAGAGATAACTGTCCATTGCAAGTTGTTAGTGTCCTTGCTTCTGTGAACTTGTTTGTGTTACTGCAGTATATAAGCTGTGTACACATGTAAATGGAATCCTGTATGGTCATTTAATAGCAGTTAATTTGTGTAAGGTAACTTACACAAATTGAATAGTACTTTGTTTCTGAACTAGACTCAACATGTATACTCATGAGTTTCCCCAGTTTCCTATGCCCTAGAAGAATGAACAAATACGCCCCCCCCCCCCCCCCCCCCCCCCCGCCAAACCCCTCAGTTTTCACATACCTTTTTTTCCTATATGCTTAGATGGTTTGCTCTGGGCATTCATCCCACTTCTGTACTCTAAAAATGTCTACCATGCTTTTCGGGAGTTGAGCGACTTGGAGCTTTTGTTTGTCATTTACAGCACAGTATCTTCACACAGTTGATTAGCCTGTGGGCTTTTCTGAGCGCTGTAGCATGCTCTGGGCCCAGGATTACCTCTACTAGAAGACTATCTCTCTCATTTGTGACAGTATCAGCCTGTTAGCAAGACATATAATAGTAAAAAATACCCTAGGATGCCTATTAGCCCTCAGAGTGAAGACACAAAGTTGACATGTGTTAATTTTGCCTGCCAGTTTGCATCAGTTTGTAATGAACGGATGTGATACATTGTGGTGACATGAAGACGAGCATTGGAGCTTTCTATCAATAGACACTTAATCTGCTTTCTTAACAGTTTAACTGAACAGATCCTCCTTCGCTTTCCCCATCTTAAGCGTGATAACATGCGTGTACACACTCACTAAAGAAAATGCCAGCAAAGCACAGGCAATATGGGATACAGGACAATGTTAAGAACCTGGTGTAGTGGAGGGTGTCCCTGCCCATGGCAGGGGCGTTGGAACTAGATGATCTTTAAGGTCCCTTCCAACCCAAACCATTCTGCGATTCTATGATTCTTTGTCTCTTATTTCAGTTCACATAGGCCACTTCATCAGAGGCTTCCTAGAAAGAACAACAGTGCAAAACATGACCTCTTCATCATCTCTCCCACATTCTGGATCATGGTTGAACTTTACAAATGTGTCCTTGTTTCTAAAGATATACACTATCTTGAAATGTACTTTTCAAAATGCAGCTACAGCAGGTTACAAGCACAGCTCCTGCTATATACATGGCATCTAATTTCTTTGATGTTTTTGCAACACTATTAAATGCCTATATCATTAAATTTATAAGTACATTTTTACATGTGGCTTACTGCAATATGACAGAGAGTAGAATGTGCATGTTGTGACATCTGCTGTCCTTATGACAGGTAGATAAATTTTGTTGTGGTTCTCACAATTCACATAATTTCCTCAGCTACAGACAGAGTTGTACCTTTTAAAGAAGGCTGCAGTGGGACATATATTTGGTCAGCAATAGCACATATTTTGTTTTCTGTGCTGTATGTCTGGCATCTTCAAACTGATCATTGCTGATCAAGAACCTCCATTAATTGTAGTGGGGAGGTTTATTCTGTGAATGATACTGGGCTAAACAAGTTGCTGTTTTTTTCTGACTTTTAATTAAGGTGAATGGATCAGGCCGTGTTTTTGTTTGTTTGCTTTCTACTAAATGGCTTTTCTAGCCTGGAATCCACTAAAACCTTACATCGTTTTGCCTTGAGGACAGAGCTTTCATGAAGTCCAGCCAAAGCCACTATGTCATTGTCTCAGGTCTCTGTCAGTTTAAGACATTGTCTCTAGTCTTTTTTTCTCCTTGATGCAATTGTAAGAACCCGTCATATTACCACTAAGGCCTTTGACTGCGAATAATTTTATTTGTTTTGTGACCTTTATTTGTCTTTTGCTTGCAAGCTTTTAATGGACTGTATACTCTTGTTTTCTTGTCTCTTCTTATTTTTCATTTCCAGCCTCGTTTATCTTCTGACATCTATTTACTTCAATGCCTCCTTTTTCCTATTTATTCCTTTCATTCTTCTGCAGATTATTCCCTCCCTTTTGTTCTGTATTAAAGTGCTTAATACTGAGACTGTGTGAATTCAGGAGATTTTCTGCATGCAATCCAGGAAACAGAGTTTTCAGTTACATAATTTTCATGCCTCAGTTTCCTTACAGTAAAGAACTGGGGATTCCATGATCAAAAATTCCCATCCACTGCCTGTTGTTCAGTTAGGGCTGGACTTGTAAGGGTGACTGAAGTTGAACAGTGTGCGAAAGTCACTAAGATTAATTCTGTGAGCAACAATTATGGCATAATGTAGCCAACACTTCTTCACTGTCCAAAAAAATGATTCCCTGAATTCTAATGATCAACAGATCTACATCTGTATTTAACATGAGACATTTGAGCTATGTGGCAATTAATAAAATATTCACTGTAATATAAATTGACTTGTGCATTTCCTCAGAGTGAATGTATTTGTATTCCTGTATTACCATCTGCATAGCATTGACTATATTAAATACTGCATAATTCTGAAAATTATGCTATTTTTAGTATCTGAAGATATGTAAGGGACGGTAAAGGAAATCTCTATAAGAGTATAAGTACCTGATTTTAGACTACCTTTATAAAGCTAGCACATTTTCCAAACAGTTTAGGTTTCCTGGGCTGGATAGAATGTAATGGACAACAAATTCTCTTGTTCTGAATCCATCTTCCATATTAGATATATATGCAAGATGTCTCTATTCTAGTTGAAGTGTTTGTTGCGAAGTCATAAAGGTGAGCTCTGCGGTATCATCAGCCATACTCATGAGGGAATATGACTGTTTAGCTCTTTTAGTTGCCAGATATATTTGTGACTAGCTAGATTCTTCCAGGAATGATCAGTCCTAAGAGCTGGTCCTTGCTGTTCTTTTTCTCAGTACTCACTGGATTAGTATCTGTAACAGAGACATTTTTCCTATTATGGTCAAATTCTAAAACAGTATAGCTGATACAAACATAAAAGAATAATGCACTATGACTGCAAAAATCATGAATGAATATGAAAAATTGGGGGAAGCAATATTAACAATTTTTTTCATCATTTCAGCCAAGTATTTTTAAACTGATTTCTTCTAATATTTGCAATATACTCAAATTTTCCAAAAATTTTATGCATTAATTGCAGTTTGGATTCAATCAATAAATATGTAGAGATCCCGATCCTACCTCAATTTTTGGGATTAATATTTTAGTTACCTTTGTGAACATTTTCCTAAGCTGCTGCCACTCCTCCCCTCTCCTCCCTTCTCATGTATGTTTTTTTTTCCACAGAACCCTGACAGCTCTTTCCATGTAAAGAAGGCCAGAAAGGACCGTAGGTTGGTTCCTGCTGGAAGTCCTAGATTGTCAATAAAGAAATGGATGCTGGAATCCTGAAAGGAGTCTCAAAAGATTGCCTTGCTCATCCCACTGTCTATAGGCATGAACGTCTGCAAACTAGTGTATTCTGACAGGTGTTTGTGTAGCCTGTTCTTATCGCTAAAAACATCTTCCAGATGTCTAACCTACATACTCCCTCTGCAAACCAGCCATCTGCCATGCATACAGAGAAAATATTCTTGTAAATCTTAAAACTATTCTCATATCTTGATCCCTCAAGTATTCACTTTTGGCTATCTTTTTCAGTCATCTGGGTAAACCAATCACAGTTTCTATACCTCTTTCCATTCGTTCTAGTTGCTGTCCACTGGACTCTGCCAAAGCAACTCCTATCTTTTCTAAAATCTGAGAGCATCTGGAATCTATATTTCTGCTTTATACATTCCAGTGTGGCGTTTGACTTTTTAGCAACAGCATGACTCTTGTCTAGCTTGAGATCCGCTGTAGCTCCTGGCTGCTACCTAACTAGTTGATCCCTCTTCTATTTTTATGCAGCTGATTAATCCTACTAACACGTATTTTGTACTTTTCCCTCTTGAATTTCATCTTAGGTTTTTGAGTCCGTTGCTTTAATTTGTCAAAATAATTTTGAATTCTGTTCCTGTCCTTCAATATACTTGCTATCTCTCCTTGCTTGATATAGTTTGCAAATTTAATTAGCACACTCTCTATTATCAATTTCTCCTTCTAGCCCCAGTCCTGTGGATTCCCCTCCGTACGTCTGAAAACACAAAGTAAATACTAAAAATATTTCTAAAATATCTCCTGTGACCAATTCTTACCGTGGTATTAATGCATATTGAGGTCAAAGATGAGTAATATAAATGAACAACTTATGCACTTAAATTATGTTACAGCATTACACAGAGGGCATTTATAAATAGTGGGTAATGCTAGAAATTTATAGTGCAACCTTACACCAGTATTACAAGTAAGAACATGAAATTATATTATCTCTATTTCTGAACTTATTATGAATGAAGTTAGAACATTCTAAATGAACATTCGTATAAAAATTTGTCCTTTTATCATTGTTTTAAACTGTGTGGTGTGAGTTTAAGGTGTAATTTTCTATTAAGTGCTTCCAGGAGAACATTCAGTGTTTATCATTGTGTCACATTCTCCTTAACAGTGTGAGTGCGAAGTGAATAAAAAACCCAAAACTCCTAAATTGATCGAAATGGCAAAGAAACTTTAGAAATAAACATATATCATTCATCAAGCTATCTTTAAGGTATGTAATCTTTCAATTGTTTGTTTATGTCATATACCATCATACTGATACTCCAGTGCTACAGTTTGATTTACTCTTGGGGTTTTTTGTTTGTTTGTTTTTTCACATGCTATTTATTTCAGTTCTCACGTGACTTCTGCGCACTTGTAAAATTGCCAGTATGTGCACACGTAATCATAAATATTTCTAGCCTGGTATCTTCTTTCTGAGAGTAGCCAAGGTGTCACCCTCAGAGAAATACAGAATTAGAATAGTGGTAAGTAATGGAGTCATCTGGTCTTAATATTTTTTTCTTCCCCATCAATTAGAGTGTGGTATTTCTTTGAAGCATAAGGGATTATAGTTCTTTCTAATTTTATCTAAAAGACCTGTGGATGTTCTCATCCGTATAAATGTCTAATCCTTTTTCCAAATCCTAATAAGATCTTGGCTTCAATGATAAAGATTGATGATCCATTCCACAGCATGTTATGCATTTCTTATTTGTCATATCTTATGGCAGCACACCTCTGACTGACGTACGTGTTACATTACAGCCAAGGAAAAGATTCTTCTCTATTTTATCCTACCTGCTTAAAGCCTGTCTAATGAACCTTGTCAGTTTTGACCCAAGGAAGTCTGTTGCTTAAGTGAAGCACCATATAACCCAGACACGGAACGACAATCCAGTGCTCCATCAAAACAGGTCCCTGTTTCTTCTGACACCTTTCTAGTACAATTCAGTTCCTGGTCTGTGTCTAGTTTTCCGTGCCATAAGAAGGACCTTTACTATCAAATATAATGATGCAGTCATAATGACCGTCCTATCCAGTGTTCACAACAGTAAGGATTGTTACCTAATTTGACAACAACCAACACCCACACACTGGAAGAAAAATTTGCAAGTGACCTTTCTATATTGCCTCCACTGTTCCCTTCATCTCATTTGCCAAGATGAAAATAGAGTCAGAGGAGCCTTTTCTACATGTAAATATCTGTCTTTAAACAAGAAATACAACAGGAAAAGTGAGAAGACGTGATAAAGAAAAAATTGTAGCAATATTTTTCTAAACCTCAGAAAAATGGGTTTAATAGAGAAACATGTAAATGTTTTTAAATATGTAACTGTCCCTATTTGCAAATGGACTTCTTTCATTTGAAGTCATGGAAACAAGATTTGATAGTCATAATGAACGTGCATGCACTTTAATTCATATCTGTGTTTGAACTACCACCTGAAAGAAACTAAAGAAACTGAGTACCTTAAATGTAACATGGTGTCTGAACTCCTGCACTGATAAAGTACAAAGAACAACCACAGCCTTCAGAAGGGGTATTACCAATGACCTAAGCAAATTAACAGAAATCCCCTGGGAAGGGAGACAAAGTAATCAGTTGATTGTCACAGAACCTGGGTGAGTCATCTTTCCATCTTCAGAAAAAAATAAGGACAAAATGAAGCACCCACTCGGTGGGTCTGATGGTTATGACAGGAAAATGACATTCTGATTAGTAAAAAACCCCAATCACCTCTATCAAAGTAACTGTTCAACATCTCTTTCAGAAAACACTACCAACAAAAAAAATCCTCAAAAATGGCAGCATTTGCTATGAGCATCCAGGAAGATACTTGGAAGGATAATTTTCCCTACTGTGTGATTTTCCCTCCACCTCTCAAATTACTTTAAGTAATCCAGTCTACCTTTTAGCCCAACATCAACAACAAAAATCTTTCCATTATTTTATTTATTTATTACATACAGACTCCTATATGAAGTTATTTCACTGTTTCTGTAGAAGGGATAATTTTCCCTGTATTTTCTTCCTTCAACAAAACCTCGCTATGACTGCTCTTATTTCCAAATAGTCATACTCAGTAACAGAAATTACTGTAATTGAAGTTCTGTACATTTACCTTTTTGAGGTTGCATTCCAAAGACACATCCATCCCATTTCTTTCCACCAGTATCTTTAAAATTCTGTAGTATACTATAGTATAGTAACTGAATTGAAGATCATTTCAAGATTAACTACTGTGTTTAAAACACTAGCCGAAGTCATGAAAAATTTAATGTAGCTTAAAATTTTGAATAGATTTCTGTACATGTACATGGTTATAAAGCTGCATAGCATTAAAGAGCTTCACAGAAATGTCTTCCGTTTATAATAGCATATTTTTAGTGTCACCAGAGTTTAAAAATTAGTACTCTTTATATTTTAAAGCTACCATTTTTAGGGTTTCTAAATCCTGCTTAACAGAGTTTTGCAATTTTCTTCCAAGGAAATGAGATGGACTTTTCAGCTTTTCTTCTTTCCAGGTTTTAGTAAGTATTGAGTGAAAATTTTACTGTTGCCATATAGCATACAATTTCATAAAGTATGAGTATATAAGCATGTACAATCATGGACATGTCTAAACAGAAGGGAATTATTAATCTTTGAGTTCTTTGGTTTTATGTAATCTGCAGAGGTAGAATACAAGGCCTGAACTGTTAGCAGGACATAGATGAAAAAAAAAAAAAGTTACATTTTTAAAGTAAAACTTCTAAAAGGCATGGTTAACATAGATGCATTTGCCACACATTCTATACCCAAATAATCCCATCTGCAAACATTCTATCTAGACATATTGAAACGTAATGGATGGTACCAGCAACTGCAATAACAGTGTGCTTCCCCCAATATACCACATCCTTAAACCTGGAATACAGAAATATAATTTTTGCCATGGACTGGATGACTGAGGCGATATCTTTTTTTTGTTCCACTGCTTGGTGAGCTTTCTTGCTTAGACTCTGCACAGTGCTCTAACTTAACCTTCATATCCACATTAAAAAAAAAAAAAAAAGCCATATGTGATGATAGATGTGTGATGTTTGTTTTGTGTATTTCTTAGAACTGTTAAAAGTAGCAGTTCAGTAATATACCCAGTTGGAAGCAAGGCTCTGAGACTCAAACAGACAAAAGCAGGAGAAAGAGGAATATTACAGCTCTCTTTCAAACTTAACATCTATTACAGCACAGCTCTTCTCCTACATTGCTCTGGCTTATCCGCCTGTCATGATGTGGATCCCCCAGAAACACCGGGACAGTTTTACCAGAGTACTGAGGGCCTCTAAAGAGCACTCAGCCCAGGGCAGTGGTGTGAACATACACTTGGCAATAGCTGCTCTCCTACAGCATCTCCCGCAAAGGGTAAAAACTTGCCGCTGAGTTCTCCAAACGAGGATCTCCGATGACAATCTCCTACCTTCTGCCACAGTTCTCTGAAATCTCCTAGACAGGAGTGCCCATAGCTACTTTTTTTTAAAGTATTTTACTCCCTCTCCAAGTTACATCATATTGGTATTCAAGTGGCAGTTTTTCATACTTTGGAACAGAAGAGATGGATAAGTATCAAAATATGACTTTATTTGTACACATTAATCACCTTGTGTGTCCTACAGTTGACATTATGCTGTGCTTTTTACTCTCATGTACCCTCTGCAACCAGCTGCAAAGGAATCCCAGATCTTTATTGGCCTCCCATCACAGGAAATCTGTTCTCATTACTGTAAACTAACTAATGAAACAAAACCCAAAGTCTCAGAAATCCCCTCTACAACCCAAAGATGAAAGATTACAGAAAGCAATCTGTAGTAAGTACTCATAGTAAGTAATGCAGTGGCACAAAAACTAGGTTGTAAGTGCCAAGGAAAGGAAGAGGGCTGAAATACTTTGATAATTGGGGGGGGAGGGGGAGAAACATCAACAAGCAGACAGTAAGCTATAATGCTGTTTCAGGTTTTAAGCTCTGACTTTGATCTATTGCCTTGTCTGGAATAACTTACTTTAACAGAAAACATGAACCAATTTATTTGTATGAACATGACTGTGCTTTTAGATAATAATTTCAGAAAAAAAAAATAATTTTGCAACAGTTATAGGTAAAAAAGAGAACAAATAACATGCATGCACATAGACCTTGAGTTTTCCTAGAAGATGCTGTCCTGAGTCAAACGAAAAAAATTCACATCTTCTAGTCAGCTTCTTTAAGGAGATCTTCTTAATGAGACAGAAACCTCAAGAGAAGATGATGTAAATTCTTTCTGCTCCTTTGCTGAAGAGTTTCTTCAAAAGTGCGTGTGGGGTGGCATCTGCCCTGTTATCCGTCCTTATTTATTCAGAGCATTTTTACATGAGATTAAATCCATTAAAGGAGGCTTAAGCTATCGTTATATCATATCATTATGGCTATCATTTCTTACGGTGAGAGATGGGTGACAGGGAAGTTACAGGAATTTCTCTTTTTTCTTCTACAAGCAGATGGTAACTACAGAGCATAAATGAATATAACCTCATAGTTCTGATTTTCCTCCTTTCTACAGATAAGCGTCCATGGTTTAGTCCCAGCTGGCAACTAAGTACCACGCAGCCACTTGCTCACTCCTCCCTTCCCCCTCCCCCGGGATGGGGAGCAGAATCAGAATAAAGAGGTAAAACTTGTGGGTTGGGATAAAAATAGTTTAACAGGACAGTAAATGAAGAGGAAAAATAACAACAGCATTACTGATAAAAGAACATACAAAGCGGGTGATACACAATGCAATTTGCTCACTGCCCAGAACCCCATGCATAGTCCCTCCCCAAGTACCGATCCCTTCTCCCCAGCAAGCTTCCCCCCAATATATACTGAGCATGACATCATATGGTATGGAACACCCCTTTGGCTAGTTTGTGTCACCTGCCCTGCCTGTGTCCCCTCCCAGCTTCTTGTGAAAATTATCTCAGCCGAAACCTAGGACATAAGCACATACAGTTGTCTCTCTCTGCAGTCTAATGATACAACAATTAAGCAAAACAGGCATAAAATCAGATTCTTTTTTCAGTTTGAGCCATCATCTTGGTGACATTTTTGTTACACACAAACTGAAATTAAACTTTTAAAGATCTCAGCATGACCATGCATGTTATTAAACTTTTAACATCTTTTGCTACTTTCATTGACTAGATTTCAAATCTTTTTTCCCCCTTAATCAACTTTGACTGAAGTTATTGAGATAAAGTTAATTTTGTTCCATATATTTCAGAATATGTCATAGTTTAAAATACAAATTATATATAGCCAATTGATTGTAAAACATGTTTGAAGCACAAAAGGTGTTTTTAAATGGAAACACTGATTAGCATCGATTTATGTAGCCATACTTCAGCATATAAATACTGAAGCATGTATTTCTTACTGTTTGGGCTCTATTGCTGGGCTGAAAACAAGGTGTAGAGGCTTGTCCTGGTTTCAGCTGAGAGGGTTAATTTTCTTCATAGTAGCTAGTGTAGGGCTGTGTTTTGGCATTTGTCTTCCCAGGTCACCGTTACGCGTGATGGAGCCCTGCTGTCCTGGAGATGGCTGAACACCTGCCTGCCCATGGGAAGCGCTGAATGAATTCCTTGTCTTGCTTTGCTTGTGCGTGCGGCTTTTGCTTTACCTATTGAACTGTCTCTATCTCAGCCCATGAGTTTTCTCACTTTCACTTTTCCAGTTTTCTCCCCCATCCCGTTGAGGGGGGGAGTGAGCGAGCGGCTGCGTGGTGCTCAGCTGCCGGCTGGGATGAAACCACAACAAGGCTTTACACAAAGCATGAAACATCAGACACACAAGTGAGCCTTAATATGATTGCTCCTACAGCTCAAGTAAAATGCTATTGACAGTGATATGTGGTCCCAAACTGAGCAGCCTAGATTTGTCTCCTGACACCCTCTTTGCATACCTTTTTAACGCGTAGTACAGGGATTCAGAGACTAATTAAGCAGCACACCATCTTCCTCCATCCCTAAACCTCCATTTTGAGGCCTTTATGTCCTCTACCTCCCCAGTGGTCTCACTATAAATTTTATTTTGCAAGCTGAGGGCGCTTAGTGTAACCTTCTGGAAGCACTCACCTCTCCAGGTACCTATGTCTAGCTCCCATATCACTGTCAGCTCCTGCCTGGTAAGTGCTCATAATATGTATACAATTTGCTTATGCTGCATAGTAATCTTGAGCTGGAAAGGTTTTTCATTAGCTGCCCTAAAAGTCTGACCACCTCTTTTTGTCATGTGTGTTTCCATCCCCTCTTACAGAATTATTCTTCCTTTCTCATACCCCTTCCTTCTCCATCAGAACAGTATTTCTTTCAGTACAATGTGCTATTTTTAACGCCCTTCATTTTCATTAAAATACTTCTGCTCCCAAGAAGCCTTCCTCCCATGCGCATTACTTACCCTCTTTTACTTGCTTGAAGAGAATTATATGCACCTAAAGTCTTTCTTGAGATTGCCAAGAATTTGTATGTGCAGCATTAGTAATTGTGAACGTCTGCTCTCAGTTATCTGACCAGTGGGTGCTGGCTTACCCCATCACGTACTCACAGCTGAACAGTGGAAACAGAATGAGGCCTATTCTCCTAGCTGATTGATCTGTGGAGAACTGATCTTTTTTGAAGTAAGAAAAGTCAGGCTGGCCAAAGAAATTGCTTAAACTAGTGTTGAAAGCATGTGGACTGTTTGTTCCACATCACATAGATCTGATGCAGAGGCTAATGCTCCCCGGTGATGGCACTTCTTGTCCCCTAAGATATCTTTATGTTGCATATAGATCAATCCAATTTTTTTCACTTAACC
This sequence comes from Grus americana, assembly GCF_028858705.1. Classification (NCBI taxonomy): domain Eukaryota; kingdom Metazoa; phylum Chordata; class Aves; order Gruiformes; family Gruidae; genus Grus; species Grus americana. Next base: position 86,874,771 of record NC_072853.1, on the reverse strand, counting down.
ATTCTTCATATTTATTCCACTTGTCCATTGGGCAGCATTAGGAAGACAAGAGCAGATTCAAGAAAGGGTTTAGTATCTCTCAGTGCTGAACTGCAAGGCTAACACAGGAACCTAAGTAAAATCCCTAAACCTAGATTAGGTATACAAATTCCCTGCACACTGTTTGAGGAAAGTTAAACTTCAAAACATGAAGTAGAACAGCAAACATATTGAGTAGGAAGCAGTTATATGATGAGGCAATTCAAGGTCAGGATTGTATCTTAAATTTATCCCTCCCACAACTCAGATTAGCAATTTTCTGTATAAAGTCAAGTAAATCCTTTGTTTCAAAGACCATAAAATTTGGGGAAGGGGGGGCGGGAAGAGGTATTGCACCTTTTCTGAAACACGCAAAAGAAATGAAGGAACGTTCTAGTAATATTATGATTCCTTTCCTTGTTTCGCAATCAAGTGCTTAGACTATTTACCTAGGATGGCTTGGGGAAGAGATCTATTCTTGCACGGAGTTCCTTAGCTTTTCCACAGCTACGCTCTCAACTGGCTAAGCATCCTTCCTCTAGCAGTTAAAACCGTGCTATAACGCTGTGTTAAGTTCATACGTGTATGAAATGAGAAAGTGAAGATTCGTTAGAACACAGTGGGAGTAATCAGGTCTTCAACCTAGACACGAAGGTACTCATGTGGGAGGCAAGGAGGAGTTGCTGGTTCCAGACCCAGCTCTACTGACTCCGACTACACCCAGTAAAATAGACACACCTGGAACTCCTTGACACTGAGATAAACTGGCAAGGTATGCACTATATTCATATTGATAAACGCTCTCACCTTTATGCAAATCACCGTGGTCTCCGCTAGCTCCCAAACTGTGCCTTGGAAGTGTGGGCTGTCTTGGGTCAAGCCTCAGCCGGGGATTGCTCTGTCAATTTATCAGAACAGATGATAGACTCCACTGCCCAGGAATATTTCTCTGATTTATTACTACTGATTAAGATGTAGTATTTAAGTATTTTATCTAATGACTGTTTCATGTAAAATTCCTAAAACAGTCTTTGGACTAAATCAGGTCCAGATAACTCTTATGGATTTTATTTTTAAGGGGAAACGAGCAAATAGACACTTAAATAAAAATACCACTAATATAAGAGAGAAAATCGTGATGATTAAATTAAGGTTGCAATTAAGATTAAATCAATAGTTTGAAATTATTCCATCACCTAAAGTACTACAACAGGCAATCAAAACAAGTTATGACACTAGAAGAGATGATTACATTGTAGCCTTAACTTGGGAAATTTAAAGGAGCCTTACTTCTTTCAGTTTACATCCCGGCCAGCGTTATAACTAATGCGACCTACTGCCTTAGGTAAGGACAAGCAAAATTATCTACAGATTGCCAGTGTCACTTCTTTTCTTAGGTTTACACTATTCTAGTTTGCTCAAGGCAGCAATAATTGTATCTTCCTTATTTTGTAAGAATCCAGGCTGCCCTTTCTCACATTAGAGTACTTTATGTTTGCTTATTTTCCTTCTGTTCACATAGGTATACAGAATATTATCTCACACTGAACCCAAGTGTGGCTGTTAATTTTATGTGATAGCAATCTTTTAAAAAGCAATATTTTTAGCCCAGAAAGAGCTACTGGCATTGTAGTGACTGACAGCTAGGTGTTCATCTTGCAGCTACTGGATGGCCCACATCTATACACTCATATATCCTGCATAAAAAGACAAAAAGAGATTAAATCAAAGAACAAATAATTCGTTTTTCAGGCTCTTTAACTCACAAGGTTGTTATTTACTGGATGCTGAAGGCTTAAAATACAGGTGAGTTCTTCCCTCAGTGTTCGGATGGGTGAGACAGCCGACTGAAGTGTTACACTTTCTGTGCCAACACCTATCTGGAGAAGAAAGAGTGCACAGACTCAGCTGTCGTTATGACAGGAATAAAAGGACAAAAAAATCCCACAACTTTTGCCATTTTTATTTTATAGGGATTATTCCCAGTTTATTCTGCCTCAGAAATAATCTTTCATGACTTTATAACAAATTAGATTAATTGAAATATTAAATTAGAAACAAGTCATCCTCCTAACATACCACCTAAATTTGTTGCAAGCCAGCACCTTGTGATCCTACTGTAAAATATCTCTCTGCTCAGAGTTCCCTGCTGACACTTTCTTTCTTAGATCTGTCAGTTGGCTACCTCCTACACCATACTAAATTCTAGAGATATGCTTCTTGTTTGGTGGTGGTTTGGTTTTGGCTTAATTAGCATATTATGCTGTGCAAAGTCATATATCTTAAAAAGCTCATTTATTATGTCTGATCAGTTTCTTTTATAACCCAGAAGTCCAAAGTCAAAGCGGAAAATCCAGCTGGACAGGACTTATTTAGTATAATATTAGAAGTCTGGAAGTAAATATTTTTTTATAATTTAATTTTTTTAAGAGATTTCAGAATCAGCATTTTTTTTCTTTTTTTTTTTTTTTTTAACTGTTCTACATGGGATTTACATCAGACAGCCAGGATAACTGACATTTCCTTTTCTTTATTTCATTTCAAGTGCCCTCAAATTTCTCACAAACTTTGCTGTACAATCACTTATTCTAACATTTCTATGGTCCCAATGGGAATGTTTACCATATTATTTAATAATCTTGTCCAATCTCAGATGCATCAATATTTTATAATTTTAGTCTAAAAGACAGGACACCATTCTATTCTACCTTCTCAATACTCCAACCTGCTTTGAAAATATGGAATTAATGATGATGATTGCTTAATCGTTTTCTTAAGATTATTAAATGACCTTTCATGGCAGCTGCTTTCTTTCACGCTTCAAAATTATCAAATGCACCCTTTCTAGCTTTCCCTTCTGTATAAGACAAGCTCAGTTGAGACTGATTTGCTATGTTTCTTTTTTCTGACTTCCATATCTGGGGAAAAAAAAAAAAGCAAAAAGCACAAGCCACATGAAAGTATTATGTAGACAGTACCAAAAAGACCATTTTGGTTTTTTAAATATAGTTACTGTTCTACAAATCATCCCTGCATCCATGTAGCTTTTTTCTTTTTTTCCTTTATTTTTCTTTTTTCTTATTTTCTTTTTTTTTTCATTTTTTTCTTTTTTTTTTTTTCCTAGAATAAAGCATTAGGAAGACAGCTTTTGTTTTTCATGGACAGTTTTCTTTTAACTTGGCATACTCTGACAGGCTTCAAGAGCATTATCTCTTGAGTGCAGGGATTTCAGCTGCAACAGTTTTTATAGTAAAAGCTGACTTAGGCAATTTTACAGCCCACACTTACTTTTGGTGTGAAAAAGCTGAAAAGAAAATTAATTTTATTTGTGCTGAAAATGGATAGCTTTATGATACACAGATAGCCTTCTCTCTGTTCAGATCAACCTGAGAAATATGACGACTTTTCTTTTTAAGCATTGTAGTTGCAAATAGATTTATGCCTGAAACATATCCACATTTTCCCTGATAAGAGGTGATTTTAAAAAAAAAATCTGTGCTTTTTTGCCAGAAATATTTCAGTATGAATAATAGTTAACTTAGCCCTCTTGAAATGCCTCCTACATTTTCAGTTGAAAAAAAATAAAATTAAAAAATGTTTACACACAAGTATACACTCTCTTTCAAGAGGCTTTAAATCCAGGCTGCATTTTAGTGTTGTGAAAAGTGATAGTCTGTGTAATGTACAATAAAATTTTTAATCACTATTATTATTCAATCCACTTACTTAATGTTTTAGGTAAAAGGAAGAAATTCTTTACTGTGAGAGTGATGAGACAGTGGAACAGGTTGCCCCGAGAGGCTGTGGATGCCCCCTCCCTGGAAGTGTTCAAGGCCAGGTTGGATGGGGCTTTGGGCAACGTGGTCTAGTGGAGGGTGTCCCTGTCCATGGCAGGGGGGTTGGAACTAGATGATCTTTGAGGTCCCTTCCAACCCAAACCATTCTATGATTCTAAGAATAAATCAAAATTACATCCACTATCTAAAATATGCATAAAGTAGCAAACAAATCAAGGTTTTTCATAAATGTGCTTTCATATCATTCAGAATGGAGAACATATGAAAAATTTCAAGTTACATGAACACAATATTTAAATTTGTCTCTTTTTAAAAGATAATAATTGATTTATTGTGTTCATTATATCCTACATTTATTAAAAAAATCACTTTTTAAAACTAAAGCAAAAATAATAGCTAATAATTAATCACTCCAATGTTATAGAATACCATATTCTCTCTTTTAAATGTTTTGATCCTTTAAAACATTTTTATTTAGACCTAATTATTAATCTATTATTTGATCACAGACATATCACCTTCATCATACTAGTATGTATGCCATCAAACCAGTAGTTCTATAAATAGGGAGTTCACTTTAAATAAATCAAAGGACTTGGAAAAAAGTTGTTATGCAAATCCGTGACAATATGAAATGTTAACAAGCAACAAAATAAGGCAGTGAGGAAAACAGTGAAAGTAAACTGGAAAGATATTTGGAGACCTTTATAAAAAGGAAAAAAAAAATGATACAGGAAGTATATTTAAGTCAAACTTTGATTTGAGTCTCACTGGATCACATTTGGGTTCATTACTCAATCCCGTGTCCTACTTTTGTTTGATCATTTAATTGAGTACGGTGAGCTACAGCACTCAGCTTACTTTGGTCCATTTAACTATGGCAACATGTGCTAGACCTAGATTTAAAGGACCTTTTACAGACAAATAAAAGTGAGCCTTTTTTTCCTGCCAAGTGGGTCAGAATTCCAAAAAATGAGAGGTTCAACATATACTGATTTCAAGTTAGAGGACAGACTATTCATCAGTTCTGTTAATTTCTTGACCCGAAAATTTTTATAAACACACACTTTTTATAAAAGCCATCAGTTAGGCATGGGCAGTATCACTGCATAGAATTCATATGTGTTTTTTAACCAAGCAACTACTTATATTCCTCATTTTTTTAATCAGAAAGTGTTTTCAGAGTTTTATTTGGAAATACGTTGCAAGATACTACGTTCTGGTTTTTCTTTCCTTTTAAACTAGAAAAAGATAAACAGGGAGACAGACAAACAGACAAGAAAATGACGAGATTGCCTATTCCTATGACAGGATAATGAAAGCACTTCGTTTTCCAAAGGTAGCACAGAGAGGAAATGTATGTGCAGTTTATGAGGATTTGAGGAGAACTTGTATATGGAGCTAAACATGCTATTTGCCTCACTTAATGTGCAAAGCAATATAGATTACACTTAATAAGCCAGAGGTTTGACAGAAAACTGACAAGTAATAAAAACCAATGCAAGTGCTTAGGCTCCCATGAAAGCCAATGTTACTGAAAGCCAGATCCTGGCAGGCAGTGAGTTCCTTTTTAGAGCAATGAACACTAACGTGACATATGAACGTGCACATACACAAACACACATGCACACCTTCAGAGGCTACTGTGCTCCTGTACTTGCTGGTGTTGGGCATTTTGCAGGAGCTGCTCAGTACCTTGCCGGAGTATAACCCCTGGTAGCAGTGCTGAAGCCATCAAATGCAAGAGAATTAGATGACTCCTGCTATTCTATGGCAAACGACATCACTGGCCATCAGATCCTGTGCCAACAAGTGCAGTTGCAGACTCCTTTCATATAACTCTTGGAAAGAGAAAACAAGTACTTAAGCAGAAGATTAACACAATATTAGTGAAGGAATAATAGCCTTCCACTTAAAATCCCATTAGAACTGATTTACCTTTCCCTTCCCTAAAAAAAAATTTCACAGGCCAGGTATTCATTAAGTGCACAAATGAACTTTCAAGCACTAGAATTTGCTCTCAAAAACAAATACAGCTCTCAAAAAGAAGCACAAGCTACTTCATTGCCTTTTTTAAAATCCAACAGCATAAGGTAAATGAAGCTCTGGTAGATTGATGGAGTGTCAGCAAAGGACTAAAAGTGTGCAGTCCTCTCATTTGTCTCATTTGATACTGTGCTGTTGAGCTATCATCAAAGCTTTCTGCCCAATTAAAGAGTCCATCAGCAGCAGGGATATGGGAGGACAAGAGATCAGCTTGGCAGTGAACTGAGAGAAGAACGGAAGACACCTAAAAAAGTGCTAACTTAGGATACAAAAATGGATAAGTCATGATCCCCAGTGATGATGGGGTCTGAGAGCTCATGACAATGTGCAAGCAAAAAAGAGTTGAGGACATCCAAAGAATGAGGCCAGAAGAAAAGAGTAAGAACATGGGTATCCTCAGTATTCAGGAAAACAGGCATCAAACCACCAATGCAGATTCCTGGTGATTATTCAGAAAATGTAGGAGAATGAAGAGATGTTAGACTTGCAAATACTCTTATAAAATCATGGATGTCTAGGAGAAGAAGTCTTTCATTGCTGATGAAATAAATCAACAGGCAGGTTTCAGGTCATGTGGTGAGATACAGACTGTAACACTGAGCCAGAAATAAGTGTAAGAAGGTGTTATAAAAGCAGTTTCAGATGGAGTGGAAACTGAAGCAGTATGACCTGTGTATAGATGGGAAAAAAATGAAAATAATTTATTTAATCCATCCATTTAGAAATGGAAGCAGTGTTTATTGTTGTTTGTGGAGGGGAGCAAAGAGGGTCAGCAGTCACATGGGAGACAGCAGAAACCTCTTGAAATTACTGACTGAGGAGGCCCCTCTGCTTATAAGCTGACTTGCCTGTGCTCATGAAGCACAGTAATAGTAATCCAGCCTGAAGTTCTAACCAACCTCCTACTTTGTGAACATATTATTATCAATATTACACATGAATGTCACGCAGTCATAATGCACTCCAGGCTTTTAAAAACAAGTAGTAATGTTTTCCTCCCTAAATATGCTATTGTAGTTTTATTTCCGGTCAATATCACACTTTTTTCTTTTTAGCTTGAGTATTCCTAGAGACTTCTTTTAGACTAGAATGACAATGTGGCATACAACTTCTTGATCACCCTAGCAAGGTTCTGCTTGGTTTAGTTGAATGAATCAGCTGAATATCTTTTCTCAGCTCTGCCTCAAAAAAAGCAAAAATTTGTCTGTTTGATCTACCGATGATTGACTCAATGAGCTGATGAAACCTCACTGGTGATTTACTTCCAGAGTAACTTTCAAGTGTGATTATTTAACAAAGCTCCAAAAAGCATATAAATAGGCAATATTTTAAAGGGAAGAATTATAGAAATAGTTACCACATATTTCCATAATAAAAGCCAAGCATTCTATGGAGAACACGTAGTGGAGTTATTTCATGGTAAGCTTATTCATCCCCTTGTTCTATTTTTATCACTTTTTTGTGTCTGTATTTATGTTCTGTATTGGCTTCAGGAGCATTCTCTTTTAATTTGGCTTGCAAATTAATTTCTCAATAAAATCATCATGATCAAACCATTTAGTTTGGTTAGAACCTTAACTATAATGTGCCTTTTTAACATTACCAGTTCAAAAAAATCTAATAGTAAATATTCCAAACAAATGTACTTAATGGTGCTTTCAATTTCATTTTATTGATCAAGCAAGCATGAAGGAGCACATAATGTGTTACTTTCTCTATTCGATATTTCTGGCCTTCCATCAAGACATCCATCTTCTTCAAGTAAGTTGTTATTTCTCCCCTCTGACGTAGCTTTTGCCCTATACACAATGTTGTAGGTTCCATAGCAGCAACAGTCACTGTTATTCCATTTATTAGGCAAACTCCAATGTACATTTTAATTACCTTCATCCCCTGGCAGCATTATACCCCATAACGTTACACAGCAGAGTGGAAACCAAGGCTCTGAATCTCGGCTGGTGCACTGACTGCTCATAACAACTTGCGTGACTTTATACACCTGCACGAGCCAGGGAAAGAGTTCGGTCCCGCACTTCACCCTCTAACCGTGTGGCCCCATAATACAGTGCCGACACTGCTAGCAGCCTGCCGTCAGCTGTGTATTGAGCTTGTAAGGCCTCAGTACAGAGGCTTGACTGAGCTGCTCTGTCCGAACTTTGCTTGCTCGGCCGGTACCTTCGTTTTACCTGTTTTAGCTGTGACAGCAATTTCTCTAATTCACCGGGTGTCTATGGCTAATTTGCTTTACTTTTGCTCATCTTTGCACGCTACGGTTGAAGGGTTAGATTGCAGTAACAAGCAGGTATTCTATCCAGAATACGATTTTTACGACTCTAACACAATGATGTAGTGTAGAGAAATAGGGGTCTGGTGTGATTGTAGGGGCCCTGAGAAGTGGAGACACCGGATGCAATGTGGAGGAGCAGAGGCATGGGATGAGAAGAGAGGGGACACGGCCTTGGCGCTGGAGATCCCACGACTCCCACCAACTCTCCAGTGGTCAGGTGAAGAAATGCAGACCCAGGGCTGGGCACACCTGGTTTTAGGGGTAACAAAGAGAACACAGATATAGTATCTGACATGTAAAATCCACCATATATAGTAAATTTGGATGTAACATGGAACTGTAAACCAAAACAGAGAGAAAGGTGTACAAGCGTGTTAGCAAGCACTTGAAAATGACCCTAAGCAGAAGAAAGGAGAAGAAAAAAAAAAAAAAGAGGAAAAAAAAGAGAAAAAAGAGAGAGGAATAGAAGAAGAAACCATCAACATGAAAATCGTAATCCTCCCAGCGAAGGACTCCAGATGCTGGCCACTCACAGTGTGAAACCACTGACCTCAGGGCCTAAAGGAGCAGAGAAAGGGTGAGCATAACACCCAAAAAATGCTGGAAACTAAGAAATGAGTTACAATTTTAATTGTATTATTGCTATTATTGTGACTTTTTCTGTATATAAGTACTCCACCTGCATTATTCTTCTTTCTTTTTTCTGTAATAATTGTATCTAGACTATTAAGGTTATACTAACAGTAAATTGATGCCTTTAATTATATATTTGTAAAGTGTGCTTCCTTTTTGCCTTTAAACAATGTTTTGAATGCAACAACAGTACCTTTCAACTGAAGTTTGTAAATTCCATATGGGAAAAAACCCTATTATATTCTTTATGCTTACTGGAGGGCTATAAAATCCTGTTCTGAATGGAATATTGGCAATGATGGCATTGTTTGCATTAAAAGGTAGGATTCAATAAAGTGTGTAAAGGTCTAACTGATCCCATAGCATATGCATAAGAGACACTTGCAAGTGAATTTGAAATGCTGAGATGTGTTGTGGCTACTTGTATGTTCCCTGTATTTTTTTTCCTCATAGCAAGCTGCAGTTCTAGATTATTCACAGCACCCCTGACAAAGCAATCTACACATCTGTTCAAATGGTGTTCCTGGATATATTTTACAGTTGGCTGTCAATTCAACCTCTGTAATACACTTCAAATACAAAAGCAAAAAAAAAAAACCCCAAAATTCTAAACTGGCAAAGCTGGGGTTAACAAATATTTTGCTCTGCTGCAGTTACACTTATGTTTAGCCTAATTTTGAGGTTATTTATCAGATTCATATCCTCAATACATGTCCCTTATCATGTATTCTCAGCGCTGTGCTTCTGCTTATGGTCAAAAGCCTCTGTAAACAACTTCAAATATTTTTATAAAGCACATATGTACTGTTAGCATTTTTCAGTTTTTTTCTTTAAGATTATTAGGATGTTAGTCAGTCTGTTTAGCACCTTTGTGAGCTATGTTCTAGTTTGGAAAACCAAATCAAACAACATAAATGAATTTTCCGAAGAAACAGAGAGAAATAGTGTGGCATAGTATTTGCATTCCAAAGTTTCTTGATCTTGCCAGATGAATAGTATCCCACACAGAAGAAAGAAAACAGGCACAACAGTTTTACAGTTTCCTATGAAAGTAATTTCTTCCTGTGCAAAACAAGGCCAAAAAAAAAAAAAAAAAGAAAAAAGATGAAAACAGAATGCAGCGTTATGTTAATATCAGTACATACAGATACACACAAAAGGGAGGGGATAAATTAAGGTCAATCACATTGTAAATGTAGCATTTCTTAATGTATGAGCACTTGCTTTCGGATGAGGAACGCTGGACATTTTTCAAATTCACCTGAATTTAAAAATAGAAAAATGCAATAAGCAATCCGTCTTTATCTTGTTTTTAATACATCAGTAGGATATGAATTAGCATGAATCTTTAATACGCAAGCTACCAGAGTAAAAGTTATAGCTGGTAGAACAGGGACTTGCTAGCCCAGGGAGAGAATGAGCAATGTGTTGTGTCTGGGAAACAGTATGGGATTAGTCTATAGTGGCGCACACTCATTTTTCTTCACCCGTTAGGAGCCAGAGCCACACATCTTGCATCCTGAAACTGTAGGTAGTGGAGTGCACTCCTGCATATACATAAGTCTGCATGTATATGAGTCATTCCAGGATGAAAGGTCCTCTTCCTCTGAGATTGCTCCAAGTGGAGTTTTCTGCCCGGGCCCAAATCTTCATAGGTATTTAATACAGCAGGTTAACGGACCCCTCACAGTTGGAAAAATAAAAGAAAAAAAGCCACAGAACTGTAAACAATATTCAACAATACTTTGTGAGGAAAATATGCATTCTCTGGAGGTCTCTTCCTGCCTCCTAAATTTCAGGTGTCTGTAGCAATTTGTAAATATTATAGCTCTTCATAAAAAATAAAATAATAAAATAAAATAAATAAAATAAAATAAATAAAATAAAATAAAATAAAATAAAATAAAATAAAATGGTTGTTTACAGTGATAAATATTAGTCACACAAAACAAGTGCAATCAGCTTGCCATTTTACATAACATATCCACGCAGCTCTATCTCACAATAGCACCACAGCTGCTCTGTAGGTTAGTTAAGGCTGATTTAGATATGCAGTTAAGCAGTCATCTCTAATTCCTCTCAAATATTTGGATTTAATCCCTGCTTACATATGATACTTTTTTTTTTCAAAATATATTTTTACAGTCTTCAACAGAGACTATATTTTTGGTTTATTTTCTTTTGCATTGAGATATGTTCAGGTGCCACAGCTGCAGCTGCTAGAAACTACATAAATAAGCGTTCGTGTCTCTGATTGCCACTTTCCCTTTTTTTGCCTCTGCTTAATAATTTGCTTGATATTGAATTCTTTTTCTGATATGTTACATATTTCCTACTCAGGCTTGGACAGTTCAGCAAAGAAATCCAAGCCAGGAAGGTCTGCAGAGAAACATGAATGTTGCCACAGGCAAATTACAGGAGTATTGGAACGGCATTCTTCAGGAAAAAGATCACACCAGAAACTCCATTCTCATCGAGTCTCCACAAGCATATAGAACATCACATAATTTACTGTTCTCACGTTTGCAGGTGATATAATGTACCCTGACTGTGGTAGGAGCTACGACTTTGCATGTGGATGTTATTTTTCAGGTTTTGGATACATACAACGCTGTTTTTCTGTATTGTAAGGGAAGGTATTATAAAAATGGCATATGATGATTTTTTTTTAGACTGCTGGTTTGTTGAGTCTTACAGTTTACATGCATAAGCCTGAACTTTTTTTGACTGCTTTTTATACAACTATGCTTATGTTCTATATACCTGTCATATAAATGAGCAGCTACATCTCTTGATCTGTACTGTTACTATAATATTATCATAACGACAGCAATTCTGTTAGATTTTGAAGCACAGATTATTAATTTGAGTATTTCGTGAAACACAAGCAATTTGAAGTATCAATATCGTGCCCTAACAAGAAAATATAAAGTAGTGATATTGATATGCTTCTGTGTTAAATGTTCTTTGACTACATATTTATATTTGAGGAATACACAAGATAAAATAAAGAAAGCAATTTTTTTGTTAATTTTGTCATGCAGTGGTGACTCCTGAAGTTTGTATCATAAAAACCCCAGAGTGGCTACTATTACCCATGCATGCAGTGCAAGGGGAAAAATATTACTGTGAAATGGCTTGAGGATACTTGTAAGGAAGGTTAATTCCCTTCAGTACTGTCTGAACCTGGTAGCACATGAAGAACAATTTGAATAGATGAAAATGACAGTGGATGTAGCTGAGGATACTACTCATGACAGAAAGCATACTAATTAGTTAATATTTAAACGAACACTTAAAACTGTTCCTTTTAGTATCTAAACCAAAGTACGAATTTTCCTTTCTAACCAGACTCTAATCCTGCTTTGCTATGAAGTCTAATCAATAACAAGATAGGTAAATAGGTATTTATTTAATGGATTTCTGGGTAGGTTGATACTGGTCAGGAATCATAAAAATTCCTATGCACTTAATAATATTCTGTATTCCATGCTGTACTAACAATTTGAAACCCCATTTGCCTGAAATAGTCTGACATACAATGGGTTTTACTGCTGTGGTTCAGGGAAAACGATATTATGTGATTGTGGAACTACCAATTTTTTCCCTACTTTTTCCTCCTCTTTCCCACTGTAACATATAAAACTATACAGCTGCACACAGAATTTCAGAGGAATGGTCAGCAGTGGAGACATGCCAATTTAGTAATTTTGGACTCATTCCTGAAATTCCAAATACCTATTTGATTACACTGCAGTTGTCTACAGCGACTCCCTTTCCTCTGTTGTAGCAAAACTTGTGACATATGAAATCACTGTATCTGAGTTTTCAATGGAAAAGAATCAGAAAAAGACAAGGGAAAGGTAAAGTGCATGAGTGGCAATTCGGTCCAGTTCTGGGCTCTCCAGTACAAGACAGATATGGACATTCTGGAGTGAGTCCAGCAAAGGGCCACGAAGATCTTTAAGAGAGTGGAGCGCATGCCATATGAGGAGAAGCTGAGAGCTGGGATGGTTTAGCCTGGAGAAGATAAGGATCAGGGGAATCTTATCAATGTGTATAAAATACCTCCTGGGATGGAGTGAAGAAGATGGAGCCAGGCACTTCTCAGTCATGTACAGTGACAGGACAAGAGGCAATGCTCACAAACTGAAATGCCAGAAATTACATTTAAACATAAGAGAAAGCTTTTTTACCATGAGGGCTGGACTAGATGATCTCCACAGGTCTCTTCCAAAATAAGTAATTCCATGAATTTGTGATTCTACAAATCCAGCAACAATCACGGGTAACTATTGAAATATTCAGAATTTAATTCAGAACCAAATAATTTCATCCTCAAATAAAATAAGAGAGCTTTATATATCAGTTCCATATATTAAAAATCAATCCCAAGCTCAAGCAGAATAAATATTTACTGTAAATCTTTGTGAGACTTTTCAAAATTTGATGTAATTATGGTAAGAAATGCACATGCAAAATTGGCCAGTTAGTATACTGTAACCAAAATGTCATTGCCTGTTACTGAAATGTCATTCATTCTTGAAGACAGGTCTGAGTTATATAATAAAAAAATATTTTGTGACTTTGTGTTATTGGTACATATAAGTATGTATAAGAGTCATACAAGAATGCTATGGAGGAGAAAAAATGATATATTTTTATCTAGAAAATAAATATAGCATTTGCAGTTCTAAATTACTACAGTTCAAGTAAGATTGCAGTACAAGTGGACAGCTGAGAAAAATCAAATTGGCGAATAAATTATTCCATCCCACCAAAAAGTATGTTCTCAATAAAATGCTTATATTTTGCAAAATTGCTTTTCAACTCAGGTTTTATTTTTAGAACCCTTTAAATTCTAGGTTCCATATTTGTTGTGTACTCGACAAATTGTAAAACTTACCCAAACTTGTGTAAAAAAGCCTATGAGTTAGGAGCTCAGTGAACATAAAGCTGTTCTGTAACTCATGTTTTCTTTTTTTTTTAACTTGGACAAGGTGCATTGTTAGTCAAGAGTCATTTTGCTATTAAGGTGTATTCTTTTAATCATAGTAGGGTGAGCTAAACTGCAGTATCTAGTGGGTTTTCTTGACAGGAGAGATACACACAGATAAAAAAAGAAGAAAACAAGTCCTTCTTCAGCACTCTTCTTGCAAGTGGAATAGACAAAGTTTCTCCAAAAATTAGCTGCCAAATTATATGGGGTTCTTGATTTCTCCAATCTGGTAAGCCAGTCTTTTTCAGCCTCATATATAGCAGAATCATAGCACTTCCACAATTACATGATCCTTCCTGTCCTGCAAGAACAGCCAAGTTACTTGCTAAATATGTTCATTACCAGCAAGTTCTAGCTGATTTATTAATATTACTTCATAATTGATGGATTTTCTACCATTGAAAGGTTTTGAAGATCACTGGGCAGGAGGTGATATACTGGCATATTTGGAGGTGGTTTGGATGCTAAGTACACAACACTGTTTTGTTTTCTTAAATATTAATTAGTGCATAGTGTTCCAGTTGTTTTGTAATGAGAAACCACACTGTGATAAGTGACTGTTTTTCCTTTTGCCCCTCACCAAGAAAAGCAGAAAGAGTGCCAACTCAAAGGGCAAACCATTCAATAAGCTCTTGAAGAAAAAAATCATCTATTCTGAACTCTGAAGTTAGATCACCTGAATGGAAGATTAGGGAACCCCAATAAGAGGGAACTTCAGAGATGAAAGGCCTCTGGTCAGTCCTTCAAGATCTATGTAGGTTTCAAGATTTTGAAAGCTGGAATTACTAAAGCTTCATTCATCCTTTATGAAAGAAAATCACCAGGAGATGGGTCCAGCAGATAACGAGGACATTATCTTTATTGCTTTTAATTTTGTTCATATGCCAAGGTCATCCACTCAGTCCCATCTATGGGCCTCCTAGATCCAGAGCGGAGGTAATGAAGAATGAAGACAAGGCAGTACTGGAGAGGTTAAAAGGACAACTACTTTAGACACAGATGTGCCCTACAGAGGGCTACCTTAATTACCACAAAAGGGTCGTCCAACGCAAGCTGCCTATTGCAACGCTTTAGAGTGATCCCTGGGACATCTAACTCCTTGACCAAGCTAGGAAATTCTTCAGCAAAAAGGTAGTTAACATACACCAAAACTGTGCCAAGGACTGATTTACCATTTTAATATTGTTGCCGGTTTAATTATATTCTAGTACCTGGGAATGTTTAATTTACTAATATAAACACAGCCTTAGAAGTTAGTTTTAGAGTGTAAGGGGGGGAACAAATTGACAGAAGACACAAATATGCCAAAAAGTGGTTGAACATCAGAAAAAAGTATTCAGGGACACTAGAGCAAGATGTAAGAAGCATTAAAGGCTACATGCAGGGTTTATAAATCACACAAGGCCTAATTAAATTAAAATAATCCATTTTTTGAGCACGAAAGTATAATTAGTTCACCACAGTAATCTGAACCTATGCTTTGTCCACAAATGACTTCTGTTGGTTACTGTTTGGAATTAACATTTCAGTTACAACCAGATTCTAAACAGATAGTAGAAACAGCAGATCAAATATGTCACATACTGTTCATTTCAATGCAAGAGGCAGAGACAAATAACTCTTTCCTCGAATTACCAGCAGTATGCAGTGGCATTATGGAGAATTTAAAAATCTACCCATTTTAGTCATTGTATTTAGTCATAAATGCCCTATAGTATCCAAGATCTACCTCCATTACCGTATTAGCTTAACTGGCTGATCAAAGTATAAGATCATAGGCCAAGTGAGATGAACTCATTGAAAACTGATCATTGATTCTTTTATTCGTAATGCAAGTACTTAAACTGTTGCTTATATAACATTTTGCTTCCAATGGACTATACTTATAAACTCAGTATCTCAGGAAAGGAACTTGCATTGTCAACAATTCTGTTTAGCTCTATTAAAATGATTAGTAAAACTATACCCTCCTGTAGTGATTATACCAGAGAACATTGAATTCTGGAAATCAGCATCTGCATGACTGAGGCCTGATTATGTCAAAAGTACGTGTCAGCACTCAAAAATAAATCAGTTTAATAGCTGCTGATATCTTTTTAAAAGAATAACAAAGCAAGGTCCTATCTGAGTAGGACATTGATCCCAGAAGAGAACATGATATATTTCTAACAAAAATGCTAAAAATTATGGTCAGTATGGTGGATTAAAACAATATAATGACCACACAGGGACTTCTGTGACTATAGGGTGAATGTATACTTTTTCTTATGTTTACATATATATATGTGCATGCACATGATAAAACTATACGTTCAGGGGCAAAATGAATTTTAAAGGTGTTAAGAAACCTCATTTTCCAATGATTTCAGATTCCATTTTGGATTATCCCCACATATACAAGAAAAAAAGTTTAGTATTGTCCCTAGAGTGCATTTTTAGAGCTACAGATATAACAATGATTCTTAAATTTACTAACAGACAGTGGAAATGTAATGTGCACACACAAAATCTTTTTATGCAAACCATAATGTAGAAGAGGATAGGTGAATAAAGAAAGTCCTATACGGCATATATCCTTCTAAAAAGCAAGGGCCTCAAGTGCGATTTTAAATCACAAATCATTGAAAAACACAAAGAAAAATAAAAATAAAGCAAATCAGACCAAATATATAGGTAATCTTGCTTTTAATAGACTTTAACATGTATTACATGTCAGCTAGAATGCAAAGCAAAATGTCAGATCACTATAAAGTCCAAATGACTGGGTAATAATCAATCAATCAATCATTTATTTAAGGCAAAATACGTAATCACATAGAGAGGTTAGATACATATAGGATTGCTTTTACATACTGCCAAATACATTGATGCTTTGGGAAAAAACAGCCGACATGTACAAATCATGACCTATTTCAGGCAATGTGACAATAGTATTTGTTTCTTTTTGTTCCAGAGTGCATATAAACAAAACCACCTGTGTTTTACTTCAAACTTATTGTAATTTTTTACATCATAAAAAACCTTGAGTTGTACCTCCCTAAAGAACATTTAGTTAGATGGTTTATGTGAGCAAGGTATAGTTAATGGTATTTTTTTCCCTATATGTGCATAGAGTTGTGTTCAGGGAAATTTTTAGATCAAATTAATCCAATGGGAAAGCTTACCTTCAGGTTCAGGTTTATTTCTAATTCCTGATATGTTTAGAAAATAATAAACAGCTTCTACTCTTTCCTACTGTGAACAACATCAGTTGCCAGAGCTACAGTAAACGGAGAGCAAGAGATGTGTGAAAAAAGCACCAGTTTCCTCAGCTGCTTCTGCTGACCTCAAAGAAGAGCTGTGGGTTTGTAATGGTAAGATGAATGTCAACAATAGCTGAAAGAAGCTTCAAAAAAAAGAGTCAAGGAGCAATTTATGGCCCAAATGGCTTGTAATTACTTCTGCTGGCCAACAGGTACAGAAAGGTTGCTTGTCAGCTCCCTAGGAATTGCTTCCAAGCTATTAATTTCATTTTTCCACCTTGTATAACCCGTTTTCTGTTCTCTTCTTCACCTCACACTGACGGGACATTAGAAGAACTAACAAACAGCTCCCCCCCCCCCCCCCAATTCTTCTCGCTTCTGCCCCTGGAGTAAAAAACCAAACTGTCATCACTATTATTTTCTCTGTTAGAAAGTAAAAGAGGAAAGTATTAAAAAGGAAGAATCAGGTTTTTCATCTGTGGGCTGTGGTGGATATAGTGTTATAATATAGTGTTATAATATTCTAAAATGAAAGCAAGCCAAGAGCTTATAGGACTATAAAATAGAGAGTGGTAGGTCTAACGTGAAAAACAGATGCTACAGGAGTGCAAAACAAAGCACTGCAGACATCAGTGATGGATAAGACTGAGAGAAGAAGAGAGTGGCTAATACAAACACAGCTTAAGTTAAAGGGACAGAAAAAAAAGAGGAAAAAAAAAGAAATAATGGCAATGGGATAAAAGGCAACAAGGCAGAGAAAAGAAGCAAAAGCAAACAAAAGGGTAGTTGTGTTTCAGCCAGCAGGTAAAGTCAAGGCAGGCCAGTTTAGCCCTATGACCACTGAAGATCATACTTCTCTAACTGGAAGTATGTTAGAGTTTTAACTTCATAAAATACAAAGAATTGGAACAAACTGCTTTATGTCCTGTAAGAAGAGGGAGCTCAAAATCTTAGGCAGCTTCCCTTACAGTGCATGTTAGTAGTAGAAAAGGATGAAAGTCAGTTTTAGGCTAAGATTGAAAAGTTCCAATTTAAGACTAAATTTAGTTCTCCCACAATTCAAAATAGGGTGTGATCAATTTTTTTTGAGTATTCTTTTGGGCTCTTGTTTTAGTTCTGCTGCAAGTAGCATTAATCTGCTGTAGATTTCAAAATGAAAAGTATTCAGCTGTCAGTCCCACCTTTGGGTTTAACGCTATCTCGGCTGAACATGGAAATGTTGTCACTGACAGAATGGTCCTAGAAGACGCTTTATGTAAAAGTCATTTTACTGTAAGGTTAGACTTATTCTTCTGATCTAGTGCAGAACAGTTTGACATCAAGCACAGTTGCCGGTGGGAAAGAAAAGCACAGAGAAAATGGAAACAGGGAGAACATTCATGCTGTATTTTACAGGGAAACTTCAAACCGCTATCAGATAGCACTGGGGCTGTATTAGCTCCAAACCCGGAGGTTTTGTGCTCTAACTGGTACTGTAGATTGGTATCTTTACCAAAGAAGGTGAAAAACAAAGTGACGTGACTGGGCAAAGATAGATAATTCCTGAAATTCAGCAGCTGGCTGCTGCTGTGGCAGCTGAGTTTCAAGAGCAGGGAAATGCAGTTAGCAAAATCAGATTGAGCCATCACTAACAAGTAACCTCATCTACAGGAGTCTGCATGGTTAGCTAAATCCAAACAGTCCCTGGGCTAGCATTTCAGCAGGCAGTATTTTATCCTGCTAGCAGCAGCCAGTGGTCCCAAGTGAATTCTTTTTTTGTCACTATCATTTCTGTCTTTGCCATCCTATAACATATTTCTTTGAGCAGTTACCATATCCATTTTTTATTCACTTAAGCTTCTATTTTTGCTGAGAGGTAATATAGCACTGCCTGCCTATGCCTCACCCTGCCACGGAGCACATTTCTGCCTCTGGTAGATGTCACTTCCTAGTAAACACGAAACCTCATCTGCACCTTTGCAGAACTCTGTATGTGACAAGTCAGGCTGCAGACAGTGCTCCTTGAAGAGGCAGGCAAATGGAGCAGATACTTATGCCCAACAGCAGTGTGTAATGCTATTTTCACCAGTTAATTCTGATCCCTCCTTGCATGCCTATGGAAATCTGTATTGGGTTTGCATGGCAAGGTTTTGGTAGCGGGGGGGAGCAACAGCGGTGGCTTCTGTGAGAAGCTGCCAGAAGCTTCCCCTGTGTCTGACAGAGCCAATGCCAGCCGGCTCCAAGATGGACCCGCCCCTGGCCAAGGCCAAGCCAGTCAGTGATGGTGGTTGCACCTCTGGGATAACAGAGTTAAGAAGACAAAAAAACCACCAGGAGCTTTTGTAGCCAGAGAGAGGAGTGAGAAGGTTTGAGAGGAACAGCTCTGCAGACACCAAGGTCAGTGCAGAAGAAGGGGCAGGAGGTGCTCCAGGCGCCGGAGCAGAGATTCCCCTGCAGCCCCTGGAGAAGACCATGGTGAGGCAGGCTGTCCCCCTGCAGCCCATGGAGGTCTGTGGTGGAGCAGATATCCACCTGCAGCCTGAGGAGGACGCCACATCGGAGCAGGTGGATGCACCCGAATGAAGCTGTGACCCCATGGGAAACCCACGCTGGAGCAGGCTCCTGGCAGGACCTGTGGCCCCATGGGGCACCCACGCTGGAGCAGTTCATGAAGAACTGCAGCCCGTGGGAAGGACTCATGTTGGAGAAGCCCATGGAGGACTGTCTCCCATGGGAGGGACCCCACGCTGGAGCAAGGGAAGAGTGTGAGGAGTCAGCAGAGACAACGTATGATGAACTGACCACAACCCCCATTCCCCGTCCCCCTGTGCCGCTCAGTGGCAAGAGGAAGAGAAAATTGGGAGTAAAGTTGAGCCCAGGAAGAAGGGAGGGGTGGGGGAAGGTGTTTTTCAGATTTGGGTTTATTTCTTGTTATTCGACTGTGATTTTACTGATAATAAATTAAATTAATTTTCCCCAAGTGGAGTCTGTTTTGCCCATGACAGTAACTGGTGAGTGATCTCTCCCTGTCCTTATCTCGACCCAGGAGCCTTTTGTTATGTTTTCTCTCCCGTGTGCCGCTGAGGAGGGCAGTGACAGAGCGGCTTTGGGGGGCACCTGGCCTCCGGCCAGGGTCAACCCACCACAAAATCTACCACTGTGCCTTGCACATACTGGCACTGATTTCCAAGGTGCCCTGAAATCACAACAACGGCTGGAGCAGGGAGTTTAAGCACTCGCGGCTACAGAATTACTGCTACAATGGAATACAGTCAACAAGCAACATACTGGCATGACTTCACTATTTTTGATGATGAAGAACACAGATTCAAATCCTAGGAACAATTTGTATAAAATTTCTATGACACCTTTAAGGTAAATATTACTTCCAAATAGTGACAAGTAGGTATAATCTCTATTGCTCACTGTAAATTATTTTTATTAAAGAATTCATTTGAAATAAGGAGAAATCTCCCACAGGTAGACTATATAAACAAAGCTCAAGTCACTCTCTGGTAGGTCAGGCTTCAATTAAACTCTTAGGGAACTTATCTTTGCCAATGGTAGTTATTAAAAACAAGCACAAAGAAATGAACGTTAACTAGAAGAGGGTATGGTAGCATACAACAGGTCATTGCCAACAACACAATGTTTTTTAAAGTAGCTTTTTCAGTGGGTGCAAAGCCTATTTCTTAAAAGAATAATAACAATGAACAATGGAAACACGGTATCCATCTAAAAATATTCACAAAATGAATGAAACTCTTATGTACTTTTTTGCATAAAAGTTTAATGTGAATGTCTGAAGTAATGACAATCATTTTGAAAATTAACATGAACTACCTGAAAAGAAAGTCAACCACAAGGGTGCAATGAAATAAATGTGAGATGCCTTAAATATTTTCATGGGGATAGCTGTAAAGCTTATGTACTACTTCTCGGCAGTTAGTTGCATTTATTAATACATGAAGCACAAATTACTAGATGTTTTGGAATTTGTGAAATCAACTCCTTGAGTGAATTGTTCCAGAGACTTAGGCGTTCACAAGATAATTAGCAATTACGTCTGGCTTTAGTGTCATTTAGCAATCCCAGCGATACTTATTGTTTATACAAGTATCATGATTGACTATTTTCTCCATAAATTAGATGACATTATGGGAAATGATATTGTAAAAATAGTTACTTTATGGAGGATGATTTATTCTTCTTAGTGGCAGAGATTAAACGCTTCGTTCAGGACCCCACTCTTCCTTTTGGGCGATCCTTAATGAGCTCACCAGTATCTCTCCTTCCTCCGCCGAAGGTTAAGTGATACACAGGTACAAGTGGAGGCATATTTCTAACCACAGATTACAGCATTAGAGACTCCTCTGAGGCAGAAGTGGTGAGTGTGAACTGTGCTGCCTGATGGAGAGAGGTTGAGATCACCAGTTACGAGACTTCAGTAAATTCTGGCTTCCCTTGTAAATTTAAATCAGATTGCAAAACTGATTATTTTCAAGACAAGATGAGGTTCTCAAAATTTTTTTGAGAACAGTAAAATCCTTATGCCAGTTAAAGTCTAACTCCAAAGGTTGCTCAGTATTTGGCTTCTCATTTTATTAACATTCTGTAATAAATGTCCAAGGAAGTATTTATATTTGCCTAAGGTTCACTTTATTTGGAATCCTCTCTCATACCGGATTTGACCTTCACAAATTCCGTTCCATAAGGCGTGACCTTTAGATTAGCCTCCCGTGTAAAGAAGTGACTACGCTATCTGATGCTTTTCATTCTGCAAGTTACTAAACCAAAAATATATGAATAATTTTAAATATCTGTTAAAAATATCCCATTCTGCTAATGTATTCCAAACAAAATAACTTCTTTTGTAGTATGTTGAAGGTCCCAAGAGTGTTTTCATTGTTTATTTCTTAATAACCTTAAAAAATTTAAAACTTTTTGTTACACACAGACTTTTCCCCTGTGTTTACCAGAAATATGAGCACATTTGGAGTGGAAAGAGCTTCATAAACACAAATTCAACTTACGTATTTTTCTGTGCCATTAAAATGTTAATAATTTAATAGCATTTCATTATAAACATATTCAGATGCCAAAGAAACTGGAAAAAAAAAAATTAGTCTGAGAAATGTGCACATGTTGCTGTTGAGTCAAATGCTGGCAATAACAACACGACGACATATTTAGAGTGTGTTCTTTAAAAAATATCACTTTAGAAATGCTACAGTTATGAAATATGAAAAATTAATGGACAGGAAATATGAAAAATTAACAGACATAAATTGAACAAAAGTGATTTGGAGTTGATACAGGGAAAAATAATTTCACCCTGTGGATGATGATGCATTGCAGGTGGTTGTCCACACAGGTGTCCTGGGTTTGGCTGGGATAGAGTTAAGTTTCTTCCTAGCAGCTGGTGTAGTGCTGTGGTTTGGATTTAGTATGAGAATAATGTTGATAACACACTGATGTTTTAGTTGTTGCTACGTAGTGCTTATACTAAGTCAAGGACTTTTCAGTTTCTCATACTGCCCTGCCAGCAAGGAGGCTGGGGGTGCGCAAGAAGCTGAGAGGGGACACAGCCAGGACAGCTGACCCAAACTGGCCAAAGAGATATGCCATACCATATGACGTCATGCTGAACAAAAAAACTGAGGGTAGTTGGCCAGGGGAAGGGGATGAGGGCCGCTGCTTGGGGGCTGACTGGGCATCATTCGGGGGTGGTAAGCAATTGCATTGTGCATTACTTGGTTTGATGATGATGATGATTTCCCTTTCCTTTTCTGTCCTATTAAACTGGTTTTATCTCAACCCACGAGTTTTGCCTTTTTTTCCTCCGATTTTCTCCCCCATCCCACTGAGGGGAGTAAGCCAACAGCTGTGTGGTGGTTAGCTGCCTGCTGGGTTAAACCACAACAACGGGCTGTGCAGTCTCCATCCTTTTCAAGATTTTCAAGACCTAAGCAACCTTGTCTGACCTCATAGCTAACCCTGCTGAGCAGAAGGCTGGAAAAGAGACCTCCTGAGGTCCCTTCCAGGCTGAGTTACCCTTTGGTCCTAAGAAAATTGTTCCTATTACCCAGTTTTGTCTACTGGTAAGAAATCATCATCAAGCATAAAGATTCACTCAGTCGGCGAGAAACACAGCAGCAGCAACGGTAAGTTCTGTGTCTGAGCACTAGACTGAGGCACACAGGGGGTTCCTGGAGCCAGGGAAACCCAAGGGAGAGCAGAGAGACTGCCAGGGACTGGCAGCTCTTATGAGCAAGGCTGACGTGGCTTGGGCGTTGCAAGGAGCAACCGTGGGAGATTTAAACGGCCCAAGGGAGTGCTAGCGACCCTGAAAAATGCAAGCAGGGCGTGGCGGGGCCACGCCACGCCACGCCACGCCACGCCACCTGTTTGTGGGTCCACAGCCCAGGGAAGTGCTCTAGGTCTCTGCCAAAATGGTGGACACTCGCCTCAGAGCTAAAATGAGTGTTCCTACAGAGAACATCTCCCCTGAGTTGTCTGATACCTCCACACAGACAGAACTGGCAAGGAAGGGGACTTCAATGCAGGTGTTAGGTTGCAGCGAGTGCCCAGATCCATCTCCTGGAGAAAAGGTAAGTACTTGCACAAGGTGTGCACAGGTTGATGATCTGTTACGTAAGGTGGCCAAGTTGCGGGAAACAGTTAACAGGGTGCACAGTATTAAAGGAGTTGAGATGGAGACAGGTGGTTTCATAACGAAGTTCCTGTAGCGGCCACCACAGAGAATGAGGCACCTTGGACTCTGGTGACCCACAAAAGCAGGACTCTGCTTCAGTCCCCACCCTCCAGCCTGGCAACCAAAACAAGGTATGAAGCTTTAACAGCTGCAGACACTGATAAGCAAGGCCTGCAAAGAGAAACTGTACCAGCAGCACCCAGTGGATACCATAAAAAGAAATTATGAGTGCTCGTAGTGGGTGACTGTCCATTAAGTGAGGGGGCACTGAAGTGCCCATCTGCTGACCTGACAGGGAGTCACAAGAGGTATGCTGCCTTCCGGGAGCTAAGGTCTGAGACGTTGCCGAGACGGTGCCACAGCTTGTCAAGAGCACAGACTGCTCTCCACTGCTACTCTTTCATGTGGGCATGACTGACACTGCAAGCCAGAATCTGATCAGAATCAAGGAAGGCTATAAAGCCCTGGGGGTGCAAGTGAAAAACATTGGTGCCCAAGTGATCTTTTCCTCCTTTTTACCAGTTGGAGGAAAGGGGACAACCAGAAATAGATGTATAATGCATATCAAGTCCTGGCTACGTGGCTGGTACCATCACAAGGGTTTTGGCTTTTATGACAATGGGACATTCTTCGATTCCTGTAACCTGTCAGGGAGGGATGAGATCCACCTGTCTAGAAGAGGCAAGGGAATCTTTGGCAGCAGGCTGGCCAGCTTGGTGAGGCAGGCTGTAAACTGAAAGACTCGGGGGGGGGGGGGGGTCCATTGCATCCAACTGGGGAATAAGCCAGGCCAACCAGAGCAGCAGCAAATGTTCCTTAGCTGCCTCCCAAGATGAGAACCAGAAGGCCAGCCACTCCAAGGGTGTGTGTGCCTATGGTAGACCCTCTTGCAACCCTCCAGGGAAACTTCCATGCTCGATTACCTCTCTGAAATGCCTGTACACCAACAGACACAGCATGGGGAATAAACAGGGAGAACTAGAGGTCTGCGTGTGGTCACAGGGCCATGATCTCATTGCAATTAGAGATATACAGTGGGATAGCTCATGTGACTGGAACGCTGTTGTGGGTGGCTACATACTCTTTAGGAAAGAGAGGCCAGCAAGGTGAGGTGCTGGAGTTGCTCTTTATGTGAGAGAGCAACGGGACTGTATTGAGCTCTGCCTAGGGGTGGAGGAAGAACAAGTTGAGAGCTTATGGGTAAGAATTAAAGGGCAGGCTAATATGGGAGACACTGTTGTGGTTGTTTACTACAGGCCACCAGTAGTTGCTGAGAACATCTGATACCAATGACATACCTACCATATGCAAAATGCTAGAGTAAATGCAGTCTTTCCCAATGAGGCTTGAGAGATCCAAGCATTTTTACTGTTTATCTTTTTGACACATATTTTAACATCTCCTTGAATTTTTTCCATCTTTTTGCTCTGTAAAACTTTGTTCATTCTGTTGAAGAGACCAATGGTCACTGGTAACCAACAGCCTTTTTGGTTCCAATAAATCATTACCATAATTTTGCTGTCAGTTTTATAAATAAGCTCTAAAGATTGCATGTGAATACACTGATGATTCAGTGTACATTTTAGTAATACATATATTGGATTTGTATTTATTATTATAAATAAAAATCCAAGTACATTAGAATTAATAAATAGAAAAGTATGTTATTGATATATTTGCTTACTTTATAATGCTACTAATATTCAATTTAATTAGTTTTTAGCAATCTCTAAACTATACTTTCCTGCCTACAAAATATTACAGAAAGTAATTGCCTTAAATTTTGTTTGAAAACATGTTTTGGGCAGCAGTCCTACTACAAACTAGATATTCTGAAAATATCTAAAGCCTCAATCTGAGCAGGCTTTTATTACTAATAAGAAAAGTATCAAATGTTTAGTTCTATTCAAAGAAGAAAAAGTATGAACTTTTGTTGATTCTTTTTCTCCACCACTCACCCCCTGCCCTTTCATAGACTTAGTAATTCAACCAATGTGGATATTTTTTGCTTTTGAGAATAGCCAGTTGCAACTAAATTCATCTTCCTATTCAGCTGCTGCTATCTGATCTCCCATGACACCTTTAATTAAAAATTCCAGAAAGAATGTTGTGTCATTAATACGCTGTCCAGAATATTAAGCAAATCTATAAAGCAATTTTTTAAAAATACAAGGTTTTTTTGTTTAACACAAATAATTGTAATTATTCCTGTATGGATAGACCGTGGTACTACGGTGGACAAAGATGTGTAACAAATACAATAGCAGAACACTTTTTATTATATTTATACTGAATTACAATGAGAAAGTTTAGTTCATCCAGCTTTACTGAAAAAATACCAGAAAAGGAATATTTTTTTCTTGGTATATGCATATGGACAAACACCACTGCTATGGG
This sequence comes from Grus americana, assembly GCF_028858705.1. Taxonomy (NCBI): domain Eukaryota; kingdom Metazoa; phylum Chordata; class Aves; order Gruiformes; family Gruidae; genus Grus; species Grus americana. The sequence goes on along the minus strand of NC_072853.1, from coordinate 86,848,658 downwards.
TGTTGATGTGAAGGGAACAGTTCTGTTTCTCATGGTGCTCTGAGAGGATACTAAGCCTTTTAGAACTTTGTATCATTTTTCAGGGCAGAATGAGTTAATGAAGTTCTAGGACCATTGCATGTTAAGAGATTTTTAAATGGTAGTACAGCAAACATGGATATTCTGCAAAACACTTATGTACAGTTACAGAGCTTCCTAGTCTTGCTGCTTCTCCTTGCTTTAAGGTAAATCATAGGCAAAGAAAATGAAATGTAGTGAAGACATTTTGAGTATGAGCTTTTCATGCATCAGTTGCTATGACTGCCAGAGGACTCTCTGAGATGGTAAAATGACCAGAAAAGGTAGCTAGCCAAGAGAATCTCTCTCTTAGGAGATGGTTTTAACATACTGAGAGCTCAGAAAAGTCTTCAAATTCTTGAAATAGCACCTCTGACCACTCCCACATTAATGGAGAGCTTCTACCTTGCACTTGTCAAAAACAATTAGGTCATAAAAAATGTCAGCAACTTTAAAATAACAAAGTAATAATATCATATTTCTCTAAAATTATGTCAAATTTCTGATGCTACTTACAGACACTTTATCATGTTCCATTATTGTTATGTGCTGAAATGGCAAATGACGATTGTTGCTCACTGTATGAACTTTTTGCCTTGTTATAATCTTTCAGTAAGACAACCCTCTGGGCTTGTTTTAAATTCCAAAGAGAATTCCCCAGACAGGTGAAATCAACTGAAGAAAATAAATTGAAACCTACGTTGTAGAGATACCTTGGGGTTTGACTTGGGTAATGAAGTGAAATATAAAGCTGCTGTGTTCTGCTTGCGAGTGTACCTGAACTGTAAAGAAAGGTGTGATATATATCTGAAACACTAATCTAGATAGAAATCTAGACAGAGATGCTAATGACGACATTGAAGTCAGGCTTCTTTCTCTACCAAGTATTCCATTGGCTTGTACAACAGATACTGAAGTCAGTGCCACAGCTTCTTAACATATATTTCGCAGACAAACGTTAGCTTGACAAGGCACACAACAGCCTTGTTAGAAATGTACAAATAATCTGAGTCACACAGATTTAGATTTAATTTCTATAGGCATAGTTTAAACCCGGGGACATAGGACTTTGGACTTTTTACGTTCATTAAGGAATAATAATGATTAAAAAAAATGTGAAACAAGGTTACATGTGGTGAAGTGAGCAAGTTTCTTCGGTCTAATTTTTGGTTTAGGCTTTCAAGTAACATCTAAAAGTCTGTCCAGATACAGCAAAATATGTAGATTCAGTCCTTATGCTTGTACTTCTGTTACTCTTATAAACATTTCAGAAGACTTTAGCACTTATTCTACCCAAGTTTATCACAGATGTGTACCAGTGACTATTTATTTACAAAGGAATGAAAGAAAGGAACTATTTTTTGATAAATGGAATAAGGAAGAAACTGAAATAATTTGTGCATCTCTGGATAAATTTTTGAAACTAACAGAATATTTAAGAATATATTGTATGATACATGTATGGACTAGTTCATGTGTAATGTGCAAAATGAAGAAAGCAAAAACTGCTTTGACTCTAGCCCGATCTGGTTTCAACTCATTCATTAGAATTGTTAGCAGTGACAATAGCAACTAGTAAAGGATAGCGAAACATTTCAACACCTTTTATAATTTCTGCAGCAAAATACTGAATTTCAAAGCGCAGTAGGGATAGTGTTCAAATACACTGATTTTGTCATAGGAAGCAGCCTCAATTAGAGCTGAGCAGTAAAAAAGTAAATATATTTCAAGGAAGGTTTTGATATTTCAAAAATTGGCTTCATTCCCATACAAACCAAACTATTGTAATTTTGAAAGTCTTCATGAAAGGTAACACAATATTGACTATCTATCTGACTTAATAGCAATAACATTAGAAAGCTTGGGATCTTTGATCCTGGCTGAGTGTTTTAAAAACTAGACTTTCTAGCCACTGACTAAATCAGTTTGCAGATAACTCTGAACATTGCTTGATATTCATGCAAATTTTATTGAAGTAGAACAAACTCTGACAAATGCTTGAATTTTGGCAATGTATGTCCAGGCCTATTCATAAAACAAGTGATTGCTACTGATTGAGACTGAATTCTATCAGTGCGTACTGAGAAAATGTGTGATCTTCTGCAAGGCAGAGTCACTAGTCTGCAACAGCATTGCTTGTATCATTTACCTTTAAATGAAAAAAAAGTCTCAGGTGTCTTCAGCTCTGTATGCAATTACAGAATCACAGAATGGTAGGGATTGGAAGAGACCTCTGGAGATCATCTAGTCCAACCCCACTGCTAGAGCAGGATCACCTGGAGCAGGTTGCACAGGATCACGTCCGGGTGGGTTTTGAATATCTCCAGAGAAGGAGACTCCACAACGTCTCTGGGCAGCCTGTCCCAGTGCTCGGTCACCCTCAAGGTGAAGAAGCTTTTCCTTACGTTGAGATGGAACTCCCTGTGTTCCAGTTTGTGCCCATTGCCCCTTGTCCTGGCACTGGGCACCACTGAAAAAAGCCTGGCTCCATCCTCTTGTTATCTGCCCTTTAGATATTTATAAGCATTGATGAGATCCCCTCTCAGTCTTCTCCAGGCTAAACAGACCCAGCTCTCTCAGCCTTTCCTCATACGAGAGGTGCTCCAGTCCCCTCATCATTCTTGTAGCCCTCCTAATTCAAGGACTAGTGCTAACTTTGGAAGCAAAACAAGTCTGTACAACTTCCATTCATTGTATGCTTGGGATATCAGATAAGTAAAACTAAAATAGCACAGGAGCATGGATGTTCTAGTTCTCATAACCTAAAATATTCAGACCATATTTATTCTTGAAGTGTGGGGTGCTTAAGATTTCTAAGGGGATTTTACTAACAATTCTAATAAACTTACAGTTTTGATGTGTAAGAGAAGATTGTGTTGACAATAATGACAAAAAGAGCAGGATTTATATATTGACATACATAAAAAGAAAATAGCTTTGAAAATGGCAAAGAATATTTTTCCTACCAATGAAGTCCAAAGGCAACATCTCCAAAATAAACCTAAGAATTTCCTATGGATATTTTTTTTTTTATTATTTATTCTTGTTGCCCCAGCTAGGGAGTCCCCATGCAAGGCCTCGGAGACCAACATATAGTTCTGCTTCCCTGAGTGTAAAAAATGTTTTGAAACTCCGTGAAAATAAAGAATATTCCAGAGAAAGACTGATGGAAGATCAAACTGGTCGGAGGGTTTTTCCTTTGTTCAGTATTTAACATTTCTTCCTCTTTGCAAAAATTTTGTGAGTGTGTGCATTCAGGGAGTATATCAACAAAACATATTATGGACACAAGCTTCATAAATAGTGATTTCCTCTTTAACATGTAGTGTTGCCAACCACTTTTACTGTACTGTCCAATATACATAGTTTCTTGCCAATATTTAATGCCATCTTACCATATAAATAGGTACTGCTGCCTTTTTGCCTGTGCAATTTTCTTTTTTTCTCTGATGTAAACAAGTAATGTCATAACAGTTTTGAAAGCTGAACATTAATAAAATCAACCCCGTGTTTCTTTTCACTATGAAACCCAGTTCAGAAGAAATGGATTCTTGTTTTGAAATGCCAACAGCATCTGTGCAGACACAGTAAAAAAAAGTAGTGCCAGAAGATCCAATGATGATATTAATCTAAGTCAAGAAGTCTCACCACACTGCAGATGGTTGGTTTTGCACCACTATTAAGATTCTGAACCTTAGTTGGATTCTTCAAAGATTTTTTTTTTTACTGTAAAACTCTGTTTAACAGAATTCATTGATTGTCATCTTTGTTGATGTCCTGGTTTCAGCAGAGATAGAGTTAATTTTCTTTCTAGCAGCTGATATAGTGCTGTGTTTTGGATTTAGGATGAGAATAATGTTGATAACACACTGATGGTTTTAGTTGTTGTCAAGCAGTCAAGAACTTTTCAGCTCTCGTGCTGGCCTGCCAACAAGAAGGTGTGAGGTTCCCAAGAAGCTGGGAGGAGACATAGCCAGGACAGCTGATCCCAGCCAACCAAAGGGATATTCCATACCATGTGATGTCATGCTCCATATATAACTGGGGGGGTTGGCCAGAAGGTGGCGCTGCTTGGGAACTAGCTGAGCATCAGGTTTGGATGGTGAGAAATTGTGATGTTCATCACTGGTTTTGTATATTATTTTTTAAATAATAATAACAATTATTAGTATTAGTATTATTATCTTCTTCCTTTTCTGTTCTATTAAGCTGTCTTTATCTCAACCCACAAGTTTTACTTCTTTTGCTTTTCCATTCTCTCCTCCATTCCACTGGGCAGGAGGAGTGAGCGAACGGTTGTTTTAGCTGCTGGCCAGGTTAAACCACAACAGCTGACTATAATTAATCCATCAATCCGTAAGCCACAGTTTTTGTCTTCGACAGACATTTTTATCACCATTCTCTTTTATAGAAGAACACATGATCAGCTATGACTTACTGTGCTGAAAACTGGGGATGTAAGATACAGAGCTCTTTACCAAACCAACTGTCTCTGTTCCACCTGTGGGACCTACTACAATCATTTTAGGTACCAGTTTAAAGGCATCTAGATTTCAGGCTTTTGTGCTCTTAAGTTTTGCTTGTACTACTCATTTAAATGGTATTCAGTCTACTGGTTTTTGGTATTTTCAACCTCAGTTGTAGACTGACTTGATCAATTTATTTTTCATTCTTCATTCCCCATGACATTTGGCTACCTGAAAAGAAAAGAATTGTAATCTTACAATAAGAGTTATACCTTATTGCCTAGAAGAGTGAATTATCTAAGCCTAAATTTGAGACAGAAATATAAAATAATATTTCTTAGAGAGCAGCAAGTTACAAATAAAGAAAATACTTGTACTATAGACTCTCAGAAAAATCAGATGGATCTCCAGAGGTCCAACCACCAGATTCAAAGCTGTACAAGTTTTATTTTGAAATTTTTCATCCTATGAAGGTGATCAATAATTGGAACATGTTGTGGGATCTCCATCTTTGAGATGATAAAGATTCAGCTGGACATTACCCTGAGAAACTTGATTTGATGAGGCACGCTTTGAGCAGGGGGCTATGCTAGATAATCTCTGGAGGTCACTTCCAACCTAAGTTATTCTTGATTCTGTGATTCTATAATGCAAAAAGCATTTATTATCATAAATAAACAGACTAGAAATACATCATCATTGCAAACAAGAAAAATGTCTAATCAATTGGCAGAGAATGACTAAGTATAGGAATACATCATTGCTGTTAAAAAAAAAAAGAAAAAAAAATATTCCTGTGCATTGCATGTCTCCAGCACTTTATGAGAGTCAGGCCCTACAATCATCCTGTTGGGAAAAAAAAAAAAAAATTAACATTTTTCTTCCAAACTATGTTTTTCCACTACCAAACTCAGTTCGGAAATTACGTACCTTTTATATTCCTTTTTTTCTCTGAGCTTTGAGAGTTGTCAGCCTCTCTTGTAGAGCTGTCAGGAATCAAAACTTTGTTTTTCAATAGCAGTTTAAAACTTTCATATACTTAGCTGTTGGTAGGAGCTCTTTTTGATTGACTTGAGTTCCTCCACCCTCATGTAAGTCCCATTTCTCTTTCTGCAACTTGAGACCATTGCTTCTTGTTTTCTGCTGCACACTCCTGAGAACACTCTGACTATGTCTTCTTTATAATCCCCTGCTCCTTCTGAGTAGTGGAAAACTACAATCAGGTTCTCCTAAAGGTTTTCCAGCTGCTAGCTAAACAAGTACAGCTCCCTCAGGCCTTCCTCATAACCTGTGTGCTTCAGCTCCTATACAAGGCCCTCTGATAGATTCTTTCCAGTGAGGGGATCAAAACTGGGCATAGTGTGTCAGATATGGCTTCATATCTGCCAGGTAGAGGGGAATAATAATTTCCATCCTGGCTATTTGCTTACTAATACAGCCCAGTATGCAGTTACCGTTCATCACCACAACACGCTGCTCACTCAGGTTCAACCTGTCCACTGAGACCCATATCTTTTTCTGCAGAGCTGCTATCCTAGCATATGGATGTCCAGCTTCTGTTGCTTCTTTATGTCATTCTGAGCCACATGCAATATTTTACTCTTGTCCCTGTTGGTCTTCATGAGGTTCCAGTTGGCCTGTTCGTGCAGCTTTTTTGTTTTATCCTTTATTACCATACTGTTGAGAATCCTAGTAGCATGTTCAACAACCAAAAAGGCCATTTTACGTTAGTTTTCAAAACCCAATCAAAGGTTTACCATGAAGGTGGAAAAAAACATTTTCTTGTAACTTTAGGTTATGATTTCTAGGAGTTTTATTTTCCTTCAAGAATAGCGTTTTGTTTTGCTTTTAAAACATTGTGTTGAGTTCAGGACATCAAGACAATGTAACATTGTGACATTTTCTGATTTTCCTACCAAATAATGGCAGGTTTTCAGCATTCAGGTGTTTGGAATGTTAATTAATTCCCATGGAGATGGAATATAAGCCTCTGTGTTGATGCTAATCAAAAGTATACATAAGAATTTCAGTTAATCACATGTTATGATTCCACAAATTATCAATTCTGTGTCTGTTCTTAGTATCTAAACACATATGCTGAAGGTGAAGAGACAGTTTTCCTATGAAATCTTTATTTTGAGAGGTTTTGAAGACGTTCAAGATGTCTACTTTTAGATATAAATTGCTGCTTACATTTCAGTCTATTAAAGATTCTCTTTAACCCTCATTAACTGAAAACAAAGTCGTGTTTGGGAAGCTTGCAAAATAATGAAGATTACTGGTACTATAAAAATGTTGAGCATTTTCCAGGACAACAGCAGTTAAGAAAATTTCCCTCAGTTAAGATAGGAGGTGTTTTTCTAAAGCTACACATTCATTTTTGACTTTGGAAAATTTACCAGTATCAGGAGAAATTGTTTAATTTATAAACAATATTTTAGTATTGCTGTAGAAATCAGAAGGTAGATTTACAGTTTCTGAACAGAGAATCTCATAATAGATACAGTAGAGGAAATAGTATGAGAAGAGACAGAATGGTCCACTACCTTACCCACACTCTGAGAAAAAGGAAGAAAAAGCCTGGGGTTATATTGGTATTCTGGTAATGTAATGTTTGACAGACATTTAATTAAGACACAGGTCTTTTATCAGCACAAGTAATTTCTGTTATTTATATCCTCCTCTACTAAAAGCATAAGTGACCAGAGCTGACATGAGTATAGAAAGCAGAAGCTACCTTAAGGTTGGCTGTCTTCTCAAGGTGCTCTACCTATGATTGGAGGTTATAGCAGCTTTGAAGCTACTGTTTTACAAAGAATTCATCACCTTCTCCATGCTGGCAGGTGTGTCCACAATGTGCTTTTTTTGGAACCCCAAATAGTGTAATTTCAGACTTCTTGTAAACAGGAGGAAATGGTATATTGTCTGAATGAGAGGTGAGTTTCCTCTTCCATTCACTCCCTGTCAAGTTGATGAGTCTATCCAAGTTTATAGCTCTTTAAGTCACAAGGCTCTAGCCCTTTGTTCATTGTGAAATAAATAGCAGATTACATTTTTTACATTAAATATCTCCCTTTTAAACCACTTTAAACAACAACTACGTAAGTCACTGGGTTCCCCTGTGCCTTTTCTTTAATGTGAGGCTGGATTTTCTCCCTTTTTAAGATGTGATTCAGAACACATCTTAAATCTTAAATCTTTATATACTATGTTCAACCTGCAAGTAGCATTTTATGGATTGAGACAATGTGATGTGCTTTTCGCTACAGGGCTCTTAGGCACAGTTTACTGCTGCACTGTGCAGAATAAATATATAAATAATTTACTCGCTTTAGTCTATATAAATGATTTGTTTGCTTAATGTGTTGGAAATAATTTGATGTATTATAGTTGCTGCTGCTGTTGTCACCACATTACTACAATAAGCAAGATCGATATCTCATTTGGTCTTCTGGAAACAATTTTTAAGTAAATTCAGATGTTTGGCTCTTTATTTTAATGCTATTTTTACAAGTTGTCTACTAATACACAGTTGTGTTATGCCATGAGAAACAAAAAACTTCAGAAGGAAGTATTTTTGATTAATCAAACAATCTCATTCTCATTTAAACCATTTTCAGTGCAGTATCTTTCATACTCTCAGTAACATACAGCATCTAAGAGAAAAGTCATCCATGCAAAACAAGTAAAAAATGATTGCAAAAACCCCCATCTGACCACAGAATAATATAACAGAATTTTTACACAATCTCTCCATTGTCATCTTTATGCGTCCAAGTCAGAAACTCTAAAATAAGTCAGGAGAGTTTGCCTATCTTCCTTCCTATGAGCAATATGACAGAATTTTCTTTCTTTCCTGCCAAGAATCCAAGGCTCATTTCCACATTAAAAGTATGGAGACATGGAGATTTCTCTCATAATTATGAATAGTCTATCTATTGACCTAACACTCATCAAGTCAGGAAGATCAGAGAGCACCTTTTGTATGCACAACAGCTATTTCAGATTAAAATTGTTTTCAAGGCTACTAGAAAGCGGACTATATATAGTCTATAATTCACCTGCTACTATTCTTTACCCTTTTGCAAGAAGGCATTTAACTCTTTGTTTTCTCCCCTTCAGTGTGTGTCTTCTGGCCTTACTATGCACTATTTCAACCCTGCTCTGAGTTAGAATTACTCATTTCTGCATGGCTTTTCTGTGTAGTCATCAACAGAATAAAGTGGTAAGAAACCTTTCCATGTTTTCATACCCTGTGTGGTGTTACCTCCCCTCTCTGCATGAAGCTAAGAATCAGGGAGACAACTGACTTTCACAACTGGTGTCAACAGAACTTCTCATACCAACAAGCATGGGTTTGGAAGCCCATGTCCAATTTTTTTTTTCTTTGTCATTTATCAGAAAGTAACTTCTTAACTGAGAGTCAAGCAACAGATTATTTTTACTCACTTTTTTTTTTCAAGAAAGTGTTAGTGAGGATCTGCAATGTACTGAGACTTTACTCTGGTCTTGTAGTCAGGAGCACCTCTTTCACAGCAAAATCTCTGGCATAATTTTCTTCCCTATTTTTAAAATCACAAAGTACACCAAATAGACACTGTGTTCAAATTTCTGAGTTTCCATGGTATTTGGAAACAAGCAGGGGAAAAAAAAAAAGTTGTTACTGTGTTTCCTGAAGAATCATAAAGCATTTTCTTAATCTCTGATATGTCTGCACTTTATTTTTAAAGATGTCAAAAGAAAGAACTTACTCTGACGCTACTGCTGAAGCATATTTGTTTTTAAATTTATTTTCTCTCTTTGCCTAGCATATTTTTTCCTATGAAAAGAAGCAATATTAGCAATATTTAGGCTCACTCAGCTGTTTTCCTGGTGGAAAACCTTAGCATACGTCTCATTACACTGCACCAATTTACACCTTTAACTAAACTTACCAGATGAATGCAATTCATGTATTTAGAGGTATGTCATGAGTTTGTAGAACTGTACAGCTGTTCACTTTTAAGCTCACATGCCGCAAATCCCACAATGAACTTTTACTATTTCTGACTTATATTGGATGCAGGTGCCCAGGCACTGCCAGCAGCAGCAGCAGCAGCAGCAGCAGCAGCAGCAGCAGCAGCAGTAGCAGCAGCAGCAGCAGCGGGGCCTGCAGGTGCGGCCCCTGCGTGGAGCGGCCGGGGCTGCCCGGTGCCGGACACAGCCGGTTCCAGCCGGCTCCAAGGGCCCCACCGCAGGGCACAGCTGAGCCCCTCAGCCACGGGCGGGCGCCTCGGGGAAAGCCTGGGTAAGAAAGGGCAAAGCGCTGCCCGGCAGCCAGGGCTGAGGGAAACTGATTTTCCCTAGTCAAGTCTCTTTTGCCCATGATGGTAACTGACCAGTGATCTCCCTCTCTTTGTCGCAACCCATGAGTTTTTCCATCTTATATTCTCCCCTGTCCCACTGAGGAGGGAGGAGTGAGAGAGTGGCTGGGTGAGCACCTAGCAGCCAGCCAAGGTCAACCCACCACATCATTTTCTCTGAACAGTATCCATTAATTTTATATAATCATTCTGAGACTACTTGAACACCAGAGTACATAGTATTGCTTGTTCAAATGGTATCTTCTGTTCTGTTCATTAGCCATTGCATTTTTTCAACCCTTAAGCAAGAATGAAGAATGACTTTAGATTCTCTCCATAAAAAAGAGGAACATGTAACCATGATCACCTATTAAAAGGTAAGTCTTAGTGGATTTTTCTCTGTGGCAATGCAATTTTCCAAAGATATATTCAGATGTGCTCAACATAATACACTTTTGCTTTTCCTGCAATTCTGTGCCTCATTAAGGACCCACCTTTCAAACTGGGTAACAGCCAAAGTGTCGTGGTTCAGCCCCAGCCGGCAGCTCAGCACCACGCCGCCGTTCACTCACTCCCCACCACGGCGGGGTGGAGAGGAGAATGGGAAGAAAAGGTGAAACTCGTGGGTTGGGATAAGGACAGGTTACTGGGATAGCAAAGGGAGAGGAAAACAGCAACAACAGTACTTAGAATATACAAAGTGGGTGATACACAATGCAGTTTTCTCACCTGAAGACTGACCAGACACTCAGACCGTCCCAGAGCTGCCCCTCCCCAACTAGCTCCCTTTTGTGCTGAGCATGACATCATATGGTATGTAATACCCCTTTGGCTAGTTTGGGTCACATGTCCCAGCTGTGTCCTGTCCCAGCTTCTGGTGAAAATTAAGTCTATCCTAGCCAAAAGGAGGACATAAAGTATCTACAGCTTTCCAAGTTAATGATTGTCTGTGGGTGTGTATATGAATTAATCTGTCAGGAAGAGGAAAAGTAAGAAAGGGACTATTGAAGCTCTAACATTTTAAAAGAAATTTTTGATCAATTGTAAAACCTCCGGTTCTCCACTTTTGCAGGGCGTGACATAAAGGCTTAGCACTGGCAAAAGATACAAAGGAGACTCAGAGCACCCAGACATGAAGTTAATTTATGTAAGCACTACTGCTTAATTAAAATCCGCTAGCAAAGAGCAAAAAGGAGTAGCATCTTGCAAGTCTGTTTTCTATTTGTTACAGCTTCCCTGGCTCAAAATTTTGCATTAGAATTTCTTTTATAGTTTCTGATTCACAAAGTTCAACATTGCAGAAGTATGTGAAGCCACATACGTATTATTAACAGTTACAAGAATTGATTTTTCGGAGCAAAGACTCATGTTTTGTTTTTTCCTTCTTAACAGAAGATTAAGTTCAGACATAACTTCTTGTTACTTGTTATAGGAGAACATGACTAACATTGGCTTATAGTAACTTATTTAATAGCCTTACTACTTCATTGCTGTATGAGTCTTAGAACATCTATTTATCTTCTGCCACATCCTCTTTCAGTTTGTCTGGATTTTTGACAGTAAATAGCTTGGATTTGCAATATGAAGCCTGCATGTTAACTGTATTTAAGAAAGCTTTTATCTAATCTTCAAATATCAATCAATTCTGAGGATAGACCACATGAATAGAGAGACAGGGAGCCTGAGCAAATTTCTTTCCACTCCGCAGAAGTGGACAGTTCTATGTTTCAGCAAGTTTAAGTGCAGTAAGAGCACTGGAGCAATAAATTCTAGATGAGTTCAACACAAGGGCAAATATGGCTAGGAGGCAGTATGGGCAGAGGAATGAATCATCCCAAAAGGGACCCTTAATCTGTGGTTCCAGCTGCTGAGTTTGGTGAGCAAACGTCTTCTGCGTGCCCACCCTTCTCCTTTCATGATTGGTCCTTGAAATCTTTGTTCTCATGCAGAGCTCAGTGGTCAGCAGCAGAAAGTGGGAGAGACAGAAAAAAGGAGTAGGAAGTGACTGCTGAGTTCAACAAGCAGAAGCACAGGGCACTGGTTACTAGTGGCTTGGTGATCAGCTACCCCTCTAAACACTCATTCTCCTGAATGATGCTGAGCTGCCTTCAGCCTTGCCTATCACTCTTCTCAAACAACTTCAAGGCAGAATGCATTTCAAGACAACTTTAACTCCGTGTGGATTTTGAAGCATCTGGAACATTTCTCATCTTTAAACAAAATTATCTCAGTCATAAAAGAACTAGTGCTCTGCCATGAAAAACTAACCCAGCCATGTCTAATTCACATAATTTTCACATAATATTCTCCGACTTTGTAATAACAGCATAAGAACAGCCATACAGGGACAGAATAAAGGCTCGTGTTGCTCAGTAACCTGTGGAGTACTATCCCTCCAGTGGAGGAAAAAACATTGCCTGAGGAGGTATAAAAAAAAGGGCAGTCATAAAAGCATAGTTCCCCTACCACCTCAGTACTCCAAACTCCAGCTATTTTCAGCTCAGGGGACTTTCTGAGCAGAACATAGTCCCATATATGTCATTACTTCTATAGATTTCTCTTCCATTTACTTGACCTGTCTCTGCTTGAATCCTAATGGCCCATGAACTGGTGTCTGCTTCTGTATTAAAAATAGATTTTGGCCTATTATTTTCTTCTGGGTGCACACACACTTCAGCAACATTATACGTGCATCTTGTCTCTCTTAGTAGAACTCAAAGTGAAAATGCTCTTGTTTTCAAGTATGTAGCATTGGGATTGTGACACTCATAAAAAAACAAATTTTAAGAGCATATACTGTTGAAATGCTGATACACCTGCACCTGCTTTGTAGAGTTAGGTTAGTATCTGTAAGGAACTGTTCCTATGGACTTTCAAACAGAAGTGTAAACAGTACGGGCAATTGCAAAAATACATCCTGATTGGCTATGGTCAGAAAATATCTACTGTTTCTCTCTTATTGTCAAAAATTCAGAAGTATGGGGAGTATTTGTTGATTGAAGATGTATTCTACAAAAAGGAGTCTTCTTCCAAATTAAATATAGAAATATTGTAAATCTATTTTTCTTATGGTCCCTACTTAAACATTCACTACTGGACAGAATACTGAAGCAAATGAACCTGAACATACTATTTTCTGATATTGTTTCAACTATCTTCATTACTTAGGGAAGCTTTTAGCAGGTGGCAGGGCAAGGTGATCTCCAGATATCCCATTAAATGAGTTGTTCTATAATTCTGTATGCCTAAGCAGAAAATAAACAAACAAGCAAACCAATAAGAAAATCCAAAACCAAAACCCAACCAACTTAAAAAGAGGTCTAAAAATGCTGATAACTGTTAAGACACTATCTCATGTTCTAAATTGCCAGTTTTCATTCGGACTAGCTGGTCTTGACATTAGGTTATGAAATTGAATATGTAGACATTGTAGAAGAAAAGCTTTATTTGAAGTCCTTATTACTCTAATTAAATGAGACATGTAAGTAGTTGTAGTGTAAGCAGGACACAGAGTTATGAACTGAATTAATCAAGTGTTCAAAAGTGAAGTCCATAAACAGAATGTCAGACAGTGCTTCAAATAATGTTTCAAGTCAAATTTCTCAGAAGACAACAGCATGCAGATGTCAGTGGAACTTCTAATAGATGATGTGAATTTCTAGTTTAGGGACTATTGATTTTTAGAATACAGGTTTATTTATTTTTTTCTCCATAGAAGAAAAAAGATTTGAAATTTTAAATGATTAGTTGCATGGAAAAGCCACAACAAAATAAACAGAGAAAAGTGAACTGATATAAAATTTAAAAAAAACCTAGGATAGGTTTATTTGCAGCTTTATTTGCAAATTTGTCCTGATTTGTGAAAAAATACTCAGTATTCAACAACTAGCCTTGATGAGTACTGCAGTTATGCTGCATGCCTTTTTAATAAAGTATGTGTGTATTTTGTTACAGGACATTCTGTTGGTCCTCCAAATTGCCTGAGCATTTTGGAAAAGAATAATGGATGAATAATCAGGAAAAGTGCATACTAACTAACAGGTAGGGAAGTATCTGCAGTACACATTTTTAGTATTCCAGATGCATAAGTATTTTGTGAATGCTATTAGTTGTCCAAATATTATTTGTTAGAATTAAACTGACCCAGGTCTGTTATGTGCCACTGGTCTCCAAGCTAAACCTTTTCTTTGAAGGATTATAGGCAATTTAAATGCTGCACAGACTTCATGTTTGCTGTCGATAAAGGTGTGAATTGCATGTGTAGCAAATACTGTTCTTGAACACTGTTACCTCGTTCAGTTATCAGTTGAATTAATTAGCTTGTTCTTCTTTCTTTTCACTTATTTCCTTACTACTTTTGTACCACTGCCTCTGAAATAATGGGTTCTTACGTAAGAAACACACGTCTCTGGTCCTTGCTGGAGATTTGTTTGTTTAAAACCCTTTCTCTGCCGTTTACAGTTTTCTTCACCTTTAGTTTACCTCAAAACCTCAACTTCATTTAGTAGGGTTAATTCATACAATTGATCAGGTTACTACTATATATCCCCAGAGTCCTTTAATAGTTTTGCTGCTTTATTCAGTTATTTACTGCAGTGAACCTCACTGTGAGTGGTAGGTTTTTGGATGTTACTTGTTAAATACAGAAAACCAGCTATTTATGTATGTTTTCACAAAGATATGTTGATTTTACTTGCTGGCCACCTCAATGAATATGGCTTCAGGGCTCTCTTCCTTTAGACCACTTTACTGTACATGCATAAGTCAAAAAATCACTCAAGGAATTTTACATGGTGTTTACTTATGTTAATCTGCATGTAATAAATAAACAATATGTATTTTTTATAGTGTTAATCACTGATAAATCACATAAAAAACCCAGGAGTAAGTCTCACATTTTTTTTTATTGTATGTAAGTTTATTTTCTTCTTCACATGCTTTTTCCAGAATATTTTCAAGGAAAGGCGGGATGAATACTGAAGATTTGTAATTCAGAATGAATAAAATTTTGGGAAAAGGATAGATAACCAAAAAAATTTTACAAAAAAAGAAAGGAAAAAAAGAGTATCTCTGAGCCCATTTACTTTTTTAAAAAATTGCTTTTGCCAGGTAAAAGACATTATCAGTAATGCAACATTTGAAACGAGGAGTCCTGGAAGTCATGCTAATACTTTCACCTTTTTTTTTTTTTTTTAATTTTAACTGCAAAAGTAAATCAGCTCTGTTTGTTCTACAATATTTACCTTGTAAATTTCTGTCATTATGAGCCTAGTTCGTAATTCTCTTATTTGGTTTATACTATACTCATTCCAAGCAACTCTTACTCAAATTACATTTGATGCATTTTTATAAAGAGATTTCACATTGCTTTTTTTTTAGTTATTAGAAGTTATGAAAGAGTTTCTCCCAGAGCAGCTGATCTGTAGCTTGCAGCAGCAAGTTCTTGTAATTTCTTATGCAATGTTTTATGAAAGTCAACTATAGCTAACAGAGATGGCACCTACTGTCATATTTCACTTTCCAGCTATCCTAGCAGAAAAAAAAGTACATATGAGCTGTGAAAAACCACTTCAAAGCTACTACTGAATAAAGCTTAAAACTTACAATTTCTTTTTATATAAAATTTAATGAAACAACCCTCCAACTTTTAAAAGAACAAAAGGAAGTTGTGCTATTGCTTGTGCAATATAAGATTTGAAGAATACTCTTACTGCAAAATTTGGTTATGAAAATTCATTACATCTTATGCCCACCTTGAATGGTATAGCAGCATGGTGTAAACTTACAGCTTTTCTGCCATAATTTATTTTATATAGAACTTTCTGGCTAAATGCAGTGTTAATAATTCATAATCCAAAACTATGAAGATTGACCTGTTTTTTCTACGTCCCACTATGGAATGGCCCAGAGATCCAGATCCAAATTCTCCCTGGAAAGCATGAATATATGATGCAATTCAGCTCTGGATGTACACATGCTATCATGATTGATTCCAAGTGAGGTGCAAAATTCTGGGCCTTCAACCTCTGATACTCGTTACTATTATCAAGTAGATAGGCTACTTGAGGTGACAAGGATCAGCAATTCTAGCAATTTACAAGTTGTATAATTACAATTATATATTAATATATCATCAAGAACAATATTCCTCATTCAGGAATTCAGGAATTAGAAGCGTTTACCACAGTCCTGAGGTTCCAGAAATGGCAATTAATTATTACTGTAGTCAGGAAATTTGTCCTTTGACAGTGAACCAGGCTGTGACCTTAAGGGATAGATCACACCTGGCAGTTAAAACAAAGTATGAATTTTTCAAAATATTTTTAACACAGCTAATGGCTAATGTAAAGTTACCTTTCTGAAATAGATATGTTTCCTAGTGCCTAGGGAGTTAGCACCACAAGTGCCTGACTTCTCACTAGAATTATTTTGACAGTAGCTTCCAAAAGTTCCACCTTTGAGACAGTTAAGCAAAGTGTCTATTCTGAACTCTGATACCACAGACAGTATGTTAGTGTCCCTCCTACAGAACAAGTACAGTAACTTGATGCTTAAATAGAAGGTAAGGAAAAAAAAAAAAGAAAAAAGAAAAAATAAGCCTAATTAGTTTCCCCTAAAATATATGTATGTACACTTTGCAATGAGCTCAAAATTCTGATTGCTATTCTGCTATTATATATTGCTAATCTGCGTTAACAACATTGTACCTACGTCAGTGAAAAACATTTGCTTATAGAAGAATCAGATCTAGCCATTGACACTTTGTGCTTTAGATTCTGTGATTACATCTACAATTTGTTGTTGTGGTCAGGTGGGTGCAAAAATGGCCTCAAGGCATGGAAGCCTCTGCATTTTGTCCCCATTTTGAGTCCCACATTTATTTGGTGGCTCCCAACAGATCATTATCAGTATTCCACTTGTACATGCCTAATGGCATACCACACTGCAAACAGCAATGCCCCATTTCTTCTGGAGGCCAGACTCTGCTTGTTTCAAAGTCTGAGTATTTAAGATGTGTATGTTTAGCGCATTCATGAACTTTGAGACTAGACATAAAGGAGGCTTTAAAAAGCATTATAGTTATCTATCTAGTATCTTGCTGCTGAGTGGATGCTAACATATATGTGAGTACATCTACCAATACACATAATCACAATAATTAACTTTTGTGTCAAGAACTTCCTGGAGTTTAAAAATAAAAATCAAGATATAATCAGATTCATGAAAATGTTGATCACACTATTTTCTCACTGGCTTTCTTTTACTGAATGTTTGGAGACAAGATAAGAACAGCACATGATCAATTGCAACATGTTGAGGATTTATCTTTTTAATAGAAGTGGAGAACAACATGCCTATGAGCTGCTAATACTTGAACTTTCTCAGGAAAATACTGAAAATTCAGGTGGCAAACATCTATCATCAGGTTATCAAAAATCATCATAACGTTAACCCACTATGGGTAGAAATCAGATGTAGAGAAACAATAATCAGATACCTAGTAATAGATATATCAGCCTCATGATTATGAACATTATTCTCATCTGATCTTTTACTCTTGTCATTTGAAAAAAATGGAGAGAGAAAGGCAGGTTCTTAAGAGGTCATCAGTATATGTACATCATTATATTTACAAAGTAAAAAGAAACTAAACCACTCTTCAGCTCTAACCAGAGATATATGCATGCACCCAGCTTGCAAGCAGGTGATCATATGTGTAAACTGAGAAAAACTTCAAGGCTCACTAAATTTATAATGATTTATGAGGCTTCAGTTCACTGTCTCACTGTTCTGATTCTACAACCTCTAAGAGATTCATACAAACATATAATAAGAGGCTAAAGCACTAGAATTATGTTTAACATGCAAGGAGTTAATTAAAAGGAAAGCGTGTCACATTACATCTGTAGCATAATCACAGAACCATGGAACAGTAGGGGTTGGAAGAGACCTCTGGAGATTATCTAGTCCAACCCCCCTGCTAAAGCAGGATCACCTAGAGCAGGTTGCACAGGATCACGTCCAGGAGGGTTTTGAGTATCTCCAGAGAAGGAGACTCCACAACCTCTCTGGGCAGCCTGTTCCAGGGCTCAGTCAACCTCAAGGTGAAGAAGTTTTTCATCACGTTCAGGTGGAACTCCCTGTGTTCCAGTTTGTGCCCATTGCCCCTTGTCCTGTCACTGGGGACCAGTGAAAAGAGTCTGGCCCCCTCCTCTAGACAACCACCCTTTAGATATTTATAAGTATTGATTAGATCCACCTTCAGTCTTCTCCAGGCTAAACAGGCCCAGCTCTCTCAGCCTTTCCTCATACGAGAGATGCTCCAGTCCCCTAAGCATCTTTGTAGCCCTCCACTGGACTCTCTCCAGTAGTTCCCTGTCTTTCTTGAACTGGGGAGCCCATAATCAGTGAATAGACATAAGTAGTGGAGAAAAGAAGTCAGATGGATAATCACTATAGTTAGTGTTTTGTTCTGATGACCCTGGTCAGATCGTCCATCTCTTTCTCTTAAGATGAGTAACTGCTAATTTTGCAGAATTCTTCTGTGAATACTCATTACACCTTTTTTCTGTGGAACGACAGCTTGAGATGTACTGTTTAGAGGAATAGTTCTGCTTGTAAGCTTACTCATCTACAAAATGAATACAAAAAGAATGGAAGAGAGCAGTCAAAATAAATGCACTTAAAAACTTAAACAATTGTCTGTAGGCTCATATGCAAAGCTTCACTGGCTTGAAACAACTTGATGAAAGGTTACTTTCCCCCTTTCCTCAGTACTTGTAGCATTACATCAAAGTCTCTAGACTATCAACATTTCCGTTTACAGCTTTTATGTCGTATCTTTATTGTCATGAATGAAACCTAGTAGCCTCTGCTCATCTTTTTCTTGCACGTACTGTTCTGAAGTTAAAAAGGTGAATAAGAAGAACTCATACTGCCATAGAGTCTTTAATCAATGAATAACATGGAATAATATTATAATCTCAAATATGTGAAACTTTAATATAATAAATCTATTATCTATGAGAAAATATACTCTTCCATAGCTCAGAAAAAAAATCAGTTATGAAAGCCCATTGCAGATTCAGAGTGCAGATAATGTGTAAACCTACATAATTCAGATATAATACCCTCAATAAAACTGATGAGACAGCCATAACGGATTCAAGAAGCTTCCATACTTGTTTTCTGCTCCCTGTTTTCTGTTACAAATAAGCATTTCTATTAGGAAATATTTTTATTAAAAATGACACATGATCGTAGCAAAGCTAGGAAGACTGGGAGAGAAGTGGAGATAAGGGATAAGTTTAGACTTATTTCTGAATAATTTTTCATGAAGGTTAACAATGTTAATATGAAGCCAGTGCACTTCATTTTTTTCTGGTAAATATTTGTTCAAGGGTCAACATCCACCACCACAAGTATTAAATCCTTCACTACTGAATTATATACACATTAATAGAAAATTCACAATGTAAAAGGAAGAGCTAGAATTCTAACCTTGAAAGCATACATAAAATACATTCATTGAACTCATTTGAACTCTAAATTGATTTTTACTAAACATCACTCAAGGCTAAGTGAATTTTAGTTAAAAAGTTACTGTGGCATCATCTGTCCCTCTAACAAGGATGTCAAAAATAGCCTCTGGTCTGCTTCCAACTGAGCTCTTCTTATCTTTTGCAGAAGCCCATCTGCTGTAACATCAATGAAGATGGATTTTTTTCCTGAGTCTTTTTCAAATGCATTGACATTTATTTTAGGTACTGTAATATGTATGTGTATTAAATTTACTTATTACTTTACATTTGTAAGTGAACTACAGACAACAAAAAGAATCTTTTTTGTTACGGTCCATGGAATTAATTTAAGGGAGATTTGTAAAACAAAGTAGTTTTAAGTGTTCCTTTCCTTTGATACCTGAATCTCTTAATAGAGTGACTAGCTTCTCTAGTGTAGACTGTAAGGATGGAAAAGGATTCTTCTGGAGATATTGGATCAAATTTAGACCAGCTATAAGAAAATACAGCCTCACTGGGAATTATGTGCCCTTTCACTGCAGCCAAAATTAATCTATGTTTGTGATATTTACTCTATAGTTTGTAAATGCAAGAAGAAAGTCCAGCCCAGTAGCAGGACCAGAGGCAATGACCACAAACTGAGATACAGGAGGTGCTGTCCAAACATAAGGGAAAACTTTTTTACTGTGAGGGTGACTGAGCAGTGGTGCAGGTTGCCCAGAGAGATTGTGGAGATATTGAAAAGCCATCTGGACATGGTCTCGAGAAACTGGCTCTAGGTGGCCTTACCTGAGCAGGGGAATTGAAGATGAGCTTGAGAGGTCCCTTCCAGCCTCAACCATTCTGTGATTTCATGAATGAAGGGATGAGTTAAGAGGTTCAGGTAAAGTAAGGTAAAGTAAAAATGGAAGGAGATTACAGCTACATTGTTGGACTGGAAGATCAGCAATGTAGGCATTAATTTCACTTTCTTCCCAGCTTCATGAGTATTTTTGTAATGAAATCTGTTCCTCTGCTATTCAGAATTCTCATCTATAAAATAGAAAGACTATTTGTCTGTCTTACTGGCATGTTGTTTAATTCATACACCTGGAGGTATTTTGCAGAAGCAGTTAGAGAACCACTAAATTTATTAATAATAAAATGAATACCATGTAGTGGTAGTAAAACTGAAATAGAGGTAAAAACAAGGGTGCAGCAGTGGGAGCAAAAGATTGTTTTGAAGATTTGGCTGCGTAGCTGAATATTTGGTTTTTTTCTGCACTACTAATTTGAAGTATAACATAGACAATTTTCTGCCATTATGCATACATAATAAACGAAAATAGAATCTGTAAGATAAGTTAATATTAATTTCAGGTTGAAGCACATGTACATATAGCAACAGAATTAAAAAAATAGAGCATCACATGTGTTACTCTTAGTTAGGAAGGTAGGAGTAACCGTTCCACCCTCAGGAATGACCTGACTACTGGTTGTCTGTCAAGTCAAATAAACAGATGATAAGTGATATCTGGGCAATACAATACCTAATTAAACAAACAATTATTCTATTGATCAGCTGATCCGTAAATTAATGTCTGAGTATCCTCCTTTATACGATTCAAACAAATCCGAAGATCCCACCTTGTGTTTATTTATAATCCTTACTGCACAATGGAGACATACACTTAATTTTACCTGTTTGTTGATCCTCTGCCTTAATTTTGAATTTTGTTAACAATATAAATTTAGGCCTAAGGTGTAGATATTTAATCAGAAAAAAAAAAGGAACACAAACTCCCCCTCCCTCATTATTAAATATCTTATTTCATATTCGGGGGAAAAAGCAATGTCTATACAACTTCTCTGATGTAATTTTTCTGCAAGCTTTTTCAATATCAGAAGCTCAATAGCTAAAACAGACATTTGAGATCAAGATTTGTACCTAAAGTGATCCATGGCAACTGCCCATTAGTCATAGAAAACATAATGTAATTCAAATTAGCTTAGCCTGTGTCTCATTGAGGGAACCTTGAGCTAGTGATTGAGGAAAATGGGACTGCACAGCCAAGAAAACACACCAGCAATGATAAATGAAGGGGAAAAAAAGACATTCTAAAGGAGCAACACCATTAAGGAAAAAAATAATTTCTCAGTTTAAGATGAGAAGCCCCGGAGGGTGGGTCACTTAATTGGGGTGGGGAACAGGAACGTAGGTGGGGCTGAATGCTTGGAAGTAAAGACAATCTGTGACGCAGCAGCTGCAGAGGTTTACTTAAGCCATTGGTATCAAGAAAAAGAATGGTCCTGGCAAGTCACTCAGCCTTCCTGTTTGTAAAATGTGGATGATTACTTTGTCGCTTGTTGCTATCAAAATAGTAAGTGTTCATCTAACTATAATCCATCTGCACTTATCTCTGGAACAGTCGTCCTGCCTCATCCCTCCCCCCACAGCCTACCTTTGAATCTGGGAGAGATCTGGCAAAAAACATTCCTGTAGTGAAGTGAATTTTCCTTCATAAAGAGTAATAAAAAGCTGATCATTTCTCTGCATGTTTTACCAACATGTGCTTATTATTTTGACTTTATGAATTACTCCAGAAATACAGAAGGCAAATCCTGTCTGAAACTTCAGATGAAACAATTGGAAAGTATTCCTAACAAAAAGGTGAGAAATAAGCTGAGTAGCAGCAACTTGCCTGTCAATATGCTTTAATCACTATTGCATTCAAAAATGTAAACTTAATTGTATGCGTAATGTAATACAGCAGGGCCAGGCTGCTAGGGACAAAGATGCAACATGATTATGAAAATCTGAACAGTTCGTCCTTGCTTTCTATTGCTCTGCAAATTTTCTATATACTTATCAAAGTCTATTCTATCCAGTTAAGCCTCACTCTGAGGAAACACTTATCTTCTGTTCCAGTGCCCAGTCATCTGTTTTACAAGGGAAAAAAGGCAATCTTGAATAACGTATTACGCCAGCTCCATAAGTATTAATGATCCATGTTTGCTTTATGCTCATACACACAGATTTCCTATTATGATATCAGTAAGAATTTGGCTTTATATCATTGAAATTGCAACCATGTTACAGGAAGACAAAGTAAAACTCATGAGCTAGGGATAAGGGAATTTGCATACTTCCATACATGTAAACTCACAAACCTCACAAACTGCAGATACAGAAAAGACCTACAGAAACTCCTATCATATTTTTAATAACTCAAGAGATTGAATGGTACAAGGTTTTACTACTCCGGTTCGTGGAAACCATATAATGTAGTGGAAAAAAGTAGAAAAGTCATAAAATATATAAACTTGTAAGTGATGAGTTCTATATTGTAAGAGGGAATACATATTTTTTTGAGGGCTGTAATCTATATATCTCTCTAGTAGCTGGTGTTTTCAGTAACTACATTTGTGAATGACCCTCTGTGTTGGGTTTGCATGGCACGGTTTTGGTAGCAGCGGGGGGGCTACAGCGGTGGCTTCTGTGAGAAGCTGCCAGAAGCTTCCCCTGTGTCTGATAGAGCCAATGCCAGCCGGCTCCAAGATGGGCCTGCCCCTGGCCAAGGCCAAGCCAATCAGCGCCTCTGTGATAACATATTTAAGAAAGAAAAAAAACAGAGAGAGGGCTTTTGCAGCAGGAGAGAGGAGTGAGAAGATGTAAGAAACTCTGCAGACACCAAGGTCAGTGCAGATGGAGGGGGAGGAGGTGCTCCAGGCACCGGAGCAGAGATCCCCCTGCAGCCCCTGGAGAAGGCCATGGTGAAGCAGGCTGTCCCCCTGCAGCCCATGGAGGAAGGATGAGGGGGTGTAGAGATTCCACCTGCAGCCCGTGGAGGACCCCACGCCGGAGCAGGTAGAGGCACCTGAAGGAGGCTGTGGCCCCATGGGAAGCCCATGCTGGAGCAAGCTCCTGGCCGGACCGGTGGACCCGTGAAGAGGGGAGCCCACGCCAGGGCAGGTTTGCTGGCAGGACTTGTGACCCCATGGGGGACCCCACGCTGGAGCAGTTTCCTCCTGAAGGTCTGCACCCCGTGAGAGGGACTCCATGCTGGAGCAGGGGAACGATGAGAGGAGTCCTCCCCCTGAGGATGAAGAAGCGGCAGAAACACCGTGAGATGAACTGACCGTAACCCCCATTCCCCATCCCCCTGTGCCGCTGAGGGGGGGAAGGTTGAAGCCGGGAGTGAAGTTGAGCCCGGGAAGATGGGAGGGGTGGGGGGAGGTGTTTTAAGAGTTGATTTTATTTCTCATTCCTCTACTCTGTTTTGCTTAGTAATAAATTAGATGAATTCCCTCTCTCAGTTCAGTCTGTTTTGCCCGTGACGATAATTAGTGAGTGATCTCTCCCTGTCCTTATCTCGACCTACAAGCATTTCGTTATGCCTTTGCTCCCCTGTCTAGTGAATGAGGGGAGTGAGAGAGCGGCTTTGGTGGGCACCTGGCCCCAGCCAGGGTCAACCCACCACACCCTGTCACTGTTACTTCAGGAAGAAACAGAATCACAGTAAGCACAAAACTTCTGTGGTGTAACAATGAAAAAGGTGTCATAAAACATGGATTTTAAGGCTTGCATCTAGTAAGATTATGGAGACGTGGGAAGAGATTGAGTGGTACTTCTTCATTAGTATATTGTGGAGAATATTTGTATTTTGGTGGATAGGAATAGTAAACTTACAAATTGACAAAAGCCACAAAAGATAAGAATTTGTCATGCTAGAAGTTTGATTTTATCTTCCCAGTGCAACGAAGCTTTCCAAACATCTCTGTAGAAACTGGAATTGTGCTTTTATATCTTTTCTGCTTAAAACTTAACTGTACAGCTTGCACTTTAATATAATTGCTATCAAGAATAATTCATTAACTATGAAGTTAATGGCTGTATCACCCTTTTTTTTCAGGTAATTATCAAATTTTCAGGATACAAAACTGAAAAGAAGAGCCATCATGCACAAGGTAGGGTGATGTTAATGTGTTCCATAATTTTTTCTTTAGAAACAAAGAGAATATTTAAAAATATTTCACAACTATGCAGAAGTTTATGGGGTTTGGTTTTGGGGTTTTTTTTTCTTTCCCCAAAATGTAGTAATTTTTTCATCTGTCAGTTTGATAGAAAGTACTTAAGCATATACAAGTAATTATGAAAATTCTTTGAAAAAATCATGATCAAACATCTGTCATGTACCGCATTTTCTGACATTGACATTAGGGGCTACTTAGTACTCACAAGTGGAAAATCTGTAACAGCTGGAATGATTAAGTGATTACAAGAGAAAACGCATCATTAACACCACATACAGCACTTCCTCTGACTTTCTTTTCAGTTGTAGCCTTTTTAGGCATTAAAAAAAATTAAAAAGTCTGTGTTGATCTGTTTTCACAAGACACTTCAAATAGAAATAATTGTGATCACTACATTTCCCTAAATTTTACAATAACCTCCCTCATAAATTAGAACTATTTTAGTAATGTGACTTCAGACAATTTTATGCTCAGTGCTTCAGGATGTTCTTAACATTAGACTAGTCAGTGTTTCTATTACTGTGTGTTTAGCTTCTGTCTATCCTAATAATCTGTCCTTTTGTCAGCTCTTTAAATAACTATTCACACATCCTGTTGTTGATGTTGAAGTTATCTAAATATTTTTCTAGATAAAAGGATCCCAGTGTTTTATTTGTTGGGTTTGGGGTTGGTTTTGGGTTTTTTTTTTTGGGGGGGGGCGGTGTTGGTGGGTTTTTTGTGTGGGGTTTTTTGTTTGGGTTTTTTTTTTTGAGGTGGCACAATGTGATTGCTGAGAAGTATACAACTGTAAATTGTCACACAGTCTCTTCTGTGTGCTTGGTCATTAAAAACAGAAAATAAATATTAACTGTCAGAATTTATGTTTGTTAAATGTGCTTTTTTTTTTTTCCCAAAAAACTGTCAAGTACAAAATACACAGGTCCCCCTTTTTTCAGAGGAACCTGAAAATATCAGATTATCTTATTAATAAAGAATTCTTAGGCAGCAAATATCTCTTTTTATTCCATTTCCCTCCCTTTACTTAGAAAGGTCCCTGCAATAGCTACCTCTTTAAAAACATGCAGTTGATAGGACAATGACAAAACATGAAACTTAATGAAGGAATAATAATATTCTTTCTAGTTCTGTTTATTGCCCCTTTGGTTAAGTTTTCACAGGAAATACACTCACTTCTTCATCAAAACTCCTGAAAAGCAAAACTGGGTTCCTCATTGCACCCTAGTGATTTCTGAATCCAGTTCAACTGGTTGTTGAAGCTAAAAGCAGAATTTTGCAATGTTTTAATGCCAAACGAGAAATGTCAGTATTTTTTCTCATATTGCCAGAGGTATGGATTTCTGTCTGTTCTTGTAGCATTTCAGCTGCAAGAGTCATCTGCAGTTAAGGTACAACTCTAACACCATGGTGTAATCCTCCCCCTCATATTTTCTCTCTCCTGAGTTGTGTTTTGTGTGGAATGCTTGGCACAGATAGACAATACTCCTGATTGTGCTATCAGAATTATTAATGGGAAACAAAATACCACTACATTAAGCAGCACTCCATACTAATAGCTAATAAGTAAATGTAAATAAATGCAGTAAAGACTGTACCCTACCATAATTAATCTCTTGGACATTGATGACTACTGGCATAAGAATTACAAGGATTGTATGTAGGGTATAAATTTTTTAAGACATTTGGTTTGGTTTGGTTTATTTTTAAATAATTGTATCTTCCCAACATTCATAGTCTATATTCTCAAAGCAATTCTTTCAGACTGGACTAGCCTGTACAGGTGCTTAGATGTAGAGATTTAAAATATTTCATGATGTGTGTAGATGACAGCTATTTAGTATTTCTGACATTTTCCATTGCTTGAATACAGCTTTGCATGCCGATGTATATTCTGTCTTTTACAAAACAGATTCTAAATGAAAGAAGGCTTCTTCCTCTTTCTGTGTCCCCTGTTAAAAATGATTCAAAGTGGGACTGCCTTCTTACCCTCAATTAAGAGGGTAGTCTCATCCTCAGAAATATTTTGAAGGTGAGATTAATTTGCAGATTGCAACCTCTTGCTTGTACTGTATCAGCTATTTCCCAAAGTCCTTTTTTGATCACTAGAGAGCAGCGTTGCTGAGTAACAAAAGAAAGGCACGCCTGGAAAAAAAAAAATAAAAATTGGAGTCTTCTAGATTAGAATGGCTATTGAAATATCAGAAAGGAGAACAGCAAATGATCTACAGTGACCACCTACCCCACCCATCCTGCAAACAAGAGTAGAAAGAATCCATTCAACATTCCTATCTGACTCCACTCTACATCATTATTAAAGTCCTGCAGATGATGGCAATTCTTCAGCCCTTCTAGACAAATTTTTTCAATGCTTCAATATTCGTACTGCTTTAATTGTTTTCTTCACAACTCTCTTCTTTCAGAATTTTAAACCTATTCTTGTCCAGTACACAGCCACCATGGGGAGAGATTTCATCTGTCACTCACCTGAAAAGAAGTATCCTGTCTTTTTTCACCTTATTTTTAGTCTGAGCACAAAATCCTTTAAGTTTTCCTTGAAAGTTATGCTTTCTAGACTTCTGAAGTTTCTCACTGCTCTTCTCTGGATTTTCTTCATTAGAAGGACATTCTTGAATGGTCGTAGGCATTGTACACTAATATCTGTGCTGAGCAGTATCTGTAACTGATATCACAAACATTTCTTATAATACCAGCTATGTGCTCAGATTACTTTTCTAGCAGATTCTTCTGTTCTGGAAGTCTTAAATACAATAACACTGATGGAAAAAATGATGCCATAGATCAGAACTGGTATAGAGGCAATCTCTGGAAAGACAGTCATTCTCCCACAGGTGCACTTATGGATTTCCCTCAGACAATTGCTCTGAAGGTTTTTCGTGTTTGCTGAGCTTCAGTTCATATTACGCATGACTTACTTTGTGCATACATTTCGGTTTACCCTCTAAGCAGTAGTAGTTAGTTGAATGCCTGCTTACTATAGTTATACTGATATTTGCTTATATGGAAGTGCCAGAGTGGCAAATTGAATGTGAAGTGACTTCTCAGGAATAGGGTACACAAATTCTGAAGAACAGGAGATTGCACAGAAAACTGGATATAGATGTTTGGGGGAGCGTGGTACAGCCAGCTGCTGGCTGACAATAGAGGAAGCCTGGGAGGAGTTAACAGTCCTTTCACTTGATGCTGATGCTTTTATCTCCAACTCCTTATAAACCTTCTTTCTTCAGTAGGGAACCAAAAATTAAGAAGAGGTCTCCACTGAGATATACTATTG
This sequence comes from Grus americana, assembly GCF_028858705.1. Classification (NCBI taxonomy): domain Eukaryota; kingdom Metazoa; phylum Chordata; class Aves; order Gruiformes; family Gruidae; genus Grus; species Grus americana. Next base: position 86,820,970 of record NC_072853.1, on the reverse strand, counting down.
TCAAATTACCAGTGAAATTCCTGTTAAACACTTTTCAGGTACACAAAACTGTACCAGAAAGCCCAGCAATCAAGACATTCTGGCTGAGCTTTACAGACAAATCTTTTTGCGTAACATGATATTTGTGATTCTTGATAGCGCCGTATCGAACTTTGAAAACAGGCTGCCTGGTCATCAATAAATTAGACTTTAAAGCCCCTTTTCATGTAGTCTTTGGATATAACTTTCTAAGTGTTCTTTTCTAAGTAGAATATTTTTGGAAGGACAAGAAAAAGATGTAAATTAAAGCATCTTGGATGATCCTCTGCATGTCACTGGGGCTGCATAATTTTTATTCATCTTTCATTCTATTTCAGGTTACATGTTATAGCATTTCTTTGTAAAAATGCTTAGTTTAATTTTGAATCTATTATTTTCTATTTGGTCAGCATTGTGTTCCTTTCTGGGATTTAACATAAAAGAACCTGACAAAATAATGAAGCCTTTTCTTGAATCTCTGGAATTGTAACAATGCTGAGCAAAGTGGGATAGTGATAAAATTAGTGTTCTTTTACTTTACACAGTGACAAAGAGGTTTGAAAAAACAAAAGAGTAAACCTGCGTATTGCCAATTGGAAAAGATTACTTGTTGATAACATAAAGATATGGGTTAAAGATTGGGCATTCTGCAAGCCACAAGGCAAAAATCTGGTTTTACATCCCTCCAACTACTCACCATGAGATTTAGTATGAAACTGTAGGGAATGAAGTAACAGTTTTAACAAAAAAAAAAAAAAATCAAGACATTATAAACTTAAAAGTTGCAAGACTCTGAGGGCAAATTTTGAAAGGCCAGAGATATCCTACGTGGAAAAACTGAAACACTGGCAAATAGTGTTATTTTCATCTCTGTGGAGAGGCTGAATGAAAATGCTTTGTTTTGTTACAAACACAATTTCCTGCCAAAATTGTTTTCAGTGGAAAATTTTCATCCCATTTTACTTATAGCTACTGCTTGGTCTCACTCCTGCAGGTGCGTAAGTATAGACATTGCACTTCCAAATATTGCAAAGGCAGATGTGAAGGAAGTTTTCATGTCCAAAAGGGAATAGATGGTGGTATCTGGAAAACAGCAGCATTATATTTTAGCTCTGATCAGAAAAGAATTGAAATAGTTCATCCCTCCAGACCACAACCATTTTCCTGTCCTTAAATTGTATCAGTTCAGAAATTCTGCTAATAATTCTGTGCTTTGTGAGATCCCATTGTCCTAAGCTTCACCAGAGAACAACCTACGTCACGCTGTCTGAAAGGTAACTTCCTGCTTTATTATTAAATGTAACTTTACCTCTCATGCTAAAATTAGTTTGTGGGTTTTTTAATAGTGAAAAGACATTTTGTTAAGGGAATTGTGATGCTACCTGTCTCTATTACCTAACCTGGAATGCTTATTAAAACTTCCTTCTTTTTATTAATAGATTTTAAGTTTCAGTATTATTTCATTTAGAATTGTCAGTGTTTGTATAAAAATGGTAAAAGTAATTATGTATACTAGGGATAAATAATAACAGGGAAGATGAAAAACAGCAGTTTTTTCAGTTGAAAAGCATTGTATTAAAAAAAGTTCACAGTATGTTGCACATTATGTTACTGGCATAATACTTCATTTCTCAGGTTTCTTTCTGTCTTAAAGATAAGTGTAAACTGCTGCCTAACTGGTTACATACCTCAAAAATATTTAGCATTAGTAATGTTTGCAGGGAAAATGGTTTCCATTTCTGATTATTTATTGTTATAAAGCTATCCTGATTTTTGTTTCATATAATTGTTAATAGCATTTACTCACAGGTATGGATAGCAACAGCAACACAGTATGGGTAATAACAACTGCAGACTTTAGACATGGAATCTTTCTGGTCTTTTCATTTTTAATATTTTCAATATTAATAAAGTTGGAATAGACCTATCAAATTTTCTTCCCATTTTACTCAGCATACTTTTTGAACAGAATAATTGAATGTCAAATGAACAATATATTTTCTGCCTGAATTTTGGCTTAATAGTGTTTCACACTAAGTTTCAGATCTCATGTTTTATGTGTAATATTTTTACCAAATGCAAAGCACTGAACAGTACAAATCTGAATGACAGCATCTAGTCAATTCATAACACAAACACACAAACCTTGAGACTGAAGAGGAGTCAGACTACCGAACTACTGTCTGGTATATCACACACACCTCCTAAGAAGTAGCTACAAATATACAGATTTTTCTGAATCGGGCTATAGAAGACCACAGATTATGATGCCCATCATAATTCTAACAAAACATGTCTTAGAGGTGATTCTTTTGGAGGGCTATACTTCTCTCATTGGTGATTATTATGGAACTGATTAGTTTAGCGATTCCTATCCTAAATTTATTAATAGATTATTTTTTAAAATATTATCCTTTGGCTTTTCTCCATTTGGGCTCTATATGTGCCTTTCTATATTGTTGCATTCTTAATAGCTCTGTGTCTGCTTCAGTTTCAAAACATATTTCTAGAAATTACAGAATTACATTAAGTACTCCAGACTGGATTTCATTAGGCTTTTGTACAGTCACTGATACTACCTGTTTAAATTGTAAATACTCATATTAAAGCATTGCCTTTTTCACAGCTGAATCAAATTGTTATTTTGTAGTTTTCCAATGATCAGTTCATCCATTCAAGCTCTTTTCCAAGCATATAGCCAAAATGTTTTGGTTTAGTCCCCAAACACATGATCTTGTGGGGTTTTTTTACACTGCTTCCCCTTTCTATTACTCTTGTAATAGAGTACTTTTGTAACCTTTCTCCAGGATTTTTGTACTATCAGTAATACTCATTGCCATCTCCTTACTTAGCTTACAAGTCACTGTTAATCATCCTTTCCTCTGTTAAAATAATAACTTGTTGTGCAGCACCATATCAAGAACTACCTTGTTTTTGTTTTCTTAGAAAGTAGATTATCCTGTTGTCTAACATAAACTTGCCTTTAGTGATGAATTTTATCCTATTTTCTGTTCACTTCCATCACCTCTATATTATGCTTTCCTCTGAAAACTCGTAATTGAGGTGAAACAAATGTCTATTGTTGAACAGATCAGTTCTGCCTAGTCTTTTTTAAATGCAGGTGCTATATTTGTTATTAATCATTCCTATGGCCTGATATGTGACTTGATAGACTTATGAATATTCTCAGGAGACCTGCAATTTCACGTGCCAGTTCCTTCTGGCACAGAGATGATATAATCATCCCAATTTGAGTGCATTAAGGCAAAGGCAGGCATATCATCAGGGTGAATGAAAGTCCACAAGCGCTTCCCCACCCCATCCCTATCCTTCACATGCTTCCCTTGTTAGGTTACGTGATCAAAACAGAGTTACTGCACTTAACCCTGGTTAGGCAGCAGTGCGCAAGCTGTGGGGCATAGTTTTACAGGGGCTCAAACTGCGTCTGAAGATGAAGTTCCCAGAATGTTTCATCCACTTCAAACATGGAAATTTCCATGTTCATGCTTTCATTTTCATCCTCCACTTTGCCTTTGCTCACACAGAAATTTTCAGAGTGAGTCCTTAACAAAGACTCACATAAAACATTTGTCTTGCTGTGGACACAAAACTAGATTCTTCTTATCTCCATTTCTGCCAGAATAACCCCTCCTTCTATTATCTTCTCTTTGGTTGTTTTTTTTAATATTATTTTTGTAGTTAATGACTTCTTGACAACTGTTAATATGTTTTGCAAATTTTAATTCATTATAACTTTGGTAATTCCCATTTCACCTATATCTTTGACTTTAAAGATTTAGAAGTTGCTGTTTCTTTTTCTCTGTTTGTGGTTTTCTCCTGGTGAGTCCTTTTTGTTTTCTTCATTCCTTGGGGCCTATATTCCGCTTATCTGGCAACAAGCTATCACAGAACTATCATACAGCTGCTCAGTTTTAGCTCTATAAAAGATTCCAGCCTGCATGAAAATTTTCCTGTATATAAAGTCCACAAAATGATAGGTGATTCTGTGAAACAATTTACACATTACCAACACTTCAAACATTTTGTTGAAAAGTTTCCTATATATTAAGAATGTTACAGGCTAGACATATTTTCTGTATCTGGAAATGCAGAATTCCTGTATCTAACTGATTAAATACATGTATCTCACAATCTTGAAAGGATCCTGCCTTACAGTTATCAAGAATTGTATCTGTGACAATGATGGCAAATAGTTGAAATGGCTACCAAATGGCTACCAAATAGTAGCTGTGGTTCTTCAGGGAACTACCATCAGTTCTGAACTCCCACCAAGTTTTGAAATCCTCAACTAATAATACATATTTCTATTATGTGTAAGAGGTCCTGGCTATACTACTTCTTGACTCTTGCACGCACAGCCTTAAACGCCTGCAAATGAGAAGTGCACACACACAGATGAATACACAGGGACAGTAACATGTTCAAGAAATACTTTTCTTTCATAAGCAACTGTTTTTTAAGGATTTTCAAAACATGACTGAAATCTTGAAAACCATATTTAGAAATTGATTATTTTCTGTAATGTACTCATTTATTTATCTGAAAGTTACAGTGGGTTGACACCGACCAGCGGCTAAACACCCACACTGCCTCTCACTCACTGCCCTGTCCTACAGGATTCAGAGAAAACAGAAGGAAGAGAAGACTTCTGAATTGACATAAAGGCAGTTTAATAGGGAAAGCAAAAGCTGCATGTGTAAGCAAAGAAAAAGAAGAATTCATTCATTACTTCCCATTGGCAGGCAGTTGTCCAGCCACTCCCTGGGAAGCAGTTGCCTGGGATGACAAACATTATTTTGAATGTCCCTTCCTTCCTTCCTTCCTTCCTTCCTTCCTTCCTTCCTTCCTTCCTTCCTTCCTTCCTTCCTTCCCCTTTCCCTGAGCTTTTATTACTGAGCAAGACATCATATGTTATGGAATATCCTTTTGGTCAGCTTGGGTCAGCTGTCCCAGCTATGTCTTCTCCCAACCTTTTGCCCATCCCCAGCCTATTTCCTGTGGGAGCAAAGAGGGAAGAAGAGAAAGCCTTGATGCTGTGCAAGAACTGTTTAGTAACAGCAAAGCCACTGGGGTGTTATCAGTGCTGTTTCAAACACAAATGCAAAGCACAGCACCCCATGGGCTGCCATGAAAGAAGTTAACTCCATCCCAGGCAGACCCAGTACAAAAGTGGGGAATATTAATTTGTATTCAGATGGCAACTCCTTTCAAGCAAGAAGGGTTCAGATGAAGTATTATCAGGGTATCCCATCAAATAAGAAGAAAATAGCTATATATAACTGAACACATACCTTTATCCCACTACAATATGCCTTAAGCTTGTTTTTAAGTTATACATAAATGAGCAATGCTACACTAGATTTTCAACAGCATCTAAAACCAGGGGCTAATTCTGGTGAATTTGTAAAGAGTTATGGAATCCTTACGTCCCTTTAGAAAAACCCATAGCACATGTGATTCTGTAACAAAAAATACAACAATAGTATGTACCACACACAGTCTGCCGTACCTAGTGATTCTTCCCGAAATCTCCTGTCTGTGGCATCTGTACAATAGTACTGCTGTTTACAGTTTTCCACTGTGAAGCTGCAAAGTTGCAAATCAGTGAACATACATGTACCACTTCATTGGCTAGACAAATCACCTTGGCACATTAAATTTAGCTGTATTACCTGAAAGATTGCATGTTTACCTCATAATGTTGCAACTATCTTAATAAGCTCATAGCAAAATTTGTAGAAAGCTGGGTTACACAATTTGAGGAAAACTGTAACTTCAATTTCATCATTTCCATCCCATAGCCTTTTCTGATGTGGTTTGATTGATTCCTCTGAGAGTTTCCATTGGTTTGCAACATTTCGTTTATGAAATTTTTTTTTTTACCAGTCTGATCTGTACAAAAGAACGGTTCTGTAGGACAAACATGGATGCAGAGTAAACTTAAAATTCAACAAAATCTCAATATATATTCCAAGTTGTTAAGTCAGGAAAACCAGTCTTTTTTTAATCAAAATTTAAAAAGTTCTATGGCATCCATAGGCTGGAGCACCTCTCCTATGAGGACAGGCTGAGAGAGTTGGGGTTGTTCAGCCTGGAGAAGAGAAGGCTCCGGGGAGATCTAATTGCGGCCTTCCAGTACCTGAAGGGGCCTACAGGAAAGCTGGTGAGGGACTGTTTATGAGGGAGTTTAGTGACAGGACAAGAGGTAATGAGTTTAAGCTGAAGGAGGGTTGATTTAGATTGGATTTAAGGAAGAAATTCTTTACTGTGAGAGTGGTGAGGCACTGGAACAGGTTGCCCAGAGAAGCTGTGAATGCCCCATCCCTGGAAGTTTTTAAGGCCAGGTTGGATGAGGCTTTGGGCAACATGGTCTAGTGGAGGGTGTCCCTGCCCATGGCAGGGGGGTTGGAACTAGATGATCTTTGAGGTGCCTTCCAACCCAAACCATTCTATGATTCTACTCACAATGTGAACTGTTGTAAGAAATCTTTTAAAAAAATGTTATTAAAGAGAAGTTAGAATATTATAAAAATAAGGCCACAAATACCTTCCTTTCTCTCCCTTTCCCTTCCCCTACACATGCAAGTCAAGTGGGCTTAGCAGAGCAACAATAAAACGTCTACCTGATGTTTTATCATTCTCTACAGGGCTTTGATGAACATCAAAGTATAAAAGCCTTTACCAGCTGGATACAAGATTTGTCCGAAAACATGAGTGATTAATAGCAGTTATATCAAATGTGTAAAAAATTCCGACACACTAACAAAACAGATTCATTTTTTTCCTCAAAGTTAATTCTTTTTTCCCTCAAGCATTCTATTTTTCTGCTGTTCACTAAAGAGACAAAATGATATGACAATGATATGACAAGAGAAAGATGGGTAAATATTTATTCATATGGTGTGAAAATGCCCATTATAAGCATAATTTGAACAATTTTTTAAACATTAATTATATATTTGATAAAAAACCTGACATTATTCTCACACAGTGGCACAGTGATTTCTTTCCAGGGCTGTCTAAAAAAAGAAGTTGAAAGAATATTAATATCTTAAAAGCATGATACCTGAATTCTGTTATCACTATTCCTTTTTTCAGTGTTGCAATGGAACCAACTTGGAGCAAACCTGTGGAAGTACGGCCTGAACAGTGGACTACAAGGTTAGTGAAAAGTGGTTGGACCATCAGGTTCAAATAGTCGCGATCAACAGCTCAAAATCTGAGCAGGTGTTACCTTGCGTGCATTGCTATTGCCACTGGGGCAGATATTGTTTAATGACTTTGACAACATCCTGGAGGAAAGGAGAATGCATGATCATCAGATGGACGTGAGCCCTCACTGTCCTGGCAGCTGCAAAGCCTCGCAAAGTTGAACTAAGGCTATGAAGGCTTCAGGTGGTGTTTACTATTTTCATGCCTAGCATGATTTTCACTACAGCTACACACCATTAGATTTAAAAGGTGAAGTCCAATTCTCTAAGTACCCCAGCCACATCAGCCTGCCTCCAAAACATGGAAAAAGTAATGTATCTGGAAGAGATAACACTAAAAACAAGTACCTAAATTTTAGATTATCTAAATTTGGAAGTCAGAGAAGATGGTGTGAAATAAAATGATCTACACATGGTATTGCATAGCATTTATGTTCATAGAGTTTTTCAGTGCCTTAGCTTTCCTAACCCACAAGTTTTGGAAGTATGCGTTTGGATACCTAGCAGTTCAGATAAGACAAGATTTCATTGACACGGACCTTTTTTTTCCACAGCAAAGCTATATTCCTGCATTTAGCTGTTTCTGAAAAATGCATAATTTTTCTGCTTGAAATAATAGATTTCTAGTACATTTTTTTACCAGACTAAGCTTTTAAGTTATGCCTTTTCCTGTTAGTTTCTGTGTGTTGTCCTTCCATTGCTTAATGCAGTCAGGGATTTCAGTCCAGCGTGGGGATACTGGAACTTATCTCCTTATACAGGACAGGACAGTGATGTCAGAAATATTGATCCCCAAAAAAGATGGTTTTAAATAGGATGCTGCTACATTGGTCTTAGCTTTCCCAAGCAAATACCATGATAATACTCATTCCATTTTCACAACAAGCTCATTCAGAGGAGGGCTCAAATGTATCTGCACATAATTGCATTTCACTTTGCAAAGATGCCCTTATGCTTTACCAATTGAAAAAAAAAAAAATGGCTATTGTAGTTAAAGCTCATCTAAATATGGCCATAAGTTTTAGGACCAAATTATAAAACTGTGGAAACAAATAATGTATTAATGCAGCAGTTGTATATTTTATGCAAAAAGGAGTATGTGGCAATTAGACATGTGTTAAATACCCTTCCTGAAAATATTTTATCACTAAACCAAAATTTCCCTATCTCAGGCTTTCATAAGGACTAAAAGAGACTTCTCAAACCAATATTTTCAGTCCCCTGATCTCAAAGGCATCAATTTCATGTAACTCCTCTAATAAATTGTAATATACTTCCGACCTTTTCTAAAGAATATTATTTTAAATATATTTCTCACTTATTTGTGACCAGTTTACACTTATTTGTTCTGGTGGCAATATTGTCTTTTTGCTCTTCTCCAGCATCTATGCGCTCCATGTTGTGAGAGTATTCAGCGTGCACAATAATCTTCCTACCTTTTACAAACTCAATTTGCTTTTACAATTCAAGCTAAAAATCACAGTTATGGTAACAATGTTAAACTCAGATATTGCAGATATGCATTCGAAAGATGACATAGTAGCCAACTAAGAGGAAGAAGGATGTTCTGGGCACCATCAATGGGTTATTCCCACACTTCATGACCTTTCCTCTCACCTCCCACCGACTTTTATGACACCCTTCTTCTGTCTGCTCCTTTTGCCATTACAATCTTTTCACTTTATTTAGTCTACAAGGGCATTTGTTAAGTTTTAGAATATAAATTGGCATTCCAAAACACTCTGCAATAGAACAAATCCAAATCAGATTTTCGCTGACAAACAACAACTGCAGGTCATGTCCTGTCTGTTTATAATATGAGGTAAATTTTAGAGATCAACCACACCTAAGTAAGAAATGTAGATGATAGTGCTTCACCATTGTACATCATCCTTATTTTCATTGGCACAGACATGATAACACTGGTGCTTACGTACCAGCTCCTTTTGGAAACACCTGCAGGCAATAGAGCAGAAGGTAGAAAGTACTTTAATTCTAGCTCATCTGTAGAGAAAAGCTGTTTACTTAACTTTATTTCTGTGAAGGTTAAATTTAGCAGTAGCTCAGGTTAATCATGAGTAATTAGGTTGTACATCTGCCCCCATGCATGTTTCTGAACTGTCATTTTCAAAGTTTGCTTTTTTCCCAGTGATAGAGTAGGTATTTAAAACCACAAGTTTTCAGAAAATTTTAAACCAGTCAGCACAATTTGAGCCAGATATAGTGGCAAGTCCAGCATCTACATTTGATAATTGGCAAATGGATTCTTGATTTTCCTCTGTACGGAAAGGCCAATGTTTCCTTAAATAAATATTTTACTTAAAGCCAACATGCCATGATATTAAAACAAAAGTGGTGTATTGTTTTTTCATTTAAAAGTTGTGAAAATAATTGTAAGATGTTATAGACTCAACAGGAAATATTTGCAGAGTTACATCCTTCACTTATTATCATACATCCATGTGATATTCTTTAAAAATACTGCTTCAGTTTCAGAAACTCCACTGTTGGATAATTTAATTGTCCTTTATGAGTTCTCAACAGTTTATTTTACATAGCTTTTCCTGACTGCAGCAGGTATACTCTCCTGAAGACAATTTTCTTTTAATGATTAAAACAAATTACTTACAATGTTCTTGACAAAAATAAACACACAAATATACACCTGAATAGAACTTTCTCATCTACTCACAAGGATTTTTCTAATTTCTGAAGATTTGGTGAGAGGAAGAGGAAGGATAACTTCCTGACCAGGTGAAGAATGTAATCTCCTCTTCCGACAATAATGGAATTTGAGCTACATACAGTGAAAAAAACCCCCAAATTCTAAAATGAGATGAAAACTACTTGTCTTTCATTGGTGGTAAGGAAAATCGCCGTAATTAACTGTGGGGAAAAATAATGTATTAATAAAGTTTAAAATTTCAAAGATATTTTTTCCCATGCAAATTTGTGTGTCAAAATATTGGAAGTCCATCTACACATGTAATTATCTCTATTCTATTGTCCTTCCCCATCTTTCTTATTAAAATGTATCTTATACTGTCTGTCTCTAAAAATTGTCTTGTAAAGTGAGATACAGAGATCATGTTACATGTTTTGAACCTCTATATGACAACAGAATAAACCCAAACTTTTATACCAGTTACAATAAACAGTTTGTCTATTGTTATTCAGAATATATTCTCCTTTCCCCTTCATTTCCCCAAAACCAGTACCAGATATCAAAACCATGCAAAACAATCAGAGCTACCATATTCATCCTTTTGACAGTGCATTTGTAAGATAAAATCCTTTTAATATTTGTGTTTTGAGGCTGTATTTTTAAATGGCCTGAAGAAGTGATTCCCTGCATGAAAAGAGAAGTCATGTTTAATAAAGAAATAACATATTCCAAGAGGAAAAGACAAATAACCAAGTTACCAAAAAAAAAAAAAAAAGCAAGAGTGAGGGCAATTTAGATAATTTAGATAAATTTTTAATTGATAAATGGAAGATTTTTTTTTTCTTTTCTATCTTGTCAAGTTGTAATGGTGAATGAAGACATTCAACTCCATGAGGATAAAGGAATTCCAATGAAGTGATGTCAACAGGCACATTACAATTCTGACTTATATAAAGAATGACAGTTCTTTTCAGTACATGTATACTTAATTTTCTTACTGAGAAAGATTAAAAACATACTTGGATTAAATAGCCAAAGTAACTAATTAAAATCTGAGCATTGCACTTGTAGAAAAAATTGTGTGTACTGAGCCTCATAAACTCCCATAAACCAGAGAGTAATTGTAACCCTCTGTGAGCACATAATCTTAAGACAAATCTAAAAATATAATGTTTAATATTTTATTGGGTTTAATAATTTCATTTCATCACAAAAAAGAATTTTTGAAGCAATTAATTTCTAAGTAGTCATTACTAGTTTATCAATATACATGGAAAGTTTTGTTTGTTTTTCAGATTACATTATGCCTACATATTAATTCAATAAGATTTTATTATTTGAATATCAATATCTGTACACCTGAAGAGTTGCTTCATTAGGATACAAGTCAAGTAAAAAGATTGAAACCTGTTTGGACTCAAAAAAATCCTTTATTTTTAACTTTCTTTGCCTGTATAAATAAATTCAAGTGAGAACACATTTAACCCTTTGTCTTCCTGTACAGCAACTTTCTTGTTAGTTGCTTAAATACCAGTAAAGGTTCATAAACAGCAAATGAACATTAGTATAAAAAAAAAAAAAAAGGTGAATTTTCATTGAGTTTGACGTTTCTAGGCTAATGATACTGAAATTAATGTTCCATGTCTAACTTAGGTTGGAATATACAATAGTATTTATTTAAATTTTATTTTTCTATTTCCTACAGACTCGTAATGTAGTTTCCCATATATTACTGTCTTATTCACCAAACTGTTTATGTTGCTTCTTAGTTTCAGTTTTAGGTACAATAGCTCAAATAGCACTGTCACTCTCTCAGGTTAGGAGTCACAACATCTATGTACCACAGATTCCTCCCCTTTTTTCATATTCTGATGATGTTCAGAATATTTCTTTTCTGTCACTGTTGTTTCAAAAAAAATAAGAGAAACTGATTAAATAACTGAGTTTGTAAGGAAAATGGTGCATGTGTCTGTAGATAAAATCATACTGACTGCAAAAGGGGAATAAAGTAAGAGCAACTAAATTTATATTTAAATTCCTTTTACTAAAAGTAATCTTAAATACTGTTTGAAAGAATAGACAATATATTAAAACATATGTTATTTCTTCAGTCTAAGTATCCCTTTAAATATGTGTTATTTATTGTAACTGTACTCTACCAAAGTTTTTGGGCAGAAGAAACAATTTACACTTATCTGTATGGCAGTTCACAATAGCTTTCTGTAAAGCCAGGAAAATAAACCTTTTTTTTGTTTGGTTTGGTTTGCTTTGGTTTGATTTGGTTTTTTTTGTTTGCTTTCCAGGTAAAGAAATAAGGAGCCAAAGTCTGTGCTCCAAAAATTTGAAATAGATAAGAAATAAAATCCCTACAAAAAGACAGAAAATAAGGAGGATCTCTGTGGCTAAAATAAGAAACAAAAAGAGCTGCACAAGATTCACAGGTATCTTGTGCAAAAGACCCCCAAACCAAATAATAGATCTTTTCTTGTTCAACACAATGAGAGAAAACCAAAAATTCCCTTTCTCCATTTCATAAAACAGTAGTAGCATGTGGAAACCAAACCAAAACAAAAAACCAGACACTAAAGAACAGTCATCAACAAAGTTAACAATGTGCCACTCTGTGTCAACGTGAAGCTTCAGGAAAAAAACAAAGTTAAAACCAAAAACATTGCAATAGCTTATCCTGGCTGTAATATCAACATAATTGAAGACAAGAATATGATGGATACATGTAGCCAATAGAGAATAAGCAAGAATTAAACCTCAGTACTGCCTGAGGGTCAAGGGAAAAATGTTTGGGTTTTTGTTCTCACTGAATTAAAATGGGAAATAATAAAATCATTTCTAGTACCTCTTCTGCTCTACCACCCACTCCCCACCACCCAGTGCTCCAAGTGGGAAGTTACTACTTCTCTAAAGGCATAACATATCCCAACACGTCCTAACAACACATCCTAACCACCAGAGGTAAAAATCTGACATATTTCAAAAGAGCTATGCAAATATTACAGGCAAAAAGTTCTCTCCTTGTAGACAGCAGGCACAAATATAACAATATTTGTGGACTATGTTAATAGCTGTCTCCCTGAGTACGTACCTATTGTCAGAAGGCATTGTCTGAGCTAGCCCTATGTGTTTGGTTATATGAAATGACATATGTCTGGACCCAGAAGGCTGTACAGCAAACAATGCCCCGTCATATGATATGACATATGTATGGACTCAGGCTATGGAGCTGCCACATTAATAAGGGCTTTTCTGACTTAACAGATGAGCTCTCTATTTATATGATACCTTTAAAAGAACATTTTCTGCTTCTTTAAGCTTGCTTGTAATAGGGAACCAACAAAAACCTGAGAGTAGAAAATAAGCTCACTCTTATTGTTGCCTTCTTCCTCCATTCTGTATTTTTTAAAAAGTCTGTGAGCATAAGAAAATGTATGTGATGATACTTAACATGGCTGAATTTAATCCAACAGCCCTGTAATTATGTTTTCCTGAGAGATGCCGTTTATATGATCCTCTGCCATTTTCTGAAGTGATACAGTTAAAAAGTTAAGTATCTTGCAGAAACTTCTCATAACACAGGAGCTGTGTGCGCTAATCTGAAGCAATTCTGTCATTCCCATGGAAATATATAGTAGAGTAACTAAAAAGTTATTAAAGCATTGCAGAGAACATATATTCAGTGAGCAATGACTCAAATAAAAGCGAAGGTTCTGGATTTAAATACGTATACTTTCTTCCATCTCTCTTTGAAATAAACAGTAATCCAAAAAAGTATATTTCTTGACAATGAGGAATGTAATATAAAAGTAAAAAAATCATGAGGAACCTTGTAGTGCTTATTGGGAACTGCAGACCCTAACAAGTGTGTACAGTTTCCAGCTGTAAAGTACTTAACATGCCATCAACCAATCTTCCTAAAAAAAATTGTTTAGTTTTCACTTTACTAATCAGTTATTCTGAAAAGAGCAGGAAAGCATCTGTTGGTATGCCTGCTCCATAGGGTCATTTTACTACTCAATTTACCAAGTGTTCATAGTGTCTGCCGTGGCTGGACAGGGAGTGTTCTCTCCCATTCCCTGGCCATCCTTGCAGCACCTTGCAGTCTATGGGATCTTCTTCAAGCACAGTTCTGTTAGGCAATGAAGACTTCGTGATGTACTGGCCAGACACATTTCTGGACACACAATGTGGAAGTGGATGTGCTGCCTCTGATGTCAGAGCGACATCAAGGTGATGTCAAAGTTCATTACTGTTAAATGTCTTATTAAATATTTTTTTTAAGCATCAAGAAATAGATTTCTCATGAGAGTCTTATAAATATCAAATAAAATGCATCTCTGAGGCAGGGGTAAAGTAGTATAGGAAGAACACATGGGAGAAGACGGAAAGGAGAGTGCAGCAGAGAATTGGAAGAGAAGAAATTAAATGAGTGTGAAACAAATGTTGCTTGGGCTCAGATTTCAATTTTTTTGCTATAATTTCTGCTATGTATTTTTTCACACTCACACTTGGAAAGTGCAAATGGCCAATATTTGGAAAGCCAGGTTTCAGCAGCTATAGAAAATTTGACTCCAGCAAGGCATTAAAAGTTGAACATGCTAAAATTAAGATATTCATTGTCCCATGTATCTTATGAGTATCCCAGGTTTTTTCTGGAACAAATTAATTGATTTTAAACACAATATTCAACACTGTAAATTGTTCCAATTGGTTAATTATTGTTACTGTTATAAGTCTGTGCTTAAACTCCATTTGAATGTATCCAGCTTAGAGGAGTCCAGCTTTTGCATCTTCTTGTATCTTTGCACAGTAAGGGACACAGACACCTGGGACTGTTCAGGCTGGAAAAGAAAGGGCTCATGAGGATCCTAATGATGTCAATAAATACCTGATGGGAAGGGATGAAGACAAGAGAGCCAGACTTTTTTCAGTAGTACCCAGTGACATGACAAGAGGCAATGGGCATGAATTGAAGAACATGAAATTCCATCTGAACCCCACTTTTTTACTGTGAATGTGGCCAAACACTGGCACAGGTTGCCCATCCTGTAACTCCTCTCCATCCTTGAAGATATCCAAACCCCAGCTGAACACAGTCCTAGACAACCTGCTGTAGTTGGCCCTGCTCGAGTAGGAAAATGTTGGACTACATGATCTCAAGAGGTCCTTGTCAACCTAAACAATTCTGTGATTCTATGAAATAGTTTAGGCAAAGTCAATAATAAAAATAGTCATGACTACTATGTTTATACATCCCATAGCAGGAATTACCTAGTCTCTGATATTCTAGCCATATTGTGGTAGAAAAGGAGGAAAAGGAGGAAATGGAGAGAGAAAGATAAAAAAGGAGGGGAAAAAAATAAATTGGGGGGAAGTAGAAAAAATATAGGAGAGGAGAAAAGGAGACAAGAAGAAACCATGAAGAAAGTCCTAGCAAAGAGGCATTGAATTCTACTGTCTGATGCTTAAACAAGAGATGTGAGAGCAATAAGAAAAAGCAGAGTAGGAGCAGAGTGTTTTGGAAAACAGACCACAAACTTTTCAACACTTACTCCTGAGGTCCCAGAATAGACTATTAGTGACCCTTATGCTTCTAGCCCCTGCAGAGAGATAAACCTAATTCTTATTTCTAATGGTGATTTGTTCTCTGCATGAAGAAACCCAGACGGCACCACCCCCTGTCTTCAAAACTAAGGGCAGGATATAAAGCTGACAGCCACCCCCAGGGAAGGAAACACAACCTTCCCTCTCCATGCCAGTTCCTATAGCCAAGAAAAACAAATAGGGAGAAAGAATAAGAGGGATACCGGAAGCAGATATCATCACTGACATTATCTACATTCTCTTTCAGCATTTGTCAGCACCTCTAATTCACATAGTTTAAGAGTAAAAATTTAAAAAGCATATTAAAGAATAATAATTTCTGTGATGTATCACTGACTATCTTCAGACTAATCTGAGAGTAAAAATATACAACTACCAACATGGGATAAAGGTGATCAGAAGCTATGGGTCATCATTAAAGGTGAGAGTCTGATTGGTTTCTTCCTTATACGCTGTGGAAGGAATTCTGTATTTTTACCAGCACATTGCAGCCCTGAGGAGGACTTGGGGGTATTGACTGATGAGAAGCTCAACATGAGCCGGCAGTGTGCGCTTGCAGCCCAGAAAGCCAACCGTGTCCTGGGCTGCATCAAAAGAGGCGTGACCAGCAGGTCGAGGGAGGTGATCCTGCCCCTCTACTCCGCTCTTGTGAGACCCCACCTGGAGTACTGCGTCCAGCTCTGGGGGCCCCAGTACAGGAGAGACATGGAGCTGTTGGAGCGAGTCCAGAGGAGGGCCACGAAGCTGATCAGAGGGCTGGAGCACCTCTCCTATGAGGACAGGCTGAGAGAGTTGGGGTTGTTCAGCCTGGAGAAAAGAAGGCTCCGGGGAGATCTAATTGCGGCCTTCCAGTACCTGAAGGGGCCTACAGGAAAGCTGGTGAGGGACTGTTTATCAGGGAGTGTAGTGACAGGACAAGGGGTAATGGGTTTAAGCTGAAGGAGGGTCGATTTAGATTAGATGTTAGAAAGAAATTCTTTACTGTGAGAGTGGTGAGGCACTGGAACAGGTTGCCCAGAGAGGTTGTGGATGCCCTATCCCTGGAAGTGTTCAAGGCCAGGTTGGATGGGGCTTTGGGCAACGTGGTCTAGTGGAGGGTGTTCCTGCCCATGGCAGGGGGGTTTGGAACTAGATGATCTTTGAGGTCGCTTCCAACCCAAACCATTTTGTGATTCTATGATTCTATGATTTCTAAAGTCTACTTAAATGGTAGGACAGAGCTTTCGTAGATCCTGAAGCTCGTTTGATTAATGAGACATGAAGATAATCCTTTATCCCTTATTTTTTCCCCTTGTCCCTCCTTATTTTATCAGTGATTTTATCACTAAATTTGAAATGAAAAAGATTTATTATGTATGGTATATAATACTAAGTTCTTATTAAAACCTTATATCTGTTTTCATGCAGATGAATAGCCGTGCTGACTGTCAATACGTATGTTAAGCTAACCATGAGTTTCATGGTCTCTTGCTACCAAAGGTCTACCTTACACAATAGTAAGGAAAATAATATTAATGCCTTAGTCAGTAAATAACTTCCATCTTCTTTTTTTTTGAGTCAAGTGTGTTGTCCAAGGACAGTTTATTTATCCACAAACTAAATTTTGAAAATATTCAAGGTTAGCTACAGATACCTGTATGTCATGATTGAATAAGCCATGAGGCATATCTTGAGTGTAAATTTGCTGAATACTTTATTTGTAATCTCTTGTTAACTCTAATTTAAATGAAAATGTAAAATACTACATAAAAATCAATTTACATTAATATATTCACAGTAGCATTCTTTCCTTTGTTTTTGTCAGGTTGGACTTTGTTCTTTGCCATTAAAGAGAGAAGCACAAGCTATTAAGTTGAAGGCTGAGGTACATTCAATGAAGGGCAAAGCTCCAGTGTATTGTGAACATCATCTCAATAAACAAAACTCTTGATGAAAGAAATCTGGAAGTCACAGGCTACAATATGAAAAACTAGGTCCATCTACAGAGTGGCTATTTCAACATAGCTTGAATATGTTCTGAATATCTCATTTAAATTATGTATGTTTTTACTGTTCATGAGAATGTACTTAAAAAACCAAAAATGATACAAAAAGAACACAAAACCACTTTCGAGTTAATTTTTATGAAATATCTTTAAAAAATTGGCTTTTCTAAAATTGTTTTCCTGACATTTCTTTAATATTTTTTCTGATTCTTTAACAGCAAAATGAAGCCATATAATGTACTAATTAAAAAAAATTAATGACTTAATTTGTTGTTCGTCAAACAACTCAACCCAGATATATTCCCATATGTAGGAGTTGAATGTCAGAGGACTGCTGTATAGATGTATTAATTAGTAGAAACTAATCTCAATAGTCCAACAGATATAATACTGAAAGTTATTACCTAGTGAGAACTCAAGTAGAAATTTCTTAAATTCGTAGCATATTCTATGTTACATTAGAGTCTTACTTTAAAGGTTACTTCCTAGCTAGAAAATATATAATTGCTCCATCTGCCAACCCTACAGCATTGCAGTACTGTCAAAAGTGCCATATGTGGAAAAGTCAGATTGTTGGCCTGTTTATCTTATGTATTCTGTAGAACCTGTGAAATCAAATGGTAACATCTCTCAACCGATCTCAAAATACATTGGGAATGTTTGTTTTTCTTTTTCCCTTTTAAATAGTGTAGGTGATATGGCAGAGTTAGAATGAGCTCATCAACTTTATTACTGTATCCCAGGAAGACTAGTTAATTCTGTCTCACCACTGTAGACCTGAGTTTTCTGAACTCTCTTAAGAAAAATAACTGTAAGTTTATACCTTTAAAGCGTCATGAGGTTTGGCCGAAATAATTTGGGCAACTTTCAGTCTTTTTATTTCTATCTTGTAAGCAACTGGGTGCAAAAGCTGAAATTTATGAAGTTAATATTGTAAACTAGCAATTAAGATTGTTAGTCTGAAAAGTCTGGACAAAAAGGAAATGCTAACTTCTACTTGTTCTTTGGTAACAAATGACGAACAAAGAGCCTTTGTTTGTGTTCATCTTTTTAGTGCACAAAAGAATAGAAAGTGATAAGTGATTAATATCTGAAAGTGTAATATATTTCCAAGATTTTGCATCTAGCTTTACAGTAAGTTCAAGTTACTAGAACAAAATGGTATTTGTAAAAAAGAGTTCTGTTTCCAGTCTTTACTCGGGGGAGGGGGGGGAAGATTTGATAAAGTTTCCAGATCTTCTACTCTAAGTAGCTGCTTTTCTGTGATTATGGTGACTCTCCTCAAATACAATTGTTACAGAAACATGATGTCATTTATTGACATCCTGTAATGCTGCATTATAAGTTATAATTCAATAAAGCTATTCACTCTACACAAATATTATCTTCCTTTAAAAGAAGGCTTATAACCTAAGGCAGCAAGTTAATACATATTTGCCCTGCTAATATATTTACAAGTCACTTCAACTACTTTGTTCGTGCATGAGAGAGTCATCTGAATACTAACTTTGTTTCGAATGACATTATGAAAAATGCTCAGTTGGAATCAAAGCACTTGTAAAAGACATTGAAAATAGAATCAACTCTAAACTTGCACAAGACTGTCTCCAAAGCAGGCAAAAATAGCATGTGAGTGTTCAAAGCTCCCTTTCTTTCTTCTGTTAATTCATTCCTTTCAATCTTTATGAGCTGGTGTGGGTAGTTATGAATCAAAAGCTGATATATCAGCATGAATAAAAGCCAGCCACTCCCCTGTAATTCCTAGGCTCCATCTGAAAATGGCCATCTTCAGTCCATGCTGGTGGATTATCCCCTAGGTCCTCTGAGAAACCAAAGTAAGGACAACCAATTTTTTGCTCAGTGTTTGTTCTTGGGTGTAGTTTTTCTGGTGGACGCCAATTGTGTGGCTGTTGCACTTACCAAAAGACTTCAACTAGGAATGTATGACTGTATTTTATGGTGCTAAATCAAGAGATGCATGAAAGAAAGGAACAAGACTTGCTTGATTGTTTACCATTTTTTACATCTATTGTAAAATCACTGTTGTATATCAAGAGAAGAAATACTGCATTCCAGACTGACTTAAGAAGTATTTGTGAGAAATTTTCATGGATTGACATTTCATAATTTTACATAAAAACTCTCTATACAAATGCACACATGCACCCACATATAGACAGGATCAGTCTTAATTCTTTGACAGTATAGGGAAAATAATTTTTCCACTCTCCACTTCTTAGACATTATCACTCCACTTCTGTTTCTTCACATCTGTCCATTTTCTCTGTAGGATAGATCCACTCTTTCAATAGGTTTTAAAGCTGAGGGTGATTTGAGTTGTATGCTTATGAAAAATAAGCATTTTCAGAACACTCATAGTGTTAAAGGTGTTCATGGTTTATTTTTAGTTCCAGATAGTATTTACCACAGAGCAGAAAGACTGATTTTCTAATTTTTGTTCCCCCAAGCATATTGGAGAATCATGGGTTGTTGTCACTCATAGTCTAGGAATAATAAGGCTCAAACACATGAAGGGAATCAGGTCCATCCCCTCACCTATTTTGTGATCAACTCTTTAATTCCTCACCAGTGTAGCCAGTAGAAATATATTTTTCAATGTGCAACTAATATGCCTCCCACATAAAATGTCTGATTTAGAGCAAAGATTTTATTCCGAAGTCAGAGGAGATAAATAGGAACCTTTGAGTAATACTTTTGAAGTGACACAATGTCACTGTAGAAATAGAAAAAAAATCATCAATGATTCATACATTTTGCTTTGTACAAATCAGATTAAAATAAACAGGCAAACAGAGATGGCCATATTGCTATGAAGACCACAATTTCCCCCAAATAATGCAAAGACCTGTCACTTAAATAAAAAATAATATAAAGAGCGCCTTGGATGAAATCAAAACAGTCTTTTTATCACCTTTTCTCGATTCCCACTGGGTCATACAGTATAAACTTCTTTGCTCTTTTTTTTCTCTCAAATGAAAATATCTGATCCCTTTCCCCTCCCTTCCTACATCATTTACTTTCTTTTGGGTTGTGGCTTCTTATATTCTCATCTCTCCTGATACGTCTTTCCTTCCAATCTCGATTTTGATAAAATAGCCAAATGAGAAAAACAACTACATGGAGGAAAACTCGGGCAATATGATGAAGAGACAACTGCTGTTGCTCACTCTACAGTTTTATAAGACCTCCTATATGATGAACCTAACCAGAATGTTAAAAGATTCATAAAATGCAACTAAAATGAAACGTTTCTCCCTCATGCTAAGAGGCGGCTTACCAAATCAAGATCTGAAACAGCCCAGTGGCAGGAACCGGTACCAACTTGTTCCTCAGCTTGCACTGCTGGGATGACCCAGAGTGCTAGCCAGAATTTACACATGGTTCATCCCTCCGGCGAAGCTCATATCCATCCCAACTGGTTCTGTTTGTTTCTCCAGAACAAAGCTTCCTTACTGTCAAACCTTGTAAGTGTCTCAGTAGCTAATTCTTCTGTGAGCGTCAATTCCCTCCTCCTTCTGTTGTGTGCACTTTCAGGCAAATTCTTCTAGGCAACAGAGAAGGAATTAGAGAACTTTATTTACCAGTTTTGCCACCGCCACCTTTTTCTGTTGAAGTGAGTCCTTGAGGATAGAGCTGGGGGATTTTTGGTTTGGTTGATTGGTTTACAAGAACAATGTGCAAGGAGGAACAGGCTGAACATATTGCTTTTTTCCCCATCGTCTCACCTTTGCCATGAGAAAAAGAGAACAAACAAGACAATCCGACCCACAGCCACTGGGCTGTTTCCAAACTGCAGAAGTTGTTTCCCTGCCTCTCTGAAAATGTGTGCAAATCTACTCGTTATTTTGGTTGTCCCCTACATATACTTACCACCTTATCCAGAAATAAGATCAATAATTAAGCCTCTCACCTTTCTTTGCTGTTCAGAAGAAACGAGGGAAGGAGCAGCTCTCAGCAGCAGAGCAGAGATCAGCTTTAGATTTCTGCAGAAAGGTTAGTGAGAGAAATAGATGCCTGCTGTGGAGCAAGAGTATTACTACACGCTTCTAACCACGGCATAGGTGTGGTCCTGTCTCAGTTGTGTAAGCATCTGACCTCAAAGTGCTGCACAAGGCACCAGGACCCCTCCTCTCCTGAAACCAAAGCACAGACACAACCCTTCTTCCTCAGATGAATCCAGAAGTAGCCCTGGCAGAATTAGAAAACATTTATCCCTCCAAACAGCCTGAGGAAAGATAATTCTCATACTTCCCCTGCCAGACAGATTTACTTTCTTACCATAGCAGCAGGATCATTCAAATGCATTTTAAGTTATTAAAACATCAGCATTCAGAAGAACACGGGTATTACCTTTATTGTCCAGTGACCGCAGGCTGCACCATGGACTTGCAGGCGGAAAGGTTGCCATACCAAAGGGGACTTTTCTCTTCAGTTTTTAACTTCAACTTTCTCCTCATTCTCCTGTTAAACACAAGGCAATATTGCTTTCAGAAATAAAGTACATCTAAGTAACTGAAAGAACTATCAAGGTTATCTTCTTTCAGAATACATATTGTTTCAAAGATGTGTGGCATGCAAAACATTTCTCCTGTATTTTCAAGTCAAACTATTTTTCCTAAAATATCTTCCAATAAAGGTTTACTTTTTGAAAAACAGTATTAGTTTAAGACTAAAAAAAGTCTAAAGAAGCTTAACACTAACAGAGTAGAAAGGAGAACAGTGAGATCAGCAGCAGGTAAGTGTAAAATGGCTACTCTAACCTTGTGCTTGTTTCCCTAACTTTAATGTTAATGACTTCCCCTCCTCTCCTCCTTCTCTCTGAAGAAAAAATGTCATGCTGCCAATTGGGAACTTCTGATAAAGTCTTGATAATGTAAATATTCACTGACCTTTCTACAGAAGAAGTAAATATATAAAGGAGTTAGTTTAATATAAGTGGTTTACCATATTACCTAGTCCTCCCTCCCACCAAGATTTTATTACCCAATATCAAGTCATCATGAAGTCAAAAACATTTACAAGTTAGGGAATGCTAGAATACAGATTGTCTGCAAAGCAATAATTTAATCCCACTGTGTGTATCATTATGATAATTCTTTAGATATATAATTACACAGTACTTTATTCCATATTATCATACCTCGTTTCTGCAGAGGAAGGGCTGTGCTTGGTTAATGAACAGCTAGTCATATTCAGCTCCATTTTTATGTGCAGGATCAGTTACTGCGCAGTATTCAACCCTGTCTCTGAACACAGAATTATTAGCTTTTTAATGAACTTTTCTGCAAGGATCATCAATGCAATAGAAGTGCATTTAATAAATTGAAATTTGTAACACCATTGTTAATTGTGAGTGGCGTATTAGAATTATTATACAGACAAGGGACAGAGACTATAATATCAAAGAATTTGCTATATTCACGTAGCCAATATAAGAGATGCAGAATCTAACTTTCCAGATGCTTTGCATTTTGTAGCTTCATGTATTTAAAATGCATTAATTTCTGTCGCAGTTATCAATTCCTCCAAACTGAGCAGCCAGCGAATGAGAAATACACAACTAATAATTGCCTTTGTGTTAAATGACTTATTGAATGTCACACAGACTCTTTGACAGTGGTGTAGACAGAACTCCAGATCCTTGGAGCAGTAATGTCCTACCTTAACTATGCAGTCTGCTTTTTCTTCCCAGCCGCGCTCGTCTCTGTGAACGGCTGCGTTACCCACCTGAGCTCCCTCTGACCTCTGAGATAAGCAGGAGCTATGAGGCTGTGCCACTCAGGATTGCTCAGCCCCAGCCAAGCCCAGGGAAAAGCAGCTTTCCCAGTATCGCTGTCTGGGAATGGGAGCTAGGGCTGACGGGCGGCTAAAATCTACTTTGCACCCCAGGATACTTTTTGTTAGGGATGGCAAAGCTGCTCCTACAACAGTGGAGGGAATCTGAATTTCTTCAAAACAAAATTAGATTCAACTGCTTTTTCTGTTGTGGAAAGCTAGTTTAGCCACCACGATCCAAATATTGCTTGTGAATGGTCTGTATCCAGTAAACCTGTCACAGTAATTTTTCAAATAAAGGAAATCCCAGCACAAGTAATGTTAAATTCAAAAAGGAAGTTATTAAGCAAAAAGCCAGTATAAAATCGAGGGGCAAGAAAGGGTGAAATGCCCTCTGGCTTGGAATAGTCCTTTTATCTGTCTTGATAATGCTTCTTTGAAGGTGGAATAAAGACTAAGCTTGACAACAAATTCAGATTAAAGTAATTCACATAGAGAAAATAGGTCAGTAGAATCTCTGAGTTGCAGTGATTGAATTACAATACAATTTATTTAAAATAGAAATTCAAATTTCTGAATCCTTCCCTTTAAATTTCATTGTAATAGAAGATTTTACTAAACAAAAAATGGGAACAATTATTGCTTCTAAGCTGAATCAAAACAATTTTTCCTCAAATTGGAACTGAACTGGAACAATCATTTTGAAGTATATATTGAAACTTGGCAGCAAGCAAAAGATTAGATTATTTTCTCATTACTCATTCAGAATACAGGTTTAACTAAAATGTTATTTGTTTTATTAGGGATCTGTTCAGCACACGGATCATTTGCAGCTGCTAAGGACTTCAGGACAGCAACAAATAGCAGACCCTTCGCCGTCTTCTCCCGCTATCTTTACTTTGCAATATGAATCGGCACATACAGTGCACGCTCATGCTTTGGCATCGTGACTGCTGTACACTGCTCTGCTGACTGGAGCATGGACCTGTTTGGAACGACAAATTCTGTACCTGTCCGACACCAGCACCTGCTAAACAGCCACGCTGCTCAGCAGATCCAAAAAGGAGGCAGCTGCCCATATATTTCAGGGTTTTATCTCCACAGTAAACTATCTGTTGCTGCAGTGGTGAGCTTCTTCCCGTGAGTATAAATACCTGCATATATGTATAGGTGCTGCTATACCTCTCTCTCTGAAGTGCAGAATTAGTAGAAGGGCAATGGAGAATATTTCTCATTAGTCCCATAACTTTGGCTGCACCGAGGACATTCTTATTGCCAGGGAAGCACAGCACCGCAGCCTCTTCCCGTCTTCTTATCTGTATACGACAGTGCTAGGGTATTTAGACAGCAATTGAAATGACACGCTAGAAATGCAAATGATGTGTAAGATCTTAGATGGACACAAAAATGAGAGATTAAATCCTTTCACCAGCTGCCCCATACTGTCAAATGACCCTTCCCATTATAAACTGTGGTCTTTCTGAAATTTGTTAAACTGGAGCTGGCTGAACCAAATCAACTTGATCTGTAACAGAGCTAAAAATATGTTGGTATGGTTCTCTGATTCATACAGATCATTATTCTGGTCATTACTTTTCCTGTAGGAATTATCAATGTAAAATTGATAAAAAATTATTCCATACTTTACTTATAATAAAATAGGACACATTTTCTCCACTGAAAGCTGAAGCAAATCTGAACATTAAAAACAACCAAACAACCAAACAAAAAGCAGTCTATTAAGCAATTTGGAGAGACTGCTTTACATATTTGTATTTCAATGTATTTCAGTAACAGTAAGTTTGCAACAACAGAAAACAAAAAGACTCCTGGACACGTACAGTTTTGCCGTTCCTGTGATGTCTCCATTTTACTGCCTTAGTGACTGATAGGGGAAAGTGCACTCGCAGACTAAAAATTTTTATTCATATGTTGATATGAGAGGAAAAGATAGACGATGACAGACAAATGACTTCTTATTACAGCTCCTGAAATGTACACAGCACAGTCCGAGTTCCTGATATGATGCCATGAAGTGACCTCCACCTAGTTGCTCCTACTTACCTTTTCCATTATATTTTTGAAAAACGGTGCAGGAATACTTAATATTACTCAGACCTTTACCATGCAGGATACTCTCCTCATCTGGATTGGTGGTATCACTGCATGTAGTCGTGGTCCTCTGTAGAAATCACATATGTAAATACACAAAAGTCTTAAGAAAATACTTATACTTAGAAAACTAAGGCAAAAGTGAAAGTCAAGGAAATAATTTCTCTTTTGCAGTGTGAAATGAATAACATAAGTCTTTCAGAATCTTAATCTGAAGGTACAAAGCTTTTCAACAATCCCATCAGATAAAAATAAAATATATTCAACACAATTCACAAGTGTATAACCTAAGGTAGTAGGAACAGGATATAGCTTATTTCTGTATTTGTGCTGAACTACTTAGCAAACAAAAAAAAATATATGGCATTATATTTCAGAAGAACATTTATTTTCATAAGTAATAAACCCTGGTGGTTTGGTTTGTTTTATTGTTGGGTTTTGGTTTTTTTGTTTGTTTGTTTGAGTGTTTGTTTTTTTATTTTATTTTTTTAATGATTTCATAGGAAATTCTCACTTGGGTCTTTGACATTATTCTGCATATTCGTAAAAACTATTTCATAGTTCATTTAACAGGAGAAATTTTAAAATCCATTAAAATCCATTAAACAGTACTGAATGTCAGATGAAGATTTTGAAGTGCTTGAAAAGTCCCTTGATTTAGAGATGGGATTTTCAATATTGCAAGTGAATTAGAAACACAAGCTTTCCTTAATGTATTTTTAAAACTCCACACAAGTCTCTGCTCCTTATGAAACATGCTATTAAAGTTTTCCAAACTTGCAGAACAGAAAACTGGTCCAAAGTGGCTTGTACAGAGTCAGAGTCATGATCAAACCATGTGCAGTATCTTATATCTTGCTACAGGCAAAAGGGAGCAGAACACAGAGTTGCACCTATTTGTTAATCCGAATAAAATGTTAAGTCTAATAGACCGAACCAGTTAATTAACACAGACAAGCCTTGCTAATCACAGTTAAAATTGTGATGGCAAAAAAGTCCTTGCTGACCTACCTACTGTTGCCCCTCTTCCTTGTGTTAGTGCTCACCCCTTGGGCATCCCTCTGGTGTTCAGGTAGAGAGTTTCACTCTCCCTCAGAAGAGGACGACTCAATGAGAGGACTCTGATACCCATGGAGGAGGTCCTTTCCTCCTCAATTTTGGGCCCATTTAAGTTTATTTTTATACCTTTCCTCAGCACGGCCCGCACCACCACCAGTGTCTCACAGCCCCAGTTGACCCAGGGGAGGCGGAAGCCGCTCACCCCCAGGCAGCCAGGGCAGCCGGTGCCACCTGCGTCAGGACGAGGGCAGCCCCACAGCCCAGACCCTGCTCCCCCAGGGCACCGTGGGGCTGGGGGGCTTCTGTTAGTGGTGGGAAAAATCACATTTACTGGGATACACATCTAGTACACGAAGGAGGGAACGTCAGATGAAATTGGTCGAAGTTTCAAAATAAACAAAAAGTAGGTTGCTCTTCACAGTACACAATTTCTGGGAAACATTGTGGGTACTAAAAATTAGTAAGGGTTCTAAAAGTGATTAGTCCCATGATTCAAATTCATGAGAATAAAAGCAAACTGCTTAGCCTAGAAATAAAAGACACCATTTGGAAATCAGAAATTCAACGAGCTATAAATTAATGGAAGCCGGGACAGCGTCTGTGTATTTGTACTCCGTGCTGCTGTTCTCTTACTCTTAACTAAGCATCTGCTGCAGACAGCATCTGTCAGAGACTAGGTAGTTGGTTTGGCAGAATGTGGATCTGACCTATACCACTCTTTCTTCATTCTTACAGTTTGGAGGGATAAGATTTTAACATGTTCTGTAATAAAACTGCCAGTATCATAATAAGCATAAAATACTTGGAAAGGCATTCAAAATACAGTTCTTATAGGCATTTTTCATAGTCTTTGGCTTTGCATGTATAGATTTACAGAATTATGTAAAAGTAAAATATTTTTTCCCAAACTGTGAATGTCCAGGCTAATACAGCAGTCAAGTAACTAATGAGGCAAAACAATTGGGAGCAATACAATCTTAACCTATGTGGTCTATAACAAGCTTTATAGAAGAAGTCTGTGTAAAATGAATCACTCATCCTACTTGCCCCAGCTTTGCACATTAAATTTCCATTAACTAATGGAGAAGAGCAATGAAGGCATATACTTTAAATGTTGGGGACAACAAGAAAAACCTTTGGTCAATTTACACCACTGAAATCTATATTACATTGCTGAGAAATCAGCACAAGTAGGACCAGAGTTGGGACAAATATTTTAATGTTACTCTGAGTTTTCAAAAGAGACTTTATGTTAGATTAACTCTATTCGCATTACAGAATATGTGGCTTGTGTGCATATTAATTGATCTATAATATTTCAAATTTATGAAGACTTCTACTTGTCTTAGACACGCAGAGAGAAAGACAAGATAAAAGGATTGTGGTTTAATTAGGCTTCAGTGTATTAATTTATCTGTGAGCTATCTGGCAATAACTCATACAGTGCAGGTCATGGTTCATTTTTGTTTCTATCTGGCCAAGAGATTGTCATGGGTTACCTTTACCCACCTGCCCACCAGTCAAGTAACCTTTTCATATCAAGGCCTGTCATCACAAGGCACTTCCACATTGTTAGTCTTTTACCTAACAGCCTAATGAATTTTGTTGTTAGCAGTTTCCCTAATAACCTGGGCAAACAATATATCCACTTCCTAATAAAAAACCACACCCATTAGTCCTTGGAAAATCCAGATAACAGTTGTGTTATTTCAACACAAACTGATTTTGCCTCTACCCTCCAATTCATGCACCTTTTTGGTTGTCAACCCCCCAAAAACCTTATTTGCTCCCCATCTTACATTTTACTGCAGCATTTCAGAGCACCTTAGTCTGGGAGAATTATTTATAGCTCCCTTCAATCCCTTTGTCCTATAATGATTACAGGCATGTTTTGTGACGTGACCAAAGCAGGCCTGTTGCATGCACAAAACGGATACATAGTAAGCAAGATATACAATTAATATTTGCTATCTTGAACCCAGACAGAAATGCACAAAATTGAATAATTGGTGACAGTGTGCAAGTATTTTACAACATTTTAATACCAACAATAGCATTTTGTAACACAGCTGAGTCATAACTGCAAAGAGACCAACAGACTGGCCTGATTTGTTAGTTTTTAAACACTCCCATCGCAGTGATACCTCATTTCCTAACAGATATGCAGATCTATAAATTCAGTTTCAACAGTGGTCAAACACCACTGTGCAGTGTAGTTATGTTGGAGGGGAACTGAGAGACGCAGGCCTTTTTAGCAGAGTAATTTCCAAGCAGCTCAAGAAGCAGATCTGTGTCATTTTTCTATTTAATTGCAATAGGGAGAGAAATGCTATATGGCTGTTTGCAGACAGAGTCCCACACTGTCCCTGAGACAATTTTCACGTTATTCCCAGACAGTTTATAACCATTCAACATCCTTTTTGTCACACAGAGATTTTCCTCACCAATGAGAACCAAACATAAACCCATTAAAGCTTCGTCTACCTTCCTGGGGATCCATTACCTACAGGTTAAAATATTATTTATAGTAAAATTCTCTGTAGGTCTTCATTTGTCATTGTAACAGATTCCTTCAACTGTGCTTAGTCAGAAGTGTGTCACCATAAAAGTATGGGTAAAATGCATAGTATAGTGCCTGCACATTTGTTCACCCATTCCTACAGTCCTATTCATGTTTATGATCCCGAAGGAAAAGACAAACAAGAATTTTAATATATATAAAATAAAAAATATGAGTAGAGATTTCCCTATGCTTTATGGATTTGGATGCTAATGTCAATAGATATTGCTGTTTAGAATTCTATTTTAGGGGATAGTGTGGTTGTAATTAAACTGAACCTGAACAAATAAGATCCCACTTCACCAAGACACCTCCAACAGTACATGCTCTTCTTTGATTTCAATTTCAGTTTTAATTTCATTTCCCTTCCCTATTTAAAAGAGTGACCTAGCAGTACCTGCAGCCTCAACATACCACTAAGCCAATTGGTACTGGCTTGATCAGGCAAATGTTAATATCTTCATCTGCTTCACAGACCATGCTCCTGTTGCCATCCCTTAGTGGTCTTAATATTTAAAATATCGGTTCTCATCCAATTATCACAAATTCCTGCATTACAAGACAAAGGTATCTCAGCAAAACTGAATTTACAGTGCATCAGATGTTCTGTGTGAATCATAGAAATATATTGCAACACCTGGCTCAAAGTACCAGAGTAAACAGAAGCAGCCTATCCATCACAGAAAGCTCAAAGAAGAGGTGAGCCAGATCATATTCATTCTGAGATGCTGTGGGGTGTAAGCGTGCATACATGGATGCATGCAGGATTTGTGAAGAAGCTAATGCACAGAAAGGTCACACTACAGTTTAATATACAGCAGCATAGTCATATACTTTTACCTGCTAACATACTGCTGCAAAATACAAATCCGAAGACCTCTTCTCCCAGCACGTTGAAGAGGATTGAATATAGAAATAATATAAATTGTCTTTTACTATACATTTATTCATCACACGTAGTTAATTGTCTCCTCTGTCGATCCCCTGACATGCATGCGTGAGAGTGTGTGCATGTCTGCGTATCGGTGAACCCTCCAAGTATCACTGTCTGGAGGTGTTCTGTCATATCAACAGATACTCGATGCAGCCACAGGTTTGTGTTATCTCTCGAGCTTATCTATGGTCTGATAGATGGTTAACCAACATGCATTCTCAGGCTTCTAGTTAAGGGAAATGAAGGCGGCACTCAGGTCCTACCCCAAATAATGGGAATATGACCCGGAAACCCTAAGGAAATCACATCCCCCAGACTGCTTTTTCTTCAGCCGTTCATGCTGGCCATCTGTCCCCTAGCAGACCCGCTTTTTGGTTTCAACACCAGGGTAGAAAGTTCATGTCATTGCAAAAGACTCTTGCTGTCTCCAAAAATCTGTCTGTACCCTAGGGCTCTGTATATATGACAAAACTTCTCATACATGATCTCACTTCTTTAGGATAACCTTCCCCAAAGGCAGAGTCAACTCTCTTTCTTACACATTGTAGACTAAATCCACCTCTGGTATCTGGGACTACCCCGTTGAAAAGCATCTTTATTCGAGTTTGTTCACTTGCCTACAGTTTCTTCCAGGCTTAGGTAGGAAAAGCATAGTATTTCCTAAAACAACCTCTTTCCCTGTGGTCTTTTGTGGGCTACAGTCTGTTTAAAGAGAAAGCATTTGCTCTATTTCTATGGAAATTTTCTGCGCCTCTTCCTGTTTCCTTTTTCCCCTCCCAACCTGTGGAATCACCTGAATAAAGCAGACATTTTGCAACCATTGCTTACATTTTCTCCCTGAAAGGAAAGTTACATTCTGACTAAATCTGGAGATAAGCACAGGCAGGTGTCTGTACTATGCTCTTTGCTCAATACTTTTCAAGTTTGTGAGATACTAAATGAATAAGTTTTTTTCCTTCTTTAAATAGACTTGGGTTTCAAATGTAAACACTGCTGGTTGGACTTGTAATAAAGTTTGTCTGTTAAAGAAATTAAATTTTTAAAAAGGAAAATAAATTGAAATGTGGTATAGCCTTTTATATTTTCGCCCCTGATAAGTCACAGATCGTCTGAGCTGTAAATCATCTTACAGACAATATTAATGTTTATTGAAGACTAAATCAGTATAACATATGTAAAATTGACTTGAGCCTGAGAAGCTTAGCTATAAAAACAAACCTACAATACATCTCCACAAGTATGTGAGACATTCTCTGTTTCTTCCTGTTGTGATTCTTCTTTTCTGTTAGGGGCTGCCTTTTGTTGCTGCTGCTGTTGTTGATGATGATGATGATGTTTGTTCATTTGTTTGTTTTGTTGTTTGTTTTTGGTTGTTTTTGTTTGTTGTTTTTTTTTAAAAGGCACTCCAGAAACAAAACCTGAACATATATTCATATTTTCTATATAATTTAAAACAAAAAAAGACAAAATACTCTTTGATAGTAAGGTCCTCTCTCCTTCTCCTTTCAATCTAGCTCAAAAAAATCCAAAAAAGGGAAAAAAAAGATGACGTCCACAGTACTCTGGCAATAGTTGTCCAATAATTGTTCTTTCTGAGAAGCAGGGATGGCTCTGCTAAAATTGTGTGGTGAAGAGCATGGCATGTCAAGAAAGGAAAGAACTAAAGTTAGTTGTAAAATCTGATCCTGTGATGCAAAATAATATTTTGTTTACATTTCACCTAACTTCTCTTGGCTGAATTGTATGGTGACTAGAAATAAGGCAAAACAGCAAAAGGGGCTTATGAATGAAAGAGTCCACTGCCTTTTCCTGCTGGTTATAAGCTCCTTTATTTATAAGCACTTCAGTGAAAGATTTTTTTTTTCCCCACTTTGAAAATGTATACAAAACTTATTAATACTTGAAGGGAAGCAGTGTTTATAAACACGTGCAGATAAAGCTTTCTCAGTTTTACTGCATGTTGAGATAAGTGATGAGAAAGAAAAGCATCACAGAGAAGATTGAGGAAAAATAGAAAAGAGCAATATTAACTATGTCAAAAGAAGCAGTGTTCTAATACAAGGAAAAGCAAAATCAAGAGTATTAATCTTGCAGCACTCTAAAGAAGGAAAGGGGGAGAAAAAACAACAAACCACTGCCAACCTTTCTCCTAATGCAGGCTTAAGTAACTTTTTAATTATTTTTAATCTTGCCTTTAATTAGAAGTCCCTGCATTTATTGAGATACTGGAATTTGTCATTTTCTTGTTCTTAAATATAAACACATAATCTATATCCAATAAGGAACATAAGGATCCCTTGTATGAATTCACATCTCTCCAGGCAAATGTAGCGTGAAACACCAGATATGGGAGAAGGAGCAGAAAAGCTACTTTATGATTCTCCTCCAAAAGTGAAGTTTTAAGTTGTGTGAGAACATACACCAGACAGATTCAGATAGATGGAAGTCTGTAATGCAGCAGCCCACCTACAAATTCTGTAAGGGGGTATACTTTGACTTAAATCAGAAGCAAAAATTGCAAGACAACCCATCTTCCGGCCTGTCCACACTATTTGGGTTCTCCAAAATCTTAAACCTGGTATGCAGCTTACATGCTTCCCTCCCTGCTAACCACCAAATGAGAGATGTGCTGCCGTCTGCTTCTAATTCTCTTGCACCTTCCAAGTCAGCAAGATGCTTGAACTGAGAGTCTAAGTGCCTAATTCATCCCATTGATTTTAGCGCTCATGCTCAAATGTAGGCTTGGTTTTAAGTACCTTGTTGAGTTGGGACCTTAAAAGTGCATTTAAGGAACTCATAAACCCAGTTAGCAGTGAAAGCTAGTATTAAATGCATCACAAATGGTAGAAGATCAGATTGTTCCTTAATATCACATTGCAGAGTAAAATATTTCTGTAAGTTAACTTGGCCTTCAGAAGGGGTGGACTGAAAGAAGATTATGTTAAATAGCAAAAAATTATATACAGTTGAATTCATTCTGGGAAGCTGCCTCATCAGACATGTATGCCTTGAGTAAAATGGGTGTATTTTTATTGAGACTAACGTTTAAAATATTGCCCACTAATGTGGTTTCACTGCTCATGCAGAATCCAATTTCTGCTTATTCTGCATGGAGGTTACAAGAGGTATCTATTTACTGAAGCCAGTTCAATAACTGAATGCAGAAATGTGTATATTTACATTTACTCACAGTAATCTATCATTTAGCTGCTTGTACTGCACAGAGCCCCGTTATTGAAATATATTGCTTTTTCTCTATATAATTTTCTCCTGTCTTGTTTCATGTAGACTTTCTATTACATTTCTTGTACCAGCCACCTCCACCCCTCTAAATGTTTCTCTTTCCAATAAACTCAGTGTTTAAAACTCAGTAGACTCTTTTTCATAAAGATCTGCTGAGAGGTTCTGCTTTTGCTCTTCAAAAATCCGTAGACAAGTATATGGGGATGAGGGGGTGGGGTGGGATGGAGAAAGACATAGCTGACACAAGAAATAAAACAAAAAGAAGTGTGTGTGACGTTTAGAGCAATGTTTTGTACCAGCAGAAAGTTATTACATGAGCTCCTTGCCCACTTGGGGCAGGATCCAGCAAGTACCAAATCAGAATCTCACCAGGCAGGTTTTAATGCTCCCCGGAGTGACTGACCTTCCACGCAAGACAGGAGGAAATTGGGAAATCAGGAGTTACCAGGCTACAGTCATAGAAGTAACCACCTAAATCATGGCCTGAACATGTTCTTCTTGGGACTTAAGGGGACAAAGGGAAAAAAAGGCTTTCCGGAACAGTAACCAAACACTCACTACCTTAAGTGCTGACTAAAGTGAAGGATGTTACTAAGTGTAAACATTCTACAGTCTTATAATTTCCTACTGCTTCTTTAGAAATGTTACCACAGCACTATCTTAAAGCCAATACAAACTATCATAACCATATATAACCAAAAGTTATACATTTAAGAAAAACATTGCATTAAGCATTTCAACTGGTCTTCTGATAATACTCAAACTTTTTCATATAGAACCATATATATGTAATAGATCATTTCCCAGGTATTGTTCTTTTATTAAAAAAAAAGAAAGTATTTATAATATTTCCAAGCACATAAAGGTAGAGTACTCTTAGAAGTGCTGTTATTTCTTTTAACTCAGTCACCTGATAATGTGAAATGAACAGTTAAAGTGATCCAAACAGACAACAAATGGGATAAACAAATGCAATTTACTTCTGAAGCTGTAATGTAAATGTGTGAAATTCTGCAGCTGATTAAAAGCAGAAATGCCTTTTAACCTTCATTTTATATGTTTGATCATTTCCTTTGCTGACTTCTGTTGTTCAGTTAAACCTTTACTGCTTTTGTTGTATCTTGTTTCAACAACGATCAATAGCACTGAAAAGAATCTATGTGAAAGTTAGATTTCACACACAACAAATGGCATTCAACTTGTACTTTGGAACAAGTATTGCTACTCGTGGAGCCAGCTATGTTTACAAAGGGGAAATCCACCTTTGCCTGGGAAGTGAAAGTAGTTGCATAACCATAGTTCATATGGATTAATATGGAACCCAGTTCACACGGTTACTATGTGATCAAAGCAGGCCTGGGTGTTTTACCAGGTTGACTGGGACAAGGGAAAGAAGTCAAGGAAATGTTGAACTCGGATGCATTTTTCTATGACTTCTCATTGTTTATTTTCATCCAAAACAGACCTGACTTCATCCTTTTTCAAGCTGGTGTACATTAGAGAAAATTCTATTTAATGGAGTGCATTGACATAACGTCACCTAATGCCATGGCTCTTTAAGGCTAAAATGTCATTATTTCATATTTCTAAATTAATCTTCACAAAAAGATAGGAAAAAATAGCTAATAAATATAAAGGAAAAATTTAGACTGCAATTTATTTAAAATGTTTCTAGTTGCTGATTTACATTTTGATCTTTTTAAAAATTTGTTTTGGTTTTGATAAAATTATCATATAGGTTCCAAATAAATGGGTGTTTTACTGACACAAAATGCTAGCATAGTAGTACTGTCAGACTGCTTTTAACATATTCCCATTTGACTTTCTTTTAGCTATTAAATTAACTAATCATTTTCTTGTACTATGGGTTTCTAGCTCTGAGTATGTGTTGATTAAAGATCAGCATGCATAGGAGTCGATCACTTGCTTTGTAATTACGTCTCTAAGGTTTCTTAGTTGAATGAACAGAGTCTGCTTCTGAATATTGCAAGGGTTGGTTTTTTCCTCATTGGTATATGACTCTCAAGGACTGAACTGACATCCAGAGCCAGATGTAGTTTGCTTCTGGCAACAAAGAGTGGAGGAGTTGTTTTGGCAAGAAACAAACTCTATGGACAGGCAAATTATGTTCAACAACGTAGTAAATATACGGATTTACGTCTCCAAGGTCAGTGTTATAGCATGTCTTACACTCCTTGCACAACTGTCTGATGAAAGCTATGGATTCTGATGATAAAGTCTTTTCTTCTACCATCTGCATAATTCTGTGAATTTGCAAGTCCCTTTCTACACTGAAGCTATTTTTCTCCCCAGTTGTCAATGCATCAGCATGCTTCTTTTACTAAATCTACTGTCATGACTACTTAGAAAAGCATAAACTTGTAAGATTTTCTTTCTTTCTAAAATTTTAATTATTCTTTAAGTGATTCCCCAGTGAATTCTACATATACTAGAAACACAGGAGACTGGAATCTTTCTGAACAGTGTTGTTCATCCAAGTCTAATCTGTGCTCTGTACACCAGCTGCCACACGCTAGCCAGAGATATACAGGGGAGAACATACTTAACTTGCCTATTAACATATCATTATTCATTCTGCTTAAAATCAACACCCCAGGAATTTCTTCTTCTCAGTGCAGGCTTTTACTTTTGGGTTTTTTTGTTGCTTAAAGAGAATTCGTGAGTTCATACTCTTCATGATCTATTTATTATCTGTAAGAATGCACATAACGCAACTAATATCTCAAGTTGTGAAGCTGTAGACAGTTCATCAAAAAGTGAATAGAACTGCTGAAGTAACTTGGAATTCCATTGTTATTTGCAGTGAGAATTACAGTAAAATCTACTCTTACTGCCACTGGAGGCACAAAATCCATATAGAAGGCCTAAATAAGACAGGACAAGTTCCTTACAAGTCTGAAACTCAGCAGTCAACTCCAGGTTCACTTTAAAATAGGAGTCAAGACAAGTGTCAGACTCCCAGCATTGAGGGCTTCCTAAATGTCTGTGACAGTTTGCCAGATTTTACTTATACTCCATGAACTGCTGGCTGAAATCAGCATAACTACCAGGCAGATATCATTGTCATGATTATTCAGGAAATCCTATTATGAAATGAGCAGAGACTGAAACTAAAATATACATATTCCCATTTATAGAAAAAATATTTAGAGTAAAATTCACAACAAAATAGAAGAGTGTCAATTCTTTCAGCAGAAGAATAGTACTATTTGTGTCAGGGTGAAATGAGGGCCAGCTGCTCCCTAAAGCTGGGCAAGCTTGTCTGAATATCAGTGTGATCAACTCTGTTCTACAACTGCAGGACCTTGTAAGTTATAATTGAAAAAAAATCAGGATTTCAATTGATGCCATTTTCCCTAAGCAGAAAATCAATGTGAGGTACCAGTAAATAGTACTGTTTGTCAGAAGGAAAACATAAATATTTTTATTGACTACTGTGGCCCCAAAAGATAAAGATATCTGAAAGTTAGTCACATTATGTACATCCACATTATGATAAAATAAAAATAAATAACCTACATTGCCATCTCTACAAGGTATTCAAAGAGTGAATATTTTTAAACTTTGCCTCTCAACTTGTGTATGAATTGTTTGTGTTCAAATCCAAATATCCTTTCTTCTTCTGGCATTTACATATTTGATCATAACATAAGAAATGAAGGTGAACTTTCCACATGATTTGAGTCAGTACCTGAAAATGGCATACAAACTTCTAAAAAAAACCCCTTAAAATGATAATTTCTTTATTTTTAATCTTTTTCTTATCACTTACTATGTACCAAATACATGACAATGAAATAAACATATCAAATGTCATCAGTTTATGTTTAGTGTCAACTACTAAGGCACTGTGTAGGCTTCACATGTATCTCCATCAACTTTGTAGGTGCAATTAAAATTTGCAATATTACTATGCTAAGCTATTTATGAAGAATCAACAAAACAAATACAATCTGAAAGTTACTGAAAAGCTGATTTTTTTTCACCA
Source organism: Grus americana (assembly GCF_028858705.1). Lineage (NCBI taxonomy): Eukaryota > Metazoa > Chordata > Aves > Gruiformes > Gruidae > Grus > Grus americana. Next base: position 86,783,741 of record NC_072853.1, on the reverse strand, counting down.
GGTAATCATGTCTTTTATGGAGTTGAGCCATCTCCTTTATCAACTAATAAGAAATAATTAAATGATGCCCTGAAGATAGTGGCTGTTTGTTGAAAATTTTTTAAATGTACTGTTCAAGCATTTTCGGCAGTTAGCCAGCTTGTAGCCTCTCTTGTGGCTGTCAGCTGAGAGATCCAAGTTTATGACAAAATGACAAAAGAAGTTAGCATCCCCATTAGGTACAAAATAAGACCAAAACAAATTGACTAGTAAAGTGTTGAACCTGTCTCTGGCTATCAGCTCATGATGATCAGACAGCTTCTAAGGTGTAAAATTTGTAAAAAATCTGCTTAATTTTATTCTTCAAAATGTAATTGCACTGATCTAAATGTATGCTAGATTACATCCTATGATACTGTGATCTCCTTTGAGGCACTGAAAATCTAAAGCAGCTCACTGACTTATACGGAGTTGTATCAAATTTGCACTGTCCTGACACTATCTTACTCATCTGATTGAATATTATTTTTTAGGCTACAAATCATGCAGGTAGCAAGGGTTTGTCTACTTATTGACACATGTTTAACTGCATTACAGGACTTCATGAGAATACTAAAAAAAAAAAAAAGCTATACTTGGAAAGTTCTAAAATTATAGTTCTATTAAAATCTAATATGTGTAAGACATACTTTCAAATGCCAGAGGTGAGAAAACATATTAAATCTTTTCCTTTCAAGGAGTGGGTCTTACTCTAATAAAGTCAGCAATACACACAGAGTTTAACTTCGAGACAATAGTAGGATTAAAGTACAGAAACTAAAAGCAAATAATGTGTGGAGAAAGATTAACAACCTCATCAAGAATTCAAATTACCTGCAGAAAAATGAAGTAATACTTTTCTGTAACTATTACAAAAACATCTGAGAATACTAAATATTTGAAGAAATATCAAGATTACCACAACATTTTTTGGTTTTAATTTGATAATTTAATAAACATTGGAAAAGGCTGGAAGAGACTTCTTTAGAACACCATAAAAAGTTGTCATATCTAGACTGATGTACAATGTAACCCAAGTAATAAAAATTCTCTGAAATAATTTCAGATGCAGCAGAAAAATTCCCCATCTGGATTTCCAAATTTCCGGAGAAAATCAGTGTATCAGAATCCTTGATAATATGCTTCACTGCTCAACACTCTTTAATATTAAGTATTTTTTATGTGCTATAATACCCCTGTGTGTAGATGTATTATTGTGACTGTAGGCTACTGACTTCAGTAGTATTGCAGGAGTGAATCTGGCTTTATTACAATGCAGTATACTGTTTTTGTGTATTAGAATTTATTTCCTTTCTCCTTAATTAATTATGCTGTTTCTTTTCAGATGTCACATGCAAATTGTTAATAATTTCCATTACATTTTATATTGTATTCAGTATATATACACTATACATTCTATAGATTCTATAATTATATTGTACAATTTCATTTATAGATATGTATGAACTATTAATTTAAAGTATACATTAAATAACTGAGATATGGAAGAAAAGCTCCGAACATGTTAAAAGTAGCTTTGCACATACAGGACCTTGGTTTGGGGAACTGTCACGGTCGTGGCACATCATCTAGTTCCTAGCCAGTTTGTTACATCAACCTCAGCCCCAGTACAGGTGATACTAGCAGCTGTCCTTCTGTACTCGATTTTTTTAATAGATGAGTATCAATAACTAGAATTCAGTTAGTGATTCAGAATATTCTCTTCAGAATATTCTCTTCAGAATATTCTCTCATATATTGTCATGCCTCATATTCTGCTACTGTTTGAGAAGTGGGCTGTTCAGGACAGCTCACTTCTGTGACATCATGAGTAAAGAACCAGGAATTTTTTAATTAAAAATTAAAGCCCCTTGTGTGATGTGGGAAAATCTCATCAAACCATATGCCAAGAGGCAGGACAGAGCACAATCTTCATGTGACCATTGATGCTGGGGACAACAAAGGCTAAGTTCCTTCTCTCTAATTAGCTTGTTTTTTCATTTCGAATAATTTGGGCTGATGATGATTACCTGGAAACTATTTAAACAAACAAAAAAAAAAAGGTGACTTACATACCCTGTTATGATTGGCTTATAGTTCCATCTATAAGTTTAAAATGGGAGACTCACACCTTCACGGCTGGCTTTTCATCAGTATTGAAAAGATGGGCTTTTGGACAAGGCATGATGTATATTATATGCTTCTCTGTGTGACACCAGAAAAAGAGACTGGCTGTTTTTAACTCTGTTCTATTTAAGCTTATTTTACCTCTTCTGCTTTTCAAACACTTAAAGAATAACTCAATCCTCAGACGTAATGATGCTTAGATAATATAAGTACCCGTGCTCGATAAACACTAAGAATGTCCAGTGTACTAATGAAATCAGCAAGGTTCAGTAGTTTTTTGCTATATAGGATGAAAACTTCCTCCTTGAGATGTAACCTATGCAGTGTCCAATTATCTGTTGGCAAAGTTGTATTGCCTTTCAAAATTTCATTTCACTGGCAGTGCTACATAACCCATTGCGTGACAGTTTTTGTGAGATCTACCATGGAAGCAATTCGCATCTAGATCAGGTCCTAAATTTTTACTAAATAGAAAACAAGCATTTTTCCATTCTATTAAATTGTCAATGTAAACAGTATTTTGGCAGCAGGTTATCACAGATATACTTTCTCTGCAATCCATGTTTAAATTTAAAGTGACATGTAAGTAATGATTCTTAGCTACATGGAAAAAAAAGCTACAGATTTTCTTACCATATGAGACATAGTACACTTGTGGGTTCACAGATGGCCAATGAATATTTCTAAACAAATTTAATACCCCATACCAAGAAAGTTTGAAACCTGACTGCCTAAAGTAGGGTTCTGTATTGATATTTACATCTACAAACCACTAAATACATCCGCATGTACCAAACTGCTGAGCGTGTGAAATTTGAAGAGAAATGAGTTATAAGTGCTGAGCACTTTGAAAAAGCAGACTTAAAATACCTTTTTCAGTAAGTAGGCACAACATATAGTGCAGTACAATTAAATATGTATGAGCCTCACTTTAAGCACATACTTCAAAATGTTTGGCTGACATTTTCTAAAAAAAAATATATGATTTGCATATTTAACATTCTTCAGATTAAAGTGAAAATGAGGAGATAACATTTATGTTAAACTGCTTCTCAAATAGGATTATTTCTAATGGCCTCATACCTTATATTAGTTGGCCATTATATTTTAAAGCTTAGTACAGACATCGACAAACTAGTGTCTTGCAACAGGTGCACAGGGAAGCAAATCTTTTTGTGTTTAGATTCTTATGGATATCATAGGATGGAACTGATACGATTCACTGAAGAGAAAGGACAAGAAAATCACAGAAAGATGGGGGTTATATATTTCATTTGTGAAAACTATTCCTCTGATTTAGTACTGAATCCCTGAGTGAAGATGGTGACACATGTTATTTGGATCAAGGGTGGATGTTGCTTAATTAAATTATACTTACTGAGGACCACAAGTCATTTCTGCAAAATGTTGCATAAATACCAATACACTAACTCCAGAGTATTCTGTTTATACCTCCTCTACAGATACTCATGCATATAATTTTTCCCAGACATGTATTCTTTTATGCCTATTTTCATCAGGGTTAGTTTTTCACAAAAACCAGCTGTATCTAGCTTTGTGAAATCTGGTCGGATGTACAAGGTAGCACTCTTTTGCAGGGTTGGCTAATTAAGAGATAAAGTTCATCTGAGGACAAGAGCTCAGTTGGATATGACAGCTCACGAGAAGGTGGCACAGGATGCTGACAACTGACTCAGGGGCTAAGGGCATGGCGTGAAGAGCAAGGCAGAAGTGAGAGTGACGGGGGAAGCCACAGCAGTTCTTGGGGCTGTGCAATTAAGCTGGAGAGGAAGTTCTGCCTAGGGTTGCACTATTTGTGACAAGACAGAGGCTGAGGGAAGTCATTTACATTGTTTCTCACACTGTCATTTGCATCCCACCTTGCTGATGTTTGCTTCCAGTAATCCAAGACAAACTACTATAATCTCCTGAGCAGGTCGGTGCCCTGTGACGCAGAGAACAAGTAAGGTTTCTGAATGCCAGGCAGTTATCTGCTGGGCTCCTCTTATCTCCTCAGACTGTGTCTTCCACCACAATGTCCTTCAGACCATAAGCCACATCTGGAAGCTCAAAATCCATGGGAATTAATCTAGTTAGGTGGTTCCTAGATGTCAGCCCTACCCAGCATTTATCGGGAGTCACACCTGCCTAGCATAGCCTCTGCTCTGCTGTTGATAAAAACATTTTCCCTGGAGGAAAAAGGTGAGATGCCATGAAATATGGAGGTAGTGAAAATGGATTATCAGGAAGTTTTTACAGAACTGGCCTCCACAGAGAATTAGCATAAACAGGGAGCTCAGGAATGGAAAAATAGGAAGATGGGAGTTTTGATGTGAGGGCACGATTCTCTGGAGTAAGGGAAGTAGTACTCACAATGGACTGGACTGGGAGAAGCTCTGCAGCAGAGTGATTGAGGACTGATGGTGTGGGAGTGTTATGAACTCTGAATTGGAGACTTAGCTTATGTATCACCATTATAGACCTCTCTAGATAGACACAGGGTTCAAAGAAGAGAACTTCCAGTGGAAGATTAGGATCAACGGAGAGATTATTTGCAAGAACTATATACAAGTTCATGGGGCAAGATGGGCTACATCCAAGGGTACTGAGAGAGCAGGCAGATGTCTTAGCAAGTCTGCTTTCTGTCATCTTTGAAAGGTCATGGAGATGTGGGCAGTGTCCCTAATGTTTGAAGAAAGGCAAATGTTGTAACATCTTCAAAAATCCAGGAAACTACATGCTGCTTAACTTCACTTTGGCCCCTGGGAAAATCATGGAATGAGTCCTCTGGGAACACATTTCTGGGCACAAGGAGGACAGTAAGGTAACTGGGAACAGCCAACATGGTTTTACCATGACTGACCAATGTGATTGCCTTCTGTGATGATATCAGGGACTGATGGCCAGGGGTTCTGAAATGTGGTCCTTTGCCAGGCAGGGACAGAAGGAACTAACAGTACCCTCAGGACCCTGACATCTTCTTTCTCTATGCACCAAGAAGAAATACTATTCTGTATCTGCGCTTTATTTTCTCTTTGATTTCACTATCAAGTTCTAACTTCTGCTCATTCACTTCATCTTTTGTCTTGTTTCTGACATACGTGACTAAGCTTATAAAACTGTGTATGTGTCAGCATCTGCAAATAATGAATCAAAATCGGAAGTCACTGACCAATTAAATTGCAGTCCAAGGAATAACAGTAGTTATGCAGTTCCATGTTGCTTATCTGTTACTAACGAAGAATGAATCTCTGTAGCATAGTCTATAATGAGAGTACTCTTAGGATCTTTTCCATGGGCAAGACTCAATGCAACATTGGAGGAAAGAGATCTTTTGGGGGTTTGGGGGGGTTTTTTTGTTTTTTTTTTTTTCATTTATGTTCACACGACTACTAGCTAGATATGATTAACTTTATGTGAGACAGGTTTTTATTGTTGTTTTGTACTGTATTTTAGCTGCTCATTTATACATTTTGATTCTAGTTACTCATTGTTTGTTCTTCAGCTTCTATGTGACGCTGTCAAAAAGCGAGTACTGTATTTTAAGTGAATGCAAAAAATGCAACACAAAACCTAAACATTGTTTAAATAAAGTAACTGTGTCCTTTGGGTCAAGAACAAAAAAAGTGTTGGAAACAGGGCCTATGTTGCATGCATGAAAAAACATTTTGCCAGCTGGAACAATGAAAATGTTTACAGTATGTTCACAATATGATTTATTGGAGTTTACAGCTCTGGGATGGGTACATTCTCTAAGGTACTAGATTGCCTAGAGCCTACACATTTCTCCATGTTCTTAAATCGTTTCCAAACTACTTGTAAAGTATATTAGATATATTTGCTAAGCCTTCTTGTTCTCTGACAGCCAGAACCACAAGCACAATCTGTGGAATCCATATGAACAGATGGATGCTAAAAAAAAAAAAAGCTTGCCCATGTGAATTTACCCCAAATGAATGACCAATGACTTGTAGATACCACTGCTACAATAAGTGGCGACGTGCTAACACTTTGATATTACTGGGAGTAATGCCTACTTGAGAGATAATTTCTTTGTATGCACAATATGTCCAGAAATAGTACATTTGTTTTGGTGAAGAGGCAGTGCTTTTAAAGGCTGATTAAGTGACTACAAGGTTCCTGTTGTGAAGTACAGCCCAGATTCAGAATAAATCAAAGTGCATGCATAACACGATTCTTGCCCTAAACAATATACCTTCCTTAAGCAGCATGGGTGGGGAGCATTTCAAAAAGGTAATTTACAGCATTTACAGCATTTGCACCATTTAAATTCTACTGCATTTTAAAACAAAGTTCTGAGGCCATGTATACACAGGAGGGGATAGAAAGACATGACCTTGAAACAAGATTTATTATTTGGGCAAAATAATGCCCTAGTGCAAATATACAGTTTTGAAAACAAGCTTTTGAAATGTTGGTTTTAAATCATGAGACTTTTTACACACCTGCTCATGTTAGGGTAATAGGGAAATGACACTCACTCCATTCACTAATGCACATTAATAGATATAAATGTATAATGAAAGTATCTTATTAATGGCCATAACATTTCTGTAATCTGAGAGGTAGTCATTCCAAAAAATGAAAAAAAATTGACTAATTACAGAGATCACAAACAAACATAAAAATGGTAGTTGCAAATATTTGCAATGTACAATGGGTTTATCATACTTGCTTTTCTCTTTCTGTTGTGTAATATCCACTTTTCTGGATAAAATATAGTTCCATTTATTCCTAATATTATTACTAACTTTGCAATACATATACGTGGCATATATATGCCATATACAGAATAAAATAATAACTTCATATTTTTATTTTTTTAGGAAAGCCTTATCAGCCTTTCTTTAAAGCAAAGGAGTAGTTGCTGCCTTCTCATCTGCCACTAGGGAATTCTTTCAGAAACTGAAGAGGCACTACCACGGAGAGGAAGGTAATGCAATTAGTATTGTGATAGATAAAATATTTATAATGGTGACTAAAACCAGTGAACACTGAGTTGGTGGCCAAAGACTGCACAACCCTAAACCTTGAGACTCTGTACCCACTCAAGAAATAAAGAATGAGTTCTTGTGTTTCCCTGAGATTAACGAGAAAGGTAGAGCAAAAACCACGTGATCTAGTCAGAGATAAACAGAGTCCCACTACTGTGTGGCCTCTCTTCTTCTCAGAGGAGGAGACAAGTATAAGTACCAGGATTTCTGAAAAATCATGAAGCGAGAGCGATTTCTGAACATTGATGAAACAAGGAAGTAGCAAAATAATTTTCAATGGCTTTCATTTGGCTCTAGAAAACCAGTACTGTAAATTAATAAAAGCTGATAAAGACATGTATTCCTACAATGTGTGTACACTTGTGTTGATATATATATATATATATTTATGTTTATACACATTCTGGAAAAGGTAATATTGCTTTCATCTTCCTAATACAGAAACGTCCCTATGCATTTTCATTTCTGTGGACATTCAGAGTTCCCCAGGAATCCTTTGATGGAGGCTAGTAACTTTTGTTTAGCTAAGCTTATTATCCAAAAAGGCATACAATTTTAAGTAAAATTTTAATAGTCACAGAGTGCATTTCCCTTCACAGTTTCCTTTGTCCAGGGTTTATCACCCTCTTGGTTAAAAGGATCTATGATATCACCAGTTTACCTGGTATCTGGTTGAAGCCACTGGTTCCTGTTATACTTTTTTTCTGATAAATTAAAAGTCCCAGTACTCGCTAATACACTTTCTTCATATAAATGTTTGTACACTGCAACTAAGTTGTTCTTTAAAAGCTAAATAGACTGCTTTCTGTCCATCCTTCAAGGAATAGTTTCTTCACCTAGACACTCATTTTCATGGCTCTTTTATGCATCCCCTTTTTTCAACACTATCTTAAAATAAGGACACCAGAAAAGTATAATGTTCCAAAATCCATTCCAACAATGTATGTGTGGGGGTCATTGGTTGGTCAGTACTCCCCTATTCATAAAGCTAACTTTTACTTTATTTTTTATGTCACAGTATCACACAAAGTCTTTACTAGGTCATATTCAGGTTTGTCTATTATGACCTCTACATTCTTTTCAGAGTCGCTGTCACTGCACATCCAAGCATTGTTATATTACTTGTATTTTTATTCCTAGGATACTTTATACTAAGATTTCTTACAGAAATTTGCTAATAGCCAAAGTCTTGTTACTAAAGCAGCTCATAAAAAAATTAATGAAAAAAACCCAGAAACAGGCTATTTGCATAGACACTAAGACTGTCTACAAGGTAAAAGTGTGTAAATTAGATGTAAGCCTCCTTGTCACAAGTGACAAATGTCACATGAGATAAGGTAAGGAAAGAAATGCATGTCCAGCAAGATGATTCCAAATATAATATACAAGTATCATATAAATGTGATTTACATGTTCTAGCATGCACTGAGCTTTTTTAGTCGATCCTGCTATTCCAGCCTCTAATAGATCATGATTTAGTATTATATTAATGTAACATTTTACTCTGCAGATGGGCTACAGGGCAATAAACTCACTAAACTGCATCAACCAGTTTTTGAAAACCTTCTAAGAAAACAAATACTCTGCATAAGAAACAGTCATTCATTGAGTAGGTACGGCTTGCATTCCTCATCTCTAGATTTATAATTCTACATATGGCTGTACAGAATAAATGCTATTTAAGTGCATCACTTATCAAGTAATCCAGACAGTATTGTTTGACTGTGTTCTCTTCATTACATTTCATTCCACTAACTTTTATGGCATATATAAATTTTCCCAGTGATGACTTTCATATTTACTTCCTGATCACCGATTAAAAATACTAAATAGCACTAGTTCATGCCGTGCAGAACCTGTTTGAAATAATGTCATTTGATGTTTGTTTTCTTCAGCTGACAGATGTAGAGATTTGACAATTATCTGCCTCTTAATTAATTTAGTGATGATCAATGCATTTTCTAGTTGTCATCTCCACAAAGGTTTTCCTAGATGCAGTTTAAGAAAATGTCACATTCCCTTTTTTGTTATAGGTGAAATGTGACCCATTCTTATACGAATCAGAATACAGTTTACTGTAACTCTTCATATATGTTTACAATTTGAAGTAGTCTACACTTCATAATGCAGAACACCTGAAACAATGTGTGGTAAAAAACCAGAACATGTAATTTTTACACACTACTCATTATTATAACCACTTTGCCATAAAGAGGCAGTCTTTAGCTATGAGAGTAATCTGGGTCTAACCCACGATGGGATCTGAATCCTTAAAGACCACCACTATCTTTGCTTGCTCCTCTCCTTCCCTGTCATCTGAGGAGCTGAAGTTATATCACAGTAACTTAAAATGCAATTATAAATAAAGATTTACAGAATTAGATCTTTCATTATTTCTCATCAGTTATATTTGCTCTCGAGTAATTGGTATCTTTGACCTAAGTAATTGTGTTCTATGATATTTCATTTAAATGCTTTAAGTCAATATACCTGTGTAACTGAAGGATAAGGCACATTTCTAATGTATTAATAAATTTCTTTCACTTTTAGTTCCTTTGTCCAGTTTTATTTCTTGGAACTGTGTCTTAATTATGAACCTATAGAGATATTTCTACTTATGGTGAAATGGTTGTTTCAAAAATGTTCTGATAACCCATTCAGTTAGCATACATGTGGTACTAAGGAATTCGAATATTTAGTTTGTGATTTTATAAAAGAAACATGCATTTTAGATTACTATTATCTATTAATTCTTATTTCTTAGTTCTTTAAGCAAGTGAGTATCTTGAATAAAATTCAAGGTTCTAGTAATTTCTGTATTTACTTACATATTCATCTCTGTCAGCTACAGTAAGTCAAACAGGCTGACATTTTCCTTGAGCAGAGATTTGATGTGAAATCCAACCTGTGACTCTACTGGACACCAAGGATGGTTAAATCTTCATATACTTCACACATTCCGTTTTTCTCCAAGAGCAGTTACCTTTTCTCTGTATGCAGTATAGCCACGGGCTGGAATTAGAGAGTAGAATGAGGAAGTTACTTTCGGAAACACAGATAACAGAATCAGAGCTCCTGTTGTTTCTGCGTTTGTATTGGGTTTTGTGTTGTCAGTGCCAGAATATGCCTTTAAGCATAAAGATCAGGCTGAGCATAAGGGATGCTTGGCCACTTTAAATCTGAAGTTATACTTCCTAAATAAAAATTACCTTTTTTTCTACGAGCTTGGTTGTGATTGTCTTTGGCTGGTTTTGGTTTTTTTTCAGTATCGCCTAGTGTTTTAGTCTACTGTTATATCATTAATATAATGAGGGAATGTCTTTCCTTTGAAAATTCAGAAGCTACAGTAACAGTTACAATTTTTTTCCCAGAAGTTTGCTAAAATGCAACTGAAATGGATTTTGTTAGTAAGTATGATAACCGAAAATCAAGGTACTTTCATTGAAGAGAAGGAGTCTGAATTTAATTTTAGGAAATGAGTGACCAATAACTGATACAGTTGAAGTACACATTGACATCTTAAAAAGTTTAATTTCAAGTTTATATAATTAGCACTGTGCTGTAATTGTTACAACATTTTAAATAAGTATTAACTATTGCAATATATTGGAATCCATGACAATTCCTACGCTGGGTACCTAAGATCCCTGTTTGAACATAATACTCCTTGACATCTGAGTCAACTCAAGCTTCGATGGATCACTATGCTGTTTATAAAACCACTATGTCTTCTATCTCATGAGCATTTATTATCTGTAATAATAAATCCCAAGCATTTTTCTACCTATTTCATCACTCTTTGCAAGAAAAAATATACAGGCATTGTCTTTTCTAACTCCCTTACATCCACCCAAAATACCATGAAAAACAAAGGCAGTTTTGGGCCATTCAATCTTTTCCCTCCAACAGGTTTCATCACATACTTACAATACATTAAATCGACTATTATTTTTAAAAAGTGTGGTGCCTTGGCTGGCTGCCAGATGCCCACCCAACAGCTCAGCTCTCACTCCCTGTCTTTAGCTAGGACAGAGGGAGAAAACAAAATCTCATGCATGAATATAAAGACAGGGAAATCACTTACCAGTTACCATTCTGGGCACAACAGGCTCAACTTAGGGAAAAGTAACTTAACATATTATCAATTAAAAATAGAGTAGGAAGGTAAGAACCAAACACAAAAAACCCCCCCGAAACACCTTCTACCCTCCTCCTTTTTCCCAGGCTCACCTTCACCCCTTCACTCTGGACTCCTCTACCTCCTCTCCCCCACCCCTGAGTGGCTCAGGGTGATGGGGCATGGGGGGGCTGCAGTCATCCCGTATGAGCTCCTCTCTGCCGCTCCTTCCTCCTCACACTTCTCCCTGCTCCAGCCTGGGGCCTTCCCACGGGCTGCAGGGAAACACCCGCCCCACCGGGGTCTCTCCCGGGGCCGCAGGGGCACCTCAGCGGGGGCGCCTGGAGCCCCTCCTGCCCTCCTCCCGCTCTCCCCTCGGGGCTCGCAGGGCTGTTTCTCACCCCGTTTCCCTCAGCCCTGGCTGCCGGGCAGCGCTTTGCCCTTTCTTACCCAGGCTTTCCCCGAGGCGCCCGCCCGTGGCTGAGGGGCTCAGCTGTGCCCTGCGGTGGGGCCATTACAAAAAAGATCAATATATACCAATGTGTAAGTTTAGGATTGTACTATAAGAATGTCAAGCTGCAGTTTCAAATTTCAAAGGAAAATATAGTCCTATAGAATAGCTAAAGAGTGTAGAACCTGAAAGCCTCTGGACTCAATTCTCCCTTCTCCCCTCTTTCTTTTCCTCTTTCCATATTCATCTCCTTTTGCTTTTCTTGTTTTTCCTTCTTTCCTCATTTATGACATTGTTCAAAATAGAATTAAAATATATTCGTTGAGACTGGAAACAGGGACAGGTATCCTGGGGAGAGTATAGGGAGGCTGCCCTGTTGTGCAGGGATGGGGTCAGGAAGGCCAAGGTGCAGCTGGAGCTGAACTTGGCAAGGGATGCAAAGAATAATACGAAGGGCTTCTATAGATATGTCAGCCAGAAAAGGAAGGTCAAAGAAAGTGTACCCCCGATGAACATGACTGGCAAACTGGTAATGATGGACAAAGAGAACATGAGGTACTCAACAACTTTTTTGCTTCAGTCTTCACTGGTAACCTCTCTTCCCACAACTCTCGGGTGCATGGACTGCAAGACAGGGACTAGGGGAGCAAAATCTTTCCCTCTGTAAGAGAAGATCAGGTTCAAGACTACCTGAGTAACCTGAGCATACATAAGTCTATGGGAATTTGATGAGATGCATCCCAGAGTCCTGAGGGAATTGGCTGACGCAGTTGCCAAGCCACTCTCCATGATATTTGAAAAGTCATGGCAGTCAAGTGAAGTCCCCGGTGACTGGAAAAAAGGGAAACATTGCACCCATTTTTAAAAAGGGTAGAAAGGAGGACCCTGGGAACTACTAACCTGTCAGCCTCTCCTCTGTGCCCGGGAAGATCATGGAACAGATCCTCCTAGAAGCTATGATAAGGATCATGGATGACAGGGAGGTGATTCAACACAGGCAGCATGGCTTCACCAAGGGCAAGTCTTGCTTGACCAACCTAGTGTCCTTCTATGATGGAGTGACTACATCAGTGGAGAAGGGAAGAGCTACGGATGCCATCTATCTGGATTTCTGTAAGGCCTTTGCACAGTCCCCCACAACACCCTTCTCTCTCAATTGGAGAGATATGGATTTGATGGACGGACTGTTTGGTGGATAAGGAATTGGCTGGATGGTTGCGTCCAGAGGGTAGTGGTCAACAGCTCAATGCTCAGATGGAGATCAGTGAGGAGTGGTGTCCCTCAGCGGTCCATATTGAGACCAGCACTGTTTAATATCTTCCTCAATGACATAGTGGGATCGAGTGCACCCTCAACAAGTTTGCAGATGACACCAAGCTGAGTGGTGCAGTTGACATGATTGAGGGACAGGATGCCATTCAGAGGGGCCTGGACAGGCTCGAGAAGTGGACCCATGTGAACCTCATGAGGTTCAACAAGACCAAGTGGAAGGTCCTGCACCTAGGTCGGGGCAAACCCTATATCAATACACACTGGGGTATGAAGCTCTGTGGAGAAGGACTTGGGGGATATTGGTGGATGAAAAGCTGGACATGAGCTAACAATGTGTGCTTGCAGCCCAGAAAGTATCCTGGGCTGCATAACAAGAAGTGTGGCCAGCAGGTCAAGGGAAGTGATTCTGCCTCTCTTCTCCACTCTGGTGAGATCCCACGTACTGCCTCCAGCTCTGGAGTCCCCAGCACAGGAAAGACATGGAGCTGTTGGAGCGAGTCCAGAGGAGGGCCACAAAAATGATCAAAGGGCTGGAACACCTCTCCCATGAGAACAGGCTGAGAAAGATGAGGTTGTTGAGCCTAGAGAAGAGAAGGCTCTGGGGAGATCTTATTGTGGCCTTTCAGCACTTAAAGGGGGGTGATGAGAAAGATGGGGCCAGACTTTTAACAGGGCCTGTTGTGATAGGACAAGGGGTAATGGTTTTAACTAAAAGAGGGTAGATTTAGACTAGATATAAGGAAGAAATTCTTTACAATGAGGGTGGTGAAACATTGGAATAGGTTGTCCAGAAGGTGGAGATGCCCCATCCCTGGAAACATTCAAGGTCAGGCTGGACAGGGCTCAGGTTGGACTGAGCGACCTGATCTAGCTGGAGATGTCCCTGTTCATTGCAGGGGGGTTTGGACTAGGTAACCTTTAAAGGTCCCTTCCAACCCAAAATATTCCATGATTCTATGATTCTGTGATTCTGTGATTCTGTGATATATGTTATTTTGATAGATAATATTTTGTTTTTTAATAAAATTTAGTTCTCTTTATGGTTATTTTATTTTATCTCTGAGCTAAGAAAAGAAAAAAAAAATCAACAAAGAAAGATCCCTATTAAATACTATTCCAGGATGGCTTTAGAAAATCTTTACATTTTAAATCTTTTTGACAGCCTCTTAAAATAATCTGGTTATTGGTAGGGTATAATTATATCAGTCTTCCATCAATTTTCACTTACACTGCTGCAGTTCACCAGAATTAAATGGATTATATGTGATCATTAAGAACTGCTAAATTTAATGCCATATTGGGAGGTAAATTACCTTAGCAATATTTTAAACCTTGGTGAGAGCTTGGTGCAACTTGAACTATAAGTTCTCCAGCATTGGAGATAGCTCAGTGTTTTTGCTTGTAAACATTACTGGCTCATTTGAATTTTGATTGTGCCTCTGAACTGCCTGTGAAAGTTTCCAGACTCTTGTTCTTCTGGGTTATTTACTGACTTTAATGCTCTCTTATTAATTCCCTTTGTTTGTTTCATTGTGGTTTGTTGTTTCTGGTTTTTTTCCTTTCTGTTTTTTCCAGCTGCTTCTGGTATATTCAAAGTTTGAACTTGATTTGATGAGAAAGTTGAAAAGATATATCATAGGGGAAGATGTTTCAATGCTTTTCTTTAGTATTTTCAGATTGGACATATTAATCTGTATTAGTAAGAATGGTCTTCCCAGTGTAGCAGCTGTTGTCATCTGATTTTAGACAGAAATTATATTTCCTTCAAACTGTGTGTTCTTTGGGAAAGAGATGGCATTTTCCTATTCCTGCTTCAGCTTTTTGCTGGAAAAAAAATCTCAGCTTCTCTTGATTTTACACTTCTTTTGTTAGATTAAACCTATCACAGCTATGGTGATGCCTTGTGAATTTATGAGCATAAATGATTATAAACATAAGCTTTGTCTTTGCACAAACATTCTGTTGTAAAAATATGATTAATTACAACTTTCTTATGCATTTCAGTGTAAGTTCCACTAGCTTTGTAAAACCCTTTAACCTATGTATGGAAATTAAATGAGTAGAAAGACTGGAAAAATGTAAAACCACAAGGAAACATATAGCTTTGGAAAAAAAAAAAAGATTAAATTTAAATTTAAATTCATGTAAGATAGTAAGAGTAAATAATGGGTTATTTTGGGGAGGAAAATTTATATAGGGAAATCTACCAGCATGTTTTAGATTAGCATTCTAAAAGCATGTCTATATTATGTACATTTTCATCTTAGACTTGCATTCCTATGTCAATAAGATTCAGAATCACAATTCAGCCCTACAGATTTGAAGGCAAAATTGAATCTTACTTGTTTGCTGATAGGAACCCTATTCCTTTTACATTTGATTTTATCCTTCTTAAGCAGAGAGTGATACTAATGGCTATATAATATTTGGAAAATGCTTGTTGATACATTATTCTAATATCCTGATATCAGAAAAATTAGAATAACTTTAAGTTGGTTCTTAACGGGTTGGATCTTAATGTTAGTAATGCTTCCAGGCTGTTTTCCAGTACTCTTCAATAGTCATACTGAGTAAGCGCCTTCGATGAAGTATAATGAATTCTCATACTGGATATTAAATAAGTTTAGTGACTTTAATTAGTGATTTTATAACATATAATTCAATGTAATATACTTAAAGTTAGTCAGTTAATTGATGTTATCTGGGAATACTGAAATAAATGATGAAATACCATGTAGACTTAAAAAAAAAATCTGGCTTGTAGTGTTCTCTGAAACAAAACTGGAGAATCATTTGCTAATTACAAGCTAAACAAGATGTCAAACAAAAGTTTCTGCATTATTCCTAAATTATACTATATATTTTAGTATTTTTAATGTAAATGTAACTTGTATTTCAGTTTAAAAACTGAATTGAGAGCATCTTGTCCCTTTAAGATTTTGAATTGTGTTGAAAAAATTGAAAGGACATAGATGCACTGAGAATACAGCGCACAGTAAGTGGGCAGACCTTGGAAGACTGTCTGGTATTAGCAGTTTGTATAAGCTTCTCACACATTTGTTTGGACAGAAGTTTAAATAAAATATTCTGGTTTAACATACCATCCTGTCTCCTAGTCAATGCCATTTGTAAGGTCTTATTCCAAAGATGCACAGAAACAGAAGACACCTTTGTTTGATCAAGGAGAAAAAAAGATTTCCAGAAATGGAGGTGGTTCCGATTACATGGGCTCTAGGTGTCACTACTCACAAACCAGACCTACTTTTTAGAACATAGCAAGTGCGTGCATGTGAAAGCACATACAGGCTCACAGTGATGTTATGTAACTTCAACCTGAGCTACATCACCTTGTGAACACTTGTTGTGATTTTTTAATATTTCCACTATTGATTATCATCCGTAAAATGCACTGTGGTTACTTCCCATGGCTGCTTGTTTCACAGCCAAATAATCTGTTCACATTTCATAGCCTTTATACTTCAACCCCGGAGAGAATTGTGAGTTTGAACCAATCTGTTTCCCATCAGCACTGTTAATGCTTAAAACTGGACATGGGTGCCCTTTAACAGCCCTCCAAAATCCTCAGTGTTAGCGGTGGGGGAGAGATCTGACACAGGTCTGTCTACAGCAGGCGCAGTGCCAGCAGGGAAGCCATAGCCTCAGGCTGGGCTGGTTTAGAGCACCTTGCTCTCTGGACAAGCCACCACTGCTGAACATTTACCTTGCTTTCTTTCATGTTCACCTGGGATAAAAGGGGTTCCTCAACCTTGCCAATGTTTTTCTTCCATTTTGCCAGCTGTTAAATGGTTTCTCAGGTTGCCAACTTCCTGTAGTAGTTAAAATAATATATTAAATTTTAGTAGATACTTGATAGACAAATAAAAATTTGCAGCAGTGCATCAGCCAACAGCTCTCCAGAGGAGTTTAATAAACACACCGTCACCGATTGCTAGGACACTTTTACAATATTGAACAGGACGGATTAGCAATAATCTGTAAAAAGTACCCAGTTAGTATTTGTGAAAATTCCAGTGTACACAATGTAATTCGAATACCTTTTTCTCCACTTTGCTGGCTACAAGTTTGTTAGTAATCCCCATCGCTTTCTGCATAGCCTCTGAACTTCAGAAGTCATCAGCAATCTGTTAGCATGGCAATTAGAGTAAGACAAAAATCAGTGGGTGACAAACAGCTGTTACTTATAGGGGGAATTACCCTGTAGCTTTTATTTCTAGCAAAATCTTCTACAAACTTTTAATGTAAATCCACATGGGGTTGCACTGTCATTTCAGAAAGCTGACTTGGAATGTCAGAGGCCAAGACTGTGACCCATGATAACACCCCATCATGAGCAGACCAGAAGTGAACTATTAATGATATTACTGTCCACACCAAGGTCAAAATTGTATGTTAGAGATGGGGTTTCAGCTTTGTACTTGATTATTTTTTTTGTTGTTGAAGGCTTGCTGAGATTCAGAAATTTTCACACCTTCAATTTTTCTGCCTGATTTGAGCTTCTATATGTTCATAGACAAAAACTTTGAGGGCCTGACACTTTTACTCATGCAGTTAGTTTAAAATTGTCTAATGATGCTGAGTGGAACTACTGGCAAAGAGGACAGCTTGTTTATTTATTCATAACGAAATTACTCTCATGCTTTGAAATTGGATATATTGCAGTTTTCTGTGATAGCTTACTGTTTACTCTAACAAATGTCTGTTTTCTCCTATTTCGTCTTCTATTTTGAAAATGTACTAAAATGTTTTCTGAAATTAGTGTCTCATTAGAACCTTGGCAGGTAAGAAAGTAAAGTGTTGCTACAGCTCTATTCTAATAGCATAATGCAAAGTATTGCTATAGGTCAGAAAAAATTGGTCAGTTTAATCCACCGGTATTATGATTCTAAAGTGGCAGATTTTGAAATGTTCTAATTATCTTGCCCATATGTTTAAATGGTCCCTGGCTTTAGGCCAGAAAAAAATACATTGCAGCTGAAATACTGCTAAATAGAATGAACTGAATATTCTTCATATAAAACCTGAGCCACTGATAGTGATAATTTAAATTCCATCTCTGTCAACTGACAGCCCATCAAAATTATTTAGGGGTAGAGTCTGTCTGCCTCTGTGTGAAACTGAAGCATATATAGGAATAAAAAAAAAAAAACAAACCCCAAAAAACCCCACAGCAACAAAAAAAAAAAAACCCAGCTGAGCTTTCCCTACCACTTGAGAAGTCAATATTAAGTCTAGAAAGATCTGCTGTTCCTAGCATTAGGAATTCTTCTATACTACTATTCTTCTATACTACTATTACATAAATTTCCCCATAGCTACTGGTAAGTCCAAATAATAGAAAAATGCAGGCAAACCCCTATTTTTTTATTATTATATAAGGAGAAAAAAAATGCTATATTCTTTCAGTATGCAGAAGCATAAAGCCATGTAAATTAACATATGAATATTCAGGAATGTTTTAGAAACACAATGTTGTTTAACCAAACATATAAAAATAGAATTACCACTCAGTGGTAAAAAAAAAAATAGAATTACCACTCAGTAAGTCTAATGTTCTATATTTGTAAGAAACCTTTTTGCAACTATTTCTTTCATGTTTGTGTTTTGTTATTACAATGTAAATCAATTTTATTGAAATGCAAATGAGATTTTCTTAGGAAACAACATAAAATAAAGTTTAAGTCAGTAGCAGTGTTATTTCTTTTGTTTGAAACTGTACTAACTAGACCTCATGAGGTTTGGAATTTTTTAGATTGTGTTACTTGTGCACTTTTTCCTCCAGCAATACCATTACTGCAAGAATGAGATTTTTAATTCAACAAATGCTGTGTAGAAAGCAAACAGCATAGTGCTACTTTGACCTTTACAGTGTTCTTTGTTTTAATGGGTGCTCATGTACCCTGCTTCCATAGCTCTTACAACCTCTGAGGATAAAAGAGAAGACGATCAACCAATCAAAACACATTACATTTAAAAAGTTAGAGTGTATATGAAGGCTTTATGGGGTATTCATCTTCTAGATATTCATTTTAAAGAAAATGGAAAATTGCACAAACTCTTGCCAAAAAGGCTGTTCAGGTTTTTGTTGGAAAAGGTTCCTTGCAAATAAATTGCAAATTAAAACATACTTTCTTGCATGAAAACTGTTCATTATAATGAAAATATTAATGTGATGCATTTGTTTTAAGAAGAACTGCATACAGAGAAGAAGCAAAAAAGAAATGTTGAAGGTTAAAAAACATGAAATGACAAAGTGAATCTCAAAAGCTTGATGTCATGGTGGTTGAAAAAGCCCTTTTAAGAGTGGCCTTTCTCTCAGCTTGAAACACAATTAAAGCTTACCTTGTATTTATGGCAACACTCTGTTAATACAATGTAAGGAAGAACATTTTACTATGTATCTTATGTTAAATTCTCTTTTTAAAAACAAACCAAACCAAAACAAGCAGATTAGTAACAGAACAAGCATTACTTTTGAGTTTCATTTCATCCTAAGGCAGACATTTAAAATAATTCAGATTAAATGTATTTTGAAAGTGCCTGATTTTAGTCATTGACTGAAAAAGTAGTTCAGATTAGTATCTTAGATACAGATGTCAACATTTCAGGCATTAAAATTCAGCCTGAAAAATTAGGCAGGATGAATCCTGATTTTTTTATGTCAAGGTTTAGAAGATTAGAGCATAGATCATCAAGCCTAGGTATATTTCCACTTATACATTTTATTATAAAAAAAAATTAGGTTTGTTTTTCCCATTACTTTCACTCAAGAACCTCACTACTCTAATGGATATGAAACTTTCTTCTCACGTCCTGCCTATGCTTTTTCTTGACCAAATTTTCTCAATGAATTCTTGTGTCAGTACTGTCTTTACTTCCCCCAAATGAAATATGAACACACGAAAAGCCTTTGTTCAGGTCAGCAGACTTTGCTCTTTCTGCTTCTAATGCTTAAACATACTCTGAAGTGTCTTTCCATTGTGCTTCGGGTGTGAGTCACCAAACACACTCAGCAATGTTGATGTCATTGTCTTAGAGCATTATCAATAAATATTGGGGCCTGGGCCAGGTGGTGCCGCCTGCCCTGGCTGCCTGGGGGTGGGTGACTCTCGCCTCCCCAGGGTGCACTGAGGCTGGGTGGTGCCATCAGTGGTGTGGGCCGTGCTGAGGGAACATACGGAAATAAACCTAAGTGGGCCTGAGGCTGAGGAGGAAGAAAATTCCTCCATGAGCATCAGATTTCTCTCAGTGAAGCTGTGAGGATGCTGAAAGCTTGTAATCCTCCTCTTCTCCTGAGGGAGAGTGAACTGTCCACCTGAGGACGCAGAGGGATGCCCAAGGGGTGAGAATTAGCACCCAGGAAAAGACATAGATGTTAGTAAAGTGTCTGGCATAATAATTTTAAGTTTGCTATTATCTCTTTGCTCTATTAGTTTGGGTTATGATTATTAGTGTTATTGCAACTAGACTGCTGATAACTACACATTAGATTTTGATTATATTGATTAGATTTGCTAACAAATATTTGACTCCATACAGAAGGTTTGTTCTGGTTTTGCTCGTGTCAAGCTAAGTGTAATAATACTTTTCATTTGTAAGTTGCATAAACCTATCAGAATAAGAGAAGTCAGCCTTCATCAGCCAGATTCTTTCTGGATAGTCTAGTTACTGTCTGTCCCTCAACCCATCACATGCCCTTCTTGGACTCTTCAGCTACTGTTGATTTAAATTATCAGGAAACCATGAAAAGATCATATCTCTTAACAACTTCAGTTGGAACCACCAGTAACACAGCAGAAATATATAGTCTTAAGGGAAAATCTTTTAAGTAGTGTGCGCATGAGATGCATATATATGCATTGCTGTATCTATCAACGAGCTACAGTTACATTACAGTTAATAACCACTATCATTCTGAGAATCTCTCTCATATGTAAGAGGCAAAAAAATAATAAGAAATTATTCTGAAAGTAGGCCATGAAGTAATTAAAAATAAAAATAACATAACATCACATAAAGTATGATACAATACAACACAATAGAATGGAAATTGGGGTAGTCAGCAATTAGAGTTGCAGCTTTCACTTAATATGAATGTTAACTTCAGTTTGCACAATATGATGAAATTTCAAAAAAGTATAATATTCTTATTAATCATCTGAAGAATGACAATTGCTTAATACCTGCAGTAGCCTCAAACAGACATGATGTTGTCCAATATGCTTAGAAAAGATGGAGATAGTGAAATGCAAAAAACCCCAAAAACCAAAAAAATCCAAACAAACCAGAAAACATTTCTTGTGTTTGGCCTTCCTTGCACAGTAAGTATACAGATCTGTGAATAGGAAAAAACTAATTAATGTAGCAAAACACTACAGCATAAAAAAGGCATTCTACAATTGTGTTATAATGCATGAGCTGCTTAGTCTAAAGACAGGCTGGACTGCTACACTGTTAATGGAATATAAGGTCAGTTAACTTTTTTATTCAATACCAAGTAGAAATTCAGCTTTCTTGTTTCTCTCCTTTATCTTAAAGTGAATGTAGCATAGATCAAAGCTCTCTTAAAAGATCAGTGCAGTTCCCTGAATGGAGAAGTAAAAAGAACCATCTGCCCAAGTTCCTGTTTTCCTTCTGAAATTCATTGGCAATTACTAATATCATAGGTTCTTTGAGTCAGGCTTCAGACTAGGGTTTGATTTCCGAAATCTACTGCTGTTTTCCTCACTACAATACTTTATGTCAAAGTAACTCACAGATGGTGCGGTAATGCTTTTATATTCCTGTAGTGTCAACTTGGAGCCAAAACTAGGCTTAAGAAAAGTTATGGACATACATTTGAAACTTATCAGAACTGAAATTCTTTGCCAAGTCCATTAAGTTCTTTAAATTAGATCCATAATTAAAGTCAAAAATATGTCTACACATACTTTCAGGGACCGTCATTTATTTCTCCCCCTGTGAGTCAGTGGTTACAATATAGATTTGTGCTGTTCAGAATTATTGCATTAGAGGTGGCCATGTATCTATTGACTTTATGTCTAAATGGAAGAACTGAAGGCTATTACAGTTATTAAAGTGTAGTGGAAGAAATGAAAGCAGTTTGACTAGTCTTTCACAGAACTTACGCTTGTATTACCTCGTCACCTTTTACAAAGTATATCCTTAGAATGTAAAGTGGCTCTTGGCTGGATTATTGCCGTTATTGGAAGCCTTCACAAAATTACATTCAAGAACTAAATAGAAGATGGACATTGTCCTCTTACATGTCCTGCATCTTTGGCTTTGTCCTCTAGATTTATGCTTTAGATATCTAGATTTAATATATTTATTTTAGATTGCTCAGAGTCCACAGAATATGGGTAGCCCATGTCCAATGTTCTACAATGCTAGAGAAATAAAACCCATCTATTATGTTTCTTAAACACTGAAGCTTTAATATTTACTTTTAAATAATTTAATTAAATATTTTAAATTAATAAGTAATTCAAAATATTTTTCAGACACAATAGTGTTTAGGGTAGTCAGATACTGAATAACACCCAAAATTTCAGCACTTGAAACCATGGTTGAAGTTGTGCCTACTGACTGTAGAAGCTCAGTGAATGTGTTACAGCTAGCAAGTGTAGCTAGCTAACATATATTACAATGACAGCATGAGTTTGCCTTGAGATTACTCTGCATGGTTTTGTTTCTAGGCTGGGTATTAGCCAGTTTTGTCTTTTACAGCTGAACTTCAAGAATGAGAAGCTTAGGCATGCCAAAAAAAAACCCCTAAACCAAGGGATTTTTTAAAAAATATTTTATTTTTATTCAGTTCTGAAAAGAAATAGTGGAAACTTGTTCTATTTTTGTTATATGATATGTAATGAGACTATTTTATTTAGTATAGGGAAATAATTGAATACATTTCATTCATTTACTGCTGGAATTTTATGGCACATACACACAAAAAATATAGCTTTTTATTCTGTAGCTGGATAAGTGATTAGGTTTTTTCTGCACACTCAAGTGGAAAATGTGTAACCTGAATTCTGTCCAGGATATCTCCATGATGTCTTTAATGTGAATTTCTTTGATAATAGTAACTTTCAAATAGCTTGACATATGTTGATGTATGTTTATGACAGTGAATAAAATTTTTATTTTTTTCCAGATTGTCAGATTGGTTAGTACTTCGTTTTTAACTTGATGATGCTCTTGCGTAAATGGGGTTAAGTTGATGATATTACATCAAAATAAGCCATCAGAGTATGTTTGATGGTGTCTGGCTCCTTTTCTAAGTAAAAGAAGGTTTGTTAGTCAAATAGATTGCAATAGTATCTCTAACACCTAATTTAGAAATTATTCTTTTAATAGTTGATACAGGATAAAACCTGATGAAGTCACTTTCAAAACTGTATTCATTCTAATATGCAGAACGAAAACAGAACCTGTAAAGGATACATTGAATCAAATTTAGACTTTGACATACTCTAAAACCTTTCTTTTCCCTTCCCTCCCATGCCACCCCACAATGCTCTTCATTAGCACTCTTGATCAAAAGGACAGGTTTAGGACAGAGATGTTTATTTTTGGAACATTAATTCTTTATTGATTGTTTAGCAAAGATGAAAGTATAACTGAGAGAGTATTAGTACCCACTGTCCTGGGTGAGTGACCCACTGTCGTGGATGCTCATTAACAACCTAAACCCTAGTGCTTCTTGCATTCAGGGTTTTTTGGGTGTCTTCATTATCACAGAATCACAGAATGATGGAGGTTGGAAGGGACCTCTGGAGGCCATCTTGCCCAACCTCTGTTATGCCAAATCAACTCTGATTACAGCATTTCAGCAATGCAATATTAATCCAGGCTTAGGTTCATCATCAAATGTTGCATTTTTCAACCTGAATTAAGATTATTTTATCTGTAAATCCATACCCTGCACAAGCTTAGATTTACTTCTAAGTGATGGTAGTTTAAATTCTTCAAACTTTCCGTTGCATTCCTAAAAAAAAAAAATTATTTTATGCTTTTTATTAATTTCAGCTACTAATTTATTAATGCATAATTAAAATGAATAAATTATCAGTAGAAACTAATGAAAAGCAATATATTATCTACAGGATTTTAAAAATAGCTCTGAGAATTTAAATATTCTATAACTATGTAGTACTATGGAATGGCTTTAAAAGGCTGTCCTGTTCTGTTAAATTATGGGTTTGATTTTTAAAAGAAACACCTCACATTAGCAAATGTACTTCCAATAAAGGCCTTTTCAGGTCAAAGCTCAGAGAAGAATGTGTTTGATACTCCATAATAATAATAATCTAGAATTATATGTATTTATTACCGAGTTGTTAGTGACTAACTCAGGACTCTGAAAGAAGTTTTCAAAAAATTTACCGCCCATTTTTCTTTTGTTGCAGAATGAAGATTTACTGCTTAAGAAAGTTGTGCAGAGAAATTACTTTAAAAGCCTTATTTCCATTATTAGGGTGCTTCATCACAAAATAGCATATTGTCAGTCAGACAGGACAGTTACCTGATGTAGCATTGATATGATCTGTGGTTCAACAAAGTTGCTAGATGGGCCAGAAGTATTGATCATGGCACCTTGTAAGAGTTAAGATAGACTCGAGTTGAAATAGCTGAAATTCTCACCTCGCTTTAAAAGGTAAGGTTGAAAGGACTAAATAGCTTCCTGTGATTAATCTGAAACTAAGAAAGAAGTATAAATAACTTCTGTAAAGGTTGTGTCATGTACTGGGTTAAGACTTTTCTAATGTTTGGATGTTGCTAGTTCAATACTCCTGGAAAAAGAAGCTTTTTCTTGGTATGTTCAGTTTATATTTCCCTAAAATAGTATCTTTGACCTCATAATATTGATATTTTTCAGAACCTAACATCTCTCTGCCAAACCTGAGGGTGAATTTGAGACGATAAGATGCTTTATTTGAAAACCTTTGAAAAAAGAGTATTTCCAAAACCTGATTCTTTTTGAGATCATATGATCATGTGAAAGTATCAAAATTATTATTATTGGAACTTGGATTACCATCCAAAAATAGTAATATATTGTAGGCCTCTTGGTTTAAATGGGATAAATATCAGTTTTGCATACAATGAAACCCTTACTTATATATAAAAGAGAACTACTTCTGTCCTTCTTTCATTGCTTTTGTCCAACAGAATGTGATATAAACAATAATTGTTTTTCTCTTTCATGCTAATTGGGTTTCCTGTTTTGATTGATACTCTGTAAGCGTTATCATGCATAATTGGAATGGCAAAGGGGGCTAGTAGTTAGGCTGCTGAAGGCTATCAAAACTATACAAAAAGAGCCACTCACACTTAACTTCCCAGCACTGTTGTGAGATGACTGCAAAAACGAACACTATGATCTCTTCATGCACATATGAAGATCCTATCTGCCCAGGAGAAAAAGAGGACTAATAGAGTAATAATTCCTGTGGGTTTGTTTTGAAAGATGACTATAGTTCAATCACGGTTGAAAATGAAAATTTCATATCGGTACTTCCCATTGGCAGGTAAAAATACAATGCAAATAAATGCTGTGAAACTCTAGCCATCATGAAAGTACAGGGCTTTTCATGCCAAGTATCAACATTTCTTAAGTCCAAATCAAAAATGTGATCAATGACTATAATGGAAGTTACACTTCTTAAAGGTAGGCAATTATCAAAGCTTTCACTCTTAGCTAAAACATAATTATGATAAAAGTGAAGAGAAGATATGCTGTTATACAGGCAAATCTAACATAGGACTTTGAACCGACGTACAATTTTAAGTAGTTTTAGTTTACGTGAATATATGATATCCATTTGGTTTTCCTCAAACAACATTTTTTTATAGGTATAAGAAGTGAAAAAAAAAAAAAAAGCATCTAATTAAATTCCTTGAGAAACAGGGAATTGATTCTATTGATTTGTTTAAAGTTGTTAATAAGAACAAAGTAACTGCCACACCAGGATATCTGTCAGAACCAGCAATGTTAAATTTTATGTATCCTATATTTCTTGTAGGATTACGAACTGAGGTACATTATATCTTGATTTCTGATGCCAGTCTGAATTAATTTATTGATCTGTACTTCAGTTCATTTTAGAACTCTATTTCTGTTTGTTCCCAGGAGGGTCAAATGTTTTCATCTAGAATTGAAAAAAGTATTGATGTTAAAGGGCATTATGATCTGTTTTACTACACCAATATATATTTGGTATGTCCTATGTATATTCTGTAGTCACCCCTATGTAGCAAAATATTAGTACGATTATACAATAACATTGAATTACTTTCTGTTAAATAATAATGTGAACCAATTATTGTTTTGAAATTCATATAGAGTTACTTCATGTAATTTACATTCAATGCTATATAGAATATGATATGAAGTATCTGCTTGATTAATGTTTCTTGAGACATTATTTCTAATGATGGTCAAAGTTTTAATGAATTAATTTGACCATCATTATGGGTAATATGCTGGAGACACATTAATCTAAGTGATATCTTATCATATGCTATGCAGAACTAATTCATCTGAATGGGAATTTGGCAAATTAATTCTGGTTCCAATATGGCAAAGGAATTGATGCCCAGTTTTGAATCAAACAATGAATACAGTCCGGCATACATTTTTCTGTTGAGTTTATGAATTCAGGGTGGATATTTCTCACAGATAATATAGTTATGTTCCTGCAAGTGTACAAGTGTAAGGAAATGTATGAGGCTATGAATTTTAATGTGTAACAAATTATTCTTTCACTAGGACTAAAAAAAAAAATCTGCAAATTAAAAAAGATAATCATGTCTCTAATTATGTAACAGTTTCCAAATCATAAATAATGCTGCATGTATGGTATTCAAATCAGAAAGTAATAAACTGATTTAGAAGTGTCTCCTGAATTAATGGTCTAGCACAAAGTTCTGCTTCAGTTTTTTCCAGCAGATTGAGATGTTTCACCTATTAGCTAGCTAACTGTATGTTAGATTTCCCAAGTTCAAAATCATCATGGGCTTTCAGCTCAGAGGTTTCCAATGAAGTAGAGTTTGTGATGGACAGAAAAATGGCCTCTTACCAGATACTTCTACATTTTTCTGTGTTTGCTTTTTCAATGTTCTGTGGTGCATATTCCAGTTTGCTTTACTTTCGTTTATGAAACAAAGTATAAGGCATATCTCCATTACAAAACATAACTGTATGGGAGGGATATGTTGTTATTATTATTGGTTTAGTTTATATAAAATAATGCTCTAATAATGGACATCTCAGAACGTATATGATAGGATCAAGAAACTGTTAGGAGTTCTGAACATATTTTTGTATGGTTGTGAGCCTGGGCAATCTAAAACAGCCATTGGAAAAGATTCAGTGTTTTCCAGCTTCTTGTTCTTTGTCGAGCTCCATATGTGGAGCATGACATGGGAAATTAAAGTTCATTATGCCAAAAGAGGGAAAACCTTCCTACTTCAAATAACTTTTAAACACCAATAACTCTGTTGACTCCATCACAATCAATTGCTAATTGTTTTTTAATGGAGTCATTCTCCCATATAGAGAATTGGCAGAAGCTCAAAAATCCAGTTTCAAAGACACTTGTTAGAAGGACATGAATGAGAAGCCAGACAGGATGATCAAGAAAGAAAGAAAGAAAGTAACAACAGACTTGCTAGATCTCAAGACCCTTCATGCTTCTGTTTAATTTTCCGGTCCTGTGTTTTCTGTCTACTGTACCACCAGTGACAAGAGCTACAGCTCTAAAATTGGGACAAAGCAATTTGTACACCCAAACTCTTAGGGAACCTCCAACCTGACTGCCTGCAGAGTCCCTGGGGATCCCCCACCCTACTCACAACCCAGGACCCTCTTTCAGCCCCATGGAGCTCCCCGCACCTTACCTATAGCCCAGGACCTCAAGTCAGCCCCCTGGGGCCTTCAGTCCCTGCCTTGGTGATGCCACAGTAGCGTGAGTCTCCAGCTCTCCTGGGATTTCTAGATAATGTTTTAAAATTGTAACACACACACCCCCACACCCCCCCGAAGAATCTGGCATGCAACGCTCTTAGTTTCAGTAGAGATGAGCTATGGCCTGTCTGTCAATGCCAAGAGTTTTTCAGCAGAGCACATGAGACTTGTGCAACCAGACACCAACCAAATTATTACCACCTCAAGTCAGCAACTTCTTTGGTGCGATGGCTGACTCTTTTGTTGAGTGATCGTGGATTACAAAGTTCTTTTCTTGCAGGCTACTTATTATTGTAGTTCACACAAATGCAAATCTCTCTGTTTGTACAACTATATATATTACTCTTGCTACCTACTTGGCACATGTGCCAGTTTCTAAAAAATCTGTTTACTGAACCGTTGAGCTTGTTTTTAAGTTAGCAAAAAGATGATTCTACATATGCTGTAGGAATCTAACACAAAAACCTGAACACCACAAATGAATTTCATATTCTGGCACAGTAATATAATACTCTTCCATTTAAAATTTATATAATTTAAAAAAAAAGTTTCATTTCATGCCAGAAGTTGTGTAGCTAATACAGAAGGTTTTTCCTGATCATTTGCCACAGAAATTCTGGCTTGAAGCTCATAGAAGTAAGCACATTTACAAACAGAATTAAATAATAATAATAGAGAAGGAATGTTAATAAATATTAACTAGAGGGAAAATGCTGCTTAAAAATTTATTATGATCAAGAGCAGCAATGTACCGTAGTAGATAGTTGTATTTCAATCAGAGCATCATAGCTTTCAACTTTTTGAAATGTACACTTAAATATCATTGTCACCACATATATTATTTACTTCTACTTAATAAGGCTGCAACAGATGGGGGTAAAGGCTTAAAGAAAATGTTTTGATTTTGTAATAAAAAATGAGAAATTCTATCAGAGATTCCCAGTGCTTTCACTTGTGTATTTTAGATTTTGAGATCAGAATTTCAGCACTTCACTCTTCATATGTCTTTATTTTCATATGTTTTATTATAGCTATATTATTTTGAGGGAATTTTATTGTGTGATTATGACATATTGTTCTGCTATTGTTCATATCTGTATGTTAATATATGCAACGTATGTTGAATCAAATCAGTCAACATTTCTGCTACCCAAAAGTGATTTATCAAATCCACAGGATAATTTCATCATTTAAATATTATATTCATTTATTCCAAACATTTTAGCTTTTCTATTTTGCCTTATTCTTATACAGATTAGCTGTTTACCTAAAGAATCTCATGGGATTGTATCAGCAGATATGTAGACAAAATACCATTTTGAATAGCTACAAATACAAACAATACTGAATTTCAAATCTCAAGCACATTCATGGTAGATGCTTTTGGACTTAATTAAAAATTACACTACAATCTCTCCCAACAAAGTCCTTTTTATTTGTCTCATCAGGAGTATAGCATAATAAAGTAAGCAGAAATTGCAATTAGGTAAAGAGAAGATAAATTTGAAAATATCTTTCTTAGAATATATTTTTAAAATACAATTATTATTACTGAGATTAATATTATGTAGATACAGGTTTCTGTAAAAACATATTTTAAGGAAAAGTAATTTTTTAAAATATCAACATTTGGAGGAAAGGGGAATTCTAGTTCTTTAGCACATTTTCTTTAAAGTCTTTGTATATGCACACGTTAATTCATAACCTTCCCTTAATCCATTAATACTAGAAACAATTTAAATATAATTTGAAGTATAACTTGTATATTCAAATATTTTTAATATATGAAACAAAACAATTGAAATACCTGTGTTTCATTTTCTTAGTTTGAAATCAATGTTAGCATAATGTCTAAAAGTTTTATCATACAAAATGAAGCATTTTTGACCTAGATGGTTCAAACCAATATTAAAGTGGCTTTTACAATACCTTTACAAATTATGTAAAAGGAATATAAAAATCCCTTGAACTTTAAAAAGATCCTGAAAATAAAAAAAAGAAAAAAAAAAGAAGACTTAACTGTTATTTGAAGTCATGAAATAAGTCTGGTAATCTAAAATATTATGTTTTAAAGTGTAAGTTCTTTACAATTGTTAGCTTAAGAAAGTATTTTAAAATTCCTTCTATTTTTCTGAATGAGAATGAAAACTATTCTAAAATGTTGACTTTCCCATAAAAATTATATCTCAGGTTTATATGAGCTGCAATATTTGATTAGAATCTCTGTGAACAAGTAAAACTTTAAAGAAACAGGCAAATCCAAACTGAGTCCACTTAAGGAAGTTTTAATCATGATCAAAGTAATGCTGTGCATATGTCCTAAGTGCACCCCATAATTTCGCCAAAGACTTTGAAGATTCCAAATGATTGTTCTTTTTTTGAGAAAGACTGAAGGTTTACTTGCAACAGAACAAGAAATAAGTGAAAAATGGTAAATATGACCAGCCAAAATACTGAAATGTGTTTGTTTATTTTGTTTCTTTTAAAAAATGTCTTACCTCTCCTCTTGATTTTTAATAACTCGGTCAGCATTTACTAAGGCAACTTCTGTTTCAGAGTTAGGTCAGCTGCGATCTGGGGAAAAGACAGGGGAAATGGAGAGCAATTTCACTTTCTCTTATGTTGTCTCTTACATGCATGTGGAGAAGGGAAGGAAAGAAAGAGAGAAATGGGTAGAAAAGGGTGTAAGAGGAGCAGAGGAAATGGAATTAGGACTCCAAGAAGCACAATTTCCACCTTTCCTCTTCACTTGCCCTTTCTCTCACACAATATGCATCTTTGCTTCTGTCTCATTTGTAGCTTTTCTAGAGTTTTCCACTCTGTCATTTGGGAAGAAAAAAAAAAGAAAACTGCTGTCAAAGAGTCTTTTTCTAATACATGTATATTTCAAATGTCCACACAAATATACCTCATTTGTAAAAGGGCCTGACATTATATTTCCTTGTTAATGCCACTTTTATCTCTGGCCTTTGTAATATTAACATGAAAGAATGAAACAAATGTGTCAAGTAGAAAATTTAATTGTGCCCTGCAATAAAGAATCCTGCTTCAAAATACCATACAGTTACAGATGAAATGGTATTTTTACTGGGGGTTGGGGGTGGAATCTTTCCAAACTTTTGAAAAAGATGGAAAATTCGAAGGCTTTTCACTCTAACTTATAATCTTGCCTATTTGGTATATAATAAGAAATTTAGATTTTAATATCAATTAACTTAGGAACCTGTTATATCTCTAACTATACAATCATTCCGATGTCATATATCTTTCACTGTACAGAGTCCTTCTGCCTGTTCCTGTTTTAATGAAAGTAGTTCAGTGATATTTATCCTCACTGTGTATAAAACAAAACAGGGGTGGTCACTGTATTAAGTGACTTAAAAAAAAAAAAAATCTATTTTTGTAGAAGAGAAATTCAGCTAAAAGTTCAGTCAGTTCAGCAGAGAGGAATTTCTAAGGATTATTGGATGAAGAATAGGGAAGGTGCTGTCTGTGAACCTGACAGCTCTATGTTGACTGAATAGCATCCTAGCAAGGTTGTAAGTGATCTAGGTGAGAAAAAATACAGGACAAATCAAATCAACATCTTTCCCACCTCATGTAATAGAAACAAAGCTCAAGAAATCTCTTGAAATCTTACACATCATTCAGTTAATAACCTGGCAACAACGTGGGGAGGACCAAATAGGCAGCCATTATCTCATTAAGACCTTAATTGATTTCCAAAGGGTAGAAGGGAAAAAATAGCTGATTCCAAAGTAATTACAGATATAGAATAAATTACAATTATAGACTATTTTTAATTTTGGTATTACCAAACATTCAGATTCTTGTTACTGCAATTATAATAACATTCTTCTAACAGAAGAAACTCTCAGGCTAGAGAAACTTTCTAGAATGAGACAGACTAAAAAACTGAGTGCCTCAGTAGTAAGGAGACTGCAGCACAAGCCTCCAGCAGGCCACTCCTCAGGAACGACTACAGGAAATAATTTCCCAAGAAATCTAGACAGGGAACTGTGGAGTTTCTCTTCACAATAGAGCCACTGAAAATTGCTGGATGTGGAAAATTAAACTGGAGGCAAGTATCCACCCTTCAAGGACACAGTAAGCAGGGAAATTTTTTCACAAGCCCTTTTATTTCTGAGGGTCTTACTCTGAGCTTTGAACTTTAAAAAGAGTGTGATTCTACTTTCTGACCAAATTAGCATTTTTTTAAGGTTCACACGGTTGATGTGCTCTGGGTGCGTACTTCATGGAAAACATCCGAGGTAATGCACCTTAAAGCTCTGGCTGCCAGGATTCTATCACAGCATCACAGAGTTCATGATAATGCATCAAAACCATGTATTTGCTATGAATAAATAAGAGAACAATACCATAAAACTTTTAGCACTAGAACTTATTGAGTATTATTTGTACTCTTGATTACAGACAATATCTAGTCTTGGATATTATCTCACTTCAAAGTGTGTCTTCACATGCTCAAACGAACTAAAATAAGTTGTTTGAAAACCAAATTATACATCATCGCATAGACTTTTTAAAGAACAAAGTTACTCAGTAACCATTTCTAAAAATTAGCAACTCTTTTTATATATATGTATACAGACTTGTTAGCAAAATTATTAATCTTCATATAAAGTGAGAATATATATTTTATTTTCACACAAATTAAGAAAAATACTAGTTCAAGAAAAAGCTGTGTGAGGAGAAGAGCCTATAAACAGGTCTACAATATATGTATAATTCAATTATTAAAAACATATGAAAAAGTAAACAGATAAAGCTCCAAGTAGTAGTCTTTATATATTAAAATAGCTAATTTTCTACTTGGGTGGGACTAAATTAGCTGGTTTGGAATGCATCCTTATCAGTCGTTCATACTCTGGAGCACATACCAACACAAATAAACCACCAAAGAAATATTTTGTATAATAAACCTTCAGCAGCTGGATACTGCTGTAATTGGAAGAGCATATAAAAATCTGTGTAACAGGCAGCAGAGATGGAGAAAAGGACATGAGCAGGAATCCAATTAAGCCAACTTGCAGCAATCAAAAAAAGAAAGGCTTTTCTAAACTGTAGAATGCTGAGAAAAGGCTGCAGGTTGTAAACTGATGTCATGTAGATTTTGAAATTTGGAATGAACCATTCTTTCAACCCATTCAAATTAAACTTCCAAAAATAACAAATTTACATGTCATTATTGTGAAAAACTTAAAAGATTGGGAAGCCTCCCAGAGAGAGTAGTGGGCACATTATCAAATCCTGTACAAACATCTCAACTTGTCTTGTTTTAGTGTCATTAGAAAGCAGAACATGAGATAATATCAAACTTATTTTCCTTCAAAGCTCTGACCAATGAACTTTAATTAAAATTAAAATTAGCAATTCAAAGGAAGCAATAATTAAAAAAATAATAATTTTTGCATTTTGTTAGAAATGAAAGTGGACTTAAATTTAAAAGAAAACTTAGAATTCCATCAATGAAGTGCTTTTGTTCCAATAGGTGTGGACTGCAAATATTAAATTTGTCAAAAAATGCTGGGCAAGGAATCTAAACTTCTTAAGCAGAAGCATGTATAAAAAGGGATTTTCCTTTTTGTTTGAAGTCTACCTCTTGATTTTATTCTGTCATATTGTGAAGTCCGCTGCTGATGAGCACTGGATTGTATAGAAGTTTGCATGATCATACAGATTTGATGTCATGTAATTTTCAGATCATAAACTGTATCCTTTGTTTTCTACATTAGTTAATTCATGATTCATCAGTTTGTAAGTGATATTAACTTCCTTAAAACATGTGAGTCTCCTCATTTTTGCTCTAAAGATCTTTTCCTATAGCAAAACCTTTTGAACTGTAGATATGTAGATATATTTATAATTTAGTTAAATTTGATGTGGTTTACTATAGATATGTTTTTATATTTGTATGTAGACATATGAATACTCATTTTAGACAGTAGTTGTTGTGCCTTGGTCTTGTGTTTGTCTGCTAACATTTTCAAGCTTTCCATCACATACTACTGCTAAATATATTTTCCTCTAAGAGGCTAAACAACTGATGTTGTATAGTCTGGCAGGACTGTAAACTCATTCTTTCAGTTCAGCATTCCCTTTTCATAAATACTTTCAAACCTTGGATGTATTTGCTGCCATGAACATAATAGAACATAATTAAAGTGAATGTCTTGTCTTTGTTTTGACCAAAATGAAATTTACAATCATAGGGTCAAGAGATCTACTGTTTAGGGTAAAGCGTCCATTTAGCAGCTTTCAAGCTCTTATTCCTCAGAGGAGGTGAGAAATAAATATTCAGGTAGTGTGCACTGCCCAGTAATCAAACTCTTATCACATGCTTGTAAACAGGTAGCATTTGCAGTGTGACCTACTTGTCTATAATCAGATAGGAGGGTCCTGCTTCTCCTGTGGATGTACAGTTCTCAGCAAAGAGCCAAAAATCTGAGACTGCAGATGATATGAGAGAACAGAGAAGTGAGACTGTGTCTCTCCATTTAGGAAAGCTGAAATATCATAGAATCATCGAATCATAGAATCACAGAATGGTTTGGGTCGAAAGGAACCTCAAAGATCATCTAGTTCCAACCCCCCTGCCATGGGCAGGGACACCCTCCACTACACCAGGTTGCCCAAAGCCCCATCCAACCTGGTCTTAAACACTTCCAGGGATGGGGCATCCACAACCTCTCGGGGCAACCTGTTCCAGTACCTCACTACGCTAACAGGAAAGAATTTCTTTCTAACATCTAATCTAAATCGACCCTCATTCAGCTTAAACCCATTACCCCTTGTCCTGTCACTACACTCCCTCATAAACAGTCCCTCACCAGATTTCCTGTAGGCCCCTTCAGGTACTGGCAGGCCGCAATTAGATCTCCCTGGAGCCTTCTCTTCTCCAGGCTGAACAACCCCAACTCTCTCAGCCTGTCCTCATAGCAGAGGTGCTCCAGCCCTCTGATCATATTCATGGCCCTCCTCTGGACTCGCTCCAACAGCTCCATGTCTCTCCTGTACTGGGGCCCCCAGAGCTGGACGCAGCACTCCAGGTGGGGTCTCACAAGAGTGGAGTAGAGGGGCAGGATCACCTCCCTCGACCTGCTGGTCACACCTCTTTTGATGCAGCCCAGGACACGGTTGACTTTCTGGGCTGCAAGCACACACTGCTGGCTCATGTTGAGCTTCTCATCAATCAATACCCCCAAGTCCTTCTCCTCGGGGCTGCTTGAAATCCATTCCTCTCCCAGCCTGTAGTTGTGCTTGGGATTGCGCCAACCCACGCACAGGACCTTGCACTTGGCCTTGTTGAACTCCATGTGGTTTGCACGGGCCCACCTCTCCAGCCTGTCAAGGTCCCTCTGGATGGCATCCCTTCCCTCCAGTGTGTCGACCACACCACACAGTTTGATGTCGTCCACAAACTTGCTGAGGGTGCACTCGGTCCCAAGTTGGGCTTTCATTTTTGTTGTTGTTGTTGAGGGTTTTTTTATTATTATTATTATTGCAAGCAGCAGTCAGAGTGCAGCATCATAAGAGCTCCCTTAAGTATCTTCGATGAAGTTAATCTAGGTAGGGAAAACAATGTACTGCAGAAACAGCATGAAACTTCACTGACACTGACCTACATTGCTTTTCAGTAAGGTTGCATAGTCTGCAATGTAGGTTTTCTCTCCAGAGCTGGGGCAGGGAGGGGGAGAGGGGGTTACAAAAAAGCTGAAGAGCTCGTTCAGTAGAGTAGTACCAAGGAAAACGAGGGGAATTTTTTAAAATTGAGAACTTGTTATAAAAAAGAATAATTTGCCTTCTTTTGAAAGTATAACCTATGCTTAAACAAACCTGGCTTTATCATATTCTAGTATGTCCTGCTTATTTAGAGTCCAACAAAAAACAAACTTCCTAGTAATGCATCTGAGTAGCATAATCAGATGACAACACCTATTTCCTTAGTCAGCTAACGAGAACTAAAGAATACATTTGTATCTCCTCACAGTCTTTGCAAAAGGCCTTATTATCTTTTACTATTGCTTATTATTTACTCCTTCCTATCAGATACTTGATATAATGACTGGTTTATGGAGAATCAACTCATTTACATTATCTTTATGAACATGTAGAAGCTTATAATCTGGGAACAGTGACTTGTTTTCATTAGTGATTTGGCTTTGACATATATTCTTGTGATTTTGGCTCATATTTTCATATTTAGCACTAAAAAAGAATAATTTTGAGACACATTTTCCTGAAACTCATGAAAATTAATCATAACATCTTTACCTTCCTTCAGCAGCCTCTATACTTCTTAGTAATATGTGAAATCTGCTAGTCCCAGAAGCAAAAAACCACGGTAGTTCTGCAAAACTTCTATGTTTATGACTCTTTCTTTAAGTTTGCTCTTACCCTTTCTAATTTTCATCTGCTCTCTGTATGTTTCATTTTATGGTCTGAAGCACTCTATCTATACTTATATATGTGCACATATATAGAATCTTGTGAGGCAGCTTATTCAGTACATTTAAAGCTGTTTAGAAATTACACTACGAAATATATCCTACAATATAAAGAAAAAATTCCAACAAAATTGGCTGCCATAAAGTTTCAAAAATATGCATGATGCTTTTTCTGTTGCAAATAATTACATTTAAAACAAATATTCTATTAAGCCTTTTGATTTATGTCTTTATAACTTTCACATTTCTATTCTTTGACTATTTTAAGTGCTATAATATGTATCAACATACTTGTACAGCAGAAGAAATTTGGGGTTGTATGTAAGCCTTAGCTATACTGTACATGAACTATTATGGTGCTGGAGAACTAAGTGATGGTTTTTTTCTCGAGAAAAGCTTATTTTAATTTGCAAAAATTTTGAATGCACAGACATACTACTGCTAGACTACCTTTTTCATTGTAAATTTTTAACCTGGTTATATATAATGAAATACTAAATGTGCTTTCAGCTACATGAGTATCATTTTCACCATACAGAAATATAAATATTACACATATCGCTATATACATATAACAAATTAAGGCAATGGTAGCCTTTTTTATCTATCGACTAATTCCAGCCATAAGAAAGGATTTTTAGTCACTTACCACTAATCCAGGAGCTTCTAACCATCCTCAGTGTACTAACTGCAGTGATCTAATATTCTGTCATTCTTAATACAGTACGGAAAGAGCATTTAAAATTGCTTACGTCAGGTATTGGATTGCATGAAATTAATTTAATTACATGCTGTTTATTAATTGCACTTTCCACACCTGTCTCCACAGTCTAAACTATTTTTTATTTAATTTGCATGTGACCATGTTATACCATGAAGATTTTGTAGATTCAATACCTTAATTTCTTTTCCAAATAAAAGGTACCTATAGGTTATAACTTTACTGTCCATTTCTCAGAACACAGGATATTAATATACCAAGAAGAGTAAGATTTTTTAAAAAGGTCCAGAAATTTCTTTCCCCAGAGAACAAGGAAAAAGATTATGGGGCTAGATTTTTTTTTTTTTTTCCATTCTGGTTATAACAAATTCCATTCTCATAACAGGGAGAAAATGGTATTAAATCTCAAACTAAACTGGTGTACACCTGAGTAACTTAATGAACTGTAATGCAGTTTGTCCCAAATCACACCAACACCAAGAATTTAGTGTATGGTTTATCTGTTATTATTTGTGTTACTATACTAACTTGTGTCTGAGTGTGCTAATGGGCTATGAGGCCTTAAGTTACTGACATTAGACTTTTAATGAGAATGTCACATTTTCATCTACAGTTGCTCTGTAGTTCAAATTATATGGAAAAGAAAAAGAATTCGTGTGATACTGAACACATTGTTCAGTAAAATATTTCCGTTAGCCAAAGTCAACATGCTTTGGATAACTTTTCAGTCAAAGAAAAAATTGTGAGCATTACACATAAGTTAGAATATCTAATAAAGACATGAAAGGTGCCTTATCCATCATATATTCCGCACACTATGAATTACAGTTTCATGAAACACAGCATACCTGTCTCAAGACAGAAAATACTATTGTATTTATTTAACACATGAATATATTTTTGTAGCTTTTGGTCAGAAGGGTATATATTTCTGAGAACTGAGCAGAGTCAAGAGTTGAACAGACCAAGGATACCATGTCAAAAGTTGCTTTTTCCTCTGTTCTTCATTACAAGCTTGAAATGTTCTGAAGATTTGGATTTGTTTGTGTCACAGCTATTCATTTTCTGCTTCTCAGGGCTGTGTGTTTCAGGGTTTGTTTTGGTTTGTTTTGTTTTGAAAAGACATGATCTCTTAGTTTGGAAAAACAACCTATGTTTGTATAAAAAATGAATAAAAAATTTTCAGGAAAAATATTGCAGAGCTACTTCATAATATTTTCTCAATAAAAAGAGCTACTGGTGTCTCCAAATTCCACATACCACTGTATCTTTTGCAAAAAACCCAACCATTTGGAGTCACAAGCACTGGAAGATGTCACTGCATTGTAATGAAATAAACCTATTTCATTTTTTTGACAGAAAATCATGTGAATAGTATGAATCCAAGGATGTACCTTGAATTGTGCAAGGTTTTGAGAAATTTATTTGTGACATTCTGATAAAATATGGAAATATGGTTGAAGAAAATATGAAAAGTATAAATATGACTTTCAATCTGAAGATGAAGATTACATTAAAAATCTGAAACAGAACATT
Organism: Grus americana; assembly: GCF_028858705.1. Classification (NCBI taxonomy): domain Eukaryota; kingdom Metazoa; phylum Chordata; class Aves; order Gruiformes; family Gruidae; genus Grus; species Grus americana. Next base: position 86,745,027 of record NC_072853.1, on the reverse strand, counting down.
TCTGAAGATGACATAAGTCATCAAGCACATTAGACAACAATGACACAATTTCAAATTAACTTAATTTTAGAAATATTGTGTGGCATCAAAATGAAATTCACTTAAAACAAATGGGAAATACTATACTTCAAAGGAGAAATCAATATAAAATGGAGACTTCTGAAACAGCAATGCTGCAGGAAAGATATGGAAAAATATAGAGTAAAACTCTGTCACACTTTGCAGTACTAAGGTCATAGCTGGAGAATGGCATTCTAATACTGTTCAGAATAAAGGTTTGATTTAACATACATAATTTTTTTCCTGCAGAGGTGGAAAGAATAATTTGAGAATTATAAGTCATACTTTAAGGGCCTTGTTTAGACAGAACATTAAGAGAGGAAAAAGAAAAAAGGGAAAAAAGGGGGAAAAGGAAAAAAGGAAAAAAAGGAGAAGGAAAAGGAAAAAAGACACCAGCTCTTCTAGTGATTATGAAAAAATGCTTTACATGCTAATGCAGAGAAAAGTTAGAGAATCTCTCTGTAATTCAGAACTAAAAGAATAGCTTTTTTGGATGGATTTCTAATCTTCAGAGTTCTGAAGGAGACAACAGTTCAAACATACTCTGTTAACAGAGAAAAAATTCTTATCTCTGCCCAATGTTAACCTTGTGTCCAACCAAAAGAAAAGATGTGAGAGAAGCTAGGCATTACAGCACGGGGGGTGGGGGGGGAAATCACAAAAAACCTCCAAACCAACCAACCAAAAAAACCTAGAAACAAGCTATTAAGAGGAAAACATACATTTTCTCAGGACAACAGGTTGCAAATCAGCTAGTAAAAATAATCAATATACAGGCCCAGAAGATGAGGAACTGAACCAATACTGAAACATTGTTTTCATTGATTGAGGCTTCTTTAATAAAACTCAAAACCTACTTGTTTTTCTTAGCCTAAAATGCCAGTAATATTTTTTTCAAACCCTGAAATTCAATATCCTCTGAGAGTTGATCCTATGAATTCAAGTAACATTGTAAGTTATATATATCCTTGGTAAACATCAATAAATTATATTAATAGTTTCCTTTTGCATTCTTTAATGGATTAAATTTCTTGAGAAAATTAAGCACTAATACAAAATATTTGTATGTCCTAGCAATATTCACTGTTTAGGTATATACATACTATTAATACTTAAGGTATTGGATAAAACTAGGACATGTTGATGGGCAGGCTTCATGTCTTGTATAAGACTAGCATGACCACATTCAGCCTACAGATGTTGCTCCACAGGCACCAAGCAGTTTCACAGCTAAGAAGTCTCTTTAGGTAGAGCACCATTTTTCAATTCCATAAAGCAGGTAACCAGTTAGATTTAGATTTGCTGGTAGATAAGTTGAGTTTAATTTAGGAAACTGTATTATACCAAATTAGTCAAGATACTGCTATCATCATTCTGGGAGAAGTTCTTTGTCCCAATCAATTTCTTTTATGCTGAGAGCACCAAGAACAAATTTTAGGAGACAATATAACAACTTGAGCTCAGGCTAATATCAGCTGCAGGAGACCTCAGTTCAGCTCGGGATATGCTAGTCAGCACATGTTTCACATTCATGGATAACCTGTGCAATAGTGGTGTCAAGTCCACCCCTCGACCATGAGCCCATCTATATGTTGCATCTCTTCCTTGAAGGCCTGAGGTGTCATGGGCCCACCAAGCTATAAATAACTGGCAACCCTTATGTTGCCAGTCCAAATCCACCTGAGCCACTTCAATCTTAGCAGCCTGATCCACCTGCTGGTCGTTTTGATGTTCCTTAGTGGCCTGAGTTTTGGGTATGTGGGCATCTGTGTGACATACTTTTACAAGCAGCTTCTCTAGCCGGGCAGCAATATCCTGCCATAATTCTGCAGCCCAGATGGGTTTGCCTCTGCGCTGACAGTTGCTCTGCTTCCATTGCTGTAAGCACCCCCACAGGGCATTTGACACCATCCATGAGTCAGTACAGAGACAGAGCACCAGCCACTTTTCTTGTTCAGCAATGTCCTGAGCTAGTTGGATGGCTTTCACCTCTGTAAACTGACTCATTTCACCTTCTCCTTCAGTAACTTCTGTGACTTGTTGTATAGGAGCTCCATACAGCAGCCTTCCACCTCTGATGCTTTCCAAAAATGTGACAGGACCCATCAGCAAACAGGGCATATTGCTTCTCATTTTCTGGTAGTTTATTACACAGTGGGACCTCTTTGACACGCATCACCTCCTCTCGTGGTGTTACTCTGAAATCTTTGCCTTCTGGCCAGTCCATGATGGATTCCAGAATTCCTGGTCAACTGGGGTTTCCTATTCAAGACCGCTGTGTGATCAGTGCAACCCACTTACTCCATGTAGCATCAGTTGCATGATGTGTAGAGGGGACCCTCCTTTTGAACATCCAGCCCAGCACTGGCAAGTCAGCATGCTTTTGCCACTCATTCCCAGTTAGACTCACTTCAGCCGCCAGTACAGTTAGCTGCTGGGATCCCCTGTCACTCCAGAAAAACAGATGGGTTCTACCCCTTCATAGCTTGATGGCAGTAGGGTACACTGTGCACTGGTGACCACTAGAGCCTTATACTCTTGTAGATCTGATGTGCCAGGCCATCAGATCCACACAGTTCAATAAACCTGGGTGCCCCTTTCCTGGCTTGAGGCAGGGCCGCTCTAACCCTGCTCATTGTATTTATTACTTACTTCTTGTAAAAATGACTTAGTAGTCCGTTCAAGAGGATCATAAGTATGATCAGGCCTTCCACTCTGGCCTGATCTAGGGAACTGCCAGCTGGAAACTGGAGCAGCATTTTTCCTGGAAGAATCCCTTTTCGTTATTGTTTTGCCTTCTAACTGATGTACTCGTGCCTCTAGGGTCGAGGTAGGTTTTCCATCCCACTTCCTCATGTCCTCTCTGTGGTCATGTAGGTAAAACCAAAGGGTGCCTCGTGGCATGTACCCTCTATATCCTCTCTTTTGTGCAGAGGACTGCTTACTCCTTATAGCTGAGATACTGGTCCGTACAGGTAGGGAATAGGATGTATTCTCTTCAAGTTTCTGGACTTCCTGGGACAGTTTCTCCACGGCTGAGACAAAGGAGGAAGAGAGACTTTTTTTGTATTGCTGAAGTCAGCCAGCCACTTCATACACCATTGGTGCCTCTTCGCCTTTCCAGTCCATTACTGCCAATGAGTTGGTGTGCAACAATGGTGTGCTCCATACAAACTTCTGCCACGTGGGTCATGTGCATTGGACTTCATCTGGATCTCTGGGTAACTGTTGTGGGTAGCCCATTGTCCGAGTCTTAAACTATCTCCCTCATGGCTAATTCCCTCAGGTACTGGATACCTCGTTCCATGGTGGTCCACTTGCCTGGCTGACCTACATCATCTTCAGTGAAAGGATACCTTTCCCTCATGGTTGAAAGAAATTGCCTCCAGAGGCTAAGAGGTCTTGTGTCTTTTTCTCAATCACCTTCTCAATGCCCCCTTCCCTACACAGGGATCCCAACTGCTTGGCCTCCCTACCCTCTAATTGCAGGCTACTGGCCCCATTATCCCAGCATCAGAGCAGCCAGGCAACAATGTGTTCAGCTAGATGGTGGCTAAAATCTTTTCACGTCTCTTGCAGCTCACTCAGGGACAGGGATCAGGTGATTACCTCTGGTTCTGCCTCTTCCTCCTGTTCTCATGGTGGTCCTGGTTCATCATCATCCCTTACTAAGCTAACTGATTTTTTTGTGTGGTTCTTGTTGCGTATGGGGGCAACTGATACTGTCACAGGTTGTTTTTTTGGTTCAGCTGCACTGACTGTTACTGGGGTTGGAGTAGCCATGGTGCCTGTCATCAGGGTTGGAGTGGCCACAGTGCTGGTTGCTCTCTTTTCCCTCTCTTCCCCCTGAGGGTGCTGCCTACTGTCGAGCAGTGTTTGGTAGATACTGGCCAGGGCTCAGCACAGTGGGGTGAGTTGTGCCCCTTTGGAATAGCCACAGCATTTTCCTTTCAAATATTCTATCACTTGATCAGGGTCCTGTAGCTGTTTAGGAGTGAAGTTCCAAACCACTAGGGGTGAGAAGTTCTCTAGATACCTGCCCATATTCTCCCACATGCCATGCCACTTGTGACTATCCAGCCTCAGGGCAGATCTCTGGGTGGTATTCTTAAAACAATTTTTTGTAACCCTAAACAAGACCTGGAACACATTCAGGAGACATAGCGATAGGAGCATGCTGGTCTGAACATCCCAAGGGTATTCAAAATTCTGAAAAGCTGTTGTAACCAGCCTGAAGGAAAAAGGGAAGGTGAAAGAGCGGAAGAAACTATCACCCTCATCCTCCCCACAGATTGAGTGCAATTATTAATCAATTCTGAGAGATATCATTTAAGGTACAGGCATGACAGCAACGGCACACACAAATATCAGCTTAACCTTGTAACAAGTTGATATTACACAGTACAGCAAAATGAGAATCCTAACTCCTCTCCCAGAGGTAATAACCAGTGCCACAGGGAACGCATACAGCAAGTAAGGCCTTACATACTACAGGCATGTGAACAAACAAAACACCATTGTGACCAGTGACTGTTTACCTAATATAATATTATAAATACTTATAAAAACTTTGTTTTAACACGCTCTGGTCAGATCTGTTATCTCAACCCTTCGTGCCCCATGTTGGGCACCAAAAAGGCCTGTTGTGGTTTAGCCCCAGCCTGCAGCTAAGCACCACAGCGCTGCTCACTCAACCCTCCCCCCGCCCTCAGTGGGACGGGAAGAAGAATCAGAAGACAAAGGCAAAACTCATGGGTTGGGATAAGGACAGTTTACTGGGACAGCAAAGGAAGAGCAAAATACCAACAACAATAATTGTAACAGAATATACAAAGTGGATGATACACAATGCAATTTGCTCACCCCTGGAGCCCGATGTCCAGCCTGTCCCCAGGCAGTGGCTCCTGCTCCCCAGCCAGCCTCTTTTATAAACTGAGCATGATGTCATATGGTATAGAATACCTCTTTGGCTAGTTTTGGTCACCTGTCCTGGCTGTGTCCCCTCCCAGCTTCTTGTGAAAATTAACTCTATCAGAAGCCAACAGCCAGGACAAGCAGTTAGTTAATGAGCTGTAAGAGGAGGAATGGAGATAAGGGAAGGTAGCCAGGGGTGTTGTTAATTGCAAGCAATTTAACTCTGCCTTTGGAAATCAAAATGATAACTCTTTGTTTGATGGAAGTCCACATGAACAGTTCATAAATTATAAAAAATCATGTTTCAAACCTATTTTTGATGACTTTTTGTACCTTCATTCTCATTCTCTGATTTTAAATGCTGGTCAAGAGGGCTGGAATTCAACCACTGGTCTAAATTTTTAAGAAAGTTGAGAACTTACATCTTGGTACACAAAGTGGTTTAAGGCAGCCAATGAAGTTCCTAAGTAGCCTTGGCTGATCCTGTTGCTTGACATGGTGATCATAGCTGTTTCAGTATGACTAGAGGTGGAACTAGTTATCCACTTTTGTATAGGGATGGTTTTGTTTGATAGTGTTGATAGGAAATCTCTAAGTGAGTTTAGCAATATCTAAAATATAGAAATATTTTTTCTAGAGTATTCATCAATTCTATGGCACAGAATCCAGAAAGCCTTGCAGTAGACATTCTTGTACTACTAAAATTTAAATAATTTATCATATCAATGCAGTTATTCTCATGTTTTTTATACCAGTAACAAAGCTGTTAATTTTAGAGTTGGGTATTGCTCATATGGGCATAAATGAGACCAGAATCAGTCCTTGTATATGCAAAGCATAATTAAGAAATTAATCCACATTAGCTTAGTAAACATCGAAGAACTGTAGATATGTGAAAAACATAGTAATATTAAAATACCAAGTAAATCTAGCATCATTCTATGCTCCCTTGTGTCAAGCATACAGAATTATGGAACATGTGATCTCACAGGAATTTAAACACATTAATTACTAAATAAATACAACAGAAAATGGGTCACAATAGCTTTATTTTCCTAAAAAAAAAAAATCACACATTCTTTTGTATATGCAGTTAGAAATACCATTCTTGTTTATTACAATTTGTTGCCGTGTGCTGTACATCATACATAATTCTGGGTTATTAAATTCCTGAAGCATGCAATACAACGAATTTAATAGATTTTATGCAAATCATTATATAACAAAATAAGAGCAGATGGTCCTCATCACATCAGAATCTCTCCATAACAGTTTCATATTTTGTTTAAATTAAACAAAACATAAAGGTACCTCGGTGGCACCTAACTTATTTTAATTTATTCTACCCCACTGTTTTTCTTGCAGTTTTCCTATTCCTTTTTATAGCATTAATGTAAAATATTTGCACTAATGTTCATCACATATTTAGTTGTTTACTATTTCTGAATTGTGTTGTGAACCTATACAGATATTTGTTTATTCCTATATTTTCATCAGAAGGAAATCTATTGCTATCAATAGAGTACATAATTCTTCTCACAGAATTGCCTAGAGGAGAGAAAGGAAGCTTTACACTGCGAATCTTAAACCAGTATCTTTTAAGCTCTATTGCAACTCTATGATAAGTTTCCCTTAAAACTCATTCATTTTACATTCTCCCTGCCACCCAGCAGTGTCATAATATGAATGACAGAGCAAAGCAAGCTAAAAAAGTTATGAAAACAAAAAGGAACTGAGAAAAATAAGAGCAATATAACTTTCTTCTGTCTTGAGAGATTTTAACAGCATATCTGAGGGTGGTCTCTCCAGTTGCCATGTAAAATAAATATGATCTTTTATATCTATTGCAGCAAATGTTCCAAAACCATGTCTGACAGATATCCATGACTTTGAACTTGCACAATAACTAACTGTTTTTTGTAATAAGCAATGAATGAAATAGGAAACATTATTTTCAGTCCTGTTTTGAAAAATGATGCATAATATTATAGGTTAATCTTTTAGGGGTCTATTGACTTACACTATTACATATTGCAACATTTGAGGAAAAAACCAAAGCCTTCCTTTCACTGTATTTGTCAATTCAAGAAACTCCTACTTTTATGAGACACTCTGTAAGCTTACTTGCTCTATCTTTTCAATTTTTCTTAAAAGGAATAATGTAATTTAGGGACATAAAATACTAGGTGGTATACTCCACTAGAAGTTCAACAAGTACAAGGGCTACAATGAACATAGTTGAAATTCAGTAACTTTCACCTCTTACCCTGTTTCCTTCCTTCTCTCCTTTCTTTTAATTCTCTAAAACCCTTAGCTAAGGATAATACTATTCCAAGATATATTATAATAATTGGGGAGATTATTATCATATTATTATCATATAATAATTGGCTTTGATTCCAGCCAGAGGGCAACCCTGATAATGGTCTTGCCACCTAAACAAAAAATGTTGAATTTTCTAGCACAACTTTGATGCAACTACTTGAGTGAGTTTTCATGTTTTATTAGGATTTTGACTTAAATGATGCTATATATTCTGCCATAAAGGTTGTATTTTTTTTCTCCATTGCAGCATAATTCAAGAATATTTTCCCAGAAGCTATATCTCAGGATCTCAGGTTTTCTAAATCCTGCTGGGAAGGGGGAAAAGTCATCACCAACAGAGTTAATCATCACAAGATACAGAATTTAAATTCCCTTGTTTTCAGGGAAAATAATTACTCCCCGATTTTCTTAATATAAAGAAATGATTATTAACAAGTTCAGGGAAATCAGTAATCCCAAGAACTAATCATGCTGTGAATTCTTATGAGAATGCATCCCGTTTACTCTGCCTTGGTCCCAGTAGAGATACTACAGTCCTATTCTAAGGGTATGTTCACAGTTAATAGCAAATTAAATTACTATTCAACACAAAGCTAACAGTATTGGTAGTAATAGAACAGCAGGGTCTGAAATGGAGAAAAACACATTACCAAATATTTTTCATCTCAACATCGGGATAACTCTACCCCTCAAAGTAGGAAGAAGGAGGGAAAAAAAACCTATCTGAATATCAGAATTCCCTATGAATTTTCTTCTCCTAAATTCCAGAATACTCTCAAATCTGCCCCCAACCTGGATGCCAGAAGCTGTCCTCTCAGTTGGCAGAAATAATCCCTCCTTTATTCACTCATTATTAGTGCCAAATTTTACAGCTTCCTCTTGTGAGTTCCAATTGTGTGAGTTCACACAATTGATGGTACCCTACTGTAAAACAACCCAAAATGTCTGATGTGGTATAAAATACATCAGAATTATACAATAGTTTTAGCTGAAAAGACCTTTAAGATCACAAAGTCCAACCGTCAACCTAGCACTGCCAAGTACAAACACTAAACCATGTCCCTGAGCACCACATCTATGCATGTTTTAAATACCTCCAGGGATGGTGACTCAGAAGGCATCCAAAGCAATATTTATTATGTAGAAGTTCAACAAGTACTTTTATATTTTGGTTGTAAGTGATACTTCTAATTAAGTAACATCCTGCAAACTTTACATAATGTAAAGAATAAGCAATGATACAGAATGGTGTTATTTCTTTTTCCTGTCAAAACCATGTAATTTTTAATGTCATCAAGATGTTTTGAGCTATAACAGAAAAATGGGTACAGCTCAGACTGAGAAATGCTGTACTGAAGATGGGGAGAATCATAGAATGGTTTGGGTTGGAAGGGACCTCAAAGATCATCTAGTTCCAACCCCCCTGCCATGGGCAGGGACACCCTACACTAGACCACATTGCCCAACACCCCATCCAACTTGGCCTTGAACACTTCCAGGGATGGGGCATACACAACCTCTCGGGGCAACCTGTTCCACTGCCTCACCACCCTCACAGTAAAGAACTTCTTTCTGACATCTAATCTAAATCAACCCTCATTCAGCTTAAACCCATTACCCCTTGTCCTGTCACTACACTCCCTGATAAACAGTCCCTCTCCATCTTTCCTGTAGGCCCCTTCAGGTACTGGAAGGCCGCAATTAGATCTCCCCAGAGCCTTCTCTTCTCCAGGCTGAACAACCCCAACTCTCTCAGCCTGTCCTCATAGGACAGGTGCTCCAGCCCTCGGATCAGCTTCGTGGCCCTCCTCTGGACTCGCTCCAACAGCTCCATGTCTCTCCTGTACTGGGGCCCCCAGAGCTGGACGCAGTACTCCAGGTGGGGTCCCACAAGAGCGGAGTAGAGGGGCAGGATCACCTCCCTTGACCTTGCTGATCACACCTCTTTTGATGCAGCCCAGGACACGGTTGGCTTTCTGGGCTGCAAGCACACACTGCCGGCTCATGGTGAGCTTCTCATCAATCAATACCCCCAAGTCCTTCTCCTTGAGGCTGCTTTCAATCCATTCCTCACCCAGCCTGTAGTCGTGCTTGGGATTGCGCTGACCCACGTGCAGGACCTTGCACTTGGCCTTGTTGAACTTCATGCGGTTCACATGGGCCCACCTCTCCAGCCTGTCAAGGTCCCTCTGGATGGCATCCCTTCCCTCCAGTGTGTCGACCACACCACACAGCTTGGTGTCGTCAACAAACTTGCTGAGGGTGCACTCGATCCCACTGTCCATGTCGCCGACAAAGATGTTGAACAGTGCTGGTCCCAGTACCGACCCCCGAGGAACGCCACTCATTACTGATCTCCACTTGGACATTGAGCCGTTGACCGCAACTCTTGGAGTGCAACCACCCAGCCAATTCCTTATCCACCAAGTGGTCCATCCATTGAACCCATGTGTCTCCAATTTACAGACAAGGATGTCATGCAGGATAGAGTCAAATGCTTTGCACAAGTCCAGGTAGATGACGTCAGTTGCCCTTCCCTTGTCCACCAATGCTGTAACCCCATCATAGAAGGCCACCAAATTTGTCAGGCACAATTTGCCCTTAGTGAAGCCACGTTGGCTGTCACCAGTCACCTCCTTATCTTCCATGTGCCTGAGCATAGTGTCCAAGAGGGTTTGCTCCATAATCTTGCCAGGCACAAAGGTGAGACTGACTGGCCTGTAGTTCCCTGGGTCTTCCTTTTTTCCCTTCTTAAAGATGGGGGTTATGTTTCCCCATTTCCAGTCGGCAGGAACTTCACCAGACTGCCAGGACTTCTCAAATATGATGGAGAGTGGCCTGGCCACTTCATCCACCAGTTCCCTCAAGACCCACGGATGCATCTCATCAGGTCCCATGGACTTGTGCACCTTCAGGTTCCTTAGATATTCTTGAACCTGATCTCCTACAGAACTTCTCCTAGAAGTTTCACTGAAGCTCATAGAAATAAAATCTGATATCCATATAGACTAAATAGAGGAATAGCATCATGTCCTTCTGTTTAAATGTAGCTGGACATACCACCTCAAAACTCACCTGTATGAAAGATCAAAAATTTCAGTTACGCTAATTGACTTAACTGCTAGACATAAGCCTAGTTGTAGACACTGACTTCATTCCAACATATTTCCTTTACACGTGAGAAAAGGACACTTTCTTAAAGTGTGCTAGCTAAAATGAACAAAACCTCCAAAATGCAAAATAAAGCTCAAGAGAAATGTTGATGCCTGAAAAAAATGTATTGCAACTGTAGGCAAATGAAGTATCACCTATCATTTAATTCTTGATCTCTGAAGTGAAAGAGAAACATAAATTTGCTGAAAAAATATTGATTCCATTATCGGTTTGGTTAATAACTTAACTTGAACAAGAGAAGTAATACCATTATAATTTCCTTTTCAGGTGGACTATTAAGTCCAAGTTTGAAGAAAGCAGAAAATGAACAAGCAAAAGCCTTATAGAGCTCAAAACATTTATAGTTACATATAACTTGACAAAGGATGTATTTTTGCAATGGATACAGTACATACATTTGAAGAAGGCTGATTTTCTCCAGAGAAGGGATGTTCATGTTCAGAAATAACATTCCTCTTCACTACTGAAGATGAAACACAGTATTTTCCTTTACCTTTCAGAGACAATGATAAACTCTTCTTGACTTCAGCATAAGCAGAGAAAGACTAACTGTGAGTACTTCTGAAGATTCCACCTCAGTTCTTTTCATTCTACAATAATGATTTTACATTTTCTCTTGAGTACCTGAAATACTCTCCTCAAATTTTAGTATTTAATGGTAAGTCAGATTTTATGATATTACCTCACAACTTCCCTGCTTTTCTTTGCCTTTTGTTACTGATTAGCATCTATTCTTCTTACAGCTATCAAGTTTTAATACTTTAATATATTACATAAGCAAGAAAGAAAACGACTGTTTTATGTGTATAACAGCAAACAGGTCATATAATAGACAAGGTAGAAATCTTCCTGATTCATACCATTCATTCATTTTTCACTGGCTGTTAGATCTTGCCTCTTAATCTAAGAATCTGTCTTTCTGTATCCACACTGTCACACTTCTGTGTTTTTTATGCACAGATTTCTGGGACATTTTCCAAGTAATTAATAAAAACATACATATCATACAAGTATGCATATAAGAAATAATTTTTCTTACTCTGAGATTTCATATTTTCTGGCCAAAATAATTTCTGTAATGATTTTGTAAGTAGAGTAAAGGCAGATGAAAAGCTTTAAAATTGATGGTCAAAGCCCTAAGATTTGATGGTTGTTTTGCTTCAGGTATCTTAGTCAAACCAACTCAGTCTCGGGTTTGACAGGACTGGCTTGGAAGTATCCAAGAGAAGGCTTTCCCCTGAGGCTTGGTTGTGTTTCTAATGTTCCTGTAGTTAGCACCACAATACCACAAGAACTGCATTTCTTATGGTATCTTTTTGTATACGCTTCAGGAAGTACAAAGATTTATGGAAATGAAAGCATATTAGAATTTTTTATAACTACGGAAATGGATTAGTCATCTGTTTGCTGTGCAGGTAACTTGTACTTTTTTTTACCTGGATCACTTTTAGTATAGGGTAATTTAAGGATATGAACAGCTGCTGTAATTTGTAACAATGGTAAGTATAGTCTGCTGCAAAAGTTATGAGAAAATATATTGGAAAGGAAACAGACTGAAACAGGAAAGTTAAGGAAAAAATGGAAAAGTCCTGAATGCTATGATTATAGCAGCTTTTCTTCTTTCTCTTTCTTTTTTTTACTTGAATTTATGCATATATACTCTTGTATCTGGCAAAATCTCTTAGTGGCAATATTTCTATCTTCAACTCTCTGGGCTCTAACAAATATGTTTTTTCTTTACTTTGGATGACAAGATGACTGAATGTACAATGTGTGTTTTGTAGAATATTTTTTCACAAAAGTCTTCCTTTTTTTCTACAAGTTAATGTTACATGATTGTGTTGAGACTGGCCTTTGCAGGGTTGAGGTGAATCCTAAATGAAAGTTTCATTAAATTCCTTATTTTCCTTCTCTTCTCCTCAAAATTTTTGCAGTTATATCTTTGGCTTTCAAACCAGAAAGATATATTATTTTTTTAACTATGTCAAATTTATGTCATGTGTTTTGAAAATATTCAGGAAAAACATATTCCTAAAAGGATAGTCTGGGTTTCCTTTAATTTTTGTAAATTGATTTGACAGTATTTTATGCAGCCTTTAAGTCACTCAACCAGTAATACTTCTATTATGTAAAGGCAATTCTTTTTAATTTATTGGTTGCAGAGAAGTGATCCTGAGAAAGAATCTGGTAAATGCCGAGTATGCTAGATTACAGTTAAATTCTCTTTCCATTTTCCTAATTTAAAATGTCATGTACAAATCCATAGAAGTTTCTATTTTCCTTCTAGTCATCATTTTAATCTGCACATCCACCTAGGTTTTCAAATACACAAAGAATGCCATAAGATTAAGATAACAGTAAGGACAAAGACAGGAGATAAACTAATGTATCATTGGATTGAAACCAATAAAATATGCTTGTTCCAATGCTTAGATTGTCCAATGGAGTCACAACAGCTCTGGATAAAAATTTGAGATTGATTAGTTGTGCATTTCCATACCTCAACTCGGCCAAACTATGTTAAATTAATTCTTTACCAGCCTGCTTTTGGGATTAATCACATACTCTCTATAACTGTTTTTTATTCTTACCTTATATATGTTGTTTACCTTGTTTTCATTTTAATATATCTTTTTAAGGAATATATAGCAGTTTGTGTGTGCATATGTTTGTGTTAGAGACACACACAAGACATACATAAAGATGTTTTGTTTTGAACAATATGTATATTGGTCACTATAGTTTACAGTCCCAAATCTTTGAAATGAACCACAGCAAGTGCCTTGCTGGAATGAATTCTTTCATTGCTTTGCATTGTCTTGCCATTCAATTGCATTCAGCTCCCCCATTCATCTTTCCATATTTCGTTCACAAGCTTAAATTTTTGCAGAATCTCAGCTTATTAAGTCTCTAAGAACACTAACTTTGAGCATTTAAAGGTTATTAATTAAAGAATAACAAATTAGTACTTCTTATGAGTCATGGTCAAAGGTGGTATATAGTAGGCATGTAAGCTAGAAAGAAGGGTCGATTTCTCTAAAATCTTTTATATTCATTTCTTTTGTCAAGGCTTGGGATTGTTAATGATATAATATGTACATATGTTACCATAACTCAGGAGTTCTGTGGGAATATCAAAAAAAATTGCAGCAGTTTTCTATTCTGATTCACCACTTTACAACAAACCTAAATAGGTTCTGCTTTCATTCTATATGTATATTCCTATACATAACTAAAGCTAGTTTCAGTGAGGAGGAAACAAGTAGCTCTACACTGTCAGTCTCCTAGCTTTTCTTTCCAGCTGCATTACAAACAACTGGAGTTGCTGGGTAAGTCCTGCTCTGCCCTTCCAGATTTTAAAAGAATAATGCTCAGTCATTCTGCAACAGCAGTACGTGTCAACTTTCTGCACATGTGAGTTACAGTGGCTTACATAAAGCAAATAAGTTACTGAAAAGGTACCTCTAAAGTCTTACCTTATCTGTTAGGCATACGTGGACTGTGATGGTTCAAAGTTTTATGATTTAGACAAATGTTTACAGTTTCAGTAGACAATTAAGAATAAACAGCACATATGACTTCTCATCTGCCAAAACCTTGCTTCAGAGACATCTTCTTAAGAATTAATTACTTGCAGGCCAATTATATTGTATTACTAGTTATAATGTTACAGACTAGAAAACTACATTGTGGAAACACATCACATGTGCTTCCAATTCACATACTTACTAGTAATAGTAACATACATTCATGCTAGAAACAACTTGGAGCATTTATCAAGTAAAATTTCAGCGTATGTAACTACAGTTTGGCATGGTTATCTGTAACTAAGAAGCCATTTCTATGAAAAACATCAGACCACCTTAAATAGTGATGATATTAACAAATTCATCTGTAATGATGAAATTATAGATGTTCGTATGACAAATAAAAAAGCAAGAGATAATTGAAACTTAAAAAAAATTAGAAAACAAAGACAACAAAAGAGTTGATTTACAATGCAGTTTTCAAAAGCCAGAACAGATTATCATAAACAAAGAATAACTAGATTGAAATAAAAATTAAACTAAAACCAGGGAGAAGTGAAAACAAATCAAATACAATGACAAAGAAAACCAAAATAACAAAGAGACTACTGAAAGAACTCAGCATTAAACAAGATAAAATGTAAAAATGGAATGACAGACAATAGATAGCAAAACTCATCTACATATTGGACCCATTAAGAGAGAACACAAAAGATGGAAAGATTTCCTCTTGATAATTTTTAAACTAAATAATCCTTTTTTTTTTTAAAGTCAGGAGTCCAAGACTAAATCTTTGAACAGGAACTGCTTTGGCTTTAAGTGAACATACACAAGACTGTAAAAGTTTCCAATCTCCTAAATTGTGTTTAATTACAACACAAACAGAAAAAACTGTTACAAGTAAGCCTTTTCAGCAGACTTGCTGTTATAAAATACAAAAAGTTTTGAAACAGATTTCTGCTCTGCCCACTGTGTCCTCACAGAAGCAGAACTATTCCTGTGATTCTTCCTTTCTGCACCGAATTTACGTTGTTTCCCATGTTACAACAAGCTCCCTGGAAAAAAAAAGTAAACCTTTTGATTCTTAGGTTTTTACCAATTCTAAGGTATGGCTTTTGCTCAGATGCCTGTTGGCTACAACTTCCCTGCTCATCTCAGGAATCTCAGCTGAGACACTTAATACAGGATTAGGGTACAGTGAAATAGATCCAGTTGTTTTCAGGGAAGCAGAGAAGGAGCATGCCCTTTATCCCTCCTTGCAGAAGATTGCCTCTGCTTTGTAATACAATAGCAAAGACAAGGTGAACAGTCACATTTTTTTAAACAGAAGATCAGTCACATAGAAAACACATGGTAAACTGTGAACAAGTCAGCAAGTCTCCTGTCATACATTTCTACAAGCCTGAACTCATTGCAGGATGGGAGTTATAGCAAAACCAAATCATAGCAACACAAGCAGCTTGTCAGGGAAAGACCCACTGGGCCTTAAGTAAGCTCTGTTGAAGGGGAAGAAATGCATACAGATAAACAAGAGGTCATGGCTGCCTAGAACTGAAGTTAAATACAACGGCTTAGCTACTTCTTGGAGTTGTTATATCTCACTACTGAGTCTGGTTTTCTGTTTTGGGATACACCTCTCTGCTGTAATAATACAACAGTAGGCCTACGAGTGCCAATATGTGGATTAATAAAACTATTCATTAATTTAGTCTTCACTCAATTTCTTGGAAGGTGCATGCTTTATAAGCAGAAGTCCTTTGTCACAGCATTTTTCTTGTGGTCTACCAAATGGTTTATAGTGTCCTAAATATGTGTGTAGCATTGCCTCTTCATGGGTTTACCCTGACATATTTTCCTCCTCTTTCCTTATTGAACCTCATTGAGTACAGTGCAATGCTTGCTATAAGGAGCAAAAATCCTTTAAGATTCTTTAAGAAAGAGGAGAACCAATTAACAGTAAAACAACAAAAATGAAAAAGATGATTGAATAGAAACAGAAATAGAAAAGTAGACAAAACTCAAACTTAATAGCTTATGCGAAGGAATTGTGTTTCCTGCAGTAGTGGACACCTTTCAGAACTTTTGAAATCTTACAAGATGTTTTTCTCAGTGTGAAAACTGTTAAATTTCTGAATAAATAGTTCATGGCACTGATTTTTTTTTTTTTTAAAGCTGTGTTTAGAGGCACAATTTTTTCTTTTTCTCATAATCACTCTGATTAGGTTTAATTCTGAATGCAAAGTTTTTCCTTGCTCATGTAACCACGTAGCCCCGTAGGACAGTAGTGTGATTGCTGGCTATAAGCTTTATATGGCATTTGCAATGACTGAAGATCAAGGTGCCTTCTTCACCTTCCTGCAGCTTTGTTTTACTTGGTTTAGCTGTGACAGTAATTTTTCTAATTAACCAGATATCTAAGGGTAATTTGTTTTGGTTTTGTTTATCTTTGTGTGATAAAGCCATATTTTTATACAGATAGCTGTAACAAGCATGTAGTCTATGTAGAATGGGGCATTTGTGACTCTAAAATAATGATGAAGTATAGAGAAATACAGGCCTGGTACAACAGCAAAGACTTTGGGAACAGATGCACAGGGAGGTGCAGAGGAGCACAGACACGGGAGGAGGTACGGCACAGGGTCAGCAGCAGAGACCTCACAGCAATAAACAACTCTTCAGTGGTCAGTTAGCGAAACGCAGACCTGGATCTAGATAAAATTGGTCATAAGGGTAACAAAGAGAAGTAAGAAATTATATATAATATACATAAAAGGCATTTGGATGTAACATGGAGCTGCAAATAAAGGAAGAAAGGAATAAAAGCATATTAGGAAACATTTTAAAATGAGCCCAAGTAGATCCTACAATGAGGAAGAAGAAACCATCAACATGAATATCATATTCTTCCTGGAGAAGGACTCCAGACACTGATAACTCACCCAACACCCCCCAACTACCGCCAGCATTGGAGCAAGACCACTGACCACCCAGAGCAATAGGGGAAGTAGAGCATAACACCAGGAAAAAGTATAGAAACTAAGGTGTGTACATGTCATAATTTTAACTGCATTACTTTTCTTTCTTTAACAATATTTCAGTTAACCTAACAACAATTTCTTGGGTTTCCTTATATATAAGGTCTGCTTCCTCTTTGCCTATGAACAATATTGCAACATTCTGAATGCAACATTTTCAGGCTTACATTGTGGTTGGGATTCCCCAAAGAAGGGTCCTATGTGTATGCTATCTGTAGTGTTGCAGAAGGTCTGATATAAGTAAACCAAATTGTACTAAAAAGCAGACTCCAGCTTTTTTTTTTTAGCACAGAGTCAATACATAAGTCACCAACATTTGCTTCCACTTCAAAATTGTTATACCAGTCAAATTAGTAATGCTGTAAATTAAAATGGACATAACAATTCCCAAATTTTTACTTGGCTGTCTATTGAAGGGGTTGCTGAGATATCATGAATATTAAAACTCATGACTTGAGATGCCAAACTTCTTGAAACCAGAATATCTGTTCCAGGAAAAGAGAGTCTAGAATTCTGAAATACTTTAGTGACATTTTGGAATGAAAAATGAGATTTTATTTTTTTTTCTGCAAAAGAGAAATCAAAAAAGTTAAAGGGATGGTTTAAAAATAAAAATGAGGTTGAAAATACAGACTCCGAATTCACAGCTCCAGCATAATCCCCAGGGTTTCTAGTCCTGTGGCACAGCAATATGGAGGCAAACGAGAAACGAGCTGGAAGCCCAAAAATCTGTGAGGGTTAGGAGCCAAGGCTCTAATGTAGGTTGGCAGGAACCCCAACTGCCTCTGTCTCATCAGAAGTTCAGCATGAATAATACATTCTTGCTCTTCTCTCACCCCTCCAAAATCATATAATCATTTTCTGAATGCAACCTGTGACACTCAAAAGCTTCCAGCCAACCCTATGTCAGAAACTGGAATGGTACTAAGTAATGCCAGGGTTGCCTTACAGTACTCCTGTTTTTCACAAACTGAAAAACTTTCCCCTGGCTATTAAGGAAGTTTTATTGCTGCCAATTTATCTATTATAAGATTTATAAAATATCACTTTGCTGTTATCAAATTAATAATGCATCATTAGCAACTGCCAGATGTACTTGCGGATGTATAGAGGATGCATGCAGAGTCTGAAACTTAGCATCTAAGTTGGTTTAACATCTCTTATCTCTAGGAAAATCTTCTTACTTGTGATTGAGAGTATTTGTTAAACCCTGATCTAAGGAAGGATTGTTACTGGTTTTGAAGGATGATAGGGTCTTTGATGTACTATGGGATCAAAGGGAGTAATAGCAAGAAAATAACCTGTTTTATGGACAGTGTATTCTTCTAACAATGAACTAATAGCAGCCTTCTGGGTTTTGCCCTCAATTAAGTATTTTAGCTACTATATATCTACATTTTTCTTCATGTTTTACAGTACACTTAGTAGCATTCTGTCTCAAAGGGATATGAACAGATTAGCTTAGGAAGAAGACAAGGTTACACCAGTTACACGTGTCATATTAGATTGCCTGAACAAGTTTAAAAAAATAACGCGATGGAGTTGCTGAGGCAAGACATTACACAAAACAAAACATTTCTTTTAGAATATGATGGGTTTTATGAGTCCAGATGCAGACTGTGTAGGAATTCCCAACATATACCACAGAAAAATAAGAGAATTTGGTGACTGACACTGCATTTGTACCTTCAACATGGGAGGGCACAACTTTCAATCAAAAGGAAAGAGAAAATAATTTGTTAACCAATCACATTATGGGATTTGCAATTATACCTTCAGCCCCACCTGGAAAGTTGCAAACAGAAACACACACATTTTCACTACATAACACATACATAATGCCTCTGAAGTTTCCCAGAAATGACACGCAGTGACTCCACCATGTCCAGAGCACCCAGATCTTACTGCAGCTGTGCAGACTGCCAGTGTGGCACACGCACACCAGCAAGCACAAAATGTTTTGCACTGGGATTGCTAATGAGGATTGATAACTGTTACCACACTGTAAAATCTCTGTCTATTGCAAACAAAATTTCCACATGGTAAGACAGAATTGCACTGGAATGAGAGAGTCCCCGAAAGCAGATAGGCTATTTTGTTTCTGAGTTTAAATACTTTAAAACTAGAATCCTAGTACATTTTCATTTTTAGGACTGGCTAGCCTTTTGGGAATACATGCAACCAACACCAACAGAACAGGACAGTTTCTATGTTCTAACAGACATGAGGTTTTTGTCTTGAACCCTTGCGTGTAAGGGAAGAAGAAAGGTCTCCTTAAACCCATCTTTACACCTCCACAATGGTTGGGACAGTCTGACCTGAATTTATCAACCATTTTTAAAAATAGAAAATAAAGAAAGAAGCAAGGCAAGGCATACAGTGTAAGCATAAGGCAAACTTGACATTAGCCACCACTTTGGGATAAGTCTGAGACATAACAAAATGCAAAATAAAAAGTTAAAAATTGGGTATTTGAATGTTAGAAGGAAATATAATAAGGTCACCAAATAAGCATCCTTGCCTGGAGTAAATGATGATATAATTGAAGAATTAAACTGAGAAGAAAGACATAGTAATAGAAATTGTTGTAAGTTAAATTAGATAAAAGTGTAGTACTTTCAATAGCCATATAGAACTAAACTTTATTACAGTTAAACTATTCTTCAACTGATGACTCACTATTATGGATCATCTAAACAAGCATTTACTAATCATACATTTGATTAGCTTGTGGCATTATATTTTTTCCCCTCACTATTTTGTTGAAAATGCAACAAATAGTATATGAAAATAATATAAGAATAAAATTTCTTACATGTGTATCTCAGCTTCATCATGATACATGTTTGAAATTTCCAACCTTATTCTTTCCTTTATCATTTTTATATTTTTACCTACCAGTGGTGATTCTGCCTCAGTGATGCATACAGATCAAGCTCATTACCTGTTATTTCTCAAAAATCCCAACTTTAAAAAGTGTACTACAGATTTATATTCTATTAGTGAGGTTTCTATACTGAGGTACTTTCCTCAAATTATATACATGGTAAAACATCAGCAATTTCACAGTTTGTTTAGGGTTTTTTTGCCAATGTAAAGACTAAAGTCATTGCATTGCCATTCTTTAACTACTTATATGTATGTCTTTCAGTGGCTGATGTTTAATAAATATTATAAGGTTTTTTTGGCTGCTAGAAACAAACAAAACCAACCAAAATATCAATAAGTGTTTTACATGCAATTAGTGTGACAGTATCCATCACAGAGTTATCTGTGACCTCTCCCTGAGCCTTTTTAGCCAGTTGCTTTCCCCTTTCTTTGCTTTCCACCACCACTTCTGCAGCTGCAGGGGGAGCACTTTGGGGAGCACCGGCCCACACAGCAGGAACATAGCTGGTGCTCCCTGTGCCAGCAGTGGCTTGTCAGACCCAATGTCCTAAGGAGAGGGTGCACCCTGGAGTCTCGCTCCCACCTTGTGCCTGTCTGGCAGGTTGGTAGGTCACAGAGTGAATCAGTGAGTAGTTTCCAAAATTGGGATAATGGACATGAGAGTAGTTGACCTACACAGAGCCATGGGAGAACAGAGAGAAGGAGATCAGCACTCCCCTAAGTAGGTAACACTATGAGAATTAATATTCTTTTCCGGTTGCATTGGACCCCAAGAGGAGGAGGCAGAAGCCTTCTTTTCTTGCACAGTGGGGACCTGCACCTCTCCTGTCTCCAACCCCAGCGGCCCTCTGCAGGGAGCACAGCAGGGACTCGACAGGAGACAGGTCAGCCCTGATGCCCTGCCTTCCCCCAGATCCAAATGGCAATCCTACTTGAATCGCAGAGTGATCCACTTCTTGACACCTTTGAAGGTGTGCAGCCACCCATTTGGCTCCTCTTGCCGGTGTGGCAAGGAATGGCACCAAGCAATGCCAGTGCCTCGCCTGCTCCCCACGCTAGCCCCAGGGCCAGCAGCAATCGAGCACGCATCAGACATGACAAGCAGAACAGAAACAGCAGATCTTAACAGGCAGATGGAAAGTGAGTAACTGACATACTGGCAGAGGTGGAAACATAATTGTATCAAAGATTGCCTGTAGTGGAAAGGAAACACACATGCACACACCAGTGCTTTGTGGCAAGTGCCGCCATGGTTGAACTACATCGGGGTGTGGCACCTGGATGAGGTTGGTAACCCCTTCCCCACGACCTCACCCCTCTGGCAGTCCACAAAAAGCTCAGCAAGGGACACCGCAGACGGGGCTGATTCTGCCTTCCTGGCCAGCCTGCCCGGCTGCCTTCTGGATGTTACATTTCAAACTTGTTTTATCATGATACACACAATATGAGGAGATAAAAATGTTTAAAAATATATTACAGAGAGCAAATATTTGCATACAATACTAAACAAGCACTAGTTGTCTCATGTTTTAGACTTGCCTGACATCATGACAAATGCTAGCAGATTGAAAACTCAAAGCTTAGAGGAAGGGTAACTGTTCCCCTGTAAAATTACTATGAATTTGAGTGGATATATTGTTAACACATCCTCCAGCTGAGACTTTTTAAAAGAAACTACATAGTTGCATACTTAAATTTTCAGCAATCAACAACTACCTTGCAGTAGACTGTATTTCCAAAACACTACCCTTTGAAATAAGGTACTGAAATAGACTATAAAATACATTTTAAAAGGGGACTATTTTCCCCTCCCCCATATATTTACAACATACATATGTATATATAATTATCTATTGCTTTAGCTGTCTGCTTGTCATGCTAAAGAGACATGGTGAGGTGAATAAATGGTCCTGCAGCTTTTTTTCCCTCTAACATTCACTTAATTTCAAAATAATTTAATCTGATGGGACAATGCAACAGGCATTCTAACATAGAAATCAAGTTCTAAGGTGATGTTTCTAGCTCAATGATGTTATGTCTCTTATTTTGGGGAATGTGCAGAATGGTTCTTCCCAGAGATATTTGAGAAATGTAGGACTCAATGTCCAAAAACTTTAATAAAATTTTATATATTTCTGATGATTTTTAGTATCTAAGTGTCACAGAACCACACAAACTAGGCCAGTCCAGTTAACAAGCAATCAAACAAAAATATTTATTTTTACAAAATGGAAGGCAAAAACCTAAGTTTTGTTCTAACTGCAACCACTCTGGCTCCCACAGACAGACATTAACAATCCACAGGTTTCAGGGTGTTAGTTGGGAAATTAGCACTACACCGCTGACTTAAGAGCTCCTAAGGTTTATGGCTGATGACCCAAAACGCACAAAAGCACTCACCCGTGTAAGATAAGGTCTCTCAGTCTGTACAGAAGATGAACCGTAGGTGGCACCCCAACCCACGGTGAAAGCCTCCCACCACTCTGAGGGAGACCAACTCAAAATGGCCCCCTCGTGGGACTCCATTTATACCCAAATCGAATCTGACCTGTGGTCATATATGGTCATGTAGATCTCCTATTGGCTGAGGACCTCAGCTTTGTCTCCGTCAATTGAAACTGCCAGTGCCCTGCGGGCATGATTCAAACTGTGGCGGGAAGGTTTTCCTGCGGGCTTTGTGAGGGCGGGTGCATCTGCCACAATAAGGAGCTATAATAATGGCCTATGTCGTCACGCTGTAGAGCAAGAATATCTTACTATGTTAATTCCAGGGTCATTTCCAAACAAATTCTCTAGTTGTATCTGATGCCTGTAAACCTCTGCTACACAGGCCCTGAAGAAACTGCAAAGTTTTTACCTGATGTGTTTCTTACTTGTTAAAAACAGTAAGTTTCAATGACATAATAGCAATGCAATATGTAATATATATTGACTGTGGTCTACTTTTAGAGGACGTAAACAATATGCTGTTTGTAGAAAAAGTAAATGACAATGGGAGTTAATGGCCAAAGCTATATGCTTAGTGCATTATGGGGCACTGGAACTTAAAGGTTCAACCTTGGATGCCCTGATTATTTTAAGAAAACAAAATCTCTGGTCTTTGCAGAGTTTATTATTGTGTTATTGGGTTGTGGTTTTGGGGTTTTTTTACAATAGACAATGGGGATGTAATTTCTGATGTTCTGCTAACAGCTGTTTGTGTCTTGGATTACTGTAAATAAACTGTCTTCATTTATATAGATTCTCCCACAGCTGCCTTTTTTTAAACTGAAAACTCAGTGGGTCTTTGATTAAAATGAAATAGAATCAAAATGAAATTTTATTTGGTGAAGCAGTGTAATTTTCTTCTCTTAAGGATGTTAATACTTTCCATGATGATTCTTTGAGTAGTCCTTTCATACTTGGAGGTGAAGAGAAATTTGTTAAACTGTGTTGTTGACAAGCCAAAAAAAAAAAAAATTTGATGAAATACACTCTGCTTCACTAATTTATGATATATGTATGTTTCAGCTGCAGCTATATATATATCTATCTCATGTATTTTTCTGTTTATGTTGCATTCTAATTAATTTTATTTGAGCCTTCTTATTCAGTGGTAGGGCAGGTTTTTGTTTTGCTTTTTTGTAACACTAACTATAAAGCAGATACACGTTCTGAGATAAAAGTACATTCAGCGCTTCTCCCTAATATTTATGTAATACTTTTTATCTCACAGGGAAGACGTTAGGTTAAACTCTCTGGATTTTGTAAAGTGGGTATATGTGGTGATGACCTCTGCAGAAAAATCCCACAAAAATCAGTAAATGGTAATGGTAGCGTCTCCTTAGGTGATTTAATCATTCATATAGTAATTTTAAGGAGCCTATAGTGCTGATTCAGAAGATACTTGAGGATGTAATGATAGGAATTCACTTATGGAAGTACGATGTCTGAAAATTAGGTACTACAATGTCCAACAAGGAGGATCCCAAGGTCCTTTGTTGGATCTGGGCCTGTTTTTCTAAGGAAATTATGTCATCTGAGAATGTCACTTATCCAGCTGCAGGAACCTATTAATGACACGCACTTTGCCCTTATCTTTTTGTCACTCAGAATAGCACAGAATAGTACACTGTGTTCAGAAGTGACATTGAATCAGTATCAGATGGCTGGGGAACACAAATTGTGAAATAATATTGAGAAATTCTGCTAAACACTGTGCACGAAGTATCAGAATGGGATACATTCTACTTCCTTCAGATAATTTCATGGTTTTGATTTTACAAAAGACAATGCTTGCTTTCATCCTTAAAAGTCCATCTGTAATTAATCTAAAATAAGTAGTGCTTCAGTTACATTAGAATAAATACTATTGCACTTTCACACATATTACCTGAGGAAGTCTGTCAAAAATCTTTAATTGCATAGAAATACTGGTTACGCTCACACGTCTGTAAACAGACACTCTTTTCTTTCCTCACTTTTTTCCTTCTTTCCCTGGCTCTGAGATCTTTCCTTCACATAGATGATATGAATATATGATTATCTAGTACTTTTATTCAAGCCACAATGTTTTAGAAGTGTTGATTATTTAAGACAGTTTGTAAGTATGAAAATGTAGTATCATCCTCATTTGCAGTTGATTAAACTGCAGAACAGAGAAGTGAAATTGCCTTGTTCAATATCCTAAGTTAAATGCATGGCAGAAACAGGAATCATAGAATAGTTTCACTATGCTCATTGTAAAAAAATTCTTCCTTATATATAGTCTAAATCTTCCCTCTTTTAGTTTAAAACTGTCATCCCTTCTCTTATTGCAACAGGCCCTGCTAAAAGTCTGGCCCCGTCTTTCTCATAACCTCCCTTTAAGTACTGAAAGGCCACAATAAGGTCTTCTCAGAGCCTTCTCTTCTCCAGGCTCAACAACCCCAACTTTCTCAGCCTGTCCTCACAGGCCCTTCTCTGGACTCACTCCAACAGGTCCATGTCTTTCCTGTGCTGAGGACTCCAAAGCTGGACGCGGTACTCCAGGTAGGGCTCATCAGAGTGGAGTAGAGGGGCAGAGTCACCTCCCTTGATCTGCCGGTCACGCTTCTTTTGATGCAGCCCAAGACATGGTTGGCTTTTTGGGCTGCAAGCGCACATTACCAGGTCGTGTTGAGCTTCTCATCCACCAACACCCCCAAGTCCTTCTCCTCAGGGCTGCTTTCAGTCCAGTCCCTGACCAGCCTGCAGTTGTGCTTGGGATTGTACCAACCCATGTGCAGGACCTTGCACTTGGCCTTGTTGAACCTGTGAGGTTCACACAGGCCCACCTCTCCAGCCTGTCAAGGTCCCCCTGGATGGCATCCCTTCCTTCAGGCATGCCAACTGCACCACTCGGCTTGGAGTTGTCAGCAAACTTACTGAGGGTGCACTTGATCTCACTGCCTATGTCATTGATGAAGATATTAAACGGCACCGGTCCAAATATAGATCACTGAGGGACACCACTCCTCACTGATCTCCATCTGAGCATTGAGTTGTTGACTAATACCTTCTGGATGCAACCATCCAGCCAATTCCTTATCCACCAAACAGTCCGTCCATCAAATCCATATCTCTCCAATTGAGAGAAAAGGATGTTGTGGGTGACCATGTCAAAGGCCTTACAGAAATCCAGATAGATGACATCTGTAGCTGTTCCCCTCTCCACCAATGTAGTCACTCCATCATAGAAGGACACTAGGTTGGTCAAGCAAGACTTGCCCTTGGTGAAGCTATGCTTGCTGTCTTGAATCACCTTACCTTAGCATAGCACCTTCCCATGTGCCTTATCATAGCTTCTAGGAGGATCTGTTCCATGATCTTCCCAGGTGAGGCTGACAGGTCAGTAGTTCCCAGGGTCCTCCTTTCTACCCTTTTTAAAAATGGGCGCAATGTTTCCCTTTTTTCCAGTCACCGGGAGCTTCACCTTACCGCCATAACTTTTCAAATATCATGGAGAGTGGCTTGGCAACTGCATCAGCCAATTCCCTCAGGACTCTGGAACGCATCTCATCAGATCCTATAGACTTATGTATGTTCAGGTTCCTCAGGTGGGCACGAATCTGATCTTACAATGGAAGTATGAAATTCCTTCTGCCAGTACTGTCTTCTTGTTGGTGAAACACACACCCTTCATGGGTTATACTTCCCAGTAATTTTGATTTGATTGTCCTTAAGATGCTACTAGTGAGTAGAACCTTAGTCTAGAAAGTAACCTAGTCAAATATTAAACAAACATATATATGCTAAAGAATGTTGTAGACTCACATTCAGAAGAAAATAATAATGTGTCGTTAAGTAGTTGTCTCCTCAGTTATGACAGAATTGAAAGAATGACCTGTGACTGTGCCAAAGAAAGTCAATCTGGCTTCATCAAAAATACCAGTAAGACTAGTGTGCATTCCTTGACATGCTTAGGTTTTATGACATACATATTTTATGAATGGACAAAAATTCATTGTTCTTGACAGTTATCTACTTCACATAGTTTTTTTCTTTTACTGTGCCACACCACAAAACCTCAAATAGCCTGTTTGACATTTTATTTAAAATAATTTCTGTTGTCACATTAAGTACTTTCTTCTGCTTGACACTTATTATAATATTTGTCCAGGTTTTGGCTGGGATAGAGTTAATTTTCTTCATAGTAGCTGATATAGTGCCGTGTTTTGGATTTAGGATGAGAATAATGTTGATAACACAATGATGTTTTAGTTGTTGCTACGTAGTGCTTACACTAAGTCAAGGACTTTTCAGTTTCTCATACTGCCCTGCCAGCAAGGAGGCTGGGGGTGGACAAAAAGCTGGGAGGGGACACAGCCAGGACAGCTGACCCAAACTGGCCAAAGGGACATTCTATACCATATGACATCATGCTCAGTATATAAACTATAGGGAAAGTTGGCCATGTAACCATTGCTCGAGGACAGACTGGGCATTGGTCGGTTGTTGGTGAGCTATTGTTTTTCATTTGCATCACTTGTCTTGGGTTTTATTTCTCTCCCTTTTTGTTATTTTTCTTTCCATTACGATTTGTTGTTGTTATTGTCATTCTTATAATTATTATTATTATAATTATTTCAATTATTAAACTGTTTTTATCTCAACCCATGAGTTTTCTTATTTCTCCATTCTCTACCCCATCCCACTGGGGTGGGGGGGAGTGAGCAAGAGACTGTGTGGTGCTTAGTTGCCAGCTGGGGTTAAACCATGACACATGTTATTTAAGAATACCTTGAGTTATATTCTTGTTTGTTGTTTCAGCACCTGATATTATAGAACGACAACAACAACAACCACAAAAGCATTTAAATATATTACTGTACTTACTTTCAGCATCACTACTATCCCTCAGGTCAATTGCTGTTCTGCTGTGATTGACTCAAATTCTAAGGGAAAACTGTAGAGTCCAGGGATTATCTTTGTTGAATGAACATGTTCAGATACAGTTCTGAAATCAATGAACTGGAAAGATGTCTGCTCATGCTGGGAACACAACTTAGCTGTATGGTAATAAACACACAGGGAAGGTGTCATGCAAACAAAGCCATAGCCTGCAGCAGCAAATGACAGTTCTCTGAATTAGTATCCTTGTCCTTGAGCTTAAATTTGGATATGCTTCAAATCTTTCTGATAGAATGCTCGATACTGCACTGTGAAGTTAGCAGATTAATGCCTCTCTGGTTTTGCTGGATAAAAATGACAAGAAGTGCTATGAAACAAAAAGCAGGGCGGGGGGCGGGGGGGGGCAAGTTCACTCTACTCATTTTTTTTCCCTTTGGAAACAAAAATGTTGCAAAAGTTATGGTATTCCATAGAAATGTCAGCACTGCAATCTGTCTGCAGAAGTCTGCATAATTGGGAGAACTTTCACTAAACACAATGTAGAAGCAGAACCAAGTAAAAGGTCATGTGTTATTATTCACTGTGTAGTGCAAGAGGGAAGAGCAATTAAAAAAGCCAGAGGGAAAGGCAAAAGCAGCAGCAGTGCACCTAAAGCTCTCAGCTAAATTTTAGAAGTGGCAGAGTGGGAGCATACCATATGTATTGGTCCCTAAGGCTAGCATCTTTAATTTCTGGATGAGATGAATCAAGGTAAAAACCAGAGTCACACAGCTTAGGCTATCAGCAAAAGTAACAATGAATTAGTTAGGAACAAAACTATTATTAAACAAAAGTACAGTAGGAGAGGAATAGTAAGCTACAATAAATCATTCAACCCCCCTCCCAATACACCACTACCACATACAAGCCCTGTTATATTCCTGTTATGGATAGGAGAAAGGTTTTTTGCAAAATGAGAGTGCATCTGGCCAGATTCACCAGTATTTATCTGTTTTGTGAATTCCTGGATTACAGTTATTTTCAGTTTTTAAATACAACTTAACAAGCTGGGCTATGCAGATTACTGGGTTCTGTTTATCCCTATGCTCACTTCATTCGCAGTAGTTAGTTTTTCATCCTGTGTCAGAGTAATCCATTGCTAAAACCTGTTGTGAACAGGGATGTGACTGACTGTTTGTGTAAGCTCATTTTATTTTCTCCCTCTTAATTATTTTACCCAGTGGGACAATGATGGGAACACCTGAAAGGCTTTTTCTTTAATGATCGTTGAGACATGGAACTACTAGCTAAATATAACTTAGAAAACATTGGAAAAATTGGTTCAGTGTTCTGAGGTTCCCTTAGTCTGGAGTTTCAGTAATGTGCTGTAACTATTTTGGAGGTGCAGGACTGTTATGTACAAAATCTTGTTGTGGGCAGAAAGGAAACATACTTTATAAGTAAACTAAATAATGTATAGCTGGTACAACAGAAATCTTAACAATCTCAATCTAATCAATGAATTCTTTTCAGCTCAGATCTAATTATTACAGAAAAAAAAAGAAAAAACAAACAAACAAACAAAAAATACCCAAAGAATCCTACTGTTACAGAAGGTCTCGGTGCTAATAATACAGTTAGAACAGACAAACATGCTCTTCCTTTTTCTGGTCCTGTGTTCAACCTTCCACAGACCTTCTGGGTCCTTGGGTTGACAGCTTTGGTTTGGTTGTGGTGTACAGCAAGTTATCAGCATCTGAAGTCCTCCACCAGGAGGGGTATGACGCTGGAGATTTCTTCTTCCTCACCCTAGGATTCAGTTTGGGTCGCTTTTGTATGTTTGCTAATGTACTTTTGCAGGTTCATGTGACCTCTGAATTTACTGTACATGGTAAATTTTACATATCTTACGTGCTTGTGGTTTTTTACCCCAAGACTGGTTAGTCTTAGCTCTAGGTCTGCTTTTCTTTAACTGACATTTGCTGGGTTTTATAGCCTTAGAGTCTCCAATGCCTGCTTTTACCCCCTGTCTTTGCACCCTGTGCTTGCTCTTTTACATGGCATACTGTGTTCCAATTTTCAAGGGCCCCCCCCCATTATACCGGGGATGTACTCCTCAACGCTATACCACGATATTAGAGCTGTATATATTTCATTCTCCACAGAATCAATACTTGCTACTACTATTTGTACAAAAGTATGGTTATATCATATGAAAATAAGCAACACAAATCTTAAAACAAATCAGAAGTAGCTACTTGGTCATTAGAAAAAAAGTATTCTTAGAGCTAAGCAAAGTAAAAACAGAGCTCCAAGAGGGTCAACACAAGTTGAGACAAAATAAGGCTGACAAGCCTCAGTTTTGCAAACTCAGTGCAAAGGCTGTGACCTGGTACAAGCAATGTTAATATCATACATACTGGGCTCACTTCACTTTGCGTTTCAAATATTCTGAGTGGGAGGGTACAGCAATAATTATGTCAGCTCATCATGTGTACCCTTTGTGTTAGAGTAATTTCTATAGCAAGTCAGTAGATTTTTAAATAGACTATGCGTGGTTCTTAAGCTGGCCATGCAAGAATGAAAAGTTCTGATAGTCTTCTAGTTGTCTGCCAGATTGGTCAGGGATCAGACATGTGCTGTGACCAGAAGCACAACATGAAATCATCAGGTTTCACTTCTCATGAAAAAAATTAAAAGAATGGCAAGCATAATCCATCAGGTTTAGGCTATTTATGCATACATATATAATATATAGGCTAATATTGAAGAATTTACTGTGCTGTAGTTAGTTTAAAAATTTAATTTAAGACTCTATAGCTTTAATAGAAAACTTCCACAATGTGTGGATTATTTTTTCATTAGCTTGAATGTTAGTCTCAGCTGCAATTAGAGCATGTTTTCTTTAATTGTTCATTAACATATCTGTTATGTTGCAGTTAAATGATACAAATACAATTAATGAATTCTTTCAAAATCATTATAGATCCTTACCTTTAATTGATACTTAAAAACCCCTTTCCACTGCCTTTTTACTAATAGTGTATATAGGTGGTAAGATAGTTTAAGTTGCAATGTGTTTGGTGGTTTGGTTTTCTTCTTGTTGTTGCTGGGGGTTTTTTTACTATAATAAATATCCTGTTAAAACATTTAATTGGCTAATAAATTCCAAAATAACCTTTTGGATAAGTACATGGCCACAATATTTCATTTAGTTTCGCTTTTTATTTTAGCTTCAGAAAATCTTAATGCAATGCTATTAAAAAAAAATCCAAAATAAATTGCACTGGACAACAAAGTTTTGGGTTTTTGTTTGTTTGTTTGTTTGTTTCTTTCCAGTGACATATCAAGCTATATGTGAAATGCAAGAGTGGCATTTTGTATAGTTTTCAGTAAATTGGGTCGCACTGATTAATATTCCTTACTGCTCCTTGTAGCAAGTTATTTATGGTGTAATGAGATCAAATACCTACTACAGTGATTCCTTTGTGCTACAGTACTTGATTCTTAATATTTTTTAATGCATTTTATTGCCTTGTTTTTGTTTGTTAGTTGTTTGGTTTGGGCTTTGTTTTGGTTTTGTGGTTTTGTTTTTGGTTTGTTTTTTTTTTTAACCTAATGGCAAGGTGGGTATATACTCTTTGGTTATCTCATTTTTTATGTATAAACCACTTTCTAAACAAATAACATCATATATTTTAAGCTCTGCAGAAGTGGAAATGGTAAATGTAAAGCTTAAACAATCAGGACCAAAGCATGATAATAAACTTCACTGTAATAACTAAATCAATTATTATACTTGCATTTTAATAGACAGTGAATTAAGAAATCAATAAAATAGGAGAGTAAATATTATTACACAACTTCCATGTGTAGTTCAATGAGATTATATCAAGTAATTACAAAATTAATTTTCCTTGTGTTATCAGGTTTTAGTCACAAATATTTCTTTAGGAAAAGACAGACTGGTGCAAAATATGGTGAAAGAACTACAAAAAAACCCCAACAAAACTTCATGAAAAAAAATTAACAAAATACCTATCTGCATTTCCCTTTCTGAAAGGGAAAATCTTTCAATGATCTGACATAATGTTTTGTACTAATCCTAAACAGTCCCCAGTTGAGAAGCATTTTCTTCCAGAAGGCATTATAATGATATATTTTTAGGTCTTTGTGTCCCTGTATTAAAAATATTGGTAATGCATATTCCAAGCATCCATAACTCCAGAGTAATATTTAAAAGAAGTCAAAATCCATAAGTGAATCCATGGTAAAATAGGAAAAAAAATATATATTTAAGGATGTTGATATCCTGATTGGGTAATAGGAGAAGACAAGAGATGCAAAAGAAAATACAAAGAGTTACGATATATCTGTGGTTTGAAGTAAGGAATGAGTATGTCAGGAGTGGTATTATGATAGGAAGTAATGATAGGATACAGGTGATCTTATGGTTGGGTTGCACAGATGACTAGATATCATATTTAATGATTTCATTATACTTCCATTATTTACTTGTGTAAGAAAACATTTGGATGCCTACTAGAAAGTGACTATCTACACCTCGTGCCCCTCACTACTCAGACTGAGACTGCAACAATCTGCAAAAGTCTTTTCAAGGAGTTCAGCATAAATTCATGTGCAGCACTGAACATGACAGACGACGTTATGTTCGTGTAACTACTAAATTAGGACCTTTGGGCTTTATAGTAGTTTTACCTTTCCTGTGAATCTCAAAAGTGCTTGTATTGAATTGATCCTGGTTTGTAATACTATATACTAATAGTGCACAACAAGGTGTGATTGCAAATTCATTATGAATTCATTATCTTCATATTATGTATCACACTAACACTACCAATGAATAGAGATTGATAAACCTCATCTCCCTGCTTCTGCTGAAATTGAATGTCTTGTGAGCCTGGTTTATTAAAACAATAAAAATAAAAATCTTAAATGAGCCCAGATCCATACAAAAAGAAAATAAAAGATTTCTAACACCTAATAGAACATTCTGAAAGCCTGGTTAATTTATGTAAGGTTACATTTTGTGTTCCAAGCCTACTTAAGGATCATGAATTTTAAGCACTGTATTTTTTCTTCCTTTTAGTTCAGTTAGGATTTGGCTGAAGCTCAGTCTCTAGTTTTGTTTTCCTTAAAAATGTGCCTTTAACAATAAAAAGAGCTAACCAAATAGAAATGGACCTTTAAAACTATTGGAACACTGTAGGAAAGGGAATTTTACAAACTTCTTCCATTTTAGATGATTGCTGTTTTATCATAAATATATCTACTCTGTACAAGTATGTAAATCAGATGCAGCAACTTAATTCTTGCCCTTCTCTTCGGAGGAAACCAAGAGCTGCAGTTTGTCAGGATCATTAGGTATGTAATGAACTCTTCAAACACAAAAGGAGTGAGTCAGATTATTGTAATATACTAGTTAATGATGCCTTCGTATTAGCAATTGCCAGAAACCATGTCGTTTTGATTTATATAAAAAAGAAAGGTTTAGGTGTTGTATTACATTTGTACACACTACTTCCCTTATATGATGGTATCTAAAAGAAAATTACAGACCTAAACAATAAACTACATAGTTGACATAAAATATCAAATATATTATATATATAAATTTTGTAGCACATATAATAAAGTTTGCCACCTGTGTATTCTGCTCAATGATTTACCTATTGACATTAACACTCCAACATATGGGTCATGAGTTGATTCATGACGTTAATTAATTTATTCTTTTTCCGCCCTCTCTTTTACTTAATCCTCACTATGTCACTAATACAAAATTCAGTAAAATGCAAAACTGATCCTTAGAAGTAGATTTGGGATATTGTTCATGTCTCTTACAGCTTTACAAAACCAGAAGCAGGAGCTTTCTATCATTAAAATATTTTCCAACAGAACATGCAGCATTTGCTGTTATAGATCTCATGTCATAATAAAATCTTTCTCTGAATCCTGTTCAGTTATAATCACAATATAGAACAAAGCTAGTCATCTGTTTCATATATGACATTAGTGCTATATAAGGCTCTTCACAGCAGTAAGCAATCTGTTTCAGGCAGGTCATTTAGTGAAAGATAAAAAAAAAAAAAGGCAACAAAATGCTAAAATATTTCTAGAATATTGGGGTTTGTAACACAGGGAGTAGGGGGTTTTACAGACATGTCTCTGCATTTTATCTGAGATTCTTTTGCGATCCAGGGATAATATTACTAGAAAACTTTTTTTTTTCTCTCGAAAATGAATATCATAAAGCAAAATGGTGAAGAATTAATCAAGTGGACTGAAGGAACACAGTATGCTCTGAGAGCTTTATGAGCATTTATTTGAAGATGGCACATTACAGTGCATTGAATATTGAATTTATCTATATGAATACCAATGAAAAATTCACATACTGTCATGTGTATTATTTGGGTTTTATTTTGGAGCATATATATTATTTATTTGAACTCATTTTTTTTTTCTGCTTTTAAAGTCAGATACCATGAAAGAAAAAGGGGAGATAAAATTTAGAATAAGACTAAAACCTTATTTTAGAAAATAATTTTTCATTTATTGAAAATGCTATTATATGAAAGTATATTAACCTTCCAACTGCAACAGTTCACTCCTCACTGAATGCAGAGGATATCTCAGATGACTCAGTGTTATAGAATGACTTTTTCTTCTTTTTTTTTTTTCCTTTTTTTGAGTCATGTTACTAGTTCAATATTTTTTGCTTTTGCACATATTATGAATATGAATTAAGATTAATTTAATTACATTAAAAAAATTGATTTGACATGAAATGTATGTTGTCAAGTCATTCCTGTGATCTTGTATCTAAAAGCAGTGTGATTTTAGAGACGCTATAAATTACAGCTGAAGAGTTGCACATTTTTTGTGGCAAAGTTTGGATTTGGGTAACTTTTACTGGGAGTGGTAACTTCTTAAAAGTTGCTTACAGTTTGCAGTAGTAGAAGTAATGTTAAAAAACCACTTGTGTTGACTCATGAGCATCTTCACTAGATATAATTTTGATTCAAAAAGAAGAAAAGCAATGTTATCTCCAGAGATAACCACGCACTAGCAGTTCACTGTACCATGTTTCTTCTTGTTTTCATATCCAAAGACCAATCCAGATACAATATTCTCTTTTTTTTAAAAAAAAACCAACACCTTCACAGTTATTATTTTGTAGCACACATAATAAGTGTCTGTGTGTATTTGTAAAGCAGAAAAGCACAGGGTATTTGTGGCAGAACTGAAAATTCTGACAAATCTCTTGGCCTAAAATGTAAAAATATGCATATTATTACTTCATTTATGTTGGTAAAATATCTCATTATAGGAAACATGTAAGTATAATGAATCATAAATCTTTAAAAGCATGATACTAGAGGGATTGCTGGAGACAAAGAAAGAAATCTTGCTACTGGTACATCATTACTGGACAGTTTCTGATTAATGACTATCAGTTCTTGTAAAAAAATTCAAAGAAAAAATAATGATTCCAAGCAGAAAAAGGGAAAAAACTCACCTATGAAGAACACTTGAAGTACAGCGGTATGGAAAAGACTCAGGGTTTTTGTTCATGTATCTGGTATTGTATTGTATTATGTTATAATCCTTTCCTTGATGTAGTTTTGGGAGTTATCTGCCAGTCATAATAGCTTAAAAACTAAATCTTTGTGTGCTGTAGCCAAGAGGTTTAATATGCATGAATTTCAGATGGTTGTATCATCCACTTACCGAACAGAATTAAGGTTATCCCAAGCGATAGCCAGCAGAAGTTTAAACTACAATACAAAGAGTTTATTTTGTGTAAGCCACGTAAAATTAGAATTATCTGTAAAGGGAAGTTAGTTTACTGTTTCACAGTGACTTTTGGTTCTTTTATCAGGACTACTTTTTTGTATGCTTCAGCAATACAAGCCCTGACTGCTCCATGCCAATCAAAATTAACAAACATTCTTAAAAATAAAGGAACATTAGACAGTACCATGGCTTATTATCTTCTAAAGAGCAAAGACTATCCCCTGGTTTTTCCAGTCACTTCAATGTTTTGGTGACAGGCATATATAGGCTAAATATAAGTAGATAAAACAAACATTCAGAAATTAGTAGAAGAAGCAAAAGTTCAGAAAATTCTAATAATTGTGTCCACAGTGATAACCTTAGGTGCCTTAGGAACACAAGTCACTTCTACAACATTAAGAAACACTTGTAAAATGTACCGTATGGTAAAATACTAGTTTTGTCTTAAAAAAAAAAAAAAAAAAAAGGGTATTATAGAGGTGCTGAATGTAATCAACAGAGGAAAGATGTGTATCCTTTCTTTTCCCATTTTAATATTAGATTTTAAATACTCAGGAATACTGTTTGAGGAAAGCAGATTGCATGAGCATTTATTGAAGAAAAGAAATAAAAAATAACTGTATTTTTAATATTCTCAGCACAGAGAAGAATATTAGAATAAAATCCATCCTGAAAAGTAAATATTTTTTGTATTTAAAATGAAATTTCCTTTCAAGAATTATCTGGCAATACTCGTGTCAGTTCAGACACTCTGACTGCAAGACAGGATTGCAGTGTAATGAAGACACAGAAAATGACAAAGAAAACTCGGACGCTTGGACACTTGATGTTTACTAAGCAGAATGAAAGTGAAAAGAGCAGAATGAAATTCTTAGGTAGAGCTGAGGCACCTGAGTCCAAAAATACAATTACACAATCCTTTTCAGAATTATTTTCAGTCTCACTATGCAATGTCATAATTTACTTTCAGGCTTTCAGGAAACAAGTTTGTCTGATGAATACAGCCAGGACTGCCAGGACTGGGCAGCTCTTTTTCTGATTTGTGACTAAGCCAGAATCCAGGAACTAGGCATTTTTCATGTAAAGCTTTAGAGGATCTTGATCTAACAGACAAGCATAAGGCTTAAGAAACGCAGTCTGGCAGTGAGTTGCAGATTTTTCTTTTAAAACAGAACTAAATGAGGAGCTAGTGTGGGTAGCAGTGCCTTTTTTTTAATCTTTTTTTTTTAATCTCTTGTGATTAGTTTAATAATTGAAAAAGCAAATCTTAGATTCAGTTTTGTCTGGAAAATAGCACCTTTTTTTTTTTTTTTGAGTGGATGTTAAACACTGGGATACATATATCTGCATACATATATATTAATTAATTCTTTCTCTCTCTTCTTGCTGAAGGAAATTATACCTTTTTCTATACTGCTTCATAAACAAAGATTGAAAATGATTTCATTTTGGACAAGCTAAATTACCTGCTAAGGAAGACATTTTTGGGGAACAGAGATTTGAATTGCTTCATTTTAACAGAGAAATTAGAAGATACCTGCTTGAGGATCCTACCACTAAGCACAGAAATATCAGCTTCCTCCAGCAATTGTGTTTTGCTGAAAATCAGCCTTCCACAGTTCTTTGAAAGAGCTGTTACAGGAGAGGCTTCCAAATCCTTGACAGAGTTGCTTAAGCCTCAGAGAAAAATCTCCATCAGAGAAGCTGATACAGCTTTATGCTTAGTTTTCCTTTTACCTATTCCAAGGGGCTCACTGTTCAACCTACAGGTTTCTAGAGCTGCCATTTTAAAGCACCTAACTCCCTCCAGAGACTGCGCAAAACTTCAGGAACTTTACTCACGAGAGACCTTGCGCCATTAAGTAAAATAAAGTAGCTCATAAATCTTTTTCGTGTCTGCTCACACTAAGCACGTTAGATTTACACATAACAGGGAAACTGGTTAACTAAATAGGATTTACAATCCAAAATGCCTGTCTTCCGCTCCATGACTCTCCTGCTGCACTTGCTATTGTTTCTGTTGTGACTAATTATTGCAGTGAGCTGTGATGCAGCATTAGCTCCAGCTGGGGTAGGTGTAGGTACAGACAACTGTTGGGCATTAGCTCATGGGCTCATTTCTTGCTCAGGATAATAGTTCCTATTCTGATTGAAAATTTTTTTCTTATCAATTGATAAAGGCAATGTGTTGCTACTTGATTTGAGGGTATTACTTTTATTGGTATATTGAACTTTTAATTTAAGCTGATTACAGCAGTGCTAAACCATTTGGTTGACTTTTGTTTACTCCTGAGATAAAGAAAGAGTGTAAGATTTCCTGCATGCTTTCTTGCTTTAAAAAAAGAAGGATTTTTTTTTTTTTTTTGTCCTCATATTTCAGTGTTTGGTGTGTCAAGGGATTAAAAACAAAGTACCATCATGGATTTGTGGCTTACTTCTATTCCCATTGGAGCCAACAGAAAAATTTCCTGTGGGAGTTCAAAGACAAAAGAATTAAGTTATCTTAAGGAAAAAAAAAAAGGACCATTGTGTCTGTTTCCATTATTTTTGTAATCTAAATGATTAGTTAATAAAAATGTAAGAGGGAGTATTAATAAATCCTGGTCTATGTTGTTCCCTTAGGGCCATACTCCAGATATTAGATAATAAAAAACAGAGGGAAAGTAGGTAGGCAAGCTCCTCTGTCACAATCCATAAAAGATTGATTCCTACCTACTTGCCTGGGTTTTTTTTTTTCTAATTTTTCTAAGAACGTAATTTTGCTGAAATAGTCTATTGAAAGGTTTTTTACCATAAAAAGCTATGTCTAACAGCTGAAAAAAGGAGGGCAGTTAAGACGTAATTTCCTTTTTCCTTCTCCTTCTCATTTCTGATGATTCATGGATCTGGGTTCTCCTCACTAAATATGTTCTATTGAACTATTTTTCTGTAAGTTTTATATATTTATGTGTGTGTAGCATTTAATAAGGCTTTCACAGAGTGAGTGAGCTTGTTGCAGTAATTTTGGGGAGAGATTGCTATGAAATATAAAGCAACTAACACCTAACCTCTTACTGTAGGTTAGGTATTATTTGGTCATTCTTTTAGGGCATAGTGTCACAATGATTTGTTTCAACGGCAGTGCCTGCTTGCGCACCACAGTCATGCCTTCCCATCGCCAGACTGGTCGCGTCGGTACAACTCTTGTAACCCCCCCGGTGAAGTAGAGCAGTAGTGAGCTGATGGCAGTTCACCATGCGGCTGTGGCTGCACAGAATTTGGGGTGGTACTAGGACAAAATCATCATATGTGTAAGCTAGCGGTGTTATCGGCGAGTGAGTAAAGGGAAAGCTCATGAAAATTAAGCTGTAGTTTTGGTTAGTTCTGTTAATCAGGCTTTCCCTTAGTCCGCGGTTCCTTTGCTGTGCTTGTTTGTGCTATATGAGGACTACTAGTTGTAACTGTGCCTGTAAAGATTCCCAACAGTTCCATTTCTTTTTAAGTAAAATCACTTGGGGGAATACTTTGAGAAATTTGGAGCCATGTTTATCTCCCTCCTTCAAACAGAGAACACCAGGAAAAAATGATGAAGTGGAGTTAGTATCAGGTTTTAAAGTGGACTGAGAAAGAATGTGGATACGGTGTCAAGGAAATTTAAAAAAATTACTATTTGCTTTCTTCTTAATTATTTTTGGGGGGTTATTTTTGAGTTATGAATTCTGTTAGTTCTGCACTAATGAAAGAAACTATGTGAGTTGAGAGAAATAGAATTTAAAAAAAAAAAAATAGTCCAAGAATATATAACTTCAGTTTCAGCCAAGTTATAAAGTCTTGTAGCATTAAATTTCTAATACTCAGTTCAGCTAGCCATCATTTTCTATTTATATAACAAGTGCCCTTCCAAATAAAGAGGTCCCATTTACTTTAGGAAGAGCTAAAGTGGACTGGGCGGTGGGACAAGGTAAGCTAGCCCTCTACAATAAAAGAACTCGGGTTGTCACCTCTTCCACTCTTGTCAAAACTGATGAAGAATGTATTTTTTTAAAAATTATGTCTCCTAATGTGCATGGGCTGTAAGAGTATGATTTTGAGCTTTTTTGTTTTATTTCAATAGAGCAATAATGTTGCATAAGCTAAATATGAGTAAATACATCTCAAGGAAGAAAAGAAAAAAAATCCCAGTTTTTTTGTGTTATATATTTACATTGAGCTGAAGGGCTGTGTTTCATCTTCTGAAGCATCTGTCATTTTCCACTGTCAAAGGCTGAGGCTTATTATCAATAATATGCAGCTAAGTTAGTGTTTAGTTTGAAAGTAGAGAGGAAAAAAATCTGTTTACAATTTCTTTTAAAGTTTTAAACTGTAGTTCTAAAGAAATTTTATTGTCATGTTTTTCATTTGTGCGACCAATGAATTTAGCTGGCATAAAAATCAAATTCGAGTTTGGCTAGGGTATTGAAACAAGCATTCTATTAACTCCTCATAATTAGCATTTCCACCACAGTCTTTTTGCATATTTGGGTGTTCAGTGTTATTTTCTTGCACATTTGATATCTTCAAGATGTTTCTCCAGGGTTTTCATCAGAGAAAACATTCTGATGAATTTTGTCTGGATGAATATACTGTGTCTTTAGCGGATGCTTGCATGAGAGTTTGTGATACTTCACCCTCATAATTGATCTGGTGTTTGCAAACCATAGAAAATGCCTCAAAGGAAAATATTATAGAGAAACAATCTTGAACACTGTCTTAATTTGTCTGTTTATGAGTGAGGTTTTGAACATCTGTTTTCCTTTCAACTGGTCTTTACAAATACTTTGAAGTTTCACAACAGCACAGCTGAGCAAAGTATGCCAGGGGCCAACAAACAGGAAATGAGAACAAAGCAGGAAAGAGAGAGGGTATAAATGGGAAACAGAGTGATGTGAAAGGTGATAATAGAAGAAAAATGAGAGGTGAATCAGACTGTAGAGATTCCTTTTTCCAATATCAGTGTTTTATTGGCCTTCAATAGACTTTCCACATAATAAGAATATAAAATGACGAGAGAAATACCAAGTGTTACTTATATGCCTAGTGCAGTATGACCTGCCCCACAGACAGATCATCCAGATGTCATGAAAAATAAGAGACGTCTAGTGGAAGTGGAATATGTTACATCCCTCTGGTTTGTGATTTCCTGAAGTTTTGTGAAACTTCTCTTCTTCTAATGCTTTTTCATTCTAAGCTGACGCGCGGAAAACAGACTCCACAACCTGTGAAGTTGTAAAGTAGGTATGTTTATTCAGCGCTGGGCAGCATGGGGGGTCGTCCCACCAAAATCGTGCGTGCCTTGCAGCAATTCCCTTTGAGTTTTATACGATAGAATGTTACATATTCAAAAAGCACCTATACATATTCATGATCTTTCCGCGGAAAGGTGGTCTTATTACAATGAGTTCATTTCCATTGTCTCAGCCTTTAACTCCTCTCAGCTGCGCACGCGCACTGCCTCTTGGTGGTCGTGGGCCGGGGTCTCAGGGATGAAGGCTGTATGTCTTCCTCACTGTGCACTTTTCACCTTCACCACAAAACTTACTCAGACCGGTTCCTAATTAGCAGGGAATCCTCCGTGTTCATTCCATTCTGATTTACTACCTCCTTATCTTGTGATTGGTTACAAAAATGCAAGCAGAGCGAAGGGTCATCTTGACCCTTCCTTACGCTAGTTCTTGTTAAAACATCTTACGTAAGGGTTAAGATTACTAGATATGTGGCTTAAGCTAGTTAATGATCCTGCCATTTCCTTTAAGTGTTAGTTCTCTCTATCAATCCCCCCTTTTTCAAAAAGGTTAGTAAATTCTTTTACTACAGCTAATACAATGACTCTTTATCTAATACTTTCTCAAAATATTTATTTGATTCTAACCTTTGCCTTAGTTGATATTTCTTCCATTCGCTGTAAGAATTCCCTGTGTTTTGACAACACCCTAAAGCACATCGAACTACTACACACAGAGCTATAAGCAGGATCATAACCGTAATTGTCGTAACAAACAATTGTTTCAACCATGTCAAATTCCGTAACCAGGATGTTAATCTTTCCACTAAGTCACTAAACACCCAAGATGTGTTATCTTGGGCCACTTCATGCAAGATTTTGGTTTTTTCCCAAATTTGAAATAAATCCTTTTCAATCCTTTTGTCTTGGTTAACATAGGTACAGCAATGTTCACCAATAACCGTACATAAACCTCCTTCTTTAGCAAAAAGCAAATCCAGCAATCAGACCAGTTCATGGCATTAGCAATTTTGTCATGTAGCTGCAAAAAGGCATTACTCTCCCATGCCTCAAGTCCCCCTATTAGGCTTACAATCAGCGTCGTGACAAGGTAAGCTTTCCTTGCTGTACTTGCGTGACTCTCCATGGAGATTTAGGTGCCTTCTTCACACGGGAGTGGTGAATCCAGGCATTCTGTTCCTTAATCTTTATTGCTGTGAAGGATGTGAGGAGTACCTGGAATGGTCCTTCCCATTGTGGTTCCAGGGTCTTTTCTGTAAGAGACTTCACATATACATAATCTCCAGGTTGTATGTTATGTACAGGTCCATCCAAACCCCTGCTTCGAGTCCCAACCACATGTTTTTCAATTCTGCTGAGTTGTTTGCCTAATGCCACCATGTATGAAGTCATAATTTCCTCCCCGGCTTGTGTGGACACCCCTTTCTGTATTCCATAGGGTCGTCCATACAAAATTTCAAAAGGACTCAGCCCCTCTTTTGCTCTTGGCCTGGTTCGTATGCGCAAGAGAGCCAAAGGAAGAGACTGAGGCCAGGCCAAGTTAGTTTCCTGTCCCAATTTCACAATCTGCTGTTTGATTAAGTGGTTCATTTTTTCTACTTGGCCACTCGACTGAGGGCGATATGGGGTATGAAACTGCCAATCTATACCCAAATGACAGCTAATTTGTTGTACTACTTTTGAGATGAAATGTGGTCCTCTGTCAGAAGATATGGTTGCCGGAACCCCAAAGCGTGGTATTATTTCTTGTATTAATGTTCTGGTTACCTCCTGAGCCTTGGCCGTCCTGGTAGGAAATGCCTCTGGCCAACCTGAAAAGGTATCAGTTAATACCAATAAATATCGATACCCCCCTTTTCTTGGGAGTTCTGAAAAATCAATCTGCCATTGTTGCCCAGGCCCGTTGCCTTTCCCAATTTGACCCATTTCTGGTTTAGGGGTATTCTTGGGATTAGTCTGGAGGCAAATATCACACTGTTGAGTTACTTGTTTCACGGTGGTGTATAGATTCCTAGCTACAATCTCTCTAATCAGGTGTTTATATAGAGCTTCTGCCCCCCAATGCCTCTTCCTATGTTCTTCCCTTATCAGAGACCATGTTAGATAAGAGGGAATGATTAGTTTCCCTTGTGGGGTGAGAGCCCACCCCTCGTTATTATATGACCCTTCTAGGTCGATGATAAGCTTCTGATCTTCCTTAGTATATTTTGGCTTACCTTCTAGGGAGATTTGCCCATCAGGGACCAAGGCCCCCTCCATATTTACCTCACCTTTAGCTGCTTGTTTTGCCTCTCTGTCCGCCAGCTCATTTCCTCTTTCCAATTCTGAGTTCACTTTCTGATGTGCCTTAATGTGCATGATCGCCACTTTCTCAGGGAGTTGGACTGCCTCCAACAGTTTCATGATCTCTTCTGCGTGCTTGATATTTTTGCCCTGTGAGTTCAATACTCCCCTCTCCTTCCAGATTGCTCCATGCGCATGTACGACTCCAAAGGCATATTTTGAGTCTGTATAGATATTTACAGCTTTGCCTTGGGCCAATTCCAAGGCACGGGTCAGAGCAATTATTTCCGCCTTCTGTGCAGAGGTACTCATGGGTAAAGGCCCCGACTCTATGATTTCTTGACTGGTGGTAATGGCATATCCGGCATGTCTTTTACCGCTTAGGACGTAGCTGCTTCCATCCGTGAACCAGTTTTCCGTGTTCTCCATAGGACTGTCTCTCAGGTCTGAACGGCTGGAATATGTTGTTTCGATGGTCTCCAGGCACTCATGATGCACTGGTTCCCTTGTGTTTCCACTGAGGAAAGAGGCTGGATTGACAATATTAGCGACTATGATCTCCACATCATCCTGTTTTACCATTATAGCCTGGTATTTCAAGAATCTTTGT
The DNA here is from genome assembly GCF_028858705.1 of Grus americana. NCBI lineage: Eukaryota > Metazoa > Chordata > Aves > Gruiformes > Gruidae > Grus > Grus americana. Next base: position 86,701,800 of record NC_072853.1, on the reverse strand, counting down.
GGGGAAAGCCAGTGTCCACCTTTCGCTTCCAGTACTACAGATACTGTATGGGACACCAACACAGTCATTTTCTGGCCCAGGGTGAATTTTCGGGCTTCCTGGATGTTTAGTACTACAGCCGCGACTGCTCGCAGGCATCCAGGCCAACCTTTTGCAGTTGCATCCAATTGTTTAGAAAAGTAGGCAACTGCTCGTCGATACGGGCCCAGATCTTGTGCTAGTATTCCTAGGGCAATCCCCTGCTTCTCATGGGAAAAAAGGAAAAACGGTTTACTCACATCTGGGAGTCCCAAGGCTGGGGCCAACATGAGGGCCTTTTTTAGCAACTTGAAGGCCTGTATGGTCTCTTTATTCCATTTAAGGTGTTTTTGTTCAGTGGTTGTCAGTGCATACAGAGGTTTAACAAGCAGTCCATAGTTATAGATCCATAGTCGGCACCACCCAGTCATCCCCAGGAAGGTTCGTAACTCTTTCACTGTTTGTGGTCTCGGAGTTTGACATATTGTCTCTTTCCGGGTCTGTCCCAAAGTTCTTTGTCCAGCACTGATTTCATAGCCCAGATAAATCACCTTACGCTGCATCACTTGGGCCTTCTTCTTGGATACCCGGTATCCCTGGAGCTCTAAAAAATTTAGCAGACTAACCGTCCAGGTCATACAAGCGTCCTCTGTTTTGGTTGCAATCAGGATATCGTCCACATATTGTAACAGTTTCCCTTCCTCAGGCGGGGCTTCCCAGGACTCAAGATCTTTTGCGAGTTGGTTACCAAATATAGTAGGACTGTTTTTGAACCCTTGTGGTAACACCGTCCAAGTAAGCTGAGTTTTACACCCTCTTTTAGGATTTTCCCATTCAAATACAAATATTTTCTGGCTGGATTTATGGAGAGGGAGGCAAAAGAAGGCATCCTTCAGGTCTAAAACAGTAAACCAGGTTAGTTCAGGTGTCAATACAGTCAGCAAGGTATATGGATTTGCCACTACCGGGTAGAGGTCTTCAGTTATTTTATTTATAGCCCGTAGGTCCTGAACCACCCGGTACGACCCGTCGGGTTTACGGACAGGTAATATGGGAGTGTTAAAATCGGATTCACATTCCCTTAATAATCCTAGTTGTAAAAATTTTTCTATTACTGGTCGAATTCCCTCCCTGTCTTCCTTCCTCAGGGGGTACTGCTTGATTCTTACTGGCTGTTGTCCTTCTTTGAGTTTGACCTCCACAGGTGGAGCATTTTTTGCTTTTCCAGGCACATCAGTGGCCCAAACCTTTTGCATAACGCACATTGATCTCTGCCTAATTGAGGCAGTCCTCGTCTGGGTTTTCTTTCCTCCTCCTCCCTGATGACCGCCACCACCCTTCTTTGTCCCCATTTGTAATCTTCCTCTCTATTACTGAACACCCTCCACGCTTCATCCAGCAATACTTCCAGGTTCCTTCCTTCTGTGGGACGCAGCTTTTGGAGTTTGCGCCTAATATCTCCTGTAGACTGGCCCAAAAACAAAGAAACTAGTTGTTGCGTTCCTACCTCTGACCCAGGATCCAGCGGTGTGTTGCGGCGCATTACGTCCCTTAGTCGATCCAAGAATTCGGATGGTGACTCGGAAGGACCTTGTTTGATTGCATATAATGCCGACCAGTTTATAGTTTTGGGAATGGCCCTCTCCACTCCTTTTAAAATCCATCCCTGGTATGCCTTCAGTCTTTCCATATGCGTGGATCTGTTTGCATCCCATTTTGGATCTTGAAGGGGGAGATATTCTTTAATATCTCCTCCCGTAATTTTATAATGATCCTCAGCCAAATTCCCTGCAGTTTTTAAAATTAATTGCTTTTCCGTTTCAGTCATATATTCTAATAATAATTGTATGTCATTCCAGTCGGGGTTGTGTTGTTTTATAATAAACTGGAAATGTTTAATTACATTTACCGGATCATTCCTGTAATCCTTAGCAACCCTTTTCCATGCTTCCAAATCAGTGGTGGAGAAAGGTACCTTAATTAACATCATCCCACCGTCAGGCCCTACTGCTTCTCGGAGAGGTGCTTGCAAGACTGTTGGGGCAGACTTTTTCCTGATACGGGAGGATACAGGGCTTCCCGGGGGAGTGGAGGCTCCTTCCGAGTCCACATCCTGTTCCTGTGGTCGAGGGGGAGGCTTAAACAAATCAGTTAAATCTTGTTCTGATGCCAGGTGTATTTTATTTTTCCTAGTACATCTTTGCTCAATACTACATGCCGAGCAACACCGCCTCAGTTTACCTTTAAGTCCTTTGTTATTTTCCCGCTCTAGGGCAAGTACCATAGGGTCCTGTGGTGGCACCATTCCACAGTCCCTTTGCCACTCCGGATGGTTTCGGAGGGTGAAAAACATATCTGCATATGACACTTCATCCCATTTTCCTTCTCTCCTCAAAAACAGCATTAATTGCAACATAGTGTTGTAATCAATTGTTCCATTAAGTGGCCACCTGGCTCCATCTTCCAGCTTATAAAGCGGCCACCATTGATTGCAATATTTAATGAGGGTCTTCTTATTCTCTGTACCCCCAGTTCCAACAATATCCCTCCAGCGTGTCAATATGCAACCGAGGGGGCTTTTCCTTAAAATATCCTTGTTCTGAGAGTTACCCATCTCTCTGTTTCTTTATCCTTATTTCCTAGGTCGTTTTCTTGTTAGCTATTGTGCTTTGTTTTAATTTCCCAAAGTTCGAGCCCTAAACCACCAAAGGAGTGACTCTCTGTCCTACCACTTTGATCAGCCACACACCTTCCCCGATACTTAAGAGATTGACTAAACACTACGGCAGCCCAACCCAACTTACATATATATCACGGCATTTACAAATTTTACAAACAGTCCAGGCGCTTTGTCCGTCTCTGGCCGTGTTCCTCGCGGAATCACGGAACCGCAAATCAGGACTCCCACTCGCTTCACAGCGGCGCTGTGTCTCAAAACACACATACATACACACAACAAACTTTTAACATACAATCCTCACTCCAGTTATTATCCCTCCAGCAGCTGCAAATATTATTCAAGTAGAGAGGCCCGCTTACCCTTCTCCTGCTTCTTATACAGTCATTAGCAGGTCCGTCCTGGCTCCCAATATTGGGATGCAGCGGTAACCTCGGATTCACTCGATCTACTCCCAAGATCGCTAGCGGCCGCTCTATTGGTCAGCGAATCCCCCTTTTCCTTAATGTACAGGGTACCCTCCTCCCATACGGGGACTATGCCGTACGCCAGACATCTCTGCGTGATTTACCAGCAGCCCCGGCCAAGCGCGGGCGTCCCCAGCGACTTACTGGCCCCCTTACTAAACATACCGTTTATCTGCAACTTCAGGAGGTTGTTGTCTACTCCCGTGGTGAGCGGCTGGAAGTGGAGGCTCCTCCGAGAAAAGTGCTCGGGGCGCGCCTAGGAGCGTCCGCTCCGCAGTCGATCCCGCAGCCGAGCAGAGTGTCTCCTGGCTGGCTCGCCAAAATGACGCGCGGAAAACAGACTCCACAACCTGTGAAGTTGTAAAGTAGGTATGTTTATTCAGCACTGGGCAGCACGGGGGGTCGTCCCACCAAAATCGTGCGCGCCTTGCAGCAATTCCCTTTGAGTTTTATACGATAGAATGTTACATATTCAAAAAGCACCTATACATATTCATGATCTTTCCGCGGAAAGGTGGTCTTATTACAATGAGTTCATTTCCATTGTCTCCGCCTTTAACTCCTCTCAGCTGCACACGCGCACTGCCTCTTGGTGGTCGTGGGCCGGGGTCTCAGGGATGAAGGCTGTATGTCTTCCTCACTGTGCACTTTTCACCTTCACCACAAAACTTACTCAGACCGGTTCCTAATTAGCAGAGAATCCTCCGTGTTCATTCCATTCTGATTTACTACCTCCTTATCTTGTGATTGGTTACAAAAATGCAAGCAGAGTGAAGGGTCATCTTGACCCTTCCTTACGCTAGTTCTTGTTAAAACATCTTACGTAAGGGTTAAGATTACTAGATATGTGGCTTAAGCTAGTTAATGATCCTGCCATTTCCTTTAAGTGTTAGTTCTCTCTATCAAAGCATTCATGTAGGTTCAGTTCCAGAAGTTTCTTTGTGTATTACAACAGCAGTAAATCCCACAAAATACTTTCCATTTTAACTGTTTTGCAGCAGAAAAAAAAAAAAGATAACCGTAGCTAAACCTTCATAATGTCCTTTCAACATAGTGAGGGTGAGTCTTTAATACAGACGAGAGCATAAATTATTAACACAAGACAACTTGGTAGGTATGGAGAAGAAAACATTTGATTTTGTTCTGTTCTAAATAATGTTAAATGTGCTGGATTTATACTTACATAAAAGAAATGTCTATCTGTGCTGAGATGTCCTTGCCATAACTTTAAAATGTCACCGATACCATATCTTCTCACACAACAGCCACTCTACCTGACTCAGGAACACTCAACAGAATACTATAAATTATGATAGATTCTTACTATGACCATGAGATCATTTTTGAGGGAAAAATCTCAGGCTGATAGCTCAGAATACATACCGTCTGCAATCAGATTAGTCATACTGAAGCGCTATTGTAAAGCAAAGGAAAATAGGTTAGAGTACCTAATTAAATGTAAAAGTTTGCACGTTTAGATTTGGCTTGTGTTGTATGCTACTTTTCAGGTAGTACTTTCTTTTTCTTTGTCAGCTTAAAGGACTGTAGCTGAAACAAGCCAAACTTTTTTCTGCTAGGCAATGCTATAGGGGATCGGTAGCTAAGAAACAGTTGCATGTGTGTATCCTTATAATAGTTTTCTGTGTTCGTGAATAGGGGTACATCCTTCATCTGCGGTTCGACTGAGGCCAAGCAGGAGATAATGAAAAACTGCACAATCTCTGGGGGAGGGAGTTATTGATAAATCTGAGCAACTGGTATATAAAATGGCATGGGAAATCTGGGAAATCCATCAATATCTGTTTTGGCCCAGATCACAGACTCTTCTAGGCTGCTGCTTTTTAAGTCATAAATTTTATAGACTACTTTATAAGAAGAAAATGCTATTTCTTCCTGATTCAGGAAGAGGATAAACCAGGCAGTTTTAACAGGTGAAACATTATTTGAAAATCTTAGTAAGAAACATGAAAATTATATGAGACAATCGAATCTACTTCCTAAAATAGAAAATTACTGTTTCTTCCATTTACCTAAGTTTGTATATTTAAATATTACTCGAACTGTGCAACATACTTAACATTCTTTTTTCTCCTGTTTTGTCATTGTTCATGTGCAAATTCTGTTAATGGACTTCCATAACAAAAGGTCCATTAAAGCATGGATTCTTGCAGAGAAAAAAGTGATTTTTTTTTGCCTGTCAAATTCGCTAACGAAAAATTTTCATGATGGTGTAGTCAGATCCACATCACTCTCTGATGGAAGTAGCGAAGTCTATTAATCCAATTTAATTTTCATTGCCACGCACAAGTTCTGCCTTTCCAAAATGTTTATTATTAGTTATAATATTTGTTCATAGAATGAAAATGGCTAATATTTTTTGCATGTGATCCAAGTTGGACAGAAAACACAGGGTTTTTTCCATGCAAACCTGCACTGAAAATATTTGCTTAAGTGACACAGTAAGTATCCCATTGGACGAATACTCTACTGTTTTAATTTATATCTGTGAAGAAACATTTGATAAGTAATGTTAAGTGGTGCCATGTCTACAATTTGCTATACACTCTTGGAAACGTTGTATCATCACCTAAGATATGAAAAGACTAAATGGGAAGAGCAAAATTAGCTACACAATAAAGATTTGCAAGTGATCAGGCAACTGAGTTATAAAAAAAGAAAAAAATCCAATTTTTTAATAGGTACTAGAATGGACTTTATACTAGCAAAATAACTTCTTTAGTTCAGTGAGGGCATATGTCATCACATACGTAATATTCTGACATAGCGATAGTACTTTCTCTGTTGCTCACAAGTGATCCTCTTTCATGAAAGCAAAATCTGAATTCTTCCTTAAATGAGAATTGTTGAAACAAGCCAGAATACTAATGAACCTTTAAAGCACAAAAACCTTATTGTATTATCTTGCTAGGTGATTTTTATCATGTTATAATGTTTTATCAGGTTAGGCAGTTTTATTCCCCAAAATACAGGCACTTGAAGGAAGGCGCTCTGGTGGCAAACAGTATAACATAGTGCTGCCCTCTTGCCAGATTAGTGGGAAGATATTTTTAAAATGTAGACTTGGGGAAAAAATAGAAATAGAAAACTAAGCCTTTTCCATAGTGCAAATTATTTGTTAATAGTTATCTATTTATAAAGAATGCAGACAACATCTTTCCTCAGAAAGATGGTAAGCTTGATAAAAACCGAACTGCCTCAATTTCTGTATCAGTGCTTGGATTCCCAGAGAACTCTGTGCTCCTCCAGAAGTCAAGACTTACTACCGCTACTCCTATAATATCCTTGCTTTCTCATGTGAGATGCACACAGCTTCCCAAACAGCGCTCTTGAGCATTATTTTCTGCAATCAGTCCCTCGGAAAACCTTTTAGACCATGTAGGTTGGCTGTACTCAGGGTGTACTCATGATCTGGTACAACAGTACCCTGCACTGCAGAAACATCTTCAAGGTGACCAGGCTTCTTGTGGAAAAGTTGCTGATCCTGCAAGGGGGATTAACAGAACCAAGCCAGCTGTCTCTCTGCTGACTGAATCCTTTTGACAAGACAGAATGTAAAACTATGAGCAAAGGAAACACATAGTCGCCATCAAAAATAGAAATCTTCAATGGCAATCGTTAACTCTCCTAATTAACAGTATATTTGGACAATTAGGTAATAATGTATTTAGAAAGATAATCACACATAAATCTCCAGCAGCTTCTGTGTATAATGTAAACTGAGACTGTATGCAGCCCCACTAGGCAAAAAAAAAAAAAAAAAAAAAATTAAATTGCCCCAATACTTCCAGTAGTATCAAGTAGACACGTGATAACAATCTTTCCAGATGCACAGTTCCAGAGAGTGCTCCATAATTAATTCCAGGCAAAATCAGCCAGAGTAGTTTAAATAGTTTACACAGATATTTTGAGCACTTGGATGAACTGCCTTGTCATCAGGATAGCAGACGTGCTAGCTTCCATGTCATGCTGGTGGTATACAATGCAGAAAGACACCAAAAGGAAACCAGGATGACGTCCTCAGATGTCACTAAACTGAAGGCCTAACATATATTGCACCTCCCAGTATATGAAATAAAGTTTCTGCAACACTGTGGCCCATAGTTAAACCTTGTTATTTGGGAGATTATATTTAAAAAAATGTTGGTTTACAGGAAGAAATAAAACAAGTGGGTAACATGAGAAGATTTGTTGCTGATGGTAATGTATACATTGGTCATGAAAAAAAAAATCAGAATACTTGAGTTCTATTGTTTAGGATGTTCTACTCTGTTACTCTTAATAATAAATCATTTAATATCTCTGCCTCCATTTCTTACCTGGAAAATGAGGATTACAGCAATGTCCTTTGAACTTCTGATATATCTGTTTGAAAAAGGTCCTTAAATGCAGAATTATTATGCATAGAGAGAACAAGGTGTGTGTTTCTCTTAGGATAAAAGGCAAAGTAGGACTGTGAAGGTATTTGTTTGGATCTTTTTCTTTTCATAATCTGTTATTGAACTTCTCCCACTGCCATGTACACGGACTCCAGAGGATATGTACAGAAATCTGGAATATTTGATAAAGATCTGTACGTCCTTGGGAAGACTATGGCTGCATTAAAATTCTGGTGTCTCCCTTGAAGCTATTATCTATATTGTTTCTCTTTGGAACAGTGCATGGGCAACTGCCTACATTATCTTTCCGTGAGAAACTGTATGTCTCTCCTCTGCCTTATCCAGGCTGACATTCTTATCTTTCACGTTGTAAAGGATGATAATGTGAGAACAGGATGTGAGGTGATGAAATATACTCAACTTCTGGAAAGGGCTTTCTGCCAGCATCTAAGTTGGCTAAGGCATGATGTGATTCATCAAGCAGTAATTTGAGTGTGGATTGGATTAGGAATGATTTCTTAAGTGATAAATTGGGCTGACTAAATGGACGTCTCCTATGAGAGCTCTTTTCATTGTTCTGAATAGAATAGAATGTTGTGAACTCCTTTGATTTGATTGAAAATTTGGTGGTCTTCCTAGATAGCAGCTCCTAGAGTTGTACATTTTCATGTAAAACTCAAGGTTTTTCTTATCTACTGCTCTGTACTTAAAAGTTTATATGTATTACTTAGATCATATTTATAATCATCTTTTTTTCTTGATGATGAAATATAATGGAATGAGACATTTGGACAAACTACTGAGATACCAAAGGAAAGAATTTGGAAACATGATAATTTGGATTTTATCTTTATTTGTATACTTTTCTAAGAAAATAAAATGTTATTCTCTCTTAATGCCTATAAAAGCCTCAGGAGCGCAGCACATGTTTCATTCAGAAACATTAAGTTGCTTTAGGGGTCACTAGCCAAGTGTAAAGTTTGAATATTACTTGGCTAGTCCTGTTTAGATAATTTTAACTCAGCCCAAAGGAAACCTGGAATGTGAAAGTATTCTTAAAATACATTAATTTCTATATGTGAGCATCTAATCATGGAAAGTATTTTAATGGTATTTGACAATTTAGTTTTGTGGTTTTGTTACTTTATTTCTATTCAATATTTTACATAACAAATATTTAAATTTATTTTTCTTCCCTTACTAAGCTGCCTTACTTACTTAATATAACCATTATCTCTTCTGACTAATTAGTCTGAACAAGGAACTGCTTTCCAACAAATAAAGGGAAAGATAAAAGGCCATAGAAATAGCAAAGAAAACTACACAACATTCTCTCAGTTTATCAACATACTGATATTTTCAATGACCTTTCTTCACTCCTTTAAGTAGGAATGGGTTTTGGAGAAAGAAACTGAAACCTTTTGTTATCTCATGTTGTATTACACACTTTCATAAAGTACAGAAGTGAGTTGTACTGTCATCTAGTCTGACATAGATGGTAGTGACATTCTCTTTCCTGTGTTTTAGAACTATTATATATCTCAAGTAAAATTTAGACAAATTTAGAAATATGTTCTATTACTGACAATGAAGAATACACCCTTGTGAGAAATATTTTGATTTTATATTTAGACCTATTTTCTCTCTTTCTCCTCTTGTATTGCAGTGCATACGTACATATATTACGTACTTAAATGAAAGTGAGTAAGGCAACTGACATTTCATAAAACAAAAGAAAGGGGATAATAGCTATTGTCACCACCCTAAAGGAGTAATATATACTGAGTAGCCTAGATTTCTTCGCAGAATTATTTTCAGTCTAGTATAGATGAACATGATGACCTCTGGTTCTTTACACCTGGTTCCCTTACTTCAGATCAATTGCTTCCACAGGCCTAGCTTGTTGCACCTCTATGTTTTCGCTCTAAATGTTTTCCTCAGGAAATTAGCATAACAGAAATCTTCATATCACATAAAAACAAGTTTGGAAAATAGTTAATTTTCTATTGTCAGCTTCAGAAATAAAAGGTAAGTATAGAAGAATGAATGTCATTTTATTTGCTAAAGCCACTTAACACTATTAGTTACACGTGTTCAAAAAAACCCCAAAACAACAACAACAAAAACCCCCAAAACACCCAAACCAAAACAAAATATGCAGGTTAAGTATAGATTGCACAAATTAATCATACAGATCTATAGTAGCATCTGTGCACTTTGATTCAGAGTGACCTTTACTGTCTTTATACAATACACTGATATTAATTCAAGAGCTCACATATGGTAAGAAAATGCACAGCACTCAACAAAAACATGGACAAATACCTACAATAGGATGAATTCCTATCTACTTAAAACATACCAAGGAAAAAGGATTTGAGCTTTTTTCTTAACATTAAGAAGCTTTAAATGTAGGAAGGTTTTAAAGTATTGTTTAAATTACTTTTTACTTAAATTATCTTCAACTTTTACAAAAAATTCAGATTATCTGAACACCAGTATTTTATGTCAACTTTGACAATACATTGTCAAAATGGGTGCTTTAGTACTAGCCTGATTTTACTTCTTTTCTCCAACCTCTTTTTTTTCCCCAACCATTTTTGTTTTTTCCCAAATCCTCTAAAAAGTGACTAACTTAAATTGACACATGTTCTTTTTAGGATAATCAAAGTCTACCTTATTCATGTAGTATACAGTATACTTTTGTTGGGCTACACGGCACATAACTGTTGGTTGTTCATGATTGCCTAGCTATTATCTAAATTAGACTTACGACTAGCACTACAGTGTGTCAACAAGACATTTTTTTCTGAGCGTTGGCTGACTAGTATCTATAATGTGAAAAGACTTTGGTATGTCCTGGGAAATGGTAACTAATAACTAAATCTTTGAATCGCTGAACATCTCATGCTTTATTCAGAGTTGGGAGACTACAATGTATGTTTTTCTCTATGTTAAGCATTGACTTCCCAGGGAAAAACAGCAGTTTGTCTTACATTTTCTTTACATCCTCCAAGCATTCTTCCAGGCCACAGTAATCGATGGATCTGTGACAGTTGCTTGGTGTTTGAGGCTATCACACATGGGTGATGGGCCTGATTTTTCTATGAATTTCCATGGACTGGTAAAGACCAGTGTGTCCAACACTGGAAACATCTCCAGCGGTGGTATGCAGTTTTTTGCATTTGTGATCATTGTCTTAATAACTTATTTTCACTAGAAGATAATCAAGATCCTAGGTGGTTTGGTTTTTTTTTTTTTTTTTTTGGAGAGCAGGACACTTGGGTGAATATGGAAAGAAATGTAGTTTTTAAATCTGAAATGAAACTATTTATATATCTGTGATATTATATTCTAAATTAAATTTTTTAAAGCCTGTAACACCGCTTTGCATTCAGCAGCACGCAACACTTCTGCAGACTCAGTTGCAAAATATATCTGCAGTGTGAATTGGTAATGGGGCATTCAATCAGCCTAAACCAAATTCTTTCCACACAGAATATATTATAAGGTGGAAAAAAATTCTGAAGTCTAATTTCAGCTATAGCTTTTTGCTTCAAATCTGTTTTGAACTATGCTTACCACAACAGTTTATGTACTGGCTTATGTAGTTGGTAAAGATAACTGGAAATGCCTAGCACTTTTACAGAATTTATTAATACAGAGGGGAAAAAAAAAAAATCAAATTCCACTTCTTGATTTGAGAGGTCACTTGAGGATAATCATGCCAATGTTTGAGGTCTATTTATTTAGTACTAATGACACTCTGTAGATTTGCAATTATTGTAAGACATATTTTGCAGGTTACTGAGCATGACTGTTTTTTATATTAAAGGAACAATATGCAGATGCATTAGTCACTGGAGAATATTCTATAAAATTCTGCAATATAACTGTCTTTTGTCTGAGGCAGGATACTATTTAATCACTCAGATTCCTCTTAAACACACAGGAAAACTTGACCTATCCTACACATTTAGTGTAACATTTATGCATTGATATTTCAGCTGAAAAATCAGCCATATCATTCCTAGTTAAATTTTTAATCTAGAAAGATTCCTATCTGTATACAGCTTTGAAATTGTGTAGAGAAAAGTGTTCAACTATTGTACTGTGAAGTTATTTTCACAGTGAGCAACCAAATAATGATGGTATGTGAACAACATAATACACATAGCAATTTTACTTTTAAAGTATTTTTATTGTGGATTTGCTGTATGTTGCAGTTTCCCTCATTCCCTCCCATCTCCAAAAATGTATAAATCTAGGACAGACTAGTAGTATACTTCACAGTGAAAATATAAGGTAGGGCAGTCTGGTGGTTATATTTATACCAGCTAGCTCAGTGGTCATTCCCTTTCTCTGGATATGAAAGGTCCGTTCCATCTTCTGACTGAAGAGACCTGATGCCGTGACTATGTCTGAACTGAACCGACTATAACATAACAAGTTATCACCACTCTACTACATTTGCCTTTCCTTTCATTACAAAGGCATGAAAAAACTCCACTCCCTCTGTAGAGGATTGTATGAAATATTTGTTGTAGCTCAGACTAAATGACTTGCTTACCCTCACAAATATTTTTCATGCTGTCTTTGTAAAAAACCTGAAAATAAAAATAAATCAATATTAATGTATAGTCATTCTTGATGTTTAAAAAACATTTTTTAAGAAAAAAAAAGTTTCTTCTGTGAATTCTCAAAATGTAGATAAGTTAAAATGCTGAAAGTATAAATGTCTGCTGAGGGATTTAATGAATTTGTGTTCAAATTAGGTACAGTTGGAGATGTGATGCATGATGCAGGAAACGAGATCCTCCAAAACTATATTAATGAAAGATCTGAGCAGCTATTTACACTGGAAAATGAGCTAGAAAGAAAGGAAATACATATAAAAAACCAAACAAACAAGCAAAAAAAACCCCTCAAGATTTGATATGTGTGAATGACGTGGATCTTTATATTTTTCTTTGAATTTGCAGAGCTTTGCAATACCCAATCCAGAAGAGGAAATACTTAAATCTCCAAACTAAATGTAGTTATTTAGTACTAAATTATACTCTAAGTTGAAAAGCAAGCTTTAAACAACTGAAGGTTTGTACTGTTTGTACTATTTTACTTTTTTTTTTGTCAGCGTAGGCTCCAGTGCTTTAAACATAAGTGTGACCTCTCTTCCCTCAGACAGTATGATAACGATTCTCGTGTGTGTGTACGTTTGTGTGTTACTGTGTGCTAATATCTCTCAAGCATGTAAGCTCTACACAGCAACACACTGGTGTAGAACAAAACTGGCAATTGCAGGGGCTGGCTTTGTGCTCCTGTTGCTGTTTCCATCACATTTGCATCCCCCCATCCGGCATGAGTACAAGCCATCTTCCCTTTCCTTGGCATTAGCAGCAGCCTGCACGCCTCTCCTTCGTGCAACAGGGGAAGAGGTGCGAGGGGAGAAAGCGGCAGGACGCCGCAGAAGTTCAGAGGTACAGCCAGCGTCTAGGAGGACTGGACTAGTCGCTGCTCCCTTCTCACAGCAGCAGCAACGTGCTGCCATTGCCAAGCTATGAGTAGCTACTAAGTAAACAGGTATTCCTCATCTCTTCCAGGGAAAAGGCAGCAGGCCAGATGGTGGTAATGGGTCTCCGGGGTGTCATTTGAACTGCGCAGGACTAAACTGTGTCTTATTAATCAGTTTGATTTTTCCTTGTTATCAGAATGCATTTGTCCCCTGCAGAACACTTTAACTTCCAGATAGCATGGTTTATGTATTATTTGGTATGCTACTACAAGAGGCTGTTTAAGCTGCACAGTTAGAAACTCAGAATTCAAAGCAATTCCAACTGCACCCTTAATTCAGTTAAGCACAAGTGCCTTTATTTGTCAAAGGAGCTGTAGGGTGCAAAAGGCCGAAGACAAGATGACGACATGTGAATGCTGTCTTTAAGAAATGGCTCCTTTCTTGTTACTGCTGCAGAGGAAGTACTGCAGACACTCAGAAAAACAACAAACAAAACACCCCCCCCCAAAAACGTTACTGTATATAAAGGGACTGAATGACCAGTGTTGAAGAAGGACATCATTCAAACTTTATCCTTTCTGTTCAGTGTATTATCTATCCATTGAAAGAAGCAGAGATTCCACAGAAAATTTGATTGTGTCACTTAAAAACTTGTCCCATGGTTTGCCAGCATGTAAGAAGCTTAACTGAGCGCAGATAGAATTGACTTGGGTATTGCTAACTTTTGAAGGCTTTGTTTTGCAAGCTATGACAGTGTCTTGCTATGGAAAGCAAATATTTCTATTTTATTATTAACTGATCTTTGAACTATTTTCGTGACTGCCTTGCAACACAAAAGGATTTTATGAGGGTAAGGACCATTGTCTTGCGAACATTTTAAGTGCATAGAGCATACACAAATGAAAGTTGGAGGGAACTTTGTAAAACAAGCAGGCTATATATGATGTTTATCATAACAGAGAAAAAGAGCAAACCTTTTTATTTTTCCTTGATACACTGAATCTGCTATTCTAGTATGAAAGCAATTTTTCCTGACCATATATTTCAATTCTATTAATTATGATAAATCTTCACATGTATTAGAATTAATAAGTGTTATACAATTTATACAAAACAAATGAACAGAGCACACCACTTCCCATAGTGAGAAATCCTAGTATGGCCCAATAAGCAAATAATTCAGCTTCATTAACCTGAAATGTCTGAGAAAGCTAATTTTTTTTAATCATTCTCAAATTACAAATTACTCAGAATTTGTCTGCAAGACATAAGACTATTTCAGAAATACTATTTTGGTAATTTACACATGTGAATGGTATTCCCCATAATGATATTCACATTTCAAATGATGAGTATAGGTTTCTTGTCAGCCATGTATTAGACAGTGTCAGAATCTATGCTGTCATATGAAATACAGGTATTAATGTGCTAGTTAGATAAGTACTTCTGTATATGTATGTGTGTACTTGAAACGAAAATGAAGAATCAATTCAAGGTTTTACTTCTGTAAGTAATCACAAATAGATATTAATTCCTACTTGAGATTTAATAATTTTATAAGGCCTACTTGTTAGTTTTATGTTTTCTTTTTTAGCAAGGCCAGTAATAGTCAATATGTATTCAGAAAGACATCTCTCTTATTTTATCACAGTATTTATAATATATAAATTGATGGTGCTGGATAACACAACAATCACATAAATTACTCAGGTCTATGCTGAGCTTCAGTTAAAAAGAAAAAAATATTCAAATATATCTCTCTCACACTTCCACATCCATGCCCAAGTTATCACGATCTTGTATTTTCGGTGGCCAACAGGAAGCTGACTTTTCAGCAACCTCCTCTTGGAGCACAGGTGCAAATGTTCTATGCTCATGAACTTACAAGAAAGTCTGGCTATTGTGGATGATTTAAGAGTACACTGACAAGTCAAATAATAAAAGTAGTATGAAATAGAGAAACTAAATATAAACTGGGCCAAAACCCTAACATTAGTTCAATAATTTCTTAATCCAGAATTTGAGTGTTTGTGAAGTTAATATATATCTGGACTGAACTTGGACTCTCACAAAAAAATGTTACATTATAATACATGCCCTGTTTCCTTTTTTAGTAGCATTTGTCCTCACGAAAGTGCATATCTCACAGCCTGGAAATGTAAACATGAACTCACTTAACTCATTTGAAAACTAGGACACCTGCATGCTGCTGCTATCCATAAAAAACAAAGTTGTTGTTATTTACTCTAATTCCCACTAGTGTTAATGTTATCCTGGTTAAATATCTTCACCAAAAGCTAGTCAACAAGCTTTTATTAGAAATTTTCACCGTCTTCCAAATATTCAAATGCTTACTTATCTCAGTAAGTTCCCATACAAAAAAAAAAATCAGAAATTCACCTCCAGTAAAAGACATTATTGCCAGTCTGTAGGATAAAGGTCAGTTGTTTAACTGAAGAAACAAATTAGTTACTCTCTCCTCTTTTCATACCGTTCAATATGTAATAGAAGAGTATACGAATTAAGTTTCCATACTATCTGTGCTAAAACTATTTCACAAGTCTGACAGCTATTATTTTAGGCTTTTTGTGAATATGGCAAGACATTACTGCATTAGCTTACTACTGTGCATAAAAGATGACTCAGACATAAAGGCTGAAATTCTAAGTGTGGTAAAATCTAGTGAAATCTTAACTTCTTGCACATGAGAACTGCTGTACCTCCAGAGGAAAAAAAAAATTCTCAAACATGAAATGCTAATACATGGAAAACGGAACCACTCACTTTTTACATCTATTAAATGGAAAAAGTAACACGCAGTTTTCTCCCAAGACCTTTGTCTTGGATCACTTCTACTATATATCCAAGGGTCATTTATCATTGCAGCCGAGCATTCTGAAAATGTGCAATGTAATTTGAGACAAAATGACAACCAGTGCAGTTGAGTGTTTTTTACTGGGCTTTTCTAATTTTTGTAGAATGCCCTAAAGAGATGGAGAAGGAAGTGTCAATTATTTTTTTTTTTAAAAAAAGAGGAAAAATTAAATAACACTTCCATGCCTCTCTAACAAGCCAGAGAAGATGCCAGGTCTTCCAGTAGCAGGGTACTTCATAGAATAAAAAACCCGAGGGCAACAAGAGTGGTGTTCTTGTAGGAAAATGCTAAATGGAGACTTGTTTTTACTCTGTACATAAAGAATATGAATAGGAAGTATTTAATTAGTTCTCTTATCTAAAATTTTATTTACAAATAATTATGTCAACTATGGTTAAACCCTTCCTGCACTTCTTGCCTAACATAATTTTTCAGTAACAAATACCAACATAAGAAAGTTCTGATGGGCTGGAGCTCCTTCAGGTTACCTTAAAATCAAGGGATACCTTGAAAATGTCAAGGAGGGACCTGTAGGGGTTTTTTTTAATCTGTAAGAGCAAGCAGCGGTAGAACATTTTTCATCTCTTTTTCCCTACTCTTGGCACCAGACACTAGTCATTTACTCATGGGTGTACTGACATCTTGATCCTGCCCACAAATTCTTGACTAGTTATTCATATTCTGCAAAGATTGTATTCTTGTGCTCTAATTTTCTATGGAAACAGTGTCAGATAACTAGTGTACTTGAGCATGTTTCACCCCCAGCTTGTTGGACAAAATTACTTTGGGGCAAGGCAGGTATGCTCTTTCTATAATATGTATTATACAGGATAAATATGGCCTTCTTGGGCTAAGTATCTGGATATCATTAGAAGAAAATATCAAGGAATTTTACCCATTACAATATTTATTTAAGAGTTCCCAATTTACAATTAAGAAGGGCATGAATCTTTACAAGCATAAGAGTTAGACACTCATTTACATCTGAGTCTGGCTAGAAAGGAAATTTCAGATGTACCTTTGGGTGTGCTTCCAACACAAACTCTGTAGTGAAACTCCTCTTTCTTGTAAATTTCTGGTCTGTGCATTAGGTCTGTTACAACCTGATGAGTTTAAAAAAAAAAAGTTTTATTTGTGTAAAGGTGCAAGGAGCTGGTTTGGGGTTTGGGTTTGGGTTTTGTTTTTTTTTTTTTTTCAATTTCTTTTAAAATCTCCTAAGTATCATCAAAAAACTTTATCATAATAGTAGATGAACATGCCTCATTCATTAAGAGTTTTGAAAGATACTGTCAATAGAAGTTCAAATTTTAGAAACCATTGCTAATTCAGTGGGTTGCTGCTATACTGTTTTCTGTTAAAACATTTCATATAAATGTAATTACAAAACACTTGATTATTTAAATTGTGAATCATCTCCTCCACAAACAGTTAACAGAGCTTCACTCAGTACTGCATTGTGTCATTAATGAAAGAGCCCACTGTTTTATATATCCTGCTGCCTAACACAGTTTTCTCTTTGTCTTTGCCTTAGATTAATTTCAAAACTCAGTTGAAAAGTTTTTTGTCCCTGGCCAGGACCTCTGAATATTAGGGGACTAAAAACTAAATGAAACTTTTTTTTTTTTTTAATTAAATGTTGTGGGTGGATCTGTCTTAAAAGAGAAAAACATTAATCAGTATTTCAGCAAAGGTAGTGTCAAAGCATTAATATTGACAGAGTTGCAAGTGTGCTAATAGACAATTTTGGAGAAAAAGATTTCAACTGTGTGCATTCTATATTGACAGTCAGCACTGGATACATATGAAAGAACCTAACCAAAATAGGTAGACGCATGGGAATTGTCTGAATATGTATTGCCTGTTCCATAGAAGTACCAGTAGTTTCAGAGGTTTCATCATAAAAACGTCATTAATGTAATTAAAGGACCTTGAGGTGGAAAAAATCCTGAAATGTAATGCATGGAAAATAATCACTACAAAAGTAGGAAAAACAACTGCAGTTTGAAACTGCTTTTAACTTCAGTTCTTGAAGTGTGGGGAAAAGCGTCAGACTACTGAGAATTGAACTTTCTGGGCTGTTAAGAGGGAAACATGGCCTGAAACCAAGTGCAGCCTCGTCAGATGGGACAGAAATGTGACGAGAACTGAAAGTATCTACGAGGTGAACCAAGAGGAAGTTGTTTTTTTCAGAACTGTGGAAACTTAAAGGTAAGATAGAAAAAGGATACAAAATGTGTGAGAAGATTTATTTTCTTTCACTGAATGACATGAGGAAGGGTTTGTGATTTAAAAGAAATGGGAAGGAAAAAGGGGTAATAAGAAGGAAATCACAAGGGAAATATTGAGAGACAATGGAGGTAGCAGTATTTTAGAGGGAGGGAAGCATTTAAAAAGGAGAAGGAAGTTAATTTCTTCATGCTGGAAGCAGAAAAACTAACTTACCGATAAAGACATTTAATATCTTTGTGGAGGGGATGAGGACTGATAACACTTTGGAAGATAGAAATTTGACTTTGTAACTCTCTAAAAATAAAATGTCACTAGCATACTCAAAAATTATTAGAACCTGACATGCATAAGTTCCTTCAGTGTTCACGTAATTCCTTAACATTTTCAACTTTTTGAGAAAAAAAAGAAAAAAAGAAAAAAAACCATTGATCCTTTAACTTTTCTCCTTTAACATTCAGTAAGGTAGTTGGGCAGCAAAATCAATATTACCAATGTTACTGTGACATTTGATTAAGTAAAGTCTTGTCTGACTTATCATGAGAAAATTCTGGATTCTTGTTGCCAGAAATTAGTTAATTCTCATCTAATTTGATTACTTTTGCAAATTCAACTTGCATTTTAATTATGAGTAGTGTTTCAGAAGGTAAACACTTCCTAGATTGTCAGAACCATTGAGATTTCTATAGTTAAGTCATCTTATTTTCACAGTGTGTGTTTGAGAGCTGGGTCTTTTTTACTTTTTTCCTTTTCCTTTCACATGTGGAACATATTGTGTGATGTAAAATCTGATTTCTATTAGGGTTTGAAGGCCAAACAGATTAGATAGTGACATTGCAGTTCTAGTTTGTTATTTTTCTGCTATGAAATAACATTGAGAAACCTAGCTTTATTTTCAGGCTTCCTTTCCATGGCATAATCACAGTTGTCATGTTATCTTGTCTAGCTACCAGTTACCTTATCTAACCACTTAAAATATGCTTTTTGTGTTTTCAATTTTATTTTTGGAGTGGGGTGTTTGCATTTTTTTTTTTTGCAAGCTACAATCAAAACATTATATTCTACTCTTAATTATAAATGGTTGTCTTTTAACTAAGAACAGATAAAGGTATTGTATTTGGTCTCTGCATAGTTCTTCCAGAAATCAACACAATAGCTCTTATTTTGGAAAGAAGTGCCTAAGAGAAACATTCACATGGGAAGGTGTGTGTCATCTTCTGAAAATTCATTTAGTTGCTAAAAAAGACTTGGTTTTCATTTTGGTCGGACTCTTACTCTTAAGATGTCACTGAATTACATGTTCCTAAACAATGATCTACCACAGAAAACTGTGATGTAGAAGTGCACTTAAGTGTCTCTTGTAAATGGAAACACTGTCAATCAAGCTAGCAAAACTGCTGGGAAAAATCAAAAGCTGTGCTGAAGCAATTTGAGTCAAAAGTTCATAAGGAATCTCAAATATATCTAGAAAACAGACTAGGAAGAAGCTAAAGATCTTTCCTCCAGGGCTGCTAAGCTTTTGAGTTTCTTGAAATGTCACTGATCTTGAGACCAGTAATGCATTTATTATTATTTTAGTATATCCCATTTTACACAAAAATAAGCTTAGGGATGTAGAATCTATCATATACATTCCCTACTGATAATTCAGTGTGAGTTTTACATCTACAAACAAGAGAAGAATTTTGGGTTCTTTAAAAATGTCAGAGGTACTAGACATTGTTCCCAAACCCTGAGTTTGCCAGAGGTCAGAAGCATGCTGACCGCCCAATGATTCATTTCATATAATTATTTCTAGTGTTATTAACTGCTCCAAGCAGGCATTCCAAAACCTATCTGTATAACTATCAAATAAATATGTTGACCCGAGACTTGTTTGTTTACAGGTTGCCTAGAGGTCTACAAGTCCCATCTGTGCTCACAGTAGGTCCACACTAGATCAGGTTGCACAGAGCCTCAGCTACACGGGCTTTAAGGGAAGGAAACTTCAGAGCTGGGCTTACTGACAACGTGTTGGTAGCGGGGCCTGCAGGCGCCGCCCCTGTGTGGAGCGGCCGGGGCTGCCCGGTGCCGGACACAGCCGGTTCCAGCCGGCTCCAAGGGCCCCACCGCAGGGCACAGCTGAGCCCCTCAGCCACGGGCGGGCGCCTCGGGGAAAGCCTGGGTAAGAAAGGGCAAAGCGCTGCCCGGCAGCCAGGGCTGAGGGAAACGGGGTGAGAAACAGCCCTGCGAGCCCCGAGGGGAGAGCGGGAGGAGGGCAGGAGGGGCTCCAGGCGCCCCCGCTGAGGTGCCCCTGCGGCCCCGGGAGAGACCCCGGGTGGGGCGGGTGTTTCCTTGCAGCCCGTGGGAAGGCCCTAGGCTGGAGCAGGGAGAAGTGTGAGGAGGAAGGAACGGCAGAGAGGAGCTGATACGGGATAACCACAGCCCCCCATTCCCCATGTCCCTGCACCGCTTGGAGGGGAAGAGGTAGAGGAGTTAGGGATGAAGCAGTGAAGGTAAGCCTGGGCGAAAAAAGGAGGAGTGAACAAAGGTGGTATGTGAATTTTTGGTTTGGTTTCTCACTACTCAAATCTATTTTAATCGGTAATTATTTACATTAATTTTCCCCCTGTGATGGTAATTGGTAAGTGATGTCCTTGTCTTTATCTCAACACATGGGCCTTTTCATCCTTTTTTCTCCCCGTCCTGTTGAAAAGGGAGTGAGAGAGTGGCTGGGTGGGCATCTGGCTGTTAGTTACAGTGAACTCACCACATCTCCCTTCAGGGTAGATGTAGATAGCAATTAAATCCCCCTTAAACTTCCTCTTCTTAAGGCCAAGAAGCCTTTTCCCCACACGTGGCCCTCTACTGGAATCTTTCCAGTGTGTTTTCTCTCTTGTACTGGGGAGTCTGAAACTGGATACAGTTTCCAGATGTGGTTTGGTAAGTGGCTGTTGTTACTGAATTGGGACATCCATTTCTGTTAATGTTATATCTCTGCTAAGTTTAAAAGCTAACATCATTTATTTGAAAGACTTTTGCATTTGAATGTTCTCTATCACAGAAAATGGAGATGGAGAAAATTCAAAATAGCACTTACATTTGGGTAGACAAACAGTATAAAGACGTGGAATAAGAAATTCATAAATTATGAAGGTCACAAGTGACCACTGTGATCAGATAATAGCATTGAGGAACTTAATTTCTGTCTTTAGACTTTAATAAACCTTAGACTGTTAAACTACATTTTTAAAAGGCATCCAAAGTGAATACAAAAATTGAAGAGGTATAAGGATCTTACCAATGTCTTTGGTAGATTTTGCATTGCCTAACTAAATTGACCACTTAAAAAAAAATAAATTAAAAAATCCAGCCATTGGATCTTGTCATGAACACATCCATCTATGCTAGAATTTTTTTAATCTCAGGAGTTTTTCACCTGTTCAGTTTTGTTTTTCTTTTTGTAGACAAATTAATCTTAGAGCAGCACACATAAAAATGCATTAGAAGCAAGTTTGCAGCAAATTCCTATGTAACAGTGTCAACATAACATTTCAGATTTTTACAGTCCTTAACTTAAGGACACTGGTTGGCTGACACAATAGTATTCTTGGTCATTTCAAGAAAATTGCTAAATGGTGACCAGACAGACAAAAAATTATTATGTTAAAATATTTCCATTTCTTAAGAGTATTGCATCTGTTGGAGAAAAAAAGGATCACCAGCAAAGTGCAAATGTGTATCTCATAGCAATTAAAGATCAGAACAGCTGTCAGAAGATTTTAGAGTAAATAATAGACCCTTTTGAAAGGGATTTTATTCTTAACTGCTTCTAGTACTTTACATACCCATAGGGGACCAGTTTCCCTGGACCCTTTTTTAATATATTTTTATATATATGTATGTATAATATATATGTTCTTATATATATACTTATACATAATGAAAGATAAGGAAGAGCAAAAAAGGGAAATTTTCCTCTTAGTGAATTATTAATAGCATTATGTAGTAGTGTTAGCATTACTTACTTCCTTACAGGAGAAGGAAGCTTCTCTCTTAAAGAGCAGTTTCCTGCTTCTTTAAGGAAGCAAAATATTCCTGTAGATAATTTTTGCACTTTCCAAATTCAAAATGGTTTCTGAAAGATATATTGGCAATAATCTTAATAAAGATTCTAAAAATTATTACTGTTGATGTAAACTTAGAAATATTTAAACTGTTTCTCTTAATTCTCCTCTCTTTCTGTCTTCTCTCCGCAGGTTGTCTGCTGTACATTTCTAGTTTTCAATTTATTGCATCATAATAGTGAACAAATGTGTCATTAATGGTTTTTTTACTTAAATGGTTTCCATCCAAATCCTTGCCTCAGATACTTAGAACTATCTGAAATGCTTACGTTTCTTTTACATACTTTATATTAGGTTTATTCAAAACTAGAAATACTGAACAGTGTAATGCATTTGGTTAGCTAATAAAATATCACAGTTTGAATTAGAAACCATATCTTTAAATTATCCTTATAAAATGGTTTGAGATAACTGTGTTAGGTACTTAATTTTGGAAATTCAATATACAGTTTTAAAAAAATCACAGGGTTTCTACTTGTTAATGTTCCCCTCTTTGCCTTCTAGTAATTACTTTTCAGTTTCAGCAGTTTTCAGTTCTCCTAGGTGGTTTTTTTTCCTCCTGCCTAGAGTTATTTAACTTGTGCATTCCTGTGAAGGACGGCATTTGCTTTTTCAGCAGTTACAGTAGACATGCAACTACATTGCATTGTGCTGAAATGAGAGCTAGAGTCTCGAGGTTTGTTTTCCAAACCTGTTATTTGCCCCATTCAGCAGAGTTGAATCTTCTCTACTTAAACAAGTCCCACTATTCCAGGTTGTATTTCAACAAAACAGTACAAAAGATTGAAAGTCCTTGGGTATCTCTGGATATTTTCATTTAAGTAAGAGATATAGGGAAGTCTGCCTCAAATCCATGCATGACAGGGGATGCCATTATGAGTCCCTTAATCTGTGCCTGTGTGTCACTAAGATCATTGTGCTGCGTCAGCATAATATTTGGGACTGTGAATTCTAAAAGAAATTGTAGTTTGTTGTTTGAATTTGCGGTAACACTATATCTGTCATTAGAAAAATGAATGCCTGATTGAAAGGGCTTGAATAATTGCTCAATGCTGTGTTAGATGATTTTCTTCCTGTATTCATAGTATTTATCTTCCAAATTTTTGCAAGTTTAATCCAAGGCAGAATTCTACTTGTTTTCCTTTCCTTCCAAAAGAAAATTAACATTCCTTGTTTAATGTTTTCATGTGCTGTTACCCATTTTGATTACAGAATCACAGAATCACAGAATGGTAGGGGTTGGAAGAGACCTCTGGAGATCATCTACTCCAACCCCCCTGCTGGAGCAGGATCACCTAGAGCAGGTTGCACAGGATCACGTCCAGGCGCGTTTTGACTGTCTCCAGAGAAGGAGACTCCACAACCTCTCTGGGCAGCCTGTCCCAGTGCTCGGTCACGCTGACAGTGAAGAATTTTTTCCTTACGTTGAGATGGAGCTTCCTGTGTTCCAGTTTGTGCCCATTGCCCCTTGTGCTGTCACTGGGCACCACTGAAAAGAGTCTGGCTCCATCCTCTAGATATTTACAAGTATTCCGCCCTTTAGATATTTACAAGTACTGATGAGATCCCCTCTCAGTCTTCTCTTCTCCAGGCTAAACAGACCCAGCTCTCTCAGCCTTTCCTCACAAGAAAGATGCTCCAGTCCCCTCATCATCCTCATAGCCTTCCACTGGACTCTCTCCAGTAGCTCCCTGTCTGTCAGAACCGGACACAGAACTCCAGATGTGGCCTCACCAGGGCAGAGTAGAGGGGGAGGATAACCGCCCTTGACCTGCTGGCCACACTCTTCTCAATGCACCCCAGGATACCATTGGCTTTCTTGGCCACGAAGGCACATTGCTGGCTCATGGAGAGCTTGCTGTCCGCCAGGACTCCCATGTCCTCTGCAGAGCTGCTTCCCAGCAGGTCAACCCCTAACACATACTGGTGCTTGGGGTTGTTCCTCCCTAGGTGCAGGACGCTACACTTGCCCCTCTTGAATTTCACTTGGTTCCTCTCCACCCAACTGTCGAGCCTGTCCAGATCTTGCTGAATAGCAGCACAGCCTTCTAGTGTGTTGGCCATTCCTTCCAGTTTTTTATCATCAGCAAGTTTGCTGAGGGTACACTCTGTCCCTTTGTCCAGGTCATTGATGAATATGTTGAACAAGACTGGACCAAGTACTGACCCCTGGGGCACACTGCTAGCTACAGGCCTCCAACTAGACTCTAAGCCACTTATCACAACCCTCTGAGCACTGACATTCAGCCAGTTCTCAACCCACCTCACTGTCCGCTCAACTATCCCACATCTCCTAAGCTTGCTTGTGAGGATGCCATTAGAGATGGTGTCAAAAGCTTGCTGAAGTCGAGGTAGACACCATCCACTGCTCTCCCTTCATCCACCCAGCCTGTCATGCCATCATAGAAGGCTATCAGATTGGTCAGGCATGATTTCCCCCTGGTGAATCCATGCTTACCACTCCTGATAACTACCTTCTCCTCCACATGCTTATTGATGACCCCCAGAATGAGCTGTTCCGTCACCTTTCCAGGGACGGAGGTGAGGCTGACTGGCCTGTAGTTTCCTGGGTCGTCCTTCTTGCCCTTTTTGAAGACCAGAGTGACATTGGCTTTCCTCCAGTCCTCAGGCACCTCCTGTTCTCCATGACCTTTCAAAGATGATTGAGGGCGACCTAGCATAACATCTGCCAGCTCCCTGAGCACTTGTGGGCACATCCCATCAGGGCTCTTTCCTCTTTCCAATTTTTAATTTTTTATTAGATTTTTTTTTTACATTGACTTTTATATAAAGAGAAAAAAATTGTCTGTGGAACACTTCTTTGCATTTGTATTTGTTGCTTTGGACAACAAGGTTAACAAGACAATTAAACATTTTTACAATGCCTTTCCAAGATCAATTAGGTAAGAAATTAACTGCACTGTGTGGCAGTTTAACTTAAGTCAGGAGCAAGTTAATGATTTTTTTTTTTTTTTACAATAGCTAATACTGAATTTTTTTATTATTTTTGTTAAGAATTTACAAGTTTCTATGAAGAGCTGTTTCACTAAATAAAGTAAGTCATGGAGTTTGTAAACCAAAAGATGATGGAGTGATAACTAAAGAGACTTAAGTGAGGTAAATTTATGCATGTATGTGTTGTGAATGAATACACAAAAGAAGTATGAGGTGATAAAATATGGAGGAAAGTTTGAGACCAGAAGTAAATGAGACCAAGAGGATCACTGGGAAGCTTAAAAGATTAAAATTCATGAGAAACTCTTGTATCTGTAGGGACGAGGAAGATGAAGTGGGGCAGGAAATGAGAAGTTTGCACTTCAGCCTCCTCTTGGAAAAGGTCAGGTGTCTAGACAGAGAAAGGAGAATAGGAGATTTGTGAAAGGAGTCATAGAGACTGTATCACTTTAACTAGAGAAGTAGAGGTTGGTCAATGGACAAAGAAAAACCTAAGTTATAAAAAGTGTTCTGGCCTTCATGTACCCACTTGTGCAGTTTGGAGTGATGGTGTTTGTCTTCCTAAGTAACCGTTACGCGCGACAGAGCCCTGCTGTCCTGGAGATGGCTGAACACCTGCCTGCCCATGGGAAGTGATGAATTCATTGTTTTGCTTTGCTTGTGCATGTGGCTTTTGCTTTATCTATTAAACTGTCTTTATCTCAACCCACGACTTTTCTCAGTTTAACTCTTCCGATTCTCTGCCCCGCCCTGATGCAGGGGAGTCAGCAAGTGGCTGCATGGTGCTCAGCTGCCGGCTGGGGTAAAACCATGACAGTCTTTTTTGGCACCCAGCATGGGGCTTGAAGTGTTCAAGATAGTGACAAATTTGATTGGAATGTGCTAGATTGAATTTATAGCTGTTATTAGCTATTTAGTATTAGCTATTTAGCTATTAATTGGCAAGCTCCTGTGCTTGCCATGGGGCTTGCTTGCCTTACGGTATAGTAGACTCTAGTGCTCGTTAGCGGCTGCTTTTTGGTTTTGCTGCTCGCTGTACTGCTTATCATCTGACTGCGCTGTGCCTGGGAACATTCTGATAACAGCAATGGCGATGTGCCTGGGCTGGCAGATGGCCAGGGCATCACTGCTGTTTCTGTGCTGCTGGACTGGACAGGCTGGAACTCCTGTGTGCACTCGAGTTGAAGTGACTGTGGCCTGTGGATGAGTCCACGTCGGAGCAGGACACCTGGAAGTGTCTGTGGCCATAGTTGTGTCTGTGCTGCAACAGGTATATCTCAAAGTGTCTATGGCCATGGTTGTGTCTGTGCCACAGCAGGTATACCCCTGGCGGGATTGTGAGCCAAGGATAAGTCCACGCTGGAGAAGGTACACCTTGAAGCATCTGTGGCAACGGTAAGTCCATGCTGCAGCAGGTACATCTTGAAGTATCAGTGGCTGTGCGTGAGGTCATGCTGGAATATCTCAAAGTGTGTGGCCATGGATGAGCCCACAACAGGGCAGGTTTATTTCTGAAGGGACTGAAGTGGCTGTGACTGTGGGCAAGGCCACACTGGAGCAGGTATATCTATGAAGGCATTGTGGCCCATGGAGAAGGCCATGCTGGAACAGGTGCACCTCGAAGCGGCTGTGGCTGTGGATAAGTCTATGCTGCAGCACATACACCCCTGGAGAGACTGTGGCTCATGGATAAGGCCATATCCTGGCGTGCATCAAGCATGTCATTGCTAGCCAGTCTAGGGAAGTGATTGTCCCACTCTACACTGCACTGGTGTGGCCTCACCTCAAGTTCTGTGTGCAGTTTTGGGTGCCACAGTACAAAAAGGACATAAAAATATTGGAGAGTGTCCAAAGGAGGGCAGCAAAGATGGGGAAGGGTCTAGAGGGGAAGGCGTATGAGGAGAAGCTGAAGTCCCTTGGTTTGTTCAGCCTAGAGAAGAGGAGACTGAGGGGAGACCTCATCACAGCCTACAACTTCCTCACAAGGGGGAGCGAGGGGGCAGGCGGTGATCTCCCTCTGGTCACCAGTGATAGAACCCCAGGGAACGGAATGAAGCTGCGATGGGGGAGGTTTAGGTTGGATATCAGGAAAAGGTTCTTCACCAAGAAGGTGGTTGGGCACTGGAACAGGCTCCCTAGGGAAGTGGTCACAGCACCGAGCTTGACTGAGTTCAAGAAGTGTCTGGATAATGCTCTCAGTCATGTGCTCTGATTCGGCTGGTCCTGTGTGGATCCAGGAGTTGGACTCCATGATCCTTATGGGTCCCTTCCAACTCAGGATATCCTATGATCCTATGATCCTAAGGCTCCACTTGGAGCAGGTACTCCCTTAAGGGGCTGCAGTCTGTGGATAAATCCAAGCCAGAGCCGGGGCAAGAGGAGGTTTTCATTGCAATGGTAAACTTGATGGTCTGACTCGAAGGCACCAGGGCTGGAGATTGTGATGGAAATACCTTTAAATTGTTGTAACCCATGATTTGAGTTGCATGTTATAGGAATTACTGTAGCAAAAATCACCTGACCCAATGGAGAACAAGCCTTACAAGAAGCAGTGCAAGTGCAGCAGTGGACCTGACCTGACCTGGTTTTGGTGCCCAGTAACTCCACGCATCACACCACCTATCCTGTCCTGAGTGACCATCATGGTGGATGGAGTCCAAGGTTATGGACTGAGTGAACCCAATGGACATTTTATGGATATTTATGGACATTTTATGGACATTTATGACAATCACTTAGCTAAAATGTCAACGTTTCAGCCCACTTACTCCCAGTTCACTTACATAACTTATCTGATATCATAAGGAATCTCAACCTCGAGAAGTAGAGGTGTCTCTACTTAAGGTAAGATTACATGCAACCTGCTGCTGTGCAGGAGAGCTCAACGGGCCCTGGGCTATCCACTATTTATGGAGTAAGGTGATCGACTGATAATCATATTTGCATACCAGCAAGACGTTGAGTCTCTGTGCCAGACAGCCTTTGGCTACTGTGTAGCTATTGGTTTCCCCAAAGTCCAGCTTAAGCAGGATGCAGCCATCATGACCACCACTGATGGTTATTGCTTAAGTGGAGGCAGTGGTGTGGGATGTGGAGGGAGCACACTGCCATGCTCTGAGTTTCCTATTGCCAGATTGGGAAAAAAATGAAGGTGACATACAGCTAACTAGGTAGCTGTCTGAGAATAATGGAAAGCCTAATAGGCCAAGAGTCAAAGCAGGACAATAAATGAAAATGTATTTTTCCAATAGACTTATTTACCCTCTGACAGCTGTCTGATAACTTCGGGTTTGGTGGGTATCACCTTCCCATTGTGACACATTTTCTGTTTCTTCTTATTTTGAACAACATACAGTAGCTCTCATGTGCCCAGATACTTCTAATTTTAAAAAGGAAGAATGAGGGAAGAGAAGGTGCCAGTAACAGTGTAAATATTTTCCCTTTTGGTTACAGGATGAGAGGTTCTGCATTGTTAAATACATGAATAACAGTTTTATTTCAGTTTTGTATTTTTTCTCTAAATTCTAGAATATGTGTCTCAAGGGACTTTAAATACCCTAGAGTGCACTGATAGTTTGAAAAAGAAGCTGAACACTGATAGCAGCCTTTCCAGGAAGTTTCAAATGTAGGAAGCAATGACTTGTCCAAATGGACTATCAACAACTATGTACCACAGATACAGAAGGTAAGTCACTGATTAAGCAACTGATAGCTGTGAGCATTCTTATTCCATGTCACTAGTAAATATTCTCATAAAACTAATCCGATGTTTATTACGATGTACAGTATTGGACTTTTGGGCAGCAGGCCTCTAAGTAACAAAAATTTAAATGAAGAGATCATACTGAAATTGCATATATCAATAGTGTAAATGAAGTAATTTTGTCATTCAAAACCAACAACAACAACAACCCCCCCCAACAGAATAGAATGAAAAAATTCTTGCTGTCCTAGTGAAAAAATTGTTGTTTCCACAGATAGAGACTTGATGACTTCTGATAAATTATGTCCCACTCAAAAAATTTTGCCTTTGACTAAATTAAACCAAGTTTTGCCTGTGGGAGAGGTGAAAAATCCTTTTGATCTTTTTTAATAACATAACCAAGGTTCATATATCATCTTTCTCTTATTGCACATGATCATTAATGCCACTTTAATATCAATACCCTGTCTACTGTGGATGGTAACCTAACACTATGCTGTACAAATCCAGGCAATGGTTAGTGACAAGTAATGGCTGGTGGTGTATACCAGTGTCCTATCCTCTTTAGCTTTTATTTAACTATTATATTATATATTTACCAAAATTCAGCTTGAAAAGTAAATCAGAATGCTTGTATTACCAGTTTGAAGATGTCTCCTGGACATCCAAATAATTGAATTTTTTCTCCCGTCAATTGTGTTTTGTAGATTTTTTTCTTCCCCCCCCTCCCAGACAAAGTGCCATATTTATTTCTGGAATAAGTGTTCTTTGAAATTATGAAACCAAATTGACAAACTATATAGGTGCCACCTCCCTAATTCATCTCAGTTGTAATAGCTTTAAAGCTTTTCGTAACTAATGGCTCAGTCTACTAAAGTAGACTGAGATAAATATTCAAGATCTCATGACTTGTTAATGCTGCTTAAGTAAAGTTGTGCATCTGTCAAGGGAGAAAATATAGTTCTTTCTTTTGGGCATTCATTCTGTTTGGTATTTAACCTCAGAGCTGAAATAAAATAAGATGTTCATGAGCTAAGAATGATATATGATTAGTAGGAGAACTTGGTTTCAGAGAGTCAATAAACTGAAAACTTTCTAGATGTTATGCTGTCATAAACAATAGAAAATAAGAAATTATATTTATAAGGATCAGGTAAACAAAAAAAAGGGTTTTTTTCCAGAAATAGTTCTCTGAGTTGGTGGAAGACTTACGAGTTTATAGGATGCTAATTTCCAGTGCATTTGTTTCTTTTTGTTGATTGACTTTTTAAGCTAAATTATACTAAAGATTTAGTGTGCACTCACCCTTCATTAGATACAAGAAAATGCTCATTCAGGAGAGATGATAGAAATGTAATAACACAAAGAAAAGTTTCAGTGTGGTGGGTTGACCCTGGCTGGGGGCCAGGTGCCCACCAGAGCCGCTCTCTCACTCCCCTTGTTCACCAAACAGGGGAGAAAAGGCATAACGAAACGCTTGTGGGTCGGGATAAGGACAGGGAGAGATCACTCACTAATTATCGTCACGAGCAAAACAGACTGAACTTAGAGAGGGAATTCATCTAATTTATTACTAGGCAAAACAGAGTAGAGGAATGAGAAATAAAATCAAGTCTTAAAACACCTCCCCCCACCCCTCCCATCTTCCCAGGCTCAACTTCACTCCCGGCTTCAACCTCCGCCCCCCTCAGCAGCACAGGGGGACAGGGAATGGGGGTTACGGTCAGTTCATCTCACGGTGTTTCTGCTGCTTCTTCATCCTCAGGGGGAGGACTCCTCTCATCGTTCCCCTGCTCCAGCATGGAGTCCCTCTCACGGGGTGCAGACCTTCAGGAGCAAACTGCTCCAGCGTGGGGTCCCCCACGGGGTCACAAGTCCTGTCAGCAAACCTGCCCTGGCGTGGGCTTCTCTCTCCACGGGGCCACAGGTCCTGCCAGGAGCCTGCTCCAGCATGGGCTTCCCACAGGCCACAGCCTCATTCAGGTGCCTCCACCTGCTCTGGTGTGGGGTCCTCCATGGGCTGCAGGTGGAATCTCTACACCCCCTCATCCTTCCTCCATGGGCTGCAGGGGACAGCCTGCTTCACCATGGTCTTCACCAGGGGCTGCAGGGGGATCTCTGCTCAGGTGCCTGGAGCACTTCCTGCCCCTCCATCTTCACTGACCTTGGTGTCTGCAGAGTTTCTTACATCTTCTCACTCCTCTCTCTGGCTGCAAAAGCTCTCTAAGTGTTTTTCTTCTTCTTAAATATGTTATCACAGAGGCGCTGATTGGCTTGGCCTTGGCCAGCCGTGGGTCCGTCTTGGAGCCGGCTGGCATTGGCTGTATCAGACACAGGGGGAGCTTCTAGCAGCTTCTCACAGAAGCCACCCCTGTAGCCCCCCCCAGCTACCAAAGCCTTGCCATGCAAACCCAACACATTCAGTAAACATCTCTTGTGACACAGTCAGAGGTATACATTCCTACCGCCATTGCCTGCTAGGTGCCTCACTGTCCCCTTCATTTTTGATGCATAAGCTAATATTGTTTCCTGGAATATGAATGACTCAGTATTAATCACCTTTTGCATAACCTGTATATCTCTTTTGGGGTTTTATTTGTTTATTTCAATCTGACATGCAGATCATACAGCTTCCCACTCCTCCATCTCAAAATCTTCTGACATTAATAGGGATGGGTTTTTATATGTGTAGTACTGTAACATGACATTTCATAGATCATATGTGTATGTATTTGTATGTATATAACCATCTTACATTATGCACATTTTTTTAATGTATCATGAAATAGATTCTTTGAGAGAGCTTGTGCATTACTGTGATTTCTTTTGTAAACTGCCAAATGATACATAGCACAAAAATATGATCTGTACGTATGTATCAAAAGGACTTGAAAAGAATAGAGGAATACCTTGAAAAATTATGGCAAATCTCCTCTGAACTATTTAAGACAAATTGTATATACAGCTAGCCATGTTTTCTTTGATTAAGAAAAAGTGTAGCTTATTCAGAAACTTTATTTTACTTTCTACCTTGTCACTCACCTAAAGGGTTTACTTTAGTTAAAAGTATGTCTTTTTGGTTGTTGAAAAGCTGTGAGTATTTTCATCTCAAGATGAGACTGCATCTCAAGATACATAGTGTGTACTTATCTTCAGTTCCTTACCGCATCCTGGTTTGGTTCAGTTTTTAAACTACAAATTAGTTACTGCTGTGTACATAATCATCCTGGCCCAATATTTTTTCATTCTCTACTCTTTCATTTAACTGGTAAGAGAAGGATAAGACCAAAACCTAATAAGAGTTATAAAAAAAAAAAAATGGTCACTCTCAGAGACACTTGCTTCCTCTTCCATTCTTGATAGAAAAAACCACACTATACATCCTCTTAACCAGGAAATAAGAGATATCGTGTCTGTATCTGTTTTATGTAGAACTCACTGGTGGAACAAATACTTAGCCATATTAACAGACTTTTTTCACCATACTCCGAAATGGAAGAGGCTTTGGGGCATATGTAACCTAGCCCTAACCTATTGTATGTGCCTGCAGGTATCCTGTATGGCTGACTAGTAACTTGGGGCTCTGGGAATAGTAATTAGAGAGTTATAGTTACAGAAAATGTCACATCTATAGTAGTTTAACGCAGATTTTATAAGTTCTTTTGCCATGTGGAAGCTCTCTTGATTGTGATTCACATGGAAAAGTACCAGCAACTAAAATTAGAAACACCCTGCCATTGTCCTGAATGGTTCATTCACTCACACACAAGAAATAAGCCTATGTTCCCTGGTTATTGATTTGCTTATGCGTTGCTGGAGAGAGATGGAATGATTTCTGCACACTTGCTTAGACTAGAAATGTTCCATTTCTTTAATTCAGTGTATAATTTAGATGAAGACATTCCCTGATTTTGGTTAACATGTAAAAGTTTGACCCTCCCATATTATAACAAATACATCTATTGTAATGTAGTTTCCCTCTTTATGCCTCTTTGCTCTTCTTTTCCACAGGTAAATATATAAGTCAAACAGAAGTTTTGAAGCAGAGACTGGATGATGGTTCTTCAGAAATGAACTAATCCATGGAATAGAGCTGTTCCTACTCATGGTCAGTAGATAATGAAAGAGATTTTTATAAGGATTAGCTTGCAGCTGGTTTTGTGAAGCTGCAGTGAAGAAGTCTTTATGAAGACAAAGAATGTTAAAGACTGATTTCTAGCTTGAAAATAAAGCTAAATGCAAATTTCAGAATTTACAAATAAGGCTGAGATCAATACATTTTGAAATCATTAAAAAATACTACATAAATTACTGTTATAATGAAGCACTGTTTAATTTTGCTTTCCATCACAATATATTCAAGGTTCCTTTTTGAAATCTTCCATGAAAAGTAAAGGGTTTTATTTTTAAAAACATACCATGTTAGAGATGCACACAAAACCAAAAAATGAAACAAAGTAGATCTCGATGTGGCTGTTCACTTCGGTGTATGTTCTCAGCATATCAGAAGGAAAGTCAGTAGGTACATGACCTAAATGTAATATCTCTGTCATATGACAGAGATTAACCTTCAAGGCTAACTCTGTAGCAATACCTGTCATCTTTTCATAAAACACGATGTTCTTGCATCTCTCAGTTGTTATTTTCTCCAAATCTGAAGGGACATTTCTAATTTATACCTTGAAAGTAAAAGATACTGATTCTAAAAGGACAGAAACTTCAGAATATGAATGTAATCTTAGAGTGTTGCTTTTGATATTCTGGGTATTTTAACAAGATTAATTTCTGTCTTTTATATCTGCAAAGACTTAAAGTGAGAAATAGGGATTTAAATCCAAAATGCCTTTGAAATATTGCATGCTGTTATGAAAGAACCTAATTGTACCTTGCCTGTATGATGTGAAAGGTAGACCAACAAGGCATATTGCTTTCTCTGGAAAACCTGACTTTCTGTTAGCCTGACCCAGAAAGAATGCCATTTTGAGAAAAGCAGCATGTCTCTAATGAACACAACAGGTGTCTTATTTTAGATTTCTTTTTGCCTTTCTGGTGATCCATAGCAGGTTTGTCTAATCCTAACTTTGCAGTGACCTCAACTCTGTAGGCTAGAATGTTTTGTTTTCTTTTTTTTTTTTTTTCTTTTCCTTTTAGCCAGTATTTCCTACCTGTATGTTTCCTGACATAGTGAAAAGTTAACTGCTGCTCTCTGCAGGCACTGTTTCCATATCTCTCTGTATAGATTCTCACTGTGGAGTAAAGAGTGTTCTGGAAACATTCCTAGGTTCTGGGGAAAATCTTTTGACATTTCAATGGGGGTGGGGACATTTCAAATTTGTCAAATTTACTACAAACCTTAGAATTTTTCTTCCAGCTCCAAATAAAAATCTCAAAACATTCTTATAAAAATATTATGTATTTTAATACCCTTTGTAAAAAGCATATACTCATTGTAAGTCATTCCTATTTATTTCTGTTATTGTTAGCATCCAATTGCTTTCTAATAACATGGTACAAACATTAGCACTCACTTCTTACAGTTCTTGGGAAAGATGAATAACAAATAAATTATTATTTGGTAGTATTTACTGAAGTTATTTCATGTTCTTTCATGTAAACTGAGGCATTATTTCCCATTATATTTCCGCCAATATTTTGTGGAAGGTCATTAGGAATTTGTGGATATGTGTGGCTGGCAACAAAAGTGTAATTAGTTAAAAGCTATATTTACCCAATTAGGGGAAAAACCACAGTGGCTTACATGTTTCCAGACAAAATTAGCCAGCATTGCATGAGTTTCAGTGGAAAAAAAATTGTCAGCTGAGAAGTTGAATGATTAATTATGCAGAAGAAATGCAAGGAAACAGTAAGCTTTGCATGAGCACTTTGCAAATTGAAGGTGAAATATATTCATTCTGTAATTAATATCTTCATCATAGTGATGAACACAGATAAATGATTGGCCAAAATTCACAAGAGGCGTTGATGGTAGAAATGGAATAGAGGTGATTAGAACTTGATATGTGTAGTTGCTGTTAGACTGGACAGCCTTTACAGTTTACGAGCTATTCTAGAATACCTATAGAAGTCATTTTCTGTTGCATCAGCTTCTTCCTACTCCCATTTTTTATTGTAGCAAATCCATTAATAGTGAGCAATATCCCATGCATCATCTTATAGCTTTCACAGTTCAGTGTTAAACTTTAGATTTTTTGACTCATTTAAGTTACGCCAATTTTTGAAAAATTCAGGAATGTTCTTTTTCTCACAGTGAAACCTAGGAGCAGTCATGCTAGTCTCCTTGTGTGCACTGTATTTTCTACTCAACTGTCCTAAAACCTATACTTAAAGAAATTTCACACCCTTCCCCTTCCCCTTCCCCTTTCCCTTTCCTCTTTCCCTTTCCTCTTTCCCTTTCCTCTTTCCCTTTCCTCTTTCCCTTTCCTCTTTCCCTTTCCTCTTTCCCTTTCCTCTTTCCCTTTCCTCTTGCCCTTTCCTCTTGCCCTTTCCTCTTGCCCTTTCCTCTTGCCCTTTCCTCTTGCCCTTTCCTCTTGCCCTTTCCTCTTTCCTGCCCTTTCCTCTTTCCTGCCCTTTCCTCTTTGCCCTTTCCTTTGCCCTTTCCTTTCCTTTCCTTTCCTATCAAGAGCCATAGTACGTTTAAAATGTTATACAATTATATTCTGTCTTTCAGGGTTCTGGTTCTGTTCTTTCATCTGCATCTCTTAATTACTAATTCTGCATATGACATTTATAAAAAAATAAATATTAGAAACTATTTGCTAGGTCCTAAAAAACCGTGTGCTAATAGTCTCCTGTAGGCTTCCATTATACCTTATAACTTCATGTTATACTGCACAGAAGCATAATTAAAAAAAGCCAGAACTTGGAACTCTCGAATACTTGCTTTCTTGGTGATGAGAATGTAGCACAACAAATGACCTAACAGGAGAGTGTACCCAAGCTTCTTGCCTGATACCCAGTTTGAAGATAAGCTATAAAGGGCTGTTGGCTGTTTTGGGTCTTCCTTGTTTAAGGTGTTTTGTTGTTGTTGTTAGTTTTGGTTTGGGTTTTTTTAATGCTACTGTCCTGAGGCTAGAATTTTATGGGCTTTTTGAAAGCTGTATGCAAAATTCATTTCATGCTACATTGGGACATTTTTGAATGAAAAGAGAGAGCATTAAATGACTGAAGTGTGAATCATTGTTTCGAGGTTTAGGTTACTGTTCTTGCTGTAAATGCCATATTGTGATGAAATGATGAAGGGTCAGAGCTTGAAGGTAAATTCACTTCCTATAACTTTAAGGTCACTTTGTGACTCCTGCATAAAAATATCTCATGAAGAGGAATATGTTTCTAGAAAGGTATATATTTAATTTTAATCAGAATATTTCCTTTTATGTATCAGTGTATTTTTCAAAGGATAAGGAATAGTTGGAAATAGCATTGTGGTAAAAAATATGTATATAAAGCCCAGAAAAGTTTTACATGTACTTTTGGAATAATATCAAAGTAACAATTCCTAAGCTTCAAGTAGTAATGAAAAGAAAACAATTCACATCTGTTGTTATCAAAATATCTAACAAAACACAAAAATAACACTTTTAATTTGCTTATGCCTGGAAGTGTACAATTTTATACAAAAAAAAAAGCGTAAAGCTGTACACAAAAGTAATATACAGTCATCTTAAAACATAGGTTTAACTGTTTTATTATATTATTTGCAAGAATTTTCCCTTGTCTTATTCTGACCAGGCCATGCAAACCAGAAAGGAAGCAACACACTGTGTGTATTAGCTTTCATTCTATTTAGGGACAACTAAATATATCAGATTTATTTATTTTTTAATTTCTTTCTTTATAAATTTTAAACTCATCTGATTTCATAGGCAGTTTTCTGTGCCAACGATTGTTCATCTGTATTTCTTTTGGCATCAGACGTTAATGTTATCACCTAAGCAAGTCTCCTTTCCTTTTCTGTTGAGTCTGCCAACAAAGTTGCTACTCTAATTAGTACTGATAACAATTTTTATGTGTGCATATTTATGATGTGAATACTTATTCATTGGGCAGTTGTCCATGGCAATAAAGTGATTTTATATAACCCAGTAACTGGACATTAAATGATGAAGATTTCTCATATTTATTAACTACAGACTAAATTTTAGGATAAGGTGCCTGCATAGTCATGGCCTCAGTTTTATATTTTGCATATTCTGATTATGTCCATTTCTAAAATGAGGCTTGCCTGTAGCTATCACATGATTTTGTATTGAAATGTAATATGCTGTTTGCTGGCTAAAAGTTGTTGTCGTGGTTTGACCCCAACTGGCAACTAAAGTCGTTTGCTCACTTATCCCCAGTGGGATGAGGGACAGGATCAGAGGAAAATGAGAAAACTCGTGGGTTGAGATAAAGACAGTTTAAGAGCTAAAGCAAAAGCTGCGCACGCAAGCAAAGCAAGACAAGGAGTTCATTCACCGCTTCCCATGGGCAGGCAGGTGTTCAGCCATCCCCAGGACAGCAGGGCTCCATCATGCGTAACGGTGACTGGGGAAGACAAACACCATCACTCCGAACGTGTACCCCCCCTTCCTTCCTGTTCCCCCAGCTTTATATGCTGAGCATGACGTCATATAGTGTGGAGTATCCCTTTGGTCATTTGGGGTGAACTGTCCCAGCTGTGTCCCCTCCCAACTCCTTGTGCACCCCCAGCCTCCTCGCTGGTGGGGTGGTGTGAGGAGCAGAGAAGGCCTTGGCTCTGTGTGAGCACTGCTCAGCAGTAACGAAAACATCCCTGTGTTAGCAACTCTGTTTGCAGCACAAATCCAAAACATAGCCCCATGCTAGCTGCTATGAAGAAAATAACTGTATCCCAGTCAAAACCTGCACAGATGTCTTATAACAATTAACATATTTCTTTTTTGAAAAGCTTAATGATGAAAGTTCTGCACACAATGTAGATGGTGATCTTTTAGCCAGAATCAGTAAAGGACAGATTGGCTTGAAAATGAAACATTATTTTGGTGACACTTCAGTAGGATTCTTCTCTCAATACAGAAAGATCAGATTTCAAGGCTTGAGGAGGGGAAACTGTCATCCAAACATGGATGGGAACATTTGTTGACTTCAGGTAATTTGCCCCTGGGGTTAGAGTTGAGCACATACCTGCACTCTGAGGTCTTTCCTCCCAGGTAAGGACAGTAATTCTTCTGAAGCCTGGAGTTCTGCGTCTCTTTTGGATCCCACTGAAATAGTAAGAGCATGAACTCTGAGGTGCTCTTTCATACCTAAATCCCTGCCAGTCTCCTGACTGATCTGTCTCTGGTCTTGTATTTGGAATAGAGCAGCTGATGATTTGACTAAATTTTCCAGAAAAGAAAAATGAAAACAAGTTCATACAGAGGTTAGAAAACCAGAAGTTCTGCTCGATGATGGTTTTGCAAAATATAATGGGTGGGTTTAGTTTGTCTTTCTCCTTTCCTCAGAGAAAGATATTGCTATTCCTGTAGCAAAATTGTTTGCTTACCTGAGGAAGTCTAAGACATGGTACCATAAGGGTAAAAAAAAATAAATAATGCTGTGTGCAACAGCTTCTATGTTGCTTTAGCAAAGATGCAGAGTTTCAGTGAATTATCTGGCACTTTTTTTTTTTTTTAAAGCATAATCCTTCTATTTTATGGGAGCCTGTTGTTGGGCTTTTTTCCCCTTAATTCCAAGTAAATCATACAGATGAGAGATTTGGCTTTGTGATTGAGAACTTAGGGTAAACTTCAACGTTAACAAAAGGTGCTCTTTTTTTTTTTTTTACTCTGGTGCCTTGTTTTCTTTACTACGAGAATACTAAAACTGCCTTCTGCTGCTTGGTACATGTCTTTCAACACCTATCTGTGCAAGATATAATTTTTTTTGGTTTAGAGTGGGACCTAACTTTCCTTCCCCTTTGTTTTCCTTTACTTCAAGTCTAAAGTATGTCAGTAGCACTGTATATTACTCTTCTCTTTACAGCATTCACCACTAGCCCAAGTTTTCTGCCTTTATGATACTTATTTATAGTTTATTAATGGTTTTATTTATTTCTATTTATTCTGGGATATTATCTTTGAATCTTGATTTAGAAACATTATTTAGTCTCTCTTGCAAGCATAACTTCTCTGGGATTATTTATCCTACTAGTACAAGTGCAGAGGAAACTGGAGAGAGGCATATATAGCAAAAAGGACAGTTCCAGCAGTCTGATGGGGCTGATAAGGCTCTTCCTGATACTGTCATGGTCTAACCTAAGGGCAGAGCATTTAATATTTCTTGCTGCTTCAGCTTCTTGAAAGCCAGCAGGGACAGTAATGGCCTTAAGGATATCCTTCTGAGGAGAAATTAATCATTACCTGTGAAAAAGTCAGATCACCTGACAGTCCAAGCAGAAAGGAAGAAGACAGTTTGTAGCCTTTTGGATTAGGAGGAAGTTGTTGTATTGCCAAAGTGCACCATCATAGGCAACAGAAAATTTAAATTATATTCCCAGTTCTATCATGGACCAGTTTTACATTATTTCTTTTTCACCTATTGTCTGCCTTGTTTCTTTGCAGACTATCTGATTACATTTGGGGTCTCACACAGTACTGTATTAGCTTCTTGAGGTCCCTGTCAAAATGTGAGCAACTTGAAAGTTTATGATGATGAAGTGAGAAAACGCTGAAGGTATTGTCCTGGCTGGGAAAGGTATTGTATTAAGACAGAATAGGCCAAAGTAAGAATATTTGGTGGGATGGAGATGGAAGATCTGCTCTAAGAATTCTAATAAGGGATGGCTACAAGATCAGACCAAGAAATAGTCAAGAAACAGTTTTCAATATGACAGAATATTGGAGTTTAATGGAGTCAAAAGTATAAAACCTGTATTTGTCTTCCAGTAGGAGAAGAGAAACACACATCTACAATATATTTATATTAGCTTGTTTGGTTCTGACATACTTATAATTAAAACATAAGAAATCAATTGTTACTGATACTTTCTGCCTCCCAGATGAATGCTTTAAGCACAGAGATAAAAAATTTCTAGTAATAATTATGCATTTCATTGAAAACAGGTCTTGCTGAACATCCTGACCGCTTCCACATTCTGAACATCACATTTCTCAGAATCTGATTTTGCACTGAAGAAAAAAAAATATAGTTTCAACATGAAGCAGTACTTCCTCCTCCTCTTTAACCCTTTTGTTAATGCAGTGGATAAGATCCCGTGAGGTCAAGGAGCGTTCTGACACAATAAGACTACATGTGCATAATCACTATTGTCTTATTGTACTCTAAGAGATGTATATGCCATTTTCATGTACTTGAGTAAAATACTTTTTAAGGAAGAATTTCACTGAAGTTCTACAACATCCCAATTTGATTTATACTTGATATATGTGCAAATTCTTGTTGCTTGGATTTTTGCCAAAAATTTTTGGCTTTCAATCTGGCAGTTCTGGAATTCATGCTAATACTATTCCTCACATAGAATATGTGAGTCTTGAAATATAAAATTGAACCTTCAATAGTGATGGTAACAATTGAAAGGATTCAAGCTTTGCTTCCCCAAATTAAAGGAGAATCATATTTGCTGTTTGTACCAATAGTCTAGCTAAGCATAAGTTTTTATCTATTTCTACTTTTGGCTATCTAGACTTCACCAGGAGTTGAAGTTAAGTAGGTGAATTTACTACCAATCTCTCAGTCCTTACATCTGGATATTGGACTATGTTTTGATCAGTTTGCACACAGAAAATATTTTGTATGCATAGGTAAGCTGTGGGTTTGTGCCTCCAAAAAAAATTTGCATGAAATACCTATAACCAGCATCTGGAAGTATTTGATTTGCATGTTGTTAATCTGACTTGCTTTTGGTAAAGGTCGTACGTTTGGTCTTATTGCTTCTGTACTTTTTAAATGCGTATATTTTAAGTATATGATCTGAAACTCATGATTTTCTCTTTGAGTTATATTACCGAATAAGAAATTGTATAGTGAAGTCCCCCCCTACACCTGTTGTCAAAAGTAGACTTAATTATTGCCCAGATTATCTAAAATAGACAGAAATATTGATGAATTATTTGGAACCAGGGCCCAGGTTGACCTTGTACCCTTCAGCAGGGGACTTATCATTACTGTTACTTTTGGTAGGACATGGAACATTAAATGCCATATTGCTTTTCTTTTATTAGACAACTTCTGTCTCTCTAACCATTAAGTTTATCCTTGTGCAATTATAGATACCAAAAAAGAGACTGAAAATGCTTAGGTTTGCTAACCAAGAACTGATACATCAATCAGTGCTAATAAGAAAAAATATTTTGCAACCTCTGCTGTTCCGTAGTTCTGTATTCTCAGCGATAACATGCATTCTCATCCAGTCCCTAGTCTAAGCTCTACTAAGGAGGTGTTTCAAAATAAAGGTGGAGTACAAGCACAGGGCTGACTCCAATTAGGAGAATTTATAGGTGAAAACTTAGAAGGAATAGAAAAGACTACTAATAGGACTTCCAGACATGCTAGCTGCAGCTGGACTTGGTAACTGCAAATCATTTAAGATCTGTTAGGAAGGAATTGGGGATAGGGGAGATTAGGTTTTTTGTTGCTTTGTTTTATTTTTTCTTCATCTAGTTTGTGCCCGGTTAATGTCACTCTCTGTGAGACAGGTTCATTGGAAAAAAACCCGTTTTCTCAAGTGTACTGCTTTGCACATTGGAAGCTTGGCTCATATCAGTGACAGCATGAGAAAGAACAGGTCCTTTCTTTATATCACTTCTCTTCTGCTATCCTAACTTTAACCTGTACTTCTTGATAAATGAGAAGGTAGCACAAGAGTAACACTTTTCATAATCTGTTAAAGCTGAAAAGAGAGTAAATGTACATCCTGCTAATTGCATACGAACACTTCAATGAATAAGGAGTTTAAAACAGCCCTAACACTCTCTTAATCAAAGTGTGATATAGCAACAACATATGAGAGGTGGGCCCATGCAAACCTCATGAAGTTCAACAAGGCCAAGTGCAGGGTCCTGCACATGGGTCGGGGCAACCCCTACTATCAATACAGGCTGGGTGGAGAATGGATTGAAAGCAGCCCTGAGGAGAAGGACTTGGGGGTGTTGGTGGATGAGAAGCTCAACATGAGCCGGCAGTGTGCGCTTGCAGCCCAGAAAGCCAACCGTGTCCTGGGCTGCATCAAAAGAGGTGTGACCAGCAAGGTCGAGGGAGGTGATCCTGCCCCTCTACTCCGCTCTTGTGGGACCCCACCTGGAGTACTGCGTCCAGCTCTGGGGTCCCCAACATAAGAAGGACATGGAGCTGTTGGAGCGAGTCCAGAGGAGGGCCATGAAGCTGATCAGAGGGCTGGAGCACCTCTCCTATGAGGACAGGCTGAGAGAGTTGGGGTTGTTCAGCCTGGAGAAGAGAAGGCTCCGGGGAGACCTTACAGCAGCCTTCCAGTACCTGAAGGGGCCTACAGGAAATCTGGAGAGGGACTGGTTACAAGGGCATGGAGTGACAGGACAAGGGGTAATGGCTTTAAACTGAAAGAGGGTAGATTTAGATTAGATACTAGGAAAAAATTCTTTACTGTGAGAGTGGTGAGGCACTGGAACAGGTTGCCCAGAGAGGTTGTGGATGTCCCCTCCCTGGGAGTGTTCAAGACCAGGTTGGATGAGGCTTTGGGCAACGTGGTCTAGTGGAGGGTGTCCCTGCCCATGGCAGGGGGTTTGGAACTAGGTGATCTTTAAGGTCCCTTCCAACCCAAACCATTCTATGGTTCTGTGATTCTATACACATGTTGAAATGTGGCATTTCTTTGTATTTT
This sequence comes from Grus americana, assembly GCF_028858705.1. Taxonomy (NCBI): domain Eukaryota; kingdom Metazoa; phylum Chordata; class Aves; order Gruiformes; family Gruidae; genus Grus; species Grus americana. The sequence continues at coordinate 86,659,030 of NC_072853.1, read as the reverse complement.
TGTCTTTTTTTCTGAGCAGGGTTATGCTTTACCATCTACTTTTGTCTACAAGTGTAATTTCTGGTATTATTTAGACTGAAAAAGTATGCTTAATTTGATTTTGTTCTCTCCAGAAATACAGCTTCCTTCAAGTGTAAGCAATTGATCTAAAGCTGTTTAGCAGTTTAGCTGTTCTTAAACATATCACCATCACATTTGCCAAATGCAAAATTGATACATTTAATCTGTGTTCTTCCAGATATTTTAGCAAGGGAGGAGGGATTTCTTCTGTATTTGTTCATTTATTTGCAATCGCATATACATGCACATTCTTATTTGAGTGTAACGGAATGGCACTAAACCTCCTGATAAACCTGCAGAGACAGATATATGTATAACAGCATTAGTATAGGATAGTAAAATTAGAACCATGCAGCTAAAGCAAACATCTGAATAAACCCAATGTATAAAAATATTACTTGTGATTGCAGAGAAAGATATTAATGTTAGATGGGAATCAAACAACAAGTTGCTGGAATTGTTCATAACATTTCTGGTGCAGTTATCACTGAATGGAAACTAAGAAACAGTAAGACCAAGGAAAAGAGAAGATCCAGTAACTTTCACATTACTATTACTAAGGTCATCTTGCACAACTGTGTTGTGTTTACACAGTGTAATGACTTACAGCTGCAGGTAAACTTTAACAATGTTTAAGCCAGTACTAACAGAAAAATAACAAAGAATCGACTGACTTGAAAAGGGGAAATCCACAGAATAATTTTGGTGAAGTCAAGTAAAGATATTTTCTGTTATATTTATTTTCATAGAATTATACAGAAATAATGCCTTTTGTCCAAAGGTAGATATCTGTTCTATCAAAGGTAGATATCTCTTCTATCAAAAGGCTTCTGCTTGGTTGAATTAATATGGCATTATTTCCAAAAAGCACCCTGTCTGTTCATGCTGCTAAAAACGTGATAAGCAATTTGAAAAACACTACCAATAAACCATAAAGATTTGTCTTTATGATTGTTTTAATTTTTTTTCATAATCATTAGATAAACCATAGACAAGTTTGTATACAATGTAGATGTTTTATTGACATCCTTCTTAGTAATTTAATCTTTTGTCTGTGTAGTCTCTTATATGAATTATGTTCCATTTATACCATGTTTATGGATGTTTTCTAGGTAACGATAAACTTTTTTAGTTTACTGTACTAAAATTCACTTGTAGCATCAGAACATTTGAACGCTCAGATACAGGAGTAGGAGGGCAGATGATTTATAAAAACAAAAGAGTTTTAGCAGTGCGTTGGGTTTGCATGGCAAGGTTTTGGTAGCAGCGGGGGGGGGGGGGGGGGGCTACAGAGGTGGCTTCTGTGAGAAGCTGCCAGAAGCTTCCCCTGTGTCTGACAGAGCCAATGCCAGCCGGCTCCAAGACGGGCCCGCCGCTGGCCAAGGCCAAGCCAATCAGCGCCTCTGTGATAACATATTTAAGAAGAAGAAAAACACTTAGAGCTTTTGCAGCCGGAGAGAGGAGTGAGAAGATGTAAGAAACTCTGCAGACACCAAGGTCAGTGCAGATGGAGGGGCAGGAGGTGCTCCAGGCGCCGGAGCAGAGATCCCCCTGCAGCCCGTGGTGAAGGCCATGGTGAAGCAGGCTGTCCCCCTGCAGCCCATGGAGGAAGGATGAGGGGGTGTAGCGATTCCACCTGCAGCCCGTGGAGGACCCCACGCCGGAGCAGGTGGAGGCACCTGAAGGAGGCTGTGGCCCGTGGGAAGCCCACACTGGAGCAAGTAATAAATTAGATTAATTCCCTCTCTAAGTTCAGTCTGTTTTGCTCGTGATGATAATTAGTGAGTGATCTCTCCCTGTCCTTATCTCGACCCACAAGCATTTCGTTATGCCTTTTCTCCCCTGTGAAGTGAATGAGGGGAGTGAGAGAGCGGCTCTGGTGGGCACATGGCCTCCAGCCAGGGTCAACCCACCACAAGCACATACCAGGATGTGTGCACTTTGGAATTGCAAAGAATGAAAGAATGGGTAGTTGATTCTTTGGAGACAGCTATGTACTTATGGCTTTTAATAGTTGAAAAAACAATATGTGTTTGGGTTAAAATGAGATGCCAGAAACTCAGAGAACTCAAACAACTGTCTTGGGTTTTTGTTTTTGGTTTGTTTTTTTTTCCATTACGATAGATCAAAGGAGATTTATAACAGAGGTCAGGGCACTGCAAGGCATTGCTGAAACTACATGGAGAATTAGAGGAAATGGTGTTATTGTCAGAGCAGGAGCCGGAGCTGGTATGAACATTACTGAATGGAACGGAGTGGTGATGTTACTTTTAGAAGAGTAACATTTTGGACTGGGTACTGCTCTGTTGAATTTTTTTTTTTCCTTAATACATGTACTGTGAAATATTTTGCTCTTTCTTCCTTCATGAACAGCCTTTTATTCCTAGGACTATCTACGTGTTCCTCCACAGTGCTTACGCTGTTTGACATGGGAGCCTCTCCTCCTTTATTACCACCACCTCCCTCTACTATTTATCACTATTATTTCCTGTTTAGTTTAGGTTTTTGTTTTTGTTTTGTGGGTTGTATTTTTTTTTCACTTGGCCACCTTTTTATGTTGTGTCATACATCCTTTCATGTCTTCTTTTTGGAGAAAATCCTTCTGTGTGGGATCAGTTGTCATCATATTTTTGTCTGTGTAGTCTCACAGAATCACAGAATGGTTGTAGTTGTAAGAGAATTGTGGAGGTCATCTTGTCCAACTCACCCTTGCTCAAGCAGGGCCATTGAGAGCCAGTGGTCCAGGACCCTGTCTAGACAACTTTTGAGTATCTTCAAGGATGTAGACTCTACAGCCCCTCTGCACAACCTGTGCCAGTGCTCAGTCACCTTCACAGGATAAAAGTGTTTCCTCATTTTCAGAGGGAACCTCCTGCATTTCAGTTTGTACCCATTGCCTCTGGTCCTGTCACTGGGCACCACTGAAAAAAGCCTGGCTCTGCCCTCTTTGCACGCTCTCTTTGGGTATTTATATACATCGATAAGATCCCTCCTGAGTCTTCTCTCCTGCAGGGTAAAGAGTTCCAGCTCTCTCACCCTTACCTCATATGTGAGGTCGTCCAGTCCCTTAATCATCCTTATGACCCTTCGCTGGACTGTCTCCAGTATGTCTATGTCTCTGTTGTACTGGGGTGCCCAGAACTGGACCCAGCACTCCAGGGGTGGCCTCAGCAGTGTTGAGCACAGGGGGAGGATCCCCTCCCTTGACCTGCTGACAATACTTTGCCTAACACAGCCCAGGATATCATTAGCCGCCTTTGCAGCAAGGGCGCATTGCTGGCTCATGTTCAACCTGGTGTCCAACAGAACCACCAGGTCCTTTTCTGCCAAGCTGCTTTCCAGTTGGTCAGCCTCTAGCATATACTGGTGCCTGGGGCTGCTCCTCCCCACATGCAAGACTTTGCACTTCACCTTGCTGAACTTCATGAGCTTCCTGTCAGCCCATTTCTCCAGCCTGTTGAGGTCCCTCTGGATGGCAGTACGACCCTCCAGCATGTGAGCCACTCCTCCCAGTTTGGTGTCAGCAGAAAACTGGCTGAGGATACGCTCTGCCCCACCATCCAGATCATTAAGATGTTAAACAAGACTGTACCCAATATTGATCCCTGTGATACATCACTAGCTAGTGGCCTCCAAATAGACTTCATACCTAGGTACCTAGTACATTCATGGTCACTTAATGAATAAATAATAAAAATTTCAAATCCTGATGTGCGTGCAGTCATTGTGAAAGAACACTGCTAAGATTTCAGATTCAAGCTTGCACATCATTACAATGCTGAATGTTTTCCTAACATTAGCTTACCATCTCAGTAAGTGTCTGATGTGGGGCCATGATATTTACCCTTTTCCAAAAAACAGAATTTGAGGCAGAGAGAGAAACCATGGTCAGAAGTACAAGCTGACTTAGTGACAAGACACAAAGCACCAGACTTCAGTTTTACAATTTTTTCTCTTACTGTAGCACAGTGTGTGCTGAAACTGTGTGTGTTCAGTGCCTCTTTATATATCAGACCCAGCTCTTCAGTCAGAAACTTAGAAATAATAGGACATAACACGAAAATACCCATGAATGAAATCTGGTTCAAGTGACATGCTCAGCATCGTAGAGGCATAGGTGGCACAGGATTAGATATGGTCTAGTTCAAAGGAGAATGTTTTCATTGTGAAAACGTCTATGTTCCCCTCCATTCACCTTCATTCACTACAAATTTTCTGGCTTCTACACCATAAAACCCAATTTTTTTTAGACAACCAGTGCCATGCTGTGACTTACCCATAGACCAGTCCATTTTGTGCAATGAGGAAGGGTACTTTTGGGACTATATGGAGGGAGATGGAAATCAGTTAGGAGATGTGTATAATAAAGTGGCTTCTTTTCATATATGCAATGTAATTTTTATTTTTGTTATTTTTTTGTTTCCATTATACATAGATAAACAATTCTGGCCTTTGTTAATTTTGGAGTACCCGAGTTTTATTGTTAGGTTTCTGTGTACAATTTTACAGAGCTTAAAAATATATCAAACATGGAATAAAAACAATGAGAAACAGGTTCATCAGGTTCCATACAGATCATTGCTAGGTTTGGAGTCTTTAAAAACATCATTGATCACTACTTCATGAGCTCATGAAGCACCTCATGTGCTTTCTTACTCTATGTGGGCCAACACTGTGGAGAGATTTCCAGTAGGTTTGACAGACATTTGCTGATAGTGATACTTAGGAAAATGGGGTCTAATTCCAGATTTTTTCTTTCTCATCTTTCTTACACCTCATCATCTTCCTACAAATGCAACTGTTGGCTTCTGGGATCTCTGCCAAGTTTGTAACCAGAAATGAAAAGCAAGGAAAGCATCTCCGCTGTAGTCTGAGTAGGTAGCATACTAGACCTATCGTTTCAGAGGATAAAACTGCCTATTGAAGACAGAGATGGCAAAAAGCAACCCCACAGCCCCCGGTAAGGTCTGTATCTCTCTTGCTGACTTTTTGCCTTGTGTGCTTCCTTTTTTAATAGTTTTTTTCTTTTCCTTTTTTTTTTTTTCCCCCACCCCAGGTTTCCTTGTCAGTCTCCATGAATTTATGTCTTTACACCTATTCTGTCACTGTTTCTTCCTTCTTGCTTCTTTATCAGAAATATGTCTTTGTTTTTCTCTACTGGCCAAGAAGAATACGTCCTCCAGCCTCCACTCCTTCTGCTCCTGCTACTCTTCCTTTATTTTAATGCTCCTTGACCTAATCTGTCCTGATTGGTAAGCTGCTTTGACTCAAAGGCCAGCTGTACCCTGTGGAGTTTCACATTCTGCCTTCAAAGCATGAAGGTTGTTTTACTCCTGTGAGAAAATTCCAGCTGTATAATTTTTCCTCGTTCTCTAAAATCTCGGTATCATTTTGGCTGAAATGTTTTTAAATGATTTCTGCCTGAGGCAGACCATCAGTGTAGAAAATTTAATTCTAAATAATTTGTTTGGTAAATTTATAAGCAACTGTAAAAGGACTCTTCTAATGGGAAGTATTAGGCAGTGTTAAAAATAGGTTGTGATGCCACCTTGTTTTAAAGTTACTGTCATGTATATGAATAAGTATATGGTTGAGTAACTGTTTCGCCTTAGATATCCATATGCTATCACCATAAATAAATACTGGCTTTTAAATAGTTGACCATACTAACAGAAACAGGAGTTCCTGACAAAATATGGCTTTTCTAGAGTTAAATCTTAACTCTCAAAGTTAGTCCAATTTAAGAGTGCAAGTGTGACTTGCAGTAACTATGCCTGAATAAATTAATATCTCTCTAGGATAAGATTGGTTAGTTCTAGCTGAATAAAACCCTAGGAGAAATATACCAAAATACTCTGCAGAAAAGGGTGTAAGCACACCTTCAATGACTGAAATTCTTGTTCCTGAATAATTCCACTGGATCATTTATTTTCTTTGACTTCAGAATTTGGTGTAGCTCTGTGCACATGTGTATCTGTGTGCGCATGCGTAGAATAAACTTTTGTATATGTACACAAAGTGTCATTTATTTCCCACTTCATGGTTGCAACTTAAATAACAGAAGGCAAAATATTAAAAGGAACTGAAGCTTTTAACTTCATTTTCAACACTCAATATTTTGTTCGTCATCCAAAAAGGACTCCAGCTTTAAAGAGCTACTTCCCAGCCATGTATATACATTTCCACATATTTGTGTCACCTTTCATTATAATTTAATATGTCTGTATTACCAAATTGAAAGTGCAGCTTTTATTCTAAGACAATCTTTAGCTTTCTACTATAGGGTCCAAGCCTAGATCTAATATTTTAGGAAGCAGAAGCACAGTTGTACAGCCAGAAAAGAAAGTTGCATGAAGTTAACCTTCAGATCAATGAGAGAGGATTTTCTCAAAATAAGAGAATCTTACGCTTCCAGTTTTGAACAAATAAATGGGTAAACTTGGAAGACAGTGCAGATGTCTCAATATTGTCAGTTCCACATGAATCACTAGGAACTGTGAATGTATCTTTACATAGTGTAACATCAAATGGTGTCAGAGATTAGGAAGCTTGAGTTTGATTCTGCAGTCTCCTGTGAAAGAACTGAGAATGAAGGCCTTCAGAAACCAGGAACAGATGGACATATGGCAATTCTAATTTTTATATTGATACAACAATGGGAAAGGGAGAAGGAAAGCAATGGAATTTATTTTACAGATGTGTTATGCATTGCACTGTGTATTTATGTGCCCAAGTACAGTCAATGCCAATGAACTTAATTGCTTGAAAGATTAAAAATCTATCACGGTAGATAAATTTTTCAAAACCAAATCATTTCATATATGGTAGTAAAAAGCGATTCTCCCCACCCCATCCCCTGGCATTTTGCTGCTTTGCTTCTTTCTGTCTCCAGATGATGTGCTCAAATGCTGGTATAGCGTGTTGCTTGAATGCTGACTTGCTCATCTGCCAAAAGGTTGTGCTAAGGTGGTGGCCCATTTCTTCCTACGGATGGTTACAGATCTGGGGAAATGGCTGCAGTGGTTACATTGGGGAGTGATACTAAGCGTGATAAGGATCTTGCCTTTCTTTTTTATTGTCTTTTCAACTGATAGTTAGCAGCCGAAAACAAGCAAAATAGTCACCGCCGAGCAGCCTAACAACAGCCAGTGATCTATCTACTGCCGTATTAGATTTTTTAATAGTGAAATAGTTACTTGCTTCCTCACTCTCAAATACAACATTTTTCAGCTCCTGTTTTAAGAGAATCTGGCTTTTTTTTTTTTTTTTTACGAAGACATTTTTACAACCAGAGAAAGTCCATTATGACACTTTTTAGATAGAGCAATACTGACATCCATTGGTTTAATCTTATGTGACTATTTGTTAAATCTCTCCTAACTAATGTACACATAACCCGCTACAGTATCACAATGAAAGGATTGGACTTGATATGATCCAAGGAGGATTGTGCTAAGTCCAATTTGCTGTATTAGAAACATGAAACCAACACAGATTACCGTGATGAAAAGGAACACATTGCATAATGTGAAGTCCAAATACAGTGACTGAAATAAAATAAAAACAGGCACTGCAAGTATCAACTGGGGAAAAATATTAATGGGAGATTACTAGTGATGCTGACATTTTTTGTTGATAACAGTGGAAATATGAAAATACCTAATATTACATGAACCTGTCTTGTTTTATATTAATCACAAAACTGGTGAAGCACAAGGAAAAATGTTTCTAATCTAATAGCATAAGCAGTTCAATGAAGAAAATAACTACTCTCTGTGGCTTCATCTGAGCCCTCTGAGGTTGTAATTTAAGTTGGCACCATGCTATTTTTTTTTTTTAAATATATATATATACATTTTATAAACATTGCTGTAAGATCACTGGTGAGAAAGGAAAGTGGTTATATTTCATCAAGAGAAAAAAACACTACAAAAAGTGGTGGTGTTTTCAGTATTTATTATCACGACAAGCTAAGCAGATGAGGCTGATTACCTTAGACTTCAAAAACAGAGAACCATTCTGTCAGCGAAGGGAGGGCGACAGGCTTTAACAAAAAAGCTCTCCGTTTGCTGTACCCTCCCACCGCATTCACTTGCAAATCAGTGTGTGCTTGGAAAAGCCTGCGCTTCCCCGCTCTCCAGCCTTCCCAGGGTAAGTGCTGCGGCTCCAGCGGCAGCGCCTCTCGCTCCCGCTCTCGTCTTCCCAGGGAGAGCGAGTGTGTGCGTGTCTGTGCATGAAGGGGAGGTGTGTGTGCGTGTGCGTGTGTGTGTGTGCTGCTGGTGGTGGTGTTTCTTCTTTTTTTTTTTTTTTTTTTTTTTTTTTTTTTTTTTTTTTTTTTTTTTTAATCAGGAGCTCTGAATGAAAGCCAGTCAGAGGGAGAGCTCCCCCTTAGCTTTGGTTCCCGGCTGTCCAGAGTTAAGTGATGCTGGGAGAAAAAGCCTGAGTTAGATCCAAGTAGGATCAGTCTTAGAAAATAACAGGAAAAAAATAAACAAAAAAGGACTCTAATAGCTCGCTTTTCAGTTTTGTTGGGGTGGACACTACTTCTACTTTGTCAGAAGCAAAATAAAAGGTAGGAGCCTTTCTTATTGTTATTTCCTTAAGCTCTTTGTAGTTGTTATTATTTTAATTATTATTATAACATGAACACTATGGTGCTTAATGCAATGCATAGAATTGTTCTACTATATCCAACTTTTTGCATTTTATAAATATGCTTTAGGAGTAATGAGGCAAGGGATAGGAAATAACTGCTGTGTATTCTCTCCTCAAAGTAAACTGATATAATATTTATTCAAGATTGAAAAACTAAGCATTTTATAGTTTGGGTTTGTTTTTTTTTTTTCCTAGTAAGCAGGCTATCTTTTTGAGCAGCAGTTTCCATCTGTATTCAGTTCTTGCACATTCGGGGGGGGGGGGAACAATACAACTTGAATTGAAAAAAAGCACAATGTTTCATAGTGTAACTGTTATGAAGGTAGCATGAAACATACACATATGTGCCCTCACTTTCTGTATACCAGTGCAAATCTGTTACAGCTTTCACTGCTATTCATTCTACCCTGAAATGAATTTCAGAATAATTATACACACTCAGAGCAAATGCTTCTTAGGAAGGAAACCCCTATGGAGAGGCATAGCAGGGTGGCAATATTTCAAATATCTGTACAGAGCTATAGACATACAAATGGGGAAAATATTGCCAGGTTTGACATTTTGGTAAAGGGGAGGGGGGAGAAAGGAAAAGGTGGAGGGAAGAAAAATATAGTCTGCACCTGTGTGAGCATTTACTGTCACTGCTGCAATAAAATCCATATTTGATGTGGTGTTAAATTAATGCAGCACAATGCAAGTCTAAATCCATGTTCCCAACTACTATTGATGGCTTTGTCAGCTGCATTAGAATTTTGCAATAGCCTAATACTGTACATGATACTAGTTGCAGCCCTAAAAATCTAACAGTCCTTCAGCTTAAAAGAATGCATCTGCACGTGCAATCAGTGACAAATAGCAACCAGCATTTTAAAACTGACCTATCATCTCTGTTGCTTCCACACAAATGGAGCTGTTGCCTATAATCTTCATCTTTCATTTCAGTAAAAGCTTCTGTATTACCCCAACTGCACACCCGTTGCTTTTAAGGTTTTTTTTTTTAATTATACAACTTGTTGTGTATGCATATATGAGTGTGTGAGTGTGTGCACAGTGTGAGGAAGCTGGTTTGTAAAAAAAAAAAGTGTCTTTTTTTTTTTTAAGCTGGTAGGCTTTGAATTTACATGGTGATATTACTGGAGGGGGAAAGCAGGGAGTGGGAGACTGCAACATACTTCTGAATCTCTAAATCTTTTTAAAATATGTCATTTAGGAAGAATATTATGAGGCTAGTACAAGCATTTATTGAGATTTTCCAGTTACTCAAACTTTTATATTAATTGGTTACTTTTTGAATGTAATCGTAGTCTGTGCTATTTTAGAGGAGGAGATGAAAGAATGAACTTAGGGAACTGGAAAAGGCAAGTAGAAGAGATAAGCTATCTTTCTCAAGAGTTGAAACCCAGCTTTTTAGAGTCAATATGGGCTTACATCAACTGCCTGAGGGATTCTTCTCATGTTTTTGTGAACTTTGTTAAATAAAAGTATGAATGAAGAGGTCATTTCTGTAGCAGTTTCTGTTAATTTTAGTTTAGCTTTATGCCCATGATTTCTTTGTGTGGTGTCAAGATGATTTTGTACACTTAAATAGGAACTTTGTAACGTTTGAGGAGTGTTGATTATAAAACAGATATTTAAACTTGAAGCTGATGATGATGATTTGATTTTTTTTTTTTTTTGTTACTTTGGGTAGCATTGGAGAATGTTCTTGGTTGGTTGCTTTGCCAAAAGTTTATATTTATAATGCTTTGTAACAGTTCATGAAAAAGAAAATAGCAAAATTTATCTTGAAGGGACTGTACGCAGGAATTTATATATTCTTAAATGGTCTTGTTGGCTTTGCATTAGAGCAAATGAGTGTAGATATGCTAAAACTTCATACTTGCATGTTCTCAATAGACAAAGGATCTGTGAAGAAACTGATGAAACACTGAAATGTGCTCACAGTAAACACTGTGGTTACTGTTCTTTTCTGTGTCTAGCTGCAGTTGAAAAATGCATAAAAATAATGTTATATGTCAAAGCAAATGAGCTCATCATTAATTAAATGTAGAGAGATATTCATAAGATACACATCTATACATGCACACCAGCATACAAATTTCAGCTAAGTAATATTTTTTTCTCTGTTAAATGATTGAATGTAAAAGGCAGAAATGGTTCATTTGAAAATATTATCTACCTCTGATTCTAAGAAAGTAATTTCCTGATCTCAATACGATTTCCCAAGGAAACAAGTGACTGAAACAGAGTCTGTCTCATCTGGATAATTCTGTGCAGGTGACTTAGTTTCTATGTCTGTTAACCATATTTATAGCCAGGTTGCAGGTGATAACACACTGCCCTCGAATTAGTATAATTTTATACCTTATCACACCACTAGGTTGCAGCACTAGTGCAGGGGGTCAAATTAAGATTGAAATATTGTTGAATGGTAACAATGGAGTGAAGTTTCTGGCTGTTATCATAATATTATTTTTAATTCATTCATTATTATCACTCAAAACCAAGTTTGTAAACACCAACGCGTCTTAATTGGACTTCACAATATGTCCTTGTTCATAGATTTGAAAAAATCTGCTGTACACTCAATTCTTTGATATTACATGATAGACAGTAATGGAAGGAAAACACTGATTATTTTGGCAAGTAAATAAGCAGAATGTAAGGGTTTAAGAAACATTTTGTGAGTGTCTTCAGTGAATCACATACAATACTAATACAGAATATATATTTATTTGCTATGGGCTTTTTAATAACATAGTAATTGATGTATCATTTATTATAAAGGAGGAAAATTGAAATTCAGAAATAAAACTTCTTTTCTTATGAGCAGTTTAAGTATGCCAAAGTAAAGCGTTATGAAGGGTGACTTCACTGCACAGAAGGATGCTGTACCATAGCACATTTTCAATTGCTTTGATTAGTATGCAGCTATCAATGAAAGCTCATGCAAACTAAAGGTACCAACCTTGCTATGATACAAGACACATACTGCACATCTTGCACCCTCAAATCTACTAATGTGAGCACTTGTTTTGGAAAAAAACCACCCCATACTTCCCCTATTGTCCAACGTCTGGAAAAACCTTGAAAGTAGGAAACAGTGGAATTCTGAATTCTGTCTTGAACTAAATGTTTGCCAAATCTCTCATCAGGCCAAGAGGAACTCCTATGTTGAGTGTTGCTTGCTTTTCCCCTCCTGGATTTACAGCTCTTCAGATTTGAGTCTTTGGCATGGTGACTTCTGTAACTTGCCTGTTTCTGTGGGTTAGCAGGTCTACAGTAGAGCAATAGAAAATAATCCTCGTCTCTGGGGAGCTGAGCGTGTTACAGTTATCAGGCTGTATTACTACACACAGGGAAAAAAAAATCAACTAGACCTGAGCACTGTTTTTTTTTCTTTGTTCTGTTTTCATCTGGTGGGAAGCCAGAACACCACCCAACCAAAGAGCTATTGAGCTTATACGTTCTGTTTACTGGTTTATCAATCTAATTTTTAGTATGTGGAGGATCTGCCAAAAACCTGCCAGTTTAAGCTTTATATGCGTTTCTTTGTACGTGCAGTCTTCCTGATTATTAAACATCAGAGCCAGTTACCTCAAGTGTGTGTGTGTGTGTACAGTAGAGGCAAACCAGGGAAAACCTTTGTCTTGTACAGGGATTGCATGCTAGCAAGTAGAACACTGTACGTTTTCTTTCTTAATTTATATCAGCTTTTTATTACTTGACTTTTTCTGTAAGCCCCCACTGCCGTTTCTTGCCTCTACTAACTTACATGAAATAGATAATGTTTATCAGTTTTTTTGATAAAGAAGCGTGTCCAGCAGGAGGCATTAAGCTCTAGCAGTATCTCAGAGGTACTCCCCAGCTTGTACTGTCGCAAGGCATCTGAGCTGGGATATAAACTCAAGTTTGCTAGTTGGAAGCGTGTAGTACTATGTCTGTACCAACAGGCCGCATCAAGGGAATACAAAGACTTAGGAAGTTAACTGCATATAATGAAAAGCAACATGGCAGGTGTCCTTTTTAATGCTGTTCCCACATGCACGTCATTCTTTGCACAATAGTCTGGTTTTTTAATTTGTAACTTTATTATGGCATTTCTTAATAGGATTCAAAGTTCCCTTTGAGTTACGATTTCAGACAGTAGGAAATCACGTAAAGAAGAGAGCATGTGTATGTGTGTTTATATAAAGGTAATGATTCAAAAAATGAATTGAAAATAGATGTTTCCAGAATTCTGTTGCTCAAAAGCTAGAACCGTGGTGTTCTGCGTTTTACAGAAATAATAATAAAAAACTCTCAAAAATATTTTGTCATGAAAACCTGTATATTATGTGATATGTATGTTTTATGATTCTGCCATTAATATTCTTTTACTTGCCACATTAGAGATTGGATTTATTGTATTATCCTATTTCAGTGCTTTGCATTACAACCTAAAGAACATGACATACCATCGCTTAGTCCGATCAGATCATGATCCTTAGAAATGAATGCAATCCTCATGAACTCTTTGATGCTATAATATCCAGATTTTTAAGACATAAAGAATAGGTACCAATGTAACTTATGGCACCGTGAGCAAGGCTCAAAATGCAATGTCCAACAGGACTGGTAATTTTTTTCCCCCAAAATTAGCATAAAATTAAAATATGTATAACTGAACTGTTATCATGTGTTTGTGTATACCATACTTCAGTAGTTCACATGATATTTATATGTGTTTAATGAATGAAAAGATTATCTTGTTAATTGTTATGCTATCCTAGTAGCAAGCACAAATAAAACAGACATGCCTGTGTCTAGGAAACCTAGATGCTGTGCATTCCGTCATTGGCTCCTCTAAGTATCACAAGTGTACAGCTGGTTTTTACTTCCAGTAGAATCTGGAGAGTTTTGTATGTAGATTTTCTTGAATATGTTTCATATCTTGCACATGAGACAAAATACATGGACAAAATTTTTGAGATTTTAAATGAGGGTGAGAAAAGAGATAGGAACCTAAAGTGTTTGTAATTATTTAGAGGTAATATTCAGGACAGATGGTCAAGTTTATCCTGCTTCTAAGATTTTAAAGAAAGAATATCCCTTAAACTTTAAATTCCTTTCTCTTGCAAATAGTCACCTGCTGTTTTCCTGATGCCTTTTCTATGGTGAGTGGAACTGGGATCATAAATGCATCTAATGTCCAAGAAGCAAGACTCATTCAATATCAGTAATACAGTGCTAGCATCCTTGCCTCTGTCCCCTGTTCTGGGGTGGTGGAATCTCCAGTGCCAAGGCTTCTGTAACCCTGCAAAGGTCTTTGTACTGGTACTGCTACCACAGATGAAGTCTTCTGGAAAGGGATCTGAACACCTTTTTTGAAAATAGTTGAGGACAGATGGGGACAAAGAGACCCCTTCCTCTCTCATGACATTGAGATTTTCCTGACGCTGTCTGCGTAGTTTAACAGGAATAATATAATAATTTTTTTTCTTGATATGGTTATCATTCTCATAATGTTCTTCTAACAATGCTGTCCCTTGCTAGACCTTAAAATGCTTTCAGGTATGGCCTTGACAGGCATATGGGCTTCCATTATGAATTGGGACTGTAGTGTGTTTTATCTACAAGTTCCTGTTTTTTCAAGGGAAGGACTGTCATCTTTTGTCCATGTATCTTTACATGCCTTTGACAGAGAGAAAAAGGGGAGAAACATATACCTAACCTTCTTCTAGGCTTCAGTGAAAACTGTGGATAATATTACTATACTTAATTTGAAATTAAAAAATGGCTTCTTGCAATCCACAAGTTCTTTTCTCTTATTTTTTTAGATACATGCACTTATGTTTTCAAGTTTCATTATTAGAGAAATATCTGAGCCTAAACATATGAGAAAAGGTGTGAATCTAGAAGTTTCTATTTGGGTCCCTCTCTGTTTTATGTACATGAGAATATTCCTTGAAGACCTATAGATCCATTTTATCTGTGTGTCATCAGCAAATTAGTTAAAAGTAGACTTAAATGTCACTGATTTCTCTACATCATGAAGATTCGAAGTAATACATTCACTAGAGGTGGACATGTGCTAAATAGGTGAATAAGATTTAATTCTTAAAATAATGTGGGGTGTTTGGCTTTTTATTGTTGAGGCTACTCAGAAGATGACCTGGATCTTCAGTAGAAGACTGTCAGTTGTTACAGATAATTGCAAAACAAACCCCAAGACAGACAGAAAGAATACAAAGGAGAAAAAAAAAAAAAAAAAGCACAATATGTTTAAAACAAAATATCCCAAAATGTGATGAATTGAAGCAGGAGAAAGAAAATATTTCAGGTCTTATTTTCTTACCACCTGTAAGAATAAATTGTAATAATAAATTCTGCAAATAACCTTTCATGAAAACTTTACATCATGCTATAGATCATATTTTCATTATCAGTAAAGATGCCTTCTAATTTTTTTTTATTTCATTTAGTAGGGGGAGGACTTTTATATGCTAGTACTGTTGTATATTTTTTTTTCTTTCCTTATAATGTTGATCCTTCAAAGTAAGCTAAGTAGAGCTACTAGCCTGCCCTCACTATTTTCTGCTAAAAAATCTAAACAAAACCAGTTAATTGAGCTAACTAACCCTTGGGTCATCCAGTACTGAATTACAGTTAAATACATAGTTTAAAACAAAAACCCATCAGAATCTACAAAATCACTGCCATAGAATAAGGGGAGTTTCTGCAGAGATCAACAGCATTCAGCCATTTAACTAGTGGTCTTTAACCAAAATAGTCTTGTATTAAATGGTAACGGTGTAGACCTCAATTTATGAATGAGTTACTGGGCTATAACCAGTCATTTTGCAGCTATACGAAAAAGTTTGCTCATTTCTAAGATCAGGGAAGTAAGACATTTCATTATGACATATAAAGATAGTTTAAGATCTGCTTAAGCATATTACGTCCAAGTTCCCTAAGTATGCCACTGCTTCCCACTTCCCAAGGCCACGTTTTAAACGGTATTTTTCTCTCCTACTTCTATTTCCCTTTGGGATAGTTTCCACAGGCTTTTGGCAGAAATCTGTAGTGTCTGTAAAAGAGCAGGACTTAGAACACTATCGTGAGTACCATTTTAGGGAAGTGTGATTTTTTTTTTTTTTAATTATTATTATTATTTTCCCCTCTGCCAGATGAAGTTTTTTTCTGGCATTAATATGCCAAGATGTGCTTTTTCCCTGGAGTAAAAGTATGGGTGCTCATGGTCAAGATATCACTGAAGCTGACAGCTTGATTAAAATGAGTGAACTGAGCCCCAGGCATATTAGGTACATTTGGTTCTCTCCATGACTTAATACTTGGGGCATTTTATTGACAGTTTGTGATTAAACTTAAAAGCTTACGTGTTATGTGTTACTAGATCTACTTTTTTTCTGGTACTTACTTCTGAATGGGAGATGTACAGATACAGATAGATGGAATTTCCTGTGTAGTGCTATTTTTTTACAAAATATATACTTTTTTCCTTGCTTATACAATTTCTTCAAATTTCTCTAAGTGGTTTCAAATGAAGTAGTACCCTGATTTGACTAATTAATTAGAGAAAATCTTTTTTAAGGTGGATGTGTATTACTTTTATATTATTTAGACAGTCTTTAAACATTCTGATGATCAGAAGGAACTGATCTCTCTCCTAAAATTTGTGTGTGTGGAATATACAAACAGAATGGAAAAGAAAGACAAAATCATACATTTCTTCTTATTCCTGCCCTTGACTAGAAAGACACCTGAACCCACTCTGAAAAACATGTGCTATTTCTAAATGTATCCTAATTGTGGCTTGGTTTCCTCTAGCTTTTTATTTGAGGTCAGAATAATGAGAATTAGAAAAGAATGATGAACTAAGACAGTGTGTTATAGGAATAATCCCATTAAAGTTTTGATAAGCATAAATCTTTAAGAGAATTTAAGAATCGATAATGTGAATAACAAAGGTCACCAGGCTTGAGCTATTCTAAATTGGATACCTAAAAGCTCGTAACAAAGGAGAAGAAATTAATTAATTAAGTTCTGAAATGCAGAATTTTTAAAAAAAGTAACAGTATAATTACAATTTGTTACATTTAGGGGTTTAAACTATACTTCTTATGCTAGTGTTTTAGAGCAGAACTTATAAATAGCCATCTCATCACAAATGAGTTTTTTAGGTTTTCTTCTCTCACACTCACTTAGCTGGAGTTAAACACAAATGGAAAAACTCAAAGTAGTTTAGCCTTCTAACTTACAGGACCAAAAAAACCTTGTTAATACAGCAGAGACTTCTTGCTAAATTTGGGGTTATGTACGTTCAAGAGAGGAAATACCCACCTTTTCCTTCTTCCATGGTTGCAGCCAATAAGATCCAACCAGTAAGTGCTTATGCACGCAGGTTTGGAGGTGTTTTGCCGCTCGGACAGCCCGTGCAAGTCAAGTGTAATGGGATTAGGGCAGCCTGGGTGGATCAGTCCCACAGCTGCCAGTTAACTGGTTCCAGCTCAGTCTCTGGAAAAGCACACAGACAGTCTTGTCGTACAGGTATACGTGACTATGGGGTCATTTTAGTGATGTGACTGGCTCCTTGTTACTCTGGGTGTGCTGGTTGGAGTCCATTTCTAGCTCTAGCACGTTAAAATCCTTCTTTTCACTCGAAAAGGGCACTGCAGTAAAATCATGACGCTTCTGGACTAATTTAGAAACTGTTTTGTTAACATTATAGTGGATTAAAACTAGACTATTGGTTATTGGGACAATAACATGAAAAACTGTGTCATAATGGCATGATGACTGCAAAAAAAAAAAGAATATTTTAAAGGATTAAATTCTATTTAAGTAAACAGAATTAATCTCAATGATTCTAATGTGTAATCGAGCACTGACTTCTCAAGGGTAATCCATTAGTGCTTTAAAATATATGAGCTAAAATGAAGTGATGTACAGAAAAAAAAGTTTGAAGGTAGCTTAATAAGTTTTTGTACAATCAGAAATGGTGGCAACGAAGATCAGGATAGTACTGACACAAATAATTCTTTCATAATCTTGACATTGTTCAAGGTCTTTTTAAAGGAAACAATTATAGTGACTTAAAGAAATTTGCCAGTGAATTAGTAGTTTCATATTCTGAGATGCTTGGTTTCTTTGTGGCTGAATGCTGTGAACACTTTTTTAATAGTTGTTTTGTTGGGGGTTTTTAATCGCTAAATGAAATGTACTACGTGAAATAATTGCCAGTGCAGTAATTATGAATTTGAAATTTTTCCTCCCTCACAAGGCTTTGGGGTTTTGTTTTGGTTTTATGCAGTTAGTGCACTCTGACCTGTTCCTATCATTTCATACTGTTCTTGGTGAAGGATGAGGTTTTGCTATGGGAATAGAAAAGCATTCATTTGACAGTGAGTCATCCTATAAGCTAGAAATATTGTTTCTTCAGTATTTCTCACATCATATACCATGCAGATTTTTCAAGAGTTCTCTAAATTTGAGATCAACTCTTTTTTTTTTTTTTTTTTTTTTTTTTTTAATTGTAATTGGGAGGGAAATTTGCATGGACTAAAAGACAAAAATCTTAAAGTATAATGTGTTGAACTTTGACAAAATTTCCTTTAGGACAGACTCTAACTTGTTGATGGGTTTGGAGTTATTTTTTCTTGAATCTGCTTAGTTTGTGTTCATACATTTGCATATGTTCTCACTTCCCTGTCCTAAAAAGGAAATGTATCACTCTCTAAATGTTCACTGCTTGTTCTTTGCAATTTGTAGGAAACTTAAGCTTTAGTAAAAGATTTTTCTCTCCATATTCATTAACTCTGTGGTAAGTCTCAGTATTTCAGCAGTTTGTCAAAGTAAGCAGAATGATGTTCATAACTTGCTAACCAAATCGAAAGTAAAATGTTGATGACATTTCTTGTGCAATTACCTGAAAAGTTTGTTCATTTTTTCAGCTGGGAACCTTAGGAATGCAGATATTTTTAGTCTTTTGGTGCCATCTTGTGGCAAGAGGACAATTAGATGAAACCAGGAGGTACTCTAGCCCACAGTTTCTATGCCTACCAGCAAAATATCTTGCTTTGGTGATAGATATGTGTTTATGAATTTTTATAGTGACTGTAAGATACCAAACCAAATCATGCACAGGACAAAGTTCTCTGGTTGCTGCGCTTTTTTTTTAATCTTTTCAAGTTCATTACTATAAATATTGATTAGAGAAATCTCACAAAAATTGACTATAATTACCACATAGAAATAGATTTTAAGTCTGTAATGCATTAGATCTCTGTAGAATACGTGACTAGTTCAAGGCAATTGTCAATAGATTTTTATTGTATTAGCTTGTTAGATCTCTGTAGAATACTTTATTACTTAGCTAGCTCAAGGCAATACTCACTTCAGCATCCTGTAACGTTTAACAGAAAGCTGAGGTCTGTGCTAGCATTCTTGTTTTTCATTTTATTTTCTGGTTTTCCTTGGGAAAATTCATACCAGCCTGCATGCAAAAAAAAAGCCATAACAGCACAGGAATGCTGTTTATTTTCCTGATATTTTCATTGGATTCAGCAAGATGGGTGTCTTTGGTTCTGTGCTAAATGACTACTAGTTTAATACCTGGAGTTTTTTTGAAGATGATGCCTGTAGATGTCTGCAATCAGTACAGATCACATTCTTGCTCAATTTCCTGAGGAGTTTTCTATGTGATAGTCCATATTTGCTTACTTATCTCTGACTTCCAGTCATGCTGAAAGCTTCTAGATGCAAAAATATTAGTCCCTGTCAATAGCTGGAAATCAAGATGTCAGTCCTGCTTTTACTTAAGCCAGTGGTTCTCATTCTTTCAAAAGTAAGGACAAGGGGTTTTTTATATTATTATTATTTTTAAAGACATTTATTATAGTCTGGTCCAAATAACAGCCAACTATCTTGTAGTCATTAAATATCAATCGTAGATTATAATTTTGAGTTACTATAATACTCTCTTTTCAGACAAGGAGTATGAAAGCATATAGAGATTAAAAGTCCTCATACCTCAGGGCTAGAAACCACACTGAAATTTTGAATTTCAGTCTAGTACTATAGCCATAAAAAAAAAAATAAAACACCCAAACAGTATTTTTGATAGTATATCCTCCTGACTGAAGGAGGAAATACTATCAATCAATATGGGTACCAAATGAGAACACCTTTGAAACGGAAGTATTATTCCAACTGGATACACTTGCAGTGGCAGGTATTTCCATCACTTTCTGTACACGTGGGCAATACTGCCTCGTTGTGTATTATATTCTTTCTAAACTTATACAGAAAATAAATATACGATAAGGATATTAATACAAGATATGTTTTCTAGCAATTATATGGTATATATTAATATGTTGGTCACTAGAATGTGATTTTTAATAAGCCATCACTAGCTGAGGTGCAGTTGTATGCTGCACCGGCTTGTGACTGTGATAAATCTGTCAGCAGTTGAATGACTCCTTTTGGATGGTTAGAGATTGGTGATTTCTCTGATTCAGGTTAGCTGGGCTAGGTAGAGTTAAAACTCTGTTAACTATCAGCAGTAATGGAGAGAAGAATCACAACATTAATGTAGTAAGAAATAGAACTTCAATAGTTTTGAACATGCATGAAGTGATGTGTTTGTTACAATTTTTCCTTCTGATCCCAGTAAAATTGTCTTGACAATTAACACACTTGAATGCTTCTCTCTCTTCCTCTATCTTTTGGTGCCTTCTATAGTATGCTTTGCCTACAAGATTAAAGTAGTAGATGAATTAATTAAAGAAAGAATGGCTCATTCCAGAGAATTCATGTGGTGTCAATTCCCTTACAACAAAGACAAACCTAAATATGTGTCATACTCTTTTTGAGAGAAAGGTGTGAAGCTTAAGGCATGACTCTAAATAATATTAGTATAAGTAAAGTTATGATAATATGACATATATAATATGCTAATAATAATGACATTGAAATCCAAAATATAATTTGTATCTTTTGCAATCCATATAAAATTAGTTTCCACATCACTCTATGATTTGCTTTCTAGGCCTAATAGAGACACTTTCTGTGTAGTACCGTTTCAGAATATTTTTTGGAAAGAAGTGGAATCGCTAGAATTTCTTCATTTCAGTTGCCAAATCCCTTGTATGCCCTTTCAAAAATTACACCTGTTGAATAGCTGAGTTTTCTCTTGCAATCCCAGTGTGCTTAATTTAGTTTGAATTTTAGGTAGGTAAGTAAATACATTATTTATACTGGAAACTGTTAGATCCTGTATACAAAGGGGAGACCAAGAAGTGTCTGTCACAGAACTTGTCTAGATGATCAAAAGGAAAAAATGTTTTTTAAAACTGTTTCTGGGGTTAATCCATCAGATAAGATTGATTGTTGATCTATGGAACTTGTATATTTAGCGTGGTGTTTTCCTGACTGTCAAAATTATTTATGTCTAGTGTGACTATCCGCTAGTCTAAGCAACATGCACCTAGGCTATGGCAGTGAAAGAAGAAAATTCATCCTGCTCTACAACTGCAGTAATATATTAACTGACATGTTTCAGGGCCTGAATGCCTACAGAAATTCTAAACAAGATATAAAAGTCACGAAAGCACAGAGTCCCAACAACCATGGGTGCTGTTCTTACATACAAGACATAGGCGTACCATCTTTTCAGACACCTGCAGAAGCAGCCTGAACGAGTTTGTTGCTATGAGGTTGTCTTTTGGAGATTACAAAGGCAAACCAGGAAGCGCTATTTAAATTGAAGAGAGAATTTCTAAAATAAGAGTAGTGACACTGAAATTTCGGTGTCACGTACTTCTCAGCATTAGGTTAAATGCTCCTTACTTTGCCAAAGTGAACTTGGTTGTTTTCTCATGGAGATGAACAGAGAAGCCTATGTATACATTAGCTGCAAATGAAGCACTTCTTTCCTTCCCTACCTTTTACAGTGTAGAAGTAATTTAAACTGTGCCTGAGGTATGAATATACAAACAAACAAAGAATTAAAATGACATTTTATTGGAATGATGTAATGAAGTCTATGTGCTTCAGAAATAAAACTGTATTTGCCTGCAATGGATTTATATCCATGTCCTTTGATGTAGAGCAAACTGTGAAACGCTTACATGGAGATAGCTGTCACTTTTGAGTATTGTAAAGAGCATTCAGGAAATGAAATACAAAAGAAATTACAGTTGTAGTTCATACAAATAGGAGCAAAAAGTCCTGCCTTAAAAGATTTTAAAACATTTTTTTTCCCCCTTGATTTAACAATAATTTGCCAATAGCCTCCCATTGTATTTTGCAGGAAAGAAAAATTTTCAGAGAAACTAAAACCTTGTGTTTCTAGAACTGTCTCTCTCCAATAGCATTCAATCAAGTTTTCCTCAGCCAAAGGAAAAAAAAAAACCCACAACCAAACCAAAACCCAACACCTCCGGATACTCCAGTAACCTTAAGGCTGTCTTAGACCAGGCTACAGCTCTTCTGTAGCTCCTCAGAGCTTACACAAGAAAGGAATGGTAACAATGATCAGCTCCCCTGCTTTCTCTTAGTTAGTCCACATTGCTATCCACCAAGAACTCTACGGGCTTTGCACTTTGAAAAGACCATACTGGAGTCTTTCTAGCTGCTTATTTAAATGAATAAATAAATAAATCCTGCAGGACAGTAGATAAGAGTTAATTTACACTGCCTCTTTCTGTGTGTTTTGGTACTTTCTCTGAAAGGCATTTTGGTTAACAGCAGCAGTCAGGTGCTCTGGTCAATTAGGGCACGCTCGAAATACTGCGTGCCTGCTCACGTGTGAGCGCCGTGCGTTTGAAGAACCAGCAAACGCGGGGGCTGCACAGCACTGCAGAAGCTCCTCGTTGGCGGTGGATTTCTGATGCCCGCTTCCTAATTAGAGGGAAAGAGCTAGCCTGCAGGGAGGATTAAAAGCCACTTCCTACTATGTATTGCAATCTTGGAGGACGTACTAAACTGCAGTATTGTGAGGGCCATGGTATGTTGTTAAAGTAATGTGCTTTTGTGCATGGGAGACCCCAGCATTTTGCAAATGACTTAAGCTTGTGTTTAGTTTCCATGACTCTTGACAGGAAATAAATTACTCTTGACAGGATGTATATATATAAATTTAAGCACATTTAAATTGTTTTTAACACTGTGCAGATATGCACACACTCATGTGCTTTGGCCAACTTAGTCCTTAATCAAAGCTGTGCCTTGTTCTGAGACTTTAATTTCCTAGCAGAAAATAAGAATAAAATGGCTCTGTATGTCTGAGATGAAATGGATGTTAACCATCAACCTTATCTGTCTTTGTCTCAGTTTGAACACAGTACTGCTAAGCTCAGGACTTCTAATTTTTTCGGACATTTTATAGGTTTCCACCTAGATCTTAATAAAAGGGCAATTTTCATCCCTCACGTAATTCTTAAAAGGTGGTGATTTTTTTTCATAACCTTTTAATGATCTCCAGTAAGTATTTGTCAGGTAGTTGATTTAATTGATTTAAAGACCAAGATGAACATTCTGCTTTAGTAATGAAATGCAGAGGACAGTTGGAATGAATGAATTACATGTAGAATACATGTGATCAGAGCTTGTCCGGGAAGAGAAGTGCAAAATGAGAAGCTACGCTGAGCTGATCATTCCTATTACCTAGGAAGTGCTTAATTGCACTTTTGTTTCAGGGTGCATTAAGAAGAAATTTTTACATCCCAAGCAATATATACAATTATATATTTAATAAAATATCAACATGCTATTTCACTAAAAAGTCTTCAGTGTTGTAAGTCAAACACTGCCAAATATTTTACAATCATTAACTCTCCAACAGAAGACTATGACATAAAATTATAAGGGAAATCAAATCATGAGCTTTCACTTCTGTGCTCTTTTTATACACATATTTTATTACTAAAATATTAATGTGTGTTTTGTTATTTTTTTATGTGTTTCTGTTCATAAACTTTCCAAAATTATAAGCAATGTTTTTGCAGTGTTTCATACATCCTAATGTTGCCCAACTGTTACTCAGAACTTGATCACCTGCTTGCTTTCTATGCTGTGCAGGCGCTGGTATTTTGGTGTTCCTTTTATGTGTCATGTTCTTTGCTTAGGACATATTTCTTATGTTCTTTGCTTCTCACTTCATATTTCCTGACAGGCACGGATGTTTGGCTTTCATCTGTATAATGTAATATAGCAAAATAAAAGTTGAATACCTTGAAATCCTGGTTCTTGTGAACAAGACGGGGTTCACTGTGACAGGCTAAAAGGAGCCTGAAGTCCTTTGTGAGAAATTTTATTATGCAGCTGAAACATAGAACTTTTCTTCTTTTTTAAACAAAATATATTGATTCTGGCAGGGTATATAAAATTTCTGTTCCAGTGGGTGGCTAAGTACTCTGTCATACTTCTTCCAGGTACGATCTTCCTGGGCTGTATCACCAGGATGGAAAAAATTGGTTAAACTTTGATAGACCTAATTTGAGTAGCAATGCCCTGAAGAAACATGCCTCTTAAGAGACAATGGGGCACGCTAGCAAGAAGAAACATTAAAAAAATTTTCAGATATAAACACTGATCTGATAAGTCCCTTTACATCTGTCCATAAAAATTGGCTATCTCTAGGTATCAGTACACACATCTAGATACTTCTTGGACACTCTATGATACTTTGCATATCCTTACAAATAGTTTTTTTTTCTTGTGTTTCTTCAGACTCTTACTCAATTTTAAACATGGATGTTATGGTATTCTTTGGAGGTTTTAAGAATGTTCAGTGCTATCAACAGTTCATGCTGTACAGCTGTAGTTCCTAGATAATTTTCAGTATATAATGGATATTATTTATGAAGATTAATTAATGATAAAGAAAAGTCAGTTTTTATCATACATCACATTAGCTGTTAATAGGTATGTGAAGTACGGGGGTTTTTCGAGTTGCACAGTGTTTGTACTTAGGCACTGTCCTCTTATCTGTTTGTGCACTGCTTGGTTGTTTGCAGAACAGCAAGGGCTTCAGCGTCACTGAAGAGCTTTAGGCCTTCTTTTTGCCCATATAATACATTCTAATTAATGAACACAAAAATACCCCACAAACTATATCCATTCTACTTAGTCTGTAGTCCTATTAACTCCCAGATTTTTTTTGATTTATACAGACAGTTGGGCAGCGTACAAAGATTATTTAGAAACATATAAAATAATTCATAATTCCATAACTGACTTTGTTTTTAATCCAATCTGAAATAACAATCAGTATTCAGTCTAGAGAGGGGACGCTGCTGTTACCACTGTATACCAAGTAAAACTTAAAATCAAGTAAAACTTAAAATCAAGTCTTCCTGATTATTTGGGCTTATCAAATAATATATAATACAGTTATGAGTGCATAGATATTGAGAATAGCATTCTATTTCAGTTTCATCTTGGGAATTTGTCCTATTAATTGGGCTGCTTTACAAATAATCACTGGGGCGCTTTCTTTGTAAAGACACCCTGGTGGGACTTGGTTATCCTGTTCAAAATCCTTCCGTCTGCCTTGAAGTCCTGTGCCACGACACTTGCTTGTGAAAGGATTGGGAGAAAAGTGTTTGCAGGGGGAGAGAAGAACCAGGAAGCCTGAACTACTTAATGGGAGATGAAACGTGTAACCCAGGGTACACATAAAGCGTGTGGGGGCATATGGTTCTCCAAAGACGTGCAGCTTTACCCATTTAACACTATGCAGGAGTGAAAAGCAAACAAAAACATCTTATTGCAGTGTGTTGGGGCTTCCAGCATTAAGACAGACGTGTGTAAACTGCCCAGTCTAGCTGCTTGAATTTTCTTGCTCTTTTGGAACCCTTTGTATGGGAATGCTGTGGCCTGTTAGAGACTGTCACAGATATAAGGCATCTATAAACTAAATAAACAAGACTGGAAAAGGCTAGGAGGTGGGGAATAGCTCACAGAGGTTTGAAATAACTTGCCCTAACTGACATTTCACATTGCTTGAAGATTTAGGAATAGAAACTTGCTTTCAGGTTCATCCCTGTCCACTGGCTATGTATCTTAATATGCTTAAGTAAAAAAAACCAAACAAACAAAAAACATGGAAATATAAAATAAAAGTAGGAAAAGGAAGATAACTTCCTGGGACCTTTCAAGGCCAATGAAGACATAGTGTACCAATTTAACAAAATGCTGATTGTAAAAAAAAAAAAAAAAAATTTTTTTTAGAATTTTCCTCTAAATGAAAAATATTGATTTGTTTCCTCTGTTTCTTCCCGCCACAGTCTCTTTGGAAACGTAACATTTTATGTTTGATGACATACCACATTAGAACTAAGTGTTATTTGAAATGGCTGAAATATCTAAAAGGATCAACCATCATATTGGAGACAGGTCATCCTTAATAGCAATGTGATTACAGTTTTCATACTATTTTTCCTCTTTCAGACAGCATTTCTTCTGCATACTTGGAATCATTCCATCTTCCTTTCCTTGAAGACACAGCGGGTATATAAGCATTAACCATTGTGTGTTCAGGCCCTTGGGCCATGTTTCCTGTTTCCAGTGATGTTAAAAGGTACTTCTGAAAATCCAGTAGTCTAAAGTGACAACTCTAAAAAAGCAGACGTAGGGTGAGCTACTACTAAACAAAATATGAGTAGGCATTTAGTTTTTCAAATTATGTTTAATCCCTAGAGGGCTGTGGAAGCCAGCCTGAGAATATTACTTACTTTAAGTTGAATCTAGGTTGACAGACCCTTTTATTATTTTTTATTTCACAAAATAGGGTCTGTATGATTAAAATTGGCTCTCCTACTTTGTTCAGTTACTGTGTGGAAGTGAAAGATGTATGAAAGCATGTATTATATAATAGCCTTTTATTACTTTTTTCAGTGTAAATAAAATAAAGTTCAGGGTTGGTCTTCTGGGAATAGCACTTACAAGATTACGGATGGATAGAGGTGGAAAGGGAAGTTTAATCTCCAAGACAGTTTTAAGAGACAAATTGTACTATGTAAATGTGTGCTAGTTCTGTCTGTAGATGTAATTATCATTAAAGTTACAAAAAAATTCATTCACTGGGCTGGGTTTTGTGGGTTTCTTCCCCCAGCTACAAATCATCTCAACCATTACTTCTTGTCATGTTCAGTAGATGTGGATAACAGATTATCCCATCTCTTTTACAGAAATCTTACGTAGCTGAAAGTTGTAACTTGTTCTCCCCTTACACGCTTTTCTGTTATAACCTAGTGGCACCGGTTTGTTGGCACTTGTTCAAAGATAATTATGACAATTCCTCTTTTACCCTGACTCCTCCACACCTCTCTTAAGGTGTGGTGTTCAAAAATGGATCTATTTTTTACCTGAGCCCCTCCCGTTATTGCCTGAATAGAGAAAGATATACTTTATTTTTCTTATAGGTAGTAATCCTCTTATATATCAGTTTCTGTTTTGGATCCAGATGATGCTGTTAAATCATATTCGGTGATCTGTTTGCCTCACTAGCAGTAAGATGGCTGACATTTACTGATTTTTCTCTGTCCACGAGGCATGATAATTATTCAATTATAGAAAGAACTTAGAGTGGAATTGGAGTGGAAAATATATTTTTAAATAAGAGAATGTCTAATTATTCTGAAACTGCTTCAGCCAATTCATGTTCTATACTAATAGTAAATTCATTGGGCCCAGTGCTTTAAAAACCTGTAATTTGCAGTCGACAAATAAGATGGTTTTATTTTATCAACACATGAACATGTAGATACCGGGTTGCTCAGTTTTCTGAATGTCTTGTCACTGAAAGAAGAGTCACGTAACTGGGTTGCTTTTGTCATAGCTGCACACCTTGTCCAGTGTTGTTCCATCTCCTTCAGGCGGAGTTCACATCACTTCTGACCAAGGAATTGTTTATGGGTTTCTCCAGTCTCTCCTAGCTCTTAGTTGCAAGCCTAGCTTGTAACGCAGGTAATAGCATTGCAAAGGCTGGCCATTCTCATCTAAGTTCTTCGATTAATCTTCATCCTGACTTTTTCCTATTTAATGTTGAGATCATATCATCTTGCTGCTAATATTAATTTTATTAGCTACCTGCTGTAAATTTACTTTTAGAAACAGTGCTGCTGAGAAAAGACATTGCATTCTCCAACTTCCTTCATTCTATCTGTAAAAGCACTATTTCTTCATTGATTATTGAATCAAAATTTTTAATCTCACTCCTGTTGCTAATGCTCTTACAGAATTATTTCATCCTACATGTCTCTGACTTCTCATTTTTGTCTCGACTTTGTTCATTTTACCTCTTTCTTTGCCTGCTATTCCTTTATACTCATATTTAGCAATACAATATATTTCATATTTTTTATGTGCTTGCTTCCCTATGTTTTGAATGCAATGTCAGTGGCTTAGCCAAAGTCTGTTCTTTACCGCATTTCCTATCCACTTTTGCACTAGAAAAGCTTTCATTTGTGCCATATGGTTTCTTTCAAAAACTACCTCCTCCTTTGGTCTTCCTGTCTTTCCTGCACATAATATAATCATAATTTTCCAGTCCTATGGGATACTTCACCAGCTCTCTATTATGCTTATTATATGATTTTTCAACTTCTAAAACAAAAGACTTCATGATTTTCTAGGCTTGCTCGCTGTGCTTTTTGTATTAATGTACAGATGTCAAAGATGTTTGACAGATGACTAATGCAGTACCTTCTTCATTCTTTCTGACTTTGTCACCTGCTCTTTTTATGCTCCTTGCCCTCAGACTGGTTTCCAGCTATTTCCTGTTTATACCTAAATTACATGTTTATGTTAGCACACCTATGTTTCATCTTACTTTAAAATCCTCTTTACTAAGTTAGTAACTGCATCTTCCTTCCTTATTTCCCTCCCCTGCCCCGTTCCCATAAGAAGGAACTCGTCTTTATCTAGTAGTTCTGTGAAAAATGTCCCCTAAGTGAGGAAGCCAAAGCAGTCCAGGTGACACCATCAGTCATTAATTTATTTCCAGAATATTATTCTTCAGAACTGATGTTTCCTTCCTAATGAAAGGGTTCTCTAAAAGACAGCGAATAAAAGGACCTTGCTAATGAAAAGAGAAAGTGTTACAGATGTTGATACTGTGGACAAAACTTGCATATCTTGGTACGGATGAGCGTTTGTAGCAGACCACATCAGTTTGCATTAATAAAGCTTTTGGGCGACAAAGTTTCCAAATTAATTGTAAAAGGTTGTGGAACAGGATTTGGAAAAACACTGAGGCATAGAGGCTTTGAAGAGGCTGCTGTCCAACTGCAGACCAGAAGAAGGGACACGTATCACACGTGCAGCATCCATCAGGACCGAGGATGGAAATGACAGCAGCAGTACTGCCGCTGTGATCCAGTTGCTCTGTGACATGACTTCTTGCTGACCTCATTGTCTGCCGGGTGGTGTTTGTCCTCTTACCTCACAAATTGCCAGAAAGGTGCAAAGCTTTCAACAGTGTGAAAGTGACTTTATATCATATTCAGTGCACGGCCACTTTCTAAACACCTGTCTGTCTTCTAGAGCTGGTGTATTCATTGTGGGTTGGGTTTTTTTCTTCGCTATCATACAACTGACTGTCTTAAAGAGTCACATTGAATAATGTGATGAAGACATTGCAAATTGGAAGTTTTGTTTGTAAGCACAGGAAAAAATTACACTCGAGTTCTTCCATCTTCACTCATATAACAGTTATTAGAGATGATATATCTATTTGACTTTATAATGGTGTTTTAAGGAGAGGGAGGAAATCATTGCTTGACACTTTCTCTAAGTTTTGCTAATGTGTGTATCTATGCATATATATGATAGCATTGTAGTTCTGTGCTTCTCATTACTCAGGGAAAAATCCCCATAGGTTCTTTAAATATGGTAATACACACTTTAAATATATATTACATTGTGCTCTGAGTGACACCAGTGAATATCTTCAGCAAGTACACTTCAGTCACTGACGTAGCTCGCTTTTTGTTGCTGGAACTGAGAAAAGATCCTTGACATTCTTGCAGTAACATAAATATAACACTTTCATTGACATTAGATTCTTATGCTAGCCTGGCTTTCTCAAACAAGTGTTTGGAAGAGGACTAAAGGAAACACCAGGAATAAAATGAAAAGGTTAGGAAAAGAAGGGATAGCTGTCAACATACCAATGAAAATCTATGTTCAAAATACAGGCCAGAGCAGGTAGCTCATAAATGACACCGGGTGGAAATTGCAAAAGTGAACAGGAGGAGTCATAAGAAAAAAATAGTCAATGGGATTTATTTCCATTTAATTGATGTGACTGTTACAGCCTGTTAAGAATCGCTTTTACTTCCAGTCTGGCACCATTGTTCTTGTGGACCTTAATGAATGGATATAGGACCTCAAGTAACCTTCCTCCCATGTTTGTCTAAAGTCCTAAGCTTCTTGTAATTGCTTGCTTTACTGTAAAGCAAGCTATAAAAGAGAATAGGAAGCTTTACATGTTCAGCATTGCTTCTTCATATGCTGACACTTGCATTGGGTCCATGCATTTTTCTTGACAGGTCCAACAAATAATGTTTGTAGCAGTGTGACAGAGATTCAGCCTGAAATAAGAAGCGAGAAGCTGGATGCCATTCTGTAAAAATATCAAGGCAGATCAGATGAAACAGTAATTCTTTAGCTTGTAGTTAAGTCATGGTATGCTTTGGACAGAAATGGATTTGCTTCCCCAGGAGTGATTTTGATCACAGATGGTCAACATTTCCCATATTGACACTTCCCAGAATATTTTTTTCTGCAGAAGGTATCCGAGTACATTGTATCTGTATGTGTACTCTTGTATCTGTATCTTTGTGGATTTATTTCCTAGACATCTTTTAGATGATAGTGTTAGCAGAAGATACGAGATTCAGATTTTCCTGATAACTTTGCAACCCAAGAATGATAAGCAGAGTCTATTATAAATAGTTC
This sequence comes from Grus americana, assembly GCF_028858705.1. Lineage (NCBI taxonomy): Eukaryota > Metazoa > Chordata > Aves > Gruiformes > Gruidae > Grus > Grus americana. Next base: position 86,628,346 of record NC_072853.1, on the reverse strand, counting down.
TGTGATCTTCTATAGTGCTTCCCTCGCTGCAAATGATTTGAGGAATCTGTTGGTAAAAATGTACAGGTCATCTGGTTCTTGTTATCCTGAAGGATTACTTTTATTTATCACAGCTTTCCGTGAGAAAAAAAATGGATGGATGTTGTGGGTCAACCCTGGTAGGCAGCTAAGCACCACACAGCTGCTCCTTCACTCCCCCTGCAGGGGGATGGGGAGAGAAAGGGAAGGACAGAAATGAGAAAACTCATAAAAACAACTTAATAGGTAAAGCAAAAGCTGTGCACGCAAGCAAAGCAAGACAAGGAATTCATTCAGCACTTCCCATGGGCAGGCAGGTGTTCAGCCATCCCCAGGACAGCAGGGCTCCATCATGCGTAACGGTTACTTGGGAAGACAAACGCCATCGCTCTGAACATTCCCCCCCCCCCGCCCCTTCCTTCTTCTTCCCCCAGCTTTACATGCTGAGCATGATGTCATATGGTATATCCCTGTGGTCAGTTAGGGGCAGCTGTCCCAGGTCTGTCCCCTCCCAACTCCTTGTGCACCCCCAGCCTCCTTGCTGGTGGGGTGGTGTGAGGAGCAGAGAAGGCCTTGGCTCTGTGAGAGCACCGCTCAGCAGTAACCAAAACATCCCTGTGTTACCAACACTGTTTCCAGCACAAATCCGAAACACAGCACCATATGAGTTACTACTAGGAAAATTAACTTTATCCCAGCTGAAATCAGTACAATGGGGAAATGAATTGAGGCATTCAAGTTTATTATTGTTATGCACCTAATGGGATTAAGTGGCGAGAGTTCTTTGCTTTTTGCCATGGCTGCATGAATATTTTAAAGTATTAATTGTTTTGCAGAAATATTTTGTGCCTGCCCAAGCTATTTGTTTATATTATCAAGAAATACTATGGAAAACCTTTGTTATATTCCACATATATCTTTATATATTTCACATATGCAGATTTGAAGGAGTTTGCCTTTAAATATGGGAGAGCTATCAAAGTCCTGTTGTCCTAAGAGTAACACCTTTGTTTAAGGCAGTTTTCTCAGGGAACTAGGTAGTATTTACATCATTATTTTTTCACTTATGAACATGATGGTATGGAAGTCTGTTCATCACTGAGTAGACACTTTGAGTACACTGTTGACTCTTGGAATTAAAGAATTATTTTTCTGCAGTTTCCTCGTGGTTGCCTACTTGTGATCTTTACAAGAGAGATTTCTCTTCACTTGCTGTCCTAGACCTTTGGTAAGTTTACAGAAGAATATTCTGTAGAGAAAAATGTGTACATATTGCCTAAGACAGCGTTGCTCATTCAGAAATGATATTAAAATATTGCATATAATACAGCACAAGGTAGGAATAAGCCCCTGTAAAAACAGTTTAAAACTTTTTTAGAAAAAATTGCTTTGTAGTCTGTAAGCCTCAAAGATCAATACATCATTAATCACTGATAATTTGTTTTCAGTTTGATAAAACCTGTTTTTCAAAAAAAACCCTTAAGTTAAATCATTAGCTGTGCACATCATGATGAAAGTCCTTAATTCTAAAAAGAAACAAAAAACAGAGACTAGATAATAATTGACAGATATAAAGAACTCTGATAAACTAAATGTCTTCTATTTCTCTTGCACAATTACTATTCAGTCCCTATGTCTGCAAAGTTTATACATACACCCATACAAACCTACACAGAAACAAAATAAACAAGTCACCGCACCCAGAACTGGATAATGTAAAACTTCATCAGCTGTCCAAACACAAATAGCACTTGTGATAAAGCCATCACTGTCTGAAGAGCTCCAATTTTGTAATCCTGATACCAAAGCCTATCATGAAATTCAAATTATCTCACAGAATTCAACTGAGAAAGAAACCAGTGTAACACTAAAATCTATCCAAAAATCTAATTGTATCTGTACTTCCAATTACTGTTTTAGAAATACCTAAAGCCCTCAGTAAAAGCAGAAAAATCCTTTTTTTTTTTCTGAATTGTCTATGGTAAAGTAATTGTGTATGAAATTTCTTGAGTTGTCTGCAAATGATATTGAAACCTCCTTCTTTTTACTACAGAAAATTACAAAATAAAGTTTAAGTTTACTGTGCAGATGGTACTTTATGCCATTCTGTCACAAAACACAAACAAAAAAACCCTTAAAAATGGTCCACAATGAAGGTTATATTCTGTTAGCTATTGCCAAACAGTTTAATACAGTCCGTTGGATGATCGCTTCAGAGCGATACTAGTGGTCATTAGGGAGGGGGAAAAGGAGGAGAACAGTCTTTTCTGTCAGAAGGATCACGACCAACCTGTTCAGGTGTCCGCAAGTTTAGAGCACTTCAGTTTTCAAGTCCCTAAACAGAACAAGGTTAGCCTGAAATTCATGGATAATTGGTGCTTTTGTGATTGTTACAGAAAAATTAGGTCCTGCAAGTCTTGAAATAAGTTTTCAAAATGTGTTAACACCTTGGAAATTATTGATGAAAGCACTGCTTTATTCAGGTTTTTTGGTGTGGTTCCTGGAGATACTAATTGGTGTTGCAAGCAGAAGGCAAGAGCAGTGAGAGACTGCCAGAATGCAGATTAGCAGCAACTATAATATAATACTCTGCCTGGCTTTGATTTTTCTTCCTCTGAGACCTGCTTGAATGGCATGACTACTGGGCAGCTGTCATTCTCTCTTACCTTTTTTTTTTTTCTATGTTTCATCAACTATGGAAAAGTCTAGAGTGTTGAATAATTTCAGTGAGAGGGGCTGTGAGAGATCCTGAGACCTGGTGACTGGAACAGTCTTCTGGAGAGGAATGGCCTCGGTTAACATCGCTGCCTGATTAGCTGCCATCTGTACTGAATTTGTGAATGATTTTGGAGTTAATGAAGTCACACTTTGGAGAGAAAATATGCTGGGGGAAAAAACAAAAAACCCCCCACCCTTACCTTTTAAACAAATCCTCCTTTCTTGTATTAGCAATTTTTAAAGTTTGTATTTTACAAAGTTTAACCAACATGTAGCGCCTAATGGTCTTAATGCCATGATATAGGAAAAACTCAGGGAAAATAAAAGAAAATTTAATACCATGACTGTAGGTAAAGCTTTTCTGCTTTTAGCTTTTTTTTTTTTAATGCATTCTTAGCCACGACAATAAATTCAAAACTTAAATTCAAAACCTCAGATCCAGTAGACTTTTCTTACGGATTTGTCACTTTTTCTCCTTCAAGCAGTCTGTGCAGACCACCAGAAAACATCTCAGATGAATGCCAAGATCTCAGAAATTTCCCAGATATTCTCTTGTTGTCTTCCTTTTACAGCTCTTTTAAGAACAAGTTTATCTATAATTACACAGTACTGTTCCAGGCTTTCTTGAGTCAAATCACTGTGTTAGTTTACTTTGACTTACTCTGGAAGATTTTTACTTCCCAAGCTAAAACACATAAATATGCACACATACCAATATGGGATAACAATTCGTTTTTAATTGTACTATGAGTCAGAGCTACTTTCCTGCTTGCTATCTGATCTCTCTCCTTGCAAATGCCATTCCTCTGGAATATCTTCATATTGTACACCATGGATGTTGCTACTTTATTAGTAGCTTTTAAGCAAGGTTTGGGGGTGGGAGAGGAGATTAAGAAAAGGTAGGTGCTGATTCTCTACAGCCTCTTTTTCCTCTGACTCTCCACTTTGTCCTGTTTGCCAATATGTCCGATGTTTTTTCATTCCCCACACACTGTGAACCACACTTAGACCTTCAGGATACAACCACTCATGCACTAATTACAAATGGCTTCCTGAATTTGTTTCATATCTCACATCTTTTGAAGACAAAGCCTGCTCATGCTTACCCACACAACTTCACTTAATACTTCATCTGACACCTAGGTTTCTTCATTTGGGGCAGCAAAGCAGATAGTTTTTGGTTACCTGTACATTGAAGGCTTTTACTATTTCAGTGATTTCAGTTTTCAGTAACTTTCTGGAGAACAATGTCTCTCCTGTATATCTCTTTAACAGTTCCTTATACATTGTATGATTCATTCTCCTATTATTTATCAGTCCTTGGCATTTATGTTTTAATAGGTTACCAACTTGATCTTTCCATACGTAGTCTCACAACTTTTATGACAGCCAGAAACAAGTTTTAAATTCATTTTATTCATATTTGAAAGTGACATATGGACACTTCTTGGTCTGCACATTCTCCCTCACATAATAGCATAGATAAATTCTGTAAAACATTGTTAGTCCTCCTAAGGAACAAGGAGATTCTGCTTCTTATTCCATTTTCTAGTTGCTCATCAGTCCACATTCAATTATGTCAATGCTTTATTACTTAAGTTATACAGCTATAATAATTTCAGTGTATTTATAGCTCTTCAGAGCATTGTTTTATCCTACAGGTAGGAGCTCATTATCTTTTTTTCTTGTCTACCACACACCCCCCTCACTGAACAGCTGAATTATTTCACTTGACTAATAGTGAGTCCATTGCTATTCATAAACTTGATGACCTCATCAAACAGGCTTGAAACAGGATACCTAAGTACCAGATACAGAATAGAAGCCTCTCAGAAGAGGATAAATGAAAGAGCACTCAGTATTGCACCTTGAGACTTCAAAAGATGTAATTTGCCTCCTTGCCTGTCATGTACTTGCTCTGTAATCTCAGGTGATCACTTTGTCTTTGCCTCAGTTTCTTATTCATACAGCCTAGAATAACAGACTAGAATAATAGGATAATATTTGATTATTGTGTACTGTAGAGTAATAGAAAAGAGTGTATTCCTTCTCTGCATCTTGGATGAAGCCATAATGAATGCCATAAAGACTGCTAGTGTTGCTGTAACTGTAATGATTCAAGGACTGGATAGGTATTTTTTTATTTTTTATTTTTTTAATAAAGTCAAAATATTTTACTAGCCTGTCTGGCTGTACTTGGGAAAAAAAAAATACATTCTTTCAGGCATAGAGGCTTTTTTTTTTTTTTAGATCTGAAATAGAAAAAGAGGACTTAAAGACTAAACAAAAGTTGAGGATAATTTCTCTAATTTTAATTAGACAGCTATCAATTACATGAACTCTGTGAAGAAAAATATATATACATATATATAGCTGCCAGCAATGAAAGAGACTAGTATGAGAAGGGTGCTGAAGAGAAAAAAAGAGATATTTAGCTTTCAAAGAAAAGAGAGAGGTAGTTTATTACCTGCAGACATACAGAGGTTAGACGGGAAGGGAGAGAGATTATGAAGTTCAATAAAACCAGAAACTCATTTAAGTCCATTGTTTTTGGCTTCTAGCTGAGTTTTGAAGTTCTGTTCCAGGTTTATCTTTGAAAGGTGTTTTGTGGGTTTCCCTTGAAAACTGGGAGTGAAAGATGAGAGCTGGAATGACTGTTTTGAAAACCATGTGTCTCCTGTGGCAGCTGGGTGTAGCCCTTCACCAATTGCCTGGGCAAGTTCATTCCAGTGCAAAGTGGTTGCTCATTTCCACCCATATATCTATCAGAAAAGCTTACAGCACAGTCTGTGAAATGTGTTACATTATGGGAGAAAACACATGTAGAATTCAGTGATCTATTTCTCCAGAGGAGAAGAGTTCCTCCTCACATTATTGAGGTGAGTACTAAAAGTGTTCTTTAGCACATTGGGGTTTTTTTTAATTTTTTTTCACTTTTTTTTCCCCTGAAATAATATTTTTTAAGTATTTGTTTTGTCAAGCAGTGTTCTGCATAGATGACATCTGAATAGGAAAAGGATGCATTTCCTTATTGGCTTTCAACACAAATTCAGTAACCGTCTTCAGACTATCTCTGTAATAGTCCTATACTATTACCATTTTCTCAGATGCTATGGTCAACATCAAAAAACATAACCATTAAACTATAGCATGTAGAAAACCAGCAAACCAACATATATACCTCTGTAAAACCAGCAACCATGAAAGAGATGTAAAAAAAAAAAATTCTGCTATACAAACATGTTCTGAAATACCATCAGATTTGCTCAGAGGATATTTCTGAAATCCACAAGTTTTTCTGACTTTTCCAGCTAAGCTTACTAGTCCAATAGAATCTCTCTTACCTTGAAGACTGAGACAGTAACAGAGGTTGTGTAAAACATAGAAATATACCGATATTGCAGGAGGCATTCAGAACAATGACACAAGCGTGGAGCCCAGGATCAGAATGTGCAGATTTCACTTACCCGATCAATGTCTACTTCTGTGTTCTTATACAGCAGTGCCAGTGGAGGTATAAAAGATGTTTACCAAGTGTGAAGAGCTCTCTGAGTGTCAGTATAATTAGTGCTGGTGGAGTTTTACAGTACACTGAAGCATTCTTAAGAGAAAATTTCCTTACCTCCAAAGTTTCTAATTGACCCATGTCCATCAGAAGTTTATCATGCCCATATGTGATGCCTTATTGTAAGAGTGATACGCTACTTAAGAGCAGACATCTCTTTTCAAAGCTAGTCAAGACACATCCTTTTCATTATCGAGATATGCAAAAAAGGTGAATTTTTATGATGTGAATTGCAGGTCCTTATAGTTAATCCTGGTGTAAATCCAATTTTGAAAAGATGTCAGTTGCAGCCTGCTGTGTACTGTTTTAAAGCAAAGACTGTTTGGGAAAAAGTAGGATGTGATCTTCTAATTAGCTCTTATCATTATACGTACATCATACAACTGATAGTTTCATATTGTGTAGGCAATATCAAATATTATACTGCCTAAATTGAATACCTGATGTTTATCTAGTTGCAATGCACTGTAGATGATATAATGTTAGGCACAAAATGCTACCGATTATTATACATTATGCATATATGTGGTATATTCTTAAGAGTTTTCTCGTCATGGTTTAACATTTAAAACAACTCTCAGACAAGTTTTAAAGGAGACTTTATAATTCTGACTCACTAATGGTGAAGAAATGATGATAATTTTATCCAGCCATAGCAAACTACGTATACATGTATACTGTACACAGCAGTATAATAAATGACATTACCACTCCCTACATTTTTTTTTTTTTTTTCATATTTTCAGGTCATCCTGGCCCAACAAACTGCAGTCACCCCATAAAGGGACTTTTACTTTGCTGTATAAACTGAGAGCAATACAAAGAGTCACCATAGCAGGACTTTTTAATATGCTGAAATAATTATGGAGGAACTGCACACATGGTGAAACTCCAAGTACTTTGAGAAACAGTAAAAAATTTCAAATGCATTCCAAATATGGCTTCTTGTCATTCAAGATTTTTTTAATGCCCAATATAACATTTATGGCATCTGTGAATAATAAAGTAATTTTTTCAATACTTACACTCTTATTCTAATAAATGTGAGAGACACACAATCATATGCTTTAACAAACTTTCTTAAAATGTGATCCTCTCTTACATTTCAACTGTGAGCTTCCATGAGAAATGGTCGTTTCCATTTCTTCCTGTCTGCTAAGAAAGAATGCAATCCTTCTGCTATCATCTAATTAGCAGGAATGGGACTATCCATGCTGCAGGCACAGGCACTAACACAAGTTTGAGGAGCCACTGTGCAGACATCAATGAACATTTTATTAAATTACACAGTTTTCTAAGCAGGCACGGTCTCTCAATGCCCCAATTCTTTATGCTTTAGTGAACTGCCTCTGCTCTCTGAAGCTGTAAGGTTTCAGCCTAAGCTGAAGATATAAACTCCTGATGAGATTATGGTGAGTTTTTAGATATTTGGCACGCTTCTGTGCTTATTCTGTTTCTCTAGTAAGGCTTAGAGTTTGCTGGCAGGTGAAAGCATTGGATAGCAAAGACTAGGAGATTTAAAATTCCACCTGCCCTGAAGGAAAAGAATGTCTTTTTTGTAACCCTTCAGCATTACTCGTTACAATTCGCCCTGTTCAGGAAAACCCTTCAGTACAGGGAGAAAGAATATTAAGTCCCCAGGTCTAGATATTCAATGATCTCTCAGTTTTGGCTCTTGGTAACATCCAGACAGAATTTTCTGATCTTTTAATTTCCAAAAAATCATGGTCTGTCAAAGATGGAATGTAATGAATAAGAAAAAGAAAATGGTGTGTTAACAAAATCTCTTTAGTATATGCCCTTTTGTCTAAATTACAATGTTATAGTGGTGCAAATAGATTTACTTTGTCTGATAAATCACTATTTTTCTTCTACTCCCTACTTCTTCAGAGAATAAAACACATTCTGGAACTTGTTTGCTGCTTCTCATTCAGAATGGGTCTTTGTCCTGCTCTCCACCATCACTCTCTTCTCCTTTTCCCCTACCATACATACTACAGGTCAGAACAGGGTCTTTTTAAATTGTGAAAGGTGGTTTGGGTTTTGGTGTTTTTTCTTTTTAATTAAACAAACAAGGAAAGAAAGAAATGAAAAAGAAAGTATAATTAAATACTAAAAGCTCTTACTGGTTTTGAGTTTGTTTGGGTTTTTTTTTTTTTTAGTAGATGAAGTAGAGGACTACCTTCTTTATCAAAGGAAAAAAGTCTGCTAATAATGGAATATGGATGTTTTAGAAGGCAGCGTGGCAATGGGCTAAAGACAAAAGGGATAATCATTTAGGAAGGAGTACATGGGACGAATTCAGGGTGGAGTAAGATAAAGCTAAATTCACTCTCTATCTGGGAGAACATAGCAGATAATTGATGGGATAAATGCAACTCCAAAACCTTATGGAGGGAGACTCAGAGGATTGGCACAGACCTTATGTAAATGGGAGGGAACCGTGTGGCTAGGACGGTATCATTTGATGTGGAAAAGTATGCTATGCTCGCTGGCAAGCAGGAGAACTTAAGTTGCTTTCAACTCACAACAGTAAATCTACAGCTGCTTTTGAGATGAAATTGGATAAACAGAAAAGGACAGAGTTGAGCTGGAATGAATAATACGTATTTGTATATAGGAGGATAGGGTGGCCAATGGTAACAGTGGTACCAGAGGTAGGAAGACATAATGAGGAGAAATAATGACATTGAAAAAGATGGGATAGAGTTCTACAGGATGGAGCTTGAAAAGATCTTGAGAAATCCTCTGGTCACACCAGCTGCAGGCAGTCCATTTCTGAAAGCAGTTCTCTCAGACTGTTCTTCCAAACTTCAGTCACATCTTATTTCAGCTGCCAACTACCCCTGCAAATATATAGGAAATTTTTCTTAATACTTAACCTAAATCATTGCTGTTGTGGTTGTGTCCTTGTTTCAGCTGAGACAGAGTTAATTTTCTTTCTAGTAGCTGGTATAGTGCCGTGCTTTGGGTTTAGGATGAGAATATTGTTGATAACACACTGATGTATTTAGTTGTTGCTGAGTAGTTGCAGTGCCTACACCAAGTCCAGGACTTTTCAGCCTCTCATGCCCTGCCAGGTGCAGCAGAAGCTGGGAGAGCACAGCCAGGACAGCTGGCCCAGGCTGGCCACAGGGATGGTCCCTGCCATAGAACGTCATGCTCCAGATGTAACTGGGGAAGCGAGCCGGGAGGCAGATTTGCTGTTGAGAAACAGATTGGACATTGGATTGTTTTCTTTTCCTTTTGCATGTGGTGAGCAATTGCATTTGTGTATCATTTGTCTTATTATTGTTTATATTATTATTATTATCATCACCATCTTTCTTTATTATCCTATTAAACTGTCTTTATCTCAACTCACAAGTTTTTTTTCCATTCTCCTCCCTGTCCCCTTGCAGGTGGGGAGGACTGAGCGAGTGGCTGCGGGTGCTGAGTTACTGGCTGGGGTTAAACCATGACAGATGGAAATCAGTTACTTATACTATCAGTGGTGTGCATTGAGAATAATTTCTTATTTTCAAAAGTGTTTCTGTTTCTGAAAACTACAGTCTTATCACCTTCTTCATCTCTTTTTTCTTTCTGTAGACTATGCAAATAGGTATAGTAGTTCTTTCCTCAAAATTAACACTTTTTTCCCCAAACATTTTGTTGCTAGCCTGATTTTGATTATTTACATGTTGCTGTGATGTTCAAACCTGGACACAGCATTTTAAATGAGGCTGATTGGAGAGGAAGGTGTGGTGGGTTGACCTTGTCTGGATGCCAGGTGCCCACCAAGCCACTCTATCAGTCCTGTCCTCAGCTGGGCAGGGAGGGGAGAAAATAAGATGGAAAAACACTCGTATGTCAAGGAAAAGACAGTTTAATAAAGCAGAAGCAAAGTCTGTGCATGGAAGCAAAGGAAAACCAAAGATTTATTTTCTACTTGCCATCAGGAGGTGATGTCCAGTCACTTCCCAGGAAGCAGGGCTTCCGTATGCATAGCAGTTGCTCTAGAAGACAAATTTTGTAATATTGAATGACACTGCTTCCTCCCCCTATCTCTCAGCTTTTATTGCTGAGCATGACACCATATGGTATGGAACATCCCTTTGGTCTGTTTGGGTCAGCTGTCCTGGCTGTGTCCCCTCCCAAGCTCTTGCCCACCCCCAGCCTACTGGTGAGGGGGATGTTGGAGAGACAGCCCTGGTGCTGTGCCAGCCCTGCTCAGCAGGAGCCAAAACACCGGTGTGCTACCAACACCTTGCTGGCTGCCCAGACACAGCACAGCGCTGGGGGGCTGCGGTGGGGAAAACTAACTCCATCTCAGCCAGGCCCAAAGCAGAAGGATTATTTCATACTTCTTAAGAATAATATTCCTGTTCACATATCTTCTTTTGTCCTTTTTTCTTTTTTGTTTTTTTAAAGATAGGTGTAAAAAATTCCACTGTATCGAGATTGTTCAGAACTATTATACACCTATTCCTCAATTATTTTCTCCAGGACTGTGCCTAGGTAGTTTCTTCCTATGTTGTGCAACCTATTATGATCTTTCCACTTCTGTTTTGGTTGTTTTTGCTGTTTTTTTTAAAAAAATCATATACTGCACATTTCAGGTAATTTCTTTAATTTTGGGAGAATATTTTGAATTTTAATTCTGTTTTGGTTTGCTTTTTTTTTTTTTTAATTCAGGGGGTATGCACTCTATAAATTTAATAAATTCACTCTCTAATTGTTCATCAAAATTATGCAGAAAAATATGGGGTTGCTACCACGACCTGTGAAAAGTTAACTCAGTATATATGATCAGATAAGAAAGAGTCGTCTAGAAGTGAGAACAGGATGTAGCAAGGAATGAAATGCTGTGGGGACCTCACAGGGTACAGAAATAATAAAGATTTAAATAACGTTTTCATGTCCGCAAGTCACCTACCATTATGTCACTGCTGCACGCATAACTTCTCTCCCAAAATTTCAGGGACAAATGTAAATTTAAATGTGTAAGTAGAGAATTACCATAATTGTGTGCTACTCTCGGTGTCTTGCTGAGAGAAAAAGTGAATTCACCATATACAGAGAGCTAAGAATTATTATCAGGTATCCAAGTAATCTGATTAATACAGAAAAGCCTCACTAATAAACAGTCAAAATTATTATGCAAGACAAGTTACTAATGTTTTCGCTGGTGTTATGTTCACCCTTTCAATGTCCCGCTGTGTCTTAAGACTGAGGGTCTCAGTCTTCCTTGAGAAGAACAGGGAAGGGTTGCGGTGAGGCATCAGGAGATCTTTACAGGGAGGAGGAGAACAGTCCCTGCAGCAGTGGAACTGGGAGGAGTGAGGTGTTAATGCTTTCTTCCTCCTCTGTTTAATATCTGCTTGGGTTTATTTTATCCATTTTTTGGATATCACTTTTACTGAACTACCAGTGGAAGGCAGACTGAATCTTTAATCTTCCACTTTGAATCAATGTCATGCATATTAACTTATTTTTTTAATAACGATTAGGATTTGTACTATATAAATATACTTAAAACTGACACATAAGGTATGCTTCTATATAATCTTTCTGTTGCCTAAAATATTACTTAATTCTTGTAGCAAAAGTTATAATGCTCAGTATTTCCTTTTCCTTTGTTTCCTCTCTTGTTTTTCAGTTTTTCTCCTCATGAACTATGAAATTAATATGAAAAACTCTTATTTGAGTGAAGTAGTTTTGACAATTGGGAAATATGATTACTGTTAATAATTAAAATACATAATTCCTGAAGTGTTAGTTGTTGTTGGGTTTTTTTTAGTTTAGCATCAAACTATGCATACTCCATTCAAATTCCTAAGTGGATCAAGGGTTGCAGGACTTCATAAAAAGGACTGAGTTCTAAAGTTCAAAGGTATAGCTGACTACTTTGCAAACGTTATAATTTAATAACTTGAAGTGTGGTCAATGCGGTGTGTAAGTGTTCTGCTGGAGGTTATCAAATAAGCAGCTTATTGACAATTTACCTATTATCTCCTTAGTTCAGAACTAGGCAATTACATTATGAATGGCTTCAGGCAACTTCATTGGGATATAATAGATAAAGCAAGGAACATAAATCTGTAATACAAGGAATGATGAGATTAGAAGCCATTAAGAACTGATCGTTTGAAAGAACTCATTTGTTTGCTTCAAGTACTCTTAAAAACCTTTATAAAAAGTATTGTCATCTTTTTCCCTTAAGGGATAACTTACACCTGTAAGTTACCCTTACAGAGGGAAATATTTTGTTGTGTTTTGAATAAAAGTTTATTGCAAAGGTGTCTGTTTAAAGTTCTTGTTTGATCATACTGTGCTCTAAAGCATTAGAACTTTGTTCTTCTTTTTGATAAAGAGATGGCAAATAAGTTAAAACAACTAAGCTGAGCTGGAGGCTCTTCTGAGGCTCATTGAAAATACAGGTTTTGCCACACTTAGCTGCCTTCCTACTTCCGTTTTTACTAGCTTGTTAAATAGTTCCTATCATTTCAAAACCTAGCCAGAATTTTGAATTTTGCTTATGACATCATAAGCCGGGAGTCAGAGTTCTAATGGAACAGAGAGGCACCTTACTAAGTTATCTGCTTCAAGGAGGACACCAAAACAGTACCAATTGTGTCTCATCACTGACGGCTGTAGCCACTTTGAAAGAATAGGTCTGTGGTAGCTCTATACTGGTGGCTGGAGGGGGACCAAAGGTTTGGAGAAATGGGGCAGAAAATAAGAAAAGTTTCTCACTGTGGCTGTAAGAATAGCTCTATTGGTGTCACCTCTGCAGAGTAAGAACAAAACAAGAACAAAACATGGTCCAGTGTCTTTCACTGGAATTTTATGAGGAGAAAAATCTTTAATTTTATTACAGTGTAGTTTAACCTAATATGTCATGAAGCATCTTTGTTTCCAAACATATCTTTCTTTTGTACAAACATAGCAAAAAAGGACTGAAAGACAAGATTAGAGATGTGAATAGATAATGGCTCCCAACTGAAACAGAAATGGTGAAAACAGCAATGGCATTGCATAACTATCTTTCTTTAAACAAGCTTTTTGAAATGTTATGCAATTAAAAATCAGTTCAAGTTTGACCAAGGTTAAATACAGAACAAAAATCATAAATGACAGCTATCCCAAGTAAAATGTTTTGCTGTTCAAATTTGCTCTTCACAAAAGAGAGAGGTTTACTAAAATTTCTTGAATGAAAAAAAAAAAAGCTTTTGAGCTCTATTACAGTTTTTACTTTAAATTTAATTCTGCTGACTTCCAAAAGCAGCTATACATTAATGCAGAAAGACAGACAAAAAGAGAAAATAGTTTACTAAAGAACTAACATCTCAGTTGTAAAAGATCAACCTCCTGGAGCAACCAGTAAATGAAGGTCTGAGAAGTGCATCACTTAAAGGTATTCATGGCCCATCTTATGTGTTCGTTAAAGCTCATGTGTTTCAAATGGTATGAAGTATGTTTTAGTACTATTAGGAGTGTTGCATGACAGAGCAAGCAAAATACAATATTTTCCAAATTTTGCCAAAATTATATTTGAAATCACATGAATACTGCTTGAATTGCATTAAGAAGTTTTCTTCTAAGTTCTGAATGATATAGAAGTGATTAACCTGAGGAAAGTGAGAACTGCCTAATTGTTTTAAAATTGTTAGCTGAAAGCTAATTGTGAAATGATTAATAGCTTCAGTGATGATTGATCCATCTCCTCCATATTAGAGATTGTTCCAAGAAAACTCATTAAAAATAATTCCAAAACAAAAACCTGTAGAAACAAGAGCAGAGTTGGGACAATATTCCTCTGTAGTAAGTTTAATGTAATGTAGAAAATTACACAGAAATATGGAACCTTGCATGTATTTGATAGGTTTTAGAAAGCTTTAAAACAGTTTTAATTGTTTTTTTGTTTCTTTGTTTCTTTTCTATTATGGGAAAAAGTTGAGAAGTGATCTTCTGGAAGAAGAAGTAGAGACAGATTTGAGGAGAAAGACTGCTGAAATAGTTTCATTTTAAACTATTTAAAGCTAATTAAAATTATTTCAGTTCTTTTAAAAATATACTTACTTGAAGCCAGCAAAACTATTACAATTCTACTGAGTTTTCAGACCCTCTTCTAAGATAAGATTTTCACCGATATTTAGACATTTTTCCAATTAGTTTTCCAGGGAATTAAAATTAAAAAAATAAAAAAATGATAAATTTATCTTCCTCCATTGACTGTTCCATCTCTGACAGGGCAGCACAGAACGCAATGTCTTACAGAACTGGGACTTCTATTTTCTGTAGTTATATATGAAAAGGTTTCCTTAATCTAATTCTCTTCAAATATTTCTTTTATTCTAGTGCTTTGTATTTAATTGTTGTTAGTTCAGGCTGTTTTTTGTTGTTTGGTAGCTTATTTTTAAAGGTAAATGTTATTGCTTTAGTGTAGATTATTATCAAACTTGTTACATTTAAAGCAGGAAGCTGAACTCCAAGAGGAGTCTCAAAGGAGGGAAAAGACCTTGCTGGTACGTACATCCATTAAGCAGCCATGCTTGCCAAGTCCATGTGCATTAGCTACTTTTGTAACTTTAACAAATTTCATCTGAGCTTTCATTCTGCTGACCTAATTTAACAAGTAGGAAATTCAATAACAACCCCTAATATTGAAGCATTATTTCCCAAGAGGAATTTAACAACACTTCTACATCAAATAATAATGTGTGAATAATGGAATATATATACTGATGGCAACAAGAAAGCGAAAGAGGAACAAAAAAAAAACCACACCAAAAAAGAAAAAAACATTATATCACCTTTTAAAAAAAAAAAATCCAATAGCTTTCCAATTTTTAGAGAAACTAATAATATCCTGAAGAGCTAATTTCAAGTTTGAAATTCCTATGGTCTTTGAGAAGAAACACTTCTAAGTATGTAAGAATAAATCATAGTCCTCCTCTCTCACTCAGTACACCTTTGTTTCAAAAGAACATAAATATGAGTTGTGATAAATAATTTCCAAGGTGGAGGATCACATCTCCAGTTTGTACATGCTGATACAACTCAGCATATGTTATTAGTGGTTTATAGTAAAACAGATTGTTCTGGATAGCATTCGAAGTTCATAAATCAACTAAATGTCAAAGTTTTAGGAGAAAAGAAGATGATGTAAATCATAGAATCATAGAATGGCTTGGGTTGGAAGGGACCTCAAAGATCATCTAGTTCCAACCCCCCTGCTGCGGGCAGGGACACCCTCCACTAGACCACGTTGCCCAAAGCCTCATCCAACCTGGTCTTAAACACTTCCAGGGAGGGGGCATCCACAGCCTCTCTGGGCAACCTGTTCCAGTGCCCACTCTCACAATAAAGAATTTCTTTCTAACATCCAATCTAAACCGACCCTCCTTCAGCTTGAACCCATTACCCCTTGTCCTGTCACTACACTCCCTGATAAACAGTCCCTCTCCAGCTTTCCTGTAGGCCCCTTCAGGTACTGGAAGGCCGCAATTAGATCTCCCTGGAGCCTTCTTTTCTCCAGGCTGAACAACCCCAACTGTTGCAGCCTGTCCTCATAGGAGAGGTGCTCCAGCCCTCCATTCAGCTTCATGGCCCTCCTCTGGACTCACTCCAACAGATCCATGTCTCTCCTGTACTGGGGCCCCCAGAGCTGGACGCAGCACTCCAGGTGGGGTCTCACAAGAGCGGAGTAGAGGGGCAGGATCACCTCCCTCGACCTGCTGGTCACCCCTCTTTTGATGCAGCCCAGGACACGGTTGGCTTTCTGGGCTGCAAGCGCACACTGCCGGCTCATGTTGAGCTTCCCATCAGTCAATACCCCCAAATCCTTCTCCTTGAGGCTGCTTTCAATCCATTCCTCGTCCAGCCTGTAGTTGTGCTTGGGATTGCGCCGACCCATGTGCAGGACCTTGCACTTGGCCTTGTTGAACTTCATGTGGTTCAACCTGGTGTTAAGACAAATGGAATAAACGCCTGTGAGTTACTGTGAACAGTCTTGGAGCTTGAAAGCAGTGGCTTTGAGAAGTTCTTTAGTCTTCCAAATGTTGAAGGAGATGGGAAAACATTCTCCTGAGAGAATTTAACTCTCAAGATAAAAGCCGGTTCCTGAACTGAACCTGTTCACACACATGTGTGTGTGCACACACAGAGAGTCTTTTAACTGTAAGAAATCACTACATTTCATAGGCTTTCCGCACTAAACCCCTGACATTTTACTGCAAACTCTTATAATCAACACAGGCTTACTGGAATTATCTTAAGTAGCACATCAGTCTCAAACTGAAACAGAAAAAGAATTTCTGAAAGTTTTATATAGCTCTACTTTGAAAAATAAAAAATACTTAAGATGATAGAGAGCTGCAGTACAATGTTATTAAAACCAGAGGACATATGGGACTGCTGTGTGCGATGTTACTTATCTATCAAAATCAGAAAAGAATAGAAAAAACAACCCAAGCGTTTTGCTACTTGAGTTTTGTGCCACATGTGGAAGAATATAGAAGGAGCTACAACCACCATCTAGGCATTTTTTCTGTGGGCATGCTAAAAAAACCCAAACCACCCTGATTAAAGTTTGCAGGAACTATACCCAATTAAGAAGACAAGTCATGGGTTTTCATGATTTACTGAAGGAAAATATTACCAAATGATCTCATCAGCAAAAAGTGTTACTCTCTAAATCCTGGGATGGAAGTAAAGAGAACCTGGCTAAAATTGTCTTGCTGAAATAACATCTCATGGTTCCATCAGAAGGAGGAAAAACTAAAAGAAAAAAAGTAAACCAAAAAAAGAAGTGGAGACAAAACAAAGATGAGTTAGGAGAGGATTGCCTTCTCTCTGCAATATCATAGAATCATAGAATGGCTTGGGTCGGAAGGGACCTCAAAGACCATCTAGTTCCAACCCCCCTGCCATGGGCAGGGACACCCTCCACTAAACCAGGTTACCCAACGCCCCATCCAACCTGGTCTTAAACACTCCCAGGGAGGGGGCATCCACAACCTCTCTGGACAACCTGTTCCAGTGTCTCACCACTCTCACAGCACAGAATTTCTTCCTAATATCTAATCTAAATCGACCCTCTTTCAGTTTATATATCACTTCCCATAATGACATTAATTTCAGTACTTTCCAAAATTAGTTATTCAGGATACTTGCAAAACAAGCCCTCATTTTTTAAATACTTTCTACATTTTAAGGCTAAGTTTGCATCATTCCATATTGCAAGATCATCTCAAGAACTTTTTCTATTTAAAAGTTTGCTTCTTGTCATGTTGCATTTCTTCTGATGCATATGATGTTCTCTTTTACCATTTAAAACACCCTGGAGAACTGGTGTTTTACCATTTCCTCATTTCTAAATCTACTTTGTGTTGGCTTTTCAGTTCTCTGGCTAGTAAGATTAATAAAACACTGGAATTCTTGTAAATCAAATCGGGTGGAAAATATTTGAAGCAAAGGCAGCAGTATTTAATGTGTAAGTTTCAGCAATATTAATACCCTAGTCTATATAAAGAACACCCTTAGAAGTTTCTAAATTGAAAGTTTTTAATGGGGAAATAGCTGATCATCTCAGGGCACTCTTACTCTTTCTGAGGAAGTGTTTTGACAGCAGCTTCCTAACGCTTTCACAATGTTCTCCCTATCTGGATAACCTTTACATTCCTGACCAGGTTGTTTTCTATGTCATAATGTTTTGTATCTGCAGGGTACAGTAGCAGGGATGTTGACGACTAGACAGTGAATGCATTTCAACTTATATTGTCTCTTCCTTGTTTACTTTCAGGATTTGGTTACTATGTACAGTTCAGAGATGAGTTGCTGGAAACTGCTTGGCTGCATCGGCAACTAGAGACATAAAAAGCAAGTCAAGAAAAACAAAACTGTAGACTCCATCGCTGACCAGCTTGAAGAGCATCAGCAGTGGAGAACTATGATAATACAGCAAGCCCTACTACTTCTGTTGCTCTGGATGTGGCTGCCACATCCCTGCCACACAGAAATGCTGTTCAGAAGGACTCCTGATCTCAGACCCAAAAGCTTTGGGGGACGTGCATCAGGGAATGATGGAAAAGCAATTCACCGCCAGAAGCGAGGCTGGATGTGGAACCAGTTTTTTCTTTTAGAGGAATACACAGGATCTGATTATCAATATGTAGGCAAGGTAGGTTTATCATTAATGTTTCTGTATAATTGTCAAGTTTACTTAACTTTCTACAGAGCCCTAGTTTCTACTTTTTATTGTAATGCAGAAGCAGCAGATTTCCAGGTAGTATGTATGCTGTTTGTCCTGCTAGAATCACTAATTTAATATTGCTAGTTAAAGTTATTCAGAAATATTTGAATGAAACAAATGAAGACATCTTTGAGAAATTTGTTTGCTTTAGCACATTGTTCCTACTAGCAGCCCATTCAGTATTTCTTCTGTATCAAAACATAATATTTTATAATTCATTATAAAAATCTTTTTCAACTCTTTCTCTTTGAATATTTCATGTTTCATACAAGATAATGCATTCTTTTTCTGTGCTTATGTTTGAAGAATGGAACCTATTCTGAATAAAAATGTTCTTCCTCTTTAACTCTCCCTGAATTTTAATAAACTGCAGTGAGTAAAATTCATTAACAACTGTGTGATAGAAATGAGGTGCTTAGGAAATGAACTCCAATAGAAGTCAGCAGAACTGCACATACGACTGTGTAGCATACTAGATGGAAGTGTCCTTTAAATTATTTTTAGTTGACGCTTGTATTTTGTCATGTGATTTATTGAAAAAATATAAAATGTTTAATGCCACAATAATAGTCAAACAGGAATTAATTCAAAACGGTAATTCACTTGAAAGTGGAAATTAGTTTTCAGCAGTAATGGGTACCAGTTAGCACCAATGGTTGGTGATAAACACAGAAATTTCATTTTCTATAATCCAGATTTTTATTTTTTACATGGTTTTGAATTTGTAAAATACTGCAGAGAAGTACTGACTTGCTGAAAATCACAGAATCACAGAATAGCTGAGGTTGTAAGGCACCTCTGGAAATCATCTAGCCCAACCCCCCTGCTCAAAGCAAGGTCATCTAGAGCTTGCTCAGGACTATGTTCAGTCAGATTTTAAATATCTCCAAAGGTGGATGCTCCACAATCTCTCTGGGCAACCTGTTCGAGTGTTTGACAACCCACTCTGTAAAAAGCTTGTTCCTATATTTAAAGAGGATTTCCTGCCTATTGCCTCTTGTCCTGTCACTGGGCACCACTGAAATGAGACTGTGTCTGTCTCCCTTGCTCCTTCCCATCAGGTATTTATATACATTAATAAGGTCCCTGCTGAGCCTTCTCTTCTCCAGCCTGAACAGTTTCTCTCAGCCTCTCCTCACGTGAAAAATGCTCCAGTTCCTTAATCGTCTTAGTGGCCTTTTGCTGGACTCTCTCCAGTAGCTCCGTATCTCTCTTCTACTGGGGAGCGCAGAACTGGACACAGCACTCCAGATGTGTCTCACCAGGGCGCAGCAGAGAGGAAGGATCATCTCTCTCGATCTCCTGGTGATGTTTTCCTAATGGAGCCCACGGTGCTGTTGACTTTCTTTGCTGCAAGGGTACATTGCTGGTTCCTCAGTCCAGGCCGGATTGATAGCTTATGAAAATTGGCCTTGCCCACAAAATAAGAAGTATCACTCTATCAAAACACTATGCTATTGTATTTGAAAGTATATTGCTCCCAGAAGCCGTAGGAAATAAATAGCTTTGCAGGGCACCCTGAATTTCAAACTATTTAGGCTCCTTCAGAAACCTGCTGATTACTTGTTTTATTGTTTTTGAATATTTATGATCTAAAATCAGAAAGTGTGAGTGGTGTTACTTAATAATTTTCTTCCAGTCATGATGAGTGAGGGAAGACTCTTTAGAGGGAAAAGGGTTAACACTTTTATAGGTTAACTCATCTACACTAGAAAAAGAGAGAGAGATGTTAATAAACAGAGAACTACTTTGGCTGAGAAAAAAAAAGTGTTTGCAAATGGAAAGTGATAAGTAAAGATAAGTAAAACTGCAAATAAAGAATACATAACTGAGAAAAAAACTTGAGGAGCAGTTAAGACTGCACTTTCACCTTTTTTGCTCTGGTTAGAGCAAAAAAGTTGTTAATTTGAGCAAGCAAATTTAAAATTAACCTGAGTATGTAAAGTTGCCCTATAGTACTTCTCTGACAAGTTTGGGAAACACATGTAAAATGAAGAATATCATAGCATTGTATTTGCACAGGGAGAGTATTACACAAAGGAAGCAAAAGGAAACATTATATCTGGAGCTAAAACTTTATTGTTATGGTAATTAATGTTTTAACAGTCTGATAGTCCAAATTATCAAATTATTAGAGAAAAAAATAACTTGAAATTAAATTCATAGTACATAAACTTTATGTTATCTCTTTTCCCTGGTGTTGCACTCACCTTTCCAAAGGCCATCTGGGTTGTATAGTCAAAAATGTTTCTGGATATTTCCTTTTATCTGATATTATCCAAAGCCAAAATGATTTGGATAGGTGGGTGACATAAAATGCCACCTTTCTGTTAATTTCTCTGCAACATATTTGGAGATGGTGTTTGGAAATTGTGTGAGATAGCAGGAGCACAAGTTAGAACTCAATGATTTGTGGTCAATGACTAGGAGACAATGTTTGTCATGGAGAAGTTTCAGTCAAAAATTAGAACTAAGTGCGATTTTTAAAATCAACAATAATATTTAGATGACAAACATGCCAGTGAAAGGATTAGCAGAAATTCCGAAACTGAGGCTACCAGATTCATCTGGATTTGTGATTTACATCTGCTTGCTTTATGAGCTCATGATTGATATATTTATCTTGTTTATTATCCTGCATCTATATATCTGTCAAAGGAGCTTGAAAACTGTTGAATATCACATTATTCTTGAAACCAGTGTCTACAATTCACAATGCAATTTATGCATTCATTTATTCACTGTTTAAGTCGGCTTAAGAATGTTCTACTAGAAAATGATGGAAATGAGGTTCAATGAATGAATGGGATACGTAATCCAGTAACAGCTGAAGAGTTCCTTGTTTCAGTCAACCATGCTTGTGAAATGGTGGCAAAGTACATATTGACTGATTATGGACATTCACTAGTTGCTTCAGGTCAGTAATTATTATTATAAGAAAGGAAGATGGTCATCCTTTCCTCCATGTAATACACAGCATCCTGAGGGTAGAAATCAAAACAATGTAAGTGAATTTTGTATATGCAGAACCTCCACTACTCATTACAATGGTAGTTTCTAGTAAAGGTTGAAGCCATAAAAAAGAGCAGTGTGGGGAACTGGACCTATATATGTATTACACAGTTTATCTTTGAGCTATCTTTGCAAAAATATACTAGAAGATGCTAATTCTGAGAAAAGGTCCTTTTCCCAATTTGAGAGAAACAATTCAGGGATGTTCCAAAACAAGCGTAAACCTCATATCAGAAAAGGCATTTTATCCATATGTGGCGTTAGAGTTATGGTTAATACTTCTTCACGTCTTTTTCTGCACAGAAATTCTATGCAGGCTCCATTGTTCTTTCCTAACAGACTGAAAGCTGATTCATAATTTTTATTTCTTTTTCTTAGTATATAGTTTCATGGCAAATTTATTATTTTTCAGATGGAGTTGTGCAATTACAAAGTATTATGTATTTTCAAACTTGTTCTGAAAAACTTCAATTTATTTTCAGTATATGCAGAAAAAACATTTTTCTTTCAGATCTAAAACATACTCTAATAGTTGTCACCTAAAGGAAGCTCCACTGTGTACCAACAGTGTCTTAATCCATAGTCATTCAAAAATAAATTTACAAATAAATTCTTCTTCCAATTTAAAGTTTATTTTCCTTCCTTATTGTTTCACCAGATCTTGCCATTTTTTTCATTCAGGCAGATATTTTTCCCACTTTGCTTTCTGAGATAGATAGTGACTTTTGCCAGCAATTTTCATCACAGTAGTTTTATTGTATAAAGGATCAACTGACATGAATTTTTCAGCACTTTGAGAGACTGAAGTTCTTAGTTATACTGCAGTGGTTTTTAGTATCTCAAAAGAGAATTTATCATACACTTGCACATAAATTTATATATAATTTTGCATGTGCCATATCAGAACTCTTACCAGAAAGGATTATCCTGGCAGTATGCATAAGTGCATGCTTCTAAGTGCATCCATTATCTTTGATGGTGTAAAGAGCAGAAAATGTCAACCTCACTTAGTTCCTCTTGGTTTGAGAACCCCAACACAGACAGGATTCTGAGGAAAGGACTTGGAGTATTAGCAATGTATGCATACACAGTTTCAAGAACAACAGTTACTGGTTCATAGCCTATCTTTTCCTTCTAGTAACTATCTGTGTCTATTGACACTGTGGATGATATACCATGGAACTGGTACCTGAAGGAGGGTCCCACATCCTTAACTCCATAAATCCTGACAGACAGCTAACTCAAAAGTGGCATTGCTTTTAAACACCTCAGTAAAAGCGTAGGGCTTAACAAAAGTGTGAATAAAGCCCAGGACAGCTTACCACCCAGTCATAAAGACAGTAAAGCAGGGAAGCCTCAGATGTTGCTTGTAGTCTAGTTAAATGTATTTGTATTGGAATGAAATATACTGTTTTAAGTTTGTGTCCTGGTTTCAGCTGGGATAGAGTTAGTTTTCACCAGAGGCTGGAACAGGACACAGTCAGGACAGGTAGCCCAAACCAGCCAAAGGGGTATTACATACCATATGACGTCATGCTCAGCATCAAAGGGCTAGTCGGGGATGGGCGGCATTGCTCCAAACAGCTCCGGGACAGTCTGAGAAGCTGTTGTGTACGGTTGTCGGGTCGTCGGGTGAGAAACTGCATTGCATATCACCCATTTTGTATATTCTGTTATAAGTACTGTTGTTATTTTCTTCTCCCTTTGATGTCC
Organism: Grus americana; assembly: GCF_028858705.1. Taxonomy (NCBI): domain Eukaryota; kingdom Metazoa; phylum Chordata; class Aves; order Gruiformes; family Gruidae; genus Grus; species Grus americana. Next base: position 86,605,085 of record NC_072853.1, on the reverse strand, counting down.
CAGTAAACTGTCCTTATCACAACCCATGAGTTTTGTCTTCCCATTCCCACAGCAGTGGGGAGGGGTGAGCGAGCAGCCATGTGGTGCTCAGCTGCTGGCTGGGGCTAAACCATGACAGTTAGTATTGCTAGTATTCCTTCATATTGTTTAGTATAGTTAGTATTGCTTAGTATTGTTTCATATAGTCCATAATCAAATCAGAAATACTTTGCATAGAATTTGGCAACATCAGAGGTAAAAATATGCATTTTCCTGAAAGTCCATGTTCTGTTAGCATAAAGGGATAAAGAATAGATAAGATCGGATGTGCATAGAATTGTCACTGTTGGAGAAACAGTCAGCTTTAAGGAACGATTAAACAAAATAATTTCCTGAGAGAAGTGAAAGCCAGAAACCCTCCTGGGCAGGAATTTTGAATGGACTTTTCTTTCTGATGCAGCAACTACCAAAAATACTGGTTTTGGAGAAGGTAATACAAAAGAGTATGTTGTCTTGATTTCAGAGGGTTTGCCATCAAGTGGGACAAAAAAAATATCCCAATGAAGTGTTGCTGTTTTAGTGGCAAGATGAAGACTTACCAAATCCTTTTAAAAATTTCTGTATTTTGATTCCTGAAGAGTGTTTCTACCATATCTGTTTCGTAAAGACCTCTTGTGCCATGAGAGACTAAAGAGTAGGATTTTGAATTGGAAGTGCTCATCTGCAGGCTTAATATCTGCTGTGAAGATCTGATGGAGCATGAAATGCCTTCCCTTTCATGTGACGGAAATCAGCTCTGTGGCACTGAAGTTCTGTAGAGGTTGAATGTTCAGCTCGCGCAGATTCTTGTGACAGGGATCAATAAAGAATAATGGAAAGGGAGGAAAGATGTTATGCAAACTGAAAAAATGGACTGTGATCTGCTGTGTCTAGGACTCAGCTGCCAAGGTGAATGAGGACAGCTTGTCCTTTAACAGTTTCCACTTGGGATTTTTTTGTGGTGTAACTCTACTGGATGCAAAAAGCAAGTTGTTCACAGCTATGCATCTTCTAAAGTCTTATCTAATTGACGATGCTGCAGTGTCGTGGAATCGACACTTGAGGGACATTCAGAAAATTATTTCTTTCTCAGCAAGACTTAACACGTAGGCTGTGAAGAGGGTTATTTAAGACACCAATTTATGGCAAGGATATAAAGCTTGCTTTGGGGGGTACATGTGTGGGCTCCTAGATATTTTGGCACAGGTCAAGAGTGTCAGAGTGAAATATGGTTCAATTTCTTTTCTTTTTGAAGGATGTATTCTTTTCTACCTCTTCTTGTAGTCCAGAACACAGGAACTATGATGCTGTCTCAAAACATATGGTACAACCATTTTTCTTCCATAACAGCAAAAGCATCAAAAGCTTCCTGTAAGATTGTCCTGGAGGCTGACTGATTCACAGTGAGTGCTGAGATTAAATTCTTTCTCAAACTGTGTTGGGATCCATCTTATTAGGGAGTTTATGACTATAACTGGTTAGATTCATCATTTACTCTAAATTGAAGTGTGCAGAGGGTTTATATTTTCTGTTTGCAAAAGGACTCTTCCTTTGGAAACCTCAGTCTATACTGGAGTCTCTGACTTCTTGCTTCCTTAAATAGCAGCAGAAGGTACTGGTGGCAAAGAGCTGACCTGGCTGAATAGTAAGTTTTTATTCCCATAAAGAATAAATTATTTGTTAGCTACTGTACTGGATGTATCCCTACAAAACAGTGGGTTTTGCTGGATGACACAGGACAGAATTAACAGATAGTTTTTAAGGTATGCAAAGGCTTTGTAGTATCCGCCAGTCTTTTAGTGAAGACCAAAGAAGCCACAGTTATTGTGTGCCTGAATCCAAAGCCAGATATAGTTGTTCAAAGGCTGTGGATTCCCAGCCCTGGACAGATGTCTGTGCATATGAGTTTCTTAAAATGTTGTGTGGTAACAAGGGAAGAGGGGTTGGGTCATTTGGGTAGGGCATATTGAGGGCATACTCAACCCAACTGCTTAAGGTGATGATCTCCAGTGTCCAAATTATCCGATGGTGATTTTGGTCAGATGTACCAGGCACTGTGAATGGAAGACCTAAGTGAGCATTCCCAGTTGCCTCTTTAGACTGGCAAATCTTGAAAAGGGTGAGGAAGAAGAGACCTACAGTGAAATTCCAGTGCTTCACAGTGAAAGAGTACTGGAATGGATTACTATCCTTTTAGACTTTTTTTTAGGGGTGCAGGCTGCATCCAACAATGCTGAGAGTAGATGTTTCAAGGCAGTTTCGTCCTTCTTGGGGAGTTCAGTGTCAGTATTTGTTCTGTTAAGGAGAAATGCTAGATGTGTTGAATGCCTCTCTGCTTAAAATCTGTCCTTAAAGCCCAAACAGGCAGATTGTTTTGGGATTGTGCTTTTTCTCTAAAATGGTAAGGTAAATAGGACCGTTCATCCAACCAGAACCACCTAGCACTGCAAGAGACATGTTTCAGAAATCCAGTGAGGCCTCATTGTATGTTGGTAGCTCAAATTGTCAAGTGAGGTATTAGAGGAGATACAGCACATATTGGAAAGAAAAGAGAAAGAAAAAGAAAGAAGAAGCATAAAGAAAAAAAAGAAAGAAGAAAAATGAAAAAGATAAGAAAAAATATAGGCAAGGATAGCAAAATGAAACCAAAAACCTAAAAAGATGAATAAGTAGGTGGTGCCACTCAAACTCTAGCTTAGCAGAGAAGATCTGGTTTGACAAAACTGAAAGGCAGTGTGTCGTGTATTTTTATTACTGTATGACTTGGACACAAAGTAAAAAGCTCAGAGCATGCCAATGCCCTTATGGGTGCTGCTAGGGAAAAACTGGCTAACAGTGCTAATCTAGTTGTAATCAAATGGATATGAGTTATACGGTTTATCAGATATTACCAACTGGTGTGGTGAAAAGAGGGGAAACACCATGGTTCCAGGTTTGTATCTGCATCAAATCTTCACTGGCAGTAAACTCTGTGCCAGTTCCAGGCTCACATCACATATCCATACATAGCTAATTGCCAGGGGACCTTCAGTCACATGGCAAGTGAGGCCTCAATGAACAAAGCAAACCACAGTCCCAAGAAGACAGAAACCACTCTCTGAGACTACAAGACTCCAAATAGAGAAGCAAGGTGAACCATGTAACAGGAACTGCAAGACACTAAATTGCTTAAGTAGACACATCTATGTCTTACGTAGACATATGTAAATGTGCCTATAGACTAAGCTTAGTCCAGGGCCTTTTTCACTTTTGTAGATACAGTTTTATACATAGTTTGCATAATTTTAGAAGTCATAATAACTGGAAGAGTTAGAGTGAATGAAATAAGATATATTCTATAAAAGTTATATTTGCTCAGCTTTCAAGCAAATACTAATTTTACAGTCTGTTCTTATTTCTCCTTGGCTTCTATAGGACCATAAGTATCATATAGTTTTACACTGTTAATGGTCTTTAATTGAAATTCAAAGCATAGACACTGCAATACATCCTGAAAAACATGAGGTTGTTTTAATCATTCTTTTTTTCCCATTAAGGAAAACAAACTAAAACTGCATGCCATTTTTTGTTAGGAGATGCAAAGTGTAGAAAGCTGCTCATTGAAATAGGTCTTGAAACATTAAATTCTGTTCAGAGTCATTATTCAGTTGAAAATTAAATGAACTTTCTAGTTTTTCCTGACCAAAATGACCTTTCACAGGCATTTAAAAGCTTTCTGTTTGAACCACAGCTTTTACATACTACTGCTGGTATGTTTAACTTCTGATGTAAAGCACTAAAATGTATTTCATATTTGCTATCATATGTCACAGGCAGCATTTTGCCCTTTCTTATCCAGGCTTTCCCTGAGGCACCTGCCTGTTGTTATAGTTGAATTGAGACAAATAGAGTCCAAAGTAAATTCAATCTGTATTTATTAAGGTAGGAAAGCAAAAGCAGCGCTGGGCGGCCGGAGAGTCGCAGCTCCACCAAAGGCTCGCCAGGTAGAAAAGCAAAAGCAGCGCTGGGCGGCCGGGGAGCCGCGGCTCCGCCAAGGGCTCGCGAATTCAAACAAGCTAAGCAGCCCCCTTTATAGGTTGATTTTCGCGCCTTTCTGCTTCTTCGGTTATCGTGGCTCCTCCAAGTCTGGGTAGTTTGTTACAGAGATACAAGTTGTCATAGTAACATAGCACTGCAATTTGCAACATTTTGGTTAAGCCTCGCCAAACAGGATGTTCTCTGGTGCAGCATGGTGCAGAAAGATTGCTTTTTCTCATCTAACCCATTTTGATCACCAAATTACCTCCAATTACTTATTACAATCCCCCCTTTTTCTATTTATAAGTAATTTGTTGATCAAACCTAGACAACACTTCACAAACCGCGTCCAATTCAGGATCCTTGCTTGGTATAATTTTCATCTCCAATTCTGACTATCAATAGGATAACAACTTTCATTGTCCCCACAGTTTGGTACCTCTCTGCCTTCCTCGTCTACTCTTTAGCAGAGAGCAACGGGATATTAATATCTTCTCGGCAGCAGCAGGTAGTCTTCAGGGGAATTTAGCTGTTATCCTGTTAATAATTTAGAGTGAGTTATCTCTCAAATATATTTCCACCTGTTTGGTTGTTGGGCCCGTTTCTAGGCGAATCTTATAGCACACTGTACAATAAGGTTGTCTCTTAAATGAAACACAGGACCATTTACAATTTAAACATTGGCAAACAACCCAACATAAATGCCCGGGTTTCAAGCAGGGTATTCCCCGGAGATCTAATTTCACAACAAAAGGGAAAAACCTGAGGGGTTCCTATTAGTTTGTATAGTCCACCCCCCCGTTTGGTCAGGTATTCTTTCTTCACTTCAAGGTGACCTCTTGTAGTGTATTTGGAACCACTGATCTGGAGTGATTCATTTACCGGTCTCGTTTTTCCTTATCTTCATTCAGAGGTCTCCTGGTTCCGATGTTACAGTCCACCTTTCTGGGAAGATAGGTCCCTTAATTCTGCTGGCATGAGTCCACCCTTTTTCCGCTGTTCGTACATGTGTATCTGTGGCAAGTAGAACAACAAAGGGTCCTTCCCAACGAGGCGTCAGGGAGGCTTCTTTCCGAGTTTTGATTAGTACCTGGTCTCCAGGCTGGATTCAGTGTATGGAAATGTCCAAGGGAGGTCTTTGTACTACCAAACCTTTCTTTCTTAGTTCTTGTCTCCTTTTTGTCAGTTCTAAAATATATTCTGTTAAAATTTTATCCTCGACCTTCAGGTGCTCTACTAATAATCCAAAGTCATAAGGCATCCCATACAACATTTCAAAGGGGGATATACCAGTATCAGTCCTTGGTTGAGTTCTAATGTAAAGCAAGGTCAGCGATAGACATTTAACCCAATTCAATTTTGTTTCCACCATAAGTTTGGTTAGGTGTTTATTTCCCCATTCATTCTTTCTACTTTCCCGGAACTCTGCGGGTGCCAGGGAGTATGGTATTCCCATTTTGTACCGAACAATTCAGTTGTCTCTTTAATTATTTTGGACGCAAAATGTGGGCCTCGGTCTGAGTCAATTACCACAATAGTTCCATTCCTTGGAATAATTTCTTCCAAGACAATTTTAATAACTGTCTTTGCAGTAGCCCTTACCACTGGAAAGGCTTCTACAAAGTACGTAAGGTGATCAACCAAGACTAATAAATACTGATATCTCCCAACCTTCGGCAATTCAGTGAAATCCACCTGTATTTTCTCAAAGGGTCTTTTAGCCAGTTCACGACCTCCTTGAACCTTTTCCGTAAGTTGTCATTTATTCACTTTGTGACAGGTTAAACATCCCTCTAAAATCCTTTTAGCTAGACCGTGTATTCCAACACAGGCATAGTTTGTTTCGAACTGATCTACTAAAGCCTGAATTCCCCAATGGGTTTTATGGTGTAGTTTATTCAGTATTCCCCTAGAAGAATTTCTCTGCCATCTGGTAGCAGCCATTTATCACCATCTTTTTGCTCCAATTTGTTTTAGTTTATCCAATTCCTGGAGAGTGAAAGCCTTATCTATTTTCCTCTTACTGTGTGGGTTAGTCCCTTCTGATGTCCCTTTACATGGACTATAGCTATCTTTAGTGGACCCCTTAAAGCCTTTAATACCTCTTGGATTAGTTTTTCATGTACTAATCTCTTTCCCTGGGTGTTAATTAAGCCTCTCTCCTCCCAAATTTTTCCAAAAGTATGTACCACCCCAAAGGCATATTTTGAATCGGTATAAATGGTTCCAATTTTATTCTCCAAAAGTTTTAATGCTCTTAGTATGGCCTATAACACACACTTGTGCGGACCAAGCTTTACCTAATGGTCCCGATTCTTTTATCTGAAAGGTGCACCCATCCACAATAGCATATCCCAATTTCCGTTGTCCTTCAACCACTCGTGAGGAGCCATTCACAAATAATTTCTCTCCATATCGGACTCCTCGAATGTTATGGAGGGTGTATACCTTACTACCAGTTAAGGCAGTTCCTTGTAACAGCACTTTGCTGGAGCTCCCGCCACTCTCCTGAACAATCCCTAATCCACTTCAGTCAAAATCAGCCACCTTAATGTAGCTAAAGCAGGCTGATTTCGAAGCAGGCTGGGACACAGGAGGGTTAAGAGACATCCAGCCACACGCAGAGCTCCTGCAAAACCAGCGCAAGACTGCAGGACACCAGTGTGCTCAGCCATGGCAACAAGGATGTGTCTCTCTCCCTGACCTATAGAGCAGAGGAGCTAGGAGGGACACACACCTTCTCCTTTATCTCAGGGAGCTGATAAAGCAGTTAGGGAAACAACCTTGCAAAAGCAAAGAGCAGCATACACATGAGCAAACTTGCTTTAGTTCACCTCCCAAGGTGACCTTTCCAACCTCTTCTACCAATAACGCAGTGGCTACTATTGCTTGTAAGCAAGGGGGCCACCTGCGGCTTACAGGATCCAGTATTTTAGAATAATATCCTACAGACTTTCTCTGTCCTACCCACCCTTGGGTCAGGACCCCATAGGCTGTCCCGTTTTCCACATTGATAAAAAGTTGAAAGGGTTTACGGATATTGGGTAAACTGAGGACAGGTGCTTTTATCAGGTCTCTTTTCATGTTTTCCCAACGCTCATCTTGAAGGGTCCATTTTACTAACCCGTTCTTGGTTAGTTTTTTCATACAGAAATTTTATCTTACTGCTGTAATTTTCTATCCACTGTCGCCCAATACCAATAATCCCAATAACTGTCTTATCTGTCTTTTATTAGTGGGTGCTGTTAGAGACAAAATTCCTTTCACTCTTTCAGGATCTAATTTTGTGTCATTTCGTGAGCCAATGCCCCAAATATTTTTACCTCTTCTTCAGTAAACTGCAATTTGGACCTGGAGACCTTCAATCCCTTAAGGCCTAAAAGCAAAATAGTCTCTACATTCTTTTTCTAAGGGACAGGCCCAAAAAGCATCCTTTAAATCTATAACACTATACCATTTATAGTCTGGACTTAACCGATTAAGTATAGTGTGCGGGTTAGCTACCACAGGAAACTGGGTAATGGTACGTTTGTTTATAGCTCTCAGATCTTGTACTAAGCGATAGGACCCATCCGGCTTCTTTATGGGCAATATGGGCTAAAAGCCTCTCAATTATTGGCTGTAACCCTTCTCTCCCTTCTCTGGGGATGGGATACTGTTTTATCCTAATTGGCTGGTCTGGGTCTTTTATAGAGATCGTGATCGGTTTGATATTTAATTTTCCCACCAATCCTGGGCTATACCAAGTTTCTGGATTAATCTTGGCTTTATCTTCCACAGTTAATAAGCATAATCTTACTTCCAAATTGATTCCTAATCCCACTATCAAATCTCATCCCAAAAGATTATACTCAGCTTCTGGGACCAGTAAAAATGTTCCCATTCCATATTTATTGGGGGCTTCTATTGCTACATTTCTTATCAGGGGCACCTTGAAAGGTTCCCCCTTTGCACCAATTCAATTTTATCAAGGGGTCGGTAACCTTAGGGGTCCCCAGCAAATAGAGCCCCTGACCCCCTAATCTTCCTTAAAAATCTCCTCATCCTGCATTCTTTTCCGACAATTCCTCTGCAGATGTCCCTTTTTGTGACAATAAACCTGCCAATCTTCTATTTTCTCTAACTTTTTCCGTATATCCATCCAAGATTTAGTTACAAATCGAGTTTTCAGCAGGGCTTGACCCACTTGGCTATTGGGGTCCAACCCAGAATATAGCTGCAAACTATTTCTCAATCTCTCCAGCCATTCGGTGGGGGTTTCATCTTTCTTCTGTTGTTCATTAAAGGCCTTATTAATATTTTGCCCTCTGGGTACATAATCTCTAATCAGGGGATTAGATGAATTATATTCCGGATTATCATAGAATTATCATATTCCGGAGATCAACCATATTATTTCTATGTGCAGGGTCTTGATTGTCCCAATTGGGCCGCTGTAGGGGCCATTTTACATCTCCGGCAGGACCATGCTGATGCCTCTGATCCCAATGTCTCATGCCTGCCGTTTTAATCATCCCACGCTCTTCATTTGTGAACAAGATCTTCAAAATAGACTCCATCTCGTCCCAAGTGTAAATGTTGGGTCCGAGGAATTGATCAAAATGTTCTGCTACGCCTAATGGGTCCTCTAACAAGTGTCCCATTTCTTTCTTAAATTCCCTCACATCCCCGGAGCTGAGAGGTACAGATACAAATCCGACTCCGGGTTGTGCCCCCCCCATAGCGGTTTCCCTTAACGGATACAATAAATTTTCCTCTCTTCTCTCTCTAGTTTGACTTCTAGTTATTATTCGATTAGAAGGAGGAGCATCTTCCCCAGGGTCTGGGGGTGCTGTTGGAGGGAGATCCTGCTCAAATTCTTTTGGTAGCGGAGGAGGGGGAACATAGGGTGGGGGAGACGCTGGAGGTTCGTCTATATCCCACCTTTTCTTAAACAAATTAGCGGTCTGAGCCATGCCCAGAATCCATAAAAAGGCATATTCGTTCTCCTCCTTATTAAATGTTCGTTTGTTAACATATATATTTAATTGTCGACATATCCAATCCTCCAAAGATCCATAAATTGGCCAATATAAATCTTTTCTTATTTGTTTTCCTCCCCATATTTTCATACAATAATGGACCATTTTCTCCTTAGACTTCCCTTCTCGGTAAGGGGTATCATCCCAATATTGAATCATTTGACCTAAAGGGCTATCTTGGGGTATGTCAGGGAGCCCACCCCCACCCCGTATCTCCTGCATGGAAACAGAAGCCTTACTTTCCTCCTGTCCCATCTTCCGAAAGTGCCTTCTCTCACTCAAATTCACTCGCTTCCCTCCGTTCGTGGCCCACGCCCTCGCGGACAATGGGAACCGCACTATTAGGAGGTCCACACTCGCTTCGCCCGGCGGACTACTAAGCCCAGTGGACGTCTCAGTCACTCGCACTCCGGGTACCCAAACCCGACCGAACGGAACCGCAATATACTTACTCACTCCCGAGTCTTCATCCGGCTCTTCGTGCACAAAAATTACGGGAAATGCAGGATCTCTTTTCTTTTCTTTTCTTTTTTTTTTTTTTTTTTTTTTTTTTTTTTGCTTTCCTATCTCAGTTCGGAAAATCCAGGTGAGCTAAGTCGGAATCTCCTCCGGGACCATCCGAGGATGGGGCGCCCTCCCAGAGTTGAAGTCCGAGTCGGCTGTCTGGATCCGAGTCACGGCACCAAATTTGTTATAGTTGAATTGAGACAAATAGAGTCCAAAGTAAATTCAATCTGTATTTATTAAGGTAGGAAAGCAAAAGCAGCGCTGGGCGGCCGGAGAGTCGCAGCTCCACCAAAGGCTCGCCAGGTAGAAAAGCAAAAGCAGCGCTGGGCGGCCGGGGAGCCGCGGCTCCGCCAAGGGCTCGCGAATTCAAACAAGCTAAGCAGCCCCCTTTATAGGTTGATTTTCGCGCCTTTCTGCTTCTTCGGTTATCGTGGCTCCTCCAAGTCTGGGTAGTTTGTTACAGAGATACAAGTTGTCATAGTAACATAGCACTGCAATTTGCAACATTTTGGTTAAGCCTCGCCAAACAGGATGTTCTCTGGTGCAGCATGGTGCAGAAAGATTGCTTTTTCTCATCTAACCCATTTTGATCACCAAATTACCTCCAATTACTTATTACACTGTGGCTGATTCCTGATTCCTCTACCTCCCCTCTGCTGAGTGGCTCTGGGGCATGGGGAATGGGAGGCTGTGGTCAGTCTGCCGCTCCTTCCTCCTCGTGCTTTTCCCCTGCTCCAGCATGAGGCCTTCCCATGGGCTGCAGTCCTCCATGCTAGGCTTGCTCCAGTGTGGCTCTCCATGAGCTGCAGCTTCCTTCAGGGCATGTCCACCTGCCCCACCGGGGTCTCTCCCAGGGCCGCAGGGGCACCTCAGCGAGGGCGCCTGGAGCCCCTCCTGCCCTCCTCCCGCTCTCCCCTCGGGGCTCGCAGGGCTGTTTCTCACCCCGTTTCCCTCAGCCCTGGCTGCCGGGCAGCGCTTTGCCCTTTCTTACCCAGGCTTTCCCCGAGGCGCCCGCCCGTGGCTGAGGGGCTCAGCTGTGCCCTGCAGTGGGGCCCTTGGAGCCGGCTGGAACCGGCTGTGTCCGGCACCGGGCAGCCCCAGCCGCTCCACACAGGGGCCGCACCTGCAGAGACCCCACCAGTGCCTGAGCACCTGTACTTTATATAACATACTTAGCTCATGTATATTAAAACAATTTTTTGTTATTTCTTTTTCCATGTGTCACTAGATCTCAGTATTGTAGAATCATACACTATGCTGATACTTAATTTTAATCTGGCAGAAACTAATGGAAGTATGAGTAGGACTAGTAGCTGAATATTGGTTCCTCTTTTTCTCTCAAGTAACTGGAAGCTATATCTAATGGTGTTCAGTGCAACAAGGTAGTATGGTAAATGCAAGCTACTGGGAATGTATGAATAATTTAATGAAAACTTGCTAGTTTTAATACAGGAGTGAAGAAGATTATTCAACTTCTCCATTTTACTCTTTACACATTGATACTTGAGTGCAAGCCATTTATCAATATACTCCATTTTTGTTTTCCAAGAAGAATAAAAGCCAGTGCATTGTGACCATAATTTAGAACTAGAACCTGGTAACTCAAATTGTGATACGTCAGAGACATTTTGTGTGTGTTTGTGTATTGTTTTGATGAGCACACTTTAAGTTGAAGCTAAGGCAGACTTTCTTTTCTGAGTGCAGGAGATGTCTACAACAATAGTGGCGGTAGTTACAATAGAAATAATTCATGGAATACAGGCTTGGTTCTGGTCTGAATTTGATGAGAGGTTAAGTTTAATGAGACTGAATGGTCAATACGGTCCTGCTAGTCACTGGGGTAGGTTTCTGAGAAAACTATTTTAAAATATTTGACCTTTTTTTTTTTTTCCTAGTAATCCCAATAGCAGTGCTCTGCCATTTTGAAATTAATTTCTGAGAGACAATTCTGCTCTGTGCATGCACAAAGTGCAATAGCATCATCCAGTTGTCAGGAAGATTTAGAGGGAGGATAGTCTATGTTATGGGCATCCTTCCAGCAGGTGTAAAATCAGCAGTAAGATGCATTTTGCTGCCTTCACAGAGAAGAATTATAGCTCTCTTGGGTGGTTTCCAAGCTCAGAGTTTGTATATGATTATGCATTGCACTGAAATTACATCATGCTTCAAAATAGTATGAGAAACACGGAAGTAGTTTAGTCTGAACTATCCAATTCTTTTCAATTCAATTTCTCTTTCGATTTCAAAATTGTATCTACTTGCCACAAAAAGATACTCCAAAAAGGAAAGAACTGATAAAGCTTAAATGATTTATATTCAAAGCCATAGCTCAGGAAAAGTAGAGTCCACTTCATCACAGTACATTCGTTCACTCAAGGAATTAGAAAACATAATAGAAAAGGGAGCTTTAGAAATGTTTGACCTACACCTTGTTTGAAATGATAAATGTATAAATAGCCAATAGTTTCAACAGCAATTCAAAGGCTGATGCTTTAGGGGCTTTTTTTTTCTCTCTTGATTTTTTTTTTTTAAATCAGATGCAGATGATCTTTTAAATATCCTATATACACAGAGAGCAAGGAAGAGCCAGGGGTAATACTGAGGGAAAATCGGTGACTTGCAACAAAATACCCATGAGGGAGAGAGTGCTAAGAAGTTAAAAGTTGATGTTTACCCTTTTAGAATGTCTTCCTGCTGGAAGCTTTTCCTTATATTTGTAAGAGTGTTTTTGTCTTTGAAGATAATTAAAAATAAGCTGAACCAAAAAGGCTGTAATGGCAAGTTCTTTCATACCCTCTAATGCCTTCTGTTTTGCAGCAGTAAGTAGCTATACAGTCAATGTATCTGAAGTCCCTGGCAAACAGAGTAGGATTTGTTTGCAGGAGTAAACAAACATCATTGTCCAATTCATCAGTGTTACTTCCTCAAACTAAATTGTGTTTCCTGAGTCTTTTAACAGTTATTATTTGAGAGTGTTAAAGGAGGACTGGGCCACTGAAGGAAAAAGTTGTTCTCTAATTTGACAATATTTTGGTCTGTAGCAATTTTAAATGTTCAACCATAGATGAGTTCATACCCTCTTCAAGACTGAGAACAGAAGCTCTCTTGTTTTCATTTCAAAGATCCAATTCACAAACCATTCAATTACCTGAAACGCAGGTGCAAGGTACCTTATATGTCTGAACACACCTAACAATTTACAAAGGCAATAATGAATAATTAGATGGCTTGGCATGCTGACACATATGTCCAAACAGACTTTATGCAAGCATCTAGATGGAAAATATCAGCTGAAAGAAGGACCATTATGTTTTGGGAAATTCATGATACTGTACTTTTGAAAACTATGTAGTTGTAAAGATTACTGCCTAAACAATAAGACTCAGATGGCTGGGCACACAAAATTACTGTGGGAAAAAATTCTAGGTAAAAAATTAAGAAAACCTCAGTGCTCAGTTGCAATTCTGTTCATCTATTCTGTTCCCCTTTTCCTAGTTGTAGAAAAGCCTTGCTCCTTCATATTGACTTACACTGATACTCTGTGCCTTTCTTTTATTTCCTACACCTATGGTCTTCAATCCAGTTATGCTACCTGGATTTAGCATTATTGTTTTACATGCAATGCAGACCCACACCAAATTAACTTTTATTAAACATTTTTATTTAGGTAAAGTGCCCTCTCTGCTTCTGGACTTCTATTTTATTCCTTTGAGCCTGCTTTTCATTTCAGCTTGCCTACATATATATCTCAAAGCAGTGGTGGGAAGATACGAACACATTAAGTTTACTCTCGATGTAAAGTTTGGGGTAATCATACTGTCCTTCAGTGCCAATATTTTGCTGACCTCTGATTTATTTTTATTGCCCAAAGAATGGTTGTCCTTTTTTAATAATCCTCAATCAAATGACATGTGTTAAGACAACAAGGTTGGAAATAGAGGTTGGACTTGATGATTTGAAATATTTTAGGGTGGAACTATGGTGGCAACCCCCCCCCCCAACAACAACACCAAAACAAAACAAAAAAACCTACTTTGCAGAAGAACTTGGAAGACTGACATTCTGAGTACTTTGTAAAGTGGCTGCATGATACAGAAGAGATGATCATGCAGAATACTTTGTCTCTTCCTCATCCAAAACCAGATGAGTAAAGAAGCAATCTGTCTTTCCTCCCATTTGTTTAGAAACTGATTTATGTTATGGAAATGCTTTTCTAGGTTTTCTTCCTAAAAAGTCTTAATATTTTTTGTTTTTACATATAATTTAGAAGTACATATGCTACAATATAGTGATTAGTAGAATAAATTACACTTGATATGCAGAGACATAAACTAGTAATAAAGATTTCTTCCTTCTATATTAAGAATCCCATCTTCCAACAAGAACTTTTGCATATCCTTTTTTGAGGTATGACATTTGATGTAAAATATTCATAAATTAAAATTGCTGAGTCTCCATGTTTATGATTGCTAATACCACTATAAATGGGATCTTTAGGAAGTAGAAATATTTAAGGAATATTATTTTGGAGTGAATATAATAATTAACAACTATTACTACCTAGAAATCACGGATATAAATTTTTAGCTTAGTACTAAATGGTAAAAATTATATTGATATTTTAAATGTTGACAGTGAGAAAAAATGACTAATGCAGTTGTTTAAGAGGTGAGGTAAACAGGGAAAAAAAATGAGAGTTCTATATAAATTTTATGTTTTAAAGAGTAGGAATTTAAAGAAAAGTCACAAAACAATCCATTTTGAGGCAGGAAACTGAAAAGACAGATAGGGTACTGTAGTGTTCCAGGCCACGTTACTAAAATTTAGGAAAATTTTAATGAAGTGGATGTACTTGTGAAATGCTAAATTAATGTGACAAGTAGTATACATGAGCTTTCGGAGAGGCTAAATGGGTATAGCCAAACAGCAGATAAAGATGTCTATGAGGGGACAGAGTCAGGAAAGATACAGGACTTCTTTAGTAAATGGATTTTCATTTTTTTACTTGCAAAATTTCACAGAACTCTCCATTCCTTTTTTTTTCTTTTTTTCTTTTTTTTTCTTTTTTTTCTTTTTTTTCTTTTTTTTAATCTGTCACTTGTAAGAACTACTGTGCAGGAATATGGCCACATTTTTACACGGAGATGCTACTGAGGATGCCAGCTCCACAGAGGATTCCTGACAGGATTTAGAAATACCTTTAGCAATCAGAAGGATGCCTTAGGTTGTTCAAAAAGGATAATGGGTCTACTATATAAATAATACAGTTAGAAGATAAGGAAACTGATTGCTTAATTATCTCTTTCGTTAGGTCAGGTTATGTGACAAACCATTCTCTGTGTCAAGAGTGGCATGTTTTCTAGTACAAGCCAAGTAAAATAAATGTAATAGCTAGAGGACTGCTGAGTGGTGTGACACTGAAAAGAGCTGCATGGGATTAATCAAGGCTTATCATTTAAGAATAATGGTAGAGATTTCAGTAATACTGATGTATTTGCTAGGAAGGGATAATGACGTGCTATAGAAAACAAAGGCATTGAAGGAGCAAGGAATACTATTTCAAGTACGTGTAAGACTGTGTACCATAAAAGAGAATTAGGAAGTTTTCTAGGAATAGCGTAGAATTCTTTTTACTGCCAAAAGAAGAAAGTAGGAGCTAATGGTGCACAAGGTAAGAACTCAAGTTTCATGAAACTGGGCCTAATTCTGGAAAAGAGAGTGCAAAAGCTCTCTGTGGTTCTGCAGACAAAACAAAAAGAATAGAGGTTTTTGGTATAAATGATAAAGCAGTAATTTGTGTCAAGACAATTTAAAAAAAAAAAAAAAAACCAAGGAAAACCCAAACACCAACAGCATAACCAGCATAGTATATTTTATTGGAAATTAGGAAAAGGGAGACTAGTTAAAGAGTGCTTCTGATGTTTTACAAATGCCGGCAAATGTCATAGAAGCTTTATGGAAATATTGACTTGGCCTATCAGCTGATTACCAGAATTCACATAAGTTAGAAATAATTTTTCATCAGTGATGTAGTACACAGAACACATTTTTGAAAACAGCAATTAACATTGCAAGGGAAAGTAATTATTATGGACTACAGTTCTTAATTTGTAGCAGCGAAGATCAGGTTAGGCTTTCTGTCTCCAGTAAAAGCAGTTGAGGAATACAGGTCACTGGGTTGATGATGCTGTCTTGTATGTATATGCACATAACATGTAATGCTCTGTATGACTTGTGCCAAGATTTATATCCAAATCTGGTTATTTTGGTATCTTACAGTCTGATAGAGAAATAAAATATGCTGCTTTGCTAGGAGAAGTTTTTATTTAGATTTTAATTATACCTACCCAGTCTTAATACAAACACTATTAAATTCAGTTAAACTTCCCTATGTAATTGTAATTCCCTATGTAACTGAGGTGCCTACAAGGTGTCTACAAGGCCTCATTGTAGACAAATCCCCCAAACCCTCTCTGGGAACTCAACATGCTGGGATTTCCCTCTTAAGTGGCTGTATACTAATGCACGCAGTATGAGGAATAAAGACGAGTTAGACATTTCAATACAGTTGTAGGGTTGTAATCTTGTTGGGATTATGGAAGTCACCTGTTGAGCTTGTCAGCTGACTAAGCCCTCCCCGCACACTCTCCGCGTGAACTGCCATGCAAACTGTTGCACCACAGGCCTGGCTGATGCGCCACACCCTGTTTGCCCACTCTGTTCACAGCGCTCCAGGTCGCTACGGCTCCCTAGGCTGCTTTTTATAAGCATGGGGGTGGCTGCCATTGCTCTGCCAACGCCTGGGTTTCATCAGTGGCTCCTGTGAGAGCTGCTGGCTCATGGTGAGTCTCTCTGCTCCCCTGGTGTTTCCCTTCCTCAGGACAACCCCCTGTGTGCCAACATCTGCCACTCTGCTGCCGGTCGGGCTGGAACCGGAGCAGCTCTCCTCAGGGACTGGATGCACCCATGAGTGCTGAGGAAGCTGGCAAATTCATTACAAGGCCACTCTTGATAATCTTTGACCGATCATGGTGAGTGGGAGAAGTACCCAAAGACTGACGGGAAGCAAATACCACCCCTATCTTCAGGAATGACAAGAAGGAGGACCTAGGGAACTACAGGCCAGTCAGCCTCACCTTGATCCCTGGAAATGATGATGGAGCAGCTAATCCTGGAAACCATTTCCAGGCACATGAAGGACAAGAAAATTATCAGAAGTAGTCAGCATGGCTTCACCGTGGGGAAATCATGCTTGACCAAATTGAGAACATCCTGTGATGAAGTGACTGGCCTGGAAGATGAAGGGAGAGCAATGGATATTGTCTACCTTGACTTCAGTAGGGCCTTTGACACTGTCTCCCATAAACTGTTGATGTTTAGGCTGGATGAGCAGACTTTGAGGTGGACTGAAAACTGGCTTAATGACCAGGTCTGGAGGGTGCTGATCAGTGGTGCAAAGTCTAGTTGGAGGCCAGTAGCTAGTGGTATATTCCCAGTGATCAATATTGGGTACAGTCTTGTGTAACATCTTCATTAATGATCTGGATGATGGGGCAGAGTGTATCCCCACACAGTTTTCTGCTGACACCAAATTGGGAGGAGTGGCTCACATGCTGGAGGGACCTCAACAGGCTGGAGAAATGGGCTGACAGGAAGCTCATGAAGTTCAGCAAGGTGAAGTGCAAAGTCTTGCATGTGGGGAGGAGCAGCCCCAGGCACCAGTATATGCTAGAGGCTGGCCAACTGGAAAGCAGCTTGGCAGAAAAGGACCTGGTGGTTCTGTTGGACACCAGGTTGAACATGAGCCAGCAATGCGCCCTTGCTGCAAAGGCGGCTAATGATATCCTGGGCTGTGTTAGGCAAAGTATTGTCAGCAGGTCAAGGGAGGGGATCCTCCCCCTGTGCTCAACACTGCTGAGGCCACCCCTGGAGTGCTGGGTCCAGTTCTGGGCACCCCAGTACAACAGAGACATAGACATACTGGAGACAGTCCAGCGAAGGGTCATAAGGATGATTAAGGGACTGGACGACCTCACATATGAGGTAAGGGTGAGAGAGCTGGAACTCTTTACCCTGCAGGAGAGAAGACTCAGGAGGGATCTTATCGATGTATATAAATACCCAAAGAGAGCGTGCAAAGAGGGCAGAGCCAGGCTTTTTTCAGTGGTGCCCAGTGACAGGACCAGAGGCAATGGGTACAAACTGAAATGCAGGAGGTTCCCTCTGAAAATGAGGAAACACTTTTATCCTGTGAAGGTGACTGAGCACTGGCACAGGTTGTGCAGAGGGGCTGTAGAGTCTACATCCTTGAAGATACTCAGAAGCTGTCTAGACATGATCTTGGGCAACTGGCTCTAGATGGCCCTGCTTGAGCAAGGGTGAGTTAGACAAGATGACCTCCAGAGGTCCCTTCCAACTTCAATTGTTCTGTAATGTAATTGTGTATAAGATTTAAACTATAACTTCTTAGTAATTGGTGTATAAATAGGATTTTTCTTGTGAATACTATTCTCTAGAATAATGGATTTTGTAATTTACTAAAAGAAGAGACAAATTTGACAGGCAAATAAAAATATGAGTTGCATTTAATGGTTTATACATATTTCACCTCTCGTCTCTCACAGATCTACCTTTAATTCTTTGACTACTCCTATAGGGTTATAAGACATTGATACATTTCTCCTGGACTATGCATTTATTACAGGAATAGCCCCACTGATCTCACAGTGATATAAAATGAAGCCAGGATTGACCCAAGACATTTTTGTCCCTCATTGTTTGAAATCTTATATTATTAGTTATAGCATTAGTTCAGATTCATCAGTAGTTTCCCAAGACATATGAAAAATATATCTACTCTTTCTCTTTCACTCTCTTCCCTTCCTTGGGATTAAATTTAACAAGAATACTATATTATTATGGATATCACTGTTTTGGAGATTATTAAAATATCCTCTTAATATTTTTTATTCCTTAATGATGATATATACCCTCCACCTTATCTGACATTTTCCACTTCCTGGGTTGACAGACATTACTATTCAGTTCTCTGTGGTATATTTGTTGTTGCCCCTAAGATACCTCTTCCAAAGATACATATACTTCAGAATATTCATGAGGAGAAAATGCACATATAATAAAGGTAGAAAATCTTCACAGCTCTTACCAATTTACGTTACAGTGATTTCAGATGGAAACAAAGACAATCTTGTTTAACGTGTTTTTAAATGGCCTCCAGCAGTAGATGAATTGAACTAAGCATCACTATTCTTAATAGTGTTCTGAATTTGTTTAAAAAAATGGAATGCTTTTTATGTAGAGTGCAAATTGTACATTAGGATATATAAAAACTAATGCTGTTTTAATGGCTATTTTGTTAATAACTAGGGTACTTTAGGAAAACATATATAAGGTATAATAAAAAAATTCTTGTTAACAAAAAAGAATTACCTAAAATTGCTTCTTAATTACCTCTTTGTTGTCATTAATGCAGAGGGCATGAGGATTGGTGGTGACTTTTCATTTAAAAAACCCCAAAACTAAACAAAGAAAACCCAAAACTTTCAAATACATCAAAGCTGTTCTGAATTCGGTAAATGAAAGATCTGTGGTGTTTTAGCATATTAGAATGCCTAGGCTATTCCTTGGTCGAATGGAGAGATTGTTCTGGAAACTACTTAATCCTTTACACAATATTTAGTACAGGTTTTTATTTTAGTTCAAAATCAGCCAAACAACATAAAACATAAAATGTGTGTTAAAAAACCCAACAAAACAATTCTGAAAAGAATCTTATCAGACGTATTTCCATCCTGAGACCATAGATTAGTGTACAGAGGTTACTCATGGAAGTAGGAATACAGGCTTGTGCCACATGAAGCTGAGTAGGAGTAGGACCAAATAAGGTTTCTTTGTTTAGTCCACTTTTTTAATGAATGGAAACCTGAACAGCAGACATAGGGTTATTTTTTTTCCCCTTTAACACAAGAATTCCCTTCTGCCTATTCACACCCAGTCACCTAAAGAAGGTATTAGGCCAAGCTGCCAGAAAGTAAGGGCGCTTCAGTTTCAGTGATAGTTCTTTACTTTCTATCTTCACCTGATGAAGGGACTGTATTTATTACATTAAAATTGGAAGAGAACATGCATATTGACTCATGTAAGAACTCTTTGGTGTGTGAAATTCAATTAGTCTCTAGTTCATGTTAGCTCGATGCTTGTGTGTCTTCTGGAGTGGAAGCTGCAACAGTCTAATGAAGCTGAAACTTTCTTGTTCTACCTCTCTGAACATCAGCTAAAGACCTTGGCTTGAGGAGGGAGATTGGTTATTGGCACGTTGACTCAGTGCATCTATATAAGACTCTCTGCTGCTCATATGATGTGTCATAAAAAAAGAAACTGTCTTTCTCAGCTGAAATCCTGGAAGATTTTGTCAGTGACAGGACCATCTACCTTCTCCAGATTGTGAATCTTCCTTTTAGAATAAGCTACAATAATGGAGAAAAAAAATGCAAGTCTAGTGATGAAAAAATACCTTTGCTGTATGATTACTTTGCAGAAACTGAGAATCTTGCAGATGGTATCACTTGTTGTGATGACTGTAGGGAGCTGGGAAAATGGTATTTCTAATCCTGTGATAGACATTGCTTCACCAGGGATGTGTAAAAGAACCCTAAAAATATTATTAATTTTAATTTATCTCTTACCATTTTAAAACATCAGTCCAAACAAACAAAAATCTTGAACAGCAAGAAAATATTGTAATCTTTCTCAATAGAAATTGTAACAATGATTCTTATCTTTCATCTGGATAATGAATCAAGTTAAAGTAAACTAATATAATCTGAAAATGCACTGCAGACTGGAGTTTTTAATTTCTATTTGTTGCTGCTTCTAAGCAAGCAAAAGAATTTCAGAGCACTCCTCATCTGGCATGACTTGTTATACTTCCATTTCAGTTTGCTCTCCCTTTATCTTTCTGAGCTTCACAAAATTTTCTTTTTAAAATGTGCCTTTTTCCTTTCCACCTGTCTCCTCTTTTAAATAACACACAATAGCACAGGACTGGCGAACTGACAGTATAACTGAGTGAGAAAATTAAATGTGTGACATGTCTCATTAAAACTTAGTGCAAACGCTTGCATCACTGAAAAGAGTTGCTTTAAATGTTACCTTAAGGATAAATTGAAATAAGTGAATCAGTTTGGTAAGTGAAATTTGGCTCAAAGCCATGACAGTTAAATCTGGCAACTGAGAGAATACCGCACAGGACATGAGCTAGTCTGAAAACTGCGTCATTTAATAGTGCAGTTCATGATGCTTAAAATAAATATCTCCAGTGTGGGAATTCTATATCAATTATTCTCTGCTGATTTCAGACCAAATCTGCCCACTGTTGTGATTGCGTTTAGAGAGACTATCATTATATTTCTACAAAGTATCCAGTGAAGGTGCTAATATTATAATACGTGCTGTAGAAAACTTAAAGTGAAATTGTGAATGCTTCCACAGGTGTATTTTGGCATCACATGGCTAATATCATTACTTAGAAAAGAGCTAATAGGTTACAATTTGCCCTGAAATTTGTCCTCAGAATTAGGAGAAATTCAGGACTTATTTGAATAAAATCTAAAAGACAGAGTAATTCAGGAGTGTACTGAGGTTTCATTGTTACTGCAATACTTGGATTAAATTGAAATTTTGACAAATATATTGCAGAAGAAAGTAGAAAAAACATTTTCTAGATTATACAAATACAAATGGCTATTATAAAGTAGGAGTGTAAAAATGTGTTTAGTGAGGTAATATTGGAATAATCTGTGTTCGGTAAAGATTACAAGAAACTGTAAACTGTAATGGAAAATCTATACATCATAGCATATTAAATTAAGATAAAAAACCCAACTTGAACTGTTTTAATGCCTACAGTAAGAATTGAAACTAAAGGCTGGTTTGTTAATACAGTCATATTCTGGTTTCTAGGTGTCTGAATACCAGTCACTGAAAATACATAGAGGGACTTCTGAATCTGAAATTCAAATAGAAATACGTGTGACAAATCTTAAAGTCTTTATCTGGTATTGTCGTAAATAATTTCAAATTCCAGAAGTAGTTTGTATGATAAAATGGCTCTGACTAACCTAATCTGCTGTCTGTTTTTCACAGTAGCATCTCATGGCTTTTTGATGAAAGGAGGATAAACGCTTTGTATGCTATTAGAAAAGAAGTCCATGACCTTTATATTCAATTAGTAGATTTCAGAGTTGGGTGGAATTCTTAGGGCTTGGGGGGCAGGGGGGAGAAAACCCACACTCCTGTAGTTGGCAGTTTTTATTTGGAAGTCAAGTAACATAGAATTCCCACATTGAAATTTTCAAGTAATTTTTAAAGCAGAACTACTATGCTGTTCATCTAAAGTCTTCTGAAAGATGTTTTACAAAGATCTTTTACAGATCTAAAAATATATTGAGCTGAATTTGATTGTGGCATCTTTTCATTAACTCATTTCACTTATGGTTGCATTGAAGAACAAGGTAATATATTTTAATTAATTCTGGTTTTATTGTAACTGGAAAAAAAAATCTTTTAAAACCTGTTTTTCTCTTTGTCTTGGATTGGTAACTCATTTTCTTTTTTAAGTATTCACATAACACTATTTTGTTACCCTCTTTTAGTATTAATTATCTTCCATTTAGCAATAACTTCCTTTTTAATTTATATGAAATCTTAAAAGTTTGTTCAACCAGTTTAGATAGATGATCAAATATGTAAAATTGTCTTTCACGGTAATTGCAATTACTGTATGATGAGACGGGGCTATATCAAATAAAACCAACAGGCATTCTGATTTTCTATACTGTGAGAAAAATTATATATAAAGTACATATACCACTGACAGCTGAAAAGGCAAGTATTTTCTGTGGAAGAACAGCAAGAAATTCACTGAAACAAGAGTTTGCAAAATATCAGTGACAGATATGAAAACAAAACCACTTCTTCACAGCTGATCATTTTGTGCAATAAAATTGCTAAGTGAAACAGATGTCTCCATTTCTCAGCTTGGCTGACATGAATCACAGATGCCCATTAGCCAAAATAACTGTAGGAAACACTTTATACTAAAAGTAGCAGAGAAATATTTCACAGAACTTTTTTTTAATACTAGAATAAAATGACAAAACTTTGCAGTGCTGACTGACACACTGCTCATGCATTTCAGAGCTGGGTAATATTCAGTGTTCAAGGCTGTCAAGCACATATGGTGGTCTTTAGCCATCATCTAATAACATCTGGATTGAAATAAAGAGCTAAGAAAATTATATGAGAGGTATTCTCTTTTCTTGCATACATAATACATATTTTCGCTCCTTTAATTATGTCTGGAAGCCTTGTTCATTGTATCGATAGCTCTGAATTTTCTTATCACCCAAGAAGACCTTATGAAATGTCATTCTGAATTTGAAGTTTTTCTACAATAACCATGGACTGTTGTACGTATACATAAAATTTAAATTGGTCAAAGTGCAATTATTAACATTTTTTAGAAAATGCAAAGTGTTATAGCTTAAAGTGTTCTTCTAAACTATGCAGATTGGTATTCCTTACAAATATGCTACTCTGAAGTACAACTATCAGTTCTGGAAAAACTTTTATGTGGATGTCTCAAAATCTTATATTCAGCTCCCTTTCCGATCTTTTGTCTAATATAGGTGGGAAAAAAACTATAAAGTTTTAATTTGGTGGAGGTAAGAGGTTAATGATTTTGTAAGTGGTGTAAAAAGAGTATTTTTCACTTCCAAATCAGCTTAGTAAGAATATTTGACACACACATAGCTACAGGAGAAGGAATTGAAAACCATCAACATTGGAAGTACCTCACATATTAGACAAATAAGTATGTCAAAAGATCTTTACTTCCTGAATTGGATCTAAATATAGCTGTTCAAAAGCTTCACATTTTGTAGTGTAGGGGTTTTCTTCATTTTCTAATTTAGTTCTGTTCACTACACTGTGTTTGTGCTTCTTGTGCCAGGCAACATTCTCAGGCACTAGAATGCGATTTTTGGGATTGCTAAATAATTTTACAAGTTCCTGGTGTGCTTTTGCTAAATATTGCTCTCCAAGACAATTTCCATGCATGATTTGTGAGTTAAATTTGGCCAGATACTATTCCTGGGAAGTGTTTGCATGGGGTTATGCTATTCTGAAGATAGAGAATTTATTCAAATGGATTTTGCCAGACTCTGCTAACTAATTTCTGAGTCAAAGAACAGGCATTGCAGCCTCAATGTATGATTGTCAACTTTTGTAAGAATTTATAATACCAGATCTGGCTTTGGAAAGCATATGGGAAAATTGCAGTGTGCCCATTTAAAGATTCCCCTCCTCCCACACCCCCCTAATCTTTCTTGCTCTAAAGGGCCTTTATTTTGTATCTTTAGTGCACAAGTCTAAGGAAGAGCAGCCTCCTATAACTGCTCTTCATCACCCTGCCATGAAAATATTGTATCTAGTGGTCATGGACCATCAGTGAGCTCTAGGAACCAAAATGTTTTTGAAGATAAGGTGGTATCCTAGGAACACCTGGAGAATAAAACACTTAAAAGGCTTTTGAGGACTAGTTACACTAAATTACATTATAAAATGGGCCACAGCCTGCAAGATACTGCCCAGTCCCCTAAAAAGAATGTTACTTAGAAGGGTGAAAGGTCATGACTTTAATGGGCCATCAAGAGAGGAGCATGAGGGATTAGAGTTCACAGTAAAAATTTGTTCCCCAAAAGGGGAGTGAGAATGGATTGAAACCTTCAGTTTGAAGTCAGCAAGAGAAACAGAAGGAAAAGAATAGGATTTATTTGCAAAAGATTTCTCTTAACATCTACTTTCCTACTTTTCATGTTTGGTGGAGCTTCCTATTTCTTTATCTATTATAGAATTAAATAAAGTAAGTACTAAGAAAATGTGTATTTTGCAAAGTAAACATGCACATATGTAGTGTAAGCAAAATTTAATTTGTCATTCTTTCTTTGATAAATATTTACAGTGTTTCTCAAGGTTTATTTCTGAAATGAAAGAAAATAGGAAAACCTTTATATGGAAAATCAAAGTTCAGAACAATGACAGTTTTCTAAATTTCTACCATAAAGGCTTTGATCCAAGATTCCACATGAACTCCTTATGTTCCACATATTGCAAGTGTGTGGGAAACATTCAGTGTTTGAATGTGTTTCATGGCAGAGTATTTTACTGTTTGATTTCAGATTATCCTACCAGTCTACTCTTTATGTTTGGTTTCAGCACAAAAAGCAGGTAAAGCCACATTCAAAACCCAAATAGTTGAATATTCTACCTCTGATACTGACTTAAAATGGATGCTATGGAAGATGATACAAGGGCACCATAGACAAAAAAGAGAAATATTTCTGTGACTGCATGTGAAGACGGATATTTATACTAAGCTATGTGTATAATTGTGTTGGGTTTGCATGGCAAGGTTTTGGTAGCAGCGGGGGGGGCTACAGGGGTGGCTTCTGTGAGAAGCTGCCAGAAGCTTCCCCTGTGTCTGATAGAGCCAATGCCAGCCGGCTCCAAGATGGACCCGCCCCTGGCCAAGGTCAAGCCAGTCAGTGCCTCTGTGATAACATATTTAAGAAGGAAAAAAAAACACCAGTTAGAGAGAGCTTTTGCAGCCGGAGAGAGGAGTGGGAAGATGTAAGAAACTCTGCAGACACCAAGGTCAGTGCAGAAGGAGGGGCAGGAGGTGCTCCAGGCGCCGGAACAGAGATCCCCCTGCAGCCCGTGGTGAAGACCATGGTGAAGCAGGCTGTCCCCCTGCAGCCCATGGAGGAAGGATGAGGGGGTGTAGAGATTCCACCTGCAGCCCGTGGAGGACCCCACGCCGGAGCAGGTGGAGGCACCTGAAGGAGGCTGTGGCCCGTGGGAAGCCCATGCTGGAGCAGGCTCCTGGCAGGACCTGTGGCCCCGTGGAGAGAGGAGCCCACACTGGGGCAGGTTTGCTGGCAGGACTTGTGATCCCATGGGGGACCCCATGCTGGAGCAGTTTCCTCCTGAAGGTCTGCACCCCGTGGGAGAGGCCCACGCTGGAGCAGTTCATGAAGGTCTGCACCCTGTGGGAGAGACTCACATTGGAGAAGTTCGTGAAGGACTGTCTCCTGTGAGAGGGACTCCATGCTGGAGCAGGGGAACGATGAGAGGAGTCCTCCCCCTGAGGATGAAGAAGCGGCAGAAACACCGTGTGATGAACTGACCATAACCCCCACTCCCTGTCCCCCTGTGCCGCTGAGGGGGGCGGAGGTTGAAGCCGGGAGTGAAGTTGAGCCCAGGAAGATGGGAGGGGTGGGAGGAGGTGTTTTAAGTTTTGATTTTATTTCTCATTCCTCTACTCTGTTTTGCCTAGTAATAAATCAGCTGAATTTCCTCTCTCAGTTCGGTCTGTTTTGCTCATGACGATAATTAGTGAGTGATCTCTCCCTGTCCTTATCTCGACCCACAAGCGTTTCGTTATACTT
Source organism: Grus americana (assembly GCF_028858705.1). NCBI lineage: Eukaryota > Metazoa > Chordata > Aves > Gruiformes > Gruidae > Grus > Grus americana. Next base: position 86,578,993 of record NC_072853.1, on the reverse strand, counting down.
TTTCTCCCCTGTCTAGTGAATGAGGGGAGTGAGAGAGCGGCTCTGGTGGGCACCTGGCCCCAGCCAGGGTCAACCCACCACAATAATGTTTTTCATGATCTGAAATGTGAGCTTAAATTAACAAAAAACCTACACATGACTAACTTACTGCAGTTCTAATGGATGTTGTTAATGTGTGTTCAAATAACTACTTTTAGAAAGAATAAAAATGCACTGGTTCTGTCTTAAACTCTTTGGAGCATTCTGATATTTTTGGAGTCTGATTTTTTAAAAAGTCTTTATATTTGCCCTTCATTTTTGTAATCGGAGCTTCTAGTTGATTTGATCCTTCTGCTGAACCCAAAATTAAGAAAAATATATACATTTCATAGTGAAAATAAATCTGAACGCTAGATTCTTTCACTTAATTATGAAACCAATGGTTGGAAGGAACTTTCCAACAAGGCAATGAAAGAAATTATGGTAAGTGCATCCGAGAGATCAAATGAGCCAACCGCATTACTATAGTGAGCAAAGCAACATAATTGAGTAGTTTTTTTTGGTTATGGATGTACTAACGTCAACCAGTACTAGAGATCATTAGTAGATGAAGTTAAGCTTTTTATTACACAATGGGTATTAAATCAATACTGAATGCTTAACAAATTTCTTTCTTTCCTTTAGGCTATTTACATTAGTTGATGGAGTGAAAATGATAATGACTTAAAATGAAATGTTCTGCAATTTAGGAGAAATATAAATAATATGATTTTTTTTTTTTCCCAAAAAATTAGTATGACATGGAACCAGTTGTTCTGTTTTCCTTAATTGTCATGTATTCTACCGTGTTCTTTATCTGCTTAGTGAATTTACAACTTGCACAGCAGGTTGTGAATTTTTAATGGGATCTCTTCAAGGAAGGGAAAGGTCAGTATTAACATAAAAATCTTCTTTAAGAATTGCAGTGCAAAGGTTCCTTAGCAGCGAACAGGTGTTGCTGCAAAACTAAAATCTGCCACAGCAGGCTAGTTAAAAGATTCTTGGAGCTCAGTTAGGAAACAAATGCCTCGGTATGACACCATGAGTGCCAGTCAATGGTGACAGAAAGTTACTATGTTTTATTGGTATTAAACATGTTTGTTGTACGCAGAATGTTTTAATACATAACAATTATTTAAAAAAACAAAAACATAAACAAAACCCACACCTTTTCATTACTTCTAAATAAAATGCTCTTATTTTTCTTCCTTTTCAGCTTCATTCTGACCAGGACAAGGGAGATGGATCCCTCAAATACATCTTGTCAGGAGATGGGGCTGGTACTCTTTTTATAATTGATGAGAAAACGGGTGACATTCATGCTACTCGGAGAATTGACAGGGAAGAGAAAGCCTTTTACACCCTGCGTGCCCAAGCTATTAATAGAAGAACTCTGAGACCAGTGGAACCTGAATCTGAGTTTGTCATCAAAATCCATGACATCAATGACAATGAACCAACATTTCCAGAAGAAATTTACACTGCTAGTGTTCCTGAAATGTCAGTTGTGGGTGAGTGGTTTGTACTGAGGCACAAATGCCTGCTCTATATTACTTGATGAATAATTTCCCCATCCTCTGAAAAGTCAGTCATGTTTGGAATTCTACCTCTTTGGTTAAGTATTTTTCATTTTGGTTTGTTTGTTCAAATATTGGAATTGCATCCAGAAACAGATTTTTGTGATTTGAGATCTATTTCTACTTAGAATATTCAAATTATTAATTTACAGTAATATGAAATATAAATATAAATGGAAAGTAGTTAATGGTGAATCATCCTCCTCCTTAAGAACTGTTAGAATAAGATTACTAAATTAGCCTGTTGAAAGCTCAATGAATTTTTCCTTTCATTTTCACTGGAGGTCCCCCGTGGTGATAAGCACTGCATGGAGAGCTGTCTCCACTTTCACTGTTTCTGTGGCTGAGGAGACTTATATGTTTACTCATGTGCTGTTGATGCACTGCCTGAAGGTGGACACCCTCTTTATTCTCTCTGCTTTCAGTTCTTTAGTATACGGAGCTTTCAGTTCCTCAACTCACTCATGAATGGCAGCTGTTTGAGTTACTCTCTTCTGTTTGCAATGTATTTTCAGTTCCTATCTTAACTACAAAGTTGTGGTCTGGATCATGCCAACTGGTCAGATTCATAAACGATAGCATTTTGGAATATGGGCTGTTCTTAATTAGTGCATACAATTCTTTAGGAAGAATTTTGAAAAGCTTCAATATGCATAGAGTCACTGTATAAAAATTAATATTCACTTATTCATTATATAATTGTAGATATAATACTAATTTATAAATATTCAGAAAACACACAATAACTTTAATACCTCTTTTGGCTATTACTACTGTTTTTAATTGTTACCACTGCCTGAACTAGATCAAACAGTGTTTTGAGATGTTGTATATGTTTTACTTTCCTGGGCTTTGGAAAATGTTAAAAGAGCAGGAAAATATGTAATTATTGAAAGAGAATGGCCTCAGCAAAGCTATGCAGCAATATGTGGAATCATAACACTAAGAATTTTCTATTCTTAAGATATTTCAATCTGCTTTTAGTTTGTGACTGAATCATTTTTAAAAGTCTCAACATTCAGAAAGCAGTTTTTAGTATAAAGGAAAATAAAAAAAGGAAGAACAAGAAATGTGCAGATCATTGCATAGGGCTGTATTGGAATCCCGTCAAACTACTGCACAAAGAGGAGAACTGAAAAATCTTTTTTTTACTGTTCCAAAATAGAAGAAAATGTAATACCGATTTATTAATTTACTGATCAGTTCTCTAGAATCATGCATTTCAGTAAATGTATATAGCTTTAGGCAGACAACTTGAAAGAACTTTGCTGCATTTTCTAGAGATGCATATGGCAAGATTACAGTAGGGTTGAAAAAAGACGTCTTAGAACCCTTATTTCTCATGTCCTTTCTATAAATTCCAGAAGGCACTGCTTAAAATATTCTTGGAAAGATTTTTTTGAAAATGATTCAGTGTGTTCATTAAATATTATGTTATTATATAACATTCATTTATAATCTATTGACTCCTAATTTTGTCAGTCTCAATTACATAAAGATCATCTTTTTCTTAAGTGTTCTCAAACATCCAAGACATTATTTCAATAATTCTAAAATATTCAGGATGTGAGGTTCCAGTGTATCTGTATGTCCACATAGATCATACAAATTTTGAAAGTTGAAATTTTGCTGTACTGCAACAAAATAAGAACGTAATAAGAAAAAGAGATAAGCTGGTAAGAAAAATATCAAAAAACTACACTGATGGGTAAAACTAAAAAAAAAACCTTGAATGTATTTAGAGTATTAACCCTGTATCTAGCATAAATAGTTGTGCTGAAATGAATAGACTTTATTCGGTCACTAAAATGACCATAATTTAGAGAATTGTAACTAGGTTAAAATCTATCGTTTTCTTGGCTTTTATAAACGTGGTCATTCAGCTGCTAGACTACTGACTACCTGATAGGTAGAATTTGCTTTTATCTTTATGGCTTTTAGCTTTATGTCTGATCCCTAGAGACATATGCTCATCTGTGGTTCATGAGTAGATGATGTGATTTTATAAGATATTCCTCAAAGTTGATTCATTTCTTCATAACATCAATTTAATTTTCAAATTTAAACAAATGTACTCTGTAATCTCAAAAGTAAAGGCTGAATGGAGAAGTTGAAAAATGTTCTAAAGAAACAAGCTGCATAAAACTTTTGGGGCAAATAGAATTAATTAGAAATTTTAAAGTTAAATGTTAAAAAGTCTTCACATATTTGTATAATAAATATAATATCACATAATTAAAAATATTTTTAATTTTTTTCAAACATCATATAATTCAAGCATTTTTGGTACAGAAACTTACATGAGAAATTTATGAAAAAAACCCCTATAAAAACTATTTTTGTTATGACATCACCTCCCCATCAAAAGGAAAATAGGAAAAAATTCCTGCATTGTTCTATTTGGTCTCTCCAGATTATTTATTTTGAGTTATAGCATTGCAAGTAGCCCATTAGTTGCCCAGTACTGTTGGTCATGGGCTAAGAAAGTGTCAAACTTGTTGATGTAAGGAACTGTAATATTTTCACTCTCTAGGTCAGCATAGTCAACATAGTATGGCATTGCACTATATTGGGAGTCAGAGAGAGAGTTAATTTACTGGAACCACACCCTACCTTTCCTGGGACAGGCCTGTCAAGCAGACAGGACACACGATACAGAGGATTCCCTATCCTCTCTCCTCCTGGCTGAATGCAGTGACTTAAGGGATGGGGGAGAATGGCGCCCAGCACAGCAGGCACATTTCCTCCATGACTACCCCACCTTCTGAGGTCCCCTTGCATAATAGGTATGAGTCTCTGCAAGTGGAACTGAACAATGACGAGGATGATGTTTCATCTAAGTTGGAGGTGTCACCAAGGTTAAGTCGCCCTATGCCCTGCATCAAAACTGCTTCCATAAAGAAAAAGACATGTCATTGTCATAGGAGGCTCTCCCCTGAGGGGAACAGAAAGCCAGGTTTGCCAACCTGACCCACTTCTCAGGGAAGTCTGCTGCCTCCCCAGGGCCCAGGTTGAAGATGTGAAAACTTCCTCCCCTGGTACAGCCCTCAGGTTATTATCCATTATTGCTTTTTCATGTGGGCAGCAATGGAGTTGCAACAAGAAGTCCAAGGGCAATCAAGAGAGACTTCAGGGCCTTGGGACAACTGGTTAAGGGATCAGGGGCACAAGTAGTGTTCTCCTCTATCCTTCCAGTTGCAGGGAATTATGATAGAAGAAACACAGAGAGCCAGGAGATCAATATCTGGCGCTGAGCATGGTTTCACTGGTAGGATTTTGGGTTTTTTGATCATGGGTCGGTCTACATGACACCAGGCCTGCTGGCGACAGACAGGGTACACCTGTCTCAAAGGGGGAAAAGGATCTTTGCACAGGAGTTAGCAGGGCTCATTGAAAGAGCTTTAAACTATATTTGAAGGGGGAAGGGATAAACTAGGCTTGCTAGAGATAAGTCTGGGGACAGCAGGCCAATGTTTGAGGGATGGTATGCTGGTGAGGTCCTTCAGTCTGCTCCACAATGTGCTGCTAAGTACAATAGATCACATTTGAAATGTCTTTATATTAATGCACTCAGCATGAGGAATAAGCAAGAGGAGCTAGAAGGTTTGGCCCAGTCCCAGAGCTTTGACATCACTGGCGTAAGTGAAACCTGGTGGGATGAGTCCTGTGGCTGGTATGCCACGATGGATGGTTATAAGCTTTTCAGGAGGGATAGGCAGGGCAGGTGAGGCTGGGAGGGTGGAGCTGTATGTAAGGGAGAGGTTGGATTGTATGGCACTTACAGTTGGTGATGACATAGTTGAGAGACTCTGGGTGAGGATGAAGGGGAAAGCAAATATAATGGATGTTGTTGTGGGAGTCTACTGTCAACCACCCAGCCAGGATGATGACACCATTAAATTATTCTACAAGCAATTAAGGGGTATGTCTAGATCAACTGCCCTTGTCCTTAGGGCTGATCTTAACTTCCCAGACATTGACTGGGAATATCATACAGTGGACACAAACAGATTCTCCAGGAAATTTCTGAAGCATGTTGAAGATTACTTGGTGCAGGTACTAAAGGAGCCAACTAGGAAAAATGCCCTCCTAGATTTGTTGTTTGTAAATAGAGAGGATCTTGTGGGTGAAGTGGTGATTGGTGGCTGTCTTGGTCACAGTGACTGTGAAGTAGCTGAGTTTCAAATCATTGTCCGTAAGACAAAAACTGCCATCAAAGCTTCGACCCTGGGTATGGGGAGACCAGACTTAGAACTGCTGAAGGAGCTAGTCAGTAAGGTCCCCTGGAAATCTGCTCTTGAATGTATTAGGGTCCACAAATGATGGTCACTTTTTGAGAGCCATCTCTTAAGAATACAGGACCGTGCAATTGCAAAGTGTTCGAAGTCAAGCAAGCGGGGCAGAAGACCATCTTGGATGAGCAGGAATCTTCTAGAACTTAGGCAGAAAGGGAAAGTGTACAGATATTGGAAGCAAGGACAGGTGACACGGGAGTACTACAGAGATGCTGTTCAGCACTGTAGAGAGAAAATTTGTGCGACCAGAGCTTGATTCAAACTGGCTAGCACCATGAAACGGAACAAAAAGTATTTTTTAAAATATATTAACAGCAAAAGGAGGATCAGAGATAACATTGGTCTGTTGCTTGACAAGGTCAGTCACCTCACAAATAGGAATGTAGACAAAGCAGAGAAGTTTAATGCCTTCTTCACTCTGTCTTCAACACCAATGATGCACTCTGGGACCTCTGGAGCCCTGTGTTGGAAGACTGTGACTGGGGGAATGATAAACTCCCAGCCAACTCTGAACTTATTCGACACTTGCTGCTCCATCTGGATGTGCATAAGTCTATGGGGCCCAATGGGATTCATCCCAGGGTACTGAAAGAGCTGGCTGATGTCATCATGAGACCTCTCTCCATTATTTTGCAATGGTCCTGGGAGTCTGGAGACATCCCAGTCAACTGGAATCTGGCAAATGTTGTCTCAATTTTCAAGAAGGGTAAGAAAGAAGACCCTGGGTAATTACAGGCCTGTCAGTCTCACTGCAGTGCCTGGTAAAATTATGGAGGAAGTTATTCTGGGACTTATTGAGAGACAATGCAGTCCTTGGTCATAGCCAGCATGGGTTCATGAGGGGAAAGCCCTGGTTAACCAACTTAATTATCTTTTATGAAAAGGTCACCCATCTAGTTGACCAAAGGAAGCTGACAATACTAAACTAGGAGGAGCTGTGGACTTCCTTGAGAGTAGAAAGCCCTTATAGAGAGATCTGGATTGACTAGAGAGCTGGACAATCACCAACTATATGAAATTTAACAAGAATGAGTGCAGGGTTCCCCACCTGGGATGGGGTAATCCTAGTTATACATATAAATTGGGGGACAAGAGGCTGGAGACCAGTCCCGTAGAAAGACATCTGGGGGTTTGGGTTAATGGCAAGTTGCATATGAGTCAACAGTGTGCCCTGCAGCTAAAAGGGCCAACCGTGTCCTGGGGTGCATCAAGCACAGCATAGCTACCTAGCCGAGGGAGATGATTGTCCCACTCTACACTGCACTGTTGCGGTCTCATCTTGAGTACTGTGTGCAGTTTTGGGCACCTAAATATAAGAAGGACATCACACTGTTAGAGTGTGTCCAGAGGAGGGTGGTCAAGATGTTGAAAGGTCTTGAGGGCAGGACATATGAAGAGCAGCTGAGGTCACTTGGCTTATTCAGCTTGGAGAAGAGAAGGCTGAGGGGTGACTTCACAGCAGTCTACAACTTCCACAACAGGGGCAGTGGAGGGGGAGGTCCTGATCTCCTCTCTCTGGTGACCAGCAACAGCACACAAAGAAATTGAATGAAGCTGCATCAGAGGAAGTTCAGATTGGACATTAGGAACTAAAGGTTCTTCACTGAGATGATGGTTGGTCACTGGAACAGTTTCCCCAGGGAAGTGGTCACGGCACCAAGCCTGTCAGAGTTCAAGGAGCATCTGGACAACACTCTTAATCATATAGTTTAGTTTTAGGTAGTCCTGCGAGGAGCAGGGAGTTGGACTTGATGATCCTTATGGGTCTCTTCCAACTTGAGATATTCTATGATTCTACGATTCTATGACAGAATTATTAACTAAAAATGTATCTATATGTTTATAGATGCACTCCTGCTACTCTCCGTGCATCCAAGTTTGATAGTTTACTATCAATCACTTTATCAGGTGGGAAGGTTGGAGCACTAGACAGGCACATACACATACACATACACAAACACTGCCTTTTAAAATTACAATTTATTTATATCAACTATAAAAAGAAAGATTTTTTAATATATAAGTATGATTGGTGAGTAGTAATAGCAAAATGGGGTGAATAGCAAATGAAAAGGCATGGCTCTTTCACTGCCAAAGGTGAAAGAGGACCTGCTGCAGATAAATGGTAGTATTGGTCAGATGTTGTGCCTTTTATGGGGGGAGACAGCACTGGAACAATTCTTTTTTTCATTGGTTCCAATTCTTGCAGAAGTTGTCATCGTCTTTTATATCCTCTAGTTATCTTCTCTGTATTTTCACCACACAAGTGATGTTTCATAGATGTTAGATATTTGTTCTCTTTTTTCTTTTTTATACTTTAAATCTAAGTCAGTCTGTAATATGACCAGTAACTTGCAACTTGTATTTATACCTTTGGGGCCTCTGGTATGTTATTCTGGGACTGCATTCTCAAGACCTCTGCTATCATCGGCTGCCTGCACTCTCAATGCCATTACTGAATACCACTGTTTCAAACGGATTGGCTAAATCTTATCTCTATTTTAAGAAGTGTCAAAAAATAGTCAACTATGTTGTCTATTTGTACACATCTGTACTGCAACCACAGGGATGAGATGTTCATATTAACTCTATATGCACTCATCTAAATACTAGAAAGAAGACAGATGTGGTAGCATACCATACTATGTAAGTTTCCTCATATGCCTCATTGCTTTTTGAACTACACTGTACAATGTAGATAGCAGCTAGAGTTCAGAGCTATTTGGTTTATCTTCATATATTTTAAGTTTTCCACAAGGTTACATATATCGTTCATCAGTATACCACCATAACTCTTTTACTTAATAACTGAGTAAATTGGTAAACTCTTAATCACCAATAGTATTTTACTAATTCATAAATGAAGGCTGTTATTGCCTAATATCCTGCTTTCTTCACCAAAAGCATCAAAAGAAGTGCACAAGTAGCAAAAATGTGCAAGAAGTATCAGCTTGAAATAATTGAAATCTGTGCACCCCTTGGAGTGCAGGGTTTGCTCCATCCTAAAATGTCATTTACTATAAGGTACGACAAAGTGGGCCAGGAGGTAAGAAAAAGACTATTAAGTCTTCACTCCCTCTGCCCCCATTCTTAAGGTATCAAATAATGATGTAGACGTACGCCAGCCTCTTTCAGACCAGAAACAGCAGTTTTGATTTCTTCCTCAGGCTGTGGTATTAGCCAGATGGGTACTTGAGAATGTGGCTATTTCTATTACCAAATGCAGTGTCTTGACACAGGCCCATCAGTTCTTTGTTGTCTTGTTCATTTTTCTTCTGCTGCTCATTAATCATAGTAAAGGCAGAGATAAATGGGCCAACTTCAGGATCTTGAAGCTGGGTCAATATCCTAGAAGAAATCTTGTTCTCCTGAAGTCTTTGTATGGATTACCAGATATTTTCTCTTCTTTCACTTTTTTTCTTTCCTTGCTTTCAAAGTTTATGACTCAGAATATTCTTACGGTTTTGACTACAGTCTTCTGTTCTGTCCATCATATTCACCTATTTCTGTTCATTCGAAGGTTTCTTTTCAGAACTGCAGATGAGTCTGTTTTCCTCTACACAGCTTTTCCTGTGGATTTTGCCTATTGGTATCTTTCAGAACTTTCTGCTATTTAGGCTTTTTTTTAATCATCACATCCCTTCTTTTATTTGCTGATTTTCTCTATTCTTCTGCTGTAGCCTATATATTTGCTAATCATTGCTTATACCTATTTCATCCTGTACGTTCAGCGCTATTTCTACTATCTGTCATGCTCTGTAGATGATCTTTTCTGCTTCTGAATTAGGGATATCAATGTAAGCTTCATAAGATGTAACCTCCCTCTGGGTTTACATGTGAACTACAGCTTGGGTGTCCTACAGTTAGCCTATCATCTCTACCTGTGGTCATCTTTTTGTCTTTCTCTTCAGACAGCATTTAAAGCTACTATTGCTTAGCTTTGTGCCTAGACTTTTTGTACACTCCCTCATTAGTGCTGTTCCATCAATTGCTAATGCTTAGTCCTCTCTGCCATAGCATTTATATTATAATACTTCATTCTTTTTTTTCAAGATTTTTTTAATATTTTTTTTTTTTTTTAAACAGTTCTCTCACCAAACCCTTTTGCATCTTCTGGCTTACAATGTCATTATTTCAATAATGACAGATTTTGAAAATGCAAATTTTTAGATTTTTTTATAAACTCCAATTTCACTCTGCACACAAATCCTGCCATAAGGAGAGAGGACAAAAAAGAGGGAAAAAAACCCCAGCACAACCACAAGAAACCCAAAAACAAATGTCCCAAGTTTCTTTTTTTTTTTTTTTTCTTCAAAAGGGACATCTTAAAAGAACTGGAAATATCCAGTGACATGCTTGTTTCCAGGTTATTGTTTTCCAAGTTACAGGAGTACCATGTAGCCAAAGACCTTTATCACACCGACTTCTCTGAATATGCAGCCCTTTCCACTTCTTCTCTGTTATTCTGCTGCATTAAATAGTTTATTTCAGGCGAGAACATGTGTCATTATTTCCTCTCTTTTCCGCTAGAAAGAGCAGAAAATTTCTATTAATTCAACTTGTTATTTATATGGATAATTTACTATGAAGGGTACTTGCTCCAGTTAAATATCACATAACTCAGTTCGGAGTACGGAAAAGGAAATATAAGTTTCAAATTCAACTCTACAATGGATATTCTGTGGATTATTTTTCCTAGTTAATTATCTTCAGTGATTCTTATCTAACATGTCTACATCATAAATGCATTGTGAGGTCAAAGTCATTAATACTTGTATGATGTTTGAAGATGCTTGCAAGGAACATATTAAAAAGGCCAAATATATTAATTACTATTATAGTACCAGACCCTAGGGAGATTCAAACTTTATAATTAAAATTATGCTAAAATATGCCTTCTGAGAACTACAATAATCTGATAAATGACTGTTTCTGGGCCTAGCTCACCGCTGTATAATTCTAGTTTATTATATAATAAAATTTGCAAGTATACAAGGAGAAAATTACAGAATTCATAGGTGTTACTGAAAACATAGCTGGTGCCATATTCTCCAGTATATTATTACTGTCTCCTTTGTGCACTCCTATAGAGTTCAGATTAGGCTTTAGATCCTGAAGGCCAAAGGCTCTTACCAGCTTCATCAGAAGCAATCTGTGCCGATGTAGAAGACAGAGGGAGGCCCAGACCAACTAGTGCTCACCAAACCACACCTACACTGTAGTTTTTAAACCCTGGCAGGACCAATCATCTTCAATGCCTTCGGATTTCTGGTCCTGGTTTCAGACCAGAGCAAAAAATATATTGGTAGTATTGAGATCAGTGGTCTTCAGTGACGTCAGTGAACTGAAGCAAAGCAAAAACAGCTGATGGTTTGACAGCTGATGTGCACAACATAACTGATATGCTGATATGCTGATATACTCCTCCTGTTCGCTTCTTTGCATGGTTTCTGCCAAGTTTTTCATAGGAATCACTGATCCCTTGGCAGAAACCTAGAGATCATGTCCTCTTCCTCTTCTGAGCAAGGGTCAAGATCAAAGTGGTGACTTCTGCATCGCGAATGGCAGGCAGAAGTGTCGCCGTGCCCTTGCACTTTTCCTGCCAGTGTCTCGCCAGCAAAAGCCAGAGCTGAGGCAACATTAAAAAGTATAGTTCTTCCTAACTGCTTTTGGGTAATGGGGTGTACGTTACCCTGGGCACAACCCACAGAGTAAATTGCACTGTGTCATAGTGATGAAACTAAGGAGCCCAAGTCTCTTCCCACAGACTTTAAAAGGAACAGGATCAAATCTACTGTTGTCAGAAGTGTATGATAGATTTTATTGGGTGTGTATGCAGCCATGCTCATTGGAGCTAGATAGAAGGACAGCTGATATGATTTGTTCTGTTTCATGTGTATGTGTATTAAAATAGTACTAATTAATATATTATATGTACATTATGACACTCATAATCGAGGCAGCAGTAACTATTAGACACATACTATTATATTGTGAATGGATTTTTAAAAAATTTATTTTAAAGCTATTAAACATGTCCTTCAGTTTTCTTCCAAAATATCCTTCAAAGTCAATTCTGCATGTTTTCTAAACTAAAATGAAATAAAAATCTCATACAATTGACATATAAATAAACACTGCTAGTTTGAACATATGAAGGAAATTTGAAAATTAGAAATGAGAAATAACTATCTGTGACAGAGACAAAATATCACCTTTCATGGGTTTGCAATGTAGACTTTTCTGATTAATACATAGTGCTGTTGTGATAGATGCCTTGATGATGACTGTTCTCTGTTTCTATGGATATAAAATGGAGGATTTGTAAACTTTACTTGGATAATGCTACGTTGACACATTGATCAGTGTACTTGGTGGTTTCATTTTTTTCTATTGCTTTTTTTTTTTTTTTTTAACTCACAGCACTTAAGTTCCTGATCATGATTTGTTCTTATCGTTCTTTTACACAACACCTCTTTGCTAATTCAGAGCAAATATTCTTTAGGAGCAATTATACATACTAGCACTGCAGTTTGCCACGTAGTAGGATGGTCCAAAAAGTGCATTTCAGAATCAAGGCAATACTCCTCAGAACTTAAATGTATTCAACAAAAGGGCCTCTGTATCTTTTAACAGAATAGTTATATAGACTACAATTGGAGTTCAGTGTGGCTGGAGATATGCGATATTTGTGAATTGGAAACAGAGAAATTTTTTAGGATAGCTCTATGACACCTATATTCTTATATTTAAAAGATGTTCAGATTTTCAGTTTCAGCCCTAGTCTAGAAGATCACTAAAGCAATCGTTAGAACAGTGGAAAGTATTCAAAATCTTTATCTTATTTTTTTCATTATACTTGTGTACCAATTTTTTATTTTTTTAAATTTTATTTTGTGTTCGAGGCTTTGTTCTGTAAATCAGTGATTCATTCAATTTTAATATCAGTAATAATATAACCAGGAACTTGCCTATTATGCCTTCTTTATGAGATGTGAGAACTTTTAGGGACTCACTGAAACAAGTGGTTCTGCTCTAAAACAGTTGAAAACTGAATATTCTTGAGAAACCATCTCTGATTCAGCTGTTAAGCACATGCTCATTCCACTGATGTTGGCGCAATTCTTCACATGATTGAACAATTATCAAAAGCAGATTTGTCGTCATCTGGTGAAATCCCGAACAAACTCAGGAAGCTTAGCATTTACTTCTATTTGCCTTTCTAGGTATGTTAGAATAAATATGTAATGTAGTCAAACTATAAGAAGGAATAAATAGTTGTGCCAAGTGCCTTGGATTTACAGGTGCTTTATTTCACAATATTTGGCAGTGTTTGGTGGAGGGAAAGAATTCAGATGAAAGCCCTCTGATCCTCAGAATAGCCCATGGCTAACCAGTCACGTGCATATGATGATTTATTTTCTTTTCCTTGTTTTTTTTACTTCTTTCCTATATACTTAAAATCTTATCTGCACTTTATGGAGGTACAATAGGGGAGATCCTTGTTGATATTTATTTCTCTGGTGGAAGAGTTGAACAGGATGTAGAAACTATTTTGATTCAGCAAGAAATGGCAGAGGCAATGGTAAGCATTTCGCGTTTTGGAGGACTGATATATTCCACTAAAATTTAGATATGGTCTTTAAGGTTAGAAAATTTTCTGGAGTCTAAATAATCAGCATATTTCAAAGTCCATATGGCAATATTTCTTCTGGTAGTATCTATATTAACACTTAGAATGTAAGGAGAACTGATGACTAGTTTTTCCCAGGTTTCAATGACCTATTTAATCATCTTTTTCTGCCATGTTCCTGCATGTGTAATTTCATATCAGGTTGACATCATGGCACAAAACCCCCACCCCTGTTCTAGGTAATGGAAAGCAGATATTTATTGTAATAAAAACAAATAAGTCTTCTGAAAAGAGGACGTGAGTACATAAATATGAAATGATTGTAGCTGGGTAAGGATAAAAATTCAGCTCAACCATAGCTATTGTTTACCTTTGCTAATTAGATCTTAATCACGCTTGTGGGATTAGGGAAGTTTAGACTCAATTTATGTAGAATGAGATCCTGAAATAGGGAAGAATGTACCCATAGCTGACTATAAGATCATAAATATATTTGAAAACTCCAATCGACATTAACTGAAACTTTCTTTGTGGTCTGCTTGAATGGAAATTTATGTTCTTGGGCCTCCAGCTAGTACCATGTGAAAATAAGTTGACTTTGATTTTTCAGGTACTTCTGTGGTGCAAGTTACAGCTACTGATGCTGATGACCCTTCATATGGAAACAGTGCCAGAGTAATTTACAGCATACTTCAGGGACAGCCATATTTCTCTGTGGAACCAGAAACAGGTCAGGAAAATTATCATTATTTCCATTTACCATAAACTGTAAAATATTAGATCACCTAAAAAATGATTTTAAAATCTAACTGAAATGAAATAATATTTCTTGGTTTTTTCACCTCATAATTTATAACCTTTATAATAAGTATAAAAGCCTGGAATTATTACACCTGACACTATGAAGTATAAGTAACTTTACAGTGGTACTATTGATAGCTTAAGGATCTAAGTAACAACATTTCTAGTAAAGGCAAGAATAAAGGTTTGTGTCCTAGAAAATGTTGGTTTTTTCTTAATGGTTCTACTTGGACTAATAAAAGGTGTTCTTTCTACTCATAAACCTTGTGCATAAATACCTTGAATCATTTTTAGCATGAAATGTAAACTGGAAAGGGACCTGTGATGTAGAACTACAGTTTGTTCAACAAAGAAATAGCCTGTACTGAAGACTATTTATAAAGCTTATGAACAGAAATTTGTACTTTAAAACATTAAATGAATGTTTTAGAAATACATTTCACAGACTAATAATAAAAAGAAAGATGCAGCAGATTGCTGCACATCAAAAATAAAGACATTATTAATAATTATTTTTTTCCTTTATTTATTTAAGGCATCATCAGGACTGCTTTGCCGAACATGAATAGAGAGAACAGGGAGCAGTACCAAGTAGTTATCCAGGCAAAGGACATGGGAGGCCAGATGGGTGGATTATCAGGGACCACCACGGTGAACATCACTTTGACTGATGTCAACGACAATCCACCCCGATTCCCCCAGAGTAAGCTGCATTTAATAGTTGCCTTGCACTGTAAGAGCTTGAAACTAAAGAGTTAAGCAATCACCATCTGGTTTAATTTAGAGTAAATCTAGATTATGGGGCACACATGAACAAAAGGCTTATGTACTGATTTAGTCACTATTATTAAAGCAGCATATTAAATGTTACAGCATTTTCTTGTTAGGAAAACAGTTACATGGTCAAATATAACTGCAACAAACCTGGAATACTTTCCTCTACTATGGGAGGGGGTGGTAGGTGGATTCATAAGAGCATTAGAGCAATGTTTTTCTTTTCCCTTACCTATTGCTTAAATCCTACATATTCCCCCACTGAAAAATAAAACATGCAGTAATTCTAGATATGCAGAAATGTTTGAATTGTAGTATCTGCTTAAATATTTAATCATGAAGAATGTGGAAAATAAATTACTTGAAGGGAATCAAGTAGATTTGTACTTTTTCAGTTACAGTGCTACAAAACCTAATACAAAAATTCCCAAAGTAAATGGCATTTAACTTTTTTCTTTTACAGCTTAAGTTTAGCAAAGCTTTTTATAATGCTTTTTAACTTCTTTTAGTACAGCTATCAAGACTTTGTATCCTCAAACTAAAATATAAAAACATTCTTAGTTTCTATATATGGAAATATCAACCTGTGTAGTGTTTAACATAGAAATATTAAACTATGTAACATCAAACTTGTAAAGATTAAGCATTTTAAATACATTTGAAGCCTTTTGCATATACTGAAGTTGTAATATTTACAAGAGAGTTTGGACATACTTAATAGCTAAATAATTTAGCGTATCCTCACCAGCCATTTTTTCTTCTGCGTAACTCTACTGATATGGCTGATGATCAGCCTTCAGGCTCAAAATAACAAAATCAGCTTCAAATGATTCTGATTTTAACATGCTCTTTATGGCATAAAAGGAGTACATAATTGTGTTCAATTTAATATTGTAGTTAATATGTATGTGTTAGCTAAGATGTTTATCAGCATGCAATTTCATATACACACTCAAAATAGAAAAATCATGAATAATTGAATGCTTAGAGTTGTGCATTTACACACAGGCCCTATTCTGGACAGAATTTATTGTTAATTTTGTCATTTTATGTTCTTTGTATTTGCACAACTTTTTGATTTATTATTTTTCTTGTTTCCATTTGTATATAGAGGATTATGGTAATCGCAGTGCTGTGTAGGTGAGGAATGCTGTATTAGTCCTCTCTGGACCTGTTGAGGAAGACTATTCAAAGAGGTGTCATGTTCAAAGCTTTATGGAAAAGTTACTTTCAACAGTTAAATTTACGACAGAATATAAGCATCAAACATGCATATATATGCTTTTCTTTGTGGGTTTTTTTTCCCCTTGTTTCTTAGATAGTGCATTAAGTTAATACTTAGAATGATGGAATCAACTTTCTAGACCATTTTTACATGACTTATCTGGCAGTCCAACATCATATTTGAGTCAGATGAGGATCTGATGTAGTATCGCAGAAATATCTCTGCATTTTTGTATTAATATCAGTTTAAATCAGAGGTGACCTTTGCTTTAAAGAAACTTTTAGCTTTACTCTCATGGAGAGTTTTTTCACTGTTGTTTTGTTTTTCTCTCTACTTTCTGCCGATAGCTTTGCTAGATATAAATGTAAGTTTCACTGAAAATGAAAACTAAAACATTTATAAAGCTGACTCATTTAACTAGATATATGAAAGTATAAATAGCTATTGACTTTTAAAAAAAATCTTTATATCTAATCTCAAAATACAAATAGACATTATAATGATTCCTGATTTTAACAGAGTTCAGCGAGACTACTGGAACTGATACTGATTAAGTTAAATTATTCTTATTCTGTTCCATTAATAAAAATCAGATGTGCATTAGGTTCATGAGACAATCATGTTCATATCAGATTTATAAATTACCAAGAAAAATATTAAAATGTCCATTATGTTTTCACAGGACTCAGCATATTATGGCTATATATTTCAATAAAATGTTTCATAACAGGTTAAACTCCCACAATAAACTCATATTAGAATTGTAGAAAATTATACAAATTGTTGTATTTTACCATACTTTCTCCAAAAACCCCCAGAAGAACCATTAATTCCTCTGTTGTTTAGATTACAGAGCAAGGATTCTTCAGAATATTTTTCTCCTCTTAAAGATCTCCTGAAACCCATATAGGTAGCAGCGGCTGTTCTTCTGAGGAACATGATAAAATTTAAAATGTTATCAAGGTTGTGCACAGAAAGGCCACCAAAGACCTTAGATATTGGATCTCTGTTTCAACTGTAGTGTTTCCAAGTGTTGTCAGAAGTAAGGAGATGGTGTTGACCAATGATGAATGGAAAAAGTCAGGCGGACTTAGGAGCCGGAGTCTGACTGAAACTCAGTGCATCTGAGTTATGGCAGCCCATGTCTCCTGTGAGACTCTAGTCTGTATTGCTCTATAAAAATATTTACCTTTACATTATATGCCTATTCAAGAGTAAATGGGAAGAAGAGTAAACATAAATAAGATTGCTTTTTCATTCTTTATGACTGACTGAGGTATTTCCAGACACAAGTGTGTAGACGTTAATCTTCCAGCTGATTTCCACTCTTCGTAATATATGGAAAAGCTTTTCCTTTCCTTGATCCTCCCACTTTTATTCCTGACAGACAAATGAAAGAACGTCACTCATTGGAGTAAATGCCAACAGTAAATCACTTTCCTTGAGGAAGAGGAGAAATGAGAGAAAAAGGATTGACAGCAGAGTTTTGCAAGAATAATTCTAGTTTGGTGTACTTTGTGTTCTGATGCAGTGTCTAATGCTGCACTACATCCCATACTTAGGCAATGACTTAAATGTCTTCAGTGACAAAAATAGTAAAATGAAGTGTATCATGCTATGGTGGAGATTTCTATAAATGGATAGGTTAGACATGAAATTCTCTTTCAGATTATAGTTTTCGGGTTATTTTCACTGTCTGTTTCCACTACCTTATTTGCAATTCAAGATATGAGCTCTTACCACTTTGCACACTAAATGAGTTGGGTATTGCAGTGGGAGTCAAAGTAGTGTCTACAAGGCATAGCTTGGGGATGCAGTTTTAAGCACTCCAAAAAAAATGCGGGGAATAGTTGATGCACCATAAAACTAATTATAACATATAAATATTAACTGGGGGGGAGGGAAGTGGTCTTTCACCATAATCTCACATAGAACTGAATGAATACTAAAAGGAAGCAGACACTATTTTTTCTTCTGCTTTTTTGACCATTAGGTGATTACAAAGAGATTACATATTAACATAGCGAAGTACGCAGATTGAAGTATTAGAGAAAGGTAATGAAAATGACAGAGCAAATGCAAGATAAACCACTCAATTGAAACACCAAAATGTAACTGAGTAAAAATAAATTTGTATAAACACAATGTGGCAGGTATGTGGCCATAAAGTATTAATTCTGCTGCTGTATATCAGTTCCATATCAAAAGCTGCCTAAGTAAAATTATGAAGAAATTAAATTTCAATATTTTTCATTCAACATTTAATTGCAAACTATATGTGGGTGTGTTTATTTTTTTGAATTTTTGCTGCATTTTTATTTTTATTATTGTTTAGGTTTGACAAAATATAACATAGCAGAACAGAAAAGACTAGTTCTGTAGAATGAAAGTCTCAAGCATCCCAATGCATAATAGGTTGGGGTTTTTTTAGCGAGTGTACACAAAACCAAAACCAGTTCCTTTGTCGGACTGTCACACTGGCTTGTATTATAGCCTATTAGGAGGCACTGATAATCCTCACATGAGTCACTTGTGCTTTCCTGAAGGTATGGTAGGATCATGCTGTCAGTGGCCTTTCCGTACTGCCTTGCCACCGCTCTCTCCCCACAATTCTTCCTGATCGCACAAAACTAATAACTCACTTTATGGACTTTTCTGTACTTCTTATTTGTAATGAGGTACATATGTGCTGCCTTTTGGGTAGCCTGTTCAACTTTTTCCTGTTGTGGTTGCTGGCCTTTACTACTTCCACTTTTGTGTTACTGTTAACTGAACTATCTTTCTAACTCACTTTCCTTACCTTAGGAAGTCTCTAAATAAAACAGCAAATCTTGGAACACTTAACTAAGGCCAGAGACTAAAACATTTTTAAATAGATCTTTGATGACTTAACTTTCATCTTTGGAATGACAGTTGTATCTGCATTCATTTTAAAATCTTTTTCTGAGAATTCTTCTTAGCGCATTAGGTGTCCCACATGTTTTCATACCGTATGTTCTGACAGATGGGACCAAAGATCTCGAGCCTTATTTACAGTTTTCACAGTAAGGCTAGGACATAGATTACTAAAATGTATGGTAAGATTTTTATTTCAATTTATTGCAGCATGTCTGAGTGATGAGAGTTTTATTCCCATGTTTTTTTATCAGCTGTATGACACCACAATAAAGGGACACAATTGAGCTAGGAAAACTAGCAAAAAACCAAAATTGCAATGTTCATAAGCCTTATTTAAGTGTGAATTAACTGCTTTAACAAGCATAGGTACACCTTCTGCTTGTGGATTTTCAAAAATCAGTCCCTGCATTAAGATGTCATTCAAATTTATTTAATATTGTATCTAACTATCTGTTTTTGAAAGCTGAAATGTCAGTCTGCTGCTTAGAATTCGCCAGCAAAGTCAGGGGATTCTGTTCTTTGTATTGCTTCCATGATAAAATAGATGTAAAATGTATCCCAAAGATTCACCTTCGATATTAAGGGGAAAAAAGCAGAGTGGAGCTTGAAAAGAACACAGAGCAGTATTTCCAGATGGTGTTTCAGGAATGACATAGACAAGAAAAGTAGAGACATAGTTGATTCCTCTTTGAGATAGGAGAATAGAGGTCCCTTTCAATCTTATTTTTCTATGAATTTGTTTTTCTACAATTTTGTTTTCAATCTTCTACCTGAAGTTTTCCTCTGCATAGTTCTCTGCCTCACATTTTGCCCATCCTCCCAGTTTTAAATGGCAAGTTCCCTAGAATAAGAGATACACAAAAAATATGTAATCAGCTATCGTGTGACACAACGTTACTTAATGCATGTCTAATGGCTTGTGGGGCTCCTGAGTGGCTCTTTGTCTCTTTGACAGGTACCATCCACCTCCGCATCCCCGAGTCCTCCCCAGTTGGGACAGCCATTGGCAGCGTCAAAGCCACAGATGCAGACACTGGAAAAAATGCAGAAGTAGAGTACAGAATTATAGATGGCGATGGGACAGATATGTTTGATATTGTGACACAGAAGGACACACAAGAAGGCATCATAACTGTGCGAAAGGTGTCTATCAACAATGTTCACTAAATGATTTTGGTGTCAATGTTACGCCAGAAATGTTCATTGGAAAAAAGTGCTTAGATCATATGATGACATGTTCTAACTGCTTAACACTTGCAAGCATTCCCCCATCAGTGACTGAAAGGTAGTCGTTCCTTTTAAGATGAACTGGAAATAACAGGTGGTAACAATATCTGAGATGTAGCATAGGTTTAAAGCATTATTGCCAACGAAGTATGTAAAAAATACCCCCAGTACTAATTATCTCCGTGATTTCAAATACAGACTTCGGTATTCGTGTAACCTATTTTCTTCAGCAAGCAATATGCTGTTCACTCTCACTACTGAGAGACATAGGTTTTCCTTATCTAGGGGATTCTCATCAATTTAGGTGACCAGTGTATGCAAGAACATAAACACGCTCATGGAAGCTGAATCGCAAGCTATATTGTTTTGTTCCTGTTTCCAACATGTCAGCTGGTTAACACGAGTGGTGAATAATGATGGTGTCCCTATTTCAGAGCTACCTTTAGTTCTGCCCTGTCTTGCATGTCAGAGCACTTTCAGAGGTGTAAGATCTCACATTTAGAAATGCTATTCTCCTGCTCCTCAACAATTTCCCTTCCAGAAGTCCCTCAGTCCTTGTCTTTGGGATTTTAAGATGTGTTGAAAAAGACTTCAGGCAGCATTTCTAACATGAAGCATTGTTTATATTAGCTTTTGAAACAAATCCCCTTAAGCATAGAATAAGGAATTAAATGCTATATAAAATATATCTCCACATCTCTTGATAATGGCAACCAAGGAAAAGATAAGTTCTGCAAAGACCAGAGTGTGTTCCTTTTTAAACTCTATGTTCATAGTTAGCATTGTAGTTTATCTGGGAAGAAATGAAAATACGAAGTTCGAGGACCAATATTTTTCCTTTTCCTAGAAGTTTGCAAAGGCTTCTCTTGAGATGCTTTTTTCTTGCTTCAGATTTTTCACTCAGACTGCTACTATATTAAATCAATAGAGTCTTGAAAAAACAGTCTAATAACTGGGTCAATCATAAAAAATTCAGAAGTTATAACACAGCAGCTCCAAAAAAGTAACCTATAAATACGAATTAACAAGATCTTCTCATTTTGTCATTAGCAATCTGACACATTTTGCAATTTTCAGGATGTTTTCTCATATCGATAAGTAAGTAGTTCATTCGGATAGCACAGACAACACCATTAATGAGCAAGGAAGAAGATATGCTCAGTAATGAACACTTTTGTTCATTACTGGTGATATGTTGGAATACCTGTATAATCCACACATTTCATATCCATGTTTTTCAGCATAGCCTGAAGAGATGTCCAAACTGGATGTGAATGTACTAGTAACAAATTAACTACATCTGCATGGCACACCTTCTGGCAGATTAAGCCAGCTAATTAGAATAAAGCAGGACTAACATGGCTTCTTTGATTCTAGGCTGGAAGCCAGCATCCCTTAAGAGCAGCATGCTGCACTTTGTAGACACACCAATAGTCTCAGATCTAGGTTAAATAGCTGCACCGTGTTGCATTTCTCAATTACATTCATAGATATTCTCCCTTCTGCTCTAACTACTTTTAAAAACAAGTTTGGGGCAGTGGGGAAACTCATTCTTTCACTGGACTGCATCTTTCTGCTCTTAAATAGAATATTTAAACTTCTAGGCTGTCACTCTGGCATCTTTCATGAACATTAATTTGTATTTAAAAGCAGTTAGGCAGAAAAAACAAGTCTTCTACCACCCATTTTGATGAATGAGAACCACTAGTTTGATATCCCCCTGAGACTTTGGGCAAGTTAATGAAGTCTTCTTTGTGTCAGAAAGGTAAATTCTCAGCTTGCTCATTTCCTCAGTATCATTAATTAGCTAACACATTTCATCTATGACAGACAGAAAAATTTGAAGGAATAGAGGTTCTTTTCTATTCAAAATGGTTTCTAATTATAACCCTGAACCTTTCCTCTTTCCATTTTAAAAAGGAACTCCTGACAAAAATGTCAAATCTATTTTGCAAAAAAAATCTCTGATGTTTGATTCATTAAATGAAAAGCAACGAGATTAAGCTCTTACTGTTTCTCCAGAGACAGAGAACTTTAACACATACACCCTCCTTAAAAGAAACCTAAAACATTTCTGATATTTAAGGCCAGGTATATTTGTTTGACAGTAAGGATACTCAGGCCATTTTGAGTATCCAAAAGTTTATAGTACTTCCTAAGAAATACAGTATTAAGTACCTTGTTCTGAAATGTCAGTATTTCAAGGCTGTATTTCAAATATTTTAAGTGCTTATATGATTGTTTCAAATCCATATGCTTGTGAAACAGCTGCAAAATTCTTTAAATAATCGATAAATTTGCACTGAAAAACTTTTTGTCATTGCTGCTATGATAATTCATATTTAGGAAGAGAAACTTCCTCTAAAAACAATGGAAATTTCTTCTTAGAGAAAGTGATCCCTATGCTGTGGAAAATGTGAACTGTATTGGGATTCTGCTAACCCAGGGCAAGATCAGACAAGGCTTGAGTCGTCTTCAGTTCCCATTACGTATATAGGTCAAAATCCATCAATACGTAATGTAATTTAATAAACTTTAACATCTTCATTTTTAGCCACTGGACTATGAGACAAGACGACTTTATACCTTGAAAGTAGAAGCTGAGAATACCCATGTGGATCCACGCTTCTATTATCTTGGGCCTTTCAAAGATACAACTATTGTGAAAATCTCTGTAGAAGATGTAGATGAAGCTCCTGTCTTCAGCAGATCTTCTTACCTTTTTGAGGTGCATGAAGATATTGAGCTGGGGACAATAATAGGAACAGTAATGGCACGGGATCCTGATTCGGCCTCAAGTCCCATAAGGTAATACTCCAGTCTCTGTAAACACAGAATTTGCTAAAGAATTTAAGAGAAATATTAATACAACATGAATTTGCATGTATACATTGCACACAGGAAGAAGATGTTAATTTTTTTTTCTGTTATTTATTAGTGTCCCACAGATAGACAGAATTGAGAATGATGCTCATTCATTTGCACACAAGAGAGACAGGAAAAGTTTTCTAGTACTTCAAATCACAGAAAGCTTATAAAATTACACATTGATTTCAAGGAGGCTCTTCAGGACTGCTTATTCCTTCACATTGTGAAAAAGTGCCAAACCAGTCTGTGGCCCAGGAAGGTGATATAACTTTCTAATGCTTCCTCTGGTCAGTCCTAGAAACTATGCAGTGCTGATCTGACCTGCTCTGGTTGGTGCCTCCTGCTTAGCAGGCTTGCAAGAGTGATCGCTGTACAGGATAAAATTATCTTTGTATGTGCTTGAATACCCCAAGAAATTAGACATTTAAAGATTAATATCTTTTAAAATCTTTTCTATGTATACTACTAGATATTACATGCTACATCACATCTAGCTGAATATAGTAAACTATATTTTGGTATGGGGTTTTTGTTTGTTTATAATGCAAAAGCTTTAAGAAACAAGTAAGGCAATGCTCTCCAAGTGTGTTGTCTGAAATACTGAATAAAGTACAAAAATTGCATTCTGGCAGAAGAACTTTACTTACTGACTTTGAAGTCAATTGCCACATACTTATCATAGAATCATAGAATGGTCTGGGTTCGAATCGACTTTAAAGACCATCTGGTTCCAACACCCCACTACACCAGATTGACCAAAGCCCCATCCAACCTGGCCTTGAGCACTTCCAGGGATGGGGCATCCACAACCTCTCTGGGCAACCTGTTGAAACTTTTCACCTCCCTTACAGTAAAGAATTTCTTCCTAATATCTAATCTAAGTCTACCCTCCTTCAGCTTAAGGCAATTGTCCTATCACTTGTCCTGTCACTCCATGCCCTTGTAACCAGTCCCTCTCCAGATTTCTTGTAGGCCCCCTTCAGGTACTGGAAGGCCACAATAATGTCTTCCTGGGACCTTCCCTCCTCCAGGCTGAACAACCCCAACTCTCTCAGCCTGTCTTCATAGGAGAGGTGCTCCAGCCCTCTGATCAGCTTCGTGGCCCTCCTCTGGACTTGCTCCAACAGCTTGATGTCTTTCTTGTGCTGGGGACCCCAGAGCTGGACACAGTACTCCAGGTGGAGTCTCATGAAAGCAGAGTAGAGGAGGAGAATCACCTCCCTCTACTTGGTAGTCACACCTCTTATGATACAACCCAGGATATGGTCAGCTTTCTGGGCTGCAAGCGCAAATTGCTGGCTCATGTTGAGCCTCTCCATCCTCCAACACCCCCAAGTCCTTCTCCTCAGGGCTGCTCTCAATCCATTCTCTGCCCAGCTTGTAGCTGTGCTTGGGATTGCCCCAGCCCATGTGCAGGATCTTGCACTTGGTCTTGCTGAACTTCATGCGGTTCGCATGAGCCCACCTCTCAAGGCTGTCAGGGTCCCTCTGGATGGCATCCCTTCCCATCAGTATGTCAACCGCACCACACAGCTTGGTGTCGTCGGCAAACTTGCTGAGGGTGCACTCAGTCCCACTGTCCATGTCACCAACAAAAATGTTAAATGGTGCCAGTCCCAGTACCAACCCCTGAGGAACACCACTCGTCACTGGTCTCCAACCATTGACTGCAAGTCTGTGAGTGCAACCATCCAGGTAACTCACCTTGAGAATTTCATAAGTGTTTATAGAAACTAAATGTATGTCTTCTCAAAACTAACCTTTGTAATGTACTATATAGAACCTAAGAGCTATATTGACTTGTTGTGAAACGTATGCTTTCTTCCATTTTCTATCATTTTGACTATACTTTTTCTTCATCATATTTAGGTTTTCTTTGGATCGTCATACTGACCTTGACAGGATATTTAATATTCATTCTGGAAATGGGTCCATCTATACTTCTAAGCCACTTGACCGTGAGATATCACAATGGCACAATCTTAGCGTTATAGCAGCTGAGATCAGTAAGCCAATTTGGTCTCTTTTTTCCTTTCAATTTTCCTTAGCCTGCAAAGTTACAGCTGTGACTTCATGAGAAAAAACCCTCCCTTCCTTCCCTCTCACCCCTTTCTGTTAGATATTCTGGGAAAGTAAATTGGGGGTAGCTAACAACAGCTGTCTCGTCATTGCTTTTTTTCCTCACCTACTTCCACCACTCACCTTTAATGTCCAAGTTACTTCTGAAATGTTACCCAGTTAAATAATAACATGGGAGTAATTCTGTTTTCTTCCTTTTTTTTGAGGACAATGACATGATTTTACTGTTAAAGTAGCAGAGTTCAGGATGGTAATCTATGTTTTTGTCTCTATTGTTTTCTTCATTTCCTTAGAAATAATTTCATTATCTCTTCCTGTGGTATCTACACCTACAGTTCTTGGAATCAATACATCTTACAAGTTAGGTTCAATTTGATCCCTAAGCTGTAGCATTTCTTGGACTATTTAAATCAGCTTTCTGTAGACATTTGCATGTTAAAAATACAAACAGGAAAGCAGAGATCCTCCTAAACCTGCTACGTTACTGAGATTAACTCTAATTGCCTAACAGAAAATTTTCTAAGGGACAAAGGTCTGATCTTTGAAATCTGCTAGTGAGGATCACTTGCTTTCAAAGACACTGGGTTTTTTAGGGTTAATTCTATATCAATCAAAAAAAAAAAAAAGAAAAAAATGCTGATTGGCAGTGAAACATGGCTGGCAAGAACTGCACTGCAGAGAACTAAATGGAACATCGTGTCCAGCCAATTAACCACTCTTAGCCTGCCTGTCCCCGTTTCTGTCCAGACTAATAGGCTGGTTGTATCAAGCATACTCGGTAGCTGTACTTTTTTTTTTTTAAAACTCTTTTTTTTTTTAATCTTGTGATGCATGGTCCTGAGCTTACAATCCCTCACAGTGCTGCCCAATGTTGTAAGAATACATTTCAGAAGTATTTATAGAATGAAAAAACTCAGTATCCTTGTAAGATTATATCACAGTGCTGAACTTATTTCCTTGTCAGGCTACTTTGAGCAAATTTACATTCTGGACCTAGTTGGCGTAGCTAGCATTCTCCAAAAAGGTACGTTAATTTTGAAGAAAGAAGTGAAGGGGGAGATTTAGGTCTTCAAATCTTTAAAAATATTACCTGTGAAGCACGACACAATCGGAAAGCAGTGGTAAGAATAGAACTTATTTGGAAAGTTAGTACAAAAATGCAAAAGGAAAACAGTGCCCTAAACCTGCCATTTCAAACAATTCAGGATATCAAAGAGATCCACATCACACCCTGTAGCAAAGGTGTTATTAATAAGTGAACTTAATGTCAGCTACTCCTAAATGTTTACTGTTTTATTTGAAGCATCGTAAAAGGAAAAAAAAATTAGTAATTTTGAATCATCTCTGTTGTTACTTATCCCATTCCATTGAAGCTGCAAAATCAGACCATATTTAGCTACCATCGAGCAGAATTCCAAGAAATGGCTGCACTTTTTTACTCCCAGCTATTATTTCACTTTCTTGGTATGGCAACTAGATCAGCAAGTGAGAACAGGGACACTTTTATTCTTGAATAAACCTATACTAATGAGAGTGTACTCTGAATAATACTGGGGGCTTGGCATTTGGCAAGGGGGAGGTTACTATTCTTGTTTCTTAACCTAAGGTCTGAAAATCTGCATTCACATTTTTTAAGGCAGTTTAAACATACAAACTCTGATTCTAATCGATCCTTTACTAGATTTTTTTGGGGGATACTTGCATTAGCTTTGTTGGAATTTCTCACTTGTAATTAAGGCACAAGAGAGGAAAGTCAGGCTTGAAAAATTTTCAAAATATGTACACACAAAGTCAATAATGTCTTTTCTATGTAAAACAAAAAGTCACAAATAATTTTAAAATTAAAAATCAAAACATTTCAGCAGAAAAATACTCATGAGCCCACCAAACAATCAAATTTGTCATTATAGTAGTGGGCATACTTTTCATATACTATATTTTCATAAATTCTTAACAGTTGCAGCCCCTATTTTCATGTAAAATCTTAATTGTTCACTAGATACCAATACTTTAATTTATTTCTTACTCTAAGCAAAATATCTCCTTATTTTTTAGGAGGCCTGATTCTTACCTGGTATCAGTTTGTATGCTAATTTTTGATCAGTTTCATACGTAAACTTGCATGTCTATTGCTCATTAAAATTGGAAGAAAACAGAAAACTTTTTGTAGGAAAATAAACTCACTCTTCTTCTCTCTTCTCCTGTCAGACAACCCCAAAGATACTACTCGTGTTCCTGTCTACGTAAGAATTTTGGATGTTAATGACAATGCCCCACAGTTTGCTGTCTTTTACGACACTTTTGTCTGTGAAAACGCAAGAGCTGGACAGGTATGCCTTTGATAAACACTTCCGGCTATCCAGTTTTGCTACAGTACTCAACTATAGATCATTCTTGCCTGTTGCTTTGGAGAAATCATGTCCGAAATCACTTTTGAAAGGTTAAAAATGAAAGCAAAGTAGCTCTAAGGTGAGCCTTAGAGTGAAGTATCAATATTACAACAGCATCAGTGTGTGATTTACCACTTTTCTTTAACTAACCCTGTCTTACTGTTAAATCCTGAATAGATATGTCCAAGAGACAGTCATAATTAGTTTTGCTGTTATCTTCATCAAGTAGAATGTTATATGTAACTACTAAGAAGTTTGACCCTGTATTTTCAGTAACTCTCAAATAGCAAAATTCAGATATATTTCAATCCATGCTGATGGTGATTACAGACATCTACATCTGTCACACCTTTTTTGTTTGTTTGTTTGTTTGTTTCGTGATTGTTAGACTTATCTTTTATTATTGCACCAGAAACACTTGAAAAGAAAATATAAAACGTACAATTTTTGAACTAGTAACATAATATTTTGTTTTGTCTCTTAGAGGCTACACAATGTGTACTTCAATTTAAGCAAAATGACTGCACTGCTTAATATCTAGTTCTTAATAAGCAGATGCTTATTAGAACTGTTAAAAAACTGTTTTCCTATTACAGCACAGCATGTCCCAAAGCACAATCAGCCAATAATAAATCCTTTAAAATGGTAGCAGTAGTAGCTCAGTGCAATCATTTTAGCACCTTTGAATAGAACATGGGAGAAGTGCCGGCTTGTCTTAACTGTTTGAGTCCTACAGGTATGGCATTCAGGTTTTATTACAAATTTCACATTCAGATTGCCATTCTCCTTTCTAGAGTAACATCAGTTGGAAATTAGAACAGAGGATTTAAGGTCTAAATTTATAATGCATAAAATATCTAAAGGTACTGAGCAGGGGCATTTGTCTGTTATGAGAGTTATAAGAGAATTCAAGCTGTTAGATAAATAGAAATCACTGGCTAAACATATAGAATTTTTGACAGTTGCAGTTTCATCTATAAATACTAAAATAATATTTAAATAATTTTCCAGATATGGATTAAGAATTGGAAAAGTAGAATGATGAATTTTCCTCTTCCAGTTTCACAAAAAAGTCCTAGGTAAAAAAAAACCTAAATGCATTAATCTACAAATCTTACCCATTTGAGGTTTTAGAATCTGTTCTGTCCAGGCTACTAACTATAGAGGGCACAGGAAATGCTTAACAGCACAGTTATATTTTTCATGTAACCATATTTTGAGGAACTCTATAACTCTGAGCTATCTAGCATATTGAGGACAGTATAATTTAAAAGTAAATATAAAAGTTATTTCAGCATTACCTGGTTTTCTGTTTACATTCAGAAAAGGTTATCAGTTAAAAAGTTGAAAAAACCCACAGCAGCCATTTATGACTAATAAATAAGAAGCTAAATAAGTGTACATATCCATAAATGTTTATTTAAATTGCTATAGAGCTCAGTAGTGTCTCCTTTATCAGAAAAAAGTGCGAAGTTTACTAAAAGGGCTCTAAACATTTTTTTTTAAAAGAAAAAACCTGAGTTGCAAGTGATTGTTTAAAGGAAATAATTCACAGGAAATGAAAAAAATGCAATGCAGGATAACATGAATGATCTATTTGAATGTAGTTGTATTCTTCTTGCTTACTGGTAGATCATAAATAAGACTTTTTATTTTGGAATTCAGTCTGTCCTGAGAGATTGAATCTAATGAATCTATACTTGAACATGATTCTCTAAGTTTGATTCCTCCCACATTTATCCTATTTTTCTTTCCTGTCAGGTTTTCGTAATTCCATTTGATCCATGATCAAATTTAAATATTCCATTAGATCACTGAAACTATTACGATACTTCATCAGTCACAGATTCTGTGGAATTCATTTAAATATTGCCTATCTCCTACTGACAAATATGTTAATGAATATTATAGTTTTCCAGTTTCTTAATTTTCCCTTAAAATTTCTATCTATCTACTTGATTTATATAGAAGTATGTAAAAAATATATAGACATATATAAACACATATCTAGACACACACACTGTATATAATATATATAGGTGTGTGTGTATATCCATATATACACATATATGCATAAATATAGCAAGAGAGGGAGAGTACTTTTTCTGAAATGTGATTTTTGGAGTCTGAGTGACTCAAAGGGCCTGTGATTGTTTTCCTGCTTGCTGTTACTGCTGATGTCAGATGGTACCATGACCTTCCAAACAATGGGAATACCCTGTTCCAAAAAGCTCAAGCCACAAACAAGCAGCACCTGTGACAGAACGC
Organism: Grus americana; assembly: GCF_028858705.1. Classification (NCBI taxonomy): domain Eukaryota; kingdom Metazoa; phylum Chordata; class Aves; order Gruiformes; family Gruidae; genus Grus; species Grus americana. Next base: position 86,548,940 of record NC_072853.1, on the reverse strand, counting down.
CATTTTGATGGTTGTTCTTTCGACCCCTGCCCCGCCAAAAAAATGAGGACAATCTTGGTGTGATGGCATGAAGGGGCAGTCATTCGTGTGAGCTGTACAAGGCTGACTCGGTAGGAGTTGAGGGGAAGAAAGGAGCGAAATGCTGGGACTGCTGCAGGCCTGTACACAGAGAAGTTCAGCTGTCCTCCGCCCCCAGGTGAGAAGAGCCAGGAGCTGGGCATCTGGGCCGGTGGATTCCCACTGGTTTTGTCAGCTCTCAGCTGCCACACGTCTGGCAGCTCAGCAGTCAGCCTCCAAAGATCCTCTAATGTAAAAGACAGGAATCAGTGTAGAAAGCAGAAGTCAGTTCTACTTTTGAGAGATTTTACACGGAAGCTCAGTATATTTTTCCTACTTATTCACCTTCCCTATGGCAAATGACCTTTCCCTTTGTAAATGACCTGCCAAAAAACAAAAGAAGGCATGAGTTGACCTCGAACAGCAGCCAGGTGCTCACCCATCCACTCTCTCCCTCAACAGGTCAGGAGGAGAAAATAATATGAAAAAGAAAATGGGTTGAGATAAAGACAGGGAAATCACTTACCAATTACCACCATTGGCAAAACAGACTCAACTTGGCAAAAATTAACTTAATTTACTGACAGTTAAAATTAGGGCAGGATTGTGAGAAACAAAGATAAAAGACCTAAAACACCTTCCCCCCATCCCCCTTTCTTCCCAGGTTCACCTTCATTCCTGACTCCTCTACCTCCTCTCTCTGTGGCTCCTTCCTCCTCATACTTTTCCCCTGCTCCAGCCTGAATCCTTCCCATGGGCTGCAGCAGTCTTTCAGGGTAAACCTGCTCCACCATGGGGTCCTCTCCAGGGCTTGAAGGGAAATATCATCCCCACCGGGGTCTCTCCCGGGGCCGCAGGAACATCTCTGCAGGGGCGCCTGGAGCCCCTCCTGCCCTCCTCCCGCTCTCCCCTCGGGGCTCGCTTTTCTTATCATGTCATTTGACCCATATAAAAAACTTTATCAATCAGGGATATTTTTTCCACCATAACCTTGCTTAAACATGACTTTTGGTATATAAAGATATATATCCAGTAATTTTCTTATTATATTCACAGAATCACAGAATCACAGACTGGTAGGGGTTGGAAGGGACCTCTGGAGATCATCCAGTCCAACCCCACTGCTAAAGCAGGAGCACCTGGAGCAGGTTGCACAGGTTTCCATCCAGGCAGGTTTTGAATATCTCCAGAGGAGGAGACTCCACAACCTCTCTGGGCAGCCTGTCCCAGTGCTCGGTCACCCTCAAAGTAAAGAGTTTTTCTCATGTTCAAATGGCACAACTGTTCAGCAGGTGTTTTTCTGATCATTATTCCTTTTATTGAAAAAATAGCTATAATATATCTATCTGTTGAAAAACTAAATGTTTTTACAGCACTTTCTTAGGTCCTTCAATACTGAAGTGTTATTTTATCTTTGTTTATTGCATCTCTCTCATTTATTTTGTCATACTACAATTTGTGGTCAATTTACTTGAATATTTTTTTTTTCTCTTCTTTTTCCATCTCTTCTGATGTATTCTTACATTAGTTCCTTCAGTATATTTCCATAGATCTTATATCTTCCAGTGGTTTTAGTTGTATCAGAATTTTCTTCTCGCCTTACTTTCTTTCAAAAACGCTCAAAGTTTTACATTGTTTTACTCTGGCAAGAGAAAATTTTAACTTTATAGCTGCTCTAGCTATAAAAGCTATGGAGAATAATTTTATGACAATTCCAAGGAAAAAAAAGACTTCCTAGATTTCTATTTTTTGAATAGTATTGATAACTTCTAAACTTCTTCAGATAAACAGCTATTTCCTGGTAGTTCATCACCTTCTTTCTGAAAGTCTTCTTTCATTGATAGTTACTGCTCCTTGTTTAATTACATTTTTTAAAAAAATATAGTGCAAAATGGTATAGACAAATTTAAGCAGCTGAGGACTAAACTCTCTAACGATTCAGTATTATTCAGTTTTACTAAGAAATAATAAAAATGTACATTGAGTAACGTATTCTGAAATACCCATTTTCTATATTTACATTGTAACACTGGGTGGTAGATGATCTACAAGGCAGAGTTTACTCTCTGCCATTTCAGTTCCTCTCAGTTGTAGGTTTATATTTGAAAGCCACTGAGAAAGGGAAAAGGCTGCTGATGTACATGCTGATTACAAATAAAGAGGTGTACCCAGTAATAAATATTTCTATTTTCTTCAATTGAATTTGCATATATTTAAGAGACTCTTAAGTAGTTACCCTGCTATCAGTTACTGCCTAGAGGTTCAGAGTCAAGCAAGGAATGGCTAAAAACTAGTATACTGAAGACTTTATCGGTCCTCGAAGCCTCAACAATGAGTCTAGATTTGGTAAAACACGGGTAGTATTGCAAGTGGCTGCCTAGCAACTGTGCAAAAGGGAAAGCTCGTGCAACACAGCTCCCATGGTTAATTACATTCTTAATTACTCCTGTCAGTTCTGTGCCCACAAACAACTAGATAATAACCAGATAAAAATTGCAGAGTCATTGGATTTACTCATCAGACAGTGGTACAGTCTGCTTAAAGTGGTTAGATTTGTGAAAATAATTAAAAATTTGAGCAAAGACCCACTTTCATGAGATCCACAGGGTGCCCCAAGACATCTGAGACGGGAATGCTGGAGGAACAAGACACGGAGCAGGAAGCACAATGCACTGAAAGTCCGGAAGATAATACAGTGTATCAGTCTTAGGAAACACTTTGTGTCACATATTGCAATTGCTTGCATGAGGGAACGAAAGGAAGAGTCAAACACAAAGAACTGACTGATACAAATACTATGAGATGGAAAGGTCTGACATCAGTCCAAGTCTTGATTAGACAAGTATTGGAGAAGAGGCTGAACTCTTAGAGTCCAAATGGCTAGTCTGAAAAGTTTGTGAAAGCAAAATTCCCTGTGCCACACTGGGATCCTCAGTGTCTCCTCACCTTAATTTTGATCACAGTTGGTTAAACAGAGAAGAGTGGAGGAAACAAGTACAACAGAGCTATTTTAACAAAAAAAATCAAAAAAAAAAAAAAAACCCCAAAAAAACCCAAAAACCCCCCACCAAACCACAAACACCCCACAAACAACAAACAAAAAAACCACACCAAAAAAAAAAAAAAAAAGGAATGGAGCTGAGAGGGATTGCAGACCTCAGCCACTCTCAAACAGTTGTGATAACTTTTTGCTCAAGTCAACAATCAGGAAGTCAAATTGTCCTGTTTAGGATCCAAACCTGTGATGCTGCTATAATTGTCTGCAAGAGAAATGGAGTAGGCAAGCAAAGAAATTACCAAAACAATATCATTGACTATGACTTACATCTGTACTTTTATTGCTTCCCAGCAAGGCAGGAGGGATCTGCTTTCCCCCTTGCTTGTTTGTATGTTGTGTCTCCTGTCCGAAGCTTGCTTCATGTACAGGCCTTTAAAGAGCACAAGAGAACATGTAGTGCTTCAAAAAGTTATCAGGAAGATGCTGCTTCCCTCAAAGACCAAAGAACAACTCTAAATAAACATCACCCACACTGAGGTCCCAATCCGGTGAATAGCATGCTCCTTGTGATGACATACAGGACAAACTTGAGTGCACCAGTGATACTGCAAGGAGAACTTTCCAGGCTCACATGAGAGCTGAAGAGTACTTGCTCTATTGGAATATGTACATGGTCTAAATTGAAAATGAGCTAGTAATGCAATTTCAGTGTGAATTTCCAGTAATATCCTCATTTGGAAGAAAAAAAAATTAAAAGTTTAGGTTCTAACTGACAATAAAAAAAGCAAATAATGCTTTGGTTTGTGATGTGTTGTACAATTAATTTTAGATGTAAATGTGACGAGGTACCTGCATTGGGTTTGCATGGCAAGGTTTTGGTAGCAGGGAGGCTACAGGGGTGGCATCTGTGAGAAGCTGCTAGAAGCTTCCCCCATGTCCAACAGAACCAATGCCAGCCGGCTCCAAGATGGACCCACCACTGGCCAAGGCCAAGCCCATCAGCAACAGTGGTAGCACCTCTGGGGTAACAGAGTTAGGAAGGGTGGGAAAAAACCCTGTGCAAGAGAAATGGCAGCCACAGAAAGGAGTGAGAATATGTGAGAGGAACAACTCTGCAGACACCAAGGTCAGTGCAGAAGGAGGGGGAGGAGGTGCTCCAGGTGCCGGAACAGAGATTCCCCTGCAGCCCGTGGTGAAGGCCATGGTGAAGCAGGCTGTCCCCCTGCAGCCCATGGAGGAAGGATGAGGGGGTGTAGAGATTCCACCTGCAGCCTGTGGAGGACCCCACACCAGAGCAGATGGGTGCACCTGAAGGAGGCTGTGACCCCATGGGAAGCCCACGCTGGAGCAAGCTCCTGGCAGGACCTGTGGCCCCGTGGAGAGAGGAACCCACACTGGAGTAGGTTTGCTGGCAGGACTTGTGACCCCATGGGGGACCCATGCTGGAGCAGTCTGTTCCTGAAGGTCTGCACCCCATGGAAGGGACCCATGCTGGAGCAGTTCATGAAGAACTGCAGCCCGTGGGAAGGACTCATGTTGGAGAAGTTGGTGAAGGACTGTCTCCCATGGGAGGGACCCCAGGCTGGAGCAGGGGCAGAGTGTGAGGAGTCCTCCCCCTGAGGAGGAAGGAGCAGCAGAGACAACGTGTGATGAACTGACCACAACCCCCATTCCCCGTCCCCCTGTGCCACTGGGGGTGAGAAGGTAGAGAAAATCGGGAGTGAAGTTAATCCTGGGAAGAAAGGAGGGGTGGGGGAAAGGTGTATTTAAGATTTGGTTTTATTTCTCATTATCCTCTGATTTGTTTGGTTATAAAGTATTTTCCCCAAGTCGAGTCCATTTTGCCCTTGACAGTAACTGGTGAGTGATCTCTCCCTGCCCTTATCTTGACCCAGGAACTTTTTGTTGTATTTTCTCTCCCCTGTCCAGCTGAGGATGAGAGTGATAGAGTGGCTTTGGTGGGCACCTGGTCTCCAGCCACAGTGAACCCACCACTGTATCTAAGCATAGTTTCACGAAGGTCATCATTAAAACTTTTCCTTTTAAAGAAACATATCAGCAAATAACTTGAAACTGCATAATATTTAGTCAGCCAAATGTTTGCTGGCATTTCTGAATTATCCTTATATTTTAATATTGAAATGATGCTTGCAACAAAAAACCACAAGCAAGTTTGGGGTTTTTTTAATCCCTAAGGTAAGCAAAGCAGCTGCATTTGCTTGCAAAATGTTTCATAAGGTTAAACATGATCAGTATTTGAACAGAGAACTTCCCAGAGAACTTCAATTGCTACAACAAATGATGGATGGGGGAAATTAATATTTTCTTGTTATCTGTTGTTCTGCTAAGGGACACTGGTCAGCAGTGCCATAGTAGGTGAATAATCCCTGTAAACTATAGAAGATTTTAGGCTATTAAAAATTTTACATACTCCTTTTAAACTACGAGTATGCACACTCAGAAGTGGAGGAGTTGATTTTCATCAGCTTAACACCGACAACTGACTGCATTCATGGTCTCCAGTTGCGAAGTAAAATGGACTAGTGTTTTCTTGACTTAATTTTGTGAAAATCGCTAAAGATTTATTTGCTAATTACTCACTAAATAATTAAAAGATTCATTCTTTAAAAACGAATAATATTCTATGCTTCTATTATCTGTTTTGTTCATCTAGTAAGTTATTGGAGGTTTATTTGAGAAAAAAAATTTAGAGAAAGACAAAACTCCAGTTGAGAAAGCAAGTGAGCTGCTGTATTAAAAGAAATCCAATCCTTGCCTCATGAAGAAATTTCTTGCTGTATGGAGAAGAGAGAAGTTGGGAGTTAATCATGCGTTTGTTAAGGCAAACAGGAGTACATTGTAACTGTTGATGTTAAAGATGATCAGTCCTGACACAAGCTGTGATATGAAGAGAAATGGCTGTATTTGGAAAAACTGGAAGAGGAAAAACAAACAGGGTTTAACAAGAATGCCACAGGGAAGGAGCAGTGTCAAAAAATTAGATGTAATTCCGTGCTTGAAAAAACACTGCAATTTAAAATGATGGATCAGAAATGAAGAATAAAAATGACCTAGGCTAAAGATTAACCTATTTTTGGAAGTTAAACTTCAGAATATAACTGAACATTCACGCATGCATGCACAACAATTCAGCCATAGGTACAGTTTATATTGCTATGGTAAAAAAAACCAAACCAAACCAAAACAAAAAAACCCCCACACTGAAATAAAGCAATAAATACATCAAAAATGTTTTTTTTTTGTTTGGGAAATGACATTTTGCCACCCTTAGGTATAGAAACTTCATTGAAAAAAAGCCACACATTCATTTGCCTGATAGACTAACAAATGTTGATATAGAGCTTGCCATTACTTTACTCAAAAATACCCAAACTTTTTCATAGGCATTGCAGAAAGCATTCAATCCAAGTATTGAATTGACCCGCTGCACCTTACTCTAAGAATTGTGACAAGAGATTCTCATCCCACTCTGAGGTGGTGCATCTGGGGAGTATGCTACAATGTTTTACAAGAGTTGAAATATAATCTCACTGGCATTTTTCGTCTCAGGAATCTTATTGGTGTATCTTGCTATACTAATAAATAGAAAAATCTTGGTTTAGAAACAATTTTTGTATTTTGAAATCTAATGTGAAACTTTAACTTCCCTATCAGAAACATCTATTTGATAAAATACCATTTTTATCACAAAAATATAAAACGTTCTCTGAATTCCTGTCTTAGGTGTTGATTTGACTTTAAAATGGTGGATTAGAGATGAAGAATAAAACCAGCCTAGGCTAGAGATAAAATTATTTTTGGCAAGTTTTGTCCTCTATGTAGTTACAAAAATATACAAATATGTACTGAAGAAAAGAAATAGAGGAAGACTGAGGCAGAAGCTGGCTATTTTATATGTGTACGTGTACCACCACATGAAATATATGGATGGTTTTGTTGGAAAAACTTACATGATATGCTGAAGTTAATGCGCTGTTCAGTTAATATGTTCTACAGATTAAGTCAATATGTGTATAGTTTGAATATGAAGTTGTCTTAATACTTCTAGTCTTCTTAAAGTAACCAGACAGCTGTATTAAAAACCTAGGTGTATTTGTTTTTTTGTTGTTTGTTTGCTTGCTTTTTTCCCTGCAGCTTATTCAAACCATAAGTGCAGTAGACAAAGATGACCCTCTTGGTGGACAAAAATTTTTCTTCAGTTTAGCTGCTGTTAACCCTAACTTCACTGTTCAGGATAATGAAGGTAAAATTCATGCCTGTTCCAGGGAAGGAGTTTTATCTCTGTTGTCTGAATATTTCCTGAAATATATTTGCTTTTGATGTTTATCAATATGCAGAGAAGCTGTTAAGGCTGCTGCTAGCAGGAATAATAATTTTACCTGAATGTTTGCAGTTTAGGATTTCTATGTTTTCATCTGTGTAAGGGAGGAAAAAATTAGCATGGCAAAAATGTGATAAAACAAATTATAAAGAAAATCAGTAAAAGTGTTGGTTTGGGGTGAGTAGCCAGATGAAATGCTTGACTGAAGGAGAAAAAAAGGCTTCAAAAATTACTTCAGCTGACAAGTTCAGATTTTTCACTTTAGCCTTCTGTCACATAGTTCTGATTCCCCTGGTCTTCTGATTTGCTTCTTTCTGACCATTAATGAAAATAATGGTTCTGAGCGCATAGCCACTTTGGCTTTTCTTTTGATCCTTTGTCAAACTTTCTTTATTAGAGAACTTTTACAGATGATTCTGTTGAGGAAGGGGCACTATGCACTCATTTTGGCCTTCATTATCAGTACGACTAACTGAGAGGACTCTAGATTACAGAAGAAATAAATGAGGAGGGACATGGTATCAGCCTTCAAATGTGCTCAAGGCATAAAGGCAATGGGAATAATACTTTTTTCCTGATGAAGATTTCCGGAAGTAATAGGCTACAAACAACAGGAAAAAAAAATTCTAACAGTAAGGAAAGTGAAGAATTTAAATCAAATTGTTTGGGTACCTTATAAAATGCCCAGCAGCAGAGGTATTTAAAGATCCATCAGATACATAGTTTTTGAAGTTGAGTGAAAACAAATAGCATACAAATACCCAAAACCAATGAAGGGATGCATGTGTTTCACATCATGTAGGCTATGAAAAAACATATAATTTGATATTTTAAACAAAGATTATATCCTGGTGACTAGATCCTGAGTGTTTAGAGGTATAGGCCTTGCTATTCCTTTTCTATCTGTAATTAATTTCTTTCTTTTTGCACATGGGTTATTTTAATTTAGCCTGAAGTTGGCTGGGAAGATAGCTAACCACTTATCTCAAAAGATCCACAAGTAAAATGAAAATTAAATTTTCCTTCTAACAGAGACTAATTCAGTATATTCTCTCTTTTGGACTAAGAAGTTAGCAACTCTAGTGTTGGCTCACACTCTAGTGTTGTGGCCCTAACCACAGAAGAAATAATCTCTCCCTATTATTCATTCCTTCTCTTCCTTTTCTTCCCTCTGGCCACTCAGTGAACAGCTTTTGATGCTGAAGTATACTGCATACAACTAAGATTTGTTTGCTACAAATACAGTTTAGTAAGTTCACTTCTCAAAACCGTGCAGGAATACCTACCGTCTTTCACATTTCTGAATTCCTAAGACAATTTTACCCCAGAAAATCTGCTCCATGTGCTAAGGTACATAATTCATTGTTCTACAGTATGTTGAAAGTGTTCTGGTGTGGAAAATCTCATACTGGGTTTCCAGGTAGAATTCCCGTGGGTGTTGTCACAGAAGATCCATAGAAAGGATCTTTCAGAACAGAGTGCTTGTTGAACAGCGTGAAGTGGAAGGTTATTTTTTCTCAGTTGGCCACTTCATTTCAGGGCTGCAGCCCTGAACTGGAACTGTGTCATGCACTGCGTGCATTAATCTATAAAACATTTTAAGCTTTGAGAAATCCTCTTTTCAAATCATGCTCAAAGGTGGTGCAGAGGCACAGAGGAGCGGGCCAGATGTAGATAAAAAATTATAAATAGCTTTCTGATCAAATGGGAATGTCATTAGAAAAAGATACCACTATGATATCAGGAACAGTTTCAAAATACTACCAGTGATGTAAAATATGATGGTTTGCATGTACTATAAATTATACATTTTATATTCATATACTCTACAACAGTATATTTTTATCATTCTAGATAACACTGCCAGAATTTTGACAAGAAGAAATGGCTTTAGCCGACATGAAATAAGTACTTACCTTCTACCGGTGGTGATATCAGACAACGACTACCCGATCCAGAGCAGCACTGGCACGCTAACCATTCGCGTATGTGCCTGCGACAGCCGGGGCAACATGCAGTCCTGCAACGCGGAGGCCTTGCTCCTCCCTGCTGGCCTCAGCACGGGGGCACTGGTGGCCATTCTCCTCTGCATCATCATCCTGCTAGGTAAGAAAAAAAAATGCAACTTCCCCCCCCCATGAACAAATGCTTCAGGCCTGACTCATTTTAGAATATTACGCAGGTTGGTAAACTTAGTGATTATGGATTTTGCAAGAAGAGTGTAACTGCAACTTAAAAAAAAAAAAAAAAAAAAAAGGCAAAACCCGTTTGTCTGGGAATTGGACGCTGGAGATAAGCATTCAAGTCCCAGACTGTTAAAACTATCAGTGTGTAACCAGAAGCTCATTTTTATTCTTTTGTTAAATTATCCAAAAAAAGATCAGAGAGGGGGAACAGAATGATCCAAAAGAATTTTCATGTATTTAATTTTAAATTTATTTGAGAGAATGTCTTTTTTTTTTTAATTTAAATAACTATCTGAAGTCAACATGCAGTATATATTTTGCACAGAATATGCCAGTAAATAGTATTTTTACTGTATTAAAGCACTGTCTATCCAAAGGTTTCTGTGCTGTAATTAAAAAAAGTAAATTTTGTAAAATGTCCATTTTGCAGTTTTCAGAATATCACTTAATGGCCTGTAATTCACCTCAAAACCAGTTCTTAATAGTATACTTTGAGCTTAAAAAAGGGGAAAGATCTTCAGAATAGACCTGGCTATTTAAAAACTCATTAAAGTTGCAGAAGGAGAATGTAGACAAACTCATGGTTCTGTAAAGCAGAGCACACAATGTATGTGCAAAATAGCACATTTTGATATCGTTGTGGTTTAATTCAGCAGGCAGCTAAAACAACCACACAGCTGTCCATTCATTCCCCCTCCCCAGAGGGAAGGGGGAAAGAATTGAAAAGAAAAAAGGTAAAACTCATGTGTTGAGATAAAGACAGTTTACTAGGACAGAAAAGGATAATAACAATAATAATGGTAATATACAAACCAAGTGATACACAGCACAATTGCTCACCACCCAAAGATGATGCTCAGCTAGTTCCTGAGCCACGCCACCTCCCGACCAACCCCCAGTTATATACAGAACATGACGTCACATGGTATGGAATATCCCTTTGGCCAGTTTGGGTCAGCTGCCCTGGCTGTGTCCCCTCCCAGCTTCTCTGGCGCCCCCCACCCGCTTGTTGGTGGGGCAGTATGAGAAGCTGAAAAGTCCTTGACTGCTTGGCAACAACTAAAACCATCAGTGTGTTATCAGCATTATTCTCCTCCTAAATCCAAAACACAGCACTTCACTAGCTGCTAGGAAGAAAATTAACTCTATCCCTGCCAAAACCAGGACAGATATAGACCTTACTGTGCTACCATTATACAGATAGAGATGTTTATCCATTTATCAGACAGAAATTAATTGCTGAAATGTAGGTGAAGTAAAGCTTTTGTACCTGGTGGATTTACTTCTCAGAAATTGTTAAATAGAGATCTTTACCCATTCTTTGCTTCTCTCTTTAAGTTATAGTGGTGCTGTTTGCTGCTCTGAAGAGGCAACGAAAGAAGGAGCCTTTAATCCTCTCTAAAGAGGACATCAGAGACAACATTGTGAGTTATAACGATGAAGGTGGTGGAGAGGAAGACACCCAAGCCTTTGATATTGGCACACTGAGGAATCCTGCAGCTATCGAAGATAAGAAGCTTCGACGGGACATTATCCCCGAAACGTTATTTGTACCACGAAGGACTCCTTCAGCACCAGATAACACAGATGTCCGAGATTTCATTAACCAAAGGCTAAAAGAGCATGATACTGATCCTTCTGCACCGCCGTATGACTCGCTTGCAACCTATGCCTATGAAGGAAATGATTCAATAGCTGAATCCTTGAGCTCCTTAGAGTCGGGTACTACTGAAGGAGACCAAAACTATGATTACCTCCGAGAATGGGGCCCTCGGTTTAATAAGCTAGCTGAAATGTATGGTGGAGGAGAAAGTGACAAAGACACTTCTTAACCTACAGTAGGCAACATATTTGTTTCCTTTGAGCAGAAGTAATTTTACAGACACCTTCTGCACTCAACAGTATTTAACATTCAGGAAAATTTTCCTGTCACTCAGCACAATGGTTTCCTTTTAAAGTTTGTTTTAAATTTGTCCATTAATGTCATTCATTCTTTCTAGTAGGATGCCACTTGGAATATATACAGCATTTTATTTAATCACCTTCCAAGAGCCAAAGCTATGGAAATTCAGTGTTGTCCATTTTAGTAAGTAAAATAATATCTTACCTTCAGAAATTTGAACAGGGTGATAATCCCTTAAGCAACCTCATGTACAAGCCGCTTCTGTTAGGTACATGTCCTATCCTTGCAAGTGCAGCTTTTAAGATGGCAAAGAAGAAAAAAAATCCAATATGTCCTGTTCTGTACATTAAAATTAAAACAAAATGTACACGTGGTGTTAATAAGTGTAATATGCAGCTGGTTTAAAAAAAAAAGTTTGTGCAACTTCATTTCATCAAATTCTATCTGCCAATGTTTTATATTTATATTTTTGTATTTATTTTTAAGAAATAAACCAGTTTTTACAACTATGCTGATGCTTGCCTGCCTGTTCTGGCCATGAATTCCAGGCTTGAAGAGAACATGAAATTTCTCTGATGATAGCACAGCCAACTGCTGCAGTATTCGCCACACATCTAACACAGTCTGAAGTGCTTGTGCTCACAGGGAGAGGATCAAGTTATAGACCTATTTGCTTGCCCAAAGGTTCTACTTCCTACAGTTGTCATGTTTAAAAGAAAATTTGTTTTATTATTGAGCTGAATTAATGATATTCTATTCTAGAAAGATGAACTAGTATTTTGTCTCAACTTGAATTACTTTAAAAACATGCTGGTACAACTAATTCATTCAAACACATAAAATTAGGTTCAAAACTGAGTTTATCTGTTCTATAGTTCTCCATTTTGAATCATAATTGCATCATCAGAGGTGATCTATAACTGCAATGGATAAAGTGTAAAAAGCATAAACAACCATTTTTAAGCACCATCCTTTTCCGAAGACAAATCATTTGATGACAAACCAATGTGTGTTTTATTGCAACCATCTGAGGGTAACCTGATCTTTTTTAAAAACTGTCAGGTTGAAGGCTGACAATCTGTCAGTAAAACTAGCACACCCCGCACCCAATTTACCGAGTTTTCTGATAGCTTATCATAGAATCACAGGATGGTTTGGGTTGGAAGAGACCTTAAAGACCATCAGTTCCAACCCCCCTGCTGCGGGCAGGGACACCCTCCACTAGACCACGTTGCCCAAAGCCCCATCCAACCTGGCCTTGAACACTTCCAGGGATGGGGCCTCCACAGCCTCTCTGGGCAACCTGTGCCAGTGCCTCACCACCCTCACAGTAAAGAATTTCTTTCTAACATCTAATCTAAATCGACCCTCCTTCAGCTTAAACTCATTACCCCTTGTTCTAATACTACCTGCCCTGGTAAAAAGCTTGGAGAAGTCAAGTAAAAAGAAACATGAGCAACTAGCCAACTGTAACAGAAATTATACTTTAGCTATCACAAAACAAAGTAGGTATCCCAGGACATTTTAAGATGTCTCTTTTTTTCTTTCAATCTTTAGATTACACAAATCTATTTGGTAAACAAGCACTGTGATTTTGAAATAATGCTGAAATGAAATAATTTCAGAGAAAAAGCAGAATGTCATAGGGTCTGTATTTAATTATTTATTGTGGAAGAAACACATCTGAAGGATAATCCTCCCCTCTGTCTCTCTTAACTTCTTTCTGACATAAAATCAACAGATACTGAAAATATATTAGTCCTTTGAAAAGTGCAATACTGCATTCTCATTTGATCAGATATTTCTTCTTCTTCTTAATGGAATGATTAAACCTAATGAAGTTGAAAGCTGAATACAGTGCCATTATGCAAGCTATTTTGGTACAATGGAGACCAAATTTTTATTGACTTGATATCAAGTTAAACTATTTGATCTCTTAAGAAACTGAAGTTTATGGATTTTTCTTCATTTCACTCAATAATACTTTCATTAACTAAGGAATTTTAAATTTCCTTAATAGAAAATAATTCCAAGAACATTAAGAAACATCTTAGATAATCAGCATTACAAAGCTTTGTAGAAGTCTTACAGGCCATACAAACCATTGTTTATGATTCTTCTTTATGATTATCTAGTGAAAGGGACCTATTTTTTAATTCCTTCCTAGTCTCCATTTGTCCTTCAACAATGTGTTATAGGAAGAAACAAACAAACAAAATTCATCCATTAAATACATAAATAGCCAAAAAGCACTCTTTCAATGCTGTTTTCTGTCTTAGCAACATTGAGATCAGTGACACCCTACATATTTAACTGGGTATGTATTCGGACAGAAGATAAAACAGGCTGTAATACAGCTGGTTTTTACCTCTTTGTTAAAAACAAGATTTTGGTTAATTAGTTCCTGCCAACACTCAGTAAGAATCTCTGTTTTGTTTCCAGAAAGAAAATACAAACACATGCAGCTGCCTCACTCCGTAAACATATCAGCAATTTTCAAATAAGACTCTCTTATTTTGATTTGTATTACAGTACTTATTTCTGAATAATAACTATGTGGAAATATTTGTCTATCACTACGTTTAAGGAAATTATTTTATAATTGTTCAACAGAATCTGAACCTTATGTTTAAAATTTAATCCTGTATGTATTATTAAATAAAATGGTAGTAGACACTGTTGAAGTATATAATAATATATAAACATACTACTAAAATTATTATATACATAGTATAAATGAAAATTTGTTTTACCTTTTGCCATATCCTTGGAGTTTTATTTCCCAGTACATTTTAAGAGAAGGAAAGAAAAGTCCATTTCAGCACTATAGACGTTACTGTGCAAATAGCATTTCACTGTACAAATATATACCATTTTACTGTACAAATACCTCAGCCTAGTGAAAGTGGACATAGGAACATGCAGTCACCTCTGCAGACAAATCATAAAAAAGCATTCAGGGAGTCATAATGCATTGTCATATCTAATTTATTTTAGGAACTGGATCATATAAGCAACTGAGTCTGGTCCTTAATATTACATGCAGTCACAGAGTAGTCCACAAACAATGATGTTCTCCGTGCTCTTACATACCACAGAGGCATCCTAACAGCTTAGCCAAATGTAAGGCCATACAGTAAAAGACAAAAGCCATGAGTATCAAATGTCATGGAAAGGGAGAAAGGAATCCAGGGCACTATCCCAATGTCTTTATTACACCTTTACAGTAGTGAGGAATTGGAAAGTGAAACTCCCAGTAAATTCAAAGTGGAGAAAATGTAAAATACAGTACATGCTTCCCAAGTAATACCTGCTAAGCCTAGCCACATGAAATTGTCTGAAACCTAACAAAATGTAAAAATGTAGTAAATATTAGATCCTAGTATTGCTTAGTCTGAATGAATTTTCTGTACTTTCTTATAAGTAAAATGCCACAGGACCACAGAAAACAAAGAGAAAATACTTTAATATTGTATTTCAGGTGGAACCTATAAATGACTTACAAGACAGATCTTATGAATGTTTAAAAATTTAGAAACATATAAAAACTATTGCAGACACTGGATCCCCAGGAAACAGTGAGTTCTTAGTGTGTGCTAAAAAAAAAAATAAATTTTTTTTTAAGGAATTTTGTGAAAGGAGGTGTGTACAAGATCTTATGTTAACAACAACAACAAAAATAGTAATATTTCATAAGGCCTTCAGGGAAAAGGTCGATGGTAAGAACTGTCTAAGCAGACTATAAAAAAACAGGGAATAAACCAAGCACCTAAATCAACAAAATCCTCACATTGCACATCATCGGGTCAATATCCACCAGCTGCCAGCCCAGTATATGCATGTATATATATTTCACTCATTCACTGTTACAAGGTGTCACATTTCCACCACTTGTCCTTCAACCACATGTAGTACTATTCCCAGGCCAAACTATTTATCAATGACATTACTGTCTGTCAAGGGTCTGCCCTTCATTCCTCTCTCCCATTGTCCAGTGTGACTCTATTGCCCTTGAATCAGATGTTCCTATATTTTTTTTTAATTCTTCTTATGCTACATATGACATAAAGTTGGAATAAAAAGAACCAAATTTGCTACATTATTCTCCTTCAAACCTCTTCTTATAATTTGCTCCTCTTGGATAACTACAAAAATACATGTTAAGGGCTACAGAGCTGTTCACTGTGCAAATCATGAATGATGGAGGTAATTAAATCCAGTCATTTTTCCAAGTTGTTTCACACTGGTTTGCCTTTATTCTAACAGAAGTCAAAATCTTTGATGGTGTTCCTCTAGGTTTCTCCAACATTTGGGAAAAAGTAAATACTTTCTTTTGGTCCATCACTCACTACTCAAAAGAAAAATCTATGAACTTTTTAGGAAGCAAGATACTAAAATTTTTCTGATATAAGCATATCAACAAAAGAGTTCAGACTTACTTTTTATCAAATTAGTGAGATGATAGAAATCTGACTACAAAAGTTACCAGAAGCCTTCAAACACTGTGTTATCATTATCAAACTCACTTGAACAGCACAGAAATCACCCAACAGGAATCTGTTCACAGCAAGATGAGCAGAGAGATGTTCAAGCTAAAACAATTTCACTTATTCATAACAGCATTATCTATTATGTCCAAACCCGTTATGTAAATAGTAAACATAAGGAGACAATAGCAAATATAAGGAGACATGTGAATATAGGGTTTTTTCCCAAACAAATGTCATGGGCTTCTCTATTTTCTCCAGTTTTTCAGAGGCTTATTCGAACTCCATTCTAATATGGTTGAACTGGACTTTCCACATAACTGAAGACTGAAAATATAGTAATAACAATATGGGAATCAATAAATACAATAAGCCAGATAAAATTAATGGTTAAAAAATAGTATTTTGATTTCCTTTCTTTACAGCTATTTGTGTTTTAATTTTAAAGGAATATAGTCACCTATGAAAGCAAAATGACAGTTTTTAACCTAACTTTTTCTGAATTAGTTTCTCTTTAAAAAAAAAAAAATCAAACCAAATTAATTAATTAAATTTTGAGAAAACTTAATTGTCATTACATTGATGTCAACCTCAGTAAACAATGACAAATAAAAAACTCTTTGACAAGAAATATGACAAATACTCTTTCTTTGATTTTTGGCTACAAACCAGAGATCAGATATCTTTTTAACTTGGCAAAATGCTACTGAACATTTCCATTTATGTTTGCAAAACACTATTTTGATTATTGATTAAGCATCGGAAGGAGAATATTTGCTAAATATATTTTCACCCATGTTTAGGTGCTGTGTGTGGAAACTATCAGCAAGCTTCTCTTATATTTGTCCTTGTGAGGGAAACGGAACAAATTCTAGTTGTATAATATTCATTAAAATGCCAGAGGAAAGCTAAGTTATCGGATGACAAAGTAGTGTGACTTGCGGCTGTAGAGTCACAAAAAGTACAGCAAATCCAAGAAATAATTAATCAAACTCCTGAAAAGTTTTGGAAGTCATGACAGTATTGACAAACTTTAATTTCCAGAGGAATTTTGGTATATTCAACAATGGTGCATAAAGAATGTCTCCATCATAATGCACATCTCTAGTATGCATCTCCCCTCATGAATTTCATCATTATAAAGAATTACAGAAGTAATGAACATTTGTAATTTTGTCTGGTTTCAGGACAGTGTGGTAATCTTCTTGTTCCTGAGGACAGAAAGATTCACATTCAGGAATGTTATTTACTTGCTATGAATCAAGACAGTCACAATTTTTACGTGTAGAAGGGAACTCCAGATTTCATAGTCTGCTTAGATATCCAAAAGATGTTTGATAAGGTCTGTTATCAAAACTCCTGGAGAAATTAAGCTGCCATAGAATAAAATGGAAACTCCTCACCTGGGCAAAAGACAGAAAATCAGTGATAGTAAATATGCAATAATCTTAGTAGAGGAAGGCCAAAACTGGAATCCTTCAAGATCTGATGTTTTGATCTGGAAAAGGACATGAATAATGGGGTATGAGATCTTATTTGTCATTGTTATTAAGTTTAGACCAGTAAATAAAAGGGCCAGTCATAAGAAATGAAGGGACACATTGCAACTGTAACTGACCGGACAATAAATTAGAAGATAAAATCACTATAGATTAATGTGAAGTGATGCAGTTATGGGACATGGTTAGTCACAAGTGAGATCTTTTAGTTATTACAACTATTTGCAGGAAAACCTTATTAAGTAAATAAAGGAAAGAAAATATTAAGAATTATTATGAAAATAAAAAAAAAATATTATACTACTACTTCTGTCATGTCCTTATATTGAAGGTTTTACTGAGTCCTTATCATGTTCTCCCCCAGATAAGGTATTCTAAACCTAGAAAAGATAATGAAGTTAAGGGATGATCAAAGGCAGAAAACAGTTTCTTTGTGAGGAACAATGAGGCAGGTTAGGATTCTTCAACTGATACAAGATATGACAGGTGTCTATGAAAACATGAATGATATAGAGGATCTACTATTCACTGTGTTTTTCAATAAAAGAAACAGGAATCATATAATAAAACCAACAAATACTAGGTTCATAAAGAAAAAAGATTATTTTTCAGACACAAAACACACCTAAATCTATGGAGTTCCTTCCTGCAAGATTTTGTAGATGCTAATTGCTTAAATGAATTAAAAAAAACTGTTGAAGGAAATGTTTCAAAAGCTCCTCAATGCAAGTTGCAATCATTCAAGAAGCCCTGGCATTTTACATTGCTAGAGATCATAGAAGTAACTTCTGTGTGGAAGTATCACTACATGCTTACTTTATAATTTCACTCTTCCTGACCATCAACAGCTGGCCACCATCAAACAGGCTCTATAGACCTTTGGATTTCTGGTACAATGATTCATATGTTCTCATTTTTATGACATTCCCTCTGCCCCCCAAAAAACAAATCCCACCCTATAATTCTGAATGTAAATGGATCAGCGATCCTTGACATTCTTTCTTTATATCTGCAACTACTGCTGAATCATCATGGGATAATTTTCTGGAAAAATGCTTTAACAGTATCCAGAAGACAAGTACACCAGGAAAATGGTAAATGGTATTGACAGAAAAACTTTATTTTACCTGTACTCGGCTAAACTCACCTTACCTTCACTACAGTTTAATATAAGTGGGCCCAAAATATGAATTTATTTTTATGAAAATTTAATGGCTACATTTGCAATACATTGATGGCAGAACAGTTAACAATCATTAGGTTTAACATAACTATATTTAAATTGCTATTTAAAATATTGCGCTCTGTATGAAAGTCCACCTGACACAGTAAAAGATATTATAGTTAATTTAACTGCCATAAGCAGCAATTTATTTAGTAATAGAAGGTGGTGAAACTTGTTTATAACTCAGAGGCTGATGAAAACAATTATTGGAAGGAAACTGTTGTCCACCTTCTCTTTCTCCTCCAAATAATGCATGTTCGAGAAGTATTGTTCGGGTTGCTGCTCTTTACTGAAAAATATTATTTCTAACATCAATATGCTGTATATATGCACATGTATGTATGTGTGCTCTTGTGGGTTGACCCAGGCTGGAGGCCAGGTGCCCACCATAGCTGCTCTGTCACTGCTCTCCTCAGCTGGACAGGGGAGAGAAAATACAACAAAAGACACGTGGGTCGAGATAAGAACAGGGAGAGATCACTCACCAATTACCGTCACGGGCAAAACACTCAACTTGGGGAAAAATAACTTAATTTATTACCAATCAAATCAGAGTAGGATAATGAGAAATAAAATCTTAACACACCTTCCCCCCACCCCTCCCTTCTTCCTGGGCTCAAGTTCACTCCCAGTTTCTCTACCTTCTCCCCACAGTGGCACAGGAGGATGGGGAACGGAGGTTGTGGTCATCCCATGTTGTTTCTTCCCATGGGAGATGGTCCTCCACAAACTTCTCCAACATGAGTCCTTCCCATGGGCTGTAGTCCTTCACGAACTGCTCCAGCATGGTCTCTTCCATGGGGTGCAGACCTTCAGGAGCAAACTGCTCCAGCGTGGATCCCCCACAGGGTCACAAGTCCTGCCAGCAAACCTGCCCCAGTGTGGGCTCCTCTCTCCACGGGGCCACAGGTCCTGCCAGGAGCTTGCTCCAGCGTGGGCTTCCCACAGGGTCACAGCCTCCTTCAGGTGCCTCCACCTGCTCCAGCATGGGGTCCTCCATGGGCTGCAGGTGGAATCTCTACACCCCCTCATCCTTCCTCCATGGGCTGCAGGGGGACAGCCTGCTTCACCATGGTCTTCACCCCGGGCTGCAGGGGGATCTCTGCTCCGGTGTCTGGAGCACCTCCTGCCCCTCCTGCGCTGACCTTGGTGTCTGCAGAGTTGTTCCTCTCACATATTCTCACTCCTTTCTGTGGCTGCCATTTCTCTTGCACAGGGTTTTTTCCCACCCTTCTTAACTCTGTTACCCCAGCGGTGCTACCACTGTTGCTGATGGGCTTGGCCTTGGCCAGCGGTGGGTCCATCTTGGAGCCGGCTGGCATTGGCACTGTTGGACATGGGGGAAGCTTCTAGCAGCTTCTCACAGATGCCACCCCTGTAGCCTCCTCACTACCAAAACCTTGCATTCAAACCAGGTAATATATTTCTGGATAAATATTCATATAAATGTACACAATATGTATGCATGATAAGGGAAACAAACATGTTTCATTCATATTAACAAGAGACAGTTTTGGAAATGTCACAGTAACCTTTCTAGATTACACTCCCAGCAGAGAAACTTTAGACAACTACTGTGCACAATTATGCCAAAGATACATAAATCTTCCTGCATCATCATTTCAAAACAGTGATTTGAGCAGCCTTAGTATAAATGAAGCTGGAAGACAGAAAAAAAGAAAAGCATGAATGTTGTCTTCTGACCTTTAATTATACCATCTGAAAAACAGCTGTTGTAAAAAACCAGTTCTTTGTAGCTAAGGGGTCAGTCTGACCTTCTTCCATACTAGTGCACTGTTGAGAGAGGAAGAAACCTCCTTCCTTATTGCAAATTTCCATATACTCCAAGTATTATGGTAACTCCTATATTTTCCACTATCTTAGTTCATATTGCTCCATTTTCCTCAGTTACACACTGGGTAGACTTGTTCTGGGAATGGTTTGAGGCCACTGTATAATCACTTTTCTCTGTAGAGATTTCTCTCATTTGATACAGAGATTGGCATTTTGCAGTACAAATATTCCAACAAAAACTACGCTCCGCCCAGGGAATCAGTTTTCTACTTCTACTTTAATACAGTCTTAAATTAAAATATGTATTGTTAATTAGTTTTGAATTTCTGAGCTTCAAACTTGTGGAAAACTGCTCCTGCTATGCAAACCCATTAATCCTTAAGACCGAGAATTCACAGCTATATATCTCAGCTAGAAGGTATTTTCTTACTTTAGTGGTTATTCCTCAGCTTCTCATTTGCAAAATACAGATAAATAAACCTCTTAGGCCATGAGGATTTTCGTGATTAAATTCATTATGAAACACTCATCTTCTACAGTGGTGAGCACCATAGGAATGCCAAAAAAACCCCATAGTACTTGATAGTCCCTTCTGAGCAGAACAGATCAAATGAAATTTATAGTCACCCATTGGGCAAGGACAATAGTTACTTATGAAGTGCAGCTCAGCTTTCTTTCAGTAAAGGAGAAACCTGAAAAAAACTCATGATTAAAACCAACTCATAATACAATGAAGAAATAAGCACAAACCTCAATAATCAAATTTCCTGAGTTCCCTTTGCAACCTTCATAATGTTAACTAATATGGTTTTAGAGTATGATGTCAATTACTACATGATAAAGGTCATCAAATTTTTCCTTAGAAGTTCAAATTGTCCTGTCTTGCAATGTGTAATAAACAATTTCATAGGTACAATTTTCAAATGTGACTGGTCTAAGATTCCTTTGTAGTTGTAGCATTAAAAATTGGAGGGTTTTTTCCAAATGCAAGGAAAACTCATTTATTTCATTGTTTCCTGTAAATGAGGGCCTACCAGATTATTGTTTCCTAAACCCCAGAACATTCTATTAAACTGCCCAATAAAACTTCATAAAGCTTTTCTGCCACATAGCAGGATGTCGTGGTTTAACGCCAGCTGACAGCTAAGCACCACACAGCAGCTCTCCTCACTCTCACACTAGTGAGATGGGAGGAGAGAATCAGAAGAGTAAAAGTGAGAAAACTCATGGGTTGAGATAAAGACAGTTTAATAGGTAAAGCAAAAGTCACACATGTAAGCAAAGCAAAACAAGGAATTCATTCAGCACTTCCCATGGGCAGGCAGGTGTTCAGCCATCCCCAGGACAGCAGGGCTCCATCACGTGTAACGGTGACTTGGGAAGACAAACGCCATCACTCCAAACGTCGCCTCCTTCCTTCCTCTTCCCCCAGCCCCTTATATGCTGAGCATGACATCATATGGTATGGAATATCCCTTTGGTCAGTTTGGGTCAGCTGTCCCGGCTGTGTCCCCTCCCAACTCCTTGTGCAGCCCCAGGCTACTGGCTGGTGGGGTGGTGTGAGGAGCAGAGAAGGCCTTGGCTCTGTGTGAGCACTGCTCAGCAGTAACTAAAACATCCCTGTGTTATCAACACTGTTTCCAGCACAAATCCAAAACATAGCCCCATACTAGCTACTATGTAGAAAACTAACTCTATCCCAGCCAAAACCAGCACACAGGATAAAAAAAAATACCCTAAACCTTCAAATAATAAAACATTAAAAAAGGAAAGCCTTGATATCAGCAGAGAGATAAAAACAAAATCTATATATTTCCCTAAAATTCCAGTGCATAGGGTAAAGCTACAATTGAATAATAAATTTTAAGTGTTGTTAAAAGTAGATTTAACAATTTTGCTGTATTTATTCCTTTCTGATAGCACATTAAGAAACACCTAAATAAGACTATGACTTATTGCTGTCATTTTATTCACAGGCATGTCCTGCCTAACACCATTGGCCTTCCCTCTACTTGTAAGAACAGTCAGAACAACATCAAATACCTAATGTGAAATTACTCACATAAAGTGCTGTAGCCTTCTCCATTTGGTTCAGGACATAACATTCTTGCAGATATAAACCATGGATATCTGCTTTCAAAGTTCAAAGCTGTGTAGTTGCAGAGCTATAAACCTGATTGATTATTCATCATTATGGAAGGATGCTAGTTCTTTCAGCATCAAGTACAGCATGTGTTGCAAAACAATCAAGGCCTGTCTATTTCTCAAGTATGTCTTAAAGGTAGTAAGCTTTACTGAAGATGCCTAAAACCAGGCTTGAGAGAACTTTGAAGACCTGTAACAGGAAGATCATGGGAAACTTTCCTCAACTTTCTTCTTTGTAAGAAAAAAAAAAAAAAATCTGCAGAGCTAACAAGGAAATACGTAGTCTGAATAGTTAAGTTTCAACTTTGTAGCTATTTTTCATCTCTGCCCATTTCAATGAAAACAAAACATTTCTATGATTGCATCCATTAATTTAATTAATACAAGTAAAAGCAAGAGTAATCAACATTTATATGTGCAGATACAGTCTGTGTAAGCCCACTGAAAATAACTCCTGCTAGTCACTGTCAGCTATTTATAAATTTCTAAGCCATTTAATGCCCAAAGAATTATCTTACATAAGGTATTAAGGGAAAAGCAAATCATATTTAAAAGGCAAATGCCAGACAGGAGAGGGGAGCACTCTAGTTTTTGCCTAGCACCCAAATGCTGTGAACTGAATGAACATCTATTCGTGCTGTAACTGGAGTTTCAACCTAAATTCATTCTTATTTATAGCACAGTGCAAGCTGAAAAATGAGTTTCATTTATTTTTGTGTAGTGTTATTACAGGACAAAGTATTAAAATGATATGATAATAAAATATTGCTATATTTACTTGTAAAGATGGCAGATATTTCCTTCTATCATTGGTTTGGCTTTATTTCTTCCATATTAACAGTGGATGTACCTCAAACAGTTGAGAGGTTATGTCCAGTTCTGATAAGAACAGAAGAGTCATTCACAGCCTTATTGAATGTTTTTAGACCCTGGTCCTCCTTGGTGCCTTGATATTCCACTGCTGATGTTAAAGAAAGTAGAGCCTTAATCTGGTAGAGGAGTTCGATATATCATAAGACATCTTTCATGTAATCTGAGCAGCATCTAAATTGAGTTAATCAGGACCATCTACTTTGTGATTTCTGTGTTTTTCATCTCTTTCATAACTATAGTGGGTTTTGTCATGGACAGTCAAGGAAGTAGAGAGAACATGCAAAGATAAGAATATACAAATAAATAAAAACTTCTATTAAAATATTTTTTATGAGAAACAAGTATGAACAAGGTAAAAGTCAACTTGTTTATTCATTCTGAAAGTCTACCATTCCCTCTTTTGTTCTTCAAGACAGAAGAACTGTCACAGATCTATCACAAGAAAACCAGTAGACTTGATTGATTGCTTAACTCTCCTCTTCAGCAGAGATGTTCATAAAATAATCTGTGTTCTGGGCATGAGGGGGACTGAGTTTGAAAAGAAGTTGTAGTAGATTCTACTGCTATATCCTGGTGTAATTCCAAAAAGAAGCACCATTAATTTACTTTAATGGCATCTGTCCCAAATGGATAAGGAGAAAAACAAGATTAGGGATGAGACAATAGAATTCTAGAGTCTGTGACCCTGCCTTACTAATAAAAAAAAACAAACAAACAAACAAACCAGAAGCAGTATAATGTGTTTTTACTTATTACTCTCAGAAAACTAAGATTGAAGGTGATCCATATCTCTGCCCGGCATTACTATATTTCAGGGAAAATATTACTGTTAGTATTTCATAATTTCTTTGAGAATCAGTTGTATATATTTTAATACCATACCACATTTGTTAATTTATTTTAATATATTTGGTTACAGGTTGTTGTTATCTTAACCAGAATACTTATGAAGGATGGCAAGAGTTATACAAACATGGTCCATTTTGTGATCTTCTTTGCTAGTGCTCTTCCTAAAATGCACCCATTTCAAAAATATCACCCAGGCCACTAAGGAGAGATTGAAGATACAACTGTCTACAATACATTCTACAAGCCCAAATATTTCTGCCTTTCGGTGAGAAGCCCTATATTTCTGATGTCTGTGCAAGATATCATCTGTTTTGCTGAATATGCAAAAATAAGTATATTTCAGTTATATTTTCTTGAGTAATATTCAAAAAATATTCAGCAAGTAACAAAGATTTTTACAACATGAAAAAAAAAGTTGCTTAAATGTTAGGTGTTATGCTATTGTGAAGAACTTGTATCAAACTGAACTCCTG
Source organism: Grus americana (assembly GCF_028858705.1). Taxonomy (NCBI): domain Eukaryota; kingdom Metazoa; phylum Chordata; class Aves; order Gruiformes; family Gruidae; genus Grus; species Grus americana. Next base: position 86,524,109 of record NC_072853.1, on the reverse strand, counting down.
ACTCCCATGTTAACTGCATATGACATTCTAGCAAAACACATTTTAAAAGTGTACAGGAATCTAAGAAATTATTTCAGAAGCACTAGTATGTCATAACATTTCCATAATATGGGTATATCCTCTCTCTCTCTCTGATAGAGCGAGCTGATCAGAGCTCTCTCTCTTAAACCATCTCTCATTCACATTTCAGCATATCATTAAAGGTATCAATTTCACAAAGATGGAGTAGCTCAGGAAACGTCGTGTAGTTTTGTGACTACGTAAGACATACATACTATTATAGCACTATGAGAGGTATAGAAAGTGGCTCAGGAGCTTTGAATTAGAACACTTGAAATCTCTCCTCTAGATAAAATCATTTTACAGATACAAAATTAACCATTGAAAATTAATTCTCATCTCCAAGTAAGCAACTTCCCAATCATAACATTTTACTTCAGCACTGTTTCAAGTGGGAGAGGAATGAGTTACATCAAGAAAAAAAAAAAAGTTTATATTAGCTTATTCAAGCACTCTTATTACACTTTTTATTAGTTTAGTGGGTTTTTGCTTTAGGATAACAAATCAGGACATAATGAAAAAAATTCTAGACTTTTTCAGTATAATTAATGTGCCAATTGATTAAACCAACCAAAGAAAAGAAGTAAAATCACACCATGATTTAATGCTATATTTGGAAATCAAGAGACTTTTTTTTAATGGGCTTCAAATCCTCCTGTTTTAATTTGTGGGTCTTTCATCTCCCTTACTCCCCCCCAAAATTTTTTTTTTTCAACTGGACTGAGCTTTTAAGCCGAGGCATATTATGCAAAAATGCTGCCAAACTGCTTTCACCTTAATGTTTTGGGCTCAATCACAAAATGATGGCATTAATTGATTCCACATGAAATATTAGATTGCTGGGATAATTGTTGTTTCAACTGTATTAAGTCTTTTATTTAAAGTATACTCAAGTACTAGATGTCCTATAGTATCATTATCAATGCAATTCATAAAATACTAGGAGGAATTGGAAAAAAGGACAGACTTCAGATGTTTGTTAAGTGATTTTGCATACTAATGAAATATCTGTAAGAATACTCTTTATAAATAAAAAAATTTTGGGAGTTCATATTAAAATAACATTATATTCATAACAAAAGGTCTTATGTCCCACCCCCATACTGCATCTCTCAGTAAAATTCTATTAAGAATGTCTCAATATATTTTACATAAACTGTATAGCAAAAAAAATATAAAATATATTGTATATTATATTATTAATATATTATATAGTAGTATAGAAAAAAATTGCGGCTCTCTTTAGCATCTTTTCTGGGTTGAAGTCTCAGAACTGTTTTAGCTCTTTTTCAACTATAATGGCATCGTGCTCAAGACTCCTAGAGACATTCTTGGTCAGTCAAATCCTGTGTCTGGTGCCTGATGCTATGACTATTCATTCTTTCCATGGAAAACCTTTGGGAAGGTTTAGGACGTATTGTATAAAGGACCTATATTGTTTTCAAGTAACAAGATATGAAAATACAATGGCGTTCAAAGCTTTCCTGAAGCCTTATCCCTTTTCTCATTAAATGTGGGCCATTCTTTATTACAGCATTCACAGTCTTAAAGGAAAGTCATATAATTTCTCCAAGGAAGCTAGATCAGCTGTTGCAGAAGGCTATGGAACACATATTTTTCAGGCTGAGACCAAAAGTAATTTTGTATAGCATCTCATCTTTCATAAAATGCTTTCTGAAACATGGCAACAGAACACCTGATTTAGCCAACTCAGTTTCTGTTATCATAAAATTTATAGCAATGAAACTGATCTCATTTTCCTCCATGTAAATTTTGAAGGACAGTAAGTACATTTCAATTAAGTAATTTTAGATTTTAACCGGAAAGAAAGAAATTTTGTTATGCTTTTTTTTTCAGATAAACACTTGAGGGTTTTTTTTCTTTAAATATCCTTTGTTGGCAAAATTCTAAGTAATAGAGGAAAAAAGCCAGGAGTTTATTTTGAAAAGTACCGATTCTTATTTCCTTTAACCTTTTTGAAAAGGTGTTTCACACCTTATTTCTGCAGATGTTATACCCTATGAACTGCTCCTTACTTTCATGCTAATTAGTTATCTCACACATTTTTCACAGTTCTTTTTTTTCTGGCAAAGTGAATGGCATCATCTTGTGAGGGAGTAGTTCTTCTTTATTAAAGTCAAAGCCTGAATTCTGACTTGCTTAAATACCCACTGCTATGCATGCTGTTCTGCAAGGCTTGGCTGTCTATAAACGGTTTTCCTTTTCTCTTGGTCATTTAATGGATTTTGGCTAAGAACTGAACAGATGTGCTCAAATGCAGGAGGAATCTACTAACATAAAATGCTAGCTGAAAATATGAAATGTTCATATGAAATGTTTTTTTCCAAACTTATTTTTGCCAAACCACAATACTCTTGTGGAAGGCTTTGTTTAACTTGTCATTAAACACAATGCCACCCAAACAGATGGGCAAGGAACTTTGGTGACCAGAGGCCACACATACACAGCTGTCATTGAGTGGGGTTCAAGGGGTTTTTTGTTGCTGTTTTTCAGGGGGTGAGGGGGAGGGCAGGTTGTGAGGTGGAGGGGTGGAACAATGTTTCCAGCCAGGAATTTGAAAATTGGCTCATTATTATTTATGCACGCAATATATGTTCTAAGACACTAGACAGTTTGGTTTATAATGTAAACCAAACCAAATATATGTTGCAACATTGCCAGTTGCCAAAGTTTGGAATAGATATTTGGAAGCCTTTGTATTCTAATTAAACAAAACTTCAGTTTTGTTTACAACTGAAAATGCTCCTTCTTTCTTGACTGCTCTTTTTTTTTTCTTACTGAATAAAGAGTCGTTGATCACACTTGATAAAAACACACCTTATACAAGTATGAAACATAGGTAACTGACCAAGTCCAACTTGATTGTCTTCAAACTGTTCAGGTTCCAGGTGTCCTACCTCTCTAACCCTTGTTTTCACACCATCCTGCTTTTCCAAGTGTAAGCAACTTTTCAGCAGAGAGGGATAGAACTGTGCTTACCTATTTCAGGCTAGAAGTAATGGATAATTGCCATATGGTGATGGTGTTCCTTTTAGATGTAGCAAGTTATTGTGCATGTGGCAGTTCATGCAAGCCTTTTGCATAGATTGAAAAAAGTATGGTGATAACCCGCAAGTTTTTTAGTATCTCTTCAGGGATCTGGTCTCAGAATTGTCTTAGCTCATTTTCAGCTGACAGCATCTTAGTCAAGGCTCCTAGAGACCATCCTGACCAGTCATGCCCTATGAATTTCTCAGCTCATTATACATTGCTTCAGTTGTTAACTTTCTCAGCTTTCCTGCTTACCTTTGGAAAATATCTACCTCTTAATTTGACCAGGCATGCAAGCAGCCTCTTCAAAATTGACCAAATGATAACTTAATAACCTTATAAAATATCTCTGGGAAGTATGAAATATAGCATTAATACCTCTTTTAAATTTGGCAATAATGCACCAAACCAAAGCCATGAGGATGATGAGCATTAATAATTGACTGACTGCTGAGACTGCCTAAACTTTTATTAGGTACCTTTTCCACTTTCTCTCAATATACAGTCATCTCTCTAAAAAAAAATCACAATTTGGATTTAGTTAACGGTCTATTAGCAGCACAATTAGATAAACAGAAGTTAGCAAATATAATTGATTTTTACACTAAACAACTGCATCAGGCAGTTGCACATGCTTGGTGATGAACACAATTGTTTCGATACATTCTTTGTCATATCTGTTTGAATGCAGAGAGTTGGAGCTACAAATGAATAACTGGACCAAGAGTGTCCTTGATCCTTAAGGTGGTGGGTTAGAATACACAGCTCCAGATCGCACATGCAATCAAAGTATTCTCTTAAATACTTTACCACAGATTTTATTTAAACACTATTACTACCCAAGATTACCCAAGATTTGGAACCCTATGAGTATACTCTTGTTTGGATTTTGAATAGGACTAGCTTCTGCTCCTCTTTCTCCTTCCCTGCAGCCTCCTCCCTCAACACTTTTGCTTTTAGTCTCACTCTGGAGAAGATGGCCAGACACAAATGGAAGTCAGAACTCTGGAAAACAATGAAAATGAGTTTTGGGTTTTGTTGGGGTTTTTTTTGTTTTGTTTTATTTTGGGTTGTGGGGGGTTTGTGTGTGTGTGTGGGGGGGGGGGATTAACATAGACCCCGTAATTTGAAGTACATTATGGTACAATATCATTGCACAGCTGGAGGTGAAAATTATTTTTTTGTGTGCTAAATGAGTCCAAATGAGTTTGTGGAGACATTAACCTTTCAGGAGAATGACAGTGATAATGAACTTAGGCAAGATGTCAATTTAAATATCTTCATATGTTATAAAGACAGAAAGGCAAAGTACTGAATTGGTGGGTGAGTTTCTTTTGTCTGATGAAATCAGAGGTGTATTTACAAAAGCCTTTTAAACTCACAAGTAGAACAAACTAGAAGCCTGAGCCATACCACAAATATGTGGTGTGGTGTGAAATCACTGCCTAGCAAACAGGGACATGGATAAACAATACAGATGAGTCAATTTAGTAGCTTGCTGACATGAAAACCAGAGTTTTCATTCTTCACAAGGTTGTCCTGTGCATCTCCCGAATTTCTGCAACCTCCTGCGTGCCAACTCTGGCACTTCTTAAACTGACTGTTGAGGAATTGACTAAAAGGCAAGTAAATTCATCATAGCAACCCAGCAGAAAACTTTTTTATTCTAATTGGATCAGAAAAAGATCAGAAGATCGAAAGAGCAATTGCAAAGGAAGCAACAGAAGCACAAGCTTTGCTTCTGTTGGAGGGAATCTTTGGTAGCAACAAGCTTGTATCCGGGAACAGTCATATTAAGATTGCTCAGATGAGCTCAGGATCTGACCTACTAGTTCAGCATAAGATGTAATGCAATGCACAAATGCCTAGTAAATGTTTGAGATATGTCTAATAGTCAGAATGTGACTTACCTGGAGGAGAAGTTGGCTTCTCAGGAAGAAGAATCTTAAAATGAGTCATGAGTTTGATGTATGTTTTTCATCATTTTGAGTATTTCATTTTTCTCTCCAAATGTAAATAGGACAAAAGGTTGCAGAAAATGTTTAAGCATGAAGAAATCAGGTGAGTTGGAATGATAGTACTGAAGGCAGCAGACATGAATAGAATGCTTTGACTTAGTCCCAGGTCCACCAGAAGAGGTTGGAGAAGTTTTTGGATGATTAATGTGTCTGCATCAAGCATTAGAAAACAGTCATTACCCCTTGTAAGTCTGGTAGGGACAACTCTCATTTTGATATGTAGAAAAGTAGCACATGTTAGCTCAGGACAAAATTTATTTTAATTATCGTGTAATGAACAGCTATACTTTATTTTTAAACTCTGTTTTTGTAAGTATGTACACATAATATATCTTTTTATATATGTTTGTATATATACATGTGTAAGAGAAATTCAAATAGTCTTCTATATATAATATTTATGCCTTCTGTGCTTATGACACAATTCCTTTAGAGGCTACTTTTTCTGTTCTAATACCCTTTCCTTTCTGCTCCACTCACTGCAGGTCTTCATTAAACTGCAGTACTCCTTTCTATGCAGTGCAGATCCAAGAACAGCCATGAGATTATTACATGGCAAAGAACCTTCTGTTTTTCACTTAAATCCAGTAGTTTAAAATTAGCAGCATCAAAATATTTCCTTGAAGCATTAATCTTAGTATGAACAATATATCTAATTAGAAGACCCAAAAGAGCTTTGAATTTTCATCTGATTAATACACATTAGTTGAGTGAGAAATAATTTTAATTTCCCTTTTAAATACGTGCAATCTCTTTAGCAATTTGAGACTTTAGTTTCCAAATCTTTAATTGCTTGAAGCTAAGTGTGCCAGAGTATATCTTTATCAGGCTGTTCTTTGAAATGATATCTAAAGACTTAGGATGTGATTTTGCTTACCCTCACATTACTGTATATCAGGATTAATTCTGCTGAAGCTAATAAAAACCAGTAGTATAAACCAGTTGCAAGAGAAGTCAGCTCCTTTGAATTCTTCCTACCTGAGCTTCCTTCATGTGAACTAGGTCCTGAATTTTCTTCTTCGCCAAGATGTTTCTATCACTGTACAAAGCAATTTCTAGAACTTCAGAAAAAATAGAAGATGCATAGGTTTGATTTAGCAGTCAGTGGCAGTCTGAAGATCTCTGTTGACTCATAATTCACTGCAATATGTGCACATTATTCTGACCAACAAAACAGATAAATAAGAGGAACATTTAGGAACAGCAGATTATACTAGAAGAATAGAATACGTACATACAGCCTTCAAAAGGGGTCAGAACACTGTTTTACCCCATGAAGACCATACCACATCATATTTTGACAGGATGTAAACAGAATGTAATTGACCTAGAATTGATATGAATGAGGCCGCAGTTTTTGGTCTGGCAAAAGGCTAGGAAATATCACATATTTGCATGTTGTAATTGTGAACAATGATTAAGTGAAGCAAACAGGCAAGCAAGACAAATACAAAAACACCACTAAAACTTGACTTTTCACATGCTTTATTTCAAGCTAGGTTGTCCATTTTGACACATTGTAGTTCAGGAATGGATTCCATACACTTCAGCCCATTTAATATACAGGGAGGAAAAGACTGTCAAAATAAAATGTATTAGAGTACTAAATGGATTATCCAAGTAGTGAAAATATTTTGCTATCAACCTCACTGAACAAATACAACCCCTCTCAAATGCCTGTTCCTCACAAAAAGACATCAAGTGAGGAAACTAAAAGATAACAATTAATGACAGGAGCAGCTTGTTAATCAATGTAAGTTTCACATTAAAAAAAAAAAAGCCATGAGTTTTTCATTTATGAGATAGGGTATAAATATGACTGTCCCAACACAAATGAAAGAGTTCTCTGTGTTTTTCCACTCTTCCAGAGACATTTGCTTTAGAGTTAAGGTCATGATTTCTCCTGTCTTCCTGCCTCCATTTTACACTCTCTACATCAGCTAGTAGAGAAGGAGCAAGCTCACAGAATTGATTATTCTGCCACATGTTCATGGGGTAGCTTCAGGTGACATTATACACACTGTGGGAATACAGATATCTTAAGGCAGTTCTGCACCAATTCTGTCACAATAAGATAAATGTAACAATACTGCCCCTAGGGCTTGTACGTATTTCATGGTACCTGAGTGATTAATATCAGTTGATTAGCTAGCACAAAGCATTCTAAGTAAAATGTGAGAGAAAAAGTAGGCTAAGCTTGTACCTTACTTAGGATCATCTCAGCATCTTTTAAAAATTAGATTCATTCATTATCTTCTAGGGCAGTTTCTGCAACTATCCATTCATAGAATCCCTGCTAACCCTCGTCTGCCAAAAATATATTTCATATAGTTTGCTAATGTCAGAATATTAGTATATACGAGTGGGAAGATTACAGTTTCCTTAATATTATTACAAAATTAATATTTTAGTTCAAAAATCAAACATTCACTGACTCAGTCTCCCCAGTACTATCAGGTAGCTCTCAATTACCTGTAAGCACTTTCCAATACATCTTTATATTCTGTCAACCTCTAGAAGTATGAAATGTGAAGTCAGGCCAAAATATTACTCATTCTTCTTCTGTGTAGGATATACTTCTCCACTTTTCATCTCTTCCATGTATGTTCCAAAACTTTACATGGAAAGGATTCTTTGAATTCACTGTCCATGCGCAAAATGACCCAGCATTGCCTGTACCGCAGGTCTTGGATGTACAGCAGCTACTAAAGTTATGCTAGTTATGTGATATCTGAACAAGTGCCAAAGTCTTCTCAGCAGCCATTTTCTAGAGGAAAGGCTGTCCAAAGCCAAAGTTACTGCTTCAAAGAGGTTACCTGTTATCTTGGCTCTTGGCTAAGCAGCACTGGGGAGCTACCCAAACTGGTAACAGTATCCACAAAAATTATCACCAAACAACAACGTTTGTGGCCAGTGAGAGTGCCCCTCTTTACTAGAGACTTTGGGTTTGTTTAGTTTGGAGAAAAGGAGGCTGAGGGGTGAGCTCATTGCTCTCTACAGCTTCCTGAGGAGGGGAAGTAGAGAGGGAGGTGCTGATCTCTTCTGCCTGGTATCCAGTGACAGGACACATGGGAATGGTTCAAAGCTGCACCGGGGAGGTTTAGGTTGGGCATTAGGAAACATTTCTTTACTGAGAGTGCAGTCAAACACTGGAACAGGCTTCCTAGAGAGGTGGTCAATGCCCCAAGCCTGTCAGTGTTTAAGAGACATTTGGACAATGCCCTTAATAACATGCTTTAACTTTTGGTCAGCCCTGAAGAGTTCAGGCAGTTGGACTAGATGATCATTGTAGGTCCCTTCCAAGTGAAATTATTCTTCTCTTCTCTTCTCTTCTCTTCTCTTCTCTTCTCTTCTCTTCTCTTCTCTTCTCTGTTGGTGTAGCAATCCAGGAGACTCCTGGAGTGCATTGAAGATAACTTCTTAAGCCAGGTAATAGACAGCCCTACCAGAGAGGATGCAATACTGGACCTAATGGTCACCAATGCAAGTGAGCTAATCGGTGACATCAAGATTGGAGGCTGCCTAGGTTGCAGTGATCATGCACTGCTAAAGTTCACAGTCCTGAGGGATATGGGCCAGGTGAAGTGTAAAGTCAGGACTGTGAATTTTAGGAAAGAAAAATTCCAGCTGTTCAAGGAGTTAGTCAGTAGGACCCCCTGGGAAACTGCCCCCAGGGACAAGAGAGCAGAAGAAAGCTGGCAGATCTTTAAGGATGCTTTCTGTAGAGCAGAGCTCTCAATCCCCAGGAGTAAGAAATCAGGAAAGGAAGGAAAGAGACTGGCAGGGATGAGTCAAGACCTGCTGGTCAAACTAAAGGTAAAGAAGGAAAGGCACAGACAGTGTAAGCAAGGATCCTGGAAACAGTATAGGGACACTGCCCGGTTGTGTAGGGATGGGGTCAGGAAGGCCAAGGGGCAGCTGGAGCTGAACTTGGCAAGGGATGCAAAGAATAATAATAAGGGCTTCTATAGATATGTCAGCCAGAAAAGGATGGTCAAAGAAAGTGTACCCCCAGTGAACACGACTGGCAAATTGGTAATGATGGACAAAGAGAACATGAGGTACTCAACAACTTTTTGCCTCAGTCTTCACTGGTAACCTCTCTTCCCACAACTCTCAGGTGCATGGACTGCAAGACAGGGACTAGGGGAGCAAAATCCTTCCCTCTGTAAGAGAAGATCAGGTTCAAGACCACCTGAGTAACCTGAGCATACATAAGTCTATGGGAATTTGATGAGATGCATCCCAGAGTCCTGAGGGAATTGGCTGACACAGTTGCCAAGCCACTCTCCATGATATTTGAAAAGTCATGGCAGTCAAGTGAAGTCCCCGGTGACTGGAAAAAAGGGAAACATTGCACCCATTTTTAAAAAGGGTAGAAAGGAGGACCCTGGGAACTACTAACCTGTCAGCCTCTCCTCTGTGCCTGGGAAGATCATGGAACAGATCCTCCTAGAAGCTATGATAAGGATCATGGATGACAGGGAGGTGATTCAACACAGGCAGCATGGCTTCACCAAGGGCAAGTCTTGCTTGACCAACCTAGTGTCCTTCTATGATGGAGTGACTACATCAGTGGAGAAGGGAAGAGCTACGGATGCCATCTATCTGGATTTCTGTAAGGCCTTTGCACAGTCCCCCACAACACCCTTCTCTCTCAATTGGAGAGATATGGATTTGATGGATGGACTGTCTGGTGGATAAGGAATTGGCTGGATGGTTGCGTCCAGAGGGTATTGGTCAACAACTCAATGTCCAGACAGAGATCAGTGAGGAGTGGTGTCCCTCAGAGGTCAATACTGGGACCAGCGCTGTTTAATATCTTAACCAGTGACATAGACAGTGTACCTGGAGTACATCGTCCAGCTCTGGACTCCTCAGGAAAGGAAAGACATGGACATGTTGGAGAGAGTCCAGATGGAACACCTCTGCTATGAGGAAAAGCTGAGAGAGTTGAGGTTGTTCAGCCTGGAGAAGAGAAGGCTTGGAGGAGACCTTATTGCAGCCTTTCAATACTTAAACGGGGATTATAAGAAAGATGGTGCGATGGGTTGACCCTAGCTGGATGCCAGGTGCTCACCAAAGCCACTCTATCAGTCCTCCTCCCCGCCAGCAGCACAGGAGTAGAGGGAATAGGGGCTGTGGCCAGTTCATCACACATAGTCTCTGCTGCTCCTTCCTCCTCAAGGGGAGGACTCCTCACACTCTTCCCCTGCTCCACAGCGTAGTTTCGCTCTGACAGAAGACAGTCCTCCATGGGCTTCTCCAACGTGAGTCCTTCCCACGGGTTGCAGTTCTTCATGAACTGCTCCAGCATGGGTCCCCCACGGGGTCACAAGTCCTGCCAGCAAACCTGCTCCAGTGTGGGCTCCTCTCTCCATGGGGCCACAGGTGCTGCCAGGAGCCTGCTTCAGCGTGGGCTTCCCACGGGCCACAGCCTCCTTCAGGTGCACCCATCTGCTCCAGCATGGGGTCATCCATGGGCTGCAGGTGGATATCTGCTCCATAGTTAACGTCCATGGGCTTCAGGGGCACAGCCTGCCTCACCATGGTCTTCTCCAGGGGCTGCAGGGGAATCTCTGCTCCTGTGCCTGGAGCTCCCCCTCCCCCTCCTTCTGCACTGACCTGGGTGTCTGCAGAGCTGTTCCTCTCATATATTCTCACGCCTCTCTCTAGCTCCTAAGTGCTGGAAAAAACCTGTTCCTAGTTTGGTTTTTTTCCTTCTTAACAATGTTACCCCAGAGGTGCTACCACTGTCGCTGATTGGCTTGGCCTTGGCCAGGGGCAGGTCCATCTTGGAGCCGGCTGGCATTGGCTCTGTCAGACATGGGGAAAGCTTCTAGCAGCTTCTCACAGAAGCCACCCCTGTAGCCCCCTCCCCGCCCCCCGCCACTAGCAAAACCTTGCCACTCAAACCCAATACAGATGGGGATAGACTTCTTAATAGGGTGTGTTGTGATAGGAGAAGGGGTAACGGTTTTAAGCTAAACGAATGTAGATTCAGGCTAGATATAAGACATTTTTTACGATGAGGGTGGTGAAACACTGGAACAGGTTGTCCAGAGAGGTGGTAGATGCCCCATCCCTGGAAACATTCAAGGTCATGTATTCAGGGCTCTGCGAAAAGTGATCTAGTTGAAGATGTCCCTGCTCACTGCATGGGGGTTGATTAAGTGACCTTTAAAAGTCCCTTCCAACCCAAACTATTCTATGATTCTATGAAGACATTTTACATAAGTTATTAGCTAAAATTATTAAAATGCATTATTATTTTATGAAATATTTTAAAATACATTAAAGAAGGATAAGTGCTATACAGGTTTCTCATACTGAGATATTACTTGCAATAGTTCTAGGCTTAGATTTGCATATTTTATTCTTACAGGTGTATAAGAATCTACTATCAAAAATTAATGTAAAAATGAAATTCCGAGGGACCATATAAGTAAGCACATCTAATTACAAAGTCTAGGATTTTGTGTACTTATTCAAGTGAATTGGTAGTGACCTATTTACAATCATGCAGTAATTACTTCTGATGATAGCTTCAGCCTATTGAAAATGCCACCTCTTTTCCAGCTATTATTGTCTATAACACAGAGAGCTATCAAATCACATATAACACCGTTGGAATCTTTAATCTAATTACTGACTCTCACTATTCATTGCAAATTATCAGCCTTTTTTATTACGGATGCATGATTTCCTTTATAATTTATCTAAAAATTAATACTATATTTTTGAAGATAAAACCAGCAATGACATAAACTCTGCAGTATCTTTGCCAAAAATCCGTATTCAAAAGTTCTCTGTAGTGATATATAGCCTTCATTGTCAAGAAAGAAATATGATATATGTTACTCAAGCAAAACAATTTATTGTAAAGATGATTCTGCACTGTAATCTACAAAAAGTGAATTCTAAGTGGATTATTTATTCCTGGTCAGATGGATCCCATAAAACTAAGGATACTATATAAATAAAGACAAAATCTGCATATGAAAAATGCAATATACGTTATTACTAATACTTGGGTTTTTTCATTCTCATTAAGCAAACAATTTATTATCTCAGTACTGAAGATAGGTGTTGTGGTTTAACCTGGCCAGCAGCTAAAACAACCACTCAGCCATTCACTCACCCCCCCTCCCAGTGGGACGGAGGAGAGAATTGAAAAAAAAAAAAAAAAGTAAAACTCATGGGTTAAGATAAAGACAGTTTAACAGGACAGAAAAGGAAGATAACAACCACAACAACAACATCAATAATAATAATAATATACAAAACAAGTGATGAACAGCACAATTTCTCACCACCCAAAGCCGTTGTTCAGCAAGACCCCAAGCTGCCCTGCCCCCCGGCCAATCCTTCAGTTATATACTGAGCATGACGTCATATGGTATGGAATATCTCTTTGGCCAGTTTGGGTCAGCTGTCCTGGCTGTGTCCCCTCCCAGCTTCTTGTGCACCCCCAGCCTTCTCGTTGGCAGGGCAGTAAGAGAAGTTGGAAAGTCCTTGACTGCTTTGCAACAACTAAAACTGTCAGTGTGTTATAAACATTATTCTCCTCCTAAATCCAAAACAAAGCAATATCTTCTACTACTTTCTGCTGTTAAGAAGAAAATTAACTCTATCCCTGCCAAAACCAAGACAATAAGTCACCAAATTAAATAGGTCATAGTACTGACATCTTCTAAGAAATAGTAAAAGAAGTTTGTTTGGGGGGTTTATTTTTTGTTTTTCTTTTTAAAGAAAAAGAATAGACAAAGCTGTTGAAAGAGAAATATAGGATTTAAAAAAAAAAAAAAGAAAGAAAATGCGATCGGCAGGCTAACATTCCTATGCATAGAATTGCTTAAGATTTGAATGTTCAGTTCAAGGACACCCAAAGTCCAGTTAAAGGGAATTAAGAAATGTGGCAGGAAAAATAAAGAACATCATTCTTACTGAATTCTTTGAAATCTAAAATCCTTTCTGGAACTAATTTGCAAGTATTTAAGACATCTTATGAACTAAGTATTTTGTCTTAATACTTTAAAATACAGGTTTAAAACCATAATATTTCTGATACATGCAAAAAACCTTTAATTTTTAATTTTACCATAGAATTTGTAGCTTAATGTTTACACGTTTCAGTCTGCTAATTAGCAAGGTACAGAGTGTACTGAAAATTGGCCAGCAAATAATTCCATTGAAACAGTTATGCAGGCTGCAACCTCTTATATTTCAGAAACTTAGGAAAGTGCTTAACTATGAAGGAATTAAGAGTCACTTGAAAAAATGAGATTATTTAGGTTAGCATTGCTAGAGTTTATGCACGCAGGAATTGTATGTTTGATGAATCAGAGATTTAGGTCTATTGTCCACTTAGTGACAATAAACATAAACATGCATACATATTTTCAGGATTTCATGCATCAGTTTATTGATATTACTTTGTTTTTTGAATACATCTTCTTGAAATAATAAGGTTTTTCTTATACTGTAGATCTAACTGCATGACTTTAGATGAAAGTGGGAAAACCAGAACTAATATAGTTTGCAAAGTTCTAAGAATGCATTAATCAGCATTTAATTTGTTTGTTATTACTGGCTATAGCCTGATTTTGTAAGAAAACAGTTTGTTTATATAGGTGTACATACACACACATACACATATACAGACACAGAAGCAAGGCTATTGTATGTAAATCCCCCACTAGTAACTTGCAAATCAGCTGCCTGATTTCTACTTCATCTGCAGAATGCAAGTTGTTTCAAAATATATTTTTTCCATAGCTTCATTAAAATAAATATCCAGGTGGAAAAGAAAAAATACATAAACATTTATTGTCCAATCTGCAGAAAAAACTTCAGTGAATCCAGAGAGCTCTGCACCTGGAACACCCAAATCCACCAGAAAAACGGTTTCAGTAGTTCTACTGTTTGTAGAAGCTTCCTGTTTTAATTTCCAAGTCAAAAAGTAAAAAGTGTTTATGCACTAGGTAGAAAGCATACATAAAATTTAAAAATTTTCATTAGCACAATATTGTCGTAGATATATAAGGTCATAAAATTACAATTTGTTGGGAATGGGTGACATTTTCCTATGAGATTTTCTTCCCACTCCCCTTATTTTTAAAAGACAATTTTTTGTAGCTGATCAAAGATACTGACTGTTAATATACATTCCAGTTAAGAGGAAATAATGGGAAGAATTACACAGCCCGGCAATAGCAACTACAATCCTTTAAATAGGTAAGCAAATGAGTTGTGGTGAACAGAGTTAAATCCAGTTAGCGGCCAGTCAAAAGTGGTGTTCCCCAGGGCTCCATGTTGGGGCCAGTTATCAATGATCTGGACAAGGGGATTGAGTGAACCCTCAGTAAGTTTGCAGATGACACCAAGTTGGGCGGGAGTGTTGATCTGCTTGAGGATAGGAAGGTTCTACAGAGGGATCTGGACAGGATGGATCAATGGGCCGAGGCCAACTGTATGAGGTTCAACAAGGCTCAGTGCTGGGTCCTGCACTTGGGTCACAACAACCCCACATGGCACTACAGGCTTGGGGAAGAGTGGCTGGAAAGCTGCCTGGAGGACAAGGACATAGGGGTGTTGGCCAACAGCCGTCTGAATATGAGCCAGCAGTGTGCCCAGGTGGCCAAGAAGGCCAACAGCATCCTGGCTTGTATCAGGAATAGTGTGGCCAGCAGGACTAGGGAAGTGATTGTGCCTCTTTACTCGGCTCTGCTGAGGCTGCACCTCGAGTGCTGTGTTCAGTTTTGGGCCCCTCACTGCAAGAAGGACCTTGAGCTGCTGGAGCGTGTCCAAAGAAGGGCAATGAAGCTGGTGAAGGGTCTAGAGAGCAAGACTTATGAGGAGCGGCTGAGGGAACTGGGGTTGTTTAACCTGGAGAAAAGGAGGCTGAGGGGAGACCTTATGGCTCTCTACAACTACCTGAGAGGAGGTTGTAGCCAGGTGGGTGTTGGTCTCTTCTCCCAAGTAACAAGCGATAGAACGAGAGGAAATGGCCTCAAGTTGTGCCAGGAGAGGTTTAGGTTGGATATTAGGAAAAAATTCTTCACTGAAAGGATTATCAAGCATTGGAACAGGCTGCCCAAGGAAGTGGTTGCATCACCATCCCTGGAGGTATTAAAAAAATGTGTAGATGTGGTGCTTAGAGACATGATTTAGTGGTGGACTTGGCAGTGATAGGTTAATGGTTGAACTTAATGATCTCAAAAGTCTTTTCCAACCTAAACGATTCTATGATTCTATGAAATGTTCTCACTGATTAATCAATCTAGATGTGAAGTATATTTACCTAAGCCTAGCATACATCTTTATACAGCTTTTAATTTTTGTTGGATAGTAAGAATTCTTTCAAACTATTCTTCACATTACACAAAAATGTGTCTGCTCTATATATTGACCAATATTTTGTTTTTATTTTAACATTACAATAATTGTACTGTGTGTGTAAGATACTGGGGCTGTATTTTAAAATGACTTCTTTATACACTTTTATTAATAGTAAAAAAGTTTAATGGTTATTGCCATATTAATAAGATATATAGAACATCTTTCTAATGGTTATTGTAATATTAATAAGATATATACAACGTTTCTGTAATGGTTACTGCATTTTAATAAGATATATAGGAGATGTTTGTAAGATGGAAGAGTATTAAATACTTTCCTGACTATAGAATAAGTTGTTATAATGCACACTGTAAGACACAGGAGAGACATGCCAGTGATTATGTGTAATAAAGGAGAGCTATATAGCATCCTTACAGATGAATATTTGTACTACAAAATAGCTTAGGTTATTAATTTTAAAATAATTTCATTTAAAAGTATCCATGTTTTATTCATAATAATAGCAAAATTCTGTAACATTTTGTCCAGTCTCAAATACAGCACTAATTTCTTTTCTATGAAGAAGTAATATGATAAAATATGTTTTGAGGAAAAAGAAAAGCAGGCATTTGAAAAGACTCACGGAGAACAATGAATGAGGAGAAAATAAAAGCAACCAAAAGCGCAATCCCACAAATTCTAGTTATTTACTGAGAACAATGTAAAACTAAAATGTTGAGAAAGATTTCCCAGTTATATAAAGTCTATTTTTTTGTTAGAGTTCAAGAATATTCAGACTCCAGCTTTCCAAGAATGAAGTCAAAGTAATTCTTTACTAATTTGTTCTGTGTACTGTGGCACAAATCCTGTTCCTGGGTTGGCCAAAACACTTACCTGATGAATATTTAGGTAATAATCTTCTGTTCAGCTATCCTCTGAAGGAACCCTTTCCTCCAGTAATTTAGAAAACCAGCTTGTTGATGAAAGTACATTTATTCCCATCACACGCATTCAGAAATGTACAGCAATGACAGATACAAATGGAATTACTTCAAAACTAAAACACAATCATCAGAGTGGGAATAAAATTGAGATATTCAGAGCTTGCTTGCTTCTGATTCATAAGTGTGCCTTCTTCACCAATATATATGTGGAATAATTTGACTTCACCATAATTATGACCAAAGACTATATAGCAAATAAAACCAAAATCAGTCTAAGGTTCTTACTCTTTTTTGTTCATTTCCCTTAGAATCATGGAATCGTGGAATCATAGAATCATAGAATTGGTTTGGTTGGAAGAGACCTTTAAGATCATCAAGTCTAACTGTTAACCTAGCACTGCGAAGTCCAACCACTTCATACCTATTCATACAGTAATTTTCTTCTCTCTGTATTAACCTTTAAGTACACACAGAAATACAATATAGAATTATATACAAAGCACAGGCTATAGAAATATTGAAGTTGTGTGAGAACTCTTCATCACACTCAAAGAAGCTAAGTAGGTGAGACTGGACTGCCGTAGTATATTTTAGCAACCTACCACATTATTTATTACAATAGACACAAAAGCACTGCATTAGAAAACAGTAAGTATGAAACTTAGACCTCCAGTACTTGTAAGAACAAACTTCTACTGTTTGTACTGCCCTTCATTTAATAATGTAGTACTTTTGGTATGGTTTTAGTTCTTTTCTTCATGAGATTTATGAAAGGTATTATGCAGCTTTCTAGACTGATTGATAATAAAGTGACTACATGTCACTAGTGATGTTTTCAGTCCTTTGTTCTTTTTTTATTTATTGAAATCTCAGGTAATTTATTTTATCTTCTCATTTATGTTGCAAACAGCACTTCAAGATTGTATCTTTTTTTGCTTACAATATTAAGTACTTAAACTGACAATCTGAGAACTACTTAATTATTTATTCTTTCTATTAAAAATAAATAATCAGAATGAAAACATTTTAAAGATTACCGTTCAGTGTAGTTGTACGTAGTATAATGTACAACAATGTCTCCTGGGAATAATTAACCAATTAAAGAATCCTAATTGCTAAACAAGACAATTGTAGAATTAACAGCAGAACATGATTCATTTGACAGTAACCAATCCTATAAATTATCTCATGACAATGACTTAAAGGAAGAAATGTCCCATAATCTCTCAGTTTCCTCTATTCCATTTCCTCTGACTTTACTCTACCCTGCTTCACCCCAAAAAAAGAAGAATCATACCTTTCAAAGGTTGTTTAGTAATTGCTGAAAATTAAGTCCTTTTACAGCATCTAGTATTGGCTATTAAAATAACAAAAATCATACCATCACTAATCACTGCTGAAAATCTAGGTTGGAGGCCCAGGATCATAAAATCATTCACATAAAATGGAAGTTATCTGCCTTAGTAAAGCTTCATAGTGATAGACTTCATGCTTCAGAGCAGCTCCAGTATGTCTTTCCTAACAATAAACAAGCCATTCCAAGCGCAAATGAAATAATGAAACTTAATTTCTTAGAGATTACAAACATACATATAGTCCTCTTCCTCGTTTTGCAGAGACCTTGTCCCTCCTACTCATGTTTCCTCTATTTCTTCCACCACCTTTTCCACTCATTTTTATCACACTACCCATATTTTCTTTCCTGATCAAGAGACACGAAGTAACAGGCCAGGCATTGTTCTTGAGGTCACATGTGGGTGTCTCTCTTCTATTTATCTTCCAATATTGTAACTTATATGAAGTTAATTCCAAGACTTTTACATCTTTGAGAAATTTGGTTGTAACTGTTCATCAGTTCAAAAGCTGCAATAGGAACTGAAAGGCAGAAGGCAGACATCAATCTCTTAATTCCTGTTGCTTTAGAAAACCATCAAAGATTTCTGATGATAGAGCTCTCCCACCAAAAGTTAATTCAATACCATTCTAAACAGAACTTAGAACAAATTGTAAAAGTTTAATTATCTCTAGGTTTAAAATATCCAATTTCTGGATCCAAGATGTTCTACTTAGCCTTCAGAGATACAGGACTGATCCCACTTACTCATAATGATTTCTATCTTAACTAAACTGAATATATTTCACAAATAGCATGCTTCTACCTGATACAATCTTTAAAAAAAAAAAAAAATTATGCTTTCCTAAGTAAAATATGAAAAGAAAGTTATCTTTATCAAGAGAGCTGTTAAATTCATGGCTTGGTTGGTGGTATGGTTCACTCAATTTTCGTCATCCTTGATGACAGAAATTCACTTCCAAATCAAGAAAGCAACAGGAAAAATCCCAAATTTCTAGAAAACTTTGACAGTGTTCTTCATGCTCCAGTGTATGTAGCAATAAGATTCACAGAACTCATCAGTCCCTGGATTTCCATCAATTTTGACCTGCATCTCACCTTCAGAGCTGATCCTGAAAAAAAGTTTAACTGAAGCAAGATCTGCATGACATTGTTTCCAATGCGCATTTCCCAGTAGGAACAGTTGTGACAATCTGATTGGAGCTCTATTTGGAGCATCCCTTTTCTCAAACTTTTCAGAGGAAAACATATAAAAACCTCTCCACCAAATAGAAATAGGAAGACAGCAGTCATGTTCCAGCACCTACTAAATGTAGAAATAGACTTGTCTCTAAAAAAATATCATTTTTCTTTCCATTTATATATCCACAGCAGGAAGTCACTTTTTTGAATCTGGTTATTGTTGTCATCAATATAACTTCAATTTTGTGCTGCCTAATTCTTTTGCCTCAGAACTAGCCCTGTGATCTCAGCTATGCCCTATATTTGGCTAAAAGTATCCCCTTTCCCCCAAAACTCTTCTAAATCTTCTGGGAAAAGAACAAGTGATGGAAATCCTACTGTTGTTCACTCAGTTATGACAAATGTCTGGCTACTTGTAATGATTTCCCAAATGCTTTTATTTCCTTCACAGGGACAATAAAACAAACTGAAATAACAATTTTGGCATTCATATCTATGGACAAATGCATTACTGAAATTAAAAACAGCGTTACTGAAAAAGATATTTGTATAATTTTTTTGAAGTAATGAGCACCATTACAGAGAAGAATTTAATGTCACAGCAGAAATATGAAGTAATCTGAATGTAATGGAGCTGGACTAAAGTAGAAAACAGATTCAGACCTATCATGTTCAAGTCCAGGCATAAGTATTTTGCAGAAAAAGAAGCACTCTGAGTTCAAATTTAGCTGCAAGACCAATTCTTTAAATACTAAATGGTATTGTAGTAATGATACTTTAAAATGTAAAGGACTACAGAGAAAAAAGTAAGTAAAATGAATTAACATACCAAAATCAAGTCTGGAATATACTCTAAAGCTTTTGTGTTGATTGGCTGTGAAATATAAATTTAAAAAAGAAATATAACCATATTTCATCAGTCTTCCAGAAGTACACATTGTTTCCTAGTTTTACTGCACCAGACAGAATCAAATAACTAAAGGGCATTCACAGATTATAGTGAGAGCTATAAAGGGATAGGGCAAAAGAAATAAGAATGAAAAAAGCAAGCAATGTTTCACACTCCTACAAAGGTCCTTGAGAGAGGCTACATTGAAGAAATGAATCATGAACATGATGAACTAACATTAGTACCCTCA
Source organism: Grus americana (assembly GCF_028858705.1). NCBI lineage: Eukaryota > Metazoa > Chordata > Aves > Gruiformes > Gruidae > Grus > Grus americana. The sequence continues at coordinate 86,504,020 of NC_072853.1, read as the reverse complement.
AAGTACACCAAATTGCCACTTGAGATTATAAAATTAGCTTGACTTCTCTATGAATGCAATTTAAAATAATTTTTAAAAGAAAATGTTAAGAGTTTAGCAAAGACCCATGAGCCTAAAAGCTCAAAAGGAAATGAAAAGTCTCTCCATAGACATAAGCAATCTGTTAAAAGAGAAAATTCATTTTGCATACAAAATTTTACTCTTTATTATTTCAACTATCATTTACATAAAGAATGACACGAGAAAAATGCATGTGGTAAAAAATTAATGACAATTAGCAAACCTGTTGCAGAAAGGGAATGTAAGAACAAAATCAAGGTTTAATCGATTGTTATCCTTGATTTACCAGCATTTACATACAAATACCTACATGGAACCAAAACTTTTTATTATTATTTTTGAATATGTCTTATTAACTCCATGCATTTTTGCAGGGCCAAGACCTAACCCCTAATCTACAGCACTAATGCTTTATTTCAAACATATGGACTCAAACAAAATTTACCTCAGGATTTAAAATATATTAGTATATAGAGATAACATTAACAAAGGGGAGAATTCATATTGTTATAAGACTGGAAAAGATTATTTTATGCAAATACAGGCTTTTTCTACTGTCATAAGGCTATCATTGTAAAACAAAACTCATCACATAGATAAAATAAGCAAAGATCTCTGAATTTCATAGAGGGTTCTGATAAAGTGGAATAGCCATAAAATGAACTTTTTTTGCAAATCACCATGCTAGCGATATCAATGCCGCTAACACAGGCTGAACTGCTGGTTCCTTTGTAGTCTTTGATTCTTAACCCCAGAAGAGCCAAAATGAGCTGGAATGCATTCTATAATTTCACAAAACTTAGTGTATGTCACCAAATACGTATTTGGAACTGTTCTGTGTCAGTTATGTCCTAACATTAATCTCAGCTTTACAGAAGCTTGCTGACATTCTAGCTTACATCAGCATTAGTAGGTCTCATAACTTTCCTCGATTCAACAGCACTACCTTCTGAGGTGAAGAAAATGAAAATTCCCATTGCATGTCTATAATCTGGCAAAAAATTGTGGGACGAATACATTGGATATAAGGCAAGACTTGAAGGCAAGAATGAAAGTGCCATATTTTCAACACATATACCCTGTGAGTAAAACAAGGAAACAGGTCACACAGGTACAATGATAATAAGAAGTTTATTGTGTAGTTCTTTCTACACTAATAGCCTTCAGCCTCTAAGCTTTCACGGCAGCTGTCTTTCTCCTAACAAAATGCCTATTGCCGACTGCCTGACTCTGCTCCAACTTTTGTGAGGGCTTCCTCATATTGTAGGTTATTTGAAAAGCACTGTTAGACATCTGTAAGAAAGATTATGTATGAAATTAAGGTATTTTCATTCTATTTATCAGTATGATACACCTTGTATGGTCTACACGAATAATCAAAGTCTATTTCACAATAGGACCTGTATGTGAAATCTGGAGGAATATCCCTACTATATCTCATGGCTTTCCAAGAAAATAAATAAAATACTCACATTTTTAAGTTTCCTTTTTTTCAGTTTCTAAAACAAAATTACTTTCAAGATGGCAGTAAATTAAAAGGCCTAGGAAGGCATGCAAATTAAATTTCGTGCTTTGTATTACTCCCTTTCTGGATCCATATGTTTATTTTGGAAACAGCCTGAGGACTGACCTGCTCCACGAGTGCATCCCAAGCCGAGTATTTACAGAAGCCTTTTGGTCTCCTTTGAAATTGTTGAAATACATAATTTGAAGCCTCTGAGAAAAAATTTAGTTCATTTTTGAGCTTAAAGCAGAGATTTAATTCAATTCTCTTCCTTATTATAAAGAAATAGCAATTGTATATCTTAGAACTCTTACAAATACTCAATATTGAATGAATTTCCTCAAAATATATTTAAAAATAAAGTCTTCATAAATGCAGAAGTGCAAAAAAATACTTCTTAAACCCACCATGGAAAACTGACTTCAAAAGAATGGGGCCACGTTGCTATCTGCAAGCCAGCCATCTCAAAACATCTATTTTTAGCTGCCTAACCCGGAGGCCGCGGTGCTTAAAGAACAGGCCTCACAGATGCCTCCATTACGGTGGTTCACATCTGTTAAACCAGGAGTCTCCTAGTATAGGCAACGCATTAGACATACGTCTCTAAGGAGTGATTCAGCATCTAATTGGAGTACGTTTACGATTCCTCATTGGCTATATAAAAACTTTTGTGCTCTTTGAGACAAATTGTGGCACACCATTGCCTACAAGGACTACCAGGCAAACAGATAAGCTTGAACAGAAACCTAAGTCAGGTTTTCACAAGTAACCCTGTATTCACATGGGATCTGGAACATCGCATCCGCTCCTAAAAGTGAGGAGGAGGAACAGACAACCTTCCTGTGATTGCAGTGCTTGTCTAGGAAACAAGGCCAGACTTGAATGGATTTTGGAACAGTCAGGGATGAGATCCCTTCTCTTGCATTACTCATGTCGCCATTTAAACTTAGTATTTCACGCAATGGAAATTAGTGTAAGGTAAGATTTTTCTCGAACTTTCTTAATTGTGTGTGTGAGGGTTGTTTTTTCTTTAAAAAAAATGAAGATGTTCAGACTCAATCAATATCGTATAAACAGCAGCAACTTTATATAAAATACTAACAGTGATATTTCACCTGGCATTGTAAACCTGGGAAATTAGACATAAATTGCAAATAACAGAAAATAAATACATTTTTAAAAGGGAAAGGCAGAACACTCAATATCTGTAATTGTTTCTTAAGTAGCACCCCAGAAATAATATATCTAATATATATTTTAAAAATAACCTGTTGTCTAAAACACCCATCATCTCTGATGTGCATAATTCACTATCAAACCCTTATTTTTCACATTATCTCACACATAAGTTTGTGTCATTAAATGAATTACACGAAAAGAGATTAGGAGCAGTAACATTTTATATTAAAATGTTAACAAAAAATTTGAAGGTAAATAACTATCACGTTTTACTTAGTCCACATTTACAACTAGGTCTATAGCTGTTGGCTATGCAGTTGATAGAATTGGTTGGGCATCCGTTTACCAGAATAGAGAAGTGAAAAAACACTTTTGATAGAGCTCTTTGTTTCATGCTGTACTCTTTCAACATATTCACATATATCCAAATACAAGTAACAGAACCCACAAAAGGTAAAAAATTTTCCACATGTAGAGTACTTGTTGGCTTCTTAATATAACTGTAATAAAGCTTCAGCACTGTTATTTGAAGAGGTCAGGTTAGTGGCAATAGACAAACAAAATGACCCCACTAAATTTTTTTGAACAGAAAAAAAGCATTAAATGAATTAATTAGGAAATCTTTCAGGGTCACTTTTCATGAAATAGAAGCACATGACAATAAACTTGTATTTTGGTTTTGGGGTTTCTTTTCCTCTTCCCAGACACAGCTAACGTACTATTTTTTAGGTATATTACTGGACATCATTTTACAAAAGCATGAAAATGCCTGAATTGTTATGTGCCTACTCCACTTTCTACCTTCTTCATTTGAATTGTGGTTTTGTTACATGAGATTCTGCACCATTTACCAGAACTGAAATACATCATATGATTTACATAGCTCTAACAAACTGTAAGTGCACGGGTTCACTGCTCCATGCAGTTTATTTTCAATTTCCTCTGCAATTTAAATATTATGATTATTATGACTATTGTAATTTAAATGTTATGTCTGGTGGCAACTGGAAGCATAGGCAGTCATGGTTTCTGAATTTCAGAAAAGTTTACAGAGTACAGACCTCATACCTGTTTCCCGATAATGCGCGTACAATAGATAAGTCAGATGTAGAACCATGATGCTGCATTAGTCTTCCATCTCAAGAGCTAGTAATGTTCTGTATCTTGCTACACATACATATTATAACTCAAGGTGTAAAATATTCTATTAAAAGGGTAAATTTATGAAAAAAACCTGTCACAAAATATAAAGTGTTTGATTTTTCATCTCAAACTTGCTTGCAAGCTGGAATCCAAATAATTATTGATTGCTGATTTGTAAAATAAATAACTACAGTGGTATTTTAAATGCATTATAATCACAGTAGAAAGCAATGATATAGTGGCACTTTACAATAAGTATTCATTAATTATTTTCTACCTTTCTTATTAAAATGAATTAAGAACAGATTAAAATTTATTTAGAAACAGTACAGCTCATGTTGACCATAATAAATGTAACAGAAAAAAATGTGGGAAAATAAAACTAGAGAAATTTAGAATAAAGCCAGTCAATTTTTAACTTAAAAAAAAATAACAAAGGTTAATAAGTTTTGTAAATAAGCACAGGGCATATTTCTAAAACATAGTATAGTCCAATACATGGGCATTCTGCAAAGATGTTGGGGTGAAGTTTTTTGGACTATGTTACCATTGTGATAATTTTTTCTGGCCTTCTGAATATCTTTCTTTCTGAATGATATAAAAAACTTATTTATTTTTTGTTTATATCAGTAAGTGGGAAGTGTTGTAATTTTACATTAGCCAACATATAGACTAATTTACATATATTATAAAGACTAGATTTCATTCATTGCACTCACCTATGTAGCGTCACAGAATGACAGCAAATGCATTCACGTGAACAGAAGATCTCAGATTATTAGATATACTAACAATGTACAGACACAGGGTTGTCTGCAGTTATATAATATTTTCTGGTCTTCTAATTCTACATGTTATTGCAAGTTATTCAGAACATTTGTACATAAAGAGTTATATAAATTTAGGACTATACTCAGTACTTCTCCAGAATTACTCAGAGATCATTGTGTAATGTCTTTCTCTGATTCTTTCGACCATCCTATGAAACTTTTATTCATTAACATTTGACCATGGGAGTCCCACCACCAGTCCATTAATGTCTGGTATACTAAAACCAACCATTACTAAGCTGCAAAGTTTTCTTAATTGCCACATAAGAACTATACATTACCTACCTCATAATATATCTATACTATTCCAGTGTTTTTAAGTAGGATATCATTCTACAGAATATTTTTTTCCTTCAAAATAGAGGAGACTTTTGAACAGTGTATAACAGTTCTATATTAATGTATATTAAAATCTAGTGGTTTAATTCATTATTTGGAGAATCTTATGAATTAAAGAAATGTTAGACATTCCTTCTTCCCCCGCCCTTAACACAATATCAAAATTTGATTCATTTAGGGTACAAAATTAGGAAGATGTAGATTCAAACCTGATATGGGGTATAAATCAACTTCCTATGAATGTAAAGATTTTATAGAAGCATTTGCAAACTAGAAAGCCTGACATTTATACAATAATGCATGCATAATTTCCCCGTTGTATGTCACATCCTTGAGAAGAAAGCAATTTTAAAACACAAGGTCAGGGAAATATCTGCCAATATCACTAAAAAAATGAAGGAAAAAGGCTAAGAACAATCATAGAAAGCAATTTAGCATTTTTCTAGCCTGCATAACATATAGTACCTAATGTTCATTTTCACAAAGAATCAGGGAAAGAGGTGACAATTCCTTCTGTAGGATAAAGGCTAGGTAGAGGAACCTTTTCACTGATTTAATGACTACCACTGTTCATTGTCCAACAAAACAGTTGGAGACGCTCTTGCTGGACCACAATATACTCTATATCTGATAGATGGTATGACCAGAACAACCTCAGTCACAGCAAGAAATACGTTGAACAAATTGTCAGCATGATTTACATACAAGTTGTCAACAGCATCTGGGTTGCTGTGCAGAAGAATGATGGACAGCAGATGTTTCGAGAAATGTTCCCATCTGCCTTATCTGAATATACATCCCCTGTGCAACAGTAGGTTTCACTGGCTACAAGAGATCATCCTGCTCTGATTTTTCAACTTTGATCCTCCTTCTTATAACAGAAAATCTCTCCCAAAGTGTAACATAACCAACATACAATTACTTGCTGAGTTACTACCGAGTAATGTTCAGCCTTGCTACTTCTACAAAGTGGTCAATAGTGACTATGGTACTTTCAGGGGTCTAAACCACATTTTCAAGTGTAAATGTGCTTTGGACCTTTTAAACAAATCCTGCTTAAACTAATAAATGCATAGTTGTTAGTATCCCTAACAACTCTAACTCTAAAACATCTTTGCAAAAAAAAATTAAAAAATTTAAAATTTTCATGGTAGCCCATTTTCCTCTCTTCAGAAGAAAACTTTATGCTTTTCCCAAAATTAACTGTTCTTTATAATATAAATATATAACTATTGGTGAAAAATATTCAAACTCTCACTGTGTTTTTAAATATATATATATATTCTTACAAATATATATGTGTGTGAATCTATACACATATATATGCATATACATGTATATATATGCACGTATACACGGAAAGAAAAAGAATCTAGCTCACAAAAACTGTTTTGTTATCACAGCTCATACTTGGCAGTCATAGAGATAATGGTAAAAAATATGTGATGGTGAAAAAAAAAATCAGCCATCACAATCTTTTTGCAATATGGCTTATCATGTCTTTATTGCAGTCCTGATTATTCCTTAAAGTTTCTCTAAGTTGATTAATATTGCATACTGCCATGTATCAGATATACAGCTCTCTGATAAATATTCAGTTATTTTTTATGTCCATAGCAAACTAAAAAGTCATGTGATGAAAATGCTACAGTATTCAACTAAGAAACAGCTGAAATTAAGCATTTATTAAAATATTATCTGAAGATAATAATTCTATGGCACTAGTTAGATTTTATGTTTTCTTTGGCAACAAAGGTGATATTGAAAACTCCCCTCACCAGCTATCTGTTCCTGCCCATTCAGTGCCGGTTTTGAACAAGTTGTGAAGCCCTGTCCAGAAAGTCCTGGTAAGCTGTTAAACATAAAGAGGAAGGAGGGAGAATGGCATGTTATTGAAAGCTACTGCAGTGCAAAACCTAAACATTTTCAGCGGGAGGACCTTTAATGGAAGTAAAAGATGAAAAAACTGAATAGGCACCAGAAAAGCTAGTTATGGCTAACTGTCATTAAAAAAAATAGAATTTATATTAGGTAATAGGAGTCAAAGATTCTACAGATTATGCTAAAATTAGAAAGAATCTCTCTAATACGCCATCCTGCTTCATAGAAGTTTTGTCTTCTTAGTATGGTTTTGTTACTTGCAGTGGAGGTACAAATTTAAGAAACCCCTCTCCTTTTACAGAACACGAGAACAACATTCGGTACTTTATTTTAATTTATCTTAGAGAAAAAATTTTGCATTCACAAGTTTATGAAGACAACAGAGAATTAAAGGAAACATTTCTTTGAAATAATGCTGATGTCTACTAGACTAATTTAGAAGATGATTGTAAACCAGACACAGTTTCAGATGAAGGAATGTTAATGCAAAACAGAGCTGTCAATTTGTTAAGGGGTTACTCTTTCTGCTTCCCCTCATTCAGTGTTAGCTAACTAGTGATGGTCTTTAAGAAAAGCAGTCAAAATGTTGCCTCTCACATGTTAGAAATAGGGAACAAGTAATAGGTAATAACTGGAAACCAAGAATACAAGACAAATGTTTTAACCTGAGAATACAAATAGGTTCCTGAGTAATTTGTATGTTAGCTGGCTGGCAAATAATAACATACCTAGCAAGGTCAAACAAGAACATAACCTGCATTGGAAAATGCAATATAAAGCTATGTAGTAAATGATACTATTATTTACAAAATCTAATCCTGCATTGCAAAACACATAGCAAGGGTATGATTAATACATTAACAAAAATTACATAAAATTACCAAATAGTTTGCTTGGAAGGAGTAAACAACTTGCAGTTTTCCTCACTGTCTTTTAACACAGTCTTCCTGTTCCTGCCTGCATGAACGCTGACTTTGGTGTCAGTAGATAGGTACAGCATTTCAGCAACACAAACTGCTCTGCACTGGGTCTGGCTGGGGTGGGATCGAGATTTTTCGCAGCAGCCCGTATGGTGCTGTGCTTTGTATTTGTGGCTGAAGCAGTGCTGGGAGCACACCGGTGGTCTGGCTCAGCAGAACTGGCACAGCACCGAGGCGTTCCGTCCCCCCCCGCCAGCGAGCAGGCTGGGGCACGAGAGGTTGGGAGGGGACGCAGCCAGGGCAGATGATCCAAATTGGCTAAAGGGATGTTCCAAACCGTGTGACGTTGTGCTCCGCAACAGCAGCTCGGGGAAAGGGGGAGGAAGGAAGGACATTCAGAGCTAAGCTGTTTTCCCAAGCAACGTTTACGGGTGCTGAGGCCCTGCTGCACATCTGCCCGCCGATGGGAAGCAGTGAATAAATTCCTTATATTCTTTTGTTTGCAGACACAGCTTTTGCTTTCTTTATTGGACTGTCATTATATCAGTACATGAGTCCTATCACCTTCCTTTGATTTTGTGCCCATCCCACAGGAGACGGGAGTGAGCAAGAGGCGGGGTGGATGTTGGGCCACTGGCCAGGATCAACTCACTACAAACTCAGATTCAAATCAGGAAAAAATAGAACTTAAATTGTTATTCCTCTGGTTTTTTTTTATTTAATGTATCTTCAACTGCAAATTTTGTGGGGTTTTTCTATTAAATCTACAATCATAAATGGCAAGTGTCTATTTTTATTATATCTAACAATTTATGCCTGAGACTGTATGAAATTACTCTGTAAACTAAATTAAACAATTCATGTACATAAAAGCAGTAAACTACATTTGTGCACTAAAATAAAAAAGGGTTTGTGTAACAGTATAGAGAAATCTCTGTGTGTTTCACATTTCCAAGGGTCCACAACATATTTACAATCAATATTTATCAAATATGGCACCTAAAAGAAAATGAAAATCACTTATTTTTATAGTAAAACTGGGATGGCAAGCAGTAACCTCAGCTATAAATTGGATCCTACCATTGCAGATGATGGAAAAATGGAGACGAGTGGGTGGTGTGACTATTCTAGGGATCCCTCCCCTGTATCTGGTTCTGGATGCAGATGGTCTTCCTCAGCCTTAACTGCTGAACACAAATGAAAATCACACAGCTCCACTTCCGTTCCCTTTTGCGTTTCCTCTTGCTCTGCTTGATGGGAAACCTGATTGGAATTGTTACTGGTATTAATCAATTTGTCAACAGTCTCCCTTTGACAGACCAGTTTTTTCCGTAAATGGAGCCAGCTTGCTGGTCAGAAAAATTACAGGTCAGCAATGGAGCCCCTACAGCAATAGCCCTCTTCTGCCAGCTCTGAAGTATCCCCTTTCTGAGCTGCTGCAGAAGACTGGCCTGAAAAAAGCAGCGAGAGGCTAAAGGCTCCATGTATGAACTGCAAATACCAACCTGGTATAGATCCATACAAAACATTAATAATCTTAATCAGAATTCATTAAGAGAATTCTGCAGTTTTTCACAATATATTCAACTGGTATCAATAAAGATATAAAGCAGGAAAGGCATAGAAGACTGTAAAGATCTGTCGAATCCATGAAACTGCTGAGATAGCTTAAACAGACATTTCATTGCATTCTGATAACCCTTCATCTCTCAAAAATATATTGTTGATTTTCAGCTTTTTAAATATGAGCAAATATAAATCCCCAGTGACTTTTGAACATGTGGAATAGAAACATTTCTGACATTTCAATTTACAGATGAAGTAAACCATAATGCACGAAATATTTTAATGTATTGTTAAATTGTTCATTGACCTCTATTTGCTAGACAAAAAAACCCCAACAACAACATTTAAAATGATAGACTAGCATGTAACATTATTAGGTCAAAAAGCATGATTTCCTAGATTGCATTTTACATGCAGTTTTAAAATCTCTCATGCCTTAGTTATCAGTGACCTATCCAACACACCAAAGAATAAGATGACTGAGGTGGGCATTGCAAGCTGCATATCTGCATATCTGCATATCTGCATATATATAGATATATATAAAAGTCTTTTGATCACTATATTGAACAGCACAGAGAGTTTTATTCACTTTTATTTACAATCAGTCTATCTCAAGTTTGACTGGTGAACTCGAAACTAAAGACAAGTACATGGTTCATTTACATTTCAATCCAAAACAGGGGTAGGGGGGCAGGAGTAAATCATCTTTCAGGAAAGATAAGATTAATAGTGACAGTGCATAGAAATTAGATAAACATGGCAGATAGATTAAAAAAAAAATAAATAAATGTACAGAATATGGCTAAACCCCACAAAGATGTTGACCCTTCTACCAAATCCCACTGTCAAATGTCAGTCTTCCAACACAACCAAAAAATAATGTTTATCTATTACTATCTTGAAGTAGGTAACTAATTTATAATGTTAAAGATTTTTCTGCAGATTCCAGCTACATACTGTCTCAAAGTATTTTAGGATTTCTTTATTTGCTTTTGCAAAATTATCTCTGAGATACACTCCTGACTTTTTAAATAAGTTTGCATTAAGCACTTAAGATGGGAACAGACGGTGGTAGTGTTCAGACTACATGCTGAAATGTACTTAAAATTACAATTAGAAAAGAGTATTAATCATTCATGTTCTTCAAGACTTTAGAATCTTCCAGTTTTATCAGATCAAACATTTTGAAAACATGCTATAAAGTCTTTATGTACACTGCCTCTTGGAAAAAGTTTCTGCCATCAATCCATGTCTCTACAACCTTTTTTCCTACAGTGTTTATCATATTTCAAGTTCAAACACTGAATTATTCTCTTTTCTAGCCTTAATGTTATTTTGAATTGGTATTAACAGGATACAACGCCGCTGCGTGAATTTCATTTTCCTAATTCATTGCTTTTAGGGTTTTGCCATTCCATTATATCCTCCTGTAACTCCCTTTATTCCTGACAAAGACTGCAAATTATTCATATTCTTCTTGCAGGGTTCTTCAACTAACCCTGTGAATTTTTTTTCTGATGTCAGAGTTGAGGTTTCCATACTGAATTTCAGCAATATATTTGAGCCAATGGCTTATTGCTATACAGCTGACTTAAATACACATATATATAAAAGCTTGAGTGAGTGTGGAATTACATCCCATGATCAGCCAACTTCAAGATGGATTTGAAATGGCTGAAGTCTCAAAAGGAACAAGGGTGTGCACAAGCAGTAGGCCACAGAAAGCTGTTCAAAACCAATACCAGAAGATGTGGAAATCTAGAAAAACATGTTACGAAGACATTTGCATCAACTGTGCACATCTTTCAGATTCTAAGAGTCAATAAACCTACCACGAAAAAATTATAAAACCTGGGATTCATGAAATAAAATCCACTATACCAATGTAAATATAAAATCTAAACATGTTTTTTATTAATTTTAAAACAAAATTAAAATACACTGCTGTTGGATTCATTTAGTAACAACATTCAGCCTTCATATCAGGTTTACAATTGCATATTCATATAGTCCAGATTTCTGAGGATGAGAGTAATAGCAGCTTCTGCACAGACGTTACACAGTCCAAAATACCAAGATTCAGTTCTGCTTCAAATTAAACACCAATATTCTGTAATGTTCTATATAAACACCACATCAATTATATAAACTTAGAATTTCTACTCTGACATGACTATTGATTACTCCAGATCTTGAAATACTATATATTTATGCCAAATTCAGGATTAAAAATATTTCATTGTTTTTTTAAAAGTAAGTTGTGGAATCTGCTGCACTGTATAATCATCTGCATTATTGTGAATGTTACAGCTATCATAACTGACAGAACAAACTATAAAACCAGTAACGCAGGGAACTGCAATTGCAGCAGCTGGCAAATCACTGAGTCACAAAGAATAGTTACTATCCATTGTTCTTATTTATTTTTAATATTTATATTTTCACATCATATTTAATTTAACTTAAAACATAAAATTATGAAGTCAGAATTCAGTAAATATTATTGTCTTTATTTTACTGTAGCAGTAAAGTGATCCTAAATCAAATTCAATAAAAATTTCCTCAGACGTGAACAAAGAATTAGGTCCTAGGATTCAGCATTACCGTTAATAAGTATATTAGTTATGCCACACTATCCTTTTTTTTTTTTTATTAGGGTTCTACATATTTAAACATGCAAATAACAAGAACCCCCAGAAGAATAAAAATAGCCTCTGATATTCTTATGAAAATACGTGAAGACCTTGAATTTTATCATGCCAGACATTAATCTGAGTTACGAAAATATCAGAAGCCTTTAATAAATCCAACAGAACAGGGAAAATCTTCATCATATGAAGAATAACTGAACTTCCTTCACAAGATCAGCAAGAACAAGAATAATTATTGTATTTTGTTCACATTATTATAGTATGAATTAAAAGTGAACACAGTTGTATATGTCTCACCTACATTTCACCATTTCTCATATAAATTGAAAACGGCAGCCTAAGTCCGTGACAGTGCTGTGCACATCAGACCACATAGTTAGGGAAGAACAAGAAATTCTTGTGTTTGGTAGTTAATCTCTTGGAAATGACAAAGACAACAGGATTGGCCATGAGGGTTCTTGATCGTGTGATGCACTTATCAATGTAGCACAGCTGTGCAATCGCAGATCAGGTATTGCCAGTGAAGAGAAGGAGGAGCAAAGCTCATGACGTACCTAAACCATCACGCACATTTCACCTGTAATGAAAAAAAATCTTCAGGCTGGAACAGACACAAGAATGGGATACTGACAAGACTGTGGAAAATGGACATCTTGCTATTAAAGAGAAGAGAGGAGTAGTTTTGATCTAAGAAAATTACACCCCACAAAGGATCTTGTTGCTTTCCTTGAAGTTATCAGGATGTGGCCATCAGGAAGCAGTAAACTCTATTAAAACTTACGGACAGATGATGGCACAAGAACCAACCTGTATATATTTAAGATAAGAATTAGGCTGACTGACAGAAACATCCAGGATGTACTGTTCTGTCAGTAGGAATAGTGGCTAAAAGAAAACAAAGTGGTGTTAAGACAATGCTTGGTAAAATCATGTGTGTCTGTGATGATAAAACACTGGATTTTTTTTTAATGCAGGAATTGCCTTCCACTTCTATAGTTCTGTGACAACATGCTAGGTTTTGTGAGTATGTTGTGGGTTGACCTTGGCTGGCTGCCAGGTGCCGACCAAGTCGCTCACCAGGTCAGGTGGAGAAAATGTGACGAACAGCTGTTCCCCTGCTCTAGCACCGGGTCCTTCTCACAAGATGCAGTGCTTCATGAACTTCTCCAATGTAGGTCCTTCCCAGAGGTTGCAGTCCTTCAAGAAGTGCTCCAGCATGGATCCTTTCTGCAGGGTATAGTTCTTCAGGAACAGAGTTGTGGTGGGTTGACCCTGGCTGGAGGCCAGGTGCCCACCAGAGCCACTCTCTCACTCCCCTCATTCACTAAACAGGGGAGAAAAGGCATAACGAAATGCTTGTGGGTCGAGATAAGGACAGGGAGAGATCACTCACTAATTATCGTCACGAGCAAAACAGACCAAACTTAGAGAGGGAATTCATCTAATTTATTACTAGGCAAAACAGAGTAGAGGAATGAGAAAATAAAATCAACTCTTAAAACACCTCCCCCCACCCCTCCCATCTTCCCGGGCTCAACTTCACTCCCGGCTTCAACCTTCCCCCCCTCAGCGGCACAGGGGGACGGGGAATGGGGGTTACGGTCAGTTCATCTCACGGTGTTTCTGCCGCTTCTTCATCCTCAGGGGGAGGACTCCTCTCATCGTTCCCCTGCTCCAGCATGGAGTCCCTCTCACGGGGTGCAGACCTTCAGGAGCAAACTGCTCCAGCGTGGGGTCCCCCACGGGGTCACAAGCCCTGCCAGCAAACCTGCCCTGGCATGGGCTCCCCTCTTCACAGGTCCACCGGTCCGGCCTGGAACTTGCTCCAGCGTGGGCTTCCCACGGGCCACAGCCTCCTTCAGGTGCCTCCACCTGCTCCGGCATGGGCTCCTCCACGGGCTGCAGGTGGAATCGCTACACCCCCTCATCCTTCCTCCATGGGCTGCAGGGGGACAGCCTGCCTCACCATGGCCTTCTCCAGGGGCTGCAGGGGGATCTCTGCTCCGGCGCCTGGAGCTCCTCCTCCCCCTCCATCTGCACTGACCTGGGTGTCTGCAGAGTTTCTTACATCTTCTCACTCCTCTCTCCGGCTGCAAAAGCTCTCTCTCTCTAAGTGTTTTTCTTCTTCTTAAATATGTTATCACAGAGGCGCTGATTGGCTTGGCCTTGGCCCGTCTTAGAGCCGGCTGGCATTGGCTCTATCAGACACAGGGGGAGCTTCTAGCAGCTTCTCACAGAAGCCACCCCTGTAGCCCCCCCACTACCAAAACCTTGCCACGCAAACCCAACACAGAGTGCTTCAGCATGGGTTCCTCACTGTCACAGCTCCTGCCAGAAAACTTGCTCCTGCTCGGGCTCCTCCCCATGGGCCTCAGCGCCTGCCAGGAGCTTGCTCCGGGTTGGTCTGTCCGTGGGCTGTAGCTCCCTTCAGGGCATATCCACCTACTGTGGCATGGGGTCCTCCATGGGCTGTAGGGTGGATATCTGCTGCACGGTGGTCCTCCATGGGCTGCAGAAGGTCAACTTGTGTCACCATGGTCTTCTCCACAGGCAGCAGGGGAATCTCTGCTTTGGCACCTGGAGCACCTCTGCCCCCTCCTTCTGCACTGACCTTGGTGTCTGCAAAGTTGTTTCTCTCACATATTCTCACTATTGTCTCCCAGCTGTTGCACAGCATTTTCTATCCTTTCTTAAATACAGTATCACAGAGGCGCTACCAGCATCACTGATGGTAGGGGGAGTGGGGATTTCATTGCTCATAATCCAGCTTTAGAAGCAAGAATATGATTGGTCTTACAAGTAACTTGGAAAATACTTAAAGGAAGGAAATACTATGAAAATATATCAAAGAAAACTAAACTTTGTCTTCCTTTCTCTACATCACAGCTTTTGGGGGCAACAGAGAAAGGTAACAATCTCAAATTTAATGACAACTCAGAAAGAAGCAATATTCATCTTTACTGAAAAGGATCCATAAAAAGCAGGTAGAACCGTTCAAAAGACAAGTCAGTGTTATCAACGAGATGACCTATCAGATGAATTTATTCTCCAACTGACCAGAAAAATGAAGCATTCCTAGTAATAGATCCATGTGTCGTTAAAGAGGAGGAAAGAGCCAGAGACATTGTTTTGAAGTCTGTCTGCATTACACATATTTACCTAACTCTATTTTATAGTCCATAGAGATGATGAGATAATGAAAATATTGAATAGGTAGAATTTATTTCATACTATTGGCATATGTTTCTTGATGAAGAATTAATAAGAATTTGTCAATAAGAAATATACCATTCACTTCACAAAAACAGTATTTTAATCAAAGCTCACTTTCCTATTAATGGATACACTTGTATTAAGGGTGAATAATATGAAGTGTTCACTCACAAAATATTAATCATTCAGTAATTCTCCACTTATAAGTAAACATATTCTCATACTTACTATTAAAATATGGATTTGCATTTCAGTGTTTGCTGTATGACCAAACATGTTTGATTGTGGGGAAAAAAAAAAACCAAAAAAAAGACATATTAAAAACTTAGAAAGTTACTTCATTTCTGAAAGTTTGCACATGATCAATCACTTCCATGGAGATCCATCAGTGAACATTAATCAATTGATGCATATTATCAATCCATTCTAAAGCAACAAATTAAGCAAACTTCATAATGTACTTGTTATAGCAAAAAAATACAGAAGGTGCAAATGGTTTCCAAGATGTCTCCCATTCCTTACAGGTTTGGGAGACCGACGTTCTGTAGGTGGAAAATTTTCTGGGGACTTTGGATTCATTCAGAGTTTATTTACAACACATGATGTATTTGACTATGAAGCCAGCTTCAGCACTTCCAGTGTCTCTCACCCACATCTGCCCATCCTTCCTCCACGCGATCTGCTCAGCTTTTTCAGTGAAAGTTTCTGAGAGACCTCACTGTGAAACCAATCACTGAAAAAACAGAAGTTGAGATGACCCAATGTATTGATGCATAATCATGTGAGTGTTGCTCACGTAATATGTCTGGCAAATGCATACCACCCTACTGGAGTATATCTAGTTAAGCTATCACAGAAACTCATCTCCAGTAACTGTAAGAGCAAGGGGTTTGACTTCAAAGTCATCAAATGGCAGAAACATTGATTTTAAATCTTTTGTGGAACTACTGCATCTCATTAAATATACATTTAACATATGTTTTCCAATAATTTCTGTTCATGTGTCAAGTATGCTGAAGAAATGAGTTTCAAAGATGAATGATTTACAGATCATACCTATTTTTCCATTCTTTAACAGTCTTTAAGTAGCATTTACATGGTTTCACAGGAAGCATGTCCAGTTCCAAATGCAAACCTTAAATGTAAGATTGTACTGGTTTCAGCCAGGATAGAGTTAATTTTCTTCATAGTAGCTTATATGGCCCTATGTTTTGGACTTGTGATCAAAAGCGTTGATGTTTTAGTCTTTTGCTGAACAGTGCTTGCATAGAATCAACGCCTTTTTTGTTTCCCACGCTCCCCTGCCAGCAAGTAGGCTGGGGGTGCACAAGATGTTGGGAGGGGACACAGCCAGGACAGCTCACTCCAACTGACTAAAGTGATATCCCATACCATGAGACATCACGCTGAGCAATAAAAGCTGGTGGAAGAAGGAAGAAGGAGGGACGTTTGGAGTTATGGCATTTGTCTTCCCAAGTCACTGTTATGCGTGATGGAGCCCTGCTGTCCTGGAGATGGCTGAACACCTGCCTGCCCATGGGAAGTGGTGAATTAATTCCTTGGTTTGCTTTGCTTGCACATGCAGCTTTTGCGTTCACTATTAATCTTTATCTGATCCCATGAGTTTTCTCACTTTTATTCTTCCAATTCTCTTCCCCATCCCACTGCAAGGGGAGTGACCAAACAGCTCTGTGGGGCTTAGCTGCCTACCAGCATGAAACCACAACAAACCCGTGCATAATTTATTTTTGTCACTCATTATTAGAAATATTTCCTTAATATATAACCCATATTTTCACTCCTGCAGGTTAAACACATTCCCTTTTCTCCATGCAGCACAGTAAATCATACTATTCTTGCCTTTCCACCAACCACCTTCATGCATTTAAAGCCTTCTTATTCTGTTCCTGACCAAGTCTTCTAATCATTAGGTTAAATAACTCAAATTAGCTCATGCTTTCCTCAGTTTTCATAATATCTAACTTTCTGGTTGTTTTCCATTATATTTCCCGATGTATTTGTATCTGTTGAAATTGAGAGGTTACAAATGCATATCATATTCTCCCAGAAGAAGAAGTTACTGACTCCCTGGAATAGGATTTGAAATCTAATTCTAACATGATAACCTAAAGTAATCTTTGCTGACTAAAATTACTTCATGGATCAGCATATTTTTCATCCAGGAAGAGGTAAGTTCATGAATCATTTGATAATTAATCTAAATTTGATTTATAAAAAAGTTGATTGGTTTCAGAATTTTTTTGTTTTAAAATTTGATAAAACTTGATAAGATTGTTCCACAAGCTTAAGTTTTTTTTTTTTTTTAAATAGCATGAAATAGCACTTTTAAACTTTATTTTAACTACATTGTATCTATACTGCAATGACTGTGGAATCACAGTTTGGGAATTGTCACAGTTTCACATTAGCAGAAGGTTGAAATATTTCTAGTGGCTCATTATCATTCTATTTTCTGCATACTTAACGAATAAATTTTTAACATGTAAGTATATTAATTACATTATAATCTAATCAGAAGAAATTAGCCATGATTATAGCTGTCAAGACAAAACTCTTGTATATTATATGGTACAGTATGCTTAGAACCACCATATCAAAAAGTCATTCTCTACTGAACCTGGATATTCAGAAGTTAATGATCACAATAGTATTTATTCAACATATATACAATGTAAATGGCACCTTTTGTACTGCTCCAAGTCTTATTATGAGCCTAATTGTGTCTCAAAGACTTAAAAGATAATTCATGTTTCAAATTAATATGCACAAATAACTCATGGCATTCCTGACTAAATGTTGCAGGTATTTGCAGATATTTGCAGATATTTATTATGGAGTATATTCTACATATGTACTTCTGCAAGCATGAATATCAAAGAGATTTGTGGTACTTATGCTCTTTTTATTAAAAAAAAGGTGATTTTTTTAATAAAACAATTTAATATTTCAATGCATGTCATTTCTTTTTAGAAGTTTTCTCTCGTTTAATGTTCACAGTTTGTGGGTTAGTCATTTAAACTACAAGTAAAATTTTTCTCTCACATCTCATATCTGAGTTTGTGCCAAACCATTTAGGAAGGTAAAATTTTGAAGTTGTAAAAAATAGTATAGTCATTTCAATTTTGCTTTGGCATGTTGTACTCATCTCCCCAATTGTTGTAATACACTTTCCAACAGTTTGCTTTTCCAAGTTTTCCATTTTCCATGGCTGATAATGTCACTGGAGAAATGGTAATAACACATTTGTACTTATTTTTGCAAAGCACTGTACATTGTTTCATTTAATTAAAAGAATTTTTTACCTTGCTTTTGAGCAAGGTCATTTTAAAACAAGCCTTTAGCTACTGTCTGTAAAAGTAATTCTTGTACATGACCTTATCAGGACACATGTTTACATGTCGTATTAGTGTTACATGCTTTATTTTAAAAGACCATATCAAACCTTACAGATCATTGAAATAGACGACAACAACGACACCACCACCACCACCACCACCACCACCAAAAGAGTTTGCCAACAAGCAATACATGAAAATGAAATCTGAAAATATACACAAAAGAGATGTTTTACTTTCTGAAAACCAATACAATTAGAAGACAATCTTTTGTGATAAATGATTGTACTTCCCTCCTTTTCACTGGAAAGCACTAGGCTTTGTGAAAACAACTGTTAATAATAAGGTATATATCTGCCCTCCTTCTTGCAAATTTTTCCTTGTGCAGCTAATCTGGCTGCCTTCTGTGATATATTTTTTTCTAAAAAATACACTACGTATAGAAGTTAGAGGGAATGAAGAATATCAGGGTTGCATCAAGTCGGGTTGATATAAGCTTCTCCAATGCAGAAGTCAGACCATTTCATTAGCAGCCATGAGACTGAAGCAGGTACCGTTCAGTTCTGCTGAGCTAACGAACTGCCGACAGAGAGAGTGCACAGTTTTGCGAGTGGTGCGTTTTGCTCGTGCCTCAGGTAGAAAGAGTACAAATAGTGTAGGAGATTATCAGTTCGCAGTAAACATTGTAATGACCACATTCTTGCTGAGAAGAGAGGATTCAGAGAAAAATCAGTAGTCACTGTTCAAGGAAATAGATTAACTCTACTAGTAGACGCTGAAAGAATTATTTTCTCTTAAATATGCTGGAGGTAAAGCTTTTGAGTATCGAGAGTCATTAAATCAACTGAAAATGACACATCTCATATGAACTGACCTTTAAATCATTACACTAGTTATGAGAAAATCTTAAAACCATAGTGTTAGTTTGGAAAATATCATTTGGGCCTTTAGCTAAGTAGCAATTCGACAGATGATTAATATGCCTCAAAGGGTTGTCTTCACAATCTGTATCATGTAATTGGAAGATGAGGACAGAATCTTTACTTCCCCTTTCCTCCTGCCTGCAACAAGGGAACATAACTACAAGCTTAAATGTTGTTATCAAGTAATCATTTATTTTTACTTCAAATTTTCAACTGCAAAGATATTTGTAAGTGTTTCACTGCAGTCTTGAGCTTGTCTATTTGTGCCTTATAGCACAGTAGGATATATTATACTTATCCCTAGATGCTTCTTTTTTTTTTCTCAGAATGATAATGCAGATAATAAAATATTAAAGAAAAATCTAAGAGCTGTATAATATATACAAGTTACAACTGGAGGAGGAACATTTAAGCTCTGAGGCCTTTTTTAGACTACACCAGAAGTGACATTTTAGAAGAGCCTTTTCAAGAGTACTTGTGGGATATATGAACTCTTAGATTTAAGCTACTGTGGCCCAGATCTCTGAAAATCTTTAACTTGAAGTTGCAGTTCTTCTACCACCTTCCATTTAAAAAGAGAAACAAACACCACATAAACCTAGCAAACCTGGGATGTAAAAATCTGAGTGCATTTTTAGTGAGTGAATGTAGTTGTGGTGGGGATTGCATGTACTTAATTACTACTGCAAAAACATCTTTACCGTTTGAGGTGGCAAAACACACAGTTTAAAACTTTTTATTCATTGGAAGCTGTTTCTTATCCTAAACTAGAATTTCAGGTTTATTTTGCTTTCAGTAATACAATACTGAAGTGGTCTTTTTAAGGTCTAGACTCACACATTTTTTTAAATCAACATCAATTTATTTAGCTTCAAATAAACGCCTGAGTTTTTATTTTCACTTGGTTCAGAAGTGAAAAAAAATCAATGTTTATCCTAGAACCTTTTGCTATTTAAGGGTTACTAGATTATATTGTACCTTAAAAGAAAAAAAAAAAAAAAAGTCTTTGAACAGATAAAGGAAACATACTTTAGATGGTATATTATTACATGCTGAATTGACATGGGATATTTTTTTAACGGTAGTAGCAATGTACTAGTCACTTACCAGTACATATCATGCAGTCTGGATATGGCATCTGCATGAACGAATTAGATTGCGTAATTTTCATCAGTATACTCATTCATCAAAATACATTTGACTATCTTAGCCCATTGGAATTAAATTTTATTTTCTTTTGATCATTCAAGAACAATTCCAATGTAACTGGCATTCTATTAAACAAGAGCTGGAAAGTATAACATATTCCATTACGAATATTACTAGTAAGAAGATAAAAAAAGAACATATCACTGACAATTCTCAGAATTTTATCACTTAGGCAACGTTTATGAATTTTAAGTAAAGCAACCAAATACAATTGCAACAAAAATTACTAGCAAAGAATAATCTACAACATTCATTGAAGTTCTAACAAACACAGATGCTGCCCAAGCTGTTATTCTACTTCAGGGAATATTCTTCATAAAAAGTACATAAGGATTATATTTCTGGATTCGATAGGTAGCTATTTTTTCTATATAATCTCTTTGCATATTTGATTGAAATGTTCTTTTTTTCCTGTTACATTTTAACATCATTGACATCTAAAGGGCCAAATGCTACCCTGACATTTAATTGCAAATGTGTGGACAGGTGATGGGCAGGTTATTCAGGGAATTTTAATAGACTAGACTATAATTCAGAATTATTTTAACATTCATAAAAAACCCCCTCTTTTTTATTATTTGTCTTGAACTTCTTTACAACCCTACAGCAAGATGTTTGTTCAAGGAAGGTTGTTACCCCTTTACTTCTTTTGTAAGTGTGGGAGGATCACAATACTGATGAAAGCGCTCACTAGAGCATATGATCCTTAATAAAAATGTGGCAGGATAGAACAATTTTGCTTATTACATTGTGTAAGAGATTTCTTTATAACTCTAAAAGCTCACACATTTCATTTTCCATCTCCTCAAGTACAAATACACTTTCCTTTGTTTCTCTCCTGCTGTGCAATCTGACAGACTCATGCTGTGTCCCAACACTACTAATACCTTCTTCTCTCCAGACATTTCTCCTAGACTCCTCCATTTCTGTGCATATGTTTCCATTGCTTCTTTCTGCTCTGACACACTTCTGCTGATCCATTTCTGTTAAATTTAAATTTTCTCTCTCTAAATTATTTTACTCTCTTCTTCCTCTGTCTAAAAACTGGCATTTTCCTTCCCCATCTGGCCTTATTTTCACTATTTTCTTTCCACTCAAGACCTCCCATTCTTACCTTTTTCCTCAAATATCTCCCTTTCATCTCCTCTCTGTGATTTTCTACAATGATTCAAGCCTCTGCTTCTTTACATATGCACCCCTCATTCTATTATTAGTAGTAGTAGTATTAGTATTAGTATTATTTTAAATTAAATAATGGAGAAATTTTTTCTCTTGCTCTACAGACCTTAAATAATTTTAAGGAAAGACCTAAGCTAGAAAGGTGGTGAGCTGGCTGGTCACTGGATCCTGTCAAAAGAGAGAAGAAAATGCCCCTCTTTACAAACGAGTGGCAAAAAACTCCAACCACATGAAAAACTCCAAACGTTTAAGGTACTTAGGTTCTAAAGAACTTATCATCTTTCTGTTCCCTTGTCCAGTTCCCTTCACGGCCAGCAAAATTTGCCCTCTGAAAGAGGAAAAAATCTCCAACTTTCTTCCCTATAATTGTATCTATGGTCCAATGTAGGATGGTTCTCATCAATTCAATAGTTTCAATAGTTTTACTTTTTAAGAGGGAAAGAAACATTTAAAATTACACTAAGAAAACAGAGACTGACAAATGCTAAATAGCAAATATTTCTTCAATAATTCCACCATTAAGAATCCAATAGGCAAATAAAACCCCAGAACTGTTTTGTCTCGTGCTGTAAAGGAGACAAACCCAAGAAATTGTAATTTTCTCCTTTAGATGCTCTGAAAATGAATCAGCTGTTATAAGCAAGTTTTCAGGATCTGCAGATGTTCATTTAGAGATTTAGGCATCTAATCCTTTGTACCGTATTGTGTTTTCTATTTTCCATCATTGAATTTGCATCACCTTTCTTCTCTTCTCAGGAGATCAATAGACTTATAAAAACAGCTAACATTAATTACAAAGACTGGATCACAAATGAGAGAACTTTTCACCTGACAGCTACAGTTAGATCAAATGAAACAAGGCATTAATATCTTTTGTTTGTTTGTTTTTCATATACGAGCCTCTGAAATACAAGCAACAGGAGAAACTACAGGACGATTATATTCATTGGGACTTTTGTGTGTACACCCAAACTGTGTATTCTACATCCTAAAATTCCTTTGAAAGACCTTGACCAAAAAAGGTAGAGGTGCCTGAATAGGAACAAGTATCCTGCTTTATCGAGCACCACTCATTGAAAATTAATTTTATTGTGACTTAAATTTACTACCAATGCATTACTGCTTATCAGTATTCAGGACATTTCACAGCGTGTTGAAGAATAGAAAAATCTATGTGGAGATGGAGAAGTAGATGAAAAATGCTTTTCAGTCTATTCTAGATACAGTTCTTCCCCCCCTCCCCTCCCCCCCATCATATTTCAATAACATTTTAACAATAGTTGAAAATAAATTCCTAAAACCCAACAATTATTACTACTTTATAGCACCATACACCTGCATAGGATTTACACAGCATTAAAATCTCAGGAACATCAAAATCAGCTAATCAAATGTTATAATGTTATTCATAGGTGCAGGTCTGCTGACGCTCAGCGGGGTAGTCATGTGAAAAAGGTATGTGGGATTTGGTGCCAAGGTAAGACATGGAGTTGCTGGGGTTCAATGTGCAGGTGCATCAGCTGAGGCAGAGAGACTACTAACCATTAAAAGTTTTATGCTTTAATTTACACTTCCAGGTTCTTAAATGTTTTATTTTAATTTCATAAAGTTGGGTGTAATTCTGACAAACTAAAAGTTTTGCAGACACACATATACGGCTTTATATCTCTTTCTTAGCAAACCTGATGTCACACTGCAGTTCTTGCCTCTCTACTTGGCACATTACAACAGATCCGCAAATTCCTTCTCACCTGAGACAAATAGGAAGTTCTCACAGGCAAGAAAGACCTGAAATCATCGATTTCTAAGAAAATTCTCTCCCTGTTTTCAGAAAAGCTGAGTTTCTATTCATAGTGGTTGTAAAGAAACCCTATAAAGGCATGAAACGAGGAGCTGTTATTGCTGCAGCTGCGTCAAAACTTAAAAGCACTGGAAGCACTACATATTTTTAGTGTTTATAGGAGCTGTGATTGGACTTGCACCTAAGAAATGAAGGTCTGTAATGAGCATCACAGAACATAATAATTCCTTGATTAGTCTGGACTCGACCCCTCTGAGAGTGTGAATTCACAGGGTAGGCAAGTTTCTTGCTCGTGCTCAGGCTGGGGGAGCCAGGCCCGGGCGCTTTCCACCTGGGGGTACCACTCCTGTCTCCAGACAACAGAGAGCTAAAATACTAAGTTGAATTGGCTGTGCATCTAAACAGGTTTCTATGGGAACTGAAGAACCACAGTAGACAAAAACAAAGAAAACAGCATCTGTCAGAATGAGATGAGGTAATGAGGCAACTGCTGTGACCACGCAGAGATTTAGCCCAGGGACAGAGAGTCCAAGAAGGATCAGGGAGGGGAGAAATGCTTAGGAGATATCCATGTTCAAATAATCATTACCAAGAAGTCATAAAATATGCTAGAGCATGAAAAAAAATTACTGAAATTACTGAAATTGTGGAAAGCAGAGGCTGAACAGAAAAGCTAATTACTTAAAGAAGAAATTAATTACAAGTTAGAATGCGCAGTCTGTGCACAGCTCAGGTTAGGGGAGATGATAATTATGAGGGTAAGAGGGTAAGCAGAATTAAAATAGGGTAAATATGACCAATTCAGAGGGTCTGTGTAGTGAAATAATGGCAAGATGTACCAAGTACAATATGAAGCATGAAGTACTTAAAAGACATGAATTGCAAGGAAGGACAAGGCTGTATCATTAGCTATTGCATTTATTATTTTTATTATGACCATTTTGTTGGCAGTTGTACACTGGATTGTTGAAGAAAGAATATTGAAGAACCAATAAAAACTACCTACCAGTATTTCAAAGGAGTGAAAAAGCATTCCAGACATCTTTTTTTTTCTTTTTTTTTTCTTTTCCTATCATGGAAAAAAAAACAACAAAAACTTTTTACTTCATTTCATTGATCTGGAGAAATTATTAACTCCTTCTAAATCTCAGCATTTTCAAATATGATCTTGCATTTTTACAATTCCAGAATTATTTCCTAGAGTAATTCCCTTTGCTGTTCTCAGCCTAAGCTTTTCTTAGCAGACAGAAATAAGCAGAATAAATTCTCTACAATGCAACATATTGGCCCAATGAAATTGGGCTTTATATCAAAACAAGAAACTGAATTTGTCTCCCAGCCAGTGATATCTGTTAACAGTAAAGGAAACCATCAACACAAATCACCACAAGATTTTAAAAGAAAGAATAACCTTATATCACACTTGCAAAGGGAGCATTCCAAATTCAAAAGGTCATTATGCAATAAAGCTAGTCATGTTAAGCACCTTCTTTAGAAAAAGCTGTAAAATTTATTTACATTATGTAAATATTTAGCATTGTAGACTAACCTGTGGCAACTCTGTGAAGAAGTATGTTATGATTTCTTCTGGAATAAGTTTCCTCTTTCATGAGACTCCCCTCACTGAGATGCACGTATGTTTTTCCTTTTAACATCAGTAAATCTTTGCAGACATAAATCATGCGTAGGATAACATCTTTTTTTAATTTATAAGGATGATATACTACACCACCAAATATTTAAACCAGAAAAGATTTTTCCTTTTTTTAATCCTCTCCCAAGTTTTTAAGTAGATTAGAAAAATAAAAACTTCCCACTATTCCTTTACTACATAAAGCTCACAGGTATCTGACACTGATGCTGTTTTCCTCACACGATACAACTATTTGTTGTTGTCTTTCTTTTTACTATGTTATTGCTTAAACTACAATGCACAGGTCGCATTTCTTAAACAACAGAAGAGAGTATTTACATAGAGAGGGAGTGGGCAGAATTCTATCTGAGGTGGTGGTGAAGAGTCCTGATACAGCTTTTACATGAGGGCAAGTGTTATTGAAAGAACACTGTATGACTGGTAACCAGTAGAAGATAAAGTTATTCTGTCAGTTGATGATGGTGGGGTTTATCCATTGCTCTAAGGTTAATTACATTGTCTTTGATGAAATGTAAAAAAAAAAAAAAATGAAAATCTAAAGGACATGTTGCTAGCCAGCAACTCAAAATCTATTTTTTCTCCTGAAATGTGAATAATCTTTCAGGCCTTGCATTATTTTTACAGAAACAGAGATCGCATCACTTATAAAGGAACTGCTGCTCAATATATCAACCAAACTATCCTCTGTTATTGCGTATTTTAAAAAACAAAGTCCAAAAAAATTATGAGGTAGTTGAGTTTTTGCATTCTAATCCAGTCAAACTTGTTGTGATTTAATTGAAGAAGAAATCAGAGAATCATTGCAGGCTTCTGTAAGCTTTTTGCTTTATATTCCAAGATGTCTCTTAAAATAACAGTTCTAAGTCTGAAAAAAAGTGACATTTCTAGCATGAGAAAAAGAAATAATGAAAAACAATCTGGCAGAGACTAGCTTCTAAAAAAGGAAGTAATTGCAACTGTGTTAGTGAAATAAAAATGGGATATGAATATTAAAACTTGGGTCTAACCATTTCTTTGCTTGAAATATAGGTCAGTTTAGCAAAAGAACTTCTACAGTGGGAAAAAACCCCACAGACTTTGAACAGAACCACATGGATCACAACTTTAGTGATAGGATCTGGAGCCTTTCACTTTGAGGTCATGGGTTCAAATTGAACCCAATTTAAAACTGGCCAAAAGTTAATAGCAAGTAAAGGCCTTTTATGACTTGTGTGTGAAATGATATAACAGTATCGCATTACTTTCTACTGGGTATTTATTTTTTTTTTTTTTAAAAAGACAAACCAAACACAAAACCCAAACCTGAAATATTGTAGACTTCTCACAAAGAAAGATCAAAGACTAAGTCAATATAAGGAAAATACATTCTTCTTGAGTACTCCATGATCTGGATAAACTGTAATTCTATTTTTGTTTTGGAGAGATCAGCTTTTGAAAAAAAAATGTTGTAAAGAGGTTATATTTTCAGACACAATGTTGCATCAATACTTAGTCCTAATTTTTCACCATCTGAACACCAGCTTCTCTACTGACATTAAATTCAATACATTAGTCATTACTGGATTTGAGATCGTAGCTGTTGAAATGATGCGATCAAGACAATTAAGACAAAAATATTTCAGATGACTGCAAGGGGTTAAAAAACCCCTCCAAACTGTGTCCAGGTAGGTTTTCATGAAGGACAAAAGTCAACATCACTAATCAAAACAGAATTTGACCAATATACACAGACTATGAATCCTATTTTTGAAAAGTAAGATTAGATTTTTAATATGGAAAGGGAGGAGTAAAATCCAAGTATTAAATTGCATTAAAAATTCACTGGAACATAGCTGTGAAGCAATTCATTCTTTGAGGTTGCCTGTCTTTATCCATTGATTACAGCAGGACCCAAGGATAACCTCTCTTCTGTTTAGGCACTTAAACCTGAAGTTTTCTATGACAAAGTGCATAGGTCTTACGTATAATTTTAGAGTCCAGATTTCAAGAATAAGCAGTCAGCAGCATTGTTCTCAGTAATAACTGTATTTTTATTATTCAAATTAGGTACTGAACAGATTGCTTTTCCAAAGCCCTTTTAACAATTAACATTAAATCTGCTAGAGAGATAGGGAACACATTCACTGCAGAATTACAGAGGTTTGCATCTTTTCTGAAATTCTGGTTAACTTGAGCCTTTATGTGTGAAGTCCTTACAAACTCAGAAGAAAAATACACCTTAAATTATCAATACAATTTTCACTCAATCTGACAGTTGTGGATCTTTTTTCTTTAGTAAGCTGTCTAAAGTATCTTGCAGGCTGTGTTATTTCTCTTTGATGTTACATCAAGTGAGGAAGATTAAAGTCTAGCTTGAATTTATCACCGATGACATTTCTGTGACTTTGGTCCATCAATCCTTTGTGATGGGAAGATGTCAGAACAAAGTCATCACGATGTATGTAATGTCACTCCACCTGAGCCACAGTGCCAAATAAGCTGATTAAGCATACTGTTGTGGAGTCTATATCCTTCCATAGGGTACCTTTATAGCTACATGCCTTTGATTTGATAATTCTCCTGAGACGATGAAATTCAGAAGGACCAAACAATTTTGGACTGATCGTTCTATATCCTGTGTGATATCTTGATCCTTTAATATAGTCAATATCCTCAATTTCTAAATTATATTTCCCCTCTTTGGTCTTTGAGGATTCATTAAGTTGTAGAAAAAGGGAGGAATTCAGCAGGAATTAAGGAATATGGGCATGCAGTTAAAATTTTAGTTGTCACTCATGGTAGTTAACAGGGGTAAGTTTAAAATCCAAATGGTGAACAAAGCAATCAAATAAATTTCTAAATTGAGTCTTAAAAACATCAATAGGGAGACAGCTGGAGATAGATGGATATTATCAAGGAAGTGAAATAATCGTTTTCCACAAGCAGCATTGTACATTCACACTGATTCCACTGCCTAACTCTCTGTTCAACTCCACATCAAAAAAGACCAATTTTTCTGAAGGATATAGGAAGGTTTGTCAACACTTCTGCCTCAATGAACTACAGAGAATGCATACTTTTCTACTGTATTTAAAAATACTAGCAGAACTATTTTTCTAGTAGGAGCAAAAGTAACTTCTACCAAGATGCAGATACACCATTGGAAGAAGGCTCTGGGACACAAAACAACTTGAGATAGATCAGAGAAAACCAAATCAAGAATAAAGTTAAAGATGATCATGTGCATGGACATAAAGAAGAGAGAGACTATAAAAGTTGGAGACTAGAAGAATGAGAACAGGGAAGTTCCATCGGCATTTTGGTAGCCTAGGGATGACTTATGACAGATTTCTATGAACTGGTCATACTCAGAGCCTGATTCCTCAGGCTATCATCCAGGAAGAGTATTGGGTCCTTTTCCAATAAAAATCTGGTAGAAACAACAGGAGGAGGATGGGGAAGGAGTGTGACAGAGAAAATTTTATAAGCCATTATTCATTACCTTTTTTTCATGAAACAAACTACCTATCAGAGCTGCCAATAAAAAGAAAAACCTTCCGGGGACAGGGAGAACTTCTATTTCAAAATGAGCAATCAAATTATCAGAGTCTCTCCACTGGAAAGCTTCAGTGGATGACTAACTGCTGCCTTCTGCTCATTACTTCTCTCAAAAGATGAATTGAGGTCCTTTGTATTCTCCGGTAACTGAAGTTTCCGTTTTGCCTTTTCTAATTTTAAGAAGTAGTTACAGATGAAGAGAAAATGTGCTGCAGTAATAGAGCCACATCAGGAAATATCCTCCTCAGCTGCTGTTCAGAAACATTTGAAATGCCTTCTAATAGAATGCTGCTTGTCCCATAACATTTGTAAGTGACTGTGCTTCAAATGCAAATTTCTTCATTACATTGAATTGCATTAAATTTTATAAGTACTCTGCTGCACATATCCCCTAAAAACAATTTGCTGAGAAAATAAAATGATGTGGTACGATGATATGCATCCATTAGATAATACCTGAAAATAGCTTTATAAACATATTTCATTTTAGTTGCTACTTAATGATTTAGTTTTAGTGGGTAGCTTATGGATTCAGCCATTCCAGTGCAATGAACTAGAATCATCCTCAGAGCTGGAAACTTTATTAGTTTGATTATTATGCCAAATATGACAAGCACATGTAGATTTATAAAACAAGAAAAAAGTTACAGTCCATTGACTATGCCCTTTTTCAGCCTTTAAAGGCACTAACTAGAAGGACATCTCAGCACTGTTAACAGCAGTTCTCTTCCCAGGGAGTACCTTATTAATATTTTTGGTAGCAGATAATGATATGCAGATACTTTCTGACAATGTCAAAGTACTAACTTTGGATGAGAAAACAAAATTTAGGCTGAAATCACTCATGCTCATTAAATGTTCCTTTACAATCTACTTAAAAATTAGAGGTGTTAGAATGCGATGGCAAAATCCCAGTACCCCTAATTACAGCCTAGTTGCCTAAACTCACGAGAACCACAGTTAAAGTGGTCTTCATGGATTATTTGGAACTACTGTGCATTTCTGCTCAAGCTATCATGCCAACAACTAAACTGCATCTCACATACAACTCTGCATAAAGCCACTAGGTGAGAACTATATTAATTAGATTTAATTCTAGGCAACATTTTGCTCTTAGACAATCCTTTACAACTTCATTGCCTTCAAGGTCAAGCTTAATCCCCAATTCAACTAGCTAACTTTTGCATATATATAAGAAAAGATGGATAACCATCGGATACTTTGACTGCTTGGCAGAGATGATGCGAATCCAGTAACACGTAAAACAATATGGGCTCCAAAACATGGGAGTTTGAACAGAAATAATGCAATGGCAGACTATTTTCCTATGTCTGCCTAAATCTTGTCTTTAATTTATTTACAAACACCTCTATAAGGACTGGTCAGACTCCTTTTTCTGTTGCAAAAGGATTCTTAAGAGACCTAGGTAACGGGAACAGTAGTTGTCCTCAAAAGCATAATTTTGATCTGTTAAAAAATAAATTACAAAAAGATATAAATCAAACCACCAGCATATTAATATTACTAACAAACCAACAACAAAAAGCCCCATTCGTTTATCTTCTACTTGTGCAGGCTTTAGGGAGCTGGAGCAATGACAACAATGTTATTTCTGTGAAGCTTTGAGTACCCATCTGTATGATTTTGAGCAAACATATCATTTTTTTCAGAGCTGCAACACAACAGACCCTTCTCAATTCCATCCTTGCTATCTCCCAGAATGTCCTTTCCTCACCCCCTCCTGTGCCCTAATTCCTGGTTCTCCTTGTTCAGTGGCCAAGTCGCTGAAAGCACTGTGAAAAAGGCAATGGAACTGAAGTGGAGCCAGAAACTGCAAAGGAAGAATAATATTACACATTAACCGTTTAGCATTAATTTCCATATTGATTTCCTTATTATTAAGCACTTGACTTGTTTCAGTGCAGTGCAGCAACTCGTATGAACCTGCTCATGCAATTTTTGCACACGCAGTTTTCTGGAACTGACTCATTTTCCTATGTATAGACAATATAAAACTGTTCAGAGCACTTTCCTTGGCAAACAGAAGTGTATGATTTTAATAAATATTATTTCATGTACTGACTCAGTATTTACAGTAGAATGGTTGGCTTCTTTCACATGTAAAATTTTTGTTTTTATTTAGTTACCATGGGACATAACTCCTTAAAATAATTGAATAAAATCCTGGTTGCTGGGGAACAATCAGTCTGCCTCAAAGTGAGTGACAATTTCCCAAATATCACTAGAAAAGTTGCAATGGGTAGCATAGGCAGGTGGTGTCTCTGACAGCTCTTTTTTTGATGGTGGAGCTAAGAAGCTGTTAATTGGAGGGATCTCCTGAAGTAGGGTTTATACATTTGTGATAGGCACATGACAGGTAACACAATGATAATGACAGGTATTACCTTTTGTGAGGCACTGAAGTATTGTCAGCATGAATGCAGGTGAAAGTATTGCTCCTTGGTGGCACAGAAGTAAAGAATTACAAAGCTGAAGCCGTTAAAACCTGCAGATTACTCCATGCCCTCAGGTATCAGAAATACTACCATATGTACAGGACAGTGATGAAATTTTAATTATAGAAATAATTTTTAGAAGCATTGTTTGAGTATATCCCTTTACAAAGCAGAGTTTAGTAAATCAACATATTCCAAAAGAAGCTATATAATATTTTAAACTAAAAATAAACCTTGTACACAAACCCAATAGAAAAACGTAGCAGGGCTATCTTGTTGAATATTTCAGTGTTTCTTGGCATACACCTGGGTATTCTAAAAAAACCTCTTGCTTTACCCTCAGGGTCAGGAAATAATTCTGACAGGAAAGAGAGATCAAAGACCTGTTTGCAGTGACAGGGAGGCTCCACGTGTATCACACCAGTAAACAAGAGACATAATTCCTCTTTTTCTCCATCTTCTTAGGTTAGTGTTGTTTGGGTAAGCCAAAGTATTTAAACGCATCTTGCACTATAGGACAGCATATAAAAGCAATCTTTAAGATAGAACTCTCACTCGACAAAATGACAGATATTGTGTTGTTTACAGTTGTGTTATTATTTTCCCCATTTGGGCATTCCCATCACACCTAGAAATCTTATCTGAGAAGAAAATTTGAACTGGAGAAACTGAGAAACCACAAGCATTTAATTTTCTTTGTACAACTTGTTAATTTTTGTGACATTTTAGAGGGAGTGAACAAGGTACTAAGCACAAATCTGTCAATTTCCTCACCATTGTCAACACTGTGCTTTTTGGTAATTGTATTTGTGGAAACCCAGTTCAGAGCAAAAACTGGAAAAAACAGAGAACACTTCAGTAAAAACTAACATTGAGTGCTGGTTTTGGCTGGGATACAGTCATTTTTCTACATAGTATCTAGTATGGGGCTATGTTTTGGATTTGTGCTGCAAACAGTGTTGCTAACACAGGGATGTTTTCGTTACTGCTGAGCAGTGCCCACACAGAGCCAAGGCCTTCTCTGCTCCTCACACCACCCCACCAGTGAGGAGGCTGGGGGTGCACAAGGAGTTGGGAGGGGACACAGCCGGGACAGCTGACCCCAACTGACCAAAGGGATATTCCACATCGTATGATGTCATGCTCAGCATATAAGGGGCTGGGGGAAGAGGAAGGAAGGAGGCGACGTTTAGAGTGATGGCGTTTGTCTTCCCAAGTCACCGTTACGCGTGATGGAGCCCTGCTGTCCTGGGGATGGCTGAACACCTGCCTGCCCATGGGAAGTGGTGAGTGAATTCCTTGTCTTGCCTTGCTTGTGTGCGTAGCTTTTGCTTTACCTATCAAACCGCCTTTATCTCAACCCACGAGTTTTCTCACTTTCACTCTTCCAATTCTCTCCCCCATCCTGCGAGGGGGGAGTGAGCGAGAGGCTGCGTGGCGCTTGGCTGCCGGCTGGGGTTAAACCACGATACATTGAGAAAAGGCAGTTTCACATGTGGAGGCAACACACAAATCAAGTACTGAAGGATATAACGATATTGTGGAAATGTTTTGTACCCTGAGAACCATTAAGAATTTTCTCTGAACATTTTGCTGTTTCTTCATTTCTCTGCCCTCTAAAGGGCGGTGTGCAATTCTTGCTGAATACAAACTTACTGCACAAAAGTCTGTTTATCCTTCAAAGTATAATCTTTAGAATCCTAGCAGTTATTCTTCAAGAGCCTGTTCATGACATCATTAGCTTCCTGTACCATCACAAAGATCCAGAGTTTAGCAATTACAGGAACTGTGGGTTTGGTTATTGGTAGTGAGTGGAAAATTATATGGGACACACAGGTACAAAAGAGTTTGCATGGGATATTACTGCATGAAATTGTGGCAAGTACAGCAATCAATATCCGTTCTAGCAACATTTCAGTCACGATGCATTTCTGCAGCTGAAGAGATTCTAGAAAATATGTTCCCTGGCTGCCCTATTTGAAAAGCTGATAGGAATATTATGTCTAATTCAAAGAGCATTGCAAACTATATGATTGAATTTTCATTACTGTGTGTGGAATGAATATTGCCAAATACTGATTTTGAAATGCTGGCAATGTATTACTTAAATTATCAGTGTCATTTCACATTCACAAATAATGTATAAAGAGTGGGTTAAAAAGCAATGCTACAGAAGTTTCACAAAAAGATAAATCTGAATTTCAGGTTTTATTTTATTCTCCTTTGGCGGGGGGGGGGGGGGGGAAGCAGTTGTTCTGTTTCCTGAACTTTGCCTTATGTATTGTTTTTTACACACACACTACACATACACATAAACAGACTTATTCAGACAAGCCTGGTTATGCTCAAGAAATGTGGCAACTGAAGAAGTAAATATATAGCACATTTTCATTTCGTTAAAAAGAATACTAACATTGCTTAAGAAATGAACTAGCTTCCCCTCCCATTATATGCAAATATATGTTTAGACTAGACAAAACCCCAAAAGTTAGAATTTTGTACTTGAAAGATATGTCTATTCATAAGTAATAACTGAAGTCTCCAAAACAGTTGTTTCACCCCATTTCACCCTGTCATCCTTTGCAATGCAATTGCTACAAATTCCTTCATTTGAAGATTGTGATATATGGGCTTAATTATCTTTCAAAAGTTAATTAGCTAAACAGTTTCTGAAAGTGGTAGAAAACTAAGATTTTCTCCGACTTTCCTGTGACTATGTGTTATACACTCATTTTAAAATAAAACTAGATGTTGCTGGTCTATTTAATTCAGTAACATTTTAGAAGCAGCTTTTAAGATCTTTACCTACAAGAGGCTTAATTCCTACCTTATCTACTGACTAAATATGGAGATTGGGGTCCAGAAGGTAAGGGGAACTGGTGGGGTCCAAAGACCGGTTTCTTACCGCAGAGGGTTTTTGCTGGTTAATTTATCCTGAAACACTATTTACTTATACATCTACAACAAAGCTTGCCAAAACCTGCCATCTAGAGGAAAATAATCACACTCTTCTCCCATACAAAGCAAATCTTTAAGGCTACAAAAATGCTGCACAACTACTACAGCTTGTCTGTACTCCATGATGTCAAATGCACACCTACATAGCTTAAGCACTGCATTTTCTCTTTGATTTACAAGTGCCACATAAATCTGAGTCTACTTTCTCTGTTTCAGTTCAATAAATCTTGCTGTCCTGTGCAACACCTTAGCAATGAGTGACTGAGGAAACGGGCAGTGCAACATCTCAAGAGAATAAAGTCTAACATTCAGATGAACATCGTAGTTATATCCAGGACTGAAATACAGAAGACAATCATTATAGTTCTGCAAGAGGGAAAGCACTGTTCCAAGCTCGGCAAGGTATTTCACATTAACAAAACATGTTCAAAAATAAATAGAAACAAAAATGTAATACATTAGAAGTACAAAATAGGTTACTTTATTGACCAGCCCAAAATAAAGTTGGGAATCTGCAAGTCGCTGGTCTCATGTGCTCTATCATTTGGTCCAAAGCCATTACAATTCATACATCTGAGATTTGAAGAGAGAGAGATGAAACAAGACTGGGTAAAATAAGGCATTTCATAAATAGATGTGCTGCCCTCTGAATACTTCAGTAATTCCTTAAAAGAAAGACATCATCTCTGGAGGAAGAACTCCAAGTTCCTAGTAGAAGGGAGAACATTTTAGGGAAGTAGCTCTACACGCTTACCCTTGTTCTTCTGATCTTCCTTAAGCCCCAGATGTTAAATCATAGTCTAAGAGAGAATACTGAGTTTAGTCCACCAAATACAATTCTAGTTTAATATGTTTGTACTCTTCCTTAGATTGAAGATTTTTTCTAAACAAATTAACATTTTGACAGCAGTGTTGAAATGTTTTGAATGGTGCTGTCTTTCCTATTGAAGTAATCTGGAAACCCTTGCATGAAAATGCATTTGTAGATTCAAAATAGGTGGAGTTTGTAAGTTTCTGACTGTTGAAGTAACCATCAATATTGTACTGTGCATCTTCATCATTTGCTTTCGTACATGAGTTTCACAACAAGAATTCCATGTTCTTTGGTGATCCTGAAAAACATTCAGAATAAAAATTATCCAGATCTCCTACATTCTTTTTTATTATTATTATTTTTCCTGACATCCTGACTTCAAAACCTGTTTTTCTGTTTCTCAAAATGCTATAAATAATAACTACTCTTGCATCCCAGGGTCTAATACACCCGATATAGGTTTGTTCAACAGTCTTGTAGACTATTGTTAATGTTTCTGCAGTTCAAGCAGCGACTTCTCCAGCCTGTCTCTTGTAGGAGAGGAGAGTAGCTGCCCTGGTGGAAGTAGCTCATAATCTGTCTCTTGTCTCCATGAGAAGCAAGGCCTGAATCCATTCACAAGCTGTTTAGCTGACTGTCTCTCAAAGCATCAATTAACTGTCAATTAGCTAAAGAACAAATGTTCTAAATAATTCAGAATGCAGCTGTTTGCCTAGAAATTAGCAGTTTATGCAGTGCAAAAATGCTGGAGAATTTTAAATGGTGGCAGTATGGCATATTGTTACATAATGTCTCTCATTAACTACCAAGAATATAAATACAATGTCTTTGGCTTATGTATCACCTTTCAATAAATATCAAAGATGAAAGTCTGTCTTCTGGATGCAGAAATAAAACACTGCAAAATACAGAAATAGCAAGATGCTTCTTATTTCAGTGCTTTTAAGTTCAGAAGGCTCCCAAAGAAACTTCCTATTGCTAAATTTAAGCTGCATTTATTAATAATTAGCAGTAAGATAAAATACTACACCATAAAGCATTGGGAGACTAAAGAGATCTGGAAATAGGCACCTATTTTGTTTCATACCTTCATGCTCAGAATACTCCAGTAAGACACAAAACCTTCACATTAATGTTCTGTATTCAAAGTAAGGATACAAACGATACTCTTGGTTTTGTTTACAGATACATAGTGTAAAAGAGATTGCTCTTAAATAACATATCATTTATGTTTCCACTTTTTTATTATTATTTACTATATCAGTGATGCAGCTGTGGATCACAACTCAAAGTCTGAATACCAGATAGCCAAAGTCTTGGATGCAGGCTTTTGACTCCAAATCTAATGCGAATACAGGTCAACTGCAAATGGTAAAACCAAGCTGAGATATTTCGTTTCAGTATGGTTTGGTTCAAAATGTGCAAAATTAAAGGCATTTGAACCACAGATTAGACAGTGGTCAATAGAACCTGGGAGGGGGCGGGGGGTGTGGGGTGGATGTGGAAGAGACCGCAGCACTCTGTAACCTCATTGCTTCTACTCTTGCTCCCTGTGGAAAGACTCCAGTTCCAACAGCTGGTGGAATAAGGGGTACCACTACCTCCTCTTCCTTCACCAGCTCTGCTGGTCTTCTGCTAGCATATTCTCCCTGCTCCAGTGATCTAATGCAAAACTGTGGTCCTAATGTAACGTGCACCATTTATCTTGTTTTTTCACATACTACTGAGGAAGGAACCCTACAATTCAGCCTTACGTGACTCCGTTCTGTATGTGGGTATTTTGCTTCTCCATTTGCCTTCTAAGGAAATGGTAAGGCAAATTCAACAACAGTTAACAGCTGATCCAGTTTTCCTGTGTCTAGTAACTGAAAAGAATATTGCTGTCTTGTCTATCATGTATTTTGCTTTTCTGCTTTTTCATTACTCCAACCATTTTCCAATAACAATACATTTTCCTTCATTCTTTACAATATCACTGCAAAACTTCTTCGGTGGCCCCTTTATTTTCCCTTAAATAATTTTTTTTTTGCTCATTATTACTCTCCTGTTTCAGATTTCATCTCCTTTCTCTCTGTCCTCTCGCACGTTCTCTTGCCATCTGACACTTTGTTGTTTCATGTGCATCCAACCTGACCTTTTTAACTACTATATTCCATCCAAATTTTCCTGTCTATATTTTCTTCCTTTCATTATAGGAACCCTGTTGTTTTTCTTTATCTGTGATATTTTCTCTTCTCAGCAGATACCAGAACTGAGAATTTCTCTAGATCTAAATTTTAGTAAAGTTTTCTCAAGTCACTGTTGGACACTTTAACTGCCTTACACAAGGAAGTTATTATGGTCACTAATGATTACATGATCAATATATTTTGCATTGTCAGCTATGTTTCTCCTTGTTATGCAGTGCTTGTTGCAAGGACAAGGTATCCACATTCATCTACTTAATCCACGTAATGCAAGGCTGACATTTTCTCAGTATTCAGACATGTTTCTCTAGCATTGTTGTTAACTTAAACCAGAAAAGTTTTCCTAAATGGTGGATCACATGAGGGCCAGAAAAACAAGGTCATACAACCAAAATATCCCAACATAAGAGAGATGATGAGCTCAGATCTTTGCACCCCATAATGATGGAATACTGCCTGAATACCTACGCTTTCTCATACAGAACAAAGCACGAGCATCAATCTTCCCCTTCCCCCAGCAGGACAAAATCCTCCTCTCCCCCAGGTGATCAGCGGAGTCTCTCCAAGCCTCCATTTTTTCCAGCCACCCATCCTCTTACAACTGTCTGCAACACCTCTTATCCATTCCAGTCCCCCATCTCTTTTACTAATTCTAACACCTTTCCCCACAAATACTTGCATGTAAAATTATTTCTGTTTAAAAAACATTTCACAACTTTTCTGAAGTTCCTGCTAAACTCAGATCTTTTCCTCCTCAATCCACAGTCAAATAGAGACCTTTTGACACAAACTACGAAAAAAAATTCACACGGCCAAGATTATGTATCGACGTAAAATGTCTGAGTGTTGTCAGCTTGCCACACATTAGTAACTGCATCGCCCTATTCCTGGGACAATAGCCTTCTACACAGCAAAATAAACTTATGAGCATAAAAAAAAAAATCTTTAAAAAGAAATATAATGTTATCTTTTCCCCAGAATATAGCTGAGAAATATTACAATGACATTTTGAATTTAACAGCACATCCCTAGCCAAATACATTGGTTTTCAACTGCACATTAAAAGTTCTTGCTTTGGTAGCACATTAAGTCAAGTTTTCAATAATACACATCACAAATTATCTATTAACAGCAAAAACTATTTGTGCATCACCGTGTCTTCATTTTATTAGAGGATCAGACATGAAAAAAGTCTATCTTCCTTGATTTTTTTCCTCCTCTCAATAATGATAAAAGCTGCAGTTTCTGCAGAGAGAGTACATGCCAGCAGAGACAGCCTGCTCTACCACGCCAGTGGGAACATCCAAGAAGGGAGTTCCTGCTTTCCCTGCCTGGCGCCACCCGGCTTTCCCCTCTCCCTAACATATCTGCAGCCCAGCTGGCAAAGGGCTGAGCAACTGGCTGCACCGCTGCTCCGAGGCCAGGACTGATCCTGCAGCAGAAACAGGATCGGTCCTCCAGGAGTTCACAGTCCTCCTGCCACAAGAGTCGAAAGATTCAGCAGTATGGATAAAGACAGACATGAGAAGAACACAGTCTTGTCTTTTTTTTTTCCTTTGCTTTTTTTTTTTTTTTCTTTTTTTTTGCCTTTTTTTTTTAAATCTGACAATCTTTTATTCTCTTCATCTGGAGACATTTGATCAAGGCAGATACAATTTCAGAACTTGACTTTCAGGTGTGAACGATTGGTGCTACTTTTTATAGATGTTACAAATCCAAATTGGTTTTGAGATTATGCCTGGCACCAAACATGCGTTTTGTTACACGTAACAGATTCTGCTAATCTTCAAAACAATTAATTGAGAATCTTTTAGCCCTGGCCATTAAACAAACTGCTCAGCCTGACAGGCAATTACATAGATACATACTTCTCTCTAGATGAATGCTTTCAAATGTGTACGTTTTGATAGATGCTGTAAGAATAAGCTAAGTAAATTAAATGTTAATGCTGAGCTACCTCTTTTCAACCTATTGAAAAGATTTCCGCTCCTCAACTCTCTGCATAGGATATTGCTTACCTTTTCTTGGGTTTTCTGTTGTACAATTTCTCATGCCTTTTTAAAAATATATATGTGTATATGTTGTACTACTTACACTTTAAAAATAATGTAGCTTAATAATTGGCTAGTAAGTGTAATTAAGTTCTATTTATAGCAAAAAGCACACATATATTTAGAAAGAAAAAATCTGTTGTTAGTGAGGAGCAATTATAAATTTCATATCTTCAGAAAAATACATCTTTCTTGAGTTACATGCCCTTCATATTCATCAACCCTATTCATACACTTCAGATAAATGGATAATTCATAAAAATCAAAAGAGAAAATTAGTAAGGTTTTAACAATAAACACAATAAAACAAACAAACAAAGGAGAAGATCCACCACATATCAGAAATTAGATTAAATATTCAGAAGTATCTGACTCGTAATAGCTGAGAACACAATGATAATTACTGATGGGAACTTAATTGTAATGTTGAGCTTCACTTCAAATCAGAGTTAAGGGAGTTGGTTTTATTTTTTCTGTTTCCATTCTATTAGAAAAACAAACATTTCATACGTGGCTTAATAGATGTTTGAATAAAATGTCCAAATTTTTAAATTTCTTATAGAACAATACTTAACACCTCTTCAAAATGTTCTAACATAAAATACTTAATGTCAAATACCACCCTGCCATAATAAATATTAATAAATGTAATAAAATATTTTGAATAAGATAATCAAAACAGACCATTGACATTAATAAAAGTCAGAGCTAAAAAAAAGTTCAACTTCTTTTCCTTATGAAAATTTAATTGGGAGATACATCCTTGTGAACATTAATGTCTAACTAATCTACTACTATTGCATCGTTGTGTTTGGTTGTGGGTTTTTTTTAACGTACATGTTGTGCTATATTATAGCCTTCTGTTCATTTTGTGATGAAATATCTAACTCATGTTCTAGAAAAAGATTTATATGAGAGACTGTAAAGCATTAACAATAATATGTGTAAAATACTTGCCTTTTGAAAGCACTCAAAGAAATTTATGATCTCCAATGCCATTTTTCTGTAATATACAAAGGCTAATTTAAAATGCTTTTTCTCTATTATGTTTGCTGTAGATACAGTACTAATGATGATGAACATTCATCTCTAATAAAATCTGTTAAAGTACAACTAATAATGTACATAAGAATCTACTCC
The DNA here is from genome assembly GCF_028858705.1 of Grus americana. Lineage (NCBI taxonomy): Eukaryota > Metazoa > Chordata > Aves > Gruiformes > Gruidae > Grus > Grus americana. Next base: position 86,463,467 of record NC_072853.1, on the reverse strand, counting down.
CAGAGATAAACACCTTTGATATGAGAATCACAGAAAAGCACTGATATGCTAAACAACTTAACAATTTTTAACAAAAATTTAGTGCTTTCAAGAAGTAACAGAATAGAATTACTGGTGACTAATCAGTGCTATAAAGAAGAAATTATAACTTTCTCCTATTATTCTATTGAGTTATTTCATAAGTGGGAAGACAATGCATTGGCAAAAAAAGAAGAAAGTTTATAAACTTTCCACAGACATTCCTTGCAGTCTTAATTTTGAGGCATCAGGGGTGACATGTAGTGCCAGATGCAATGGTAAGGTTTTTTGCATTTGCTTGCTTAGCACAAAACCAAGAATTTTATCACACATGTAAGCCTGCAGCAGCTGTTCACGTAAGTGACCACATCTCAGTATAAAACAATCCAAATAGAGCAGTGGAAAAGAACTTGGAATTGATTTGTGGTTTGTATGGTGAGACACTGTCTTATTGAATGCAGCAACAATGATCACAATGTTCCTTTTGCACAGGAAGCATGTTTGACAAAGTGTAGAAACAGCTGTTTTCTTGTAGTGTCAACATACTATTCTTAATGTGGGTTCATGTTATCTTTTACTGTTCTAATTCTCTGACGAAGTAGCAGTGTTACACATGTATAGGCAAAGGAACTTTATCCCAACTCTCCATCTTGCCCAATAGTCAATTTGTTGCTTTTCCTCACAAATCTCTCCTGTTTCTGAGCTTCTCTCATGCTTCTCACTCATTTGTTTGAGTCCATTTTTGTGCAGTTAGCCAAATGTCATGTTATATAAAGGAATATAGGGTATATCTGTTCAGAAATCATTATCCAGCATTATTTGTTCCCTACATAACTGTTTGTACTAGTTTCTTACATACAGATCCTACATTCAAAGTTGCTGAATTGATTTTCAAAGCACTATATTCTTTGGATCTTAACTGTTTGAAAGATCCTTTCTCCTCCTCTTGCAATTTCTTGGCTCCATTGAAAAACAGAATGTGAGGACAAACATTTCCTGTCATGTGATGGGAGTAGAGCTTTCACAACAATTAGGAAAAAAGTTCTGAACCCAGCACAAAGAGCAGTCCTAACTTAGCCTATATTAAAAAAAAACAAAACAAACAAACAAAAAACCCCAACCAAATGTGAAGCCTGCATCCTTCAACTGAGATGCAACTACTCCTCTTTACACTTTCACTATCACTGTATATAATGTTCAATGTCTTCTTGCTAGTTTGAAAGTGGGGGGGCTTAATTTTTTTTTTTTTTTTTTTAAGGACAGACAGTCAGAGAATCAAATCTGGACTACTCTCATAATAATAAAAATACTGGAAATTTGCAAAAAAAAAAAAATCACAAAAACCTTTTAGGTGGACTTGTGGAGCCATTCTAAATTGCAGTCTGTCAATTGCATATTTGATGTATAAAGTAGTCAAGTGCACAAATCAACTGCTCTGGGGAAAGCTGCATTCATAAATCAATGACAGGATTACATACACCCACAATGCAAGTAGAGTTCTCATCTGGAAAGACACATTGTATCAGGTATTCTTAAGCATTATGGGTCTGAATTCCATAGAAACTTCCTGATCAAATTCACAGAACAAAATGGTTTTTTTTATCTGACTGGTGATTAGAACACTATGTAGAATGGTGATACCAGGAGAGTTGACAGAAGGCACAAGCTATGAAAAATTTAAGATTAATTATATTACTTCATTTCAGATAATGTATTCTATAGTCTTTGCAAACTGGTTAAATTTCTGTTAGTTATAATCAGATTTGAAACCAGTTCAGCTAAAATGAGGCCATTAGGTAGTCCTATAATTATTTCAGGATGAGGCATGCTATTTAATGCAGTAGTTGTATTTCAGCCCTAGACAATTCTTAAGTGGAATTTTCATGGATATATTCCCATAATCATAGACTTAACAAGCATACCAAAACTGAAGATTCAAGAATACAGTAACTTTCATAAGGGGATTAGAGATTTCAGAAAAGCTTTTTGTTATAGATAACACCATTGGTTTGCTCCTATTTGAATTCTGCTGTATGTGCCTAAAATGAAACTGTCAGATATTAAAGTCATTATTTTTTATTGTTCAGCAACATCGTCGATCCAAAGGCCATAAAACTTGAACAAAAAGAAAGAGGAGGGGGGAAAGGACAGAAAATCAAAATGTAGATTGTAAGAAAACAGCTGTTATTACTGGTGGGAAGGTGTTAGTATTCCTCGAGAGATGAAGTCTCAGAACAAAATGTAGAGAGCAAATTCACATACATTCATCATCCATACTGTTTAAATCAGTGTGAAGATCTCATTCATAGTCTCTCTTAAAAAATCTTTTCCTAATCTTTTCCACACTCCACTTCTGGCACATCAGTTCACCAATGATTGCTTCAAAAAATATCTTAGATCTATGTTCAACAGTACCTATCTTCAACTGTTCCTTTCATTTTTTTTGCTGATGCAATAATTGTTGTAGTATGTCTTAATTTGTTTTAAAACCATATATTTTATAACCCTTTCCTTTCTCCAAATAAAAGACCCCCTTAAAAGGCTGTCACTTTACAAATGTTGAAATATTTCATTCTTCTGTTGAAAGAAGTAGAAGCCTTAATTTGAAGATTACTTTTAATGACTCTGACATGGTAATTGCTCTACAGATAATACTTGATTGAGCTACATGTGCTAGTATGCCAGAGGAGATCTCAAAACTTCAAACAATTATATTAGCACGCAATTCACTTCCACATTCTGGTTTTATACTAGGTTGCATATATACAATCCTAGTTGCATACAAGGCTTTTTCAATCTTCTCTGTCATGAAAGCTTTATTTTTTCTTTCCTCTCTTAAACAGTGTACTGCTAAAATTTTGATACTGTGAGGTAGGAGTTGCAACTGTTGGATATCTCTCAGAAATAATATTGAAACTTCCTAGAGCTGCTCAAGTTGACAATCAGGTCAGTAACTCCATGGAAATTTCAGAAAATTGAGCCTCTTCATAGCTGTACAATTATGTGAGTAAATAGATTAAATACTCAAACTACATTTAACTGAGACAGTAGGTTTTTCATTGGCTTCCTCCCACCCCAAACCTGACAAGACATTTATGGCTAGACATGTGCTTGAACTAATTAGTGTCTTTACAGAGCTGTGTGCATGTGAAGGGATACATAAAATGCTACAGACAAAAACTGCTAAGAAGCAATAGATTAAAACCGAAAATAAACAACAGTGCAGTAAATAATATTTAGATACTCAAGATGTTCTCATCTCAAATAACTAAAGCAAAACTTCACAAAACTTTCCTTCATTCTTATCTTTGAGAGACTTAAGGAAATGTGTTGTGACAAAACTATTGCCCAGTTATGGAAAGATAGTTATAAATCACAGACTAGAGAGAATATAAAACTGAGTTTTCTTTCTGTGGTAAAAAAAAAATAAATAAATCCAAGCTACAGTTCTAGAAAATTACATGCAAGAAGGAAAAACAAAGAAACATCTTAAAAAGGTAAACATGGTCAGTATCAGGAGTATGTTGAATATAATCATACACTGCAACTGCTACATCTTCAAGCTGGTAACATACAATCGCATTCATTATGGGAGAGGAAATGCAAGAGAACAAGTAAAATTCAGTGATAAAGCTGGCCCTACGTAACAGTACATTACCAGCATGAACTAAGCAATGACTAGTACTACTAAAAGAAGTGGTTAGCTAGGAGTTTCCAAGGACCTGAAATGCAGACATACCCGCAGTGATCAAGATGGTATTGAGCTGCCTATATCTAACATGAAAACTCACATTAGCATCGCAAAATGTAGCAAGCCTAAATTTAAAATTCCAAAATTTTTCCCTTATTTTCAAGGAGGGAGGGAAAGGGAAACAATCATGAGTTGTTGCCCTGCTGTTGAGTCAAACTGTGCCCTCCAGAAGAACAATACCCACCAATGATGGTGCACAGAGTCAGAAAATGTAGTCTTCAGTGTTTTTCTAGTATTATTTACCACATTTTCTAACTTACGTTCCTTTATGTGCCATTTGGCTACTACAAGGACTTAAGAGTAAGTTTCTATAGCAATCTTCCCCCTGGTTATCCTCAGAAAGAACCTGAAAATGGTTTATAGTTTTAAAGGCTGGCTGTAGCTTCAGCTCCAAATTTGTCACCCTCAGACATTGCTACAAGATGGACAGAGCTTTCTGCCCCGGTCTCCCAAGAAACAGATAAAAGATACAATCTCAAGGCAAGCGTACTCAATTTTTTACTCTTGCAAAGCTTAAACATTCTCTAACTGGAGAAAAAATGGCCAGTAACAGCCTGCATTCTCCAATGGTCATATTACAATCATTAATTTTCTTCTTTCAAATGAAGCTTGGAAGCTGTGCTTATCCTGCTCACTTGCCATTGTTGGTGCAGGAAAAATACATTTCTGTCCACCATTCTTCATATCTTTACTTCCTGTTTGAAATTCAGTGTAAGAATGTGCTTCATGAGTATCTTTTCTATGTTAACTTTGGCATCTGAGTTTTCATTGCTGAGATACAAAAAGAAACAAACAAACAAACAAAAATGCTGGTGGGGAGCAAATAGAAAAACATTAGCTTGAACAAAGAGAAGAAAAATGAGGCCAGAGAAGAAAAGACAAGATTATGCTTATGTCATGTGCATCACCAGAGTATAGTTCATGTAAAAGATGAAGTGATCTTTATCACAGTGTAAACAACATAGGTTCATCTATGATGCAAAGAGGGTTACTGCAAATTAAATTAAAAAGTCTCAATTGATGCAAGCTGAAACCAATAGAGGGTAAATTCTCTCTTATTTCTGCAAAGAAATATGATGAGATATCTGACTAGGTTAGTCAAATAAACTGCATTTCATGGATTTTATGAATGGCCCAGTGGATAAGGATTTGGCTGGATGATTGCACTCAAAGGCTGGCTGTCCAAGTGGAGATCAATGATGAGTGGTGTTCCTCAGGGGTCGGTACTGGGACTGGCGCTGTTTAACATCTTTGTTGGTGACACGGACGGTGGGATCAAGTGCACCCTCAGCAATTTTGCTGACAACACCAAGCTGTGTCGTGTGGTCGACATGCTAGAGGGAAGAGATGCTATCCAGAGGGACCTTGACAGCCTTGAGAGGTGGGCTCATGCGAACCGCATGAAGTTCAACAAGGCCAAGTGCAAGATCCTGCACATGGGTCGGGGCAATCCCAAGCACAGCTACAGGCCGGGTGGAGAATGGATTGAGAGCAGCCCTGAGGAGAAGGACTTGGGGGCATTGATTCATGAGAAGCTCAACATGAGCCGGCAGTGTGTGCTTGCAGACCAGAAATCCAACCGTATCCTGGGCTGCATCAAAAGAAGCGTGACCAGCAGGTCAAAGGAGGTGATTCTCTCCCTTTACTCTGCTCTTGTGAGATACCACCTGGAGTACCATGTTCATGTTCTTCTTATATTGGGGGCCCCAGAGCTGGAGCTGTAGGAGAGAGTCCAGAGGAGAGCCAAGAACATGATTGGGGGCTGGAGCACCTCTCCTATGAGGACAGGCTGAGGGAGCTGGGGTTGTTGAGTCTGGAGAAGAGAAGGCTCCGGGGAGACCTTATTGCAGCCTTCCAGTACCTGAAGGGGCCTACAGGAAAGATGGAGAGGGACTGGTTACAAGGGCATGGAGTGATAGGACAAGGGGTAATGGTCTTAAGCTGAAGGAGGGTAGATTTAGATCAGACATTCAGAAAAAATTCTTCACCGTGAGGGTGGTGAGGCAGTGGAACAGGTTGCCCAGAGAAGCTGTGGATGCACCTGCCCTGGGAGTTTTCAAGGCCAGGTTGGATGGGGCTTTGGGCAACGTGGTCTAGTGGAGGGTGTCCCTGCCCATGGCAGGGGGGTTGGAACTAGATGATCTTTGAGGTCCCTTCCAACCCAAATCATTCTATGATTCTCTGTATTTTATTTAGATGACAGTGAGAATTTAAACTCTGTATCTAATATAAACAAGCAGAAGTAGCTGAAAGAAAAGCTTTCTGTTATCTGATAGGCAAGATAACATACAGTGCCCACTACTGGCTTTTTTTTCAAGAACTTAATCAGCCTCTGGATTTCACTTGACATAGAAAGTTTGTGCATCTACATATCTAAAACATTTTCTAATGAAATAACTAAATTCAGCCAGTATGGAAAGAACAACACCGGTATAGACTTTTTTGTTCAAAATAATGCATTCAAAAAATCTCCAAACTTACAATGGTATCAGGTATCACCTACTCTCTCTAAATGTCTATAAACTTACATAGAGTATAATCTATGTCCCTGCTAAATTACAAAAGAAAACAAAAATTCAGTTAAAGTATATTATGTATTGTCTTAACTGAATAGTACTTTATGATATATTTCTGAATATCATACAATTTCACATATCAAGTTAGCCAAGTGCCAAAAAGTGCCCCTGATCCCTGACAATCTACTGCAGCTATTGCTGTCCTCGTCAGTCCTGTAAACCAAGTGCAGGTATAGTATTTTTATTATTACATACCTGCAGCTGCTCCGTCTGCTGGAGGTAACTTGAAGGTCATCTGCTGGAAACAAACAGTGTGGATAGACAATATTTTTTAGTAACCAGTTACGGGAAATTGTGCATGGAAAATTTAGATTTGTTCCTTCTATTTCACATCTTTGTTTCTCTTGTAGCAAATAGACATATTTGCCAGATCTAAGCCGTGCCATTCCCACACCATCACACTAGATATTTTGTACAAAGAAAACAATATCATCAAAATTAAATATATGGATGATTTGGGGTCAGACAGGCATACATATATATGCATATAAAAACATATATATGTTTTATAACTTATATAACAATCTGGGGGAAAAAAAGATTGGGAAAAAATCGATAAAATTCAGATGTGAAAAGATAAAAGATCTAGAAAAGTTAAAAGTACTCATCCTGTAATGGACAGACAGCTATTACAAGGTTTAATTAAACTACAGGTGATTCTAATTTTACATAACATCAACTCTAAATGCAGAAAACTCTACTCAACTGGCAGTCATCATAAGACATGTGAGCTACTGTAAGGTAAGAGTTTTCCTTGGTAACTGTATGTTCCATGCCTCAGTAAAAGGGAGATGGCTCACTATGACCAGTTACACTACAATAAAGATATTTTTTGTTTGTATTATTGTCATTTTATTATCATTATTTCAAGAGAAAAAGACTTTGATTCTGAAAATAAAATCAAGTGGTCCTTCCCTCCGTGTGAGACAAAACTTAGAGCCAACTTTAAATGCAGGTGAGACAATTTAGCCAGAAAAATCTGGGAATATTAGCCAAAGCACTGTATTTAATTATAATTTGCATATAAGCTAAACTATATGATTATTAATCTATTCCTAGAACTGAAGTTAATCTTAGAATTAACTTCAGAATAACTTCAGAATTCAGCACAGACAAATAAAGATAAGAAGAGCACAAAATGTAGATTAGTAGAAAAAGAAATCATACTATTTGGCTTGAGAGTCTGATTAAGCATAATGGGTCTTCAGCTGTTAAACTTGGGAATGTTTCAAAACAGTGTGCAGGAGCTGGTCTGTTGAATAACTGAAACCTCTGTGCTAGACACATGCCGTGCCAAGAGGAATTCATGATCTTGTTTGGCCAGAAAAAGACAGTGAAAGAACATTGCAAAAATGTTTGTGTTTGATGATGTTGAAATCTGTGGGGGGAAAAAAAAAAAAAGGAAAAAAAGGTGGTACAGCATGAATGCTTTATAAAACAAAAACTATTTATATATAGATGGTGATAAAATTTGAGTTTAATTTTCTTCAGCTTAGAGCTAGGCTTCAAGTATACTTTTATATATAACTTTTTGGTTGACTGGCTGTTGTGGTTTAACCCAGCAGGCAGCTAAAACAACCACACAGCCGTTCACTCACTTCCCCCCCCTGCAGTGGGATGGGGAGAGAATCAAAAAGGTAAAGCTCGTGGCCTGAGAAAAAGACAGTTTAATAGGACAGAAAAAGGAAGATAATACTAACACCAATACTAATAGAATATACAAAACAAATGATGCACACAACATTTGCTCACCACCTGGAACCAATGTTCAGCTAGTTCCCGGTCTGCCCTGCCTCCTGGCCAACCCCCCCAGTTACATACTGAGCAGGACATCATATGGTATGGAATATCCCTTTGGCGAGTTTGGGTCATTAGTGTGTTATCAACATTATTCTCATCCTAAATGCAAAACATAGAACTATACCACATCCTAGGAAGAAAATTTAACTCTATCCCAACCAAAGAAAGGACTCTGGCATTTTCTTTCTTTTTTTTAGGTAATGGCAATTCGTATAGTTATAATAAATTCAGATGAAACAGATCAGTTTCCAGGACTTTTCTTTTGAAAGATTAAGCTGTGGACAATAGTATCTGCATCTATGATAGTGCTAGTAGACACCATGTAATTATACAAACACCTAAAATGTAATGTTTGTGCACTATAAAAATGTTGTTGGATAAACAGAAACCTCTCCCAGTAAAGATTACTCATGTCTTTTGCTTTGTTTTGGGCTTGACAGGCAGTGGGGGAGAGGGTAATGCTACTAAAAATTCTGCTGCTTCCTATTTGAATATCATTTATTCTTATTAAGCCATTCCAAAATTACACTAATTTATCATGAACAGAAGTCAGCCCTGCATGTATATTATTCCAGAGAGCTTCTAATTCCATATATGTCTGAAGAATATATTTTTGTTCTTGAATAATTAAACATCCTAACTCTTTGATTGGAGAAAACAATATCATAAAGGGAAGGAAAGAAGGAGGACAGGCTTTTCTGAAACAAACTACTAGTTGGCAAAGGAAATTGTAAGGCTAATCAGAATCTTAAACATCAAAAATATTCAAAGACATATAGGCTTTGGGATTTGAATATTTTATTCTGCTAAATCAAAACCATCATTTTTCTAGCTATTGTGGGATTTGTTCCGGACATGACAGTCTGAGCCTTCAGCGCGCTGGATTTGTCCATATATAATCAAAGACCACATTATATAAAGCCCAATGCAGAACCCGAATACCTAATTTAAAGGAAGCATTGCCATCACCTGCATAATGAGTAACAACCCAATCTCTGATGTCTTTTTTTTTCCCTTATCAAGGAAATGCAATCTGAGCATCATATCAGAACTAATTGCAACACACTTATATTATTAGATGTAAGATCAGCTGCAAGCCTTAAGCAATGCAATTCTCCTCAGCTAGCAATTATCCTTTTTTGTTGTTGTTGTTTTAAATAATCAAGATTAGCTGGCAGCAGACACTATCACTGACAATCATTTAAAAGAAATAAAATTAGGATAGATTCTTTAATTAATGAATTAATTCAAACTGACTTTGATGTGATATTGTCATGAGATCTGCCAACTTGCTGAAGGACTGTAAATTATAAACATCATGGACACAAAACCAATAAATGAATCACACTAGTAAATCAAACTGGGGTAAGTCTGTAATAACAAATTGGTGTTTGGGAAAGTAGTACTGAGAACATTACCAAATCTATTTTTCTGGAACGTCTTAAAAGCACAGCAAAATGTAACAAGCTTTTAACAAAATCTGCAGACTGCTCCAATTAGAAGAAATTGTCATTAATGGTGGAATAAGTAAAAATAGTCTCACTGAAGTGACCCTGATTCTTCCAGATGCAGCAATAGTTGCTCCTGTTGTAGGTTTATATGCATCTTGCATGCATGAACTCTCAAATCTTGGGTTTGCTTTTATGCAAATATACTTGTAAATCTTCATGCTTCTTTTTTTTTCCTGAGTGCACACAAGCCCAGCTATGGACAGAAAGACATGGTGAATTCTGAAGAGAGACAGTAATGTGAAAGATGCACCAGGCAGCACTCATTATGACCAGAGTACATACCTTCCTTCTGTCATGCAAATAATTTGGAGAAGAATCCAAATAATTAATATCTTTGCCTTGGTGAAATTAAGGTATGGGTATGAGTTTTCACAACTTCTGGGGGTTAGGCCATCCTTACTGAATGACACCTATATGGCAGTTCTGCTGTAACTGCCCAAAGATCATTCAGTTTTCTTGCTGAGTTGATAACTAACAAAAGGATCATTTTTCATCGTATGTTGGATGAAAATGAGCAAAAGAATTGCTGGAGTTAGATATAATTTTAACATCAAATTAGGAAGGCAAGGGTAGATCATGGAAGACAAAGGTAGATCATGGAAGATCCAGGAACAAAAAAACATACGCCGAATACTGAAACTGTTGTTACCCTTATTCCCTTTTGTTGCTACAACTATAGCAGGGAAAGGGTAGTATCTGCTCCGTTTTTTATATTCTCATGTGAAAGCAGTAGGGGCATATGCATATCAAATATAGAACCAGTTTGGAATTTATGGATGAGGTCTGCACAATTTCAAAGAAGCTATACTAAGGAATTGTAATAAATGTAGACATAAATAAATAATGACATTTATTAACGAAATATGTATGCTACCTTTTTTGGAAGAAGTATTTCAGAAGAATTGAGGTATGTTTTTTTCTGAAAAAAAAATGAAAAGCAATAATAGTGAAAGAAACTGAAATAACAGTTGGCAAGAAACTGGACATGAATTTCACATTAAATACATCAGCAAAGATAAATTCCCTGCTATGTTTTACTTTACACAAATACAGTTTACTGTACTATTATCTTCTAAGAACAGTGATCTTCACAGAATATACAAACATTCAGAGAATTTGGGAAATAACTGAAGATTTGGGGATTTTTGCTTTGGAATATATTTTTTAATTCTTTTATCTCCCCTTTGAATATTCTGCTATTTTCTTAATTTATTCTACACCTTACAAAGTTGTTTAAAAATCCTTAGTTTTCCCATCAATATCTCTTCACTAAAGAGAGGATACTTTTTTTTCTTATATTTATTCTGTCCCAGAAAGCCCTGGGCTCTTGTAAAATCTCTGCAAAACTCCATACTGCCATTGAATATTGGCACCATTATGTATGGATAGTTACTCAGCAAGGAATTTGGAGATCGAGAATACTTTCTTATGATCACGGTGATTAATCACATTTTAAGGGGGCAAATGTAATTTGCATTTGAACAAATACGACCTTGCCCGCACTATTTGATCAGGCCCACTAACCAGATGTCAAGCAGCTCATTTTCCCTGACTGGCTTTAGGTTAAAGGTACCCTTTCATCCACTCATGTGAATTTGTTTCTGTAATTTTTACCTCTGCTTTTCTTCATTTTATGAAATACATGTATGGCTACAGGAAAAAAAAAAAAAAAGAGTCTATCCTGAAAGGCATCTTTTACCAGACCCCACTTATCAGTGGAACATATTAACAGGGATTCTTAAAATAGGCAACAGCTCAGGAAAATAATTATGAATGTATGATCAAATGACATTGCTCATAGCAATTTCAAAAGACATATTTGAATGCTGAACCATGAAAGGTTTATACTTTTACGCAATAATCTGAGAAAGAAATGGCACAGTTGTTTGCTATTATTTTGTAGATTTATGCTGTTGGCAAAGCATTTTGAAAGAGTTAACTAGCTGACAGCTTTTACATCAAAACTTGTATTTGGCTTATTATAACTGAAAAATAGCCCTTGCCTCCTTGCTTGCATAGCTTTTGTGAATGTGCTCAGTTCTATCACATTAGCAGTCATGGTTTTCAGGGTTCCATTTTTGTACTAAATTGCTAAAAAATCAGTCTTAATTTCAAATACACTATTTCAGGCCATCTAAATCCATTTGTATACACACAAATTGGAAATCTTTAGAGTTTTTTTCTGTTCTAGGTTATGCACACATTTTCGTGAAATGTAATTCTGCCTCCCTCTAAGACAGATAAGTACACACCAGTATGTGGTACCTAAAATCTTCCTTTAAACTAGAACAAATTTCATTTATACCATTGCAACTATCCTAATGCAGATTGAAACTAAACCCGAAATTCAGTATCATTCACAGAGGAGAAAACTTGTATCTGAATCAAAATGCCAGATTTACCAAAAAAATGCCTGCTTTAACTTTTAGTTTATGCAAAAAAATCTGCATTTTGCAGTTCAGGTTTAACTTCAGATTAGAATTACAGTTCAGCTCAAATTAATCTGTTCTCAATTTATTCAAAGGGCCATTTGAAGGTGTTATTCATGATGCATCAAAGAACTCTCGGTTTTGAGCTACTCTCAGGACTTCAGGAAACAAGTTTGATTCAAGACTTTGACACTAAAGTCCCTCCAAATTAAGGACCTCAAAGTCAGAAGTACAATTGCATCTCTTCATTGAAGTGTCAGATAGGATTATTCATATTGTTGAACCCAGTGTGTCCTCAGGTAAGACGTCTTCCTTCCATGACGAAGTTGCCTCACTCCCTACACTTTTTTGCAAGTCTCTTAGTTTGTACTTACGCTGTGGTATTGCTGTTACCAAGTCACTGACCTTCCCCATCCCTGGAGCATTTTCTCTCCCTGAAAAAAGCTCAGTGATCCCCACTTGTGTCCCCTCCTGAGTTTTCAGGCTGGGCCAAAGGACAGCAGTCGGGGCAAGGCAAACGGGCAGCCCGCCTCCGACCCCTGTCCAGCTGTGCCCCTTTCAACAAAACACAGCAGACAACACCCTGGGAGGATTAAATAAACAAATACAACCCCAGCCACACTCACAAGACTTTCACACAGGTTTGTGTTAGGCCTTCCCAGCACTCATTAGCCAGAATAATTAGTTTTACTTCAGAATCTCACTACTCAGCAAGAGTATGCTGAGTAATGACCTAACAGAAGGATACAGACTTCACTGTTATTCATTGCTAACTACTACAGAGGAATCTGAATTACCTTACTGGGTTCAACATCTCTATTAAACATCTTGCAGAGAGCATCCAAAAGTTCTTTTCAAATATCTGTGAAGTTAATTGCTATATTCTGCATTTCACTGCAATCTGTTGCCTTAATCAGTTTCTTTTCCTAAAAATTCTTGAATATTATTTTAAGCACCTGGGGCTCAGTTATTCCATCTGTCATAACACGTACATTTGTGTGTAAAAACAAACATGTCTAAACCATCTCAAAGAACATACGATGTCCTGTATCACATTCTAGGTCAAAGGATATGATATCCTTCATCCCTACCACAGGGAATAAGGATGAATAGAACAAGGAAGAACCAGTTTATGAAAAAGGCCTGGCCTTCCACAAAGAAACTTTGTCCAAAGCCATGGCAATCACTTTAAAAGCATCACAGAAAATGGACTGAACAGCTCAAGATAGGTAAAACATATTTCTTTCTCTTTCGGCACATGGGACTAATGCTGATTTTGCTCAAAATAACGTTTTAGACCTTTTAAATAGAGTAGTTTATATTGGAAAATATAGTATTGGAGCTTGTTTGTCACCATCTCAACAAAACCCAGAAAAAAGGGAAAAAAAACGGGATGTACAACAGAACTTCCTATTATAGGGAGGGAATAAAGGGAAGTTTGTCACTGTTATTCTTGGATGCACTTACATTCAGTGGTGTTGGGCTGTTGTGTAAGAGTCCAGTCTACAGAGTCTTCATGTTTTCATCTATTTACCCAAAAATCACCAAATAGTCCTGCTTCGTTACCAGGAAAGCGGAAAAGAGAACAAAGCTTCCTCAAATATCTTCCTAAATCCTCTACGAATTGTGGTTGTAAACCCAAGGCAGACAGTCCCACAGGTCCCACAGGTAAGAGACCACAGGGGAGAGATCAAGGAGCTCCAAGGCACCGCTGAATCACAGCTCCCTGTTCCCACTCCTCCTTTCAGATAACTGCCTACAGGCCGAACTGCCCATGGACTTCCCCTACCACAGGAAGGTTCCCAAACCAGCCCTTCTTCTGTCAAATAAATTCTGCACAAATGCTATCTGTAACATCTGAGAATCATTACATTCTTTCAATGTAATAATAATGGAGATATAACATATACCCCTGAAATGCCTCTGGCTTAAACACGCACAACGTTAGATCAGAGAACATATAACAAGAATAATGCCAAAAGATACAGGGCCCTACAAGAAGGACAATCTAGGCTGTTCTCAAAACCTTATGCTGTACTTGTCCAATAATAGCCATATAGTTTGCAGTGCTAAAGTTCTGCATTTCAGCAGTAGTAGTGTTCCATCATTTAGTCATTATGCGCATCTTTTTTCCTTCTCCATTCCAAGGGAGTCTTAAGATTTGCTCATCAATTTATTCCATCTCATTCTTCAAGATTTGAACCTTTAGGACAAAATATTCTGCATATAATTAGAACCCTTAGGAATATGTTCATTTTAATTGCTATAGTTTTATCACTGAAATAACACCAGATCAAATTTTAAAAAAGTTTCCTCTAATTTTAGTTAAATTACTCTTTCAGAACTGGCACGATTTACTCCTGGATATGTGCAGATTTACTTAGTTTTTACTTATGTAGGCTAGAAATTTTATTTTCTGTTTTCAAGAATCATAGTTCCTACTTGTATGTGATATATCTTATACCTGAAAATTGAAACACATTCTTACATTGTTTTTGTAGCTCTACGATGGACTTTGAAAGATTCAATGTGTACAATAAAATACTATTCGTATAAGTAAACAGCTACTTGACTGTAGTTTGATAGAGATGCTGCTACAGGCAAGCTGGCAGCTTGTGTATCTGCAATACATCTGGCTGAGTGTGCTGGGTTTGGCTGGGATAGAATTAATTTTCTTCGTAGTAGCTGGTATGGGGCTATGTTTTAGATTTGTGCTGAAAACAATGGTGCTAACACAGGGATGTTTTCGTTACTGCTGAGCAGTGCTCACACAGAGCTGAGGCCTTCTCTGCTCCTCACACCACCCCACCAGTGAGGAGGCTGGGGGTGCACAAGGAGTTGGGAGGGGGCACAGCCGGGACAGCTGACCCCAACTGACCAAAGGGATATTCCATACCATATGATGTCATGCTCAGCATGTAAGGGTCTGGGGGAAGAGGAAGGAGGGGGGGGGGCGGGGAGGGGCATTCGGAGTGATGGCATTTGTCTTCCCAAGTCACCGTTACGCGTGATGGAGCCCTGCTGTCCTGGAGATGGCTGAACACCTGCCTGCCCATGGGAAGTGGTGAGTAAATTTCTTGTTTTGCTTTGCTTTCACATGTGGCTTTTGCTTTACCTATTAAACTGTCTTTACCTCCACCCACAAGTTTTCTCACTTTTACTCTTCCGATTCTCTCCCCGATCCCACTGTGGGGGGAGTGAGCGAGTGGCTCTATGGGGCTTGGTTGCTTGCTGGATTTAAACCATGACACTGAGTAATGCTATTTAAGAACTGTTAGTGGTATGGAAGCTGTATTGATATATTTGACTGGAAATATATTCATAGCGGAACCTGTATACCACATGGACCAGTGTATTATACACAGTCTTTCTGTAGGTATTTAACCTCTGAGCAAGGCAAATAGTCACTACAAAAGCAATCTGTGTACCTGACTGACAAAAAAATCCCCTCTCTCCCTTCCTTGCAAGCCAGCTGCTGTCATTGATATGAGAAGTACCAGCTGTGGCTGGAAAGAATCATCATAGGCTGAAACACTGAAGACTTGGGAGTCTGATATTGTTTCTTGACCTCATTTGCCCCTTTCCCAGTAGCTGTCAGCTCCTTTTCATTCCTAACCTTAGAGATTCCCTACGTTTTTGGCAGCGAAACCTAAGCATCCTTACACACAAGTTTTTCTTTTAACTACCCTTCTGCAATTCATTTCTTTCCCCAACTGTCCTTTCTGCTGATCCTTAGTCCCAAAACTTACCAAATCTGTACCTTTGTATTGTGAAAAACAAAATAATGTGTACACAAATGAAAAAGGATAAGCACAGAAAAGGTTTATAATTTATCATCCCGCTTTCATAAGAAATGCAATACTGCACACACCTAATACAAAAGAATGAGCTCTGCATTGCCAAGATATTATATGTTTTATTGTTAACTCTACTCAAAATGGCAGTCTAGTTATATGATGTGAAAGGAATGGGATAAGAATAAGGGTTTTTAAATGCTATGTATATTGATGCTTGCTATAAATGACAATACATAATATATACCATCCACAGTATAGTTATTATGTTGTTCTGTGAACTTACAAATATGACAGGGATAAAACCAAATCAATGAGCCTCTACTGAACTTCCAGATATCCTTCTTAACAAATAAACAATAGCTCCTTATTTTTGAATCCTAAAACACTCCTCACAAAAGAAACAAGAAAGTGCTCTATGTCATCTCAGCTTGGTCAGTGCATGTTCACAAAAAATATTTTCAGTTCCCATGTTACCACTTCAAGAAAGGCTGGTTTTTTTGCATTTAGGAAGGTCTATTCCAGTACCATTGGAGCAAATAAAACTCCAAACCACTTGCCAATTCTCTCATGAAAAATAAATTATTTTTCATTTTTCTGTATATGTTTTTATAGCTGTGTACTGGACACAATCTTGCAATCTCAACCAACTAATAAGTGTATTAAAACCAATACAAGAAAAAAATCCTTTAAATTCTTCTGAATGGATAGACTGGTGAAAGTTAATTTCAAGGCATTATTAGCATTCCATTTTGATTTTGAAATGTTTTGTTTAAAAATAAAAAGTTGCGGACTGCCATAAGAACATAATTAAGATATTATCAATGGTCTTTTCTCAGATGACATTGAAAAAAAGGAGATTTTAGATTTTTAAAGTGTCTTTCAAAATAATATGCCAAAAAAATCTCTTGATGTACTTTTGCGTTTTGGGGAAAAAGAAGCAACATTCTACCATTGGTTGTGTAAGCAATTAGGGTAACTTTCAATTATTTTTTCTATTTTTTTCAATAGAATAATACTAGTGTGTCAAAGCAAAATTTGGCCCTAGGAATAGAGCACAAGGCTGTGCAGTGCTTAGACTACTCTATTGTGAAACAGCAGCTTTGGTAAAGAATTTTGACTATGCTAAATCTCATCACAATGCCTGTTCAGCAGTGAGTCACACACCTTTTCTTAGAGGAGTTTCTTATAATAACAATAGCTCTGAGTATTTCTCCTACTGAAGTCTTCGTCGTAAATTTGTCTTCAAGTTGTAGCTTCCCATCTTTTGTTTTCAAAAGACAAAACAAATTTTTATTTTCTGACAGATTTTTCTACTTTTTCAGAAAAGTTGACTCACTTGAGACAAAAACAGCCATGAAACTTGGTTGTCTTTTTCACCTGTAGGAGCCTGCTGAAGTCACAGTAATTGTCTAAAGCAAAATTTCTTATGGCTTCTACAAATCCTATTTCCTGAGTACATAAAATCAGTTTTCAAACTGTACAGCTATGCTCATTACAAAAAAAGATATATAACATAACATAACATCTTTGAAAAATGTAAAGTGACTTGTAGTAATTATGTTCCCTGTATGCTCTATAGAACAAAGCTTTTGTTTGTTTGATTAACAAGATATTTACTACATTTTCTAAATCAAAATTTAAGAGGACTTTACTGCAGTAGCTTAGGCCAAAGCAATCAAAAGGATTTTGGTACCAAAGACATGATTGTTTCCTTTTCACAATGAAACAGTTTCATTGAGTAGCATCGTCCTTATTTATATAGAAATGAAAAGGTTTCAAACCTTAGACTGAGAAACAGACCATTACTGGTAGGCTAAATCATTCAAAAAGAGATCATAAACCCTTTACATATATTGATGAGAAGCAGTCCTAGCTTGTTAAATATTTAATATCTTAAAGAATTAAATGAATAAGAGAAAATGCAGGAAAAAAAAATAGGAAAAGTACTGGGAGGAGGGAATAAAATGAGATATTAGGAGGATAAAGAGAAAATCATGAAGAAAAGACTGACAATGAGGTGATGAACAAAGAATGACAGAAAGACTGACCAGAACATGTGGAAGAACATGGATGATATCATTCTTGCAACCCAAGAATATAAGTAAGGCAGAGGTAATGAGATTAAAATATTGAATTACACCAGAACTGGGAATAGTATCATAAATCAAAGAATGAAGCAGAATCAGAAATTAAAGATGTTGAAGAGAAAGAAAAGTCTCATGGAGAATACAGAGAAAAAATCTTCTCATGCTCTTAAATAAAACACTAAAAAACATATATTCATATGAAGATACAGCATAAATTTAAAAAAAAAAAAAAAGGAATAACGTAACCAAAACCTCATTGTTACATCTTTACATCAAAATTGCTATAAGGTTGTACTATTACATCAGTTTCATAATGACAACTGGTACCCAAAAGCAGAGAGTAGATCACTTTTACTAAATACATATGACCTCAAGAGACTTGCCATTTTAGTCAACGGACTTTAAGCATCAGGCTTTATGTTTTTAATAAATTAATTTTTGAAAATTAAAAAAAAAGACAGATATAAGAACTACACATGACTGTTCACTGTTTACAACAGTTATGAGTTCATTGATCCTCAGTATACTGTCCCTTAAATAATCTTTTTTCAATCTAAACAATCCTTAATCTCTTATATGAAAGCCAATCCATTACTCCAATAAACTCTGTTGCCTAAGCTTTCCCTTATTGATTACGCTTAGGTTTTGCATGATGCAGCCAGAATCTGGTTTTGGTTTGTTATCCAACTTTTCCCTTATTTGTCATAATACTCTATTTGTGTTTTTCATCACTGCTAACAGCAAACAAATTTTTTGGACTACAGTCCACAATGGTTTCCAGATTTGTTTTCTAAGTAATAATACCCATCAATGTGTGCAATGTTAGAAATTTTTTATCCACTTACTTTAAAATATAGTTAACAAAACTGAATTCTACCTATTATTTGGTATACCCAGTCACTTGGTATCATGACACCTTTCTGTAAGATTCTATTTCAACTCTAAATTTCAGATAATTTATGAATATATTCAACTTCACAATCTCCTTTGCTACACACAGGAACCCTGCATCTCTTGTGGAAAGAGACCATGTATTCTTACCATCTTTTTCACATATCTGTCATTATATTATTAATCCATGAGACAACATACTCTCCTAAGGAAAAGAGGTTGACATAGGATAAGAGTGACGTGTAAGGTTCCTTGAGTAAAATTACTTGAAAAATTCATATACTTACTATAAAACAATTTTATCAATATTTAATTCTGTTCCAATGACAATGTCAAATTTGTGATTTGCAATTTTATGATTCTTCCCAAATACATTATTACACATTTGGTCAAACAGCTGTATTCTTTATTGAAGTTTCTATTTATCCTGTGTAGAAATCAATCGGTTCCAGCAAGTACTTCTACTCTTACTGTTTTGTAATATTCGTAATTTTGTTCTAAAATCTTCTTAAATTCATATGTGATATCTTTCTCTATTAGAAGTATATCTGCTCTGATAATCTTTTGATATTGGTTGTGATAAACATTGACAGAAAGAATTTATCTTTTCTATTACAGTCTTAAAAGTCATTTTTGTACCATGGTCATACTTTTCTATGATATGTTTGAAAAAACCTCTATTTCTAGCTTTTATGCCTCTAACAGCAAGCTCTTTAGGTATTTTGGTTGTCTTTTTTAAAATCTTTTTTCTTTTTCCCTGTGATTACACGTCTTTCTGAAGTTTATGTCTTTCCTGTTTCTTTTGTTTAGACATGACACCTACACTTTGTATCTTTTTCTTTACATTCCACCTAAGAATTCATTATGGTTATTGTTGCAGAGTGGCTCTTTTCTAGTTAAGTATTTTGTACTGTTGAAAAAATTTTGCCTTTCCTTCACACAGTAAGGTAACACTTACTCTGTATGGAGGTTACCAAAAGTGCCTATCTGTGTTTTTATCTGTACACCTTCCCTAATCTCCCATAACCTTTTGTAATAGATGACTTACTCAATCACAATCTTGTCCTCTTTCTACATACATATAGATTTTAAATCCATTTTAAAAATCCCATGTTGTATGACTATATAGTTTACTTTTCACCCCTTTTATAGCAACGCTCCTGTACAACCTTCTCTGGTTCCTACATAACTTCTACAATTCTCATATTGCAGAAACTTGAAGGTAGCAGAACTTTTCCAAAATGACAACAGAATCTGTGACCACTCTTTAGAGAAAAATCCAAATCCCAAAGATGGAACCTAAATCTAGTTCCTGAATAAGTCGTTGTACCAAAGATACATGCTATTTCACTACTAGCCTGTAAAGTCAAAAGACTGATCTGCTTTTTCCTTTGCCTATTCTGATTTCTTAATCAGGTACTAAAACACTCACTTGACTTCCTCATCTTTACTAATGCTAATAATATGTATTTAAATACTTGATATTAAATAAAACTATAAAAAGGAAAACAGAATATAAGCATTTTTCCACTGATAAAGCAATGGATTTGTAAATAGAAAATTATTGTTTTACTGTTTTATAGTCTTTAAAATTTTTTCCAGATTATGCGCCATAACTTCAGTCTGGATTTATTTCTTATTAAGTGTTGAAGATGAAAGGTTTCTTCCAATGATCTTTCTTATATCCTCAAATGTGAGATATCTCATCTGACTGCACACACATTTATGTTCCTATCATAGATCACATAATAATTCAAAATAATACTGTACTTAAAATATTTCAGGAAATCTAAAGTACACTTCAAACATTCACAAACACCACCACCAACCTCCCTCCACCCGCCCCGCCCCCAATACATTTAACTCAGATTGTAAGGAAAAAACTATTGATTACACAACATAATGAGGTTACAACAACAAGGCTGGAGTGCTATTCTAAAGACTATAAAAAGATTAATATATAAATTACTACTGTAAGATTACTACAATTTGGGAAGGTCTTTACATGCTGTCTCCTAAATAAAACTGAATAGGTCGTTTACCTGTTTCAAGATGCACAATATGCACCATATTACTCTGAAGACACTATTAAAAGGAGTCCTATGACAGAAAGCTTTTCTTGACAGCTTTCCCAGATACTTATGATGGAATTTCACAAACGCTCAAAATGCAAAGATACTGAGAGCAATGATAAAATGATTATCAAATCACCCGTACAGTTTTGTTGTCCTTCCCAGTCCTTGTAACTAGAGAAGTTACCTATTGCCTGCCCTCTGATTTGTACCACAGCAAATATAACCTATTAAGAATACATTATAACATCATGATGTGTTAAAAAGATTGCCTTATTTTTTGATGGTAGTGCATAAACAGCAGGGCTGCAAGGCCCAAAGAAGTGCTTAGACTGAGAAAGGGCTCCAGCAAGGATGAGGAATGAAATTGAAATTAATGGTAGCTCCAAACCTTTTACAGTACAAGTTCCAGCAAACACACAGAATACTTTACCTAAATGACAGGAGTGTTTTAACCTCATATTTCCATGACGTCTCTTTATTTAAAAAAAAAGGTTTATAGAGTCCATCTCCCTCCAGGAAATCCTGCTTACACCTTTGTGAAATGTAGTGATTTCACTGACAGAGCAACATAGATTTAGAAGCTTTTTATTCACTTGTATACAGATTAATTTACTGTAAAGCACATTCACTTTTGTACCTTAAGAAAAGGCCAGTATTCTAAGAAAGACCTGGACTGAAACAGACTTCCTGCTACAGTCGTGATATAAGCATTACAGTCTTGATAACCCTTAAGCCCCCAAATAAAAATGTATAGGTACCAACTAAACCTGAGTTATCTCATAAATTCTGGAAATAATTTTTACAATTAAGTAAATTTTTATGTGTCTGCAACATTGAAGACAGCAAATAAAACAGATTTAAGATTACAACCACTCCAAAATGTGAGCCAGTAGTGACAGCTGAATACTGACTTCTTGAGGTTACACTGAACTCAGACATCCAACTTTGTGCCTCTCAATTTTGAACTGAATCTCATTCCAATTTCTTTTAGCTTCAGGTATCACTGAACATTTGTCTTATCTTTAACAATATTAGTTATTAAATGGCAGAGAGACTGTAGTTTTTTCTGGTGCCAATTACTGCAAACTATCATCGTTATATTTTGACTGTGTTTAAAAACATGACAGAAAATACACAATGAGTTAGTGATTTGGAGCCACCTTGAAAATTGCTAGTATGAGCCTACTTGCCTTGTTTCATTAAGTTCATCATAGCTTTCTGTTATTGAAGAAAGATTAAAAAAATAGAAATATTTCATGTTAATTGAGAAGTGACCAATATTGTTTACAAAAACCACTGACAGAACAATGCCTCAGACAAGAGAAATAAGATTCCTTTTCAAATCAAAATATTTGTTTGGGTTTTGAATAAAATAACAAGGTAGTAACTCCACAGTGACAGATTGGTAAATCTTACCTACTTTACTTGTTGATTAACGCTGCCAGTTGGCCCTGGACTGTGTCATTCAGAAGCCTGAAACTTTACATCAGTGATGATGCAACATCTGGTTTATAACATTTTTTCCAAAATCTTGCTACTGAATGCATCCTTGTTGTTTGGAGCCTAACTGCTGTGACTGCATTTATGATATTGTCCCTGTGCTGGCCTAAATGCACAGAAAGCATCTTTTTTTAAAAGTTAAAAATACATCGCATGGGCAGTGCAAAATAAAGGTATTGGACAGAGAGCATAAGGAGATGAGAGAAACAAGCATATGCAATGGTGCCACAGATTAAAACTTCATTCTTTTCTTTCACCTAGTAAATATAGTCCTTTTATCAACAGAAAACAGATTACTCATTCTCCACACAAAAAATGAACATACAGAATGTATTCTCACTCCCCCGACCAAGTTCAACCAGTAGAAAAGAAATGTAATTAAGGGAAGCACTACTTGCTGCTTGCTTCAATACCACATTACTTATCTTGATTTCCTTTTGGAGATGTTTGGACACCATCCTTACACATAAGCTTGTTGTGGAATCCAGTGCTTTTACAGGCATATCTTGTGAACATGAGCAATAGGTACTTTCTGTTCTTAGGGGGTTTGTGAAATATTAATAGATTATGGTGCAATAATAATGATATAAAAAACTAAGCATTAAGAAAACCACTCCTGACAGGTCTCCACGTAACCACAGAGCATCTGCGCCAGAACCCTGCGTGCGTTTGTATCAGTCCTGTTCCCACCTCAGAGGCATATGAGTGCCTAGGGAAGTTACCTGCATCAAAGGGGAAATCACTGATTTGTTGGACAAGATGTGAAAGTGAGGATCAAGAGAACTGTCTTTTATTTCTGACATTTATATTAGTATTTTTTTAAGCTGGTTACTTTGCTTTTCTCCATCTCCACTAGGAAAACACCCTTAATGACAATGTTCATGTGAGAAAGCTGTCACTGAGAGATGACAAAGATGATGGTTTATTTAAAAGGCAACAAAACTAATCTGACCTCATATCAATTCAACACTGACAATTTTTTAGTGCCCCAAGAAATATAAAAAAAGAAAAGAATATTGTAAGTTGAGCAGCATTATTTATTTCAATATTTCTTTGGGCCAAATATTGTACAATATTATACAATAAGGACATGTAAGAAATTGTCCTGTGATGACTTAATCAGTTCTCATTGCTCATTAGGAGTATTAACATACCACAAGAAAAATATTGGACTATCTTATGCCAATTTTTAAACTTCTTTTAATCTTAAAATCAAACAATAAGATTTGGAGGGATTTCTTATTTTTATTTCTTTATATCTCTTTCACAACTAAGAATTATTAGGGAGAAATGAACTTGTAATGCTCTTAATTATATTTGAAAATTACTTCATATCATAAGCACTGGAAAATACATTGCCATCTGTGAAAGTGTAATAAAACAGGACACATCTTACTACACAAGATAAAATAATACAATCAGAAATAAGAAAAACAACCACCTTGCTTTCTTCAGAAGATATCAGAATATTCATACAACAGCTATACAGAAAGCATTTGCAGAAATAAAACTTTTTAGAGCAAATTATCTTGTTTTAATATCTCTTCTGAAAAAAAATCTTTCTAGTGCAAGTTACCATTTTAACATCCCAGCAATTTCCTGTTTTCCCTTTACATGAGGCATAGTACTTCATATCACTTTGTCAAGGTAATTGGCTTGTAACTCATCTGTATTGAAATCAAAAGGTATAACAATGGCAAAAATTATGCTGGAATCAGGATCCAGATTGGCATTTACAGTATCAAAATTGTTTCAAATACGAATGAAAAGTCTACGGTGTGTTAGTAAGCTAACTTGTAAAACACATTATATCAAAAAATCTTGAATGGAAAGCTTAAAAGCCAAGCAGTCAAAAGTTCAGAAACGCTACTGGCTTGGTTCCTTAATTTGTTCCTACTGCATGCATATTTTCCTATAGTCTTTATTACCTGATTGTTTGACAGCTTGTGTTTTGGTTTTTTTCAAGGCTCCTGCCTTGTTCAGTGCATGCAGAGTTTCTTTCTATCATCTTCCACATTCAATCTTCAGGTCTTATTTGAAGTATTTCACTGAACACTTGTATAGTTTTCTTAATAAACCATGAGAATTCTTCATTTACAACACATCTATTTTCACATAACCCTACAAGATAAGGTTATATTATTAACCTTTTATGTTCCTCAAAAGATGCATAGGGTGACAAAATATTTTAGAATTCCTCAGCAGTAAGAGGGAAGCCAATGAAAACAAGAGTAAATTATTCAAGGGTAACAGAAAACTGATGACAAATTATCTGAAAAATTGTGAAGCACTTAGTATGTCTCTTTCTTTTATTTTAGTTATGAGAAAGACTGATTACATGACTAAAACTTAACATTATCAACACAGCTGAAAGACTCCTTCCCCTGATGACAAGCTGAAGTTTACACTTGATGGACAGTGTTTTCTCAGTGAATTACTGACTCCACTCTCTCTTTTTTCCCCATGTGGAAGCTCCTGGGAGGAAAATTAGTCAACAAACAGAAGGAAAAGAGCTTAGAAGCATATATTTGGCTTCTGAAGATGCAAGAATTGGATTTGCACCCATCTACACCAGAGCAAAACAGTCAGCTGAAAGGAGTTCATCTGAGGACATACTTGGGCAGCAGTATTTGCAGTGGTCAAAAATTAGTTCTCCAGAATTGCTCTAGACTACTTCAAATTTTTTGTCAAAGAATCAGCAGGAGAAGTCTAGATTCCAAGGGAAAAGATGGACTCAAATTTACCTCCACTTAAGAAATATGTAAATTGCAGGAGAGAGAAGTCCCTGATACAGCATAGACAAATGCCTCAGAGAAAGAAAAAGAGATCAGACTGTGAAAATTTGAACTATGGCTCAGAATGGGACAGTAAAAAGCTGGAAAGATCTGTGCAAAGGCTGGGGCAAAAGGGCAGGACCAAAAGCATTGCAAAGAAGGGTTTTTACTTAAAAATCTGGTAAAATAAAATCTTCCATTTCAGGAAACTGTGACCATGGGCTTGACTCCGGAATATGCATCATTCACGGGTTACAGGAAATATATTTAAAAGTGCCCTCTATTACATCAGTCCCAATCTGTGACTGAATCTAAATCACAGACATACAGAATAGATGATTGACACAACAGACAGGAGTAAGAACATAAACTAGAATATTGAAAGAATAGTGTATAGACTGCTTAGATAAAGTATATTTTCTCAAATCAGCTGGAAGCCATAAAAATTGCTAAAAATTACTCTGCAAACCTGTGGAGACTGTCTCAGAGCTGTTAACAGCTAAGCTTTAGAACTAACAAGGAGTAAGCTTGAAGAACACAAATATTTACAGTATCTTTCAAGGGAGAGAAGGAGAAAAGGACATGAGAAACTATAAACCAGACAGCTTAACAGATGAAATTCCTATGAAACTACTGGAATAATAAAACTTGGTAGTTTGGGAAGATATATTTCAGTATATTTCAAATATGAGAAAGATTTTGATACTACTTATGAGAATCTCTCAAGGATTTTAGAGTTATACATTTTAGATGAAAATTCTTAAAGGGTGGGCATGGAATTAATTATGACAACACTCAAAACTCTGATCAATATTCTTTGTTAACTTGGATAGTTGTATCCGGTAAGGTTCTGCCAGCGTAGGTCTTGTAATCACTGCTATTCAATATATTAATGAAAAGGAGAGAGGAGCAGAAAATATTTGCATTTGCAGATGGAAGAACTTCATGGATTTG
The DNA here is from genome assembly GCF_028858705.1 of Grus americana. NCBI lineage: Eukaryota > Metazoa > Chordata > Aves > Gruiformes > Gruidae > Grus > Grus americana. The sequence goes on along the minus strand of NC_072853.1, from coordinate 86,437,304 downwards.
GAAGAAAAGATCAAAATGCAGCACTATCTGAAAGACTGGAAATTGTTTAAAGTAAGATGCAACTATACGTAGAGAAGAGCAAAGATAATCATTAGTTAGCAATAGTGTGAAGTAGATAGCTTTTTTGCAGAAAAACCCAGACTTTCTTATTAATTACTTAAACTGAACATGAATCAAGATATTGATCTAAATCATATTAGCATACATAAAATACAGTATTATAGAACAAGCTATCCGAACAATTGTCTTATCAAGATATCAAGAAAGATACAGAAAGTCCAGAGGACAGACAATTGGATATGTTAAGGTATATTCCAAAGCCTTTCTTCTATAATTATCTCCATTTTAATGATGGAAGCTCCAGAAACAGGATTCCCCAAGAAGGAATGGGGAGGTCGTTGGAATGCCAGATGAGAATCCCAATCCCCAGAGAGAAGCTTTAAAGGATCATCCTCAGAGCAGACTTGTTCAAATAAGTCATCTGCAGAAATCTATCATGTCATCCCTAAGTTAGTGATACAGCTTAGTTTCAGCAAATGTTTTCAGTCTGCTTCATGTAAAAAACTAGCTAATTTTCAAAAATTAACTAGGAAATAAGATCTGAGAGTGGAGAGAGTTTTACATTCTTCTTTGTGTCTGCAGATTTGTACCAAGATAAAATGAGAATATTTTCATAATACCAGAAAAAAAAAACCTAAAACCAAAAACAAAACAAAAAAAACCCCCACCACAGCAACATCTTGCAGAGAGAGTCAGTTTCCCATTTTACAGTTTGCAGAAGGATTCATCTCCCTAAAAATTAAAGTTCAGTAAAAATACAAGATGGTTTGTCAGGGAAACAGTTATATAACCTTAATTGTAAGGTAATGGCCTGACAATCCCTTGTAAACATGCCATTTCAGGAGCTATCACTTCGCTCCATTTGCATAATGCTCAGACCAACTGATTAATCTCTGAAGTACGAATGAGGAACCTAAATAAGAATAATATTGAGTGTCCAAGACTTGGAGAGTAGAGGAATAAGAAAAAGAAAATTAAATGTCAATACTTGTTCATCAAATCATTATGAGAAATTTCTGTGGTACTCTTTCTCGGTACCTGGTAGCTATTTAAAAGCCTTTTATTCAGATTTAAATGCAGCATATTGAATCAGTTTCTAAAGCTTTACTAAAAGTACTTCTCTATGCTCCACTAAAGAGTTAAATAAAATAAAGGAAGTTTTATACAATAGTTCCTCTGATTGATTTACCCTGCTAATCTGTCTATCTACAGATATGGGTAATTTGAATAACAAAAAGGCATTAAAAAGGTCATTTAAACAATACCTAATTTCATCTCATTGTTATTTTAACTGTTATTTTATGTAAGAAAATAGATTTTCCTTGGTAAATTTGCTAACACCAGACATGGTTTCTGAGGTATTTATTTCTCTAAGCAATCTGCAGAAAGATTTTTTTAACGTTCTTTCACAGTACTGAAGGTTCCAAAGACAGAACTCAGTAATTCCCAAATATACTTTTCAGATGATAATATTTTATAAACATTTGTCTCCACTTTTTCACAGTTAAACTGTACTTATCTGGAAAAATCTGAGGTGTTTAGGTTACTGTGGGAGACCGAATGAGATTCACGAATAATCTTTGTTCTATCAAATGCAATGAGAGGGGTTTTTTTTTCAAAATCCAGACTTACTTTTAATTACTCAGATAAGTGAATCATTGTTATGATTAATAACATATAAACATTTCATTAATTTATTTTCACTATCCAAAATAAGCTTTCTACATCTATTACAGAAATTTATTCTTAACAATTATAGGGCTTATTCAATTCTTACTGAATTATCAGGCTTCCTCTCATTAAATAAAAAATAGACTAGGCAGATTATGCCAGTAGATAGATTATGCCAGTTCCTAGGGTTATTGCTAACCAAGCTAAGGAAATGTTTAGTGCTTTAATAACTATTTATATTTATGATTCATTCATTTCTCAAGACTTATTTTTTTTAGTTAGAATAATTCAGAGTCACAGATACATTTTTTTTTCTTCCAAATTAGGATAACTTTTTCCTGTATAAAATAAAATATATTATCCTAGTTAGTGTCAAAATAAAAAGAAGGGATGTTCTGACACCTCTTCTTTTGATATTTTATAAAATCCGAATTATTACTGATAAGTCTAAGATTTGCAAAGCTCTTCCATGCTTAAGCTTAATAACATGTTTCATTTGGACTAAAATGTGTTAATTTTTGCAAATCAGACCAACCTTGTGGAGAAAAAAAATGTTTAAAAGAAATTGTTATAGGTAAAAAATGAAGATTCGAATGCAAGCCAGAAAATAATAAATATCAATGGAACTACCCTTGCTTTACAGTTGTTGCAGAGAAAAATTATTACAATTGCTTTACAATTACATTTTACAATTTACATTTACAAATACAAGTTACAATTACTTTAACCTGGAAGATGACTCAACATTTAACTCCATGAGACTTGCTCACTCTTATTTAACACAAATCTCTGAGTTATTTTAGGTTGCTGGAACATGGAATGGCACAGTGTGGACTTCTTTTGGAAATCACTCTTTCCACACAGGTGACTTCCTAGAGTTATAATGAGAGCACTGCCACAACACAATGAGAATTAGCAGTTGTGAAAGGGGTCTAAAGACAAAGTGGTTCGAAGGTAAGTGCCGAAGTCTTTCTCAATTCATTCAAACCATCCTAAATCATCTTCTAGGTTTCTACAATGAACTAGACTTCTCAGCATTGTTATTCTCCAACCTCTCAAATGCCATGCATAACTCTCTCAATCTGCTCACTCCATTTCTAACTCTTCAAACTCCTACTATCAATGGTGAAATTCTTTTCTGAAGATTGTCTTATCTCGCCTTTTATTATATACATTACGGACTGTCAATCAATACAAATTTTACAAGATGAGAGGTCAAGTTAACCTTGACCATGAGTCTAATGTTGTACATCTGAACTTTGGGAAACACAAAAAACCTGGGGGAATTAAAAATAGAAAGATAAAAATAAATAAATAAATAAATAAATAAGGCAGGCCAGAAAGGGTTCTTTTTAATCTGCTGAAACTTTGGAAAGCTTTTAAAAGAAAATATACATACAGATAGTTAAGAAGCAGGGAACTGGGAGTTTCCATTAGAGCCCAAGACTGAATTTACATCATGCTTTACCTTGTTTTTTAATAAGGGAACTATTTTTGAGACAGTTTATGAAGCCCCAGCATAATCACTAACAGGTGAATTGGAGAACAAAGCCCTTAAATTCACTGTTGTTTCTCAACCCAGATGGTACTCTGAGTCCATGGAAATTGCATAGCATACATTCTGGTGTAAAATTTTTTGGAATTTCTAAATTCTGAATTTCTGACTTCTGGTCACAATATTAAATAATCTAAAAAAGGAGAAAGAAACTGAATTTCTTATATGTACTAAGCTTTTATGAAAGGCATTGTTACCATTATTCATCAGTGATAAGCATATCCCACCTCTAAGAACAGAACCTAAATGTCTGACTACTCATTTCTACCCACTGAAACAAGATTAGCATTTCAGATTCTAGTTGTTAGCCTGGGTTACGTAGCATTATGTACTGGGCCTGGCTGAGATGGAGTTAATTCTCCCCAGCGCAGCCCCCCCAGCGCTGTGCTGTGTCTGGGCAGCCAGCAAGGTGTTGGTAACACACCGGTGTTTTGGCTCCTGCTGAGCAGGGCTGGCACAGCACCAGGGCTGTCTCTCCAACATCCCCCTCACCAGTAGGCTGGGGGTGGGCAAGAGCTTGGGAGTGGACACGGCCAGGACAGCTGACCCAAAAGTGACCAAAGGGGTATTCCATAACATATGATGTCATGCTCAGTACATAACTGAGGGGTTGGCCGGGAGGCAGGGCTGCTTAGGTAGTAGATGAGCATTGGTTCCGGGTGGTGAGCAGTTGTGCTGTGCATCATCTGTTTTGTATATTCTATTATTATTATTATTATTATTATTATTAATCATCATCCTTTTATCTCCTATTAAACTGTCTTTAATTCAACCCATGAGTTTTACCCTTTTTCTTTTCAATTCTCTCCCCCATCCCACTGGGCAGGGGAAGTGAGCAAATGGCTGAGTGGTTGTTTTAGCTGCCTGCCAGGTTAAACCACAATAGGTGTCCAGCTAAGGTCAACCCACTACACAGAAATATTCTTACTAAACAAGTCAGTATAGATGATTCTCTATATATCTATAAAACCTGATATATACAGAGAAATCTATTGATTTCTCTTTCATATATTAATTAAGGAGGCTCCTTTTTTTATTTTTAACATGCATGCTGCCATTTTACTTTAAAGCAGTAACTAAGATGTCTTTGGTAGTGATGAAGCATATTTTAATTTCATGCAACTCAAGTCCTAGAAAGATTTCTAATAAGCAATATTAGTTTGGATTTTTATTTTAACGCTCAAGAGTTCAAGGAAACAGTGCTATGGTCAACACGGAAGAGAATTTTCACACATAGCGCAGACTACTATTTCATACATATATTAAAAGTAAATTAAGCTGTATATTGCAGAACAATAACACAAGAGCAATATGAGAGCTGTGGAACATCACAGGAGAATCTTGGGAGGTTCACACTTCAGTTGTTCCTGTTACATGGTAGTCACCAAGACGATTAGGGGGCTGCGATATGAGACATGCAAGTACTGACTGAGAGAGATGGATTTGTTCAGCCTAAAGAAGGATAAAGAAGGATCTTACTGCTGTCTTCAACTACTCAGTGTATGGTTGCAAAGAAGTTGGAACTAGCATTTTCTTGGGTACACAACAAAAGGGCAATGGGTACAAACTGCAAGAAGGGAAATTCCATTTAGATTTTTCAAAAAAATGAATTCACAGTGTCTGTCTAATACCAAAAGAGGTTGCCCAGGGAGATCTGGATGAAGACTGAACCACCTGATTGAACTACAAAGCCAGATCCAACGTCAAAATTAACCTTGCTCTGAACAGTGGGCTGGACTAGGTGACTTAGGGAGATAGCTTCCAATCTCAACTATTCTCTAATTCTAGTCTATAATACATCCATCCCTTTTTCCACTTTCTGTGTTCCTTCTTCAGATTTTCCGACTACTCCTCCCACATCTTTCTGCCTTCCCACCCAAACCCCAGACATGAAACAACTTCATTAGCTGTATTAAAATGGCCAAAATAGCACAAAATAGTAAATGTGATACCTGTACCTGAGAGGCTGATCAGGAACAGTTGTGACTACTGATTACAGGTAGGCAGCAATTCGATGCATCTTTTGGGTTGTGCTTGTCATCTGTTGTGAGACTCTGCACAAAAGTTAATTACCTACAATATTTCACAGAATGTAATATGCACATAAAATGTATGCTTATCTTAGAAAGTTTTTCAAGCTGTATTAGCATCTTCTCTGGAAACAGGATGAAAAGACAGCCAGCTAGAAAATTCTGCTGCTTTTAATTGTACAAGAGTAGCAAATCAATTACAAATGTAGAAGCATAGCACTGCAATATGAAGTTTGTAACAAATTTGAGGATGTACTTCAGAACTGCAAAGCATAATTTCTTATACTGATTTTAACATTGGAGTTCATACATTGCATCAGAAGCAATCGTTATATGCATATTCTGTGCATCTTTCTATAACCATGTATAAATATTTATAGCAATGACCACATATCTTCCATAAAGAATCATCACAACACTGGAATTTACAAATATTCCTGTTAAAAAGTCAACTTTGCAGTTACTGGATTGAATAAAATGTTATTTTGTCTTTTTTAAATCTAATATGAATTTTGTAGGGGTAGAAAAATAACTGAGATGATTGCTTTAACATATCAGGTTATATTAATGTAGGATTACTGGAGAAGTTGTGTGTTTTCTAACCTCTCGTGGAAATGTTATGCAAATTATTTGTAAATGTGACAGCCTCAGGAGCAGGACTGCATTAACAGCTCCTATTACAAAGGTATCCTCAATAATTTACAACTCAACAAAGGCTGAATTGGATAGAAATTGTTTCTGTCACAATAAATTCTAAAATAAATGCAGAGAGCACCATCTTCTGGAGTAAATGAAGCATTTGCAACTCTTAACAGTAAAAGCAGAGAATTGAATTTCAGTTAAATAAATGTTTATATATGCAACAAGCTTAGCAAATAGTCCTGTGAGCAGAGTAACTAATGAAGCATGGTTTCAGACAGGCTCGTGTACTGTGTCTCCCAGCACATAATCTTCCCACCCTTGCCAGCTCCCTCTGCGTCACTAGTGCCTGCCTTCCTCTGCAGCGTGATACACAGCTCTCTTCACAGAAGCTCCTTCAAAGAAGGATTTCTTTTCACTGGACAATAGCTGCTCACACTCTGGCTAGTTCAGAGCTATGTGTGTAGTCAACCAGTACATGTGCTGTTTGGCAAACTGTTAGCCGTTTCTTGGAATGGCTGAAAAGGCTCTGAAAATTTTGTTGGAACTGTCCAACAGATTAAAATGCTACCGGGAGTTTAACAAGAAATTCAGGCTTTTGGAGTTATATTAGGTTATCGGTCCAAAAACAATTGGCATAAAGCAGGTAAGCTGTACACAATTAAAAAGGAAAGCTGATATACCAATTAGCAGCTTTGCAGAAAAAGACCTGGGGTCCTGGAACACAAACTGACCATGAGCCAGCAATGTGTCCATGCAGCAAAGGCAGCCAACAGCATCCTGGACTGTAGCAGGAGCATTGCTGCCAGCGGGTCAAGGAAGGCAATTCTGCCCCTCTGCTCAGCCCTGATGAGACGCACCTGCAGTGCTGTGTCTAGATCTGGGCTCCCTTGCTCTGAGCAGGGGGTTTCGGCTGGTGTACTGGTTGGGATGGAGATAATGTTCTTAATAGCAGCCCATACAGTGCTGGGTTTAGAGCTGTGATTGACAGAAACAGTGTTGGTAACACACCAATGTTTTAGCTGTTGCTGACCAGTGCTTGCACAGTATTGAGGCCTTCTCTCTTTCTCACTCTGCCCTCTCCCAGTGAGTAGGCTGGGAGGTGAGCAAAAGGTTGGGAGGGACGCAGCCGGGACAGCTGATGTGAACTGACAAAATGATATTCCATAGTATAGAACATCACACTCAGCAATAAAACTCTCTGTGTGTGCGTGTGCGTGTGTGTGTTTTTCCAAGGCAGCCATTACTTAGAGACTGGCTGGGCATCAGTCTGCTGGAGGGGAGGTGGTGAGTGATTGCCTTTGCATTTCTTTTTATTTTCCTTTCTTTTTTCTTCTCCTTAAATTATCTCAACCCACGAGTTTTCTCACTTTTGACCCTTTGATTCTTTTCCCTATTCTGATGAGGGTGAATGAGTGAGGAACTGAGTGGGAGCTTAGCTGCCAGCCAGGGTCAACCCCCACAACTAGACAATCTCCAGAGGTGCCTTCTGGTGTCTCAGCTATTCTGTGTTTCTAAAATATCATACACATGGACCTGACTTACCACAGGATTTCTCTCTAGAATATTATATTGATTTTTGATCTAAAAAAAAAAAATCTAAAAAGTGAAAATTGGTACTCCATGCATGCTATTACCTGTTGGCACCATTTTCTAGACCTATGAATTAAAGGCAAAGCAAAGGTGAACATTATTCCTCTACACCAAATGTTGAAGACCCCTTATGTAGAACCTCTTGTTTAATCCGGCAGTGTAAATCCTATATTCTTCCATCTTTAAGTCCACGATGACAATAGCTCATAGAATGCAGGGCTTTCTAGCACAACATCCATGTTCACAAGCACACATACTCTCTATTTCTGTCTAAATTTTCTAAGTTTTAAAAGCAGGCACAGATTTTTCAGTCCAAAGCAGGTTTGAGGTTTGCAAAACAAGTCAATTCTTGAGCTATGTTTTTTCGGTAACATTTTCTTCACATCCTCTCATACAACATAGATGTTTTCAACAGGATGACAGTATTATTACTATGTGTTTTTGTTCTGTTGAGCTATGAATGTAAAATTGGCTACAAGGTAGATTCAGATTTATCTTCTCCATTAGAGGTCAGCAGAAGACCATTTATCTATACAGGATCTGAATGGTTCCCCATTTCTTCTTGAAATTCTATGGCATTAAATCAGTAGCAAGAAAAAAATTATTTTGACATTATGGGTTAGAAAAAGCCAAATCTAAAAGTTTGTAATAACTATCGCTTGTTCCACCTGGAATAACTGAATTGTAGAATCATTGTAGACAAACTTAGATCACTTAGAAAAATTGTGGAACATGAACAATTATGCCATGAAAACTAATGGCAACAGGAACAGACAGATTCACGCAGAGTACACATGTCTACAAGATCCTTCTTATGCAATGGAAAACTCAAAATTTTGTGGCCTCTTCCTACTGTTTGGGTTTGGGGCGGGGGGGGAGTTTAGCAGTCAAGAGGCTGTAAGCTACTTCACTATCTCTCCTCACATATTCAGTACCACTGAAAAATCACCTTTACCTAGGAGACCTTCCAGACCAGATGACTCCTCTTCTGATTTTTGAAGTATCCCTTTCTAGAGAGAGCACTTCACCTCACTTTCCACAGAAGAACACCTATAAAACCACTGTTTCTCCAAGCCTGAAATTAGTCATGACCTTCATGCAGTCACTAAGAAACCTTCATAGGTGTCCAATTAGCAATTTAGGATTATGAGATATTTTTTCTTTAGCTGCTGTCATAGGAACTATATTATGTTTTCACTCCTGAACTTAAACTTAGTCAAAATCTTGTTACTGACAAAAAGGGAAAACACCATAAAAAAATCCAAACCATTGTTATCCTGATTAAAATATTAGTAATTTAACCAAAACACAACAGTTATGACTAATCCAGTAATACTAATATCCATAGTCCAACTGCCACAGTAAAGCCTCCTTAATGGAGGTTTAAAAACACCATTTAGGAAAAACCGTTAATACTGATCCCTTTTTATTGGTGCTAAGCTCACCCTTGCGATGCCCTTCTGGATCCTCCTGTGGGCAGCTTCAGGCTTCCTCAAAGAAAAGCACCGGCGGGCAGAAGAGGAGATGACGCGCAAGGTCTACTTCAGGAGAAGTTCATGGTTAGGGTTTCTTCCTCCTGTTGTCTGGAAGGAGCAGGATGCAAATGCTTTCTTCTTCCTCAGCCTGGAGCTTGTTTGGGTTTATTTCTGCACTCTCCCTCAGCAGGGCCCGCACCGCCGATGGCACCGCCCAGCCCCAGCTCAGCCGGGGGAGGCGGGAGTCACTCACCCCCCAAGCAGCTGGGGTGGCCGGCACCACCCGGACCAGGCCCAGGCCCTGGCCCCGCAGGACCCGGGGCACCACAGGTCCTCTGGTAGTGATGAAAAAATCATATTTACAGCCTGTGCATGCAGATGCCGCACTTTCATTCTGCTCTTGAAGGAAAATACAACTACAACTGCAATGACAGTCTCGGAGGTGGCTTAACCTGACACGAGCCTTGCTCTCAGCCACTGTATCGTCCTATTACAGTTGCGTGAGGGCATCTTATTCTGTGCCTTGCTTTAGCCTGCTTCCACCAGGCATCCTGACAGTCTAGCATTTCAACTGCACCTGAATATTTCAGAGAAAGAAATCCTGAGCAGCTTTAACTTTACAGCAAACCGGAAGCCTGTGCAAAGGAAATACGACTGCGCCATAAAATTCAGCTCTCCACAGAAAAAAGCATAAGAGAGGTACTTGCATAAGTACTTTAGGTTGTCAAATTCTCTCTCTCAGGAAAAAAATAATTTTTACACGCAAACTCACAGACACATACATAATGACAGATCAATTGATCAAGTAATTTTTCTTTTGGTAGCAAAAAGGAAGTCCATGTTTTCTTGCCATCTTTTAAGGTCAGTAGATTTATTTCCAGTGGAGAACATAAATTTACAACATAAATTTATCTTCTGAGAAAAATAATTGCAGCTAACAGAAAAACATGTGAAAAACTGAAGGCTAAACTGTCGCTTGACTAATGCAGACTAAAATCCTTGGTGGAAAGCACCATACGTTCCATGAGGCAAATATGAGGCTGTAATTGCTGTGTTTGTGAAATCTCAGACCAGAGAGAATCGCTTTTTATATCCATTTCCTTTGCTCTGTGAAACATTCGTATAGTATTGTTCTATGGTAGATTACATTCTATCATCCTCTCATATTGCTAGTCTTATTCTGACTCAGATATATTTTACTTGAATGCTGCTAAAATAATTTCTAATAGAAAGAAAGAAGAAAACAAACATCTCCCTCCAAATCACTTCCACTGTAACTCATCAACTAGGGGGAAAAATATCCCCAAAACAAGCCCAACAAACTATGAAAAGCACACCAAGAGTAAAAGTAGTCATCTAAAGTAATTTGATATGTTTACCAGCTAACCTGATATTTTTGAAAAGCCTATAAAAATTTGTAAGAGGACTCAGCTGCCTTATCAGCACTGACAGAAAATGGAGGCAGTGTGCCTGCATGCAATAACATCAGTGATTAGACAGGATTCACTGCCAATTATTATTATTTCACACAACAATAAATTGTCTTATAAGTGCTGCCATCATGTCTTTTCTATTTTTTGTCCATGACCTTGCCACATGGTGAAAAAAGCAGACTGGTGTCCAAAAGAATAAACTGTAAATTACAAACCCCAACATTTATCAGTTGTTTTGGAATCCAAACCAGTTATGAAAAGTAACATTACTACTTACCTATGAAAGTTTTATTTTAGCCTCAACTTAAAGATAAATTATTAAAAAAGGTTTCTCAAACCAATACCAAAAAGTAGCACTGATCTGATACAACACAGTACTACTTCCAAGTAATTATAGCAAATTCACAACATGGTAAATTATGATCATTGTGCATATTAACCCATGTTCCATCAGTCTTTCTCCTTGCATCCATCTCAGTTCTCTGACAGAAAATAGTCCAAATGCCACCTGGTTTATTAGGTTGAAGATGCGCTACTATGACAGAAGATTTATTTTCTTCAGTAATTTACTGAATGTTTCTCACTAATTACATTACAAAGAGCACCATCATCATATTTCAGTTCCACTGACAGTAGTATAAGTTGCAGACAAGCTTGTCTGTCTGGCAGAATTATTTTCCTAGTTATACCGGGTTTGCTGGAGCCCAAATAAAAATATTTGACCTTTTCTAGAATTCTGTGGTTGCATTAGGTGCTAAAATATGATACAAGCATTATGAATCTAATTCCATATCCTTACACAGGCAAAACTTCCACGGACCCTGAGATAAATTTTCTGTGTCAATACTGCAACAACTGATTTCATCTCCTGAAAGCTGTTTGCTAAATCAAAACAGTTTTTCAGACCTATACTACCCACATCACACAAATTACAACACAGAAAACAAACCATGATAGTACAGATCCCAGCTGTCCAGCCTCGTTCCAGTCAAGCTTTCATTAATGATGCTGCAGGATTTTGCCTGACATTAAAAGGTTTCTGTTTGCTTGCTTCCCATGCACCCCTGCCATCCTCCTTGTGTGTAGCTGGTTCTTTGCAATTGTAACCCTTAATTATAGCAGACTTGGTACGTGCAGTGGCAAACTGCTAAACAGGATCTCCCCTATGTGTTGGCTTCCTGTTTGTCTGCTTCATTCCTTCAAGAGTGACCAGACAAGGTAGATCTGGAAAGAGGGCAGTGATATCCCTGGAGGCAGTGAAGATGTACCAGAGAATTTTCCACATTGCCAGTTACAGCAAGCAGTCGTTGCACGAGGGGCCGGACTGCAGCTCATGCAAAGGCACTGACTGCTGAAGGTAAGTATGCAGCACACAAGCAGGCTGCTGTGGGGACAGGAAAAAAATATCTAAAGAGGATTTTGCAAAATTTGCAGTAACCCAGACAGACTGAAACTAAGCCGAGAAGTACGGTCCAGCTTGCAGTGATCCATGAGTAGGCAGGGACCTGTTTATATAGACCTTTTTATTCTAATATGTTACATAGTCATCCGATTAGAAATTGCAAACATGGGGGCTTATATTCTGAAAAAATCCAATTTTTGTACCTCAAAACCTTTTGGGGTTCAATTGAGAAACTCACTATTACAAAAAGGTTTAGAAAGTTCGATTTGTAAGCTCTGGCTAACTCCTTATTTCTTCTTAGGCTAATACTATATTGTACATACAGCTATACGGAAATGAGTCAGTATCATCATGCACTCACAGCTGGCTCACATTTCTCATTCCTGTTCCCAGGACAGATGGTAATATTCTATGCCATACCTGCAGATAACTTTAAATGTGTATGTCTTAACTGTATCCCCTCCCTATCCAACTTATTCTTTTTCTTAGACATTTCTGAACAAACTTTTCAAAATTCCTAAGATATTTCATCCTGCCTTTTTCATTCCTATTACCCATACATAATACACAGATTCCACGGCTGTTTGACAGTTTTATTTGTAACTGTTCAATGCAAACTTAAAACTAATTCATGCCTCTGAAGAGGAAGGACTTTTTCAACTTCCCCAGCCTTTATAAAGAGCACACAACCAATAGAAATTCATACTGACTGCAGGAGAAGGAAGGATTTGAATCCTTGTGAAAGAGTTTGAGAAAGCCAAACACATTCGGGGGACAGGAGTAGCACAGAGCTAAGGGTAACGGGAGAGACAGAAAACACAGAGCTGGGCATCTATAATGCATTTCAGCATGCTCTTGTATTAAGGACTGAAATTCTTCATGGCCATATCTATTAACTATTCAAGACATGAGCCTATGTGCTACTAGAAATTAGCTCCAAATATAGCAAGTCACAATCTAAACTAAAGTAACTGATGTGAGATGTGGAAATTACTCATCAAATTACTCATCTTTATTACACACTGTGCATTACTCATCTAAATGACCTCTATGACACAGTAATGCACATTCAGTCATTGAAGCCAGAATATCTTTATTTCCTTTTCACAGCTAAGTCCATTTGAACTTCAGAATTTGTCCTTTTTTTAGGTAAATCACAGGCAAGTCCTCCTCAAAACTGATATAATATCATCACAGTTCTCCAGCCAGACCAAGCCAAAAATCAAAGAACACATCTGCTTAACCTACAGACTCTGTCAAGAAAGGTTACTATTAATTCCCATCTATCGACCAAGTGTGCAATCAGCATATGAGTTGATGGTTTAGAAGCACAAAAGCAAGAGCTCTCAAGACTCAGAATTTTCTTGCACTACCTTTGTGCCTTAAAAACCTTAGTGTCTCAGTTCATACTGAAAACAGAGTAAAGGCTGAAGATTTAATTTGCATGTTGGAATTCATAGGTGTTTATGCTTTAAAAACTGTGTATTCCATGTGTAAAACTGCTCATAAAAGTACTAGTACTAGCACACAAGAGATGAAAGGCATAATTTATTTATTAATTTGTAACTTCTGTATTAAATATGTAACAAGAATTTGAGAGTACTAATTTTCAGTGTATTGCAGTTTTATAAATATCCATGAATTATATTATGTCCAAACACTGATTTTTAATGCATTGACTACAAACTGATCTATATGTTTTTAATATATTTTTCTACTTTTTACAGGAGTTTGTCATTTGATCTTAGATAAGATGGGCAGGAATCCATCAAGATGCGACAGACACCTGTTTTTCCTCGAAGAATGGTAACCCTCAGAGAGGATGAGATAGTTCTCTTTTTTTCTGTTTCAGGTTCTTAGGTCTGCACTAAGTGGATGCCTTTCTTTGTTCCAGATGCTGCTAATGGCCTCTCCCAACCAGTGCTGCTATCAAATGTTCTAATAATCAATTATTCCTCTCTTCATTCTAGTGCAAATAGCAATAATTTCTGAAATAAATAAATAAAAAGCATCATACTGAGTAAGCAGGCCAATATAATTCTAAATTCTGAGCTAACAGAGATGTTCTTTGTAAAAAGAAATCATTTTAGGTCAACAATATTTCTTCAGTTTTAAGCTTAAACAAAGATATTGCACCTTCAGGAGTAGAGTACACTCTGCCTTCCAAGCTTAAAAGGCAACAGTAGCTGATTTCTTCCTATTCTTGTTTTAATAGTTCTCCATTACTTGGAAGAGCTTTCTTCCTAGCATAATTTAAAAGTATCTACATTGCTGTGTTTCTACACCCGCTAGTAGGATCTACTGCCTTTTGGACATTCTCCTTCTCATAGATTGTCCAAAAGCAAATAACACCATTACCTCAGCCAGAGACGAGGTAGAAATTGTTACTACAACAGAAATTTTATCTTAAGATTGTTTTTATCACTTTTGCTAAGGATACTAAGTGTTACAAATGGTGCTTGGGGTTTTGGGGTTGGGGTTTTTTCTGGTTTTTTTTTTTTTTTATTTTATTTTTATTTGTTTGTTTGTTTTAATTATTAAGAAGCCATTTATAACGCCATAAGGTAAAGGAGTACAGTTCATCTTGCCTTATTTTTGGTGTCTCATCTGACCTAGTGATCCAGTCTTCCTTTACAATTAGTGGAGCAAAACCGGAACTCTAGGACATGTTTCATCTGATTTCATTTACTTCTTTACTCCATGATGCAATCAATTGCACCAGGGAAGTATCTTGCTCTTCCTTGATTGTAAAACAAATCCACGGGATTAGTTCAGGTACATGTATTTTCCTCTGGAACATCATTCCCCCCCTTGAAACACTTTAAGGTGCTCACTGAGAAGGACATCTAAACATGTGTTCCTTCGTAATCTCTATACTGATACATAAAGTTTATAGACCTTAAAGGAAGCAATGCTTCACCACTTCTTTGGTAACTGTCTGAAGGGCAGGTAGAACATTTTGCCTAATTTGTCTTTCTCTCTTAAAATCTATGGGTTTATTTCTGTCATAGCTGAAAATCTGAAGTTTGCAGCCTCTGTAAAATAATACTGTTTTTCAAACATCACACCCAAAATTCTTTGCAAGCATAGTGACAGATTTCCTGCTAGCAAGCAAATTAGTATCACAGGAAGAAACAAAAAATACTGTGTACTAGCTTGCCAAGGGTTTTCCCTTGCTCTTCCCCCCACCGCCCAGTACATTATTCTACAGTATTATTTTAGTGCCCTGTGGTGCTGAATATTGTACCTTGATGGAACAAAAATGTTGAAATATAGTCAGAGAAAGTAGAACTAAATGACTCTATGACCTTTCTGTGACATGCCATCATAAGATGGTGAGAAATTTGCATGCAGGCTAAAAGATTTTTTAAAAGTTACTCAAATGTATTTATATGACATAGTTTTACATTTAAATCCTACCATTTACTTCAAAGAATTCTTCATTATCTTTCAGGGAAAAAAAAATCCCACAAACTTACCAAAAACCAAACCAAACAACTGTTGCTAGAAAGTCTAAATAACAAATAAAAAAATCACTTTGAAAATTATTTCAGAATCAAAATTCTATATTTTTTTCCAGGTTTAATTATATCTTGCATATATTAGAGCAGGAAGTGATTTTCGTATTTTAAAAGAAAGGGGATTTTTGTTTGGTTTCTTTAAAAAAGCTAGTACATCTCTTGTCATTTAAATGAACAAAATAATGAATTGCAAATTGAGGGAACTCAGTGAAGCATGAGACCATTTAGCAAAATATTTATACATCCCACACAGATTCTTGTTTCCCTTGAAAGGTTATTTGAGTGTAAATGTGACATTTTGAAATGTGTGACTGCAGTGAAAACTAAATCAATCATAAGTCATTTATCACTTAGTATTGAAATTTAATGTTTATCTTCATTCTCATTCTCATTTAAAGAGGTCTTGTCCCTGTAATTACTGGCTTTGAGTCTGACCTTCATACTTTTTCCAGGCAATTAACTTTTTTCTTGCTTACTCTGACCTAGATAGGGGTCTGTTCTTCTGTAACAAATATATATTTTAATAAAATTAATTACCCAGTTTCAGTCATTGATATGTCACAGTATTTTTAAAAATCAAATTCCATGCATTTGGCATATTTACTATATCTTTATCACTAGCTTTATATCATTTGCAGCCATTTTAGGTAACCAGACAAACAAGCTATGGTCTCTAGCTTCACAGTCCTAATCTAAACTTTTCTCCTGTTTGGGCTTCCACTCAAGAGGATTGGTTAAATAAGAACAAAAGTTTATAGATTTTGTGTACTAGGAGACTAGACCACATGTTCACTAATATGTAATTTTCTGTTTCTATGTTGTTTGAATTTTCCCAACTTGCATTCATTGCATTTGTGCATACATATTACCTGTGCAAATACAATGGTCTTACAGCTATACTCCAACAATGTTTAAGGTATCTTGTACTATTTCTGTACACAAATCAAGGAAACATTTCCCTTACCCCATGCGGTAGGGGAAAAACAAAGGAAAACACCACCACCACCAGGATCAGGAATGTAAAGATTGGTTAAAGGTTGTATGTATGTACTGGATGAATAAGGCAAATTATGTCTAAACAAACAGCACTAATCCTAACTCTGGTTTTCTTGATCAGAAACTGTTTGCTTCTGGTTCAGTTAGGGAATTTACATACATGTATGCATGTGTTCCTGATTCAACATACGATTAAACGTGACAATCCGGTCAGGGCATGCATTTTGCAAAGGTTTGTCTCACAGATCCTCCTGAAGGGGACAGCAATTTTGACGTTGCAGAAAACTGCCTTTTCATCAAAGTTAAGGGAGTTGCAGAAAAAAAACGGAATACAATTTAGATGGGATCAGGAAAGAAGTAGTGTATCACCGCAGCTGTAGGAGAGAACATGCAGCTGCAATGTGTTAAGACTCTGCTGATATGAACTCTGCCCAAATGGGACATAGTTTATATACCTTTAGGTTATACAATCCATTCTTCAGGAGCACTGTGCCAGATAAGCAGGATATGGTAAATAACAACAGTGATTGAAATCCTTCTGATAAGTAGGCTCTGGCCAGTACACCGTGTTAGGAATAATCCACTCCTTTGTTGACTAAATGGTGCTGACTGGCAAGATGGTTAGCTGCACCTGTTTCTTAACCAGTGAGGCCTGCAAAGGCCCATGAGATGTTAACTGTCTTTCTTCCACAATGGAAATGTGAATGATTTTAACTACTTAGATGTGTGCCAAAGCTAAACTGGAGATGAGAGGGAAGTAAGCTTTGGTTCTAAAACTGTACTTCTTTCACTAATGCAGAAACACTGCATTACTAATCTCTCCACCAGTAAAAAAAAGATAATTGCTGCACATTTTTGGCTGGTGCCAGTCATTTAAAATAAATGCACACTGTGGTTAAGTTAAGTTCCTAAGGCAAGAATGTGCCTTCCACGCAAGTATTGTTCATCAATAAAGGAGAGTGCACTTAGTTTTGGTCAAGTGGAAAATATCTGAAACAATAACAGTGAGTTTTTAGAAAGGCAAAACCAAAAAAACCAGAGGATTCCTATGCATTTCCCTCAGACAATATATCAGATTTCACAAACTTATATTAAGTTTGAGTGTTTGAATGACTAGAATTTCTGGTCAGAATGGAAAGAATGGAAAGAAATTATTTTACTGTTGGGTTACCCTGGGTTGGATAATTTCTTATTGTTAATGATAATTCCCTTACTGGGAAGAAAGTTTACATCTTTAAAGTTTTTATGGAAGAGTAAACCTACTTTCCTTCCATTTCAGTTGAAGTCCCAGTCTAAAACTACAGACTGCCTCTCTAGGAATCAGTAACAGCCGGTTGAGCTCACTTCTGCTACAGTTGCAAGGCATAGTTCTTGAACCTGCCTTTTGGAACATGAAGAGTATCCATCTCCTCCACTGCATGTCTTTTCCTTTAGAGCTGTGAACTATACATGGCATTGTAGGAACGTGGTTAGATGCTCCAAAATCTGTATGTGGCTTGCTTTGCTACTGTGGCCAGTAATCACAGAATCACAGAACCATAGAATGGTTTGGGTTGGAAGGGACCTTAAAGATCATCTAGTTCCAACCCCCCTGCCGTGGGCAGGGACACCCTCCACTAGACCACGTTGCCCAAAGCCCCATCCAACCTGGCCTTGAACACTTCCAGGGAGGGGGCAGCCACAACCTCTCTGGGCAACCTGTTCCAGTGCCTCACCACTCTCACAGTAAAGAATTTCTTTCTAACATCCAATCTAAATCGACCCTCCTTCATTTTAAAGCCATTACCCCTTGTCCTATCACTCCATGCCCTTGTAACCAGTCCCTCTCCAGCTTTCCTGTAGGCCCCTTCATGTACTGGAAGGCTGCTATAAGGTCTTCCCGGGGCCTCCTCTTCTCCAGGCTGAACAACCCCAACTCTCTCAGCCTGTCCTCACAGGAGAGGTGCTCCAGCTCCCTGATCATCTTTGTGGCCCTCCTCTGGACTCACTCCAACAGCTCCATGTCTCTCCTGTACTGGGGACCCCAGAGCTGGACGCAGTACTCCAGGTGGGGTCTCACAAGAGTGGAGTAGAGGGGCAGAATCACCTCCCTCGACCTGCTGGTCACGCTTCTTTTGATGTAGCCCAGGATACGGTTAGATTTCTGCATTGCCGGTTCATGTTGAGCTTCACATCCACCAACACCCCCAAGTCCTTCTCCTCGGGGCTGCTCTCAATCCATTCTCCACCCAGCCTGTAGTTGTGCTTGGGATTGCCCCGACCCATGTGCAGGATCTTGCACTTGGCCTTGTTGAACTTCATGCAGTTCACACGGGCCCACCTCTCAAGGATGTCAAGGTCCCTCTGGATGGCATCCCTTCCCTCTAACATGTCGACCACATCACACAGCTTGGTGTCATCAGCAAACTTGCTGAGGGTGCACTCAATCCCACTGTGCATTTCACCAACAAACATGTTAAACAGTGCCAATCCCAATACCCACGCCTGAGGTTTCCAAGTGTTTGTAGGAGAGAAAAGAGACAAACAAATAAAAATAATTAACATTTATTAATATCTCATCTAACACAAGCTCCAAAGGATTAACAACTTTTACACCGTGTTAAGTTGGATCACCTGTACACATTTCATCTCATGGGACTTCTAACAATTTTTGGTATCACTGAATGTGGTATCATCTTTCCTTGTCCTCCCTTCTCCCACATTGCCTTTGGGAAAAAACTTAAGATAGGAGGAAGCTTATGCCTTAAGCAGCTGATCTCATTTCTGAGGGAATCAGCTTTTCGTTTCTTACCCAGCTTTACACATGACAATTCCCTTATCTTTGTCCTATGCAGAATCTGCTCCATAGTATGTTGTATTATACTGTGCCTAGCTGACAATTCTCCCTGTGCATCCCTGTAGAATTTTCCTGTAGCACCGTTAATATTATCATCCTAAGAAATGGTTGAAAAAGGTATAAGTTTTACAATTATAATTCAAGTAGTATAGTTCAGAGAATCAATCAGAAAAAGTAAGCATTCAAAGATTAAAGTGATAGCCACTTCCAAGTTGCTGATCCACAGAACAATTGTTTTTGATGTACAGCCTATCAATCAGAGATGTGGGGGAGGGGGAGGCTGTGGCACCACACAGGAGCACACACAAACTCATATGACAGTTTGACAACAGGTTTCCTACTGTATTTCTATTCTTTTGGAAATATTTCTACCAACATTTACAAAATCCAAACTCACTTTGTAATTTGGTAAGTTGTACTCCCCAAGAAGCCAGGTCTGCAAATAAGATAATGGCTTAGGCATGAAAGTGTAAGGCAAATTCAGGTCTATATAACAGGATTTCCAGTGAAATTATTAGGTGAAGTTTTTGATAAAATCTTCTTGTTTCTAAATCTTATTAAGGCACTTATTGAATACAAAGAGGCAGGGGAAATTCATACATGAAAAGAGCATGCGAAAGAGGAAAAATGAAAAAAAGAGGTTATCAACTAATGGTGGCAAGGGACACAGTAAAACATTAGGAAGAGATAAAAAATGCACATTTGTATAAAAGCCCTGGAAAGTAATACGTCAAAGGTAACTGAGCTACTGAGTAGTTCAAGAATACACAAACCTGGAATTAAAGTGATTGCATATATGTTTAATCCTATTTAGTAATTATACTTAAATACAAAACAAGTTAGCTTGTCTACTTCAATTAGTCTCTCTCCAGACAGGGGCTCTCTACTACTATGTATTTACACTAGAGCTTATGGGAACATGCCCTAGGCTAAGTTGGCCTTTGAATACTAACAAATAGATATAATTATTAATAATTAGAAAAACCTTTGGATTTGTTTAAGAGCTCTTCATGGTTAAGGTTTTTTCTGTTTGTTTTTAAATATAACTTTGTGTAAATTGTTTAAAAACATTATAGACATAAGAAACCTCCTCTAACAATTTATCTGGCATTTTATGCTTCCATAAAACACTCCAGGGTGCCCATTACTGTATGATATCAGCATGCATACTAAACTCAATGTAGGTGAGCTGTGTTAATATTATGCTTCAACAGCACACCCTGGAGTGTCTTATTGCTTGAATGATGGAAAGGTCAAACATTTACAGTATACTATTGTGTTTCACAGAACAATTCTACATTATCATTCTCTGTTACCTCACCCTTTCAGGAAAAGTCATTGCAAGAAAAAATAACAAACACAATTCAATTAAACCAGGTTTGTTAAAGTGCTAATATGCAGCATAATCTTGTAGTTCTCTTTGGGTAGTAAGGTCACATCCCTTGTATATAGTGTTAGCATAAATTATGTATCAGTAGAAAATCCAGTAAAACCTCCAATCAAAAGTCTAACTAGATATTAATATTTTTAAATAAAATGAAAGGACTGAATCTTGCAGAGGCTGATATGTTTACTGCAGGATATAAGTTTAGCGAAAAAACAGAGCTGCATTAGGGGGGCAAATAGAATTTTAGGTCATCGTCAGTGTCTTACTACACATCTCAGCTGTTTTAGTATGGAGACTTTCATCCTAAGAACCTCTCTGGGTAATAGCATACTAAATTAGAGTAGAAGAACCTGCAGCCAGGATGCCTGTAGCATGATTGTTCTGTGAGTAACTATATATTTGTGGTATCCAGAACTGTTAGTCTAGTAGTAACCTTTAGTAATAAATAGCCAAAAGGAGGACTTTTGCTAGTGCTTCCTCTACTTACTCTGCCTTTCATTAATTCAACTCGTCTGTCACACAGCAGTTCTATATACTGTGAAGACTGAGATTGCACAAAATATTATTCCTCCTGAACAGTACTTCATCTTTGATTCAGACTCAGCAACATTTGACTGGTCCTACAGGGGTCAACCAGGAAAAACTAAATATGGATTTTGAAAGCAGAGTATCTTTGCTTGACGTGCTATAAGCTCAGGTTCTCTTGGCACCCCATTTCTCATTCTAGACCAAAAGAAATTTTCTCCAGTTATGGAGAGGGGACACTACTTCTGCAGCCACCCACCTTTATCCATTTTATGGTACTAAGGCTCTTCTAGAAAGCATTGGATCCTTTTCCTCAGCCTACTTTTCCTGATGTTGTAGGAGTAATCATGTCAAGATGCCCTGTATCTCTATAGAATTCCTAGGAGGTTCTTAAAGAAGACTGTAGGCACAAACTGTTTTTTCAATGTTACTGAAACAGCCTTTCTTCTCTGCAAGAGAACACCACCACTTCAGCAATACCACCTCAGCTTAGCCTGTAAGATGTCTCTGAAGTCTGAATACCGTTGAAAGAAAGCAGTCTACCATTAAAACCAAAACAAAACAAATGCACACCCAACTTTAGTTGTTGTCTACAATCCTCCTGGCATTTCCTTCTCTGAAGAGCCCTATGAGTCCTGAATTCCAATGCTGCTTTTTTGCTGTTCTGTTACTGTCTGTGGTGGACAGAACAGAGTAGGACCACATTGGAATTATGTGAGAGTTCATGGCTAGTAACCTTGCCAAGCAGGTGTGCTGGAATACTTTCAGCGGTGATTTCTCCTGGTTTGTAGAAAAAGTTCCATTCAAAAGTTAAAATAATTATTGATCCAAATTTCTGAATATCACTTAGGAGAAAGTAAAAAACTTCTTTCAGGGTTAAACAGTGCCAAACCACTACTTATTTTGGATACAACTGTACTGCAGTTAGAAGAATGCAATCTTTTTCATGATCATAATAAGCAGCATTGATGATGGTATCAGTTAATTTTGAAGTGTAGAAAAAGTTACGAGGTGTAGATTTGTTTTAAATTTCTTTAAAGTGGCCCCAGTAAGGCAGATTCCTTGCCCCTTTAAGCTTTAACTTCAACTTAAAACATTTTGTCAGTAACTCTCAGAAGCTTCCTCTATCAGAATTTAAAAATTCACATCTATTTTATGCAACAATATCTTTAGTGTTTCATTTATATGCTGCCATTATTTCTTCTTTTGCTTTTCATTTCTTTTATTAGGTATTTCTGTGAGAAGCAATTACACTGTGTGTACACACATAACTAAAAAATAAAATAAAAAGCAAAAAAACTTTATATTTTGACATATCTTTCTGATTCTTCTTCTTTTCACCACAAATTGGGACTGTTCAGGGACACTGGGAATGAACAGACCACACATTCTGCTGCAGGCTTTTTAGGACAATAAATTATCAGTACCAGTTTGAAAGTAATTCATCAATAAAATGTGATTTCTTTTTCACACCTAAAGGGAAATGCTTCCTTTGCCTCGTACACAGAGTTAAAAGACACTTTGTTATTTCTCCTAGTTTTTGTGCACTGAGACTTAGGCTGCAACTGTCCTGAAACCAGCAGAAACCATAGCTTCCCTTCTTCCTGCCAGTGTGCTCACTTCCCAACACATAGTTACAAATAGAAATAAACTGCGATGTGGGTGCTTCAAGCACTGCTTACACAATACAGCAGATATTTATGAATTAATCTCATAAACATTTGTTCTGTAAAAATGTATGTGTAGACAAATATATACCACTACTTTTTTTTAATTATTATTTTAATACAGACAACATAAGAAAAGTGAATTTCAGTGGGCGTCCATGTAACAAAACCCAGACCACTCCCTCCTTTCAACACCATACAGGTATTTCTTTGACTCCACAGTTAAAGATGAATACTTCATGCTTTAAAAATCTAGCTCTCACCTTGATTTACTCTGCTTATAAAGAAAATATAAAAGCACCATGAATATGCTTTTTTCTTGAAAGTTGTTCCTGAAAATTCCTCTTAGTTTATCCATTACTTAAGTCCTTCTCTTGCAAATATGCCTTGTGCAGTGCTATCAATGACCCATGACTACACTGCAAAATAGGCTTCCAAAAATGCCCTCCAAATGCTAGAATTTATGCGCTCCTAAATAATTTTTTTTTTAAAGTAAAATTCAAGAGTAAGGCAGTACTTTAATCAAACAAGTGCATGCTGAAACTTGGACTAGCTAGAAGCATTCTTAAGTGTATCAATCACGCTGTCATGTTGCTGTCTTCAAAACAGCCATATGACCAACCTTGAATTGCACAAAGTCATGGAAGATGAAGATTTGAGACTTATATTGAAATTCGTTATACCTTCTTAATTCAACACGCAAATCAGTATAACAGAAAAGTTAATTTTAGAAGTATTAGCTTTGTCAGGCAAGTATTTTGGAGTCAAAATTCCAGATATTTTGTCAATGACATAATGTCAATGATCTCAACCATTCTATCTCCAAATTTCCATTTAAAGCCTCTCATATTCTATATAAGTCTCTAACATATTTTAGAAAATCTCCCATCTCTCTCCCTCTGGAATCTACATCAATGCTTCCTGAAATAAGTCAGATATTCACAGACCCTTTCCCACCACAGGAGAAATTATCGAGCCCTTCACAGAAGGTGAAAGTCAAGTAGCATCCACCATGATAGTGTTGGTATAAAAAAAGATGAAGTAACAGCTAACATCATATATGTGATAGTTATAAAAGAAGATTCAATGGTCATCTTTTGGGTGGTTTTGGTTGTGTAATATACTAACTAAATAGAAGAGAGGAAAGGAAGAATTTTTTTTTTCCCAAAAATCTTCCAACCATTAATCTGGAGGAATGAATTACTAAAGAAGAGTCAGCAAATCCAAAGAAGAGCAAAATGGAAACATTGCAGGAATTAACAAAGAGAGAACAAATGTGTGCCTTTACTAAATGAGGGATGTTCAGTAATCTGCAGGCTGCACTCTCCTTCTGATATCTGCAAGCACTACTCCACAATGACAAAGTAGGAAGTAAAATAAGTAAAATGAACATACCACCTTGATACTCGTAATTATATAACCAGAAAACTAGTTCTTGGTAAAAGGTACTCCAGTAAAGATACTGCATCTGGTCAAAGAATGAAGAAAATATGTAGCAATAAGCTGTAACAGTGATAAACAAGCTCTGCTAATTGCAATCAAGGGGTAAGTGGCAGTTTCAGAGTTTAATTAATTAAGCACAGGTTTTCAAGGCAAACTAGCCAAGTATCTGAAATATCCTTTTACAGATAAATAATGATGACTTTCTTCCTGTCAAGAATTTTAACTACAGATCTCTACAAACAGAAACACTTCTTGGAAAATAGGCAACAGAAATTGTTTTCTTTTTTAGATTCTAAGAACCTTTTCCAAAATACTACCACCCTCCAAGCATCTCTGTGCACAAAAGGCATTAAAATAATACTTATATTTGAATTATATTTAAACTGGCCACTGATTCTGCAGTGGAAACTAATCTCTCAGTTAAGACACTATTTGAAAATACTATGAGAAATTAAACAGCGTCAGGAAAGTGAGAGGGCAGAGAAGAGAGAAACCTACCTCTTATATGTCTTTCAGAAGATTGACTAACATCAACATGTTGACAAATCTGAAGTCATTTTCCCTTTCGCACACAAAGTATTGAATATGTGTGCGTTTAAATGAACATGTCCAAGGTGTTAAATAAATAAATACACAAACCAGCTCTTGGCCTTGAGAAGTTCTTTAGTCATATACCAGGAAACTATGACCTACCATTATTAGAATCCCTAATAAAACAAAAAAAGTAGTCACAGCTGGATCTTATTTTAAAACTTCCATGACTGAAAGAATGTTTACTGCCATAGTCATCTTGGGAGTGGGAAATTTTAAGTATTATTACAAGAGGCCAATCATACAATCATGCTAATGCAAGTATATTTACAAGCTGTTGTGCATGTGAAAATATATAATCATTCAGTTCTTCAAAGGAAGGGTATAGAATTGGATAGATAGATCTTTTAGAGCAGCAAAAATCCTAACAAAAATAATAAATGTAGATAAATTTTGAATCCTTAACCATACAGCAGAGAACTAAAAAGAACAAAAAGGAAGTTTAGGAGAAAGACTAAATTTTGGTTTACCCATTTTCAAAATATCTGAAGATAATATTCTCACTCCATGGCTAGGATTCTTACATGATATTGGTAACTACCATTGACAATGATGAGGGAACCATGTATGACCTACTTCAGTGAAATGCAGCACTAGAACAACCTGTTTAATATATTTATTGACCACTCACAGAAAAGGACAACATCAAGTTTGACACTGAATTAGAGTGAATAGTAAATACACTAAAGGTCATGCAGAGGGACTTAGGCTAGAGAAATGGACCAAGAGGAAACTCATGACGTTCAAGAACAAGTCCTGAGTGCTGCCTCCGCACAGGAAGCACTGGTGCAAGGACACAGGCTGTTGCCTGGCTGGCTGGGAGCAGCTCTGAGGGAAGGCACCTGGGGGCCTTGGCAGACACCAGCTGAGCATTAGCCAGCCGTGTGCCCTGGCTGCAGAGGTGGCAAGCAGCACGCTGGAAAATATACAGGTACAGCCAGAACAGAGAGGTGGACCAGTGCAAACCTCATGAAGTTCAACAAGGCCAAGTGCAAGGTCCTGCACATGGGTCAGGGCAATCCCAAGCACAACTACAGGCTGGGCGAAGAATGGATTGAGAGCAGCCCTGAGGAGAAGGACTTGGGGGTGTTGGTGGATGTGAAGCTCAACATGAGCCAGCAATGTGCACTTCCAGCCCAGAAAGCCAACTGTATCCTGGGCTACATCAAAAGAAGCGTGACCAGCAGGTCGAGGGAGGTGACTCTCCCCCTCTACTCCACTCTTGTGAGACCCCACCTGGAGTACTGCGTCCAGCTCTGGGGTCCCCAGTACAAGAGAGACATGGAGCTGTTGGATTGAGTCCAGAGGAGGGCCACAAAGATGATCAGGGAGCTGGAGCACCTCTCCTGTGAGGACAGGCTGAGAGAGTTGAGCTTGTTCAGCCTCGCAAAGAGAAGGCTCCAAGGAGACTTTACAGCAGCCTTCCAGTACCTGAAGGGGGTCTACAAGAATCATAGAATCATAGAATCATAGAATGGTTTGGGTTGGAAGGGACCTTAAAGATCATCTAGTTCCAACCCCCCTGCTGCGGGCGGGGACACCATCCACTAGACCACGTTGCCCAAAGCCTCATCCAACCTGGTCTTAAACACTACCAGGGATGGGGCCTCCACAACCAGAAATCTGGAGAGGAACTTTTTACAAGGGCATGTAGTGATAGGACAAAGGGGAATGGGTTAAACTGAAAGATCAGAGATTTAGATTACATAAGAAATTCTCTACTGTGAGGGTGGTGAGACAATGGAACAAGTTGCCCAGAGAGGTTGTGGATGCCCACTCCCTGGAAGCGTTCAAGGCCAGGTTGGATGGGGCTTTGGTCAGCCTGGTCTAGTGCAGTGTGTCCCTGCCCATGGCAGGCAGGTTGGAACTAGGTGATATTTAAGGTCCCTTCCAATCCAAACCTTTCTATGATTCTGTGACATCAAGGGGAAGGATTATTCCCCTCACTTCAGCACTTGTGAGGGCACATCTGGATACTCTGTCCAGTTTTTGGCTCCTCGGAACAAGAAAGTTTGACAAACCGGAGCGAGGTCAGCAGAGAGGCTCCAAGCAGAGCAGAGCTGGAACACTTGCCATGTGAGGAGAGGCTGAGGCTCTGGGGCTTGTTCAGCTTGGCTGAGAAGGAAGTATAAGCAGCTTTCGATACCTATGAGGATTTACTGAGAAGGTGCTTCCCAGCTTTTTACAAAGGAAGGTAAGTTACAAAATCATATAAATAGTAAGGTAATGTACAAAAATGCATAATAAATTTTCTTAGAGGCTTCATATTCCCCTAGAACATAGTTCTAAAATAGCAAAGCTTAAAAAAAAAATCTGATCTGAAATGTTAGCATGCATTTTTGCATGCACACACATTGGTCTTTTTTTTCTTAGGAAAGCTGGTATTTTCTCCAAATTATTAAATATTTTTTCACAGATGAAACAGTGGTACTAGCAAACAGAAGGAAGATACAATGCAAGAAAACATTCTGCAGTGGTTCAAGAACCATAAGTAGGCAGTTTTCCTCTTCATTTTTCATCATGCAATCAGTACTGCTCTTCAAATTTTCTTACTTTCAAATCTCTACATTAACTTTATGCTTGCTCTTCTAGATGCTGATATTGCTTTCCTCCTCAATTTACCTGCCTTGTCCTTTACTCTCAGAAAGTCTTTTATTCCACCATATCAAATCAACTGATGGTTACTGATGCAGCAACCAGTTTTCTCCCTCTATTTCACAGATGATATTGAGAGGGACAGAAAAGAATTACTGTGATGCAAGGACAGAAGAGGCATTCAGCTGTCTTGATTTGCTACCAAAGCCATCTGCAGTTTTGTTCTGGAGATGAAGTAGTTTATTTCAGAAACAGAACTTTTTATTCCAAAAGTCTATTTGTCAAAGGTAATCAATTGGCATTGTTTCAGGCTTCAGACCATTGTTTATTAGTGTTCTTCTCTCTCTTAGCTCTTTAAAAATATTAATTTAAATAATGAATTAATACCTTAATATAAGAAGTTTTTTTTAAAAGCATCATCATCAGTTTTCATATTTCTTAGCAGGAACACAGTAGCTTATGGCTATAATACGAACAGAAGAGCACAGAAAGGTCAACTGATTAAAACAAAATATTTGTGGAAAGTAGGTTTTATAATTTTGGTCATAAACTTCACAAAAAATTGTATTCAGCCCACTTTTTAAGTGAGCTACATGTTTTCTGGTAGGAACGGAAGTCAACTAGAGCCAGACATTTTAGCAGGGCAGGCTTCAGATCTGACAATGAGGCATTAACATGTACAGTTTCAAATTCTCAGCTTGCAGTAATTACATACTTCAATATTTTAAAGCTAGAATTCTAATTGAGTTTGAGATACTTTTGCAATAAATGCAGTTCAACTATGCAGAAATATTTGTTCTTGTCCTAGCATGTAATAGGTTTTTTTCCTCCCTGACCAAGAATATTTCAGCAAAATCTTGAGGGGCACAGGGAAACAAATGAAACATTTGTTTTCTACTTGTTTTTTGCTGTTGCTATAGAACATAAAACAGATTCCAAGGCAGCCACCCATAGGTACCTTAAAGTTTTTATTTGAACAAGTATACTTTTGACCTAAATATAGTGTACATAATATTTACTCTGAAATGATGCAGTTTTTAACCAAGAGAAAAGTACAGTGAGTTTATAAGTGCCTTAAGAGCTCCCCACAGAATTCAGGTTTCTGAAGAACCTTTGTGAAACCCATATTTAATTTATAGCACTCATAAGACACGTTGAAGAGTACCATACTTTCTCTACTAGCATATCAAGAAAATGTTTTGCCACAGTTAATCCTATCAGTCAACATGAAGCATTAATGCCTACTTAAAAAGACAGTGATCAGAAAATTGTACGAGTTCTCAGCATTGCTAATGACAGATCAAACCAGGAAGTATTTTGTGCATACACTGAATAACGTGGCAAAGGCATATCAATGAAGAGGCAGATGAACTTAAAAGGAATCTTTTTAATCCAGCAGAATTTGATGCTGAATTAATGGATAAAACAGACTAGAGAACTTTATAAAAATATTTTTTCAGTTCATTCATTAAGCTCTGACATCGCACAAAAAAAATTTGACTAAGGAAGCCCTAAGTACAAACTTGATTTGAACCTAAACTACTCGTAGATGGCATGGAATAAAAAACAGTGCTAGAGAAGCTACGATTTGTGTGTTCCCTGTGTTCTCACATATTCCCCCCTCACCATCTCCATCTCTTCTGCTAAGTTTCAGTGCATTTATCATTCCATGTCACAATCACCCTGTGAAGCACTGAAACTCTCCTGTGTGTGATGTGGGTTAAGTAAGAGCCCGTGTGAGCAGCATTCCTCATGGGTGAGGGAAGGAAGGGCAGATGTGGCCTGCAGTAGCCACCACACAGGGAGCAGCACTCTCACCTGCTGCAAAGACACAAGCAAGCTGTGACCATTTATTTTACCTGATGAAGGAATCCAAAATTCTCTCTAGAAAACTCTGAAATATACCTGAAAATGCAGGCAAAAAATACCATGTCTGTGTGTAAAAATAGGTTGAAGAGGGAACAAGAAAGGACATAATGTCTATGTCCAAGTTCTTGCTAAAAATAAACCTATTTTGCAACTACAGGAGGATTTTAAAGGTTTCTATATTAAAAAAAAGTATTTGTATTAGGTGCAGGTGCCCAGGCACTAGCAGTGGGGCCTGCAGGTGCGTCCCCTGTGTGGAGCGGCCAGGGCTGCCCGGTGCCGGACACAGCCGGTTCCAGCCGGCTCCAAGGGCCCCACCGCAGGGCACAGCTGAGCCCCTCAGCCACGGGCGGGCGCCTCGGGGAAAGCCTGGGTAAGAAAGGGCAAAGCGCTGCCCGGCAGCCAGGGCTGAGGGAAACGGGGTGAGAAACAGCCCTGCGAGCCCCGAGGGGAGAGCGGGAGGAGGGCAGGAGGGGCTCCAGGCGCCCCCGCTGAGGTGCCCTTGCGGCCCCGGGAGAGACCCCGGTGGGGCAGGTATCTGCACTGTGACAAATTTCTGAAGAATTTTTAAACCTTTTTTGGGGTGTTTGTAAGGATGAACATTATACTCCAATAAAGTAATGATAATATAAGACATTTTACTCAGGCTTTCATATGAAATGTTAAAAACTTGCAGCTTTGCAGAGTACCCTTCCCTATTCCCCAAAGGTTTACATGTCTACCAGAGTGCATTCAAACTCAGAAAACCATATGACAGAGAGTTAGCTTTATTTTATTTCAATAACTAAAGACAACCCCCTTCCTCCAGAGATGGAAGGAATTTTAAAAAATTTAAAAACATTTCAACCTTTTATATATGGAGCACTACCTTTATTCTAATCCAAGGTCGGCTTCGGCTACTTTCCTGTTATCCACAGTCATGGTATTTCGATTCAAGTTTAGCACACCTTCTTGATTCCAGTATCAACATCAAAGGAATAGCAAGCGAATTTTACATTTGCATATGGGACAGTGAGATTTCAGAGAAGAGCTTGCTATACTTACCGGTAAATGGATTATATCTATTTGAAGATGCAAATATTTCTTTTGGAGTATGAAGCTCAAATTCACAGTTTATTCAGGAAAACTGGGTTAACTACAGCGATTCTTACTACACTCTAAATTTTCAGTGAAGACTTAATATCCCTAGTCTCATAGAATGTGTCCAATGTACAGTGATTAGAAGGAAAAAAAAAAAAAAGGAACTTAGTGAATAAACTGATTTTTTAAATATATTTCTTTTGATGTTGTAAATTTTTCCTTGGTTTAGGTTTTGGTTTTTTTGGTTTTACTACAATGCCTATGTAGAAATAGGCAAATCAAAGAATATATTACACAAACTAGAAATACTTAATTTACTTTCTAAATTCACTATAAAAGCATCTGACACCCTTACTTGCTTTTCTTTAAAGAAAACAAATAGAAAAGGTTTTCTTCCCTGAAAGTTCCATTAAAATGTTAAAAGCATTAACAAGAATCAGAAGATACTATTGAAGTATGAACTACAATATGATCAAACTGTTGCTAAAGGAAGTCTGAAAATATCTGAAGGGGAAAAGTGTTGAAATAATAATGTATTAAAAACTAAAAGTATAAGGGTTTTTTACTTCTATCTCTGGCATGAAAATATAGCTACTAGATGCATATCTGGTACAAATTCAAGGTGAAAGAAAGAACACCTGCATCAAAAAGAACAAGTCCTAAGAGGTATAGATTCTTCACAGACTGTACAGGCACTTAGCCATCAAAGGGGAGAGAGTGCTGTATGAGCCTGATTATTGCAAACCCTTTTGTTTTCCCAAGTACTAGAAAAGAAATGCAGTCACTTGAGTTCAGTGTAGTTGAAATCAGGAACGCCCGTATGAAAGACTGGTGAATAAATAGCATCACATACATAATTATGATAGTGATGAAATCACTTTAATGCAGATAGTATTGAAGCGAAAAAGTAAGCATGTAATCACATCTGACTGACATGTATTCATAACACTTAAGAGCTGGACACAGATTATAAAATATAAACACACACTTTAGCAACATAAATATTTGCCCTAATTCCTCATTTAGTGTGATTCTCTGTTCTTAAATAGTTGATTTCAATGTAATTGATTTTCAGATAATTTTAAGACTTCATGCAATATTAGTCAGAAACATAGTTGTAGGATAAAACCGAATAGACTAGAAAAGGCTGCTGCACTTTATTCTAATTTTTAGATCTATGCAGAAGTACAAGCAAATCCTACATGAAGTTCTTATCATATCAGTTACTATTTTGGAAGTCCAATATCTGTTTTTCATCACATAGTTAAAATAATTATATAATTCCTTTACCCTCTATGATAGTATTTGGTTGGGTTTGGCTTTGTTTGTGGTTTTTTTTTTTTTTAATATAACATGGACTGGTTGTTGTTCTTCCCCAGTTCCCTTAGGACTCAAGCTTAGTGGTGCTCAGCAGAAATACAGACTAAGTGTGGACGACAGTACATACACCTGTTCCCACTCCTCTTCACATTTCCTGTCTGAGTTCAGGACAATGGAAACGAATCAGATGTGTCAGCTCACTGGTTTCTGATGTAATGCTTAGCAACTAGTTAATAGTGACTTTCTGTCTCAAGTCCTGAGTAGGTGTCTTCTCAGATAAGCATCGTGCACTCCTGAAGGAGAACCAGATAAAGCAAGATATATTTGACATGTGCTTCTGTATTGGGTTTATGTGGCAAGGTTGTGGGGCGGGGGGGAGCTGCAGGGATGGCTTCTGTGAGAAGAGGCCAGGAGCTGCCCACATGTTGACAGAGCCAGGTCCAGCTGACTCCAAAACAGACCCACCACTGGCTAAAGCTGAGCAAATCAGCGATGGTGGTGGCACCACTGTGATAACATATTTAAGAGAGAGTAAGGAATTCTGTACAGCAGCTGTGAGAGAGTAGTGAGAAATATGTGAGAGGAACAACTCTGCAGACACCAAGGTCAGTGAAGAAGGAGGGGCAGAGGTGCTCCAGGCACTGGAGCAGAGATTCCCCTGCAGCCCGTGGTGAAGACCATGGTGAGGCAGGTTGTCCCTCTGCAGTTCACGAAGGCCTGGTCAGAGCAGATATCTGCACTGCATTCTGTGGTAGGGACCACACACTGGAACAGGTGAACAGTGTGAGGAGGAAAGAGTAGTAGAGATGAAGTGTTATAAACTGACCACAACCTGCTATTCTTCCCCCTACATCTCTCGGGGAGGAGGGAGGAGGTAGAATAGTTAGGAGTGAAGTTGAGCCTGAGAGGTAGGATGGGGAGGAGGTGGTTTTGGTTTTTTTTTATTTCTCACGATCATATTCTCTTATTAAATGGCAACAAATTAAATTTCCCCAAGTCAAATCTGTTTTGTCCATGACAGTTATATATAAGGACCCCCTGTCCTTACATTAATCCACAAGCTTTTTCATTGTAGTTTCTCCACCCTCCTCTTGAGGAGGGGATATTAAGAGAGCAGCTTGGGGGACACCTGGCAGCCAATCAGAGCTAACCCACCACAGCTTCCCTTGAACCAAGGCACAGAAACATGCTTAACAGGTGACTGTACATATGCTTTTGTTAACACTGTAATGCCACTAAGTATAAATAATAGGCAATCACAAAAAAGACAAATAGGGACTTGTGGTGTAGTTGTCTAAACAAGGTACAGGAAAGCATGCACACAGTAAAATATGCAAGATGAGAACCAAGGATTAAAGTAGGCAGGCAAGATATGTGGTAAAACCAAAATAACCCTGCAGAAGGATGTCTGGTACAACCAGAATAATCCTGCAAAACAAACAAGAAAAATAACTGACAAAATGAGAATGAGTCCTGATCCAAAAAAAAAAAAAAAAAAAGAGCTATGTCAGAAGCAGATAGATTCTCCCTATTTTCCTCTGGGGAAGAAGCTGAGGAACATAAAACAATTAAACTGGAAAGGCAGGGAATAAAGAAGTAGCCCACAGCAGTTCTCTCATTGAGAGCTCTCAAGCCTCATTACTTTGATCTCCACGGCTAAAACCATCAAGGATCACAGCCATCAGTGCTAACTTTATGACATCAGCTCCCTGGTGTAGCACAATTGCAGGTAATTGTAGATAAACTTTTAAATGACTAATTGTATTACAGAATCACAGAATGGTAGGGATTGGAAGGGACCTCTGGAGATTATCCAGTGCAACTCCCCTGCTAAAGCAGGTTCACCTAGAGCAGGTTGCACAGGATCACGTCCAGGCGGGTTTGGAATATCTCCAGAGAAGGAGACTC
This sequence comes from Grus americana, assembly GCF_028858705.1. NCBI lineage: Eukaryota > Metazoa > Chordata > Aves > Gruiformes > Gruidae > Grus > Grus americana. The sequence continues at coordinate 86,403,711 of NC_072853.1, read as the reverse complement.
CACAGCCTCTCTGGGCAGCCTGTTCCAGTGTTCTGTCACCCTCAAAGTGAAGAAGTTTTTCCTCATATGCAGATGGAACTGCCTGTGTTCCAGTTTGTGCCTGTTGCCCCTTGTCCTGTCACTGGGCACTATTGCAAAGAGTCTGGCCCAATCCTCTTGACACCTGCCCTTTAGATATTTATAAGCATTGTTGAAATTCCCTCTCAGTCTTCTCTTCTCCAGGCTAAACAGACCCAGCTCTCTCAGCCTTTCCTCACAAGAGAGATGCTCCAGTCCCCTCGTCATCCCTGTAGCCCTCCGCTGGACTCTCTCCAGTAGCTCCATCTTTCTTGAACTGGGGAGCCCAGAACTGGACACAGAACTCCAGATGTGGCCTCACCAGGGCAGAGTAGAGGGGGAGGATAACCTCCCTCGACCTGCTGGCCACGCTCTTCTCAATGCACCCCAGGATACAATTGGTCTTCTTGGCCACAAGGGCACATTGCTGGCTCATGGATAACTTGTTGCCCACCAGGACTCCCAGGTCCTTCTCTGCAGAGCTGCTTCCCAGCAGGTCAACCCCTAACCTGTACTGGTGCTTGGGGTTATTCCTCCCTAGGTGCAGGACCCTACACTTACCCTTGTTGAATTTCATTTGGTTCCTCTCCACCCAACTCTTGAGCCTGTCCAGGTCTCACTGAATGGCAACGCAGCCTTCTGGTGTGTCAGCCACTCCTCCCAGTTCAGTATTGTAAGCAAACTTGCTGAGGGTATACTCTGTCCCCTTGTCCAGGTCATTGATCAATACGTTGAGTAAGACTGGACCCACTACTGATCCCTGGGGTGCACTGCTAGCTACAGGCCTCCAACTAGACTCTGCGCCACTTATCACAGCCCTGTGAGCCCTGCTATTCAGCCAGTTCCGAATCCACCTCACTGTCCACTCACCTAACCCACACTTCCTAAGCTTGGTTATGAGGATGTTATGGAAGACAGTGTCAAAAGCCTTGCTGAAGTTGAGGTAGACAATATCTACTGCTCTCCCTTCATCCACCCAGCCAGTCACGTCATGGTAGAAGGTTATCAGATTGGTCAGGCATTATTTCCCCTTGGTGAATCCATGTTGACCACTCCCGATAACCTTCTTTTCCTCCACATGCTTAGAGATGACCCCCAGAATGAGCTGTTCCATCACGTTTCCAGGGATGGAGGTGAGGCTGACTGGCCTGTAGTTTCCTGGGTCCTCCTTCTTGCCCTTTTTGAAGACTGGCATTGGCTTTCCTCCAGTCCTCAGGCACCTCTCCTGTTCTCCATGACATTTCAAAGATGATGGAGTGTGGCATAGCAATAACATCTGCCAGCTCCCTGAGCACTCATGGGTGCATCCCATCAGGGCCCATGGATTTGTGGGTATCAAGTTTACCTAAATGATCTCTAACCCCATCCTCCTCGACTAAGGGAAAGTCTTCCTTTCTCCAGACTTTCTGTCCTACCTCCAGGGTCTGGGATTCCTGAGGGCCAGCCTTAGCAGTAAAGACCAAAGCAAAGAAGGCATTCAGTAACGCCACCTTCCCTGTATCCTCTGTCACCAGGGCACCCACCTCATTCAGCAGTAGGCCCGCATTTTCCCAAGTCTTCCTCTTGCTGCTGATGTACTTGAAGAAGCCCTTCTTCTTGTCCTTGACATCCCTTGCCAGATTTAATTCCAAGTGGGCCTTAGCCTTCCTCATTGTATCCCTGCATACTCTGACAACATTCCTATATTCCTCCCAAGTGGCCAGTCCCTTTTTCCATATTCTATCAACTTCCTTCTTCCCTTTGAGTTTTTCCAGGAGCTCCTTGCTCATCCATGCAGCTCTCCTGCCTCCTTTGCTTGGTTTCTTACTCTTCAGGATGCACCGATCTTGAGCTTGGAGGTAGTGGTGCTTGAATATTGACTAGCTCTCTTGGACCTCCCTACCTTCTAGAGCCCTAACCCGTGGGATTCTCCCAAGCAGGTTTTTGAAGAGCCCTAAGGTAGCTCTCCTGAAGTCTCCTGTATTCCTACTTATTGCCCTGATTCTTCCATGCAGGGTCCTGAACTCCACCATCTCATGGTCACTGCAGCCAAGGCTGCCCCCAAACTTCACATCCCCAACCAATCCTTTTTTGTTTGTTAATACAAGGTCCAGCAGCACGCCTCTTCTCATGGGCTCCTCCATCACCTGTGTCAAAAAGTTACCAATGCTCTGCAGGAACCTCCTGGACTGTGCGTGCCTGGCTGTGTTGCCTTTCTAGCTAGTATCAGGGTGGTTGAAGTCCCCCATGAGAACCAGGGCCTGTGATCATGAGACTACTTCCAGCTGTCTGTAGAAGGCCTCATCAACTTCCTCTTCCTGATCAGGTGGCCTGTAGTAAACACCCACAACAATGTCACCCATGTTAGCCTGCCCCTTAATTCTTACCCATAAGCTGCTGGCAACGCCCAAGCCACATCAGCCTCACTGGTGAGAGCTGCCGGCCCCTGGCAGTCTCTCTGCTCTCCCTCAGGTTTCCCTGGCTCCGGGAACCCCCTGTGCGCCTCAGTCTAGTGCTCAGACACAGAACTTACCGTTGCCACCACTGTGTTTCTCACCAACTGAGTATTCTATATGGAGTGACAATAATGGATAATGGGTGAGAACTAATTATTAGCAGTGTGTATTGTTAGTTAATGTAAATCCAGCGTTATTCTGAAATTTGAAACTCACCTGACTTGTCAGTCTGTTAAACAGTCTAAAGACAGTGATCCCTGATACGTGTATAGACAGATATTGCAACATTCAGTTGCAAAACCTGCACAAATCCCAGATTATCTATTTGTAAGAATTAAACAAAAAAAATTAAAATAGTGTGTTCAATGCTGCATTACATACCTCAAAGAATCAAACCTTTTGATGAATATAGCATCAATGATTCTTCAAAGATGATATCCTAAAGGAGAATAACAAGGTGTACCTTTTACTGGGCAACAAAAGAACAGGTTTCAATAGCAACAACCAATTATTGCTCTTCTAGTTTTTGTTATTGGACCTAGCTGCTGCTACTAAGTGTATAATGTTGGGATAAACTCCATGTTCCTGTCTCGTAGCTCTCAGCCTAATTAACTGCCTGTGCTTTGGTGATGTATCTCCTTGATTCCCAAGAAAGGCTGACATGCATACAATGAAGCAAATTTTTTCTAGTGTGTCAGATATAGTTACAAAGGGTCTGAAAAGCAAAGTAGATGTGTAATACTATCCTGTAATACAGCAAACATGCTAGAAGCAATACAATATATTAATTCTCTTAACATTAAATATGCAGTGTATGCTCTAGTTCTTCTGACAAGCAAACCTCATCACAGCTTTAGAATGTGTCATATAGGGAAAAAACGTACTCTATTAAAATTCATCAAGTTGAGAGAGCAAGAGGAGGTCTGTCCTGTAGAGAACAGGATGTGCCACTCGTATTACTGATACTTGAATCTAAGCATAGATTTTCAGTTGCAATCCCTCTTTCTCTACAATTACTAAGGGCCTAAAGCCACTTAGGGTCTTTACGTTACTAGAGCAGTACCACAGATCCTGCTGCAGTGGCTGAATGGCCTACTTGTAGAGGTTTTTTTAGTTATTAACTGTTTCTTTGACTTTATTTTTTTGAGCACTGCCCCATTCTCAAATGGGAGTTTCAAATAAGTGTCTTCTGTCCAAGGTATTAAAGTTAGATAAGGAACAGGTAACGTCACCAATTGCTGAACAGAGTCCAAAAGTCAGGATTTCATCCAGAGAAGATCAAGCTGGCCCTAAAAGTTAAGGTCAAAAAGTCACCTGGATTTTAATTAGTTGGTAAACATGACCAAGGTACCTGGGTACAGAAATGCCAAAGTGCTTTTCCAAGAGAAATAGAAGATCTACGTTTTCTGTGGTAACGATATAATGACAGATAATGCCATATTATTGAAGTACTTGATCAGTAATTATGGGAAACCTAGCTGGATCCAAAAAAACCATCATAATGCTGAGCTATTTAGGATGTCATTTTATGCCAGGTATCTGTACTTCTATTTGCAAACCTGCATACATTCTTCTTGTGATAGTAAAGACTAAGAAGTACACATGTACCTTGTTCCTATATGCAGCAGTTCTTATGCTTCTCCCTTATCTGCCATCAACCATCTGGTCAGAGATGTCATTAGGAAATGCAGTGACCTTATCTTATATCATGAAAAGAGGTATCCTTAAGTATACCACAAGGATAAAACTAGTTTGTCTGATGTTTACCAGCCCAACACTTTTCCAAGTGCTTTTACTGATCCCCGGGGTGCTGAATTTTTCTTTTACAGATACAGAGCTCAGTCTGATGTCTCAGCTGGCAGTCTTTGTGGGACAAGTACAAAGTAGTTACTAGATGATAAGCAGAAAGATGACTGGTGGTGGCAGAAAGGAAGAGTGAAACACAAAGTAAAACTGAGCAAACACTGTGTAAAAGGTAAAGGAATGAGTCCTAAGAAAACTAGCTAGGGTACCTAAGATAAAACTGCCTGAAGCCTGATAGATGCAGAAGTTTGCCCTTAGTTCAGAAACATTATAATGAATTATTACTCTCTACTGGGAAGAGTATGAATCATATAAAAAGAAGTCTTTCCCACCATAAAAATTAAGTTGACGAAGTAAAATAGTACTGTAAGTCTGTACTGGTTTACTCATCATTACTCAAAATAAAGAGGAATTACACCTTGAAATAACCTAATGTAAAAAAAAAAAAAAAAGAAACCCCCCCCCCCCCCCAAAAAGCCTATCCAAATCCCTGAAACATGGATAAACTTCTCCACTAGAAGTATTCTAAAATTAAAATTTCACACCACACCACCATGCGCCCCAGGTATTTTAAATTAAATGCCACTGCTACAGACAACACTGAAAAACTTTTTTTTTGGGGTAGCTTTATCCCATTTTGTCTTACAGTTTTATTTGTCTCAGCCTACTCATCATTCTGTTTCTTAGCACTGCTGTGGAGTCATTCCAGGAACAAGATATATAGGAAAAAATGCATTTGTTCATACAAATTCATACAAACATATTTTTGTTTAACAACAGAAAACAATGTAAATAGACTTGAGAATTTGCCTTCCAGATTGGAGATGATGGGCTGCAAAAAACATCCGAAGATGCAGAAAACCCTGACCAAAAAAAGCCCTTGAAGAATGAAAAAAAAAATCAGGTAGGTGAGTATTCATTTGTTTTACTAAATGGTCTAGAAAGACTGGGGGTGATGTTAAATTATTATTTAGGAAAGAAGGCATTTATTTTAGACTGTAGTCTAAGACTTAATATATTAAATCTTACTTGTTCCAAACAAAGAACTAAAGCTCTAAACTTCTGAACTAGTTTAGTTCTTTCATGACATGATTCAGTGGTATCTACTAATGTACAAGTTATTCAAATACATGTTTGGGGGTTTTTTTTGTTCGTTTTTGGGTTTGTTTTTTTTTTCCTGATTTGCCTGTTATTTACAAATTGCCTATACTAACCTAGAGACCAGGATCTCTTTCTTATCTTTCTTTAAGCCTATGACAGATGTGAGAGGTGTTCCCATTCTGGATGAGTGAGAACATGCACTCTTGTCTACAAGCCATAATAAAACCAGGAAATTGGCTATTTACATGTAATAAGGCTGGTATCCTCAATATGAATATTTAGATGGTACTGCTGTACTCCATATTTAAGTTGCTGTGCTATAAGAAAAAATAGAAAACAGGTGGTGGTGCACACAAACCAAGCACAGAAAAACTGTGGAGTTTGCAATGTTTTAAGATTTGAGTTCAAAGGTTCTACACACAGGTACCTTTTAAATAGTAGCTTGCATAGGACTTTGAGCGTTTTATTGTACTAACTTGGCTTGTCCTTTAAAACCGACTCATCACCACCATTCTTTCTAGTATATAAAATGACAAATATTCCTCAAATTACTTGTTAAATAAACAGTAACATTTCTGAGACTGACAACTCCATTATCTGTGGTTTTGTCATTGAACTCTTACAGATGCATTGCTTCCCTAGAACAGCCTGTCGTGGTTTAACCCCAGCCAGTAACTGAGCACCACGCAGCTGCTCGCTCCCCCCTCCCCCCACAAAGGGATGGGGAGGAGAATGGAAAAAAACCTCATGGGTTGAGATAAAGACGGTTTAATAGGATAACAAATGAAGAGAAGAAGAAGAATAACAATTATACAAGTGATGCACAAATGCAATTGTTCACCACATGCAGAAGGAAAAAAAAAACCAACCTGACGCCCAGTCTGTTTCTGAGCAACAACCTCTCCTCCGGGCTCGCTTCCCCAGTTATATATATACAGAGCATGACGTTCTATGGCAGGGAATATTGCTTTGGCCAGTCCTGGGCCAGCTGTCCTGGCTGTGCTCTCCCAGCTTCTTGTGCACCTGGCAGGGCGTGAGAGGCTGAAAAGTCCTTGACTTAGTGTAGACACTACAACTGGCCAGCAACAACTAAAAACATCTCTGTGTTATCAACATTATTCTCATCCTAAATCCAAAACACAGCACTATATCAGCTACTATTATGAAAAAATAACTCTCAGCTGAAACCAGGGCTCAGCCCTCTGAAAACCACAGCTCAACCTATCATAACAAAAATGTGAAACTTATCAACTACTTACTTAAGTATGATTTCCTCTTAAACTGTATAGTACATCTTCTGCCACAAAATATTCTATACAGTGGTATTACCACTCCCTTTCCATTAGTAAACAGGTCTTACTAATCTGCTTGACTGTAATTTAAATATAAGGCAATCAGGAATTATGAAAAAAAACCAGCTAGGGAGATAAGATAGTGGCAAGTTATCACAACCAAAAAGGGTTGAGATAGATACATAAACAGAAGTTAGTGTATCACAGCTTCTATGTATGTAAACAGGGTAATTCTTCACCACTAAGTTTTACATAAATATATAAACTGCCAGATTGCTCAAACTGTTTACTCAAATATGAGTAAACATATTTCAAACTCGAACATGATTACTACATGCGATTTTCCATAGGTGTTGGTATTTTCCACCTAGCCTTAACTAAAAGATGAAATTGATTATAAAATTAATTCTTGATTGAGGCAAAATGACAGCAAGACCTAAAACAGACTGCTTTTTTGGTCTAGACTTTCACAGACAGCTAGATAACTAGAAACAGCTTAGGATATTTTTCTTTTCTACCATGGCTGTTGTAATGACAGAGTACAGAAGCATAACCTTTATTCTTATGAAGTTAATTTAAAATGAAAGCATGAAACAGTCAACAGAAAATCCACATGAAACAAAAAACTGAGTATTTGAAAGGGATTCTTCACATGAATCTCTTTTAACCCTGCAGTAAATCTGAATATTGATATGATAATTCAGGGGTAGTTTTGAAGATCACAGCTGCGTAAAATGTATCAAAGGTGAGAAATCATGATAAGTTTTTCTCTCCAAGAAAGTTTCTTGTTTTACAGTGTAAGTGTTCCATAGAAGAGGTAGGAAGGCAACTGTTCCTTCTGTAGCGACAACTGGAAAAAACAAGCAAACAAACAAACAAAAGCAGTAAAAATTTCAAATGCAGTTAGTTTTGAGTAAAATTATAACATGCTTAATGCTAAAAAAAGTGTATTTTCAGAGGCACAAACAGAAACCACACCAACTCCTCTGACTGCCTTCTAATAAACTGTAGTTTCTCTGAACATGCTTTCAGCCACCTACCAAGGGCTTCATAGGTAGTCTAATAAAAATTCTGGATAATCATTTGCCTTGCATCATTAAAATGAAATGGGATAAAATTGAGACTGAGCTTTGATGCTGTCTACTCCAAAGTAAAAAAATAACATCACTGAAGAATTAGAGTCACACTAAACACAGGGAAGAATGAAATAATACTGGGCACTTAGTGTGAGAGGCCTCTGTGAATAAAGAATCAATATTCCTTCAGTTCTCAAAGGCTAACAAGTCTCAAGAATAGCACTGTTATAGTGAAAGATCTCAACCAATCACCAGGACTGTTAAAATAGCATAACTATTTTCTCATTTCTTACTGATCAGAAAAATCTAAAAATATTACGAAGGACTATAATTTGCCTTGTTCTGCCCACAAACTTCCTTTATACAATGTGGAAAATTTAAACAGCTTGCCATTGCTCTAGTAGCCACTAGATGTCAACAGAATCTAACAATCGAACAGACTTTGATTTTTATTTTAAATGAGGTGCAAAGAAATAGATTTGAAGCTACCTTTGTTACACACATTTGTACTGATATATGCTTAAGCAAATGTATAATACTTGGCTCCATACAAAATCCAATCCAGTCTAAAATCCAATCAACTTAATGTAGTGGAGGAATAGTAATAATCACATACACACAAACACTTCCAAGTTCACACATGCACATGTAGCTACTCATATTGTAAATATAAATTTTGAGGTATCATCTAAGCTGCCAGCAGGTGTCAAAATAAGCTGATCTTCCTTGTCTGGATGAGAAGTCAACCAGACCGAGTGCTTACATTTGATTGTGAAAGGGCTAGGATAATTCTTCCTTTTCCTGCTTTAAGACCTGTGCAATTTTATGCGATAAAAGACAATGAGAAGAGCTGTGGCAGATTTGCCATGACCTACATAGCATATGCAAATGGGACACTTTCACTTTCCCTGCCTTCTTTCTTGAGCACCTTGCTTCTTTATGACACATTTGCATCTTGCTAGAGTACCTTTGTCTACTCCGAGTTGAGAGAGCTGAAGCTTATTTTTACTTCTGTGCTAATCAGGGAAGCTGGAAGGAAGACAAATAGAATTTTCCCTATAAGAAGAAAAAAAAAAAGAAAAGCTGAGTACTCCTTCATTCTGACAGGAAAGGGAAGGCTCAAACTTATACTGCCAAGAACTAGAAAATTAATGACCCTTTTTCTCTTTGGAGTTCATTGACCTAAATATCAAGATGAGCATATACTCTGAGAACAGCCACGCTCTCACAGTTGCACCAATGTAAGTGATAACAAACCACTCCAGATCTAGCTGATGTCAACGGATGCCTCAACTGCTTATCAACCAAAATAAGGAGGCCACAAAAAACACCTAGTACATGTCCTTGTTTGAATCTCCCTCCACATTTTGATGACTTATTTTTAAACCATTCAGATTCTGAACAAAATTATTCCTTCCTATAACAGATCAAGTTCCAGATAGGAAAACTTGCCAGTCTTTAATTTATAGTATTTCTAGAGCCATTTTTAACTGAGCAATTGCTAAATGAGAAACATAGAAGAATTTTGTACTACTTCTAAAATCGGCTTTATCACTCTGGTAGTCAACCAAGTATTCATACCACAGCTGTTTCAAAGAAAAGCTGATCAGAAACCCTGGGATCCAAATTGTCTAAATGCTATTCATCTTGTTCAAAAATGCTATGTTATATTATGCTTTCTTTTAATTGTGAAAGCATTAACATACACATGCTTTCTATTTATTATCAAATAGCTCAGTCCTCAAAAAAATTGGTGATTCTTTTCCAAATCTAAATAAAGCCAACTAGGAATGATAGGCTATGTAAATAAAAGGGCATATGTAACTTTCAAACAATGAGTGAAAATGTGAGTCCTAGATGTCTTTCCTTCTGGACTTTTGAATCATCAGATATAGTATCTCACCAGGCGCACACAATACACTTCAGAAGAAACCCCTCTGTTGCTTCATTCTGAGTTGTTGCAGCAACTATTCTGATTTTTAAAATTCCTTTGGAGCAGTGTTGTGGTTTAACCTGGCAGGCAGCTAAACACCACACAGTTGTTTGCTCATTCCACCCCCCAGTGGGATTGGGGAGAGAATCAAAGTAAAAAAAAGTAAAACTCATGGGTTGAGATAAAGACAGTTCAATAGGACAGCAAAGGAAGAGAAAATAATAATAATAATGATAATAATGATAATAATAATAACAACAACAGTAATAATAGTAGAATATACAAAACAGGTGATGCACAATGCAATTGCTCACTACCAATGCCCAGCCCAGTCCCCAAGCAGCAATCCTCTGCCCATCCAACCCCTTCCAGTTTATATGCTGAGCATGATGTCATATGGTGTAGAATATCCCTTTGGCCAGTTTGGGTCAGCTGTCCTGGCTGTGTCCCCTCCCAGCTTCTTGTGCATCTCCAGCTGTCTCACTGGCAGGGCAGCATGAGAAGCTGGAAAGTTCTTGACTTAGTGTAAGCACTACTTAGCAACACCTAAAACATCAGTGTGTTATCAACATTATTCTCATCCTAAATCCAAAACACAGCATATCAGCTGCTAGGAAGAAAATTAACTCTATCTCAGCCGAAGCCAAGACAAACAGTAACACATGCAAGCATAGAAGAAGCATTACAACTCTAGTGCAGATATCAGGAAAAAAACCCCCATAACCTAGAACAAAGAAAAAAAAAATTGTTTCAAATCTACTGATGACAAGGCAGAACATAAGGAAAGATTCAAAGATCTTGCTTTTGCTCTCTGAACTTCTTAAAGAGCATTTTCAATTTAGATTTGGAAATATAAAGTTAAATTGGTTCAATATATTTTCTCTTTCTGTCTCACTTTTAATAACTATTTCTAAGTCTCACCCAGCTATTCTGGCTTTTAAAGCATTCCATTTGCTCCAAAAAGCTCAACAGCATTCAGTTATCTAAGGTTATTTTTGGTATCATTAGCATTACAGGAGAGACAGCCATATTAGCTCTTCTCTCTTGTACTGCTCTGAGCTCACACTAATAGGTCTTTTCCTCTTTGGTTCTTTTCAGCTGTGGTAAATAAAAAAAAAAAACCCTAAACAGACAACACTCTCGTCCCTTAAAAGTCACATTATTTGCACTGACGTACTATAGGATGCTTTCAGAAGACATTTCAACGCAAAAATATTTCAAATTAATGCCAAGTATCAGATTTTGATAGCTTGGAGTAAAATATCTGAGGAAAAAAACCTATAATTTGAAACAGCCTCAGTTGTGAAGGCAATCCATTTCAGCAGTTTAGTAACAGGGAGCCCGATAAAACCACTTTGTGGCACTTTGGGTTTTTTCCAATTAAAACTAAAGATGCATTTGTATGGAAGTTGCACCTCAAGATTACAAGCACCAAAAGTTATTTAAAAAAAAAATTACACTAGCATGAACTAAAATAGCTCCAAGATGAAGGAATTTGGAATTCCTCACTCTACTGCATTTACTTTAGCACCCTTGAAGGTGAAGATTTTGACAAACTATATCTAAGCAGCTTTCCAGAATACACACTGATTCTAGAAGAGATAACACTGATAATTATAGCACAAGAGATTAACTTCCCCAGGAGGAAACTGGAAGGTGTGACAGAGGGGAAGAAAAACAAAAATAAAGCCAAGAAAAACAACCAGACATTCCAAAAAGACTCTTAGAACAGCATGAAGAATGAACCTATTTAAGTATCCAGAAGATGATGACAGGAATTGGAAGAAGGGAAAAGGAAGCGGTGATGGAAAGCAGTGGTTATTGCAGCAACTGGTCTTTGCCAAAGACTACAGAACATTTATCCCTTTAATGAAAATCTGATAAATATAGAGGGTTACCATCAGCATCTCCTGCCTGCTGGTTTTGGTACTCCTATGCCAGAAGAGTCTTGATCTTGCCAAATGGAAGTGTTATTAACATAGATTCAGCTTCAGAGGCAGCTACACCGCCCAGAAAAGAAGGCCACTCTGTTTGGATTGAAATTCAGTTGCTCTTTGTTAACTCTTCCACAGTAACACAGCTGGTTAGAGCCCTGGCAAGCTGAGAAAGTAAGTTCCATTGGTATATCCACACATACACATGTATATTTGTACATACGTGTATAATATAGTTATACATATATTTTTCCAGTTACACATCTCCCTACAACAAAGGCCTTGCATGATGTTGATAAATTTCCCCCCAAGGCCTAATTTCCATCTTCAGTCAGTCACAAACAAAATCATTGTTCTGTTATTTGTGTTTACACACAAGGGAAAAAGCTGAGTAGATTATAAATTCCCTCCTATATCCATAAGAATAGATGGCACAGGATGAGTTCTATAAATCCTGTCTCCTGTTTCATTGTCTTTCTCTAAATCACTAGACTGTATGTGATTTTGCACTTGCCATATATCATTTCTGAATGACCAAGGCTGGCAAAGCAAATTTCATTTTTATGTGTATTAACTATTTTATGCATGCATGTGTGCATGTCAATCAAACCATAAAGTAATCGGGACAAAGACACTATTATTATAATTATATAGTGAAAGACTCATTTTATAGTCATGTAAAACTGCTAGATTTCTCAGAGAGCTGTATAGCATTGCATAATCTGTAGCAATTAGTTTCATCAGGCAATAAACCTTTCATCAGCAATATGGTACACAGTAAATTATACCAGGAATGCAGCTTTGGAGAATGACAGGGTGACATATACAGTGTGAAAAAAGAAACGCATATGTACTTCTGGTACAAATTCAAAGCAACTTCATAAAAATAAAGAAATTTACTCCAGCCTGAGAACCATCCCATGTAAAATAGATTACATATAGTATCATATAGTTAATCTTTTAACATGCACAGCATCTATAAACATACTGTACTTTTATTGTTGTGAATATGACTGAGAATGCTTTTTTTTTCCCCATCCATCCTGCTAATGGTCCCAGTGCATATGAGCTACAAAGTACTGCAGGCACAACACTGGAAGGTACTAAAAAACCCCTCCCTCTTTCTTCTCCTTGTTGCTTCTCACTATTAATAAACAAGTCTAAACCCGGTCTAGACAGCTTCCCAAGGAGAAAGCTTTTAACATCTTAGTACACATCACATGCAAAGGCAATGCAGTCATATCAGCAGAAAAAAATCCATCTGTCAAAAGCCGCCATCTACACTGGTGTAAGGTCTGATAGAACTTCTGTATCAACAAATTACAATCCTTACAGTGTAGATAAACCTCCTCTTTTTCAATCACTGCTCTTCTCAAACTGTCAGGGTTTGGGCTGAGATTTTTCCTTGTAAGACTGCCTGAAAATTAGCTTATAAGATTATGCAACTGCTTTACTTTAATAGATCTCTTGATGAAACAGTTACATGGACAAGTGAACTTCATATCCAGCAGAAGAAAAAAACAGATCCAGATTCCAGTGTTATGCTGGACCACTTCCAGTCCAGCGTGAGCAAGATCAAATTGTAAAATGAGGTTTCCTTTGCTTTTCCTATCTTAAAAATCTTAGAAACTTCATACACAAAAAGCAAAACACAAAAGGATTGCATAGTCATCACACCTCATTCATTGTATTTCTTTTTTTAAAAGAATCAGATCAGCTTGTGTTTCCCCCCCACCCCCTTCTTTTTCTAAAAAGCCACAGGAAAAATAAGAATTAAGATGAATGGCAAGAAAGACTAGTCTTCAAAAGGCAGGGTTGTCTCAATGTCTCTTACTTATTACTTAAAAATCTGTCACTGGGAGAAGAAACAAGAGACACAGGAAAGAAACTGCCCAATTTAACCTACCCATTTTTTACATTTAGAAAGGATATGACAAAGTGCAACCAGAATGAGCTGTATATTCTGCTACACAACATTGAATATATATAAGGAGGTCACTATCACGGTATGACAGAAAACTCAAAATTACAACAGACGATACTAGTTTTTATTTCACATTTCTTGTAAAGGCACAAACCAGTCACCATCTGATATGGGTCTAGAACAACCTTCATTTAAGGTCACTGTTATTCATTATGAACTGTTGCTTTTTTCTGTGAAAGAGCTAGTACCAACTACCATTAGATAGAGAAGGCTGGTCTAGATTGCTACTGGTGTCACCTGTGGCTTACGTGACTGCATTATGCATAAAGTCAGCACGGATTTCTTCTGAAATCAACAAAATGCTGTTGGTTTTTTTCCTGCTTGCATTTTGGATAATAAATTTAGGATTCGCCAGCTTAGAAGTATCTGTGACAACTGTGAAATTGACATCAAAGGTATTCAAGAAAATGAAATGCAAAAAATTTGAAAGGCATAGGATTTTCAACTACCTTTTAAGAACTCTTCTTTGTTTGCTTCTGAGATCTTCAGTTACCACTACATATTTAAAGACCAATGTCTAGTACATTTCCTTGAAAGATTCTTTATAAAAAGTCAGTGCCTGTGCTGTGTCAATTATGGAAAGGATTTGCGATGCAGAAAAATGTGGGGAAAACCACTGACAACTCTGAAATTTTTGAGTGTCAATCACAAAATAAGTAAATATATAACTATGTCATTAAATATCATTAACCACAAAACTAAGTTACAGAAAAAATACTAATAAAGTAATACCAAAATCATGATGAATGCAAATAGGTATAGTTTAGCTTATCTCAGGGGGACTATATTAATTTTTTCTCCTTGAGAATCTGTGTCCAAGTATAAAAATGTAAGGATGTTAGGAAATGGTTGTGAATACAATTAAAGTCTAAACCTAGACTGACTCCTTAGTTAGTTCCTTAGATACAAACTTTGATTATGAATTCATGGAATCCCTTGTTATTTCAGGATGCTTCCTGCCTGTACTAGATCATCCATGCCATAAACTATTCTCAAGGAAGATGAAGAAACTCTGAATAAAAAAAATAAAAATAAAAAAAAAATTAACTTTAGAATTTCCTGGGTTTTGATACAAGAATCACGATAAACCAAAGCCACCTTTTAACAGTGAGTAATAGATAAATTAAAAAGAAAAACAGAAAAAAATGAGTTTTCTGTCATAGACATTTATATATCAATGGTTTGATTTAAACAAATCAAATTTACTAAGCAAATAAAAATCAAGAAAGCAAGGTAGAGTAAGAAATTCCATGATTAATAGGGGACTATTACTCTGAATAATCAGTTATGCTTATAATGTTTCATTTCAGAAGCTCTTTCTGGCTAAGGGCAAAGCTGACTTAACTGGATGTTTTCCTGTAGATTTGCTTGTCCTGTCTTGACATGCAGAAGAAAGAATGTTAAACAAAAATTTTAGCACAAAAATAAATTCAAGTCATATATTATAAAACTATTTAGATAATCATTCTATCCTCCTGTATATAACGGGAGAAAATTCTTTCAAGGAATCCTGAGGTAGAAAGTTTTATATCTGGAAATAATGTTTTGAACTTTTTTAGGATCTACAAGCTAAACAACATGACCAACTAAACAAGGTACTGCAAGGAAGAGACAAGATTGATGATACTTTCATTTCATAGAATCATAGAATCATAGACTCATAGAATGGTTTGGGTTGGAAGGGACCTCAAAGATCATCTAGTTCCAACCCCCCTGCCACGGGCAGGGACACCCTCCACTAGACCAGGTTGCTCAAAGCCTCATCCAACCTAGCCTATTTGATGTATTACAATGCAGTCTTAGTTTACATTAGGGACTTCTTTGGAATTGGTGAATTGGCCTCTCATCAGATTTATAACTAGACATCTTATGACTTGTTTCAAAGGTAGCATACCCAAAGACACACATAAAGATAATGTTGCAGCATTTTTTTCCAGCATGAGCTTTAAAAGTCAATTATTCCCATGACAGGGAATGCAATATTTTAAAAAATGTATTTCCATTAATATTACACCTGCACCTCATATACTCCAGTTCATGTTCTTGACTAAAAGTACCAGCTGATATCCAGAGTTGTACACCAAATGGCTTCATGCTCTGGAATGGGTAATGCAATAGATAATCAATTCTCATTCTATCAATATGTGAAACAGGTTTTATAAGTCTCCTGTAGGAAGCAGTCCAAAGAGTCTACCAAGGAAAACAATAGTCAATACAGAGAATTTCTTCCATAATAAGCAAGGGCAGCATATGCAGCCAACAGAGAAAGGAGGGTTTGGCATGTCTTGTCATACAGTTTGAAATAGTTCCATTCACAGTCGCTATCTGAATGAAATTTTGCTTCTCACTGGCTATCAGGAAAACAGCAAGAGCATTCTAGGAGCTCATGGCCATGGAGTCAGTAGTTTGTCATGCCCAAGATAAGGTGCATTTCCATAGTCAATTCTTTCCATATAATAATCAACTAAGTTCTGAAGTGTCTGCATAGAAGAGATCATTGCTTTAAAGCTCCAGAAACTACTAGTCCCGTAGCAATGTTTCTGGAGTAGGAGATTATAGCTGTTCCATTTATTAGTAGTCTAAGGAATCTCTAGAGTATACTTACATGGTAAGTACAAACCGAACAGCCACCGCAGCCTACAAGAAGTTCAAAATGATGCTTAAAGGCAATGTTAAAAATACCTCGGAGAGACTAATCCCTAGAATGATGCTTGGGGAGTGGAAAGCATAACTTAGAAAATGCTAGAGAAGAAAATGCAACCAGCTGTGACTGCTTTCTGCAGAATACAAGGGAAAGACTTAATTTTTATTTTTTCTAGCATGCTACTTCTCCCCTGTCCAGCACAGATGTGCGAACTCTTTGCCTCTTTTATGCACGCTTCACAATGCAACTGCCCAGCACTCTTGGCCTTGGACTGACAGGTGGTTGCAGTAACTTTGGGAGGATGCTACACCTGCCAGCCCAAATTGCTCTGGAGGGCCTGGGAATTGGACTGTTTTGTCATAAAAAAATTTAATGATATAATACCTACCTGAGAAAGACTATTGAATGGTACATTTATCTTTCTTAAAAGACTACACTCAGAAACATATAGATCAGATTATTACATATCAGGAGCTATTAACCATATGCCAATGCCTGACAGTGTATTTATTCATTACAAGTATGAGCAATAGAAATTGACAGAGAAGCAGCACATTTCTGATTTAATTATTGTTAGCAATTTAGTCCAGATTTTGGGGCATTCAGACAATATTGGAAGAAGAGTAAGAAATCTAGGTCTGGGTGAACCTGCAAACCGAATGAAGTTAATCTGTTCCTAAGATTCTGGATGGTAATGGAAGAATACTATTCTCACATCTAAGCTTGTCAGATTTTGCAAGTAATCTAAAGGCAAAACTCTGTACTTTCTCCAATGGTGTCTGATGGACTGATACACTACTTGAAAGACACCAAAATCAGGGTTTGGATATTGGCACAGGATCTAGAAGTCCAAGGATTTCCCACTCAGTCATGGCTATGTCAGATGGACTGTATTGTGTTCAGTAACAATACTGAACTTCTCAAGACAGAAAACATTATTCTTAATGTATCTCTTTAAAAAGGATAGGGAAGGAGTATGTAAACATGTAATTGAACAGAACACCTTACTTGATGCCTTTGCAGCCTACCGTAGCACTCTGAAAAGGAAGTTATCAAGAGATTTGGGAGGGTAACTAGTCATCTGTGTCTTTACAGTGGACAAATAGTCCCAATAAACATATCAGATATGCTGTTTTAAAGAGGCAGTAATTATGATGGTGTTGACTTTTCATCCTCTGAAAATGCTGAGATAACCTGCAGTGAAGACAAGGCTGAAAGTAGTATTTCTCTGATTTCTTTTATAACAGAAACCTACTCTCAGGAATAGGTAAGTTGAAAGAACAAAGTTCTCAGCCTTTAGTTGTTTATTTTGCAGTAACTTTTCAAACAGCCAGTAGTACTCTTGCAGAACTGTAACTATTCATCTCCTACGACCATTATCAGATCTGAAATAGGAACATTCTCACTATGAAGCTTTTTCTCCAGAGTCAGCATCTTACTGGAAGGTTTCTGCATTCTAGGGTCTCCTTACAGGCTGATGAAATTACAATTACTTATAGGATCTACAGTGCTAGTATGCAAGAGAAGCAAGCTGTTTCAGTGGAAGTTAATGCTACAGTTAGTCTGTTAGGCTCTCTTTCCAAAGTGCAGAGTAGTGGTTGTGATCTTCTGGAAATGACTGATTCTCTCATCAGACAAGCAGAAAGAATATTTCTGTTAAGCTTTAAGACATCTCATCAGCATGTAGGACTGGTGACAGGGTCAGCTGACAAACATAATACTGAAGTCAGAGAATTTAATGACATAAATACAATGGACGTGCTACTGAAAGTGCCATTATCATGTAGCATTGAGAAACATTGCCAATGTTCAGATTTTTCCTTTTTTTTTCTTTTTTTTTTTCTTATCCTGAAGAGACCAGTGACAAGTATATGATGCCATTAATGCAAACTGACCTTTTTGAAAAGGTCAGCTTTCCATTTGAATTCTATCTCCAAGTTTGATTTCTTTGTAGCAGTGGTTCAAGAATAGTCATTCCCATTCATGGCATTCCATTGACTACTCAATAAAATATACTTTAAAAAATAATAATAAATTAAGCTTATTTAAGCTTCCAGCTATCAGATTTCCTGTGCAATTCTGAATTTTCAACAAGTATGCATCAGTTCTCCATTTCCTTTTTTTTTGAAACAAAATTTATAAATCCCTTTCTTTTCAGAACGAGAATATATATAGTATACTACCATATATGTGTTAAAATATACCTCCTGACTTGATGAGTTAATATTTTCAATCTCAGTGTAAACAATTACATTGCAAACGTTCAAACTCAGAATACTAAAGAGTCTGGTAGTATTACCTGTATCTTTCTTTCTTATAGTTACACAAAATGAAAAATGGATCTTATTACTGAACTTTCTCAGCAATAAAACTGTTATTCCAGTGAAAGTTTGTTTCAGTTTTTATTTCTGCCACATTCCATGATCCTTGGGAGAAGTATCAATAGATTTTGTTATCCCTATTTCCTTCCATCTGAAAGGACTGTGTTAACATAAAGAATCTGGAACAGGAGAAAACCCTACTCCCCCTCAAGAAAGTGTCTGATGTCTTGACCTATTGAAGTCATATTAAACTCACTGGCATCCGTGGTCCATCTTCCAAACTGAATATATTTTACTGTTACATATTTGTGAATCCAAACCCAGAATACTTCAAGGTACAGAGCAAATTTATTTCTTAGAAAGTATAAAAGAAAATTCAAAAAGGTATTCATCATTTTAACATATCTTTGCTTTAGAGAGGCCTAACTTTTAGAGGCTAACCTGACTATAGTGGTTAAATCAAATGAACACAGATGGTTAATAGAGCTGATTATGAACATAAGCCACACTCATATCCACATTTACTCCTTATTCCATCTCATTTCTAAGAACTCATCATTACAGAAAGAAATGAAACAACCTTACTAAAAATGTTTAATATTATAAATAAAATGAGTAAGTGGGAACACATCGAATGTACTCCATGCTGCACATATAAACAACAGAAATAAATTAATATGTACTCTGAATGGGAGATACTGTTGATAAGAATTTTTTTTTTTGCACACCTCTAGCACTTAAATGGCTGAAATTGGAAAGATAAAATGAAATATCACGTGACCAGTCAGATACAAATATTTACAAATACCAGCTTTTTATTAGAGTAACATCTGTAATGAGTGCTCTGGGCCATAAAGAAACAGAAAAAGAAACACTTTGCTTTGCATTATACGTAAAAATCTTCAGTATTGCTTAACAATCTCAAAGAAGTTTGGATCTTTAACCGAAGAAATATTCTAATAACTAAAACGGAAATATTTTACCCAAAATTGATGTTTCTGTCACAGAACTACTACAAATTCCTTAGTAGAATTTGTGGAATTCTAGCTTTCCACTTTTACTACTAATATAATATCAGACATTCCAATTTAAAACAGGAATCAGCCTTGGTTCTGCAACCCTGCCCCATCAGCCACTCAGTAACACTCTGAATTATGTTCCACTCTCTTTTTCTCCTTTTTCTTTTCTCCTATGCACCTATTTAATTGTGTATGCCAACTAGTAGGAGACGTGCATCCAAACAGTTTTTATCTCCCTTAATAGAAAATGGTGGGGAGGAAGGTAAATATTCACCATCTTTATATTTCATTATTTTCTAGACAAATAAGCATTACTGTATGACAGCTGAATGTATAAATTGGTATTTAAGTAATGTTGCAATGTTTATACCTCAGTCAGTCAAAAATTATCACTCACCATGTTTTATTGCTGGGAATAAACTGAGGAGAAAAGGAAGTTTTAAACCCTTGGATTCTCTTTTGATGTGTATACATCCCTCAAGGAACTACATATCTTCTTAAACAGATTTTAGAAAAACCCGACAAAATTTACTGTCATCTCTCAATATCAAACATAACCAATAAACTTGCAAATGCACTACCTTTTAAAAATCTGTTCTGATATTAATTTCACTCTATACCTTATTTCTATACCTATGATATTACAGAGTGAAGTCAGAATCTCTAATTGCATCTCAGAAGACTGCTGCTGATGGTGCACACAGTGTTTAATATCAAGGATTCTGTGATCAAAGACTTTACCTGATAATACTTCAGAACCACACTGAAGTGATACAACCCTGTTTGCAAACATATTTCTGACAGGTGTTTTGCTGGTTAATTTTATGCACTGCCAAAAAACCCCATGAACAAATAAGACAATTATTACGCCCTATTCATAGTAAAATTTCAGCTTAGATTATTTTTTTTTTACTTTCTAGTGTTTCTCTTAGTCCTGTGAAATGTTTTCAAGTCCCCATCAGCTTGCCTTTGTAAATTTTATGTCTCTTTATAGATTACCAAAATTCAAATACAAGGTAATCAGATATCATGGTAAAAGATGTCAAAATGAAACGTTTAGTTTACAGATAATGAGCTTTCAGCATATATGATAGGTAGATGCAATTAGAAAATGGGCTTTGAGAATTATCAGTAGCAATTTCCATTCTTCAGCTGTATACCTATTTGTCAGTGTGGAATACTGTGATTACATTCAGAGTTTGAAAATGTTTTGCTAGATTCTTAATGGGGTCTCCAAAGTTGGCTGAGCACCGTTATTCCATTGCTTTCTCTTATTTTGAAAGAATTAGGAAAAGATCCCTTTGTCACCTGTCCTGGTTTTGGCTGGGATAGAGTTAAATTTCTTCATACGAGCTCGTATGGTGCTGTAGTTTTGTTTTATGACCAAAACAGTGTTGATAACACACTGATATTTTACCCATTGCTGAGCAGTGCTCACACAGAGCCAAGGCCTTCTCTGCTCCTCACCCCACCCCACCAGCCAGTAGCCTGGGGGTGCACAAGGAGTTGGGAGGGGACACAGCTGGGACAGCTGACCCCAACTGACCAAAGGGATATTCCATACCATATGATGTCATGCTCAGCATATAAAGCTGGGGGAAGAAGGAAGAAGAGGAGGGATGTTCTGAGTGATGGATTTTGTCTTCTCAAGTAATGGTTATGGGTGATGGAGCCCTGCTGTCCTGGAGATGGCTGAACACCTGCCTGCCCATTGCAAGTGGTGAATGAATTCCTTGCTTTGCTTTGCTTGCACATATGGCTTTTCCTTTACCTATTAAACTGTCTTTATCTCAGTCCACAAGTTTTCTCTACTTTTACCCTCCCAATTCTCTCCTTCATCCTACTGGTGGGAGTGACTGGTTGTGTTATACCACTTAATTGCTGGATGGGTTTAAATCACATCACCTTTGTAACTTCTGCACATTCAAGCACATTAATGTTTGCACATTCAAACATCTAGAAACTGTATGCTGTGTATTTTGCTTTTCCTGTGTTTTTCCTCCAGAATCAAAAGCATCACACAGAAATATAAATTCCTATATGGACATTGTCTATTTATTAATATTTATTTAATAATTTTTTATTTGTTTTAAAGTTCATTTTAAGTTGTACTTCCTCTGTTGTTCCTCTTGAAGAATCACAATTGAGCCACACATCAAAATGAATAGAGAATGTAGTTCAAGTAAACCACCTATTCTCTGACTATCTGTGTCTGTTGCACTTCATCCTGCGTTAAAGAGCTGGCATGTGAGATGTCAGAATACGGCCAAGTAGGTCCCAAAGATGTCATATAGCACACAGCAATCCAGGAAATACAGAATGCACAGACAGCAAAAACAAGTAGAGAGCTTGCTGAAGGATCTGCTATTCTGTGAAATGTCCAGAGAAGACAACATCAGTCTCTTGGATTGTAGTTCAATTTTATAAACCCTGACACATCAGTTAAAGTTTTGTGTGTTATCTTAATCTCTTTTTTGAAGTGAAATGTCTTGACATAAGTCTCCCTTATTTGACTTTACCAAATAAATACGTTATTGATCAGAATAAGGCTATCTGTTCCTCATCTTTGCTGTACTCAACACTCAAGTCACAGTTGATGATTTATGATCCTTATAAAAACCATCACCATCTTTTGCCTTTTCAGATCTTTGTTCTTGCTCCTGCATTGCTCCTGTCACCTCTAATGCCAATACAAAAGTGCTCGTGCAGCATTGGTATGATGAACCTTGATACTGAGCATTTTTTTAAAAAAAGAGACTGCTCAAAAAAATGACAGAAACCCAGCAGTAGCAGCACCCAAACTGGGGACCAAGCTGGATCACCGCAAGGAATCTTAGGCAATACAAATGGCAGATGCACCTGGACATAAATGCAGTTTTAACTTCTGAATGACAACATGCTGCTGCACCAGTCCTCGATAGGAAAACAGAAAGGTGTCCAATGCAAGGCAAGAAGTATTTGAACAGAGGTCCAACATAGAGTGAACTTTTAAAAACAGACAAAACTAACTAACTAACTAACTAACTCTTGGCTTATTCCTAAAATACTGTTATTTATCTTGATAAATATAACTTGAGAGTTGCTCTTTTGTTGAATTCTGTTGTCTTGTTTTGCCAGTTGAACTTTGCATAGGAGACTTTAATATGTTCTTTATCATATACTTTTTATTTTAACTGTATTTACAGAAATTATTGAAGGTTTGAGATTGCCATAGTTGTGGAGGAAAAGAGCCAAGAGTAGAGCCTAGATAGACCTAGTGAAGAGAAAACAGTAAAAAGCATTTAGAAATTTAGCATACAGTCAAAAAATCTTCTGGACAAAAATATATTTTGAGACACATAAGAAAATTTGGACAAAACTGGTTGCTTGTACAAATGATACAAATGCACTTTCTGTGCTGAAATATTGCAGTACCTATTGAATATCAGTGCTATCAAAGATGCATCCACTCTGAATAAAACATACATACACCTTGAACAAGTTTCTTCTTCTCCCAAGACACATTTAAAACTGAAGTGAATGCATTTAGAGCACCATCTCATATTTCCATATATGGTCTAAACTAGTATGGGTATTTAAATTTTTTTTCCCATAAAAGCTCAAGAAAGAGATAATTTGAAGGACAAAAAATAGAAAAAATATTTTTAGATTTGTAGTTATTGTGACATATAAACACGATCGAAGACAAGTGAACTAGCAAAATGTACATTTGCACTCTAAATATGCATTTGCATAAATTAAAAAAGCCCAAACATAAATTGAAAAAAAAAAATTAACATGCAAGATAAAAGCTATTTGAGAAGCAGCTTTGTAACAATGCATGGATTTTAAAAGTCAAAACATAAACAAATCCTCCCCTCAAAACACTACAGAAATATCTAGCTGAATAAGTTAATTTCATGTTTAGATGACAACAAAGGCTTCAAAAACACCCAGTCATATTGATTTGTGCAGCCTGTGCTGACGTGCAGCCTAGCTGAAGCTACAGCTGCTGAGAACATTCAGTCCAGGAATGAAGAATGGAGGAGACCGCTGCATCTGCAGTAATTCCAAAGGACGTTTTCTGACAATTTAACATTCCTGCAGCACACAGGTACATTTAATTTGAATAAGCAAACTAGAGGTCCTACCTTCTTTATTAGTTCCCATTTTTCCTTAGTTTAAACAGCACAAAAATCATTTATCACACAGATAGCTCTGCAATTATGTGGAATCTTAGAGAGAGGTTATTACTTGTTTAGATCACTTTTCTCACCAAGACTTTGTTATCTAAATGATATCAAGGAAAGATAAATCTAAACTAAGATCTGAACTCATCATTTGATTAAATGGTTAAAAATACATTGAACTTTTAAAACTAGCTATTGCTCAAGAAAACATTAAGACCGATGCTAAGATTATATTAATATTCCTTTAAAATGTAATCATTATACATGAAAAACACCTTATTTTATCTACAACATAAAATTTATACTCCAATTTATATTCCAAAATTACACTCCAATAATTTATACTCCAAAAGGAAATTAGTCAGATCACTAAAAGACACATAGGAAAAGCCATCTGTGCAGATAAGGATTTTTTTCATTTAAGTGATCACAAAAATGACAGCCACTGAAGTGCCTTTGTACACATCAGGAATTATCACAGACATGTTCAATCATGCTCTGCAATACTGAACAATATACTCATTTTTATATGAACCAGTAAGATCTATGTCTTGTGTTTAGTACTCATTTTAAAATGTAGTAAAACAGAGCCAATCATTGTACATAAGATGAAGTGATAGTTTAGGAAGAAAATGTGATGAAATGGTAACAAAAGAGGGCCTTTACTAACCACAATGTGATAAGAAAAATGCTTCAACAATAAGTGAGATATCAATTTGTCAAAACTAAATTATAAAAGCTGTTGAACTGGAACCTAATATATTGCTGATAGTAAATGTGACGATGTTTAGGAAAATAGTGTCTCCTATTAAACTGCTGGAGATATGTCAGAAATTTCATTGCATATTCAACATTATTGGATGAGTGCAGATAAATGAAATAAATTGCAGAATGTTCCAAAGTTTACTAAGATTTCTTGCCTATTCCTGCTTCAGTTTGTTATGCCAACTCAGCACAACCTTAGTAAACTTTTGACCGTTTGAACTATTTCAACCAGACTTGACAGAGCAATAAAAACCCCAAATGAGAATCAAATTCCCACAGGCTTTGTAGAGACAGATCAAGTCCCTGCAGTGGGAAATGCAAGAAGACTGCAGACATCACACATGGTTTGGCAAAAGACATTGGCCATGAGGACACAATGATCCACAAGAGCAGAGCCACTCTTTTCCTCTGTCCAGTGGCAGAAGTTACAAGCTTGAGGAACAGCTAGGGTTCAATGAAGAGAAGGGAGGGAAGAAACCCTCGAGGACGTAGAGCACATGCCCATAAGAAATGGGACTTTATTAGTTCAACTGCTTTTTAAACAACGTTCTGTCTGCTAACACATGAATAAACTACAACTGACCTTAAGAAAGAATGCTTTGGGGGAGCAGAAGACATGCCATCCATGTGTAAAAATATCCCATGAGAGCTTCATATATCCAGAAGCAACACAATATATCAGATATAAGCAAGTACATTGTTTACTGCTTCCAGCAATAGAAGAAAAGGAACACATTAAGGGGGAAAAATTAGTAAAACTTCAGAGAAACTAATTTATATTATTATTTCACTTGCAATAGCCTCTTACTGTAATTATTCACTCTGATCTTCTGCAACTAGAAGTTTAGATTGAGGACTATGCCTAAGATAAAAAGCCAGTTTAAAAAGAGCAAGGCAAAATCACATGCACACTAGCAAAAAACAAATTCTGAGTAAAGGAAAACTATTCATTTACAGAGAAAAATCTTACACTGTAAACTAATTTGAAAAACTGCTTTCATATCAAGCTGAGAATGTAAAGGTTTACCATCTTCAGTGTTATAATTACAGAAAAGAGAGATCACGATCAGTGCTGAAAGCAAGTACAAGACCTTTAAAATTAGTATTTCTAAAAACACACCTTCTGAAATTTTTAAAGGCTTCCTTCCAAGTTATTATTCTCCTCAGTTAAGCAAGGGAAGAACCGATTTGGGAGCAGGCAATTAACATTGGCACAGAAACCAAAATTCCTTCCTGAGTTGAACTTGCCAAAAAATCATCAGCTAAGATAATTGGTAGGTACTTACCAACTTTCTACTGTCAGTTATACTAATGCCAAGTATGCCAGTAATTTAAATATTTGATAACATAGGAACTGATCCACTAATTCTAAACATCCTTTATGAACACACATATCTGTTGCAGTTTTATCACAGTAGACTGGTACTCTTGATTACATACATCACATCCAATTGTCTGAACAGTCATGCATTTCAATATTATACACAAAAATAATGGAAGGATTTTTTCTCCGCTTTGCAAATTCATTCACGTTATTAATAAATACAGAAGAACCTTTGAAGGAATCTCATTTCCCTATTCAGTTTGAAAGAATTTCTTTTTTTTAATTGAAGTCTGATTTTTTTTTTCCATCAGGTAGAAGCAAACATTCAGAATCTATCATTACAATTTGAACATTTTATGGTAAGTCTTTTTACCACATTTTTATAGAGATAGCTTGCAGACTGTTTGCAAGCAATGTCACACAAACATTGTTTGCTTTTGCAGCAGCAGCATGGGTGACGTATCTAGAGAAAGTCTATCCCAAAGTGACTGTCTGCCATTCAGTGTTTTCCATACTGTAGTTACCCTATCATTTACTTGCTTTCCCCTAATTACTTCACTGACTTTTTCAGCTCTTACTCCTCTCCCAACATAGAAATGGAACTGAAACAACCTCCATATCTAGTAGATAGACCCAAATCTCTCCCTAGCACAATTGCTCCCTCACTGATTGCTCTTCAGTGATATGTATCTGACATACATATATATTTAAAAGCCAGTATTTAACAACATTTTTGTGTACTCAAAGTTATATATATACTATAGACTATTATATCATCTAATAGGTAAAATTACGTTACTAAAGCCAGAGACAGATTTTCATTAATTTGGGGTCCTGAACTAACAAACTTTCAGGAAATTGTCAAGCATTCATTAATATGTCTCTGTTTTTAAGAAAAGCTGAATCAAATCACAGCTCAAGGCCTGAATTCACAACAGCATCACATCCTGAATGAACCATGGTAACAGGGGCAAGACTAGGTTTAGCTATTATTGCTACTGCTAAGAAGATCCTTAACCCTACTGGTGGCTAACTCCCGCTAGGCAGAGGAGTAAGCAGAGGCTCAGCCTGATACCAGAGGGGAAGGTGCTGATCTCCTCTCTCTGGTGACCAGCGATAGGATACAAGGAAATTGAATGAAGCTGCATCAGGGGAAGTTCAGACTGGACATTAGGAAAAGGTTCTTCGTTGAGAGGGTGGTCGGTCACTGGAACAAGCTCCCCAGAGAAGTGGTAAACGGCCCCAAGCCTGTCAGAGTTCAAGGAGCATCTGGACGATGCTCTTAGTGATAAGCATGAGTTTTAGGTAGTTCTGTGAGGAGCAGGGAGCTGGACTTGATGATCCTTATGTGTCCCTTCCAACTTGAGATACTGTATGATTCTATGATTCTATCTTAAGATGTGTGAACACAGTAGCCTATAAGAGGGGCGGCAGCACTGCCTGCTTAAATCAACGCTCAGTTCAACCTATTACCTCAATAGGAGGAATGCTAAGATATCCAATATGTTTATAATCAAGTTCGAATACATAACAAAGTAATTGGGGGGGGGGGGAGGAAAAAGCATGTTTCTGTTGCTGTAGAAGAGTGAACAAGATACATTTTCAACATGTGAATTTTGGAGCAATGCACAAAGAAGCAAGCATAGGAGTCACCAAGAAATTATTCATGTCTCCATCCCTCCCAATTCACTCTTCTCAATCAACCCCCCCACCCCAATCCTCTCACTGCTGCTCTTTTAAAAAGTCAATACTGAAGACTGAGTATGATCAAGACCAAGGTTTCATACTGGGGCAGTTCGAAACACCATATGTAAATAGACGTGTATGAAATACTGTGGCAGTACAAGTGCATGCTATCTTCTCAAAAGAAAACAGAGAAATAGCTTTAAAGAAAATCAATATGGCAGGTAAAGTCAATCACTCGACAGCTTAAGTTTGTCAGAATATGCCAAGGCAAGAAACACAAGTTACATTCATAAGACTCATCTAATAGTTAGGTATCTATATAAAGCAGCAAGACCAAAGGTGCTATGATTTTTATTCAGGAAAATAGACACAGATACCTATCAGCTATATGTAGAGTTCCATATATATGTCAAAAAACTCCTTACATACTGAAGAGTTTTCTATTATTTTCCTAGATTAATTAGTTAATCATCACAAAGCATTACCTATTGCTCAACCAGCCTCGCACTATTAAAAAGTCTTCTAAACAGACATTCTCAAGAGCATATACCTTGAATCTTTGATACAGACTCTGAAGCTGAGACCTCCTCTCCATCTTACACAGCTCAGAAGTCTCTGAGCGAGGGAAAAACACATCACAAAGAAAATTTCTTATCAGAATTTTATGCCAACTCATTTTGTAATACAAGAAAGAGCAGATCTCAAAGAAATACAAACAGCCTGCAAGGAGGAGTCTCATGGCGGGATGTTGAGTGCAATGCGTGTTATGGAGCTAAGAATTGACAGTCTCCTACATATTTTAAGAGACCAGTAACACAAATTATTAGTCTACATACAACACATCTAGTCCAAATTATTACAGGAAAGTCTCAATGACACAATTCAAATTTTTCTACAGAAAAAGACCCTAACCCTGTCTCTACCCCTCTGTTTTGGTGTTTTGCTCACCCTTCCAGGGCTCCTCTGGCCCCTAAAGCAGAGAGTTTCAGTCCCCAGCAATGACAGTGGGGGTGGTTGTGACAAGGCATCACCTTCTCGAGGTCTCTCCCAGAAGAAATATGGTGTTCACTATCTATGGAAGGGATTTCCTCCTCCTCAGCCCTAAGCCTGCTTAGGTTTATTTTCCTACCTTTCCTTAGAAACTCTCTGCATCCTTCTCCAGGCACCCAAGGCAGCATGGCTGCCACTCACTGGTAACCCCCAGCCTTTGGGACACCCCAGGCTGGGATTTGTCATGCAGCAATGTCTGTGGCTGTCACACCATTAGCGCAGATGGTATCGCACAGTCCCAGCTCACCCCAGAGAGGCAAGTCACCCCCAGGCAGCCAGGGCAGCCAGCACCACACGAACCAGGCCCAGGCCCCATGAGCCCCAGACCCCGCACCCGAGGGCACCAGGGGGGTCATGGGGGTTCTGCTAGTGATGGCAAAAAATATAACATTTTCTGGGCCACGCGTGGAGACCCCACACTTTGATTCTGTTCTTAGAAGTACTACAGCTTTCCTGCAATGTCAGTGGTGTTATAGCTTGATAGCACTGTCAACAGCCATTTTCCTGCAGGTTGTCACAGTCAGCACCTTTCTTAAACTGTGCTCTAAAGCTTATTTCTTACTAAACCTTTTCACTAAAAAAAAAAAATAAATCCTGGACTTATCATGTTTACAGAAGCCTTGTGGAAGGAAATAGGAAATGAAGTGTTCTCCTTTGAGGCAGACAGACCAGAAGTGAATTTGTAGGAATGTAGCTACATTTGGCACAGGATATCCTGAAACACGTCAGGAGCACAGCTCCTGGGTCATTTTTAGCATTTCCAATACCTTCAAGACCTATTTAACAAGTATTTGTTTTTTACAGTTAAAGGTTCTAACACAGTGGACTCACAAGCTGTAGCTAGTATCCTCCAAGTATTTTAAGACACCATTTTAATATTTGAGGGCATTAAAAAAAAACAAGTGTCACTGAATATAGCTTTTGACAACAAGCTTAGGGACTCAAAGCTGCTTTTTGGTGGCAAGGTCAGGGAGAAAATGTATTGCTGAGTTCAAACCCATGTTCTCTGACCTGACAGTAAATACAATGCTCTTTTACCTCAGGGTAGCTTGTTGAAAATTATTGCAAGCTATATGAACAGCCATCGCTGCTAACCAATTTTGAAACTAATGTGCAACAAATCTCAAATTATAATTTAATAGGTACCTCTACAAAAAAACCCCAAAACCCAAAAAACCAAAAAATCCCAACAACTCAAAGCCAACGCCAGAGTAAGCTAAATAAAACCTCATAGTACTAGATAGGTGATAAGCAAAGAATTTTAGGAGTTTCAAAGACATGTTGTTTTCAAAGGTCTGTATAAAGTAATTTGCAAAAAGAGTCTACAAGGCTACAGTACAAATGTTATAAAACAGGACTCATAACAATGAATCTGTAACAAGAGATGCATGACAGACACTGACTAAAACTTTTAACTTTTCAGTGTACTTCTGTAATGGATGCTCATGGCAAGGTGTTGGTGGGGTCTCTGCAGGTGCGGCCCCTGTGTGGAGCGGCCGGGGCTGCCCGGTGCCGGACACAGCCGGTTCCAGCCGGCTCCAAGGGCCCCACCGCAGGGCACAGCTGAGCCCCTCAGCCACGGGCGGGCGCCTCGGGGAAAGCCTGGGTAAGAAAGGGCAAAGCGCTGCCCGGCAGCCAGGGCTGAGGGAAATGGGGTGAGAAACAGCTCTGCGAGCCCCGAGGGGAGAGCAGGAGGAGGGCAGGAGGGGCTCCAGGCGCCCCCGCTGAGGTGCCCCTGCGGCCCCGGGAGAGACCCCGGTGGGGCGGGTGTTTCCCTGCAGCCTGTGGGAAGGCCCCAGGCTGGAGCAGGGAGAAGTGTGAGGAGGAAGGAGCGGCAGAGAGGAGCTGTCATGGGCTGGCTGTAAGCCCTCCATTCCCTATCCTTCTGTGCTGCTTTTGAGGAGGAGGTCGAGGAGTTGGGTCTGAAGTGGTGAAGGTGAGCCCGGGAAGAATGGAGGGTGAGGGGAAAGGTGTTTTATTTTTTGTCTGTTTCTCACCATCATACTCTATTTTCAGTAGGCAGTAAATTAAATTAATTTTCCCCAAGTTGAGTCTGTTTTGTCAGTGATGATAACTGGTAAGTGATCTCCTGTCTTTATCTTGACATACGACCTTTTTTATCCTATTTCTCCCCCGTCCTGTCGAGGACGGGGAGTGAGAGAGTGGCTGGGTGAGGTCTTGCAGATGGCTAAGGTCAACCCACCATATCAACAAAGTTGGCTGCAATAGTAGGGGGCAACAGTGTTTTTGCACGCTAAACAAAATGTTGTAGTCCATTCTCGTAATCTGGGCTACCAAAATAATCACAACACAAATTGTATAAAGCTAAGTAATTTGAACTCTGACCTTTTTTTCCCTCTGATCTTGAGAAAAGTTTCAGGATTTGCAATAATTCAAAGCTAATATATATAACATAGCTCATTCAGATAGTGAATAAAGCAGTATCACTAATGGCTATAAAAGACTGAAACCTTTCAAGTGTTATTGGCATTAGCAAGCAATTTCCAGGAGACTATTTCTAGGGAATTTAACTACCATAGCAGAAACTACTTTGATTTTAATAAATCATTTATTCAGGTAAAAAACCAAACAACCCAGCAGCAACATAACCTGAAGAGAGAGTAGGTTAACCTGGTGATCAAGCAAAGGGAATGGAAACCCTTTATCATCTGTGACACTGTAAGGTTTAGCAAATCATCAGGGAAGTAGTTTTTCTTCTTTCTGGAAATAAAAATTAGAAGTAAAACTATGCAGCACATGAATATCTAAAGATATAGTGGGATAAGAGGAGTGGGGGGTGGAAATTACCCCATATAATGCATAGTTGCATAGGGCAGTTGAAATGAATCTGTAAAAGGTAACTTTCCTACTTCCTCAATAATAAAAGACTGAAAAGCCAGGAAATGTTCTAGCCTTCTGTGTTGGGTTTGCATGGCAAGGTTTTGGTAGCTGGGGGGGGCTACAGGGGTGGCTTCTGTGAGAAACTGCTAGAAGCTTCCCCTGTGTCTGATAGAGCCAATGCCAGCCGGCTCCAAGATGGACCCGCCGCTGGCCAAGGCAATCAGCGCCTCTGTGATAACATATTTAAGAAGGAGAAAAACAGTTAGGGAGAGCTTTTGCAGCCGGAGGGAGGAGTGAGAAGATGTAAGAAACTCTGCAGACACCAAGGTCAGTGCAGATGGAGGGGGAGGAGGTGCTCCAGGCACCGGAGCAGAGATCCCCCTGCAGCCCCTAGTGAAGACCATGGTGAAGCAGGCTGTCTCCCTGCAGCCCATGGAGGAAGGATGAGGGGGTGTAGAGATTCCACCTGCAGCCCATGGAGGAGCCCATGCCGGAGCAGGTGGGTGCACCTGAAGGAGGCTGTGGCCCGTGGGAAGCCTGTGCTGGAGCAAGCTCCTGGCAGGACCTGTGGCCCCGTGGAGAGAGGAGCCCATGCCAGAGCAGGTTTGCTGGCAGGACTTGTGACCCCATGGGGGACCCACGCTGGAGCAGTTTGCTCCTGAAGGTCTGCACCCCATGGAAGAGACCATGCTGGAGCAGTTCGTGAAGGACTATAGCCCGTGGGAGAGACTCCATGTTGGAGCAGGGGAACTATGAGAGGAGTCCTCCCCCTGAGGATGAAGAAGCGGCAGAAACACCGTGAGATGAACTGACCGTAACCCCCATTCCCTGTCCCCCTGTGCCGCTGAGGGGGGGCAGAGGTTGAAGCCGGGAGTGAAGTTGAGCCCGGGAAGATGGGAGGGGTGGGGGGAGGTGTTTTAAGATTTGATTTTATTTCTCATTCCTCTACTCTGTTTTGCTTAGTAATAAATTAGATGAATTCCCTCTCTCAGTTCAGTCTGTTTTGCCTGTGACGATAATTAGCGAGTGATCTCTCCCTGTCCTTATCTCGACCCATAAGCTTTTTGTTGTACTTTTTCTCCCCTGTTTAGTGAATGAGGGGAGTGAGAGAGCAGCTCTGGTGGGCACCTGGCCCCCAGCCAGGGTCAACCCACCACACCTTCTAATTAGTTTGGCATTTGTAAAAGATTTTTTTTCCTAACTTCACACTGAACTTTATCAGATGCACATTTCCAAAGGAATTTTAAAAATTTCCATCAGTGAATTGAGTTACTTGGTTAACACCATCTGTAGTTTGTAAACATTACATCTGGCTTGAGTTTTTCATCGCAGCTTATCAAAATTCAGAATTCCATAATGGATCAATTGATTTAAAATTGCTTAATTATCTCTCTCTGAGGACAATAATCATAATTTTACTCACTGACTAAACAATAATTTTCTGCTATTAATTATGATAGTTCCATCCTTAAGAAGAAGAGGGGGGAAATACATGTCTCTTCATTCATTTATAGCCCTTACCCCTTTATGTACCCTCCCACTACTTTGACTATTAGTACTTAAAGAATTCCATGTGCCACAGTAAGAAAAAAAAAAATCCATGAATTACATAACTTAGATTAATAGCTTTCACGTAAGAAAATGAGACACTGAATGTTCAGAAGGAAATGGATACTTTTCTTTCCTTAAAAACACACAAAAAACAACCACCAAAACCAGCTGCAGCCTGGAGTGTTGGATAGCTTACAATGTCAGTAAGAGACAAAGTCTATTAATTTTCAGCATGTTACTGCTTAGCAAGATACAATTGCCCTATCACTGCTACCAAAGGGAAGATTTCAAAAAAGAACATAAATCAGCTATATTGGCAGTTGAAAAGTTGAAAAAGAAACATCACAAAGATTATTGCTAGTGACTTGGGAAACAAATGATAATTTTAGAGGATTTGTAAACACTTGGAAGAGTAAATGAAAAGAGGTTTTGAAAACTGCTGATGGGGATTCATCAAAATGAATTCCCAAGTTATATAAACTACATCTATTCCCCATGATTTGATAACACTGCAAGGAAGGGACTTAGGAAAAGAATACATCTTTAAAAGAGGAATAAAGTGCTGACAGCAGCATGTATGGGACTCTGTAACACACTTTCAGCTTTTAGTATCTCACACGCATGGGAGATAATTTAGCACAGAACATATAGCTTATTGCTTATAAAAACACGTTACATTTAGAAATACACCCAAATCAGAGCCAAATCCAAACATTCCAAGTCTACAAACAGTCTCTAATTTTGCAATGGGCTATCTCTAATTCTGTAATGGGTTGAAAGAAAAGTGGTGATTCAAAAATGCATGTTTGAGCTGCTGAGACATACTCCTGCACTGATATTTGGATCAGTCTCTAGAGGAAGAAAGCTGGTATTTGCTTCTGATCTTGAACAAGTCATGTCATTATTTTCCAATTTTAATTTATCACTTACATGCATTTGATTTTTATTGTGTTATGATTAATTGATACAAAGCACTTGAAGCATTTATGTTAAGATGCAAGAGAAAATGACAGATGATATTAGAGATCAAAATACCTATATAATCAAATTGTAATCTCTTCAAGTCTCAGAAAAATTTCAGAAGTTATTTCTGGATGTCTGCTATTACAAAATGCAAGCATATTACAACAAAAAACAAATGTACCAATAGGTGTCAGGAAGTATGATCTACATTAAGTTTCTGAATAGGACTAGACAGACTAGTACTATTTTAAATTACCTAATCTTACCAGTCTAAATGAAGACTTCTTGCAATTCTGGTCTTCAGTTTCTCTTATCAATTCTTTGCCCTCCGAAAAAAGTAAGATTAGAAAAAAGACTTTGTTCACCTCCATGAACCTTTAGAATTAATCCAGGAAAATTAAAAAAAAAAAAAATCTCTGTGGCAGAGTAAACAAATCTATCTGTCTATCTGTCTATCTATCTATTTAATTTCTCATTAGTAACTGTAGTTGAACAAGTGACATACTTAGCATTTCTAATCTTTCATTTTGAGTAGAAGAACCCAAAGACATATCTTCTGATTCTGCCGTTGAGATCTAATGACTTGCTGTCTTCAGACATCTGCTGAGACCTAATGTTATGAAAGTATCTGCTGAACTGCCTCCTTCTTTAAGCCTCCTATCTTGTCTGGTGCTAAAGGAAAAACAGCATCTTCACCTCCCCAGCACAGGGAAGCCCTGCAACACAGAGTTTACTGTTTATTCATTGACTGTATCCCTGCAGACACAAGAAACAGGAGTTGGTCTTTGTGCAAAGAGTATTCAAGTGAAGGATGCTAACATACACTTTGCTGACATTGATGGAGCTGTGCTGAAGTGATGAGAATCAGACCCCTAATTCACAACAGCTCCACCAAGATTTCAATCTCAGAATAGTGCAGATTTTTTCTTCTCCCCACACAATATTTAATTTACTCCTGTCATTAAAGAATCACTTATAGGACAGATTTGCCTTTATGTTTCAACTGTGCTACAAGCTCAATGTAAAGGGTGTTGACTGTATCAGTCAAGTAAACACTCCTAAACGATACAGATATTTTGATATTTGTTTTATGCACTGAATTTACTTCAGTACTGGCACACAGTGTAAAACTCCTAAAATAAAGTAGAAGTCCCAAACAATAGAAAAGGGTGTAAAAGTCAGAGAAATGGATTTATGAATTCGGGGGCCAATTGAGAAACAGATGTTAAGAAAAATTATGAAGAAAAACATACATTTCCATATATCAGATAAGGAGAAAGCAAAAATTCCTCCAAAGCTTCAGATGTATTCTGAGTGACTTAACTCAGTATTCCTAAACAAGTATGTACAAGCAGTGGTGCCACTGAATTATCTTTTTGCTAATGTTTTACTACACAGTATGCCCACAAAGGTGCTTAGCTGAAAAAAAAAATCAATTACCCCTGTTAATTATTATTGTTTAAGAAAGGAAGTATATACTGATATTAGTTAAAATTGTAGTTCTACATACTTTAGTATTGAAGCATTTTTACTGCCTACAGTTTGATTATACTGATTTCATAAATTTTAAAAAGTTTTACTATTGTTGTAATTTCATTCCATTCAGTTTCATTTTTGCCCCCTCAAATTGACTTCTGAATGTTAGATTAAAATTCAGCAATCCATATTCCTATTGGTGCAAGTCATTTAAAAAAAAAAAGAAAAGAGCCTCTACAGTATACGCTGTAATGCTCTTTCAACAGACAGATTTCCTTGATTTAATTTAAAGAAATAGCTGAGATGCTGCAGTCAGACACTCTGCCACACTCTGCCCCTTGAAGGAATGAGGTTCCCAGTCCAAGGCATAAAGTGAGGTTTATTAACATAAGGCACATATTAAGTAGATAACAATTACACCACCCTGCAAGTGGGCGCTCTTCTATTCCAAATTTCTTATAAACTACCTGGTAGGTATCACTCAGTTCTCAGGAAAGTATCTTTACCTGGCATCCCAAGTAAGGGGAGATGCCCAATACACGGGCTGGCCATTCCTCAGGGGCGCTCAATTTGGGCTCTCAGGGAGCGGTTTATACACCCTTCCTCAGGGGTTCTGTGGTCACCGCCCAGTGGTGTCATGTCGCTGTTGCTGGGCAGGCTCGGGCCCAGCACGAGAGGTCAGACCCCCGACCAAAGCACTGATGCTCGGTCTGGATTGTCTCCCCACATGACGTAAGTTCTCAAATAGTGACAGGGCAGAGGAAGAACTCAATATCTATTTAGATATCTAACTCTATAAATGCTTTTACAGGTTTTGGCCTGAATGCCCATCCAAATCTTGAATTTCCTAAGGGGAAAAAGAAAATAATACTTGGAGTTCTGATTTGGAACCACTTCTACCCCTGTTCAAAATGATCGAATGGTAATCGGATGCGTGAACTCCTTATGCGTTTTCCCCCGTTCTCGAGGTTGGATAGCAAACAAGAGTTTTTTGTGTTCTATTACAAGGAAATTGCAAAGAAGCTTTCATGTTAAGCAGATAAGAAAGTATTAGAAGCAACCCAGTAGTAAGTCTACCTGACATTATCAAAGGCTTAGCACAAAGAAATGAAAGGATATAATTTGTGATGCCTATCGCATTTTACAAAGTGCCCTACTTACCTGTTGACACCCTACTGAATGAATTATATCAACATTAGCAAATTTATTCCACTTCTTCAAAAATAAGCAGCAAGGTACTTAGTCTGCTGAGGAAAAGAAGTGTCAAGCCTATCTTGCCCTTTCAAACAGAAAAGCAGCTTAGAACTAAGTTTCATTGTCTTGTCAAAAAAAAAAATCAAGATACACCATAGTAAGAAGGAAAAAGTCCAGCACCACCAGATCCTTAAGGTGCTTTAAATACACAGCTAAAGTTTTTAATGTTTTTGTACATTTGCAAAAACTGAAATGTGACCCATTGATACTTGGTTTTGTGTAAGAGTATTATTTTTGTACTACAACAGTTTTAAATATGCCTAAAATCAGGTTCAAAAGAGTTGACATTCAAATACTTGAGTAAGAAAATTATTCCTACACCAATTTTCATCAAATAATTAAATAATTTTGGCAACTGCTATGTGGGTCTTTGGTTATTTCAAAGCCTCAGGCTGCTCAACATAATTTTTGAGAGCATTAGCAATTCATTGAACTAAGACTTATGCCTTGTTTTTCCACTCTTCAGTTCTATACAAGGTCTATTACCAAGTTCTACCTCAGACACTCTCTTTATTTAAAGTGAGGAAACACTTCCTATTGGAATTGCTATATTGGCTATAGAAGCGTAGAAGTACTAATACCACACAGATTTCATTTAAATCAGCCTTATCTGATCTCATCAAAACTTTTACAGAAAAACACCCACAAAGAGATTTTACAAGGTAACAATATGAGGATTATTTATCACTACAACTAAGAAATGACATTCTTTGCAAGTACTGAAGCATTCAAAACATTAGTCATAAGCAAGCAGCCTTAAACACAATCGTGAAGCCATCTATCAGCGACAATTTCTCACCGTATAACCCCTCTCCAGCACCACAGAAAGCAACTTACCCTGCCTCCAGGTCTCAGGTAGTTGGACACAGCTGCCAGCAAAGCTCATCCTAGTTGGATCTAGCTGACCCCTCTTTGAGCAGGAGGTTGGATTAGAGACCTCCGCAGGTCCCTTCCCACCTGAATCATTCTGTGATTCAGTGCAGCAGACTATAGATGCTCCAGAGGGAGTTCAGTTTCAAAGGCCCATTCAGTCACAGCGCTCTTCCTCAGGAAGTTTGAGGAAACCTAAACCCAGCGTTACTTCACAAAATCCTCCCTTCGTTTGAGACCCTCAGAACAGATGGATTTTTTTTCAGATTACTTCCGTAGGTATAGGAAAGCTTGTATGATTACAGAGCCACCTCCAGTACCTAACCACAACTCGCCTCCCCTCACTGGCAGAGAAGCCCAAATCTTCTCCTTCCCCTAGGGAACAGCTTCCTGATGTAGCACAGAAAGGTTATTTGGTTCTCCCAGGCTCCCACAGACAGGGAGCAGAGTTTATATAGACCAGGGCTGTAGCAGTAGACATTGTGGGACAATATTTGAAAGGGAATGGTTTTAGATTAATTGTCAAGGAGATTGGAAGATAATCAGAAGAAATGCTAGAAACTGAAGTTTTTTTGATGAGAAATCACAATCAAGAGGTTGTAAACACACCAGACACACTAAAACTATGAAAGAATATGTTATTAAGCAATCTAAAACTCTAGATGCAAAAGTAATGTCTTCAATACTAAAACTGACATTAAAATCTATAGAATGATTGGCCATTATTGTGCAATCTTAAGAAACAAAACTGAAGATATATAATGGCTGTTACAGGATATAGCTATAGCAAGTGCTGAATCCTGCTGAGGCTCTCTCTGCAGAGTTAAGAAGTGCTTTCAGTTTCCAGATATTTCTTGGATGAAGACAGTCAGTTTATTAGTCTTAACCTAGAGTTCCATCTAAACTGCATCTTGCTCTTTTGGTGCCATATTTGATAAGTGAGTTTTGATAATGGACCTCTCAGATGAAAGCTGTATACTGAAAAAGAAGAGCAAAAATTAATGAGAACATTCAATTGGTAGCAACAGAGATTAAACTCGTGTGGAGAGTGACTAGATAATGCAAAAATATCTGCCCTCTAAGGGTTCTTTTGCTTTTCTCATTGACATGGTGGTTCTACCCCTTAATCTGCCAGTCCACTCCTGAAAACCTCCCAATAAAAGAAAACTGAATTTAAAAAATTGGGAAGACTACACTGCATCTTTTTCACCTGTTAAATGGAACTTATGTGCTTACTTGCACATTTCAGGTAATAGACTCTCTCAAAGCAATGCTTTATTTCCCCTCAGATATTTCCTTTGGAGTTAAATTTGACATTGACACCAAATGCCACAAAAAGACTTTGCTTGTGTAAAATCTAAACACAACGTGATCCACTTCTGAAAGCCCTCCAAACAACTAAGCATTTTCTCTTTTGAAGGGCAGAATTTCTATTCACTCAGATGATCTCTTTTTCTTTTAAATTATATTCCCTTCCCTAAGATCATGAATTACAACAGGTGGAATTGTAAATCCATGCATTCAGCACCTGAGTGAGAGCCCACAGACTCCACATCAGCAGATTGCGTGCTTCCATCTGACAGAAAGTATGATCCTGAGTAAGTGAATTACATCCTGACACGGTTCACTTACCCAGAGCTTTGATGCCCACATAGATACACCTCAGCTTGGGTACTCATCGTTCATACTGATCTCAGTGTTGGAAGAACTCAGCAGCTTGGGGCAAAACAGACCCTCTGACCATAGTGCAGTTGTCAGCCCAAACCCAAGAAATTAAAGATCACCTTTGGAAAATGTGGCCTTAGACTTAAGATTCCTCAGTTTCAAAAAACATGAAAAAGGACTAGTAACTATCCCTACAAACAGTTTTGAACTCTGTAGCCCAATAATTGTGATTTTTGCCATCACTAGCAGAAGCCCCCAGTAGCTGCTCTGGGGCTTTTGAGGCCTGGTCCTGGTCCAGGTGGCACTGGCCGCCCCAGCTGCCGGGGGGTGAGTGACTCAAGCCTCCCCAGAGTGAGCCAAGGCTGTGTAATACCATCTGGTGAACACTGGTCCTACTTCCCTGGTCACTCAGAAAAAGCTGGATTGTCATAACAAACCCAAACAGGCCTCCAAGTTGAGGAGAAAGAAGGTGATGATACTGAGGCCATGTTTTTATTGGCAGAGGAAAGGAAGAAAGCCCCACTATGAACATCACATGCCTTCTGGCAAGGACTTGTGGTACTCCGCCATTCTTCCTCTCAAGAGAGTGTGAAATGGCCAGCCTGAAAAAACAGAGGAGCATTGGGAGGTTGAACATAACACTAACAAAGAAAAAAAATAAGACAGCTATTAAGAGGGTGTGCTTGATTTGGGGGCTTTGTGTGGGGGAACAGCTTTAACTGTATTATAACTCTTTTCTGTATTAACTAGATAATTTGGACTATTAAACTGTTAAAAAAACAGCTGGACTAATTATAAATTCTTGGCTCCATATATGTAATGTGTTCCCTTTTGACCATAAGATGATTTTGAGTGTCATGGTTCTCAACAATGAAAACTGCTAGGTGAGCATTGTTGTGACCAGTATACATCCACAGAGATCAAGATGCATGGAAAAGGAGATGAAACAGTTTTGTAATACTGGCTTAATTAAGATCGATATTGTAGCTGTTCATTAGAACTCATCCTCATATAGAAAAATACTCTTCCAAATATTATCTAGCACTCTTACACCTGCTTCCTGAGTTGATACCCCCAAAACCAGCATTAGCCACCTTCCTCCATGCAGCTGCCATTGGGCCATGGACGGAGATTATTGTATTGCTTTATTTGCCCCAGATGATTGCCATTTCAGTGGGAATGATTTTTGAATAAGGAGTTCTCATCACAGGAATTCTGTTAAGCTAAATGTTTAATTTTGAATGCCACAATGTTAAATTATCAATGTTAAAAAACTCAGGGGATCTGCAACCATCTCTCACCTAAGAAATATGCTTAGAGATCTTCAGTGAAACCAGTAAATTAAAACATTCCTATGCAGCTTGCTAATGCTTGAAAACAGCAATTATTTTCTTATTTAGAATAAGCTGTGATTGTAAATAACGATAAAAGCCTAGTCAAAGCAAGCAAACCTCTTTGCAGGGATTGTCCAATTAATTTATATACCATATCTAAAGGGCAAATATCGCTAAGAAAATATTCAAAATCCTAGTTTTCCATGTCAGAAATAATTTAAAACAGTTTATTGTTCAGTTAATTTATTGCTGTTCTGGTTTACAGAAGGCTACCAAACCTCTGCATCCCAAACAGTGCTACAGTATCACATGAAAGTCTAAAAAAAATAAATTACTTTCCAGTCTTCCCTCAACTCCCAAATGATTGAATTAGAGCATATTTTGCAGCCTTTTCATTCACAGGCAATTACATTATCTTTTTTCCACCTGAATTGTTTCCTGCAACCCCCCAAATTGCAGATTCCATTTCAGAAAAGGGAACCTAGGTAGAAAATACAGTAGAAGGAAAGATATGAGTCTGTGCTGCTGAATTTTAGATAACCTCAGGGATACCGTTCTCAGCATAGGCTCATCAAAGTTTTTTACTTTTTTTATTATTCTTTTCTAAAATGTGGATTGCAAACAAAGATGAGGAAAAAGTAAAGTTTGTGTACTGTGACTGTGATACAAAAAGTGCTTTTTCATTTGTCTATTTGTTTTAATCCATGACCTATACAATTTGACCTGCCAGATAGAATGGTAGATTCTTTTATTCAGCAGAAATTTAATCTCCAAAGATAACCAGGAAGCAGAGTACATATATTGAAAAAGACCAGTGGAGTCACACTAGACACATCTAGATTAATTAGAATAAAGTAGAATAGAATAATTTCATTAAACTAAACTTCAGCAGAAAATTATTCTAGTTCAGTAACCTTTGTATTATGTTCCAAGGGAAAGGAGTCTTATTCACACAGCTTAATTTCAAAATGATAAACTCCTACAAAATTGTAATATGTACTTGATTTTCAGCAGGTAAACCAGTGTAAAGGCTCTGTATAATAAACTTTCTGGTTGCTATAACTTTCTTAAAAAATTAGATGGAGACAGTGAAAAATTGAGTAAAAAGTCTTTTTCAATATTCTATTGATAAAGTATTATTAGATGTTACATCTGATGTTTGGAGCTTTCAAAAGAGATCTAGTGTTTCATCTTTTCAAGGGAGGACTGTCGTATAACATTAGTTGGAGAGAGACAAAGAACTGAAAAACACTTCCATTCAAGTATTCAATTGTCTTTTGTTTTCATTTTTATAGTTCAAAAGTTAATATAATTTATACATATGTGTGTGTCTTATAATACAGGAGCAGTCTCAAAAAACCAAAAAAAGCATGGTTCAAATACCCTGTTCAGTTGAGAGCTAAATCTTTTGACCACATACTTAGGTGCCTTAATAACAGAGATTTATCAGTCAAAATATTTGGAGAAGGAGAGAGAGAGTGGTGTTGCAAAATGCAGCTGATTAAATTGGCCGATAAGAAACACTTAAAAAGAAGTTATTTCTGAAATTCCACCATTATTCCAGACATGAGTCCAAACTGTATTAAGTGACTTCTTGAGTCTAGGAATCAGAGCTTGAATCTCTTCCTCTATTTGACTCCTAAATTGCTCTTTGGCATACATCATCTGACTGACTGGTCCCTTCCTTTCAAGACAGAAAAGTTCCATGGCTAGGAACAGATTGATCCAGTTTCCATGCTTTTGAAAGCCAGAGTATCAAAAAATCATATTTTTTATATGATGTAGTTATCTATCCAAACAACTGCCCATCTTTGAAGCTGTGCAAAGGAGTGCAAGATGCACAAAATCAAAACGAAAAGGTGTGATAATACCCCACTCTGTGGCACCTTACTCCCTTTTCCAATGCTGTATTTTATCTGATAGCATTATCTGATAGTTCTTTAATGTAAAATATGCTAACAGTACAAGATCTATGAAGAAACCAAGACTCTTCTCCCTTCCAACCCCTCTGCCATCTAAGAGAATGATGTACTGAAACTAGTGCAGGGTAGAATAAATAGGAATGAGTTAATGCAGTTTGTACCCTAAGGAGTAAGTTTCTTAAGTGGACTACCAAAAATATATTAAATGTAGGGAGAGTGTCTTGCTCATTAGCTCTCTACTTAATAATAAAGTTGCTTCTGGTATTGATTTAGAAATTATTCTGAGACCTAATATACTACTAGAAGAAGGAATATCTTTCCTGCAATGAGGCACCACAGTAACTACAATCACTCCATGTATGTCAGGGAACTTTTAAAATCCTTTTCAATAACAGGACAAAACTCTACTATATCCTTCTCAAAGAAATCACAATGTTTTAAACCATTTCTATTTCAGTTCACGCTCTGAAATGTTTCTCACATATCCAGAATAGGAACAATAATAATGAAAGAGAAGTTGTGCAACTGAAAATAGAAACTGACGACACGACTCAAGAATGTGAGGAAAAGCTGACCATATTTGGAAGAGTGCTTCTGATTTTCTGTCAACTTTGAGCAACATCAAGAATCTCCAAAGATATGTTCTGTAGGGATAAGAGGTGAGGAGGGGGAAGTAATTTATTTATTTCATCCCCACATCAAATTAATGACATTATTTCTTAAAATGTCACAGATTTAAAACAAACAAACAAACAAACAAAAAACCCCACCAAAACCAAAACACAAACCACAAAGCCTTTCCCTGTAAATTCTGCTACTATTATGACATGCCAGGGTAAAGTGACTTATAACATCATAAGCCTCTACCTATTATCATATGGTAATGTCACAGTTGAAATTGTGAATAACGTACAATATATTTTTCTTAAAAGGAATTAGGATAACAGCAATCAAAGTATTATTATATTCTAAATTTGAATCCAAATTCAAATTAAATCACGAGCAGAAGTCTGGCAAGGTCTTCATGCATTGCTTGTAAGTCACAGAGCAGAGAAGCTTTGTCTCTGTCACAACATCATTTTTTTCTGGAAGAGCTGCATTTTGTTTTCTCATTTTCCCAGCAAGTACATCATGATATTTGATATTTCATGTCAAGTTTCATCAGTGTGTTGGCTCACAGCTGATGCTGACAGACCTTCACATATTTTTTCTTTTAAAAAAATAGTTTTTAATAGTCCCTGTTCTTGCTTCTGTCTTTGAATTGCAGCTCGTTCTTCCTGAAAATGATTAAGATTACAAGATGTTGTACTTAATGCCATACATAATCTTACAATTAAAATATGTCCCTCAAAAAACTTGACATCCAGAAAAGCTCCTTGGATTGTTACAGGAAAAAACAATGTTTACCCAAACTCTGAAAAATCTTCCTCAATTTGAAATCCAGGGCTTCTTTGCATGGATATTTTAGGCTCATACTTGTCACTCCTACATCACAGCCTTAACCCCTTAACGAATTACTACTGATGCATGAGAGTAGAGCAGACTTTCTGTACTAATATCTAAACCAAGGGAACCACCAGGTTCTACAGTTGGTTTTCAGACACTTGTTTGTATAGGTTAATAAGAGCACAACTTCTTCAATTGTTTTCAGAAAGCAAACAAATAAGATCAGGTAAACAGCAAACCTAGTTAGTAGACTAACAGAGGAAGCAGTCCAGACACGGTCTGTCACACATGGTACTGGCATCCTTCAAGTATGCATGCTGTTGCTCTTACTGAAGGGCGGATTCCACAAAAAGGCTTAAAAATCTGAAATGGAACACAAAAGACCATTATAGACACGAGTATGAGAACTATGTCCCCAAGCTCCCTCTAACTCTGTAGAACCCAAAGGCCAGGATCGTACAAGTCTCTGCTAGTAAAATTCCAGACAAAGTTCTGCTTTGGAACATAGCTAGAAACAGATTTGTCAGGGCTTGAAATCTCTTTGGTTTTGATAGAACTTCAGACACCTCCATGAACCTGTAAAAGTCAAGAAAAATTAAACACATGACTAGAATAAAAATCCCTCTGTTTCAGAGAAGGCCA
Source organism: Grus americana (assembly GCF_028858705.1). Taxonomy (NCBI): domain Eukaryota; kingdom Metazoa; phylum Chordata; class Aves; order Gruiformes; family Gruidae; genus Grus; species Grus americana. Next base: position 86,359,154 of record NC_072853.1, on the reverse strand, counting down.
AAGTGTATTAAAAATACTTTTCTTCTGCATTTTCTGCATCAGCTTATGGTGATGCCAGTTCTGCAGGCTGAATTGTTGTACTGGAAGCCTATGTGCCCCACTAATGGGCTAACATATAATATAACCTAAAATGAGATCTAGGCCTACAGATACAGCAGTCATTTGTAATGCCTGCAATGAACGTGCTTAATAGCTCAACATTACTATTAGATACGGGTATCCAGAATCTAGTATCATTACCCTTCTATTTTTACTGGGTGAAAAACAATGCAATTGTTCCTGTCAAACTTCACTACATGCTTATGTAACCTGATTTCTACTGTCACTCTGATTTGCAAGATTTAAAGGCCAGAGGTTTTAAAGTCTCTGGAGTTCTATTAATTAAAATATTTCATTCCCAGTTTCCTAAAATGGGACAGATGATCTAACAGAGAATGGTAAAAGTGAGGAAGGAACCAAAAAAACATTATGACAGCCAGATTTTCCTATGAAAAAGGGAAACATGATTATTATAGTGAATTACTACGACTGGAACAATCTTAAAGCAAATATAAATCTTCTGAGTCACTACAGCAAACTGTAGTTTCTGGTATGGAAGTAGTTCTTACACCTTGGTAGAAAGGTTGACTAGTAAAGCAACACAAATATTGTATGTGCAGTGTAGTTAGGGCAGATACATGCCTCGTTTGCGCATCTATCCCTTAGCACATTTAAAGGGGCTAAAAATATTTTCCTCCAGCACAGGACACATGGTTTACTGTACTAACCTAACCCCCTCTGCCACAGAATGCAGCAGAGACTAAGCTTCATGTGCTCAAGAGACCATACCCTCCTTGTCAAAAATGATATATGCATCCAATACTCCCCAGTTCATACCAGCAATTATGTAACTTGCCAAGCTAGGCATTACCAAAAGCTACAACCTTGTTCAAATCCTCTTCAGAATTTATTCTACCAGAGGTCAAGAAGGATCCTGATGACACCCTCGCAGGGACGCAGCTCATCTCAAGGATGAGACTCAAAGTCATGATCTATGCCAAAGGCACCACAAACAAGTCTATACCTGCTTTTATTATTTGGAGAAGACATTCTTGTCAAATGTCAGGCTTCCGTAAAAAGAACTATGTGGCTCCAACACAGATGTGGTCCTGAGTATTATGAAAAATCATGCGGTAGCACTGAAATCTTTGGGAGTGCTCTAAGCTTGCTCCAAGAGAAGAATATTGTCCCCTCCTAGGGATAAATACTTTTAACTGTTTCAGTAGATTAAGAGATAAATGGGCAAATGGGTGCTTACAGACAATTTGCAGCACTCATAGGCTATATTATTTCTTGATTCCAAACCTCATTCAAGCAGTCAGCATACACCCCTCTTCAGCTGCAGGTGCCACTTGGCAATGCCTACTTCTTGTATCCACACTAAGTTATAGAAAAAGTGCCAGAAATCTTCATATTGACATCTCCCTCCCTACTTGATCCAGAAATCACTCATTGCACAGAAAACAGCTGACCTGCCACCACTCCATGTGTACTGATCCAGATCTGGCAGTTAGCATCAAACATAATGTGCAGAGCCAGCTCCAAATTTTCTTCCAAAACTATTATACTTTTAATAACATTAGATAATGTCAATTTTTTTATTAGCGCAGGAACAGAGGTAAAAGAAGAAATGTTTAATATTCTCCCCTCTGGATGTTAAACATCTATTCAGCATCTATTCAGATGCTATTCTAAAATTTTAAGATAGTAGTGCCTGATGTGAGCCTTCACAGAGTACAAATTAACAACCAAGCACAGGAAGCCAGGCATTTGGCCAGGCATAGCCACATGCAAATACTTGATCTGTAATTGCAATTGAGACATTTTCATGCATATAATTATGTACATACATACAGCACTGAAAATCATGCACATTACCGTAGACTAAAATATTCTCTCACAAATTAGGCTCACTGACATCTGGTTATTAAAGTAGATGTTCTAACAGAAACTCAGCAGAGTCAAGAGATTTAACAGATTTCTACTATGTGGGGTCTATAGTAAGATAAAATCCCCTTAAAGAATCAAAAGGCACTATACCATTAGTGATGATGCATCTCAAACAAGATTTAAATGCAAGTTTTACAGATCCTTTTGTTGCTAAACCCCTCACGTCATCACTTTCAGAAGTTACAAAGCTCTAGTTCCCTGCACGAACTCCCTCTGTTCCATTAATTTACATTTGTATAAATTTCCCCCTGCTTTTCAATTACATGTAACACTCAGTGCTGTTCTTAAAAGCCTGTGTAACATTGCAGTCAGCAATTACGCTCCTCCATTTTCAGAGACAGCTGTCCTTCAGAGGTAAATGAAATGGTATTTGCCTGCAACAGCATTAGGATCGTTTGGGAGGCAAAGCACTAAAATGTATTGCTATCCTCCTCTCATAATTTATGAGAGACATATTTCCACATTTACACTACTTCAAATCATATTCCCTACTCATTTACCATTGTACACCTAACTTGCATCTTTAAAAGTGAAAAATATGCAGGGCACAATACAATATTCAATAAATTCAATATATAAATGAATAATTAGTGTTTCTCAATAGTTTTAAGAATTTGCTGCATTAGAAAACAATAAACAATTGTATCTGGAAATACCATATTTCCCCATGTTTAGTAAAAACTTTTGCAATAATTTTCTGAGCTATTTAAATTTAATCTTTTCTACTCAGTCATGCTTCATAGAGAAGGAAGAACTAATTTAGAAGAAGGGAAAGGAGCAATGATTATTTCCAGTAGTCCCCCTGGAGGTGAAGAAATGTATGCAGTATCACCTGAGTAGGTGGATGATATTGTGGCTGATGTAAACCAGTGGCACATGCTAGCTGTGAAGGATACCTAAGTGACAGTCCTCCACTTGCACTGGATTCAGATCTTAGCATCAGCATGGGCTGGAATTTTTGTCTGATATGGATGTACTCTCATGAACTTCTGGGGACTAGTAGGAAAACTAGTCCGGTTGCAGGTTCTGCTCTTACATATTTAATGTGGGAAATGCTAAATTATCTGAGAAAAGTGGAAGACAATTTAGATACAATGAACAAGACTTAGCTGGCTTGCTCTCTGACTTAACTGATCTTGGAACACTTGGGCAATAAATTACCCTGTGGAAGTGAGCCTTTCTTTCTTTACTGTAAATACTTGTGGGATGACTAACGTCATACTGCTGCCCTTTCCCTTCCTTGCCATGCTGCATATGAGAGCTGTCTGGAGAAAGGTTTTATTATCTTTGTTGGGACTTTAAGTTGGGATTCAGCTTTTCTGTGTCTGCAGTGTAGACAGTTACATGTGAATTCATCCTTTATGGAGAGAAATTGCTGTTGCTAAAATCAGAAGGATCATATCACGGCACTATTTGTCCCACAGACTCCAAAGGGAGCTTCTAATGATCAGCTCAGATGTAGACAACTAACATTTCATCTGACAAATCCCACCATAGGAATCAAATCATATTCTCTGATTTATTTAAGGAATGCCTTCTCTCAGCTGCTTCTAGTTTCTGATTATCAGAGAACTGGCTCCATTAAAAAAGGAGTGCTTAACTTTGACACGTTTGTGTTTGGCTTGTGCATCATCCTATCAACAGCATTCCCAGAGCAACAGCAACTGTATTCTTAATACTGTCCAAAAATACACAAACCTGTTCCCTCAATGGAGCTGTGTGTCTTGTTTTGCCCAAATACCTCAAGAACCAGATAATATTTTTGGTAGGTAATCACCAGAAATCTCAAGGCAAAATTCATATAGTTCCTGTTCTTGATAATGTATGGATACAGGACAGCTTACCTACCTTCCTTATTGCTGTATTCTTGCAGTACATAGAGAAAAAGTACAGGGGTCTGTCCTAAATATCTTTTCATCCCCTTTCCCCAGCAAAACTCCAATACATGCGTGTAGCTGTTTCTTTGAGGCTAAAATCCTGTATTAAGTCATCAGATGTTTTCAAAACAACCTCCTTAGAATGAAAAGTCACATTTGTTTCATTCTCAACTATGAACAACCAAGCGAACTGGTGGTTCTCCTGTGGCCACTATACAGAATTCTGTACTTATGTATAAGATTTTCAGCTTTTCTGGGTCTTTTGCTTGATTGTAACAAATAGGTAAACAGCAAAAGTATGCCGAGGTCTTTAATTCCCAAGTATGGGGAGAGGAACTCACTGGAATGTTCATGATGGATCATGCTCATGGCTTGTGCATTTCTCATGACAAACTTTCCTCAGCCACTCACAGATGTTAGTCAACAACTTGTTTACCTATATTCTGACTTTTTGACCAAGTGAAACTAACCACCTGGGTTTTATCTTTATCTTTTTCAAAACATCTAAATGAATTCTCACTATGAGCCATTTATGTCTCCTCTCTGTCAGTCCAAATAAAATAAAAAAAAAATTCCACCAATTTCATAGCCATTCTCCTGGGAGTAAATCACAGCTGCTTTAAAATTACAAAGATTGCCAGGAGATCTGTTAGACTCAATTTCTCCAGAAGAAATAAGTCAAACCCACAATATTGCCCTGCATATCCCGTCATGCCATCACATTGACTGTTGTCACAGAGGCGCTTAGAATGAGATAGCCGCAAAAACAGAACCGCACCACTCAGTGACATAAATTTCCAATTTTGTTTACTACGCAGGATGGGTATAGTGCATGGGTAGCGATTTCTATTCTATGACAAATACATACTCTCTGTACAGACCACATTCAACAAAACCAGGGCCTCTAGTCCATTTGTGATTCGTACCATGGACTCAGGGAAACAAGACAGTCACTCCAGCTGGTCAAGGTGTCCGAGTCTTGGTTGGTGACTTGACCTTTACATTTAGTGGGCCTTTGGCTCATCCTTCTGCACAGTATTGGATATGTAGATGTGTTCCCCTTCAAAGGGCTACTGTTTTCAGTGTTTTAGCTTTCCAACTCAGCTGGTCATCAATGGCCTCATAGTTCCTGTCACTCCAAGCCCACCTCTTTGACTTTCTTTAGATAACTTGTTATCTGGGCTACTATCACATTCTCTCTTCCCACTCCAAATGAACTACATAGATGTAAAGCTAGGAGTTCATCTGACCTTTTTTGTTACTTTTCCATGCGTACCTAAACCATTACAGGAGGGCAGATGTAGTCTGGATGCTTTGGGTAAGCTCCACACACATCCCCCAACAATTATGTCTATTTGGTTCATTTACACATAACAGTCACCTAATGAGTTAGAACTGGGCAGATGTAGCCAAGCCCTTGCTTACCTGAGTGATACTTTCAACTAGACTGTATCCCATGGCACTTGTTCATGTGTTCCTGAAAATAGAGAGTAATTAAAATAGAATTATGCAGAGAGGAGCACTGAACTGTATTACCCAATAGGTGTCTCTATAACAGATATGTATTCAGATGTCACCATTTAGAGGGCATCCCCTCTAAGGCATACATGGCTCTATGCTGATCCAATCCTTGATAAAGGTAATTCACTAAACAGGAAAACCAGAATGACTCATGGTTTTTATCATTATCATGATTATAATTGATTATAATTCTTTCTCCCTGCCGCTATCTTTTCTGGAAAGAAAAAATAGTCTGAAATTGGCAACTTTGAAACTCCCTTTAGAGATGATAGACACAGCACTGCACTTACGGTATTTGAAGGTAGCTATTATTTAATTTTTAAGTTGAATATGGAGAAAATTACCACTTTTTACTGTGAAATAAATCAAACTATATTTACCTTACAATCAGCACGGATAATCTACTCTATAAAAATAACCTAGCTGCTTTTTGCTTGCAATTTTGCTTTAATTCTTAGATGCTCCCATCCAAAAGTAACAAGAGACCTTGAAATTATGTGAATTATGTGGGGACTTGGTGAATGTCACCCATTCCCTTTCAGTATGCTCAAACTAGTGAAATATTAATGAGGCAGCAAGTTATACCTAACAATATATGATATCAGACTGTATCAAATGAAGGTTAAAGAAATGATGAATAAAATATCTTTGAGCTTAATATCCTTATAGTGCCTCTTGGAGCAACCATCGCCAAATACATTTAAATCTGTGCATTATTAACCAGCTGCCTCTTGGGAGCCATGGAGTGTTCATGTTCTGCACAGGATGCCATTACACATCAACTGCCTTGTATGGCACTTGGTCTGTACATCTTGTAACTTTAAAGTATAACTGGCCCTATATGAAAAGCTATTTCTGTAATGCCAAGGCATTTGTATTGCAATGCAAAGTGCCAGTTCAGTACAAAAAGGGAATGTATACCATTATGCACCAGCTGCCTCATCTAGCTGTTTGCAATTGCAAAATATAATAAAGCTCTTTATTAGACATGCAAAATTGAGATTAGAATCTGGACAGTTTTATGCTTAAAAGAGTCTTTCTTGTAACTGCAGAGAAGCCATGGACTTGTAAGGATTCCTATCCAGAGCAGTGACTGGAAAGGTCATTTTTAGAGGTCTCTGCTTGCTTTGAAACAGAAATGTTTGCTCTTCTGGGGTCTTTATTAGATTTTGTGTGTGGCCAGGGAAACAAAATGTGCAGAGAGATAATTAGTACACGAGGAGAAAAGGAAGATAAAAGGGTGAGAAAAGACATATGATGTGGTACCCACCCCTCCCACTTAAAACATACCCCCCCCCAGCCATAAAAAAATCCCACAAACCCAAAACATCTCCTGTGTTTAAGTTTGGGGGGGGGGGGGTGCAATCAGGAGGAAGAATGAATAGAATGAATGTATGGAAATTCAAAATAGGTAGGAAGGGACTAAATGTCATTGCATTATAAATTATGAAGACATTATGTTATAACTGTTGGTACTATCCTAATACCAAATTTAGGTCATACTCCACCATGTGGTTTCATACAGTTTCAGCATCTGGTCATTCCTCATTTTATTACAGGTATTCATGATGTAATCCATAATACACAAATTCGTAATTATTTGACAGAGGTATGTGAAGCCTAAACAGATGTAGTGCATCTATTTAGAATATAGAAATAAACATAACTTTGCAAGAATGCTGGGGTTCTGGAGGTCTATCAGAGTTGCAGATTTATAAATGGGCACTTACATTTTACTATCAGCTGCCGGGTCTTTTCCTTTTTGATGATGACTGATGACATGTAGGACATCATCACAAGGAGTGCAGTTACAATATTAACTTGGGGAGGGGAGACCTTATTGCTCTCTATAACTACCTGAAAGGAGATTGTAGTGAGGTGGGTGTTGGTCTCTTCTCCCAAGTAATAAACGATAGGACAAGAGGAAATGGCCTCAAGTTGTGTCAGAGGAGGTTTAGATTGGATATTAGGAAAAATTTCTTCACCGAAAGAGTGGTCAAGTATTGGAACAGGCTGCCCAGAGAGGTGGTGGAGTCACGATCCCTGGAGGTGTTAAAAAAACCTGTAGCTTTGGCACTTTGGGACATGGTGTAGTAGGCATGGTGGTGTTGGGTTGACGGTTGGACTTCATGATCTTAGAGGTCTTTTCCAACGTTAATGATTCTATGATTCTATTATATGATTCTATGATTATTGACATACTGATAGCAGCTATCATTTAGAAAAGGAAAGATGTGCTACAAGATGATTTTTGACTCATTCAATTACCAAGATTATTATATGCTGTCTTAATGTACTGAGAAGTATTTGTATGGTACATAAGCGATGTTAAGACTTCCCTGAATTGACCACATTGTGATTTCTTGCATGAAGCAATATAATTCAGCATAAAGCTTATAGAACCAGGTCAAAGAGTAAGAAACCAATCTCCTTCAGGTCAGGAACAGAACACCTTCTAGTAAGAATTCATGGGTTTCAACTGGTAAAACACTGAGGTAGTGCAAAAAAAAAAAAAAAAAAGTTCTTATTGTAAATATTTCAGTACTCAAATAAATTCTAAGCTTGGAAAGAAAGGAAGTTTAACATGTTCTGCATCAGAAAGCTCTCATGCCAAAATAGATTAAATTGTATAAAAAAAGTGTCGTGGTTTAACCTCAGATGGTAACTAAGCAATAAGCAGCCGCTCACTCACCCCTTCCCCCCACAAAGGGATGGGGAGGAGAATGGAAAAAAAACCCCTTGTGAGTTGAGATAAAGACAGTTTAATATGATAACAAAGGATAATAATAACAACAACAACAACAACAACAACAAAACCCCATATATATATATATACACACACTCACAAAAAATAGTGATGAATAAATTCAATTGTTCACCACATGCAGAAAAACCCCTGATGACTAGCCTCCCAACTAGCTTCCCCAGTTACATCCGGCACATGACATTCTCTGGCAGGGACCATCCCTGTGGCCAGCCTGGGCCAGCTGTCCTGGCTGTGCTCTCCCAGCTTCTGCTGCACCTGGCAGGGCGGGGGAAGCTGAACAGCCCTGGACTTAGTGTAGGCACTGCAACTACTCAGCAACAACTGAAAACATCAGTGTGTTATCAACGTTATTCTCATACTAAATCAAAAACAGAACGCTATGTTGGCAACTAGAAAGAAAATTAACTCAGCCAAAATGAGGACAAAAAGTTATGCGTTGTGTTGCCTCTTATTGAATTAAACAAGTTAATGTAGCATTATAAGCTTTTGTTTTTTAATAAATACAGAAACAAGTGTAATATGTTGGCTTGAATAACTGATCAAGACAGATTTGTGACTGCCTCTGCAATGATGATTGTTCCCTGCAATTACTTGAGAAAGATGGGACAAGCACAGAAAGTGACAGAAAGCAATCCAAAATGAAGAGTACCACTTTTTTTGCAACCATGTTTTTAATGTGTTCAATGGGATTAATTAACTATTATGTACAGGGAGACAAATAGCCAGCATCAGCTATGATTGTATATTATATTTGTATATGCAGAAATTTGATATTCTATGTATTTGTATATATGTATTTATATACATGTCATTAGGGGACCAAGATGAAGAAGCAAGCGGATAAACAGTACTTTTACAGAAATAGCTGCTACACGACATCCCTTTCAGAAACATTAAACAATTTACCAAAAAATACGTATTACTTTACTGGAAAAAAATCAATAGACACCAATAATTTTTGGGTGGCTATTTCCAAATTTGTAAACTATATTGTTTACGTGGTACTGCTTTTTGGACAAAACTACGAATTTATTCCAATCATATACACCTCAAGAATTATGGCTTCTGGAGATTAATAGTACTACTTTGTGATTATTACATTTAATCTTAATTTATGACTTTGAAAACAATTTACTCGAGAAGTCTGTTATTCATAGCTAAAGTAAACTCTCAGAAAATTATTTAAACCACAAAGTGGTGGGTTTTACTCAGAAAGAACTAAAGAGATTTTTAGCAAAAGAGCTAAAACAACAGAAGCAGAAATGTCTATGCCTTTCTCAAATCAGAAAACCATTTCATCTTTCCATCATTAATTCAATCTTTCAAAGCATTTCTCAATTGCCATGCAAATATCAACTCTATCCTCAGTTGCCCTGTGATATCAGCCCCCATTGTATGCAAGGTATAATTTCAAAGCAGCTTTTTAATGATTTTTTTAGTGGTGCCCTCTCATTCTGGAGGATTTCTTTCTTATACATTGATTTAACTAAGTCATTATCCACTCTATCATCCTTTCTCTGACGCCAGTAGAAATTTTGGGAACAATTAGGCTGCTGAAATGTTTAGCCTAATGTTTTTGATGATGACTAATACTATCAGAGAACTCCTTTAACCTCTTTCATTCAAATGTATCTTCTGTTCTATGTTGTGATGTATCACAGCTGCGAGTTGTCTGGAGCTAGTTGTTAGTGCGAAAGGCACAGCGCACTGGCACTCTGGTCATGAATGATGTTTCTAGAGGCTCCGACTCTGCACAAAAATAAGAATATCTTCATTCCTGTGCTGTGAGAGTGCAAGCCTTTCCTACATTTTCTCTTCCTCTCTTCAACCACCTGCCAACTTCCCCTCTCAAAATTTGCAATCCATTCCACCTTCTTCCTCCCTAACTGCTTATCACATCTTTAATATTACATTTGGTTCAGAAACATAAATCTGAAAACTTGACTAGAGGCAGGCAGGTAGAGAACAATGGGAGACCTGTGAACTGGAAAAAGCCTTTGATCCTGTGGACTTTAGAAAAATAGAATACTCAAGCTGATAAGCTGAGATTTATCAGGTTTATGAGGCTTTATTAACTGAGGTTAATAAAAATACTAATATTCCTCTAACTCCATGAGTGGTTTCTACTGAAATATTGTACCACCACCACCAGAAAATGGCATTATTTCCTCCTGAGCTTTGATGCAAGCAGAAATCCCTACAAGAACTGTTAATTTTTTTTGTTAGTTCTCACCAACAAGGAGGGAGTGTGAAGTTCAAGGGCAGCTTTGGCTGAAGTGACAATGAAATGGTGGAGTTCAAGATCCTCGGGGCAGCAAGGAGGGTGCACAGCAAGCTCACTGCCCTGGACTTCAGGAGAGCAGACTTTGGCCTCTTCAAGGACCTGCTAGGTAGACTACCATGGGACAAAGCCCTGGAGGGAAGAGGAGCCCGAGACAGCTGGTTAGTATTCAAGGATCACCTCCTCCAAGCTCAGGAGCAACGCATGCCAGCAAAGAGGAAGTCAGGCAAAAATACCAGGAGGCCTCCATGGGTGAACAAGGAGCTCCTAGACAAACTCAAATGCAAAAAAGGAAGCCTACAGGGGGTGGAAGCAAGGGCAGGTAGCCTGGGAGGAATACAGAGAAATTGTCTGATCAGCCAGGGATCAGGTTAGGAAAGCTAAAGCCCTGATAGAATTAAACCTGGCCATGGACATAAGGGCAACAAGAAAAGCTTCTATAGATATGTTCAGCAATAAAAGGAAGACTAGGGAAAACATAGGCCCTCTCCAGAAGGAGATGGGAGACCTGGTTACCCAAGATATGGAGATCGCTGAGGTATTCAATGACTTTTTTGCCTCAGTCTTCACCAGCAAGTGATCTAGCCACACCACCCAACTCACAGAAGGCAAAGGCAGGGACTGGGAGAATGAAGAACTGCCCACTGTAGGAGAAGATCAGGTTTGAGACTATCTAAGAAACCTGAAGGTGCACAAGTCAACCTGAAGAGATGATTCCACAGGTCCTGAGGGAACTGGTGAATGCTAAGCCACTGTCCATCATATTTGAGAAGCTGTGGCAGTCTGGTGAAGTTACAACTGACTGGAAAGGGGGAAATGTAACACCCATTTTTTCATAGGGAAAAAAGGAAGACCTGGGGAACTACAGGCCAGTCAGTCTCACCTCTGTGCCTGGCAAGATCATGGAGCAGATCCTCCTGGAAACTATGCTCAGGCACATGGAAAATAAGGAGGTGATTGGTGACAGCCAACACGGCTTCACTAAGGGCAAATCGTGCCTGACAAATTTGGTGGCCTTCTATGACAGGGTTACACCATTGGTGGATAAGGGAAGAGTATCTGACATCATCTACCTGGACTTGTGCAAAGCATTTGACATTGTCCCACATGACATCCTTGTCTCTAAATTGGAGAGACATGGATTTGATGGATGGAGCACTCAGTGGATAAGGAATTGGCTCGATGGTCGCACTCAAAGAGTTGTGGTCAACGGCCTGATGTCCAGGTGGAGATCAGTGACGAGTGGCGTTCCTCAGAGGTCGGTATTGGGACAGGCACTTTTTAACATCTTTGTTGGCAACATGGACAGTGGGATCGAGTGCAAGTTTGCTGATGACACGACACTGTGTGGTGCGATCAACATGCTGGAGGGAAGGGATGCCATCCAGAGAGACCTTGACAGGCTTGAGAGGTCGGCCCATGTGAACCACATGAAGTTCAACAAGGCCAAGGGCAAGGTCCTGCACATGGGTCAGGGCAACCCCCGGTATCAATACAGGCTGGGTAGAGAATGGATTGAGAGCAGCCCTGGGAAGGACTTGGGGGTGTTGGTGGATGTGAAGCTCAACATGAGCCAGCAATGTGCACTTCCAGCCCAGAAAGACAACAGTATCCTGGGCTGCATCAAAAGAGGTGTGATCAGCAAGGTCAAGGGAGGTGATTCTGCCCCTCTACTCCGCTCTTGTGAGACCCCACCTGGAGTACTGCGTCCAGCTCTGGGGGCCCCAGTACAGGAGAGACATGGAGCTGTTGGATTGAGTCCAGAGGAGGGCCACGAAGCTGATCGGAGGGCTGGAGCACCTCTCCTATGAGGACAGGCTGAGAAAGTTGGGGTTGTTCAGCCTGGAGAGGAGAAGGCTCCGGGGAGACCTTGCTGCAGCCTTCCAGTATCTGAAGGGGCCTACAGGAAAGATGGAGGGGGACTGGTTACAAAGGCGTGTAGTGACAGGACAAGGAGTAATGGGTTTAAACTAAAAGAGGGCAGATTTAGATCAGACAATAGGAAGAAATTCTTCCCTGTGAGGGTGGTGAGACACTGGAACAGGTTGCCCAGAGAAGTTGTGGATGCCCCCTCCCTGGAAGTGTTCAAGGCCAGGCTGGATGGGGCTTTGGGCAACGTGGTCTAGTGGAGGGTGTCCCTGCCCATGGCAGGGGGGTTGGAACTAGATGGTCTTTAAGGTCCCTTCCTACCCAAACCATTCTGTGATTCTGTGATTTTGTATTGGCTGTCAGGCTACACTGAGATCAATAACAATTATTTTTTCACCCTAGGATTAGTTCAAATCTGTCATGCCAAATTAATAACTAGAAGATTATTTGTTTCAGCAGAAATCAAACTACAAAAATTAACATTTTTAGTTTATATAATTAAGGAAGCACTGTTACAAAGGCAAACTTTTCTAAAACCAAGACTGGCAGAGAAATGATTTGGCAAATGGGCTTAACAATGAAGCCATCTTTGGGAAGCCTTTTTAAAACAAATCATCACATTTACGTAATTATTTTTATATGTATCCCATAACACATTTGAAGTACCTTAGTCCACTAATACATCTCTGTCAATTCCGCATTTACAGTATTGATAAGACAAAAATTACCTGAAATTTTTTTTATACTTCATTTCAATTGAAATAGTTCATCACAAATGTCTTATCAACTCTAATCACCCTTCTACTAGAGACACCAAATTATCACATCACTGAATTCCCTACTTTCAGTCAATTAACAGAAACTAAATGCTGCCTTCAAAGACACCTTTTCAGATCTTGTTAAATTATTCATATTCAGTACCTGATCTACATGCTTGAGTTATTACACAGGGTTTGGGGCCATTCTCTTTGAATGTACCAACTTTCTCTTCAAAACATTATAAGAATTGCAGGCTCCAAAAAAGTACCCTGTAAAAATATTTTCCCATGCTGGGTTACTTTTGTTCCTGAACAAAATAAGGAACATGACAGACAACTGCAGAAGAGTACAGTGGAATTTTTTCACTCTCACTATTGGACATTGGATATCTACCACCCACAAAAAAACAGAGACAGCATGACATTACCCAAGTTAAATATTTTTGAGGTCATTTATGAAAGCTCAGTTTCCAAAATTTAATATGAACATTTTTTTTTTTAAATTTGGATGGAAGCTTTATACTTCAGGATTCTGATCCACTCCTCTTACCCATTATAAACGTCTGGGTAATTACACTGACAAATCTGAGTAAGGCTTCAATAGCTGTCATTGAATATATCAGGAAAGATTATCATTACACAAGGGCTTAATAACAAAACAGCTGGATGTAGAATAGGGACAAGAAGGCTGGTCTATTGTAAAAAGCACTTTGCTGACGCAAGGCGATTGGCCCACATTTTGGAAATTTTCTTACACATAAAGGAATAATCACAAATTCCATTGAAGCTGTGTAGGCTCATAATAATGCCGCAAAAACCCCAGCCATGCTACAGACTGCTGCAGACGCTATGGTTTTGATAACACAAAACAGATCGAAATCCAAGCTGGCTAAACAGCAACTCCAAATACACCATGCAGGAATTTTGGCTTGCAGAAATGCAGAGTGTTCTGTGTGTCTTGGCTGCTTGCAGTCAGAGCCATCTGTGAAGCAGGCAAAAAGCCTTATTGCAACTCGGTATGCCAGTGTCACAGGAGCTCCAGCGCCAAGCTAAGATAACTTTAGGTAGGCAATCTGCATGGCTAGACCTAAGTGCTGTCTATTCTGCATGAAGCAACTCTTCGCTACTCTAGATAAAACAATGACTAGATTTAAGATGTGCATTACAATAGATGGTATGCATATGAATTGGAATGGAGTGGAATGGAATGGTATGCAGATGTATTCCAATATACATGGAGTGTATATATGGTGTGTATGAGCATACATCTGCAAAGTATACATATTTGTATGATCAAGGAAAAATTTTCAGTTTTAAGGTCACTTTGGCAACTAAGAAAACCCACATTATAATTATCATACAGAATATTAGTACATATGCCAGAAATTACAAAAATTGCATATACTATGTGTGTTTCTCTACTCTGTAAAAAAATCCATGATGAAAACGGGCACATCTGCTCTTGAGATAGGAGTCTCTGAATGTCTCACCATAAACATATGATAAAAGCTAAAAACCTTAGCCATCCCTCAACTTCTGTCAGAATTTTGCCTTGCTGAACAGTATAGTTTTGCACTATGGTTGGTGGAATGCAAATATGTTACACAAAAATATCACTAATCATGTACTTTTACCTATGTCTGTGATAAATCACAAAGTAGGCTAAATTTATATTGGATATTAATGAGAAATTACTCTGTGCTTTTACGCATATAGTATTTGGAGAATATGGTTTATAAATTTGTTTCAGCTATTCAACAAAATATTCAGGGTTATTAAAGAAACTCCTGGTAAATATCTGTGTTCAGCTAAGACACAATAAGCACGCGAATGTCTTTTTTCATAATCTCTCATACTTAAGAGACTACTACTTTTTTCTTGGCAGTAGATCTATATTGTTTCATTTAATTGTACTTCTTAGAAATAATGTTATAACATTTCGGTTTGGCTTTTTTAAAACAAATGCTGACCAGGTTTGTATCACATCGGACACAGTGAAACAACATTTGTGAGTTTATTTGAAATTTTACTTCAACAACATACACAGGAAAGGAGTGACTAAATAGTTATGATAACTACCTAATACTTTTGTTAGCTGCTAGAAGTCACACAGAGTGAAAACCAGAGTTGTATCAACAGGTAAGCCTATGTTAATATGGGTAGTTGTATAGCTAATTGTGTAGCTACTGGTAATATTACCAACCCTAATTCTTACTGCCTGTCCCCAGCCAAAGGAGCAGCTCTACAGGTCTGCTAGCAGAGTGGCTAATAGCTGTCTCTTTACACTGTCCCAGGCAGATTATCTCAAACCACCTTTCTTGACTGTTCAAACTAGATTGATTTTTTTTTGTTTTGTTTTGGGTTTGTTTTTTTTTTTCTGATTAGAGTGTATGTAAGCCATATTTTTGCTGAAGCCTTCAGTTAGAAGCAAAAGCACTGTTAAGGCACAGCCTGAAAATGAAGCTGAGTCTGAGGTTCATGGGAGCAATGGCAGCAACCTGCCAGGAGGATGTAAGCTAGCTAACCAGTTAACATTTGTTCTACAGTTTAGCTCTACAGTCTAGGTAAGGGAGAAATTAAGCAAAAAATCTGTGAGACCACTGATTTATTGTCTAGAGGCACTAAAAGAGGTAGGGGAATTGGAGAAAGCTGCTTCTGGAAGCAGAAAAGATTACAATGGAATAATAAAATGAAATAAAAGCCCTAGTATCTTTACATTATTTCCAATATGATGCGCTGTTCACTTAAACTAAAATGTCTGCAGGTGAGCTCCAGCTTTTTAAATGATAGCCTGGTTGATCCACTTCTAGTAAAACTTCTCTTTTTACATATATTTTTGGTCTTTGCTTTTTTTTATTTCTAACTAAAAACCTCCAATGGAATAATATTAGATATGGATAGAATAAGGTCTTGATCTGGAAAATATGACAAATTTTATGCGGTAAACAGCAGTATACTCTATGACAAAATCCTTCTGCTCAGTATATGATCTTTTGCAATAAATGTCTCAGTAAATGCTGGGTCAATGGTACCAGTAAAATAACATCTACATTATTTCTGCTGCTTTTGATAAATACTGTCACGCTGTATTTATTTAAATCATTACATGTTTAAGTAGCCTATCCATTAGCAGGTACTGCAGATCACTTCACTACTCACTGTTCTAAATATTAGTGCACAAAGTTATAACTCTTTTGTACCTATGCTCACGTAAGGATATATAAGCTGAATAAAATATGTGATGTTCAGGGCCAGTCAGTCATAGGGGATAGACTAGTTGCAACCCTGAATCTAACAATCTCTATTTTTCTATAGATTTGTGTCACGTGGTTACTGACTTCAGTGTCTCAGAAAGGCCTCATCTATGAATGAAGCTTTTCCCCAGGTTACATCTTTGTAGAAGGGCGTGCTGTTCATTTTTGGGGATTCTCTCTTATCTATTAACTCTGTGTCCTCAAGTTGAAACCTTTCCTTTACTCATCTATCTAACAAAATGTTAAAGTCATTTCCAAGATCTTGGCAGTTCTGAAAAATGTTGAATTTCTCCAGTGAGTTCAAAAGGTAGAGAAAGAGCTTCCCGAGCATACTTAAAAATGTACAGATAGAAATTACATCGTGCTTGTATTTAGAGAAACAAAAGTAAGCACACACACACACTCTGAATGAAAAGCCACCATCAAAATCCCACAGTGCTTAAAATTTATGCTTGCAATAATATCTGAATGGAATCACTGATGAACAACATTTAAAAGTTTAAAACTGGCTGTAGGCAAAACCTTTTCTCTTAATTTATAATAATAAAAATACTGTAGAAGAAAAATGTATATTGGAAAAGAGTAAACTGATAAATTGCTTTCATGGCTATTTAAATACCGAAGTGAAATTTAGTATTCAGTAAGCTTGAAAAACCTACTTACTACCTTGCACGTTCCCTGTCAACCTGACACCTCTCAGTGTCCCCACCCAAAAAGACATTGTTTTACTACTTGCCCTTTCACAGCTGAGTGTCTTTGACGAAACCCTGCATGTAAGAAGCCTTTCAGACTGTAACAATCAGGTCGGCCTTGTTGGAGTCAGCTGCTGCAAGGGTGGCACCACCAGCAGCACGCACAAGTGGAGCCAAGGGCAGTGGAGAGACTCTGATGGGATTACAAAGAAGCAATGTGGCAGGAATGGGCCAGCGCAGGTGATGCTGTTTGCAGTGCAGCTTTGGGAGCACCATAAGAAGGTGCTGGGCAGTGGGCAGGACTAGGCAGGGTGCCTTGGAGGCTGCTGGTGCTGCTGTTTGTGGTTGCCACTCTCCATTTGTATGGCAGCTGCAGGCTCTGCTGCCAGTTCCGCTGGGGCTTTGCCTAATGTGCAGGCTGCTGCTGGGAAGCACTGGCTGCCAGAGTGGAACACTTAAGCTGGGGGACTGTGGATAGACGTAGCCACTGTTGCAGCAGTTAGTGAAGAGAGGTATGCAGGAGCCTGCCATTGCTGCTCAGGGCTGAGCAGGACCGCACGGAAATGGTGCAGTGATAGTGTCAGCATGCCATGAGGCACATGCTCCAGTGCTGACTGGTACTAATGGCCTCTGGCCACTGCCCAGATGTGGTGTTGCAAAGATGGCCTGGGGTCTCTTCTATGGGAGGTGTGCTCAGGTCAAGGCACTAAGCTGTCAAATGAAGGAGCAGCAGGGAGAGCTGAGACACTGCTCAGCATCAGGGAGGTTGAAGACAATATTGGCAGGTTCTTTCCAGAAAAGCTGCAGAGGCAAGAGAATGAGCTACACAAGGCAAGGGAAGAGCAGCAGCAGCTAGTGACCATGGTCAAACAGGTGGAGGAGGAAGGTTGTTCAGACAGAGAAGGCTGTGATTTCTGGCAACAGGAGAAAAGCTCCTGCTCCATCTGCAGATCTGCAACTTGAACATATGTATAATGCTCTGGGCACTGGTTAAGGATGAACAAGACCCAGCGGAGTGTTCATCAGAGCAAGCTGAGCCTGAACAGAGGTAAAAAAGCATGTGGTCATTATATGTGACGCCTTCCTTGTGGGGGATGAAGGCAACTATCTGCCAACCTGATCTGTTTTTTCAGGAGGTTTCTTGCTTAGCAGTGGCTCAGATCCAAGATGCTGCAGAAGAAATGTCAAGGATTGTCTGGCTCTTGGACTATTACCCCCTAATGCTTTTTCACCTGAACACCCACAGTGCTATCAAGGGTACTTCAGAGCTCAAGGGATCAGGTGAAATGTAAGGGGGTCAGGTGATGTCTCTTTTCAGTATGGGGGAAAGGCTCCAGCACACGTGGACTCATTCAGTAGGTCAACACATGCCTGGTTTTGCAAGCAAGTCTTTGGCTTCTGTGACCCCAAGACCCTTTTTGAGCAATAAGCATTACTGCATAGGGGTGGGATATCTGACAGTGGGACGGGAGTGTCTTTGCAAACTTGCTAATTTATTGAGGAGTACTTTAAACTATGTACGGAGGGTAGAGTTGCCATAACTTGAAGGGCACAAGGGGCAAAACAGATTTGTCTCAGCAGCAGCATTACAGGGGATGTTCTTACACTTGCAGAGACATGGGGTATGACTTAGGGCCCATGCCAAATGCCTGTACACAAATAGATGTAGTATGGAGAACAAGTAGGAGAAATCAGAAGTCCAAGCAAAGCTGCAGAGCTATAACATCACTGGGATTATGGAGACATGGTGGGATAGGTCTCTCAACTTGAGTGCTGCAGTGGGTGGATAGAGGTGGGAAAGCAAGGAGGAGGTTGTGCTTTACGTCAAGGAGTGGCTCAAATGTAAAAAAACTTTGCCTTGAAGCCAGAGACTAGTAGACAACTAGTGGGTAGGACTTAAGGATCAGAAGACAGATTAGCACAGGTGATGTAACAGGTCTCTGCTAGAGACCACCTGATCAAGAAGAGGTGGTGGATGAAGCCTTCTTTAGACAGCTGGAGAAAACCTCACAGTCACAGGTCCTGGTATTCATGGGAGGCTTTAATCACCCCAATATCTGCTGGAAGGGCACTACAGCTGGTGCAAGCAAACCAGGAGACTTCCAGAATGTCTTGAAGACAATTTTTGATATAGATGATCAGTCTATTGACTAGATAAGGTGCTCTGTTGGACCTGCTACTTACAAACAAGGAAGAAACAGTGAATGATGTCAAGGGCAGGCTTGGCTGCCACAACCATGAGACTAGAGTTTAAGGTCCTGAGAAGTATAAGAAAGACAAACAGCAGAATTACAACCCTGGATTTCAGAAAAGCAGATATTCAGGAACCTGTTTGGTACAATCCCATGAGAAATTGTCCTGGAGGAAAAGAGGCTAGGAGACCTGGTTGATATTCAAGGAGAACATCCTCACAGCACAAGGATTAATTTTACATAACTGAAGAAATGGACTTAGTTCGAAATCTGTTACGTGAAATTTGATGGATATTAGCAACTGTATTCAGAACAGAATATTAACAATCATTTATTTACTTCTGGGCTAGAGGTCCCTCTTTCTGCATGTATGAGATGAGAATTGATGGAGGATGCAAAAAGTTCTGTTTTCAAAATTGTGCTAATGTTCAAGAAAAACCTCAGTCTCTTTCATCCTATCCCAGGCAAGCTATTCCTTTATCACAGTTCAAAGCCTTCTGCTAGTGATATTAGGGAAATTAATTCTTACTTTCATTGTTATACCCGTCATGTTGTATTATGTGTGTCCTACTTTATCCTTAAATTTCTTGAGATCATACCAAACCATCTGAGAACATATAAATTCAACAGTACCAACTGAAGTCTGCGTGAAGTGAATATGCTAACTAATAAACCAGTATTTTTTTATTCAAGCAAAAAAGGGTAAACAGCAACAGATATGTGCTAAGCTAAGCAATTGACTTTTACATTAAAAACATAGATTTGGTTTATATTATTTATGACCTGATTTTTATGTTAACAAGCCCTACTTCCTTCTTGTTTTGTTTTGTTTTGTGCTGCTAGTTTGAGGTGGGTTTTGCTTCTTAGGATCTAACAATTCAATCTTTAGTGTGAGAAAGGTGCGTTCTTACATTAAGTAACACTTCCAGTTCTAATACTCTTCCTCAAAGTCTATTTCCAATTATTTTGAAGGCAATAGCATTTATTTCTGTAACTCCATTCCTACAGTTTAAATATCTTAACAGGCTAAAGAAGATACTGGCACTTGATCTCCTGAAAGATTTTACTATACGATAGAACAAGACACTTTTACATTTGACTATTTGGGAAAAGGATCTACATAAAAGAATTTTATACATTTCTATAACTGAGGCACATTAATCCCAAGCAGTCATTACCTTTAACTTCATTTTCCCTTCAATAAAAAGGCCATTAGTAAACCCAAAGATATTATAACGTAGCAGTCCCATTACTGCTTTTTTCCCCCCACTTTTACAACCTGAGAAAGCAGAACATTGTGCCACATATCTGATATTTACTTACCTCACACAAAACTAGGCAAGGTACCTTCTCATTACCCAGTATAGAAATTTGAATATGTACTCTTAATAGGGAGTGGGATATTAACTGGTATATTTTGTTTTTGTAAATCTTTTACTCAGCAAGTATCAACTGCTATCCTCCACCCCTTTCATCGGTAATTGGAGAGAATTATGTGTTTTAAGAATAAGCCAGTTCCAAGGCTGAGGTTTTGCACAGGTTATTTAATAATGCATTGAAGCTCTGTAAACCTTTACTGACCTAGCCAAAGACCTGACATACAGGATCTCTTATCCAGTGTGAAACTAGGCCTAATGCTTAAAATCTGTTCCACGTATACTGAAGCATCTATTGCAAGCAAAATTAGCCTTTTGGAAAATGCTAACAGCAAATAGCCTCTCTATTAAAACTGGAATTATGTAAATCCATAATACAGATAAGCAACAAAAACATGCCTGGGAAGATTTGTAATCCCCAAAATTGTGCCAGGTTTTCTAAAGTTCACAAGCATATAAGAATGCTTGAGCTGGCACATGAATGGAAAACAACATATTTAAAAAAACAACAACAACAAAAACACCCCAAACAACAAAAAACTCCATGAAACCATGTCAATCCATGTTCATTATTTTAAAACATTAATGGACATTCTGAGTTTACTGTAATTTTTCATGATAAATACATCTGTGTGCCCTCATGGCCAACAAGGCCAATTGTATCCTGGGGTGCATTAAGAAGAGCGTGGCCAGCAGGTCGAGGGAGGTTATCCTCCCCCTCTACTCTGCCCTGGTGAGGCCACGTCTGGAGTTCTGTGTCCAGTTCTGGCCTCCCCAGTTCAAGAAAGACAGGGATCTACTGGAGAGAGTCCAGCGGAGGGCTATGAGGATGAGGAGGAGACTGGAGCATCTCTCGTATGAGGAAAGACTGAGAGAGCTGGGTCTGTTTAGCCTGGAGAAGAGAAGACTGAGAGGGCATCTGACCATCACTTATAAATATCTAAAGGGTGGATGTCTAGAGGATGGGGCCAGACTCCTCACTGGTGCCCAGCAACAGCACAAGGGGCAATGGGCACAAACTGGAACACAGGAAGTTCCATCTCAACATGAGAAAAAATTTCTTCACTGTGAGCGTGACAGAGCATTGGAACAGGCTGCCCAGAGAGGTTGTGGAGTCTCCTTCTCTGGAGATATTCAAAACCCTCCTGGATGCGATCCTGTGCAACCTGCTCCAGGTGATCCTGCTTTAGCAGGGGGGCTGGACTAGATGATCTCTAGAGGTTCTTCCCAACCCCTACCATTCTGCGATTCTGTGATCTCCTGGCAATCTTCTTGACACTCTTACTTGTGTGATAATCTTTATGCAACTTTCCTGATCATGCAACCAGCCATAAGTGGTCTGTAAAGTTGCTACCGCCAACAGCAATGGTATCTGAATGCACCAGAGTATCTATATAAATATATCTTTTCAGCTATATATCTGACTTTACAATCTGTCTCTGAACACTACTTTCTATGTTTTCTTACAGAAAGTCTGGACAAGGAAAAAGGCAGGACAAGGCTTCTCAACAGAAATAATACCTTTATTAAAACAGCAAATATAGCTGGAAAAATCAGTCAATCTTTCAGGAACTCTAATACTTCCTCAGGTCTAAAACAGATTCAGATTTCAAACCTAGGTGCCTACTGTGAATCATAGGTTAGCAGAGGTTTACAGGATTACGTATTCTTTAGATCATTATTTCTGAAAGAAAAGATACTTGATATACCTATGACTGTTAGAAAAGGGACAAGGGAGAACAGAAGAGAGAGAGAGGGAGATGGAGAGACAATAAGTAGTTATCTCTTAGGGGCAAGAGAGAAGTAGTTCATAAACTGGAACACAGAGAGATTAAATGTGTTACAAAACCATTCTCTTTACTGAAGTTGTGGGTTTTGGTATCCAGTAGAGGTATGAATTTTAATTCCAAGGTTTATTTTTGCAAGGAGTTTTGGTTCCCTTGAGAATCAGGACCAAGATAACAGAGATTGAACTGCCTTCTGAGAAATTTGCTGCTCTGGAAGTTGAGTGGGTTTTATTCTTCACTGATTATCTGTCAGGATACATTCCTGTAAATAGTGATGTCTTAGTGTTACCTATATAGTTACTCTGAAATTGTTTGGTTCACAAAATGAAGGATATTGAATTCCTAGAAGTACAGGTATAGAAGTGTGACAGTTCTGTTGTAAATGGTATTTACTGTCATCTTGTCACAGTGGCAAGTTTATGCATCTCATGCAGGAATGTCCTGGGTTGTTTCAGTGTACTTAGGACTGCAAGGATTCACTTCTGACAGTGAATGGGGACTGGAAACTGCTTGGAAGCCGTGATGGAAGTTATATAGAGAGGGATTTATGCAGCTCAATCATTATTTTATACAGACACTTTATAATTAAATATATTATGCAACTTTCTACACAGTTACATAATTTCATTATACTTGGGACCACAGCAACCAATCAAAATAATGATTTATGAAAAATAGAGAAAGGGTTAATTTCATGCAAGCATGAGATTACCTTTATTGTCAATGCCGTAGTTTTCAGTCTTCTGAGAAGTTATCAAAATCAGGTGAATGACAAGGCTATTCTTGGTATAGAAACCCTGTGGCATTTGTAATGGTAAGTATGTAAATATTTGATCTAAATGATTAAATAAAACCATTTAAACAGTGATTCAGCCATTGGTTATTATTAGGAATAGATTATTCAATTCATAAACTTTAAGAAGACCCAATTTATAACTTGCCATCTTTTCTAAATCACAGTCTCTGCAAAAGAAATAGCAGTTGATTAAAGCAAAAACCCCCAAACCACCAAACACCACCAAATACAAGAAAACACCCGAACCATAAAAGCCCCTAGGACTCTACTTTGTTAAAACAGACCTTTTCCACTAGAATATAGATTAAAAAGTCATCTAACAGAAATACAGGATAATTTTTACTAGAAGACACACTGTTGCATGAAAAGTATAAAAAGTTAAAGAAACTCTTTAAAGAGTTTCTTTATAAACCTTTAAAAAAGGCTATTTCACATTTGCCATTTTCAGACCAAAGTGAAAAGTTTAGTTAAATGATAGGTCAGTAATACTATCTCTTATAAATATTGCTGACATTTTACATTAAAGGTTTTGTTATCATTTGCTGAAAACTAAATGTAGACCTTAGGGATCAATTTTCAGTCTATCTAGGACAGACTTATAGAAACTAAACAATTAAATGGTATATGAGAAGAAAGTAAAGGAAATACATAAGTGGATGCATACATGTGTAAAAAATCCCTCTGAAAACCATTTCTGACCACAGCTATAAAATTCTGCTTTGCAACAGGGGTCTGGCATTGAGGACAGATTAGCTTGTTTGAAGAACATGTGTCTTACCATCTCTGTGAAAATCCACGTGAATTCAGTCAGCATATAAGCCCTTCATGCTCAGCAGATATTTTTCAGAGCTTAACAAAGAAAACTGCTGAAGCACATGGGACATCTTTAAGAGAGTGACTGAGCCCATGTCAGCCTAAAGCTGGAAGGACAGCATTGAAGTTCCCCGTAACAATTGTTCTTGGTCTGTGGAGATTGAAGTAAAACATAAAAATAGTCTCTAAATAATTTTCTTGCCTGCATCCAGGAAGAAATGTTAGACTGCAGAAAGATAAGCATTAATTAGGACTCAGAGGGAATGATATGGATGTCTGAACATAAGAATCTAATGCTATTTTAGATGCTACAAGGTGGTGCTATTCAGATGCTCTTGATGTTCGGCTACCATTTCAGAAGAGCGTGTCTCCTGTAGATCCTGTATTGTATCTGCCAGTCTCATGCAGATATGTCAGATACTGCAGAATGTCTAAAAGGGTATGTTTAGACACCTGAAACTCTCCCAGAATCTGATAAAAACAGAAACCAGAAGAATGGGGAAGAAATTCCAGAAATGGGAGGAAAAGCACACAAATAAAAACTTTTCAAACTGTAGCCAGTTACTTTAGAGCACACTAAGACCAGATAAGGAGTTGCAGTGCACTGGCAAACTGGAAGATTGGAGGGTGAATTGGGAGACTGGGCAAAAGACAAAGCTACTGGTAAAGAATAAAAAATAAAATAAAATAAAATATCCAGATTTAAGTATGATTCTGGGGAAAAAGATTGTGATTAGGAGCCTGTAAGAAAAAAAAAAAAAAGAAAAAAATTAGAACCAAGGACAGGCTGAGCTGTGTGCAAGACAGAAGGAAGCTAAGAAGCCTGAGTTTAACAAAGGTTAACAAGATGGATAAGATGTGAGGAGTCAAAGGTCTGAACTGTAGGGCAAATTTGGGAATTGGGCAGCAAGATGTAGGGCAGTTTTGCAGTGGAATTTGAAAACAGTGGGAAAGAGACTGGCAATGCAAATTAAGTGTTGCAAGACATGAGTTGAGGAGAGAGAAATTTAAGAGAATACAAAGTGTCAAGCTTAGTGGAGCTATGCAGAAGGGTCTGAGGTATACAGACATGCCTCCCTCTGTGACCTGGAGTGGAGCACAGGTGTTCCTGAGCCTTAACACTTTTCTGCTGTACGAAATCATATGCAAAATATATTCTTATGGAATATAAAACACTAGTCTTCTAACAGAGGTATCCTTACAGGAGAATAAATACACTGCTAGTCTCATTTCTCCATTAGCTAATGTAGCAGACCTCAAGATAGCAGCCCTGTTGATAAACCATAAGATTGATCCAGATCGGGCCAATGGCCCAGCTAAGCCCAGTCTTTCTTCAGCAGTGCTCAAAACCAGATACCTACAGAGAAGCATAAAAGAGGACAAAAAGGTGTGAAAACCTACCTGGAATAATTTTTCTGGATTTCACAGGTTGCAGCCCAGTGACTTCCTGAACTGCAGATAATGTACTTACATTTAAAAGCCTTCTGGATTCCACGAACTTTTCCAACTACCCTTTGAGCTTATGTAAGGCATTAGCACTCACAAAAAATTGTAAAATCTGGAAGATTCACAACTGAATTACACTACTAATGAATAATCAACTCCAATTGTTTGTCTTGCATCTTACATCTACTAGTTTTATCTGCTTTTCCCTAATTCTTGTACTGGAAGAGGCAGTTAGGAGCCCATACCTATCCACTATCTCCATGCCACTTGTGATTTTATACATCTCTGTCCCATCTACTCTCACTTGTTTTGTTTTCAGCCTATTGAGCTGTCCAGTATTTCCTTGTACAGAGGCCATTCCATGTCTTTGATTATCCAGGTCCTTCTGTGAAGCCTTTCTAGCTCTACTTTTTCATTTTTTATTATATTGGGGACTCATCTGGCCACAGCAGTCAGAATGCATGTGAACCATGGTTTTATCAATGGCATAATAGTGTTTTCTGTTTTGCTGCTTGCTTCTTCCTTAAAAATTGCTAGCAGTCTATTTATTTTCTGGAACGCTACTGAGCACAGAGATGAACTTTTCATAAAATAGCTATTATATCCAGAAGACCTAGTTCCTGAAAGAAAACAGTAGTCAGGGTTCATAATTTATATTTAACTGCTTTTTTCATGTGTCATTTACAATTTATTCGTATTGAGAAAACATTCAAATGGCATGGGAAGTTTACTCAGTGTATAAGTTCCTTCCATAAACCTTCATAGTTTACTTCTGTCTTTGCCATCTTGAATCCTATCATATCACTAGAGAATTTACTCACATTATCCTTCAGTGCTTCTTCCAAATCATTTACGCAAATGCTGGAAAACAGAGGTCGCAGAAGGAACTATATGATCATTATAAAACTAACTCTTTTAAGTCAACTATTCTATTTTACATTCTTATGAAGGGTAGACTTGTTTCTTTATCTTTTTGTTGTTGCTGTTGTTGTTGTTGTTTTTTGTTTTTAAAGCTGTTTTGCAGTGCTCACTCAAGAAAAGAGCTAGGCACATTCATCCCAGATAGTTCCAGCATGGCCCCATGGCACCTGTGGGATTTCCACATTTCCATTGCTGGCTGAAAACTCTAAATCCAAGTGACACAAAAATACCATCATATTGCTTCTAGTTGACCTTGCTTATTTTTTTTAATTCTTAACATGTTGTCATAGCAGTGACTCAAAGTGGCAGGAAATGGTCGGGTCAGGTGCTGGGAGCATCAGGGGCTCCCCGGGTGCGTGACGACAGGGCCTGGCAGCCAGGCCCTGTCCCGCTGCCCCAGGCAGGAGCAGGGCAGCAGAGGAGCAACCGGACAGCCCCATCCCTGGGTATGGGGCACCTCTCTGGGGGTGAGGACAGGCTGAGGCCAGGCTGGAACCTGGGCCCATGGGTGGGCCTGTCTCAGCAGGGCCCATGGCTGGGCAGGGCAGGGCTGTGGGGAGCTGGAGGCCGGCCCTGCTGTGGTGTTGCTGGGGCAGGGCCTGGTGGCCCCAGGGGGCTGACATGGGGTCCTGGGCCATGGGCAGGGTGGGGGGAGCTCCGGGGGGCTGGGCAGGGATGGTCAGGGCTGGCGGTGCCCTCAGGGCCATGGCAGCAAGCATCTGAAGGGTGCTGCTAGGCACAACCCAACAAAGCCCACGCCGTTTGTGGAATGGCAGCTGAAGGCAAGTAAGACTATTTTAGAGCATATAATAAAGTGGAAGATGTCTAATTTTCAGCAACAGAATCACTCTTGCATATTTAATGCCCTATCTTTTCCCCAAGCACAGCAACTCCTGTGCCAAAGGATTAGAATGGTTTCTGTCCAGGAGACACATGTCCCCTATGTATTCCCCATTCAAAGTATACTGCTACAACTGACTCCTTGTATGATCTAGAATAAGCACAAGTATTACCTTTTGAAGAGAATAACTTTGTTAAACTGGACGGGAATCAGCACTGGAAAAAAATATTTCACTCATGCTAAGGAGAAAATATTCTCAACTTGCTCATGTCAAACCCAGTACTCCACGTGTTTAAGGCCCAGTGCAGTGGTGATTCTTTTTGTCTTTGCAATTTCCACAGTTAGTTTCAAGCTGTTTTGATTGTAGAGAGTTAAATCTTGTTTTCTATATAAAGGGAGACTTCTACATGTTCCTTGTACTTGAAACAGCAGACATACTAAAATTACGGTATTAATACAAAAAAGGTGTCGTCCACAAACTGAATTTCAAAATAACTTGAAACAAAAACATAGTGGCAGGAACTGTTAGGCAATTTTAGACATGATAGTCATTGCTTACTTCTGTACTCATTAATTTGCAGTTTTGGATTCCAAAGAATTTAACAACTTGTATTTTTTAAAAAATTTTGATAAAATCTAGCCAATGTCAGCAATGAATACATTGTACTGAGTCGTGAAGACATTTCAGAACTTTTTCGCTGCATCTGTAGCATAAGAAGAAACAGGACAATCTGGAAATCTCACTTAACAAAGCTCCAAAAGTCGGTCATTTGTTGCCATAAATTTTGTTTCAGTCATTTTTAACTTAACTTCAGCTTACCAAGAAATATAGCTGTGCTTAAAGGGTATATTTCTGAAACCTATTTGTTAAAATGGACTATTCTTTACCTGATGAAATTAGAAAGCAGAATTTGTATAGGTGGCTTCTGATTAGAAATGCTGTTTGTATTTTCAAACTGCTTACCTATGCCTGTCATAAAATTAAGGAAGATAAATATATGTCCCTAGAACTGAATACAGAGATCAAGAAGTAGAACCCAGCTGAAATAATATCCTCATTTTTCTGCAATGATTAATGTTTTCTAATTATTCAGTTTTAATGATGCCTTTTATATAGGTTGCATTTTTGGAGCAAATTTTACTCTCTACAATTTTACTCTGAGCTTTAAAGTAAAAAAAGTGTTTTGGCTGATGCTATTTGCACAGCACGTTTTATATAAATATATTTATATACAAACATTTATATTCAGAATAAAGAATGAAAAATTAAATTATTAAGAAGTTTTCTCTGTTCCAACAGAACAGCTGAAACAGAAAACCAAAGGAAAACTCTTTGGTCAAATACCTCCTTTACTGAAAAGCATTTCAAACCAAGATACTAGAAGTGCATTTTCTACAAATTTATTCAATGGGGCAGGATGGCAGAGATGTACAATCACACCACAAGACAGCATATTTGCAAGTACATTTCTAGCACATTCTTAATTACTCAAATTTCATTATTTACCTTGGGTCAACAGCAGAAGAGATACAAAATCGGCTCCTTCATTCCATATATGAATATGTCTTCATGGAACTAAGCTACTAGGCTTGAAATTAAAAAGTACCACCCTGCCAAAGAATAGATGGGTAAGTACATACTTTTGAGAGTTATTTAAACACGCATATCCCAAACATTCACAATAACCTTTAAAGCCTAATACTCACTTTGAACAAACTATTTGAATTATGTTTAGATGCCCTCTGAAGATTATCTTAATTCTCTTCAAACAGAGTCTCCTGCATTTTATATCTGACATGCAGAATAATGACTACAAAATTGAATTTTTAAGTAGCTTAGTTTATAGTGGCTCTGTATGTGCAGATAAAATAGAAGGCCAATGTAAAAGCCACCAATAATGATACTGAGTTATTTTTGAAACATTCTATATATCGGATATTTTGGAGTATTTGCAAAATGAGATATTAACAATGACATTTCAATGAAGTTCAAAAGTGTATCTGGAATATCTAATTTTTAAGAAGCTCTTATTAAAAGGAAATTTCTGCATACAACAATGCTGCAATTCAGCATTAAGGCCATCTTGGAATAATGTGCACTGTATCATTAATTTTTATTTTCAAGGATTTAATTCTTGCAGAGACAGTATTTTTTAAAATGGTTGGTTTATTGCATTTGAAAATGAAAATAAGACCTTATTTTGATCAACTGTGTCTTAAATACTGTTAATATTATTAGTCTAACAAACATAGCCACCCATAGGTAAACACTTTAACCTGGTTACATAAAAAAAATCACTACTTCATGTATTATTTTAAGAACCTATCAACAGTTCACAATCAGCAAATAAAGGTACACTATCTTTAGCACTAAACATAGAGAAATTTCAGAAAGTCCAAACTTTTTAAGCACGCCTGGAGTTAGATACTATATCCACACAGTTACACTATTCCCTCTTGTAAATGGCACATGAAGGTTTGAATACCACTACAGCAATATCATTCCTCATTTCTAAAGTATATTGTATGAGGTCAATATGAGGAGAAGGGATACAGTTAAAGAAGAGACAATATTGTATTAGACAGCTAAGCCGCTTCTCAGACATGTTGAAAGATAATCTTCAAGTTTACCATCAGAATAGTCTAATATTGATATCAAATCACAATCACTCTTCAGGAAAAGAAAATATTTAATTATGAAGCCTTCAGGGAAAGAGGATATGCCATCTTTTTGTGCTTGAGTTGGTAAGCCCACAGTTTGATAGACAGTAACTCAGGGAAGAATGTATGTAATCATGTGGTACTTAAACATCTACAAAACGTATAAACATGTTGAAATGATCAGTAAGCTTCCCCATGCCAGAGCCCATAAAAAGTAATCTGCCTCAACAGCTATTGTCCTACTTTTTTTTGATTTCTAAATTATGGAGGATCACCAAGATTCTGTATGCTATTTCAACGCAACTTAATTGACACTTTTGCTCTACATTCTCATCCATTTGCTATACAATGATTTATGGATTAATCAATTAATATTTTTAAGCTGGGGCCTAAATGACATTCTAAAGAACAGAGATCATAGGTATATGAAATGAGCTGTAAAGAATGCCAAAGAATGCTCTTAATGGAGTGGCTGTCAAGTTTTTTCTAATTAAAATAAAGAAATGAAGTAAAATATTCCCATATATCCCAAATCAAATGTGCAAGATAGAAGACTGATCCACAGTGTTAATTATCTCATTATTTCAGGGCCCAACAGCTAAACATAATGAGATGAAACCAAGTATGCAGAAAAATTTTGCTAAATGTTATTTAAAAATTTGCTACTGCTAAGGTCAAACTACTTCCAAGGTGATTTCTTAAGATTAGGTGACATTCACAGCTCTTCCATAGACAATAGTCATGCAACAGTAAAGACACCAATCTAGTCTCTTAAACCTAATAGATTTTTTTCATCTCTCCTCTCTGAAATGGCTGAGAATTTGTTAGCAAAAGAAACCAAAGTACCTGTAAGTTATATTAAAATAAATTACATTGCCCACACATAATGTTATTTTTTGTACAACAATTCTTTCTAAGGCAGAAGAAACAGTCTTTCAAGATTTTGTCTATACAGCAAAAGCTCTGCTGAGATTTTCACTATGTAAAAACACATTGCCAGGTAAATATTTCTTTCTGATTAAATGGTTTGTTATAAATTAAATTCAGATTCCAAGAGCTCTGTTTTATTTCTTTCCATTAAATGTAATTTGCATCAGGGTTTATTGGCTATTGTTAAATGGCTGCTGAAGCTTAATCTAAAATGAGATAATCATGTCATCAGAGGATAAAATAATGATATGCCATATAAGTGTGGCACTATAAAAAACAGAAAAGAGCAACTGAGTGTCAAATCATTAAAGACTTCTAAAATGATATCCAAGATAATAGCATACCATCTGAACTAGTGTAGTGTTTCCTAGCTGTTACCAAGGCATCTCCATAAAACAGCAAAAAAATAATTTCAGTATTAAGAGAAAATATTGTAGTGTGAATAATAATAAACTATGTGTGACATCTGTGGTTTACATAAACAGAAATGGCTAATGTGTGGTTCAGGAAAAACATATTGTGGTGGGTTGACCCTGGCTGGGGGCCAGGTGCCCACCAGAGCCGCTCTCTCACTCCCCTCATTCACTAAACAGGGGAGAAAAGGCATAACGAAACGCTTGTGGGTCGAGATAAGGACAGGGAGAGATCACTCACTAATTATCGTCACAAGCAAAACAGACTGAAATCAGAGGGAATTCATCTAATTTATTACAAAGCAGAACAGAGTAGAGGAATGAGAAATAAAATCAACTCTTAAAACAC
Organism: Grus americana; assembly: GCF_028858705.1. Lineage (NCBI taxonomy): Eukaryota > Metazoa > Chordata > Aves > Gruiformes > Gruidae > Grus > Grus americana. The sequence continues at coordinate 86,327,621 of NC_072853.1, read as the reverse complement.
CTTCCCCCACCCCTCCCATCTTCCCAGGCTCAACTTCACTCCCGGCTTCAACCTCCGCCCCCCTCAGCGGCACAGGGGGACGGGGAATGGGGGTTACGGTCAGTTCATCACATGGTGTTTCTGCCGCTTCTTCATCCTCAGGGGGAGGACTCCTCACATCATTCCCCTGCTCCAGCATGGGGTCCCTCTCATGGGACACAGTCCTTCACGAACTTCTCCAATGTGAGTCTTTCCCACGGGCTACAGTCCTTCATGAACTGCTCCAGCATGGTCTCTTCCACGGGGTGCACACCTTCAGGAACAGACTGCTCCAGCGTGGATCCCCCACGGGGTCACAAGTCCTGCCAGCAAACCTGCCCTGGCGTGGGCTCCCCTCTTCGCGGGTCTACCGGTCCGGCCCGGACTTGCTCCAGCGTGGGCTTCCCACAGGCCACAGCCTCCTTCAGGTGCCTCCACCTGCTCTGGCGTGGGGTCCTCCATGGGCTGCAGGTGGAATCTCTACACCCCCTCATCCTTCCTCCATGGGCTGCAGGGGGACAGCCTGCTTCACCATGGTCTTCACCATGGGCTGCAGGGGGATCTCTGCTCCGGCGCCTGGAGCTCCTCCTGCCCCTCCATCTGCACTGACCTTGGTGTCTGCAGAGTTTCTTACATCTTCTCACTCCTCTCTCTGGCTGCAAAAGCTCTCCCCCTAACTTGGTTTTTTTCTTCTTCTTAAATATGTTATCACAGAGGCCCTGATGGGCTTGGCCTTGGCCAGCGGTGGGTCCATCTTGGAGCCGGCTGGCATTGGCTCTGTCAGACACAGGGGGAGCTTCTGGCAGCTTCTCACAGAAGCCACCCCTGCAGCCCCCCTGCTGCTACCAAAACCTTGCCACGCAAACCCAACACACATATTTAACTGGACAATTGTGAGTCTTTTTTTCAAGAGTACAAATGGAATATCATAGACATTTATATTAACAAATTATTATCATGAAAAAGGAGCAGGGATTAAAAAAGCAAGGTTCACAAAAAATAAAGCTTCTGGTGTGAATACTAGCAGGTAAAAATTATACCTACAGCAGTAACAAATATAAAAATGATATTACAGGAAATCTGAATTATTTTTATGGTAAAAGAGTTACAGCCCAACATTCAGATGTTTTTTAAATGTGCAAAGCTGATTACATTACATAAATGTTAAAAAGGCTTCTATCCAGACCACTTTAGTTAAATCTGAAAAGCACCCCATGAAAGTATTGTTCCATGAAATACTAAAAGTATCCACAAGTAATAAGCCATGAACATTTAACTCTTCCCCCTCACCCTCACCCCCTTCCGTATCAGTCAGTTTGGAGCATGCCTTTTATTCATAGTAGTACTACTTATGGAGGAGGGGAATCTTACATTGCTAATCTCACCTAAATGATTTCTTGCTAAATCATTTAGGTTTTGTAGGTCAAAACAAACAACACAGACTGCAGTACAGTAGTTTGATAAGCTTGCAGCCACACATGCCACTTAGCAAGTGGCTTTGAGCCAGAACCATGGTACATATATTTTTTCTCAGATATATCTTATCTTTCCATCCACATTTTTGTATAAATTGGACTCATTGTTCACATGTTGTAGCATTGAGCTGCATGGCATTCATTTCTGTACTTCTTAGGAGCTAGCACTGCTTTATACAGTATTTTCAGGCACCATGCACACAAAGGAAAGAACGGGCAGAGAGGGGGAGCAGAGGTGGGATATGATAACTGGTTAACACATCCAGACAGTGCTTCTGCAACTCAGCAAAAGAGGACAGTCTGACCAGGAAATTCATAATGCCCTCAGCCTGTCTTCTGGTCCAAGTTGCTTGTCCAAAGACAGCGCTGTGCTGCACTTCCTGCCAGCCTGCCTTACAACCATGGCTATGTAAGCCATTGCACACCTGGATATTAAGTTTAGCTCAGTGTTAGTGAATTACTGGATTTGCTGTCCCTTTCACCTAGATAATGGTAGTGCTGAAATGACCTGGATAATTGTACTACTGACTTGTATTTGTTGCTGTTTTGTTATTTAGAGATAAATTGTTTATTCCTAAAGCTGTTAGTCTGATGTCTGTTACCATATCCAAAAGCTGTAGCTTGGGAGGGGCACGTCAAACTCTTACTTCACCTCAGGATCTCCTAAAGAAAGCACAGGAGTTCCAACCACTTCCATTTCTCATTTTCTAAAGATTAATTATGTAATTAATGGTGCCACTGTTTACAGTAAGCTATACTTCCAGCTTTCTTTCTGAAGTCCACAGAAAACTCATCAGCATATATATATTTTATTAAGACAGAATAGATAGCACAATGTGTAAAACTTAAATTTCTATATAGTTACAGGTAAAATCATCCAGCTAGAAACAAGACACATAGACCAGAACTATGGTATAAGTAATATAAACGTAGCTTTGTAAAAGTGAGGGTGGAAGGTGTTCATAGATAATCGAACAGGGATTCTCAGTGACATGTTCTGGTCAAGACAGCTCATATTGTTCATATTGCTAGGTAAATAAATGCAGTCTTGGAACAATCTTAATACAGCAAGAAGCAGGAGTAAGAGTTTATGCAATTTACACATTTGATATGTAAATATGGAAGCACTGTTACCAGTTTCAATATTCAGACCTCAAAAAGATGTTAAAATATTCAAAAGGGTTTAGAAAAGAGGTAGAATTATTTGAAGTATGGAGAAAAAAGAAAAGGCTGTGCACTGAAAAATTTAAACCATTCAATACATTGAATTTGTCTAGGAGAAGGAAAATCTGTAGATGAAAATCTACTGAAGAAATTTTTGATACTATAAAGCCCTATATATTTTGCAAAAAAATGCATAACAAGATCTTGTGACAGAGAAGGTGCAGCCAAAAAAAATTATGTGCTTATATTTTCTCTTACTAACAATGAAAACAAGGAACACCTTATACTTCGCTTAATCTTGTATTCTTCCTTACTTAAAACAATTGATTTTTGTATCTTTTTTAAAAAGGTTTTCCATTCAAGCAAATATTGGACACAATGTCAACATTCTTATGTTTAGTTGTATAAATTTTTTTATACATAAGAAAGATTAGACAATTATTAATGATTTCTTCTGGGTTTATTTTGCAAACAAATTTTGTTGTAGAAAGTTTTTGAAATGGGAATATAAACAGAGCAGCCAGTTCAAAACATAAAGGAAGACTTTTTTCCCCCAAGGATACAAGTTCAAATCAAAGCTTTTAAATGGGTCTTGAACAGGCATCTAAACACTAGATAACAAAGGTGATAATTAAAAACCCCACAACTTTAATCTAAATGTTACCTGAAAGACATGAAAGAGGCAGAGACAAATTCCTGAATTTTTCCATGAGATATAATATTCCAAAATATTTTGACTTTATCTCATGTTTTGAATGTATTTTTTAAAAACATGTTTGTTAATATATGGGATATAATATAGTAATGGTGAATAACTTCAGAATTAAAAAAAAAAATAACTTCCTATCAAAAGAAACAACAAAATCCATTTCAAATAAAAGTTTTGATTTATTCAAATCTTTATTTTGAGCGGAAAACTCCTGTGATTTTGAGCAAACATAGCTTTTGTCAGTTGAAATTAAAATTGCATGCTTTCACACATTTGTCATTTCAAGTCATTTATTTAGATGCTCAGATATTCCAACTATATTAGTACCTCTACCTAACAATGAATTGCAGAAGCATAAATGTCAGATAAAACTACTTGCAAAAGTTGCCTTTAATTCTACAAACTATAGAAGGCAACGATGAAGGCCTTCAAAGCAAAGAGATTTGGAAGATAGTTCACAATTGGCCACGTTCAAAGACGACTGTGCTACTTATTATGCCATTTAGCTCAATTTGACTAAATGAACTTAAATACAATTCATTGTGCCTGGACAACTGGAAGTAGAATCTGAGTTAAGAGCATTAATTAAAAACAAAAGCAAGTGTAATTCAATACGGTTGGACTGAAACCAACTTTGGGTACTTATAGAGTAGGAATACTCTGGTAGGAATAGTGTGTTAAACTTTATACATGCCTATTGTCTATCAACCTCTACACCAGAGACTTGATATAAGTATTATTCAACTGCATCACTTCACTATGACTGTTAAATTGACTTGGACATCCCAAAAAATAAGTGAACTTCCCACCCCAGGAAATAACTTTGACTTATAGGCTCTTTAACTCTCTTTAACTGGTATTACTGAAGATTTTCATATTTATCACTACTATTCTATTCTATTCTATTCAGAGCTAGGATCCAAGACATTGCCGAGAGTGTGCCACAGCTTGTCAAGAGCACAGACTGCTCTCCACTGCTACTCTTTCATGTGGGCATGACTGACGCTGCAAGCCAGAACCTGATCAGAATCAAGGAAGGCTATAAAGCCCTGGGAGGGCAAGTGAAAAACATTTGTGCCCAAGTTACTTTTTCCTCCTTTTTACCAGTTGGAGGAAAGGGGACAACCAGAAATAGATGTATAATGCATATCAAGTCCTGGCTACATGGCTGGTACCATCACAAGGGTTTTGGCTTTTACAACAATGGGACATTCTTTGATTCCTGTAACCTGTCAGGGAGGGATGGGATCCACCTGTCTAGAAGAGGCAAGGGAATCTTTGGCAGCAGGCTGGCCAGCTTGGTGAGGCAGGCTGTAAACTGAAGGACTCGGGGGGGTGGGGTCCAAAGTGGCAATGCTCATGCCATCACATCCAACTGGGGAATAAGCCAGGCCAACCAGAGCAGCAGCAAATGTTCCTTAGCTGCCTCCCAAGATGAGAACCGGAAGACCAGCCACTCCAAGGGTGCATATGGCTATGGTGGACCCTCTTGCAACTCTCCAGGGAAACTCCCATGCTCAATTACTGGCTCCCCAGTTCAAGAAACACAGGGAACTGCTGGAGAGAGTCCAGAAGAGGGCTATGAGGATGATGAGGGGACTGGAGCATGTCTTGTATGAGGAAAGGCTGAGAGAGCTGGGTCTGTTTAGCCTGGAGAAGAGAAGACTGAGGGGATCTCATCAATGCTTACAAATAACTAAAGGGCGAATGTCGAGAGGATGTGGCTAGACTCTTTTCAGTGGTGCCCAGTGACAGGACAAGGGGCAACAGGCACAAACTGGAAAACAGAAAGTTCCACCTGAGTATGAGGAAAAACTTTTTTACTGTGAGAGTGAACCTGTCTGGACGTGATACTCTGCAACCTGCTCTAGGTGATCCTGCTTTACCAAGGGGGTTGGACTAGGTCATCTCCAGAGGTCCCTTCCAACCGCTACCATTCTGTGATTCTGTGCTTCTGTGCTTCTGTGCTTCAAGTAACAAGGGTAGCCTTTCTTTTTCTTTTTCATCTTGATACATTTTCCTAGTAATATTTATGAAAAAGAGTGTTCCAAACATTTGTTCTATGCTCTCTGCAATTCTCTGCAATCGTTTGAGGAATGAAAGTGCTGAATCTTTTACATTGGGGTAAATACATTGTTTTTCTTTGGAATTATACAGAAGAAAATTAATCAAATTAAAGTTCTAATGTATTAAAAATCAGTAATGCCTTATATTCAAGGCTCTAAGGTGATATTATGGGCTTATGGGAGTGCCCGTTTTTTTGGAATTGTCTTTTGTTTGTTTGTTTTGTTTGTTCTTAGTTCTGAAACAACAGAAAGGCAGGAGGTAAAATACCCAAGTCATCATTTAAAAATATGAGACATGAATAACAGTAGCTGCAGCTCAGATTTCATTGAATCAGAGCTTCAGAAAGTTGCTATACTCTGGGAAGGTAGATCTGAATGACCCAAAGAAGATGATGTGTAGCTCAGACTCTCATTTCTGTTGCTAGTGTGTTGCAGTTGCAAATACAGCCTGTGGGTGCCTCCTAAATAGAAAACTCTTTACAACATGGTGAGTATTCTGCTCCAAGAGACACTGGGGCTCTTCAACACATTTTCAATTTTAATTTTGAATGGAGATCAATTACTTTAAGCTGTATGCATGTAGAAATGTTCTGTGGATTTTAGCTGTTATTTAATGCATTGCAGGCTTGAGTGTACAACCTGTAAAACCTCGAAATAAAATATGTGAAAAAAAATCTGTAAAATCTGGTCTGAAAAAAAAGGCTATCAAAACATTCACGTCCTAAATTGCCAAAGATGAAGTACTTCTGTCATCTCCTGACAGCACTCCTGGAGCTCTGTAAAAACATAATTGTACCAGATGTAAAGCAGATGAAATATGAATTTTCATCAATTTAACAAAATAGAGAATAAAAATGTAATAGCTTTTAGTCATTCTGTTTCTTAGCGTTGATCAAAGCCAGTAACTGCTTGCCAAAAAAGAGATCAAGACAGATGATTTTGTTCATCCTATGTACTTTTTTCACATTAAGGAATATTCCTGCATCTCTTCTTATTTTCAAGGAATGAAATCACATTAGTTCAGTTCATACCGTGGCCTTACTATAAATAACTAGAAACTCAAAGTCCATTTCCATAGTTAATTTCATAGTTAATTTTTTTGCGTTTTCATTTCAATGCCAATATTATGAAATGGTATGCAGCCTATCTTCTGCTTCTGGGATGTCATTATGATCAGTTGTTCTTAGTTTTGGGCTGTTTCTTCAACTAACTATAAAATACAGATGGCTTCATTCTGAAACTTATTTTGATGCTAAAAGCAAACAAAAAGGCAGAGATGCTCAGTGAAAAGAGTGCTACAGAGTTAAATCTTATAGTCCCATACAAAAATATTCACAGATGAGTACGCTAAGATCCAGTTAGGTCTGGCAATTACCTCCTCTCTTCTCAGTGCTGTCTGCTGTTGACTGAATCTAAAATCTGACTGCCTACAGACATTTGTAATATGCATGGATTTGTACACATGAATCTCATGATCTCTATTTTTGAATAGTGAAAAGATGATGCTAGGGAATGTAACAGGAGAAATACAGCAGCCTATGAAGCCTAGAAGGAGAAAATCATGAACAGGTATACTAACATAGGCACAAAAATTTCTGTAACCAAGAAATGCTGTAAGAAAATTGAATGATTCAAGATACCTCTGCATTTTGCAACAGATCTTGGTAATAACTTCAGTTCTTTTGAACACTTGCTACTAAACTGCTTGCTTACAGACCAAATATTACTATCAGTAAATCATGGTTTGAATAATAAATCCTGGTGTGAATATCCCCTCATTATCCTGTTAATTTTGAGTAGCAAAAAGAATCACTGCAATAAACAAGCCGTATACCTGCTTGTACCTGAACACAGATACCAAGACTTGTAGTGCAGAAAACCAGAGACATTTGCTATGTGTTTTAAGCCAACAACTGTCAACAATGGAAGTTTTTGTAATAATACTTACTGACTTTATTTCACAAGTTCTTGGACAGAACATGATATTAATATAAAAGTGTTCTATGGCGATACAATGTCAAACTTCACCCCAGGTACTAGGGAACATTTATATTATGTGCACCAATAACTTAGGAAAACAAGTGACTTTAGTACTTCCTCAGAACTATACTCCTTGTGCTAGTACATGGACTCTATGCTAAATAAAAGTAGTTTTCAGAGAGAAAATTTGTGGATCAAATACAATGGGATACCAAGTAACAGGTCACCACGGGGGGGGGGGGGGGGGGGGGAAACAAACAACAAAAACCAAAAAAACAAACCCAACAAAGTAAGGACAAGAGAGGATACTCCAAAAAGGTGAATACTGAATTAAGTCTGTGAGTTCACATTTCAGTTGCAGCTTAAAAATGTTGTCATGATTTGTCTCAAGTCAGAGTGTGTATGAAAGAGGTTAGATCATAAAAAGGTAAAATGAACACTAACAAGAAGCAGATACTGTATTTAAAGGAATTCTTAAGGAATTCAAAGAAAGACTAGTGGAGGAAATAGGAGCAGTCTGCAACTTCTAGCTATGGTATGCACATTTAGTGTATGAAGTAATCTGAGTATGAGGGGACTGGAGAATGGAAAATGTTTTGAAAATTCTTTTAAAGGGCCACCTGGGAAACTACAAACCAGTAAGACTGATGTACGTGCAAGGCAAATTAGCAGAAACTGTAAGAAAAATGTAATTAGTGGACTCTTGTATAAATATGACATGTTGAGGAATAGTCAACATGATTTCTATAGAGGATAGCCCCGGGGCACAAATCCATTGAAATTCTTTAGTGGAGTCACAGGATGAAGGGACCTCAGGAGGTCTCTAGTCCAACCTCTTGCTCAGAGCAGGATCAGCTATGAGGACCAGGGAATTTAGTCAGTGAGTACATGGACAAGGAAGGGTCATTTGATATAATCTTTGATTCTATAGAGGCAATTAGCAATTTCATTCATCAATCATCTAAGGAAACATCCATGAGATGAAAGATCCTTCAGTGGATAAGTAATTGGTTAAGAGATTGATATGGCTAGTAGAAGCAGGTGGTCAATTTTCATAATGAGGGGGTTCACAAAAGGGGGTTTAGAGATATCTGTGCTAAAGTCAATGAACCACCTGGAAAGGAAGACAAGTAGTGAGGTGACGTTCATGGTATCAAATTATTCCATGTAGTAAATATGAGAGCTAACAGTGAGTAAGTGCAGCTGGACTTCAAAAGGATCCTTCTTTTTGAGGGCTGGTGCCTGCTACACTGAAAATATAGGAAGTAATGAAGAGCTCTCTCCACTTTCTGGACCCTTACGTGTTTTAAAGAAACTATGCTGGAGAAGTGACAAAAAGAATAGTTCCTCATTCCTAGTTTTAGTGAGGATAGGATAAGGTAAGGTAAGATGGTAAAGACAGAGACAAAAAGGCCTAACTTATCTGGAGGAGAATAGCCTTTATGGCAACAAAGATAAACTTCTGCTCTCTTAAGTATAAATTAATTTCTCCAACATTGTCACTGAATGAGCTATAATGCAAGTCTATAAGGTATTTCCTCTGCAACTTATTTCAAGGCCAATGACCTTTATGTTCTGAGTTAGCAAGAGAAGGAAAGAGGTTCATTACCTGCTGGGTTGTAGAAGAGCACTTTCTGAAGTCCACTCATTTTATTAGATTCTCTGAACTACATAAAACCACACTCAGGAAAAAGGCAGGGAAAATTTACCTATGTATTTCCCTTTTGGTGACACTAAGCCCCCTGTTCCACAAAGGGAGATGCCAATAAAGCTGACTCATGCTCTGATAAAAGAGATGAAGGAAATGGTCCATGGATTCCCTCCTTGTGTGTGCCCTCAGGCTCATCTGCTTTGCTCCTTGCTTTTGCATGGAAAAAGAAGGTGAGTTAGGAAATGGGAGGCAGCACTGACTGTGCTCGGGTCATTTGCAATAGAAGTGGCAACTTCTACATGGAAATAACTGTCTGATTTTTGTTAGAATTTTTTTTTTTTCCCTACAAGCTCTCAGGACCCTGTGGAGCTTTACTGTTATGACTAACCTCAGCCGCAGCCTCCCTGCACCCTTGCCCATGGGCCCAGGAGCCCCATTTCAGCTCAGCCCAGGGACTGTCTGAACTACATTGTAGGTGTGCCTGTCTCTGGCCTGTTTCTAAACTCTTGTTTGGATTTTGTGGATTGACCCAAGACCTGCTGTGTTACCTTGCTTCACATGATACTCACTGGACTGTTGATGGGACGTGTTGCTGTCACCACTCTACTCTCTCCTCCGGCTCAAGTGCTCTGGGATGGCACAGGCACTGCCTGGCCTGTGCTGGGGTCAGCCCTCGCTCCCAGCTCCCATCTTTTAGGGAGCAACCCTTGCAGATCCCTGACACAAACAGTGATCCTTCTCTTTTCCGACTTCCAAAGGCATTTTAAGTTGCTGAAAGTAACAACAGAAAAAAAGAAGAAGGTCTGATAGGGTAAACTATGTTTCCTCCGGCAGTTAGCAGTATGTCGTGGTTTAGGCCCAGCCGGTAGCTGGGTGCCACGCGGCCGCTCACTCACCCCTCCCCCAGCGGGACGGGGAAAACGGGAAAACAACGGCAAAGCCTCGAGGGTTGGGGTAAGGGCAGTTTACTGGAACAGCGAGGGAGAGGGAAACAATCAACAACAGTACTGATAACAGATTTACCGAGCCAACGAACGACCGACCGCACACTCAGCCCGTCCCGGAACCGAGCCGAAAAGAAGAAGGAAAAAAAAACCCGTGCCGCCCCCTTTTATGGTAAGCATGATGTCACATGGTATGGAATAGCCCCCCGGCCAGCCTGGGTCACCTGCCCTGGCTCCTTGTGAAATTAACTCTGTCCTTGCCAGAACCAGGACATTATCCACCCCTTATTCCATACCATCTACGTCATGCCCAGATTATTTCACAGACACTATTCTCTTATTCCATGGGCCATCGCTCTAAAGTGTCCATCGAGTTCATTTAGTCCATGGCTTTGGGTTCCATCTGCCATTACAGTCTCTCAGAGCAGGAACAATGGTGCGTGCTGCTGGATTGTTGCACGCTCCATCCACAGTTTTTTCACGGCTGGTGTATCTGGCGTGGTCCAGGCTCGCAGTCTGGACATCAAAGATGTGATTTTTTTTCGATGAAGTTCCTGGGCACCAGTTGAAGTCAGTTCTAGTTCCAAAGTCCATCCTTCATTAGTTTCGGGTGATTCTTATAGTCATACCATTGATACAGTATATAGTTATTAACATCATGCAATTTAATTTTATTGGCTATTTTCACCCAAAATCAAATCCCCTTGGGGTACACACCGGATTTCCCCATCCTTTCTCATCACCCACCAAGTGCACCCTGGTCCCTGAGCAAAAGCAATCCCGGAGATGGGCTTGCCTTTGTCTGAAGCAGGGATAACCCAAACTGTTTTACCCAACATATTTTTCATGCGCACTACAGGAACTTTATCCCCTTCTACTGGGCGTGGAAGTTTTGATTGGGCAGGGCCAGCTCGATTGGCAGATCCCCTAGTGTTAACTAACCAGGTGGCCTTTGCTAAATGTGTGTCCCAGTGTTTGAGGGTCCCACCACCCATTGCTCTCAGGGTAGTTTTTAGCAGTCCATTGTACCTTTCAATTTTCCCAGAGGCTGGTGCATGATAGGGGATGTGATACACCCACTCAATGCCATGCTCTTTGGCCCAGGTGTCTATGAGGTTATTCCGGAAATGAGTCCCGTTGTCTGACTCAATTCTCTCTGGGGTGCCATGTCGCCACAGGACTTGCTTTTCAAGACCCAGGATGGTGTTCCGGGCAGTGGCATGGGGCACAGGATAGGTTTCCAGCCATCCAGTGGTTACTTCCACCATTGTAAGAACATAGCGCTTGCCTTGGCGGCTTTGTGGGAGCGTGATGTAGTCGATTTGCCATGCTTCCCCATATTTATATTTCAACCATCGTCCTCCATACCACAGAGGTTTTACCCGCTTGGCTTGCTTGATTACAGCGCATGTTTCACATTGATGGATGACCTGTGAGATGGCGTCCATGCTCAAGTCCACCCCTCGATCACGGGCCCATCTATATGTCGCATCTCTTCCTTGATGGCCCGATGTGTCATGGGCCCATCGAGCTATAAATAATTCACCCTTACGCTGCCAGTCCAAATCCACCTGAGCCACTTCGATCTTGGCAGCCTGATCCACCTGCTGGTTGTTCCGATGTTCCTCAGTGGCCCGACTCTTGGGTACGTGGGCATCTACATGACGTACCTTTACAACTAGCTTCTCTAGCCGGGCAGCAATATCTTGCCACAATGGGGCAGCCCAGATGGGTTTGCCTCTGCGTTGCCAGTTGCTCCGCTTCCACTGCTGTAACCACCCCCACAGGGCATTGGCCACCATCCATGAGTCGGTATAGAGGTACAGTGTTGGCCACTTTTCTCTTTCAGCAATATCTAAAGCCAGCTGGATGGCTTTCACCTCTGCAAACTGGCTCGATTCACCTTGTCCTTCAGCAGCTTCTGCAACTTGCCGTGTAGGACTCCATACAGCGGCCTTCCACTTTCGATGCTTTCCCACTATGCGACAGGACCCATCAGTGAAGAGAGCATATGGTTTCTCATCTTCTGTTAGTTTATTATACGGTGGGGCTTCTTCAGCACGTGTCACCTCCTCCTCTGGCGACATTCCGAAATCTTTCCCTTCTGGCCAGTCTGTGATCACTTCCAGAATTCCTGGACGACTGGGGCTTCCTATTCGAGCCCGCTGTGTAATCAGTGCAACCCACTTGCTCCACGTAGCATCGGTTGCATGATGTGTAGAAGGAGCCCTCTCTTTGAACATCCAGCCCAGCACTGGCAGTCGGGGTGCCAAGAGGAGCTGTGCTTCAGTGCCAATCACCTCTGAAGCAGCTCGAACCCCTTCATAGGCTGCCAATATCTCCTTTTCCGTTGGAGTGTAGCGGGCCTCGGATCCTCTATATCCCCGACTCCAAAACCCCAGGGGTCGACCTCGAGTCTCCCCTGGTGCTTTCTGCCAGAGACTCCAGGTAGGGCCATTCTCCCCGGCTGCGGTGTACAACACATTTTTTACATCTGGTCCTGCCCGGACTGGCCCAAGAGCTACGGCATGAACTATTTCTTGTTTAATTTGTTCAAAAGCTTGTCGTTGCTCAGGGCCCCATTTGAAATCATTCTTCTTCCGGGTTACGTGGTAGAGAGGGCTTACTATCAGACTGTAATTCGGAATGTGCATTCTCCAGAAACCCACAACGCCTAAGAAGGCCTGTGTTTCCTTTTTGTTGGTTGGTGGAGACATGGCTGCTATTTTGTTGATAATATCCACTGGGATCTGACGCCGCCCATCATGCCACCTTATTCCTAAAAACTGGATTTCCTGCGCAGGCCCCTTCACCTTACTTCGTTTTATGGCAAAGCCAGCCTGCAGCAGGATTTGGATTATTTTCTTCCCTTTCTCAGAAACTTCCTCTGCTGAGTTGCCCCATACAATGATGTCATCAATGTACTGCAGGTGCTCTGGGGCTTCGCCCTTTTCCAGTGCAGTCTGGATCAGTCCATGGCAAATGGTGGGGCTGTGTTTCCACCCCTGGGGCAGTCGGTTCCAGGTATACTGGACGCCCCTCCAAGTGAAGGCAAACTGTGGCCTACACTCTGCTGCCAAAGGGATTGAGAAAAATGCATTAGCTATATCAATTGTGGCATACCATTTGGCTGCCTTCGACTCCAGTTCATATTGAAGTTCCAGCATGTCTGGCACAGCAGCACTCATCGGCGGTGTGACTTCATTCAGGCCACGATAGTCTACCGTCAGCCTCCACTCTCCATTGGACTTCCGCACTGGCCATATGGGACTGTTAAAGGGTGAGCGGGTTCTGCTGATCACTCCCTGACCCTCCAGTTGACGAATTAGCTTGTGGATGGGAACCAGGGAGTCTCTGTTGGTGCGGTATTGCCGCCGGTGCACAGTTGTGGTAGCAATCGGCACCTGTTGCTCTTCAACCCTCAGCAACCCTACAACAGAAGGGTCCTCCGAGAGACCGGGCAAACTAGACAACGTTTCAATTTCCTCCGCTTCCAAGGCGGCTATTCCAAAAGCCCACCGGTAGCCTTTTGGGTCTTTGAAATATCCTTTCCGGAGGTAGTCTATGCCCAGGATGCACGGAGCCTCTGGCCCAGTCACAATGGGGTGCTTTTGCCACTCATTCCCAGTTAGACTTACTTCAGCCTCCAACAGAGTCAACTGTTGGGATCCCCCTGTCACACCAGAAATAGATATCGGTTCCACCCCTTCATAACTCGATGGCATTAGGGTACACTGTGCACCGGTGTCCACTAGGGCTTTGTACTCCTGTGGGTCCGATGTGCCAGGCCATCGGATCCACACAGTCCAATACACTCTATTGTCCCTTTCCTCCACCTGGCTGGAGGCAGGGCCCCTCTAATCCTGCTCATCATATTCACTACTCATCTCTTGCAGAAAGGACTTAGAAGTCCCTTCAAGAGGATCATAAGTGCAACCAGGCCTTCCACTTGATCTGGGGGGCTGCCCGGTGGAAACTGGAGCAGCATTCTTTCTGGAAGAGTCCCTTTGTATAGCTGACTTGCCTTGTAGCTCACGTACGCGTGCCCGCAAGATTGAGGTAGGCTTCCCATCCCATTTCCTCATGTCTTCTCCGTGGTCACGCAGGTAAAACCACAGGGTACCTCGTGGTGTGTATGCTCCATATCCCCTCTCTGGAGCAGAAAAACGCTTACTTCTAACAGCTGAAATACGGGTTTGTGTAGGTGGGGAGTACGATATATCCTCTTTGAGTTGCCGGACATCCTGGGACAGTTTCTCCACAGCTGAGACGAGGGAGGAAGAAAGGCTCTCTTCATATTGCCGGAGTCGGCCAGCCACTTCGTCCACTGTGGGTGCCTCTTCACTTTTCCAGTCGATTACTGCCAGTGAGTTGGCGTACGATGATGGTGCACTGCGTACAAATTTTCGCCACATGGGTCGGGTACACTGGACTTCATCGGGGTCTGTGGGCAACTGTGCGTTGTCCGGATCATAATAAACCATTTCCCGCACAGCTAATTCCCTCAGATATTGGATACCTCTCTCCATAGTGGTCCACTTGCCTGGCCGACATACGACATCTTCGCTGAAAGGATACCTTTCCCTCACACTTGACAGGAGTCGCCTCCAGAGGCTGAGGGCCTGCGCCTTCTTCCCAATTGCCTTGTCAATGCCCCCTTCCCTAGACAAGGATCCCAGCTGCTTGGCCTCCCTGCCCTCCAGTTCCAGACTACTGGCCCCGTTATCCCAGCAGCGGAGCAGCCAGGTAATTATGTGCTCCCCTGGAAGGCGGCTGAAATCTTTCCGCATATCTCGCAGCTCACTCAGGGACAGAGATCGGGTGATCACTTCTGGTTCTGGCTCTTCTTCTTGTTCTCGTGATGGTCCCGGTTCGTCATCATCTCTCACTAAGCGAACCGATTTCCTTGTGTATTTCTTTTTGTGTATAGGGGCGACCGATACTGGTATGGGTTGATCTTTTGGCTCGGCTATAGTGCCTGTTGTGGGGGTCTGGGCAGCTGCAGTGCCTGTTGCGGGGCCTGTTGCAGGGGCTGTTGCAGGGCCTGAAGATCCGCTCTCCCCCTCTGGATGGTGCTGTCTACTATCAAGCAGTGTTTGATAGATTGTGGCCAGGGCCCAGCACAGCGCGGTAAGTTGTGTCTCCTTAGAATCCCCACAGCATTTTCCTTTCAAATATTCTACCATTTTATGAGGGTCTTGCAGCTGTTCGGGGGTGAAGCTCCAAACCATTGGGGGTGAGAAGGTCTCTAGATACCCACCCATACTCTCCCACATGCCGTGCCAGCCCTGACCATTCAGCATTGGGGAAAATCCCTGGGTGGTATTCTTGAAACAATTTTTGCTAACCCTGAACAGGAGTTGGAAAACATTCAGGAGACCTAGCAATAGCAATATACTGGCCTGAACATTCCAAGGGTATTCAAAATTCTCAAAAATGGTCATGACCAACCAAAAGGGAAAAGGGGAGGTGAAAGAGTGGGAGAAAGTATCCCCCCCTGTCTTCCCCATAGATTGGGTGCGATTATTAATCAATTCTGAAAGATACTGACCAAGGTACGGGCCTGACTGAAATGCTACATACAAGTACCAGCTCAGACTCATGACCGTTGATGATATCTTATCATAAGCCATTATCACACAGTACAACAATAAGAGAACAGGAACCCCTTTTCCAGAGGTGATAAACAGCACAGCAGGGATTACATAGAGTAAACTTGGGTTTACAAACCAGAGCCATGTGACCAAACAGAACAGCATTATGACCAGCAACTGTTTCAAGAACATTATAAATTCTTATAACAATTTTGTTTTAACACACTTGGGTCAGACTTGTCCTTATCACAACCCCTCGAGCCCCACGTTGGGCGCCAAAAAGGACTGTCGTGGTTTAGGCCCAGCCGGTAGCTGGGTGCCACGCGGCCGCTCACTCACCCCTCCCCCAGCGGGACGGGGAAAACGGGAAAACAACGGCAAAGCCTCGAGGGTTGGGGTAAGGGCAGTTTACTGGAACAGCGAGGGAGAGGGAAACAATCAACAACAGTACTGATAACAGATTTACCGAGCCAACGAACGACCGACCGCACACTCAGCCCGTCCCGGAACCGAGCCGAAAAGAAGAAGGAAAAAAAAACCCGTGCCGCCCCCTTTTATGGTAAGCATGATGTCACATGGTATGGAATAGCCCCCCGGCCAGCCTGGGTCACCTGCCCTGGCTCCTTGTGAAATTAACTCTGTCCTTGCCAGAACCAGGACACAGTAATTCAAGGATCAAAATGGTAACTGCTGCCTTTCCTGCTGACAGGTAGTTCTTTGAAATTTAAGGTTGCAATCAACAGAACGAAAAAGGCATTGCAGTCTCATAACTAAGCACATCACTTCTTTCACTGGTTGAGTTTATTCCTTCAACTCGTGAAGAATACCATTGTATTTATTCTCGCAAGCAGAGGACAATGTGCTCTCTATCAATAGAACTCTTACCAGCGAGAGGTGCACACACAAACAAGAAGTGCCCTTATGCAAACAAAAATTGTCCTAAAACACTAAAACATGGTTGAATAAGTCCCATACCTTGCAACAAAAAGCAACCAGTTAAGGCATCTCCTTTAAGATCTATAGTAAAAATGCTTACATTTGAGGACCCAATGGTTCTACTTGAAGGTTCTAACAAAGTCTTCAGTGTAAAAGAAACTGGCCAGCTCCTCCTTATTGTTTACTTCCAAATGTAATGCATAGCAATATCCTGCTTTCAGCCTTCATTTTGAGAAATCATACCATCCCCTCCTCATCTCTGTATGTAAGAGTGGGTCGTTCTTCACCTAGTCACTCTAATTTTGAGCACTTGGTGCAGTTTGAATGGTCTTGGTGAACAAGAACTGCGTTAGGATGGAACCTGATGTAGTTTATTAAAAAGTCATACTTTCGAAAGTGATCAGATTAATATTTCAAGAGGCACAATTTATAAAATCACGTTACACTGTATCTAGGGATCACTATATGCCATGTTCAGAATATACTACAGTTTCTATCCTTTGTCAGAAATCTGTCTAGCTAGGAGTGACGTATTATTAAGAATCCCAGTTACTGAACCTGAAGATTCAGCTTACAGGTTTTTTGGGTGGGTTTTTTTAGGGGAAAGAGGTGCTGGCTTCCACTTGCTCTTTATATAGGTGCAGCAAGAATTGTCATCTGGTAGGGTCATAGGGTCTGAAGAGGAAGCAGATGAAAGGAGAGCAAGAATGCATGAGAAAGGATCTGGAAAAAAGACCAAATGGAAGAAGTCAGAAGTTACAAGGGGTGAACAACAAGCTGAGAGCAAGGATCACAGAAGTTGTGTAAGTGGAAAGCTGAATACGCCAAAGGAAAATCAAGACTACACTGCAGACATTTTGTCCCAGCTGCTTTTACAGAAAGGGTCAATAAAGCCAAGTTCTTTTGTTCTGCCCAAAAGCTCCCCTCTTCTCACTACAGGAGCATTATGGGCTCAATATACTCTGCCCAAGCATTAAAGACAGAAAAACTGCTCTAAAATTTTATATTGGCAAGCAACACACATCAGAAGAGCCATCAGATACTCTGTTTTGTTTTCAGTGGACCAAGTTTCTTCTCCCCTCAGCTCCACCATTGTGATTGGTATATTCTAAGAAGTGAGATGCAATATTATCCTGCTTCCTACAGAATTAATTTTGTGGTTTGTTTTTTTTTTTTCCCCCCTAAACCAGTTTGTTGGTTTGTTTTTGTTTTTTTTTTTTTTTTTATTAAATTCATTGTCAGTTAAATCTCTTCCTACAAATGGATCAAAAATTGCTATAGTTGATGACTGTTCACCCAGCTACAGTTTTACACATTCTATCTTTGTGCAGAATTATTCTTATTCCTTGCCATATATACCCTGGACTTTACTAAAAGTGAATTCTGGAGGATTTTGCCTTAGTAAGCCATTTGAAGTTCTCTAATTACACTAGAATTGCTTAGTTTATCTGCAGAACTTTTAATATTTTCTTTTTAAAAAAAAAAAAAGAAAGCTTGTTTTACAGCTTTCCTATCAGGAAGAGACATGTTACATTTTGTTAATTACAAAGGAACTTACTGATGGAGCCAAGAAGATGAAAGATCAAAGAATACTCCCAATGGTGAAAGAATGATAAAAGAAATACAATTCAAACTGAAAACTCTACAGAATTTTTTGAACAAGAACAGAAAGAGCTGAAATGAAAGTATACAATTTTTTTCCTGAATTCATGTTTTAAAAGTATTTTTTCCTCCATTTTACCATGACTATTTTTTCCTATTTTAAATGTTCATATATAGATGTTGAATTTGAATGAAAAATACATAGTATACACTTTAGAGTGGATTTAGAGTGTGCCGCCGATACAACATAGTTCTATCTATATCTTTGATAAGTTACCATGTTCACACAATTTGTGCTCTTCTAATATTATTGTTGCAGAATTGAGCTTTTAAGCAGTGAGAAATCCAAGCGTACCAAGTCTGGAGTAGGAATTGAGGACAGGTCTGCATACATTTGTGATACGCTGCCTGTTTAGAAATCTCCTTCATTAACGCAGGAGGAGTTGCTCAGCAGAGTGTACTTCCTTTTCGCATATGAGGACCTGCATGTGTGATACCATGTTTGACACAAAATATGCTTTGATTTTCTTAAAGATGATATATTAAATATATTTCATATATATTTCAAATTTTGAAAAAAAAAATTAAATTGTTGCAGGATTCATTCTTTCAACTTTTGAATTACCACTAGCTAAAACCCCATTATTCATGCAATTTTATAGTGTGTCCATGAAATTAAGTAAAAGGTCAAGCTGCTACTTTCTCTGTCTTTTGGTATCACCACCAGTTCATTCACTTGTGACAGCTTTAACTATGTTGCCAGCAAATCGAGACTGAGAAAGGGACAGGGTCAGCATTACTTTGCTGTCAGCACAATGTTCCCTATGCCACACTACCTAATAGCTTATGTGCTTTGGATTGATTTTAGCAGCAAACCAAGAAACCAGAAGAGAAAACTCTTACATATTACTAACATAATAGACAGCGAAAGGTTGACGTGGTTTGGTTGCTGAAGAATTACTGTTAGATTGATGAAGTTTTGCATCATAAATTTATCACATTTTTGTAAAGCAGTTCTCACAGAAAATGGTAAGAACACACCCTGAAGAGGTGGTGTTTGGTCCCTTCCAATTCCAAAATCAAGTAGCATTCAAATGAAATAAAGGGAAAACAATTAGGTGATCACTTCACGTGTTTCTTGCTATCCGCATTTTAGTAGCGTACAAAAATTCTTTGTAATTAGAGCTTAGCAAAAGACACTGCCAAATCACCAGAAAACTCTATTTTGGATTTGTGCTGCAGAGAAATAAAAGGAGGGGAAATTAATTCTTCTTATCTCATCTGCACTTGAGCATACATCAGAGGCTTACTTGATGGGTCTTCTTTTGCTCTGCAGACCTAAAGAAAGAGATCGCAAGACTGGGGAGATAATGAGATAGATATATTGACTAGATATTTAAAAACTGCACGGACACACGTTCTCATTTGCAACAAACACCCCTCTCATTTTTTTCTAAGACATCACTTTTAAGTGCTGAAGAATACCTTGCTGACATCTAGTCTAAAATATTTTATTCTGTGCTGGCAGAGTGACATTGTAACTGTTAAGAGTCACAAACACTTAGTTGTACTCAACCTCAAACTGACACTATTGAGGTTACAAATTACAGGATAACTCTCAAGCAACAGAAAGACTGCATCTTCCTTTTTGTTTCTTGCAGTGCTCTTTTTCTTCATACCTTCCCACCACCAAAACCAGTCCTTTGCATCTTGGAATAAAAACTGTACTGGTCTCCACCATGACAAAAGATACTCTGAACCCCTACTTGCCTCCATACATGCCATCTCATTTCCCCCCCTCCAAACTCACCAAACACTATTTCCAAGCACTGCCTCAAATTCCTCTTCTCCGACTCATTCGGAGGCAGTAATCCACTCAGACACGAGCAAGAAAAATGTAGTCATTTAGCAACACTATAATGCAAGAGAGAAGGCCCAGAGGTTTGTGCTGAAAATTCCTCAGATCTGCCCGGTGTCACACATCTTATATGGAACTCATATTTGGCAGACTATTGTTCCTGGCTGTATCTGCCAATGAAGTTCCATATATTAATAAGAAGTACAGGTAGAAATGTACACCATGTACTTCTTGGTACAAAAAAAAGTACATTGGGGTGAAAGCCAAGATTTTATAGTTTTAGATTTTATGGTTTCTAATTTCACATCTTCTACTAAGTATTTAGAATATATCTTTGTAGTACAGAATTCTGCAATCAGGGTCTCCTGTTTCTGTCCTGGAGCCACGCAACCCTCAACTTCCTCCTGTTTCAAATCAACTAGTTGTCAAATTTCACAGAACTACTAGAAGCAGAACTGGTATTAAAACTCAGGCACTGTCTGTGAAAATGCACAGCCAAGTCTACCCAACTGCCAGGCTTTTTCAGCATTCACATAAAAAGCTTGTGTGCTCTAGCCATCTTCTTCCGCCCCTACTAAAGCCTTTCTGCCAACCAGAACCTCCTGTTCTGCCCCTACTAAAGCCATTGTGGTAACCAGAACCTAAAAATGTTGATGCCGCTCATTGTACTTTTATCTCAAAAGGCTTTGCAACCTTTAGTAACTCTGATTTAGTTACCATCTGGCAGCTGCTTCACACAAATTCAAAGCCCCTGGTTGGTTTCCAAGGATCTCTCGCACTTTCTTTATCTTTTCCTGCCCATTCCTCCAGACCCCCAAGTTCAGCAGCACCCTTAGCACATAAAGACCACCCATGTCTCCCTGTGCTCCTGCTGATCCTTCCTCCGCAGTCCTGCTCTCTGCATGAAAAGAAAAGACCTCTAACTGTGCAGTCCTTTTGTACCGCAAAAAACAAGGACACAGGTATTTGCTGTCCACGTAAGTGCCTCATCTCTGTGATCATCTCTAAAGTGTTACAATCCTAGATGACATGACTGTGGAAAATCAGGAGGATAATCTTATTACCACTTTGCTGAAAGCTAGCCTGGCTGACAGCCTCCAAATCCCAGGTGGGAGTTCAGAGGGACTGGGAGGTCCTTGAGTGGAACAGGAAGACTTGCCGGTGCAGTGCGTTCAAGCCTTACATCTCCACATCATGCCAGCAAACAGGGAGAATGAAAATACGCCAGCAAGGCTCCAGTAACATATAAAAACTAAAAGGCAAGTAAAATAATTTCCTACCCCCTTCAATTTGTTATTTTTGAACTCTGTCATGACTTATCTAGTTAGTATTGTGTGAGACAATATGTAACGCTGACTTTTGGATGTTTCAGCTAAGTAATACTGTTCCTTGAAAAGTCTCAGCTGAATCTATATTAGGTTAGCCAGAATTATCTGCTCTGTTCAATTGAAGCTTGATGGCAGTTATATGTAAAAAGCTTAGAAAAGCTCATAACAATATTGAAATTAATTTAAATTTTAATTTAATTAGAATAACTATTTATAATTTTATCCACACCTTTTTGGAGAAGCAGATGTCAGTGAATGGTTGTGCCTGATCATTAGAAGTGCTGTATTTCAACTTAAAGTGATTCCTACATGAAGGTGCTGTCTAGACCAGGAAGTCATACAGTTTGGCTCAAAGTCCCACACTCCACTTACCTCGGTAAACTAGATGGCTATGAACGTGCTGTGTTGTTACAGCTTACTTCCATTGGGTAAATAGAACGTTTTGTGAAGTGTCATCGTACTGCTGGAACTGAGCCATTCATAAGCATTTCTGCTTTTATTCCAGTGTGATATCATCAACATAACCAACATTGTTCTGTGTCATACTAATTTCTAATTAACTCTTATCACAGCTTACTTATAATTATTATATATTTCTGTCACTTGAAATCTTTAAACCATGGCTGGATAGTAATATATATGTTTCAGACATATCAAAAGTTACAGCCTCACTATGGAAATGGCTGGTTTCAGTTCTTTGGGCTGTATTCTGGAACATGAGATAATCCCTTTTGCTTTTCATTATCTGAATGTCTAGCAAATCCTTTCTGTGTTCAAACATTGCCTAAGATAGACAAATATAATTTACCAACAGCAAACAAAGAAATATCTTAATCATCATCTTAGCACTTCTATATTTTCAGTATATCATTCTGCTGTATTTTTATTCTCTTAATCACCATGCTTCTACTTTTGGGGAGGAAAAATGCTGTGGGAACTCAGATGTAAGCCACTTGATTTCAGATGGCTGTAATACTAATTATTCATTCCCATGAAAAAACAGTTTCCTTTTGTGGCTGGACCAAATACTTCATCCTATTTTTTAAAGCATCAACCACTCAAGTCTTTCAGCTGAGCATGATATTAAGCATCTAAAGTACAAATCTGCAAATGATACAGAACTGGGAAGACTGAACCACCAGATGTTTGTGCTGCCATTCAGAGGGACCTCAACAGGCTGGAGAAATGGGTGAGCAGCACCCTTATGACATTCAGCAAAGGGAAATACCAAGTTCTGCACCCTGGGGAATAACAACCTGCACCAGTACCTGCTGGGGACCAACAGGCTGGGAAGCAGCTTGGCAGAAAAAGACTTGATGGTCCCATTGGACACCGAGCTGACAATGAGCCAGCAATGCACACTTGTGACAAAGAAAACCAACAGCATTTGGGGCTGCATTAGGAAAAGCATCACCAACAAGCCAAGGGAGGTGATTCTTCCCCTCTAGTCAGCCCTGGTTGAGACCACACCTGGAGTGCAGAGTCCATTTCTGGGCTCTGACCAGACAGATATGGATTTGTCTCTGATAAGATAGACATGGACTTCCTGGAATGAGTCCAGCACAGGTCCGTAAAGATGATGAAGGAGGAGGAACATCCAGCATACAAAGACAGACTGAGAGAGTTAGGACTGTTTAGCCTGGAGAAGTGAAGGCTCAGGGGGATTTTATCAATGTGTGTAAGCACCTGTTATGGGGTGGGACTGAAGAAGACAGAGTCAGACTCTTCTCAGAGGTGCCCAGTGAATGGACAAAAAGCAAAGGTTACAAATTAAAACAAGAAATTACATTTCAGCAAAAGAAAAACTTTTTTTTTTTTTTTTTTTTTAAATGGTGAAGGCAGTCGAACAATGAAACAGGTTGCCCAGAGAGGTTGTGAATCTCCTGTGCAGATATTCAGAACCTGACCTGACAATGTCCTGAGCAACCTGATCTAGTAGACTCTGCTTGGAGCAGAAGGTTGGACTAGATGATCTCCACAGGAACCTTCTAACCTCAGCTATTCTGTGAAATCAAGCAGAAAGCAGTTTCTCAGAGAGTGATCAGAGAGTCTCTAGAAACTAAAGGTCACGATGAACCTTAATTCTTCCTTTTCCACGTGACTTTTCTTATCCAATACAAGCATGCAGTAATATGCATATATATACATAAAAATATGATCCAAACTCCTAAAAAGCAAACTATGTCAGACAGATGTGAATCATATCATTTAGTATAGCAGAATGTGATCAGGTATTTTGGTGGTGAGTGTGGTATAAAAATCTACCTAAAGCAGAGTTTAATCCTTTTCACTTAATGTTACATAATTATCTAATTTGTATTTCAAAATAAAGATGAGGGTGAGGAAATTACTCTTTATAGTGCTTACTATATGTTTTTATTTTTAAAAAAGTCACCTCAGTTTGCTCCATACCTCTATAAAATTTGGGGCGTGACAGTACATAGACTACAAGCATCCACTTTGAAATCTTGACAGGAATAGTGCTTTTGCTGATCAGGATTTGGTAAGAAAAGTTGAACTCTTCAAAGTAATGCTTCCAGCGGAAAATAGTGATTTCCTTTTATTTGCATCGAAGCATGTACATTGCACGCTTTCACATCCTGGATTCTGTATCCAGGTCTAATAATCAGTCAAAACAAAGCTGCTCTACTCAAGAATGTTATTTGCTATTTCAAGAAATGCTTTATTTGTTTTCTGAGAATAGTGCAAAGTTCACTTCTGAAAGGAAAGCACTACCTGTGGGATGCATTAACATCTTAATTTCCCACGTATTTGCTCACTGTTACGTATCTAAGGTAGACATAAGGAAAACAAGGGAAGATGGCAGACAGGAAAAGGGTACCCTTCTGTATCATATCAAGTAATTTCATGAGTTTAACTATAAATGCAGTCATACATCTCTAGGGGTTCCTGGGCATATAAATAAAGCAAAAAAAATGAAGAAGGCACAATGCAAAACAACTGTAAAGCGGTATTTATGGAAGCATTGATGGCTTACTCCGAATAATACAGAGTCCAAATTCTATATAAACACCAAACTTGAAAGAAACTTTGAGCCTTTGTTTCTCCCATTGAGAGAGAAAAAGGAAGAAGAGGGAGAGGGGTAGCAGCAGGTAAATAAAGCTGATATAACAGGAAGAATAAAGTCCTTGGTATGTACTGCTTAAAATAAGAATTTAAAGTCCAGTATACATAGCTTTAATGGAAAACAGATGTAGATAGTTAAACTTTATGTTATGGGGGTTTATTCAATTATTTCTTAAATATGTTCCCTTAAAGATTTACCTGAACAATCTTGTTCAGAAGATATTTTCAGGAAAGAGCTTTTTAAAGAAAATACGCAACTTTTAATTTTTATTTCAGTGAGCATCCAATAGTATTTTAAAAGGAAGCACTTCATTGCATTTTATTCACAGGGGTTGACTTCAGGAGAAGTGGGGGGAGCTGGAGAGGGAAATGTTACTTTTCTTCTCCAAGCTCAGCTACAAAATATCCTTCATTTGATTGAAATAACAAAATAGAATGCTACTCAGTTAATTGTGCAGATGTTAAAAATATTGTCATTTTTAATTTTATCAAGATATATTTTTTTTTAAAAAAAACAAACTAGGGGACATTGAAATTTCTCTTTTGGTTCCAGGCAATTCCAAAGCTTTTGTTCTTCTTCCTGCTTGCGCTGCAATGAAACTGAGCCCTGTGAAATTCTGGTATTTATTTTGATGGAGCTATTTGTGCCTCCCTCACATCATGCATAAGCTGATTGTAGTTTCCTTAGCTACGTCTCATTGCTTTGCATGTATTTTGTGCAGAGCATTACCATCTTATCCATTTGATCTTTATTAAAGCTATCATGGGGTAAGACCTACCAACCTGTCACAGCAATTTAGAAAGGGTTTTCCTTTTGCCTTGTTTATCCTGTGCCTCATACACTGTAGAGAAGGATATTTCTAGTCCATTGCATTGACATAGGTTTATGCATGCTATCCCTAGTTAGTTACAGCATCTCTATTGCAGACAGGTTGTGGGTGCTCAGGCGTGCTCAGTTCTCTTGGTAAACATCAATGGATTCATTTTTGCGCCTGTAAATCCCTTCTGTTGCAGCAATGTCACTTCAAACTTGATACTTATTCAGTCTTGAAATAAATGTTTTGTTCACATGATTGCAATTTTCCTCCTTTTCATTGGTTGCATGTACAGAGAAAGGCGGTACCTTACAGCTTTGGCCCTTATCACTTGAACTCTTCATTCCTACTGTCCCTATTTTTATTATAATGCCATAACATGGGCTACTATGTGAGCTAAAAACATTAAAGACTTTGATGTTCAGCTAGTGTAATAAACATTCTATAAACACTTCAGAGGGATTATATTTAAATCTATCAAAACATACGTAAGTACTGTATATGGGATTTCTTCTTTATCTAGTATTTCTATATTTACTATTAATTATTCTCTCCCACTCTCTAAATGTTTTCTATATTCTGCTCTCCTTCACTTCTATAGATTGATTTAGCTTTTCAAGGTGTAGTATCTGAAATGCAAAATAAAGCTCCTATGAAATAAAAGTGGAAATAAAATGTCAGATGACAGGAAATGCCTGATTGTCATGTTAATGGAAAGGTTAAAATGGTTTGCTGCTTCAACTACAGTCAAAATAAGTTTGAAGCTGTACCATGACTAAGGATAAAAGCTCAACTTTTAATCATTTGCATCAAGTGATCACCTATTAAGAATTATCCTTTTATATAGAGGGTGGCTGCAAAGAGGACAGAGGTTCTTGCTTCACAAGGAGCCAAATGGAGAGGACAAGGGGCAACAGGTGCAAGTTGCACTGGGAGAAGTTTTGTCTCAATGTAAGAAAGACATCTTTTAAAGTAAGAACAATCATTCACTGGAACAACCTCCCCAGGAAAGTGGTAGAGTCCCCATTGCTGGAGATTTTCAAGATGCAATTGGACTGGGTGCTAGATAATCTCATCTAAGCTCCCTTTCCCACAAAAGGTTGGACCGGATGAGCCTTTTGAGGTCCCTTCCAACCTTGAGCTGTTCTATGATTCTATGACTAATGCTATTTTGATATTGCTAATTAGCTACAGGCTTCCAGTGGATTCTCTTACCTATTGTACAAATGCAAACATTTCTGCAAGCCCTATCAGATTTAGAAAACTTAGTTTTCTTTCCATCTTCACCAAAATTATTAAGAACACGGAAATGCTTAATATAACACAAAAATCACCATTTGACTGATATTATGTTACTATAAATCAATTACTAGTTCCACTAAATTGTTTGACATCACTGCTAAACCAAGCAGTGCAATGTGTTATGTGAGGCTGGCATTCTAGATGCACTATAAAGCAAAAATCTTAAATAAATGATACCAGATGGCCAAATCCAGCACCACATTCTCTTCTATCACTCATTTCATGCACAGATTAGTCATTTGCTATCAGGATTTCAAATCAGCATCAATGGGCTGGACAAGGTGTCGGTTCCCTCTGAAGCTTCCCCAGGAGACTGTAGCTTTGTAGCACAGTTAAGTATGCTGTTGTCATTACTTACAATGGGGCACAAGTTTGTACAAACTTATACTTTTTTGTATGAACTTGTCTTGGCCTGCCTGGAGATTTGTTTTACAGTGTGTTTAGTTATAACCGTAATTATCTAATGATCAAGTGCTATCACCTTTTTTTGGTTTTTTTTTTAGCTTCTCCTGAGCTTTGTACAATTGTATGGTGTAAAGGTTATTGTTATATGTATTTCCATAACTAATAGATTAGTAATAACATTCTGCATAGAATGGACTATCTTTGATCATGGAATAAAATGTACTGAATGGTAGTGCAGACAGGGAATGACAGCACAGGCCTTAAAAATACAAGCAGAGGATAATACTGAAAGTCACAGGGTGATAAATATCAGCAGTCAATCATTAGTCATTGAAGGATTACAACATTGGGAGCCAGGGAAAACTTGTTTTAGGATTAGCAAAGATAACAAAGAACAAGCATCCAACATGTAGCACACACCTTAATAAATCTGGATGTCACACGGACTTGCAATGAAGCTAGTGAACATACAAATGTATATATCTCAATGTATCCAAATGGTGTAAATATGTAAATACCATATTAATAAACATACTAGATCCTAGAGTGAGGAGGAAGAAACAATCAAGCCACGAAAGACTCAAGATACTGATAACTTGCAGTATCCAAGCCAGAGTAAGCCCTTAGGAACTACAGGGGCAGTGCCAGACACAAAGATAGGCTGAAGGAAGTTTGTGTATCATTTTAATTGGATAGAATTTGAACCAAAAGCAATACTGTCATTGTAATAGGGCTAATAATAATTCTTAAATTTGACTATTAATTAGGCTAATCCTGTGAAGGAGTTCTTACCCACCCCCCCCAATTTTCAGAGAGAAAACTGAAAGAGTAAATGATCTGCTGAAGATCATGCAGAAGCCTGTGATGGAAATGAATCAAAGCGTCTTGTCTCTAAATTAAGCACTTTGTCCTCAAAGATTTTCCTTCATGGTTCATTGTGAATGACATGAATGGCACAAATGACAAAACAGTTTTTAAAAACATGAAAAAATACAGCATATTAAATATCTGGATTTGCACAAATTTTAGTCTCTGATTAATACCCATTGTGGAAAGGAGCCAATGTTGAACGAGTTCCTAATTCTCATGAATGCACATTCTGGAATAAACAATTAATTCTTGTGGTAACATTAAAAAAAAAAAAAAAAAAAAAAGAAAAAGTAAGTAGCAAGCCTGAAACCAGATTAGAAGACTATTTGATTCACTATGTAGGTCCAAGGCAATGAAACTAGAAGGATTAAAGTAGTCTGTTGGCCTTATTTGCAAACAGAAAGATAATTAAAGGATTCATAATTCAATACATCATGTTTATTTTGTTTAACTGTTTTTTAATTTCATTGACAGTTACGTCTGGAAAAACATGAAAAAGTAAATTTTTTCTACACATCCTTTGACACATAAAATAAGATACAAAATACATCTGCCTATAAAAAACAATAAAAACGTAAGAAAATATTTAGGACTTGGGGTATTTTTTTACTCCTATTTTTTCACCTACTTCTTTAGGGTAGTTGGCAGGAGACATTATGATCCCATTGGTGAGCAATGAACTTGTCTGTGTTGATTATAAGGAAAATGACTGCCTAGGTTTGCTGACAGATCGTAAGCCTCTGTCCTGACTCTTGCTGTTCTAGAACCAGTCTGGGATCTAAGAGGACGCGATCACATCCACTTTCATTGTACATTTCGATAGGCTTTGGCCATCGCCTGTCTTGCATTTCAACTGCGATGGCTGCAACAAAGCCGTTCCTGCTCCTTTGTGTTTCCCTGGCTGCCCAGCCTTCTCTCAGCCACTGCCTAGCTTGTGCTCACAAAAGCTTTTTTGTGGCAGCCCAGGGACCTAATCAAGGGCTGATCTGGCTGAAAAAAAAAACCCAAACAACCAAGTGCTGTTCTCTGCATTATTCAGTTGCCTCAGCTCCCTGATAAAGCCAACAAAATGCCTGCATTGGCAATATTAAAAGAAGTGGGAAATGGGCAGGAAGGAGCGGCAAGGGAGAGAGTCAGCCAGGAACTGCGTTTTTTGGCAGAATGCTGTGTAAATGTAAGTCAGGTGGCATTTTTGAGAATTGTTCCTATGGAAACTGAAAAAGTGTTACTTTCCTGAAGTTTTATCACTGGGAGTTTTGCATTTATATCTCCACCAATATCTCCCTCCTCATCTTTGTGGAGAAAAGCAAGCACCATTAAAAATAGATTTACTGAATGTAGCAGTGAACCAACTCTGAAAGTAGCTGTTTGCACAGAGTTCCCACCCAGAGACAGATTGTAAATTATTTCTCTGAAGAATACATTAGTGTTTTGTGATTAATGGGCTATTTAAATTTTTACTTCTACTGGAGGAGTCAGAGAAATGAATTCTTGTGCATAAAGTACTTAGCTGTAGACATAACCAGACTTAAACCTGTATTTACAGATCAATTCCTGTTCAAATCATATACTCCTCATCCTCAACTCTGGTGACTGAACATTACCATCCACAGCCCCTGTGGGCCATGCTTGGCTTGTTGGGGCACGGGGCCACCAGCCCATGACCTACCCGTGCAGCCTCCATGCAACCAAGGCAGCCATGGCTCTGGGGCCTGTGGGGCCTGTGGGGTCTGTGGGGTCTGTGGGGTCTGTGGGGCCTGTGGGGCCTGTGGGGCCTGTGGGGCCGGGGCCTAGTGGTGCTGGCCTCCATGGGGGGAGTGACTCTTGCCTTCCCAGGTGAGCCGGGGCTGTGCTGTACCCTCAGTGACGTGGGCCGTGCTGACAAAATGTGCAGAAATAAACCCGAGCAAGCCCAAGGCTGAGGAGGAAGAAACTCCCATGGCCAGGGGAAGGCCTCAGGGTGCCGGTGCCTTGGTGTAGCAGCACCTGCCTGCTCCTGGTGAAGAGCAGAGCTGCCGGCATGGGACAGAGGAGCCTCTTGCCAGGGGAGAGGGGTAGTGGCTGAAGGGTGGGCATCCTTGGGGAGGCAGATGACAATCTGCACTCTTATTAACAGAATCATAGAATCATTTAGGTTGTAAAAGACCTTTAAGATCCCTGAGTCCAGCCATAAATAAGGCTTTTCATTTTGTTAGATAGCTTGGACTATTAATTATGTTGTTAAAGGATTGATTGGACTAACAAAGTTCTTAGTACTCTCTCTAAATATATAAGTACACAAAAGCATATATTAATGGCAAGCATGTGGTTTCTTTCCTTTATCCCATGTTAAGACTCTTTAGTTCAACAGGGCTTCTGGCTCAGAGCAGATTTTCATTTTACACCCAGAAGCCCCATGCAGTCCCCTCTCCTGATGCTGAAAAAAGAAAAAAAAAAGTTGCCAATAACCACACTCCATTTTTTTTTAAGTTGATTTAATCACAGTGAAGAATATTAACAGTCCTTGTGAATGTAGGCATAACAATATGGCAAGAAATAAAAATCGTCTACAGAAATATTTTTTTAATCCAAGTTTTTTAGATTCTCAAGAAATTTTGGCCATCATGATTTCTTAAGCTTCAGATTGACAGTAGGAGTATTGTGTCCAGCTCTGGGGCCCCCAACATAAGAAGGACATGGACCTGTTGGAGCGAGTCCAGAGGAGGGCCACAAAGATGGTGAGAGGGCTGGAGCACCTATCCTATGAGGACAGGCTGAGAGAGTTGGGGTTGTTCAGCCCTGAGAAGAGAAGACTCCAGGAAGACCTTATAGCAGCCTT
This sequence comes from Grus americana, assembly GCF_028858705.1. Lineage (NCBI taxonomy): Eukaryota > Metazoa > Chordata > Aves > Gruiformes > Gruidae > Grus > Grus americana. Next base: position 86,296,999 of record NC_072853.1, on the reverse strand, counting down.
CCAGTACCTGAAGGGGGCCTACAGGAAAGATGGAGAGGGACTGGTTACAAGGGCAAGCAGCGACAGGACAAGGGGTAATGGCTTTAAGCTGAAAGAGGGTCGATTTAGATTAGATATTCAGAAAAAACTCTTCTCTGTGAGGGTGGTGAAGCACTGGAAGAGGTTGCCCAGAGGAGCTGTGGATGCCCCCTCCTTGGGAGTGTTCAAGGCCAGGTTGGATGGGGCTTTGGGCAACCTGGTCTAGTGGAGGGTTGTCCCGATCCAATATCGGGGAGGTTTCGATACGATCCCAAGAGCGAGATTAAGATACAAATGAGGTCAAATGCCGTATGCCAGAAACAGTTTTTATTACGAAAAGAGTAAAAAAAGGAAAGGGAAAGGTAAAGGTAACCGATAAGAGCGATAGGACAGAGCAGAAGAGAAAGGCAGAAAACCAAGCAAGACTCCGGGATAGAATCGCAAGAATAGTCACCGCCACGGATCCACGGTGTCTCGGTGGAGGGGTCCAAATCTCTCGTTCTGCGATGGCGGACGAATACGCGGGTCCACAGCGTCCTGCGGGCGAAGGCGCGGCGCGGGTCCGCAGCGTCTCTGCTCGGAGGTCCGGCTCAGGAGAGTCCAAATCTCTTGTTCTGCGGCGGTGGGCGAAGGCGCGCCATCCTCCTCTTGGCAGTCCCCTTTTATACTGGTGGCAGTCTTCACGACGGCACGTACGGCACGGCTTCCACGTTCCTGCACACGCGTACACACAGTTCCAGCCCCGTTCTTCACGCAACTGTTATCTGACGCCGTGGCGCATGACCCGGCAAGGCGTTTTTCGCAGCTTGAAAGTCTCGACGACCCGGCAATCGTCCTCACGACCCGGCAATCGTCCTCATCGTCCTTATCGCACTCAGTAGCTGGAGGGGTTTCCTGCTTGAGCAAAGCGATCTTTGAGACAAAAGTTCTTACAGTCCGGTTTCTCACAAGGGTGGCAGGGGGGTTGGAACTAGATGATCTTTGAGGTCCCTTCCAACCCAAACCCTTCTGTGATTCTGTGATTCTATGATTCTATGACACTGCTTATATCTACACTGGCTAAGCGTATTGGTTTAGCGCATGCCCTTCCTGCATCCTAAACTTACATGGGAACAGAAGTTTCATGTGTATTAGTTCTTTCTTGCTCACCATATGTTCAGTTCCATAGGAAGAAAATCTTGATGCCTGTGCTACAAGAGAGGTACAGCACACTCCCAGCATCCGGATGATTCAGATACTAAAATTCTGCAGTGTGTCTTCTCAGGTCTGCCTTGTCGTGGTTTCAGCTGGGGTAGAGTTCATTTTCTTTCTAGTAGCTGGTATAGTGCTGTGCTTTGGATTTAGGACGAGAAAATGTTGACAACACACTGATTTGTGTTATCTTGACTGTTGCCAAGCAGTCAAGGAATTTTCAGCTGCTCATACTGCCCTGCCAACGAGAAAGCAGGGTGCGCCCAAGAAGCTGGGAGGGGACACAGCCAGAACAGCTGACCCAAATTGACCGAAGGGATATTCCATACCATATGGTGTCATGCTTAGTATTTAACTGGGGAGTTGGGCGGGAGATGGTTCACCTCAGGAACTAGCTGAGCATTGGTTCCAGGTGGTGAGCAATTGTGCCATGCATCACTTGTTTTGTATATGCTGCTATTATTATTATTATTATTATTATTATTATTATTATTATTATTATTTTCCTTTTCTGTCCTATTAAACTGTCTTTATCTCAACCCATGATTTTTACCTTTTTTTCCTTTTTGATTCTTTCCCCCATGCCACTAGGGAGGGGGAGGAGTGAGCAAACAGCTGCGTGGTTGTTTTAACTGCCTGCCAGGTTAAACCACAACAGTCTAAACATATGTAAACTGAACATGTCTAACAAAATAGGTATTGTCTCTGGGAGAGTTACAACTCCATACTATTAGAAAATACTATGCTCTTCTAAACACCTTTAAAATGTACTTCACTTTTTGATTAATTATCAAAATAATTTATTATTTCAGAATTATTCTAACTAATTTTCTCAGGCTGTGTCTGTACAGTATCCAGTCCAAGGAGAAATCCCTGGCCTCCGAATGAAATGATGCAGTGTGGCTTGCAACCCTATTTCTCATTGTCTCCCATTTTTTTAGTGGCCGTGTCCACTCTGCATAACCCACTTCTCCTCTGGAGCTCATGGGGCAGATCTACGGCCTTACAGAAAGGATTTTTTTTCCTTTTTCTATTGTAAGGGCTTGAAATAGTTCTACAATATTATCCCCAGCATCATTATATTAAATAGCATTTAGGAGTTGCGTGATACATACTCCATGCCTTGGAACCTGGTGTGAGAGTGTTTTGAGGCTATAAAGCCTGCTGAGAAAGTATTGGAGAAGTGTAACAGCACAGAGCTAAACATAGCGTGGCTATGTGTCTGGGCGGGCTGTCCCCAAAACTGTGATCAGATTTGTCTTGTAAGGAACTATTGGGTTAGTTCTGAAAGAGAACTTTGAAAAAATATATATGCAGATTCATAATCAGCACACCAAGACAATCTGGGAAGGTAAATTATCTGGAAAAAAACCCACAACTTAAATATATATACTTCAATTTCCCAAACTGCCAAACTAAAAAAAAAAAAAAAAAAAAAAAAAAGCTACCTGAGTCCTGAGCATCAAAACTGCAATCTTTAATCAGAAATTATAAAGAATTAAAGACCTGAGGTAGAAGAGACCACTGTAGGTACAGAGACTACTGAAAGAATGATGAGAAGAAATCAGACATATGCAGTTAGATTATCATATTTTACAGACATGAAAAAATAAATTGGAGGATTCCCTGTTACTAATATAGCATTGTATATTTTTATTTTTTGTGCTTTCCAATAGGAGGTATTTCTGAAAATATTGACATAGCTTGGTTTAGGTTATACATCGCATACAAAGGTAATTACAAAGATAATTGTTTTAAAACCACCAACTTATTAACACATTAATTGGTACTACTGTGTAGCTGTAGTATATGAAATTAATTGTAACTATATGCATCTTTAGAGAAAGTCTCTAAATATATTTTAAGAATTATTTGATTTTTAATTAATATACATACCTGTCACAGTAATTTTCAACTAAATGTGCTTATAAGATGTTCAGCTTAAAACTGTGTTAGAAGGAAAAGGTATTAAAAGGAAATCATGTAACAGTTGCGTAAATCTAATTGGACTTGTATATACCTATTTCTACTTGGGTTTTGATGCAACAGGAATGAGAGGCAAATGAACTGTTTTGCCACTTTATGTTGGAATAAAGATGAACTCGTATTTCATACATTACTCATAAATGAGATCAATCTGAAATAACTTAATTTTCCTACTCTCAAAGTGTCTGCCTTCTATTAATCTCTGGCTGTAAGCAGAAGTAAAGAAAAGGAGCATCAAAATCGAGCATATAAAGGTGCACCTGATAGAAGTTTAGAGGGTGTGGGATATTATAATCTCTTCTGCAGAAAATTAAGAGAACTCTGGTTTTGTGAGGCTGTACAAAGGAGACTGTTACTGCAAGATATTCGATGTTTGGATCGTACCAATTTGGCTGCCTTTAAAAAAAAAAGCCAACAGCAGCCACCATATTAAAGTAAATAAATTCCTTAAGCAGAAAAGCACAGCTGGTCTTTGAAAATATGATCTGGATTTTTCAAGGCTGCTGTCTCGATCCTCCAAAGTTTTTTTTACCATGTGTTTAATTAACACTCTGTAGTCATGGAAACTTCAAGCACCTGTAATTGTTCCTCACAACCATGTTTAATAGTCTGGAAATAGCATGTCATGATCTTTAATTTCTAATCTGCTCTGAATTTCATCAACGTTCTTCATCGCTAATGCCTCCGCTCCCTCCTTTGCTCTGCAGCCCACGACCTGTGAAACTGGTGTTGAGAACAACAGCTGCTGCAGGCTTCCTTGCAGCGTGCCCCTGCCAATACTAACCTCTGATTCCACAGCATGTAATCACCATAGTGCAAGGTCACAGGCTTCTTGCCTCCCTTTTCCATTCATTACCTGTGGCATCAAAGCCCCAGAGAGCAATTCCCTTTCTCTCTTACTTGGCGTTTTGAAATTCCAAATATTTTCTGCAATTTAGGAAGGAAATGCAGTACACAGATTGTCACAGAGCATCACAAAATGCAGCTTTATTGTTCAAATAGCAAAGGATCTTAATGCGTAGTTTTAACTAGCAAAGAAGGGAACAGAAGGATGACAGACCTCCTTTTCAGTATTTTGTTTCTTCTTGTGGAAATCCAGGGAGAAAAATATGTGGAGTCCCAGACTTTTAGTGAAAGATGGGAGCTGAGCTGACAGACAATTCCGTTAAGAACGCAAGGGACAGACTGGAAAGTATGTATAGAATCATAGAATCATAGAACCATTTTGCTTGGAAAAGACCTATACACCCACAGGCAATAGTAATTTTGGGGATGAGCCCTTCACAAAGTAAAATCGCCTATTAAAAGGAACTCCAGTTGGCATTAAGTGAAAGGGAATTTTCTTCCAGCTCAGTTTCATTAGACAGAGCTACTCTGTTTGTTAGCTGAGAAATGAAGGAGCGGATGGCCTTCGTGCTGGTACGGGAGCATTGGGATCCCAATGGATATCTCCATACCTTTACTAGATGGTGTAGATAGCTCTCAAGAGATCTTCGGCGTTTGGGTTTAGAAGTCTACCCCCTTTCATGGGGGAGGAAAAACTAGTCCTTTTGCTCTTTAAATCTATGATCTCAATAAGCGATTTCAGATTATCTTACAGAAAGCTTATACTTTCCTCCCTTCAGACACCCCTAACTTTCAGGCTTTTCTACAGGTATCCAGCTTAGTTTGATGCATAAGCATTATCTGGCCTTGTATCACAAGTTGCACGTTATTCTCAACCTCCTGCACGGTTATTTTTCTTAAGAGAAAACATGCTGTTAGTTTTGTGCAAGGAACAGTTGCTAAATGATTATTATTTCCTACAGATTATATCATCTCATAACAGCAAAGCGTTTCTTTACAACGAGTTAATAAAATGCAAGAGAAGGCATCCAAGTTCCATTTAAAATAAATGGTGAACCTATTAAAATGTAAAAAGGCGTTAGAAATATCTGCAGTCTCATCTGTCAAAAGGGATGGGCACATAATATTGTGGAAAAGGTACCGGCTTTTTACCAAGCTGTACACCCATAATGTTCTACAAATGCTTTAAGGCAGCATAAATCGGCACTGCTGCTGGAGGGAGCAGAAACACCATGCACTCTATAGGGGAACTAATCCACAGAGAAGTTTTAGCTGTGCCGCACAGGTTTGCCACACTTGGATGCTTAACACGATGCAGATTGGCATTGACTAATTGGATGCACAAAAGAACATCACTCCTTTCGGTGGCAGTTGATGTTTTATCATGCTTAAAAACCTGGTAGAAATGTTCTGATCCTGATACCAGCCTTTTCATATTGATTATATTTCAAACAAAGCTACATTCTCTAAATTTTGAAACCTTCTGAAAAAGCATGATTTCCTTCTCTAAGAGGCTTATCTTCCCACAAAAGTTCAGTAATGCTTTGCAGTGGTACAGTCCTTGCTGCTTTTTCTGTGAAACTATTCACTTCTTAATGGCAAACTCAGAACGTGAGTTGTACTAAGGATTCAGGGCCAGTACATAGAAAGAAGGCGGCACACCAGTATTTTAAATAACAAAACACAAGTGGAAATAGCAATGGGGGGACATGAGCAACAGGAAAGACATTCTCCAATGCACATAGCACCTGCAGTTGATATACAAATGGTCAGACCGCTGTGACTCTCACTCTACATTTAATGTAGATAGTGTCAAGCCCTAACAGATATAAAAGTCAGCTTCTGATTTCTTTCATTATGACATCAATCTAAGTCAGCTGTACTGATTTTTATGGAATTTCTCCAGAATCAGGACACCAAAATTAGACGAAAGTTAGACCTTCACATAACTAGCCTGATTATTCCTCAAAATTTTCATTTTACTTGCTTTTCTTTTTTTAAAAAATAGAATTTGGTATTTATTAAACTTAAAACAACCTTTTATATTAGTCTATTCTGAGTTTCTGAATATGGCTGAGATGTAAAAGTGGGAGGAAGGAAGGATCGCTCTTACTCTAAAATGTAATTAGGAAATGCCATATAGTTTAAATAGCTCAAAAAGAGGAACTGTACAGGATATGCCAACTCCCCTGTTAAGTCAGTATGCTTTGAGGTTAGTGGGTAATAAATAAATTATGAAACTATTTCCCCAAAGCATTCTTTACACTTTTTCATATAGCTTTATGTACAGGTGGTCACGGATGGAACTATCTGAGATAAACAGCCTATGCAGGACTGAATCACAGGTTTGTGTGTATCAAAAGCTGCTTCCTGAGAGAATGAGACTATATACTACAATTCCCACCCCACAAGAAAATGCAGTGTGGCTATTGAGCACCTGTGACTTATGTCCTCAGAAACTACCAGTTCAGTTTCTTAGAGGTAAACAGAAGTTTACTTTTTGACAATGTTTCAGAAAATTTCCAGCAACACTATAAACAAAAAAGAGAGAAGCAGTTTTGTACAGATGTGTAAATGTACATTTTCCTGCCTGCAAGGCCAATTCTCTGTCCTCACTTCAGCCCATTTGTGCTGACCAGTAGCTCAAAGGCCCTTGCATATTGTGTTTTACCAAACAAAAATGTATCCCTCCTAAACAAGAAGGGAGGCAGCTCATATTCAGCCTCCCACAATGTCATATTCAATAGGGGACAGTTATAAGCTAGCAGAACGTAATTACGTTACTCCCTTGAAAGGGGGAGCCTTTCTCTAAAAATCAAGAGAATGACAATGCAGAGCAGAACATCTCTAGCTGACTACGAATGTGTATATACAATCATTCTCCTTTAAAATTACATCTGTGTACAAAGAGCCCGTTCAGTTCTCTTAAGCCTATATAAGAGTATTTTCACTGGATGATTTGTGCTTGGACTCAGCAGGTCCTCTGACATAAATAAAGCTTTGAGTAACACTGCCTCTAAATTCTTAGAGTTAGGTGGGGAAATTTTACTGGATTATAAGAACAAGATTTTTCCTATAAAATAAGAAGCAGTAGCACTATCATGGAACTAAATGCTAGAGCTGTTATATAAAGTATTAATACAGAGTTTTGCTAAGCACTGTCATAGAGCAACTAGAGCCTGCTCAGGGGAAAAGCTTTTAGAGTGCAAGTTACAGAAGGCAAGGAGAGAAGTTGAGTGTAGATGGCAGACTCCCGTGATAAACCCGGAAGGAAACAAATACATGGGCAAATATCAGAGGTAGCAGAAAGGAGGAGAATGGTCTCTTCAGCAGCAAGGAACTGTTTGGTTTGACCTTGGATGCCAGGTTTGCTGGACAAAAAGGCAAAAAGCTGAAGGACAGAATCCACCAGATGGAGAGGGACTGGTTACAAGGACATGTAGTGACAGGACAAGGGGTAATGGCTTTAAACTGAAGGAAGGTAGATTTAGATTGGATATTAGGAAGAAATTCTTTACTGTGAGGGTGATGAGGCACTGGAACAGGTTGCCCAGAGAGGTTGTGGATGCCCACAGATGTGGGGCAATTGAATATTTGTTCAAAGCCAGGTTGGATGGGGCTTTGGGCAACGTGGTCTAGTGGAAGGTGTCCCTGCCCATAGCAGGGGGGTTGGAACTAGAGGATCTTTAAGGTTCCTTCCAACCCAAACCATTCTGTGATTCTATAAATAAAGAATAGTAAGATGTTGTTCTGTTTTCATATAAAGTATATTGATAACCTTTGCTTTGTCCCGTGAAATAGATGGGAAGTTTTCCTTTAATCTTTCACTAGTCTTATCTATGGTCTAAATTGCAGTTAAGGGAGAGTCTGGTGCTTTCCCAGTTCTGATGTCATTCACTACCGTTGCCCAAAGTCTTTGTGTTTTCAAACTTAAAGGTGCAATGGGCTTCAAACCTAAATGGGCTTCAAAATGAGAGAAGATAAGAAATGCCTTGCTGGTCAGACCTGTGGCTCTGTTTCTGACAGTGGAAGTAGTACATAATATTAAGGAGGAGCATGAAAGCCTTTCTGCTTTCTAGAATCCATTCTCTTCATACTACCCATCATCCATATGTGTTGGTTTAGATATGTTAGAGAGTACCTACCTGCCTGTTCTCTTCAGTATATTATTATAGACTTGTTGTCTATGTACTTGCCTAACCCTTTCTGAACTTGTCAATCCTGCCTGCCTCTACATCCTCATATAGCAACAAATGCCAAATTATTACCAGTAATTAAAGATTCCCTTTATTTGTTTTAAACTTAGTTTCATTAAATACATCTAATTCTACTATTTGGTAAAAAAAAACACTCTGCATTTTACTTTTCCACTCCTCCAGGATCTTGTAAGCCTTAGTCATAGGGTCTCTCCAAAAAAGATCTGTAGCCTTTTTAGTTTCTCCTTGAAAGGGAACTGCTCCATCCTCACCATTGCAGTTGCTCTGATACTTATACATCCTGCATGCTGTGTGGAAACCAGAACCACTCACAGCAATCAAGATGTGGATGTACCAAGGTACCATATACTGGCAAATGACTCCCTCTGTCTTGTTTTCAATACCTTTTTTGATGCTGACCAAAATCTTTCTGGTTGTTTTTGGTTGCTTCTGCTGCACATTCAGAGAATGACTGTAAGTCATTGCAAACTAAACCCTCTTTCTGGTGTAGTAGCTACTAATTCCAATTTTAGCATTAAAATAATTTGATTTTTAAAATGCTGGGTTTGATTTTGATGTTTAAAAGTGCTTGCCCACTGCTTGACATTAACATGACTGTAAAGGAAAAAAAGTTACTCTATCTCAATGATACAATGTCTTTCACTTGTAGCTTTTTATTTTCCCATGCTTGTCTTGAGACACCTGGAGAAAGTGAGAAAATTGTTGTGTTTCAGTAAAGTGAAGATTCTGCTTCCTACTGCCCAGGAGTTCTGTTGGTGCAGAGGCAACAGATGAAGAAATATGTGCAGAAAAGATTTGGTCAAAACCAAAACCCCCAACCTTTCCTTCTTAAATGCATTATCGTAAAATTATATGTTTGTGTGTATGTCTAAGTTGGACAGCTTGAGGGACATGGTGGCTTAGCTTGAAAATAACCAAGGTAAACATAGGTCATGTCTAGAAATAAGTTCATGTTTTTGTTTGAGAGGTAAATGCAAACACTTCAGTTATATCTGAGTTGCTTTTCATTTTGTGGTAAATGACAGAATTGTGATCCCACTATTTTCTAAATTAATTATATTGTTTCATGGAAAGTAGTATAGTAATGTCAGTCATGAATAATCTGTGTAAATAGAAGGAAACTGTGTCTTTTAAGCACACTTTCTGCAGTAGATGAGCCAGCAGTTATCTATATTTATTCAGTATGCCATTTATACAAGCATATACATGTAAGAAACATGACAGGAAAGATGAGGATGCAACAATTTTATCTGATATAGGAGCAGGGAAATTGACTGTACAGGGTATTCCAAGGTGCTCTGGATAGGCCATCTTTGTACAGAACTTTAGGGAAGAAATAAATATATGAAAAAGACTTGGTGTTTCTTGAGCAGTCACTGTTAGTATCAGAATAATAGAGGCTACATTGTCAGATGAGAAAAAAATGTATCATCTGTGGGGAGAAAATCCCACCTGCTCAGAGCAGGTCTAACATAAACAGGAGTAGGACTTTGTGCTGAAGTGAACTGTACTTCATGCTGTACAACTCCATAATCAGCTGTTACTACAGTACTATGAATTCAAGTTATGAACACTAATCACTGGCAAAGCTTCATAACTGGTGATGTGTCACAGTGGAAACAATATACCATAATGTTGTTTGCTATTTTAAGACTGGGTGTATTTAACCAATTCCTGTATTTAACATCTGAATCCCAGCTGTGCACTGCAAGTCTTTACACTACCAAGTGAAAAGATTTTGACAAGTTCTGTCTTGGCAGTAATACCACAGAATGGTCACAGAATGATGCAACTTGACTTGTACTTGGTATTATAACGGTTCTGACCTAGATAGCCCACTGAGCATTTGAAGGATACATGGAAAAAAGATTTAAAAAAAAAAAAAAATTGCATTCCACTTTGTTATATTCATAAGGATCAAAGGCTAATCCTACCATTAGCTGCTCAGAATAAAACCAAGATACAAATGTCAAATGTCTTTACAGAGTAACAGTATGTCTTTCACATTTGCACAAATTCTAACTTGTGTGTTCCATTATTTAAGCCATACTTCTTTTAAGCAGCAATTCTTGATAACAAAAAGCCTGTGGTAAAACTTTCCTGTACAAATGAATCCCATTAATAAGCAGACTGCCTATTTGGCTTGACAGGATGAGACATGTACTGTGCAAGATCTGTTTCCTACATGGTAAGCTTTGTCACATAGTCTGGCTTTAAACAGTTGCATTATTTTCTATGTCACTAAAGTTAAATAAAAATGTTGAGAAAAGCTGTCAACTGTGAAAAAAAAATTAAGCACCCAAACATGATTTATTGTTTTGTGTGGCAAAACATTACTACAACATAAGGAGGGAGTTTGTCTGACAATTTATTTTATGCTCTGAACATACTTAGTGTAATTCCTCAGTAAGAGCAATCACTTTTCTCTTTTTGCATGTCTTCCACAAAACCCCCACCAGAAAAATAAAATCATAAAAATGTTTAAAAGGACTTGGGAAGATCAGAGAAATTAAATCTATTTTAAATCATTTGTATTGTCATCAGTGGTTCCGATGCTAGGGATAGTAACTGGCATCCATTCCTTTCTAGAAAAGGAGTAGCGAAGTGAGAGTAGAACTGCATGGCTTGAATGGCACTGAATTATAAAATTCAGCATATATATGAAATGGTTGAATAGGCATAGAAACACAATTTTATTTTTATCTTCTATTCCCTCTTCCATGTGTGATATGCTTATAGCAAGGCTGTGATCTTATCAAAATTATCATAAACCAATGCTGTTTAGCCTGAGCATGAGGAATAAATCTTTCAAATATATTAAAATCAGAGATGAATGCCAGACACATAAGCTTGCTTTTATTTCTCTTCTGAATCCAGTAAAATATTTCATGTCATTAAGGATCACCAAAAATTGTATGGCACTTTAAACTACATTTGTAAATGAATGTGCACAATATTTTCCTAAATTAAGTAATCGATTCATGCAAATCAGCTCATGCTATTTTAGCCCTATTTTGCAATCTTTTTTCCACTTTTTTGTGGCAAGGAAGTAGTTTGTTTATTAACAAAATAATTTTGCTTCTTTTCTCTGTTTGTTACATTGAGGATTCTGGGTGCAAAATAGAACTGAAATGTTTCAGCCATTGATATTCAAATAAGCTTCCAGGACTTGTAGAGAAGCAATAGTGCTCTATCATCACAAGTGTGCATCCTTCAGAGATGCCTGCAAACATAGCATGATATTACCTAGTGGAAAGTATCTTTTACAATGACCTAGGACAGTAGGTGATAGCATGTAGCTCCATAAATACCTTTGCAACTCTGAGACCGGCCATGAGCTTGACGGTGAGAAGAGTTCACAGCTTGGCTTCCAGAAATTAGTAAGTCTCATACGTAGCAGCACCAGTCAAGAAGTGGTAGCATTGTTCTTCGACTGACAACAATTATTTGGGTTGGACATGAGAAGGAAAATAATGAAGGTGAGTTCTGCTAAATGAACAGTGCAAGTGGCTTCTAGTTTTTGTTTACTTAGCTGGTGCTTTTTTTCCCCTGCAGTCAGGGAGAGGTTGGATATTATTAAACCTTGTAATATGTGTCCGTTCTGTCTACCAAGAAAAGCAATAAAAAGATGCCTGTCTACCCTTTTCTATCTTGAGATTAATTTCTTCTTTACTACCTTTGCTAGGAGAGATCTAATAACAGAATAATTTCTTCAGGCACTGTTCCTTTTTAATGATCAAGGCAGTAATTCCAAAACTTTGGCTTTTGCGCTTGGAAAGGGCAAATGGAACTGGGATTCAGAGAAGACTTTAGGAACTGCAAGTTAAAGTATTACTTTTCCCTTCTGCTCTCAGCTACTTTTATCATTTGCATCTGTGCAGAATGAGTATGAAGTGTTACTGCTCTGACTATCTGCTCTCCCCATACGTGTAAAATGACTCATTGAATGACCAGGAATAGATTAGTTCTTAATCCAGTTGTCAGGTGGTTAAGAGTCTTTTCTTTCTTCTAGGTCTAGAAGTATCTACCATGCTCATCATTGCTAAAAGTAAAACTTGCTGTCCCCTCCATTTAAGTGAAAATCATGTTATGTCTTTCAGGTGCAGTAGCAAGGAGCATGAAAAATGATGGAGAATATTGTGTGCACTGTTTGTTATGTTTCCCATCTAAATATTTCTTAAGATTTGTTTATTAAACTTTAGCAAATGACCAGATACTAAAAAGCACATGTATGAAGAGAAGAAAAAGATAAAAGCAAAATTATTAGGAGTAAAGAGGTACATTAGCCCTAGTGAGCAATGTAAACTGGTATGCAGCTGTCTGGCCCGGTGACTATGTGCCATCTTTCTCTTCTGTGAATTAAAACTAAAGTGATTCGATTTTTTCTTGAGGATACCTTCAAGGATGCAGATCACTCTTCCTGTGAATCACAGGATCACGGAATCACTGAAACATAGAATGGTTTGGGTTGGAAGGGACCTTAAAGATCATCTAGTTCCAACCCCCCCTGCCATGGGCAGGGACACCCTCCACTAGACCACGTTGCCCAAAGCCCCATCCAACCTGGCCTTAAACACTTCCAGGGAGGGGGCATCCACAACTTCTCTGGGCAACCTGTTCCAGTGCCTCACCACCCTCATAGAGAAGAATTTCTTCCTTAAATCTAATGTAAATCTACCTGCTTTCAGCTTAAAGCCATTACCCCTTGTCCTTCTTGCTGCTTGCCCTTGTAACCAGTCCCTCTCCATCTTTCCTGTAGGCCCCCTTCAGGTACTGGAAGGCTGCTATAAGGTCTTCCTGGAGTCTTCTCTTCTCAGGGCTGAACAACCCCAACTCTCTCAGCCTGTCCTCATAGGAGAGGTGCTCCAGCCCTCTCACCATCTTTGTGGCCCTCCTCTGGACTCGCTCCAACAGGCCCATGTCCTTCTTATGTTGGGGGCCCCAGAGCTGAACACAGTACTCCAGGTGGGGTGTCATGAGATTGGAGTAGAGGGGCAGAACCACCTCCCTTGACCTGCTGGTTACACCTCTTTTGGTGCAGCCCAGGATACGGTTGGCTTTTTCGGCTACAAGCGCACATTGCTGGCTCATGTTGAGCTTTTCGTCAATCAACACTCCCAAGTCTTTCTCCTCAGGGCTCTCCACCCAGCCTGTAGTTGTGCTTGGGATTGCGCAGACCCACGTGCAGGACCTTGCACTTGCCTATGTTGAACTTCGTGAGATTCACACAGGCCCACTCTTCAAGCCTGTCAAGGTCCCTCTGGATGGCATCCCTTCTCTCCAGTGTGTCGACCACACCACACAGCTTGGTGTCGTCAGTAAACTTGCTGAGGGTGCACTTGATCCTACTGTCCATGTTGCCATCAAAGATGTTAAACAGTGAAATACAGAGTAGGATGCAGCATTTTGTGTCTTCCTAGGAACCTTTTTTAAATGCCTGATGAGACTTATTTCTCTTTCTAAATCTAACCTAGTAATATTTTGTAATGTTCCTAGAATCAGTAAAACATCCATAGTTTTGTTATCATCCATATTTCAGTTGCATGTTGAGGTTTGCCAACTATCATCTATGATCTGAATTCCAACAGACAATATGCATAAACACTGACACAGTCCTTAGCTTTGTATATATTCAGTATATTCACAAAACAAAATATTTCTAGGGTTTCTCGCATTTTCACGTCATGCAAATCATTCTGTGATTTGATCCCCTCTCTGTTTCCAGAGGAGCATGTAATCAGTGTAGAGTGACGCCCAACTGCATGGGTAAACAGGCTTGTAAAAGCTATAGGTGTCTGCAATAGTTGCTTTTAACAGCATGGGCAACACCAACCCCAATCAAAATTTCCTTAAAAATGTTGAGCTTTTTCCCCTCACATTCTTTTTCTGGGAATAAACTTTCAGTAAAAAAAGGAACCTGTCTTCCTTATTTCTTTTCCTCTGTGGTGTAATTTTAAGCAACATTGCAGTGGATGACAGATTCCTCTGAAGAAGTTCTCTTCAACCTTCCACTCTCTATTACAGCAAGGCCACATTCTGCAGGGCTGCCTCAGCTTTGTTGTTGTTGTTATTTTATGCCAATTCAGCTCTGTGAATTCTTCCCAACAGTGAAGAAAAGAGTTAGATTTTTCTTAAATTCCCTGGCAATGTAACTAGGAAACAGCTAGTTATATGTATCAGAAAAGGAAAAATTATCATCATTAGCTTCCCTATAATATTGATGTCATAATAAACTATTAAAAGATAACTAGTTTTGAAAACAATGAAGATTCATCGGTAAAGCAGCTGGTATAAAGAGATAGTCTTTTTGCTGGCTGAGTAATAGATTTCCCTGGTGTTTTTTCCAGTGTGTAAAACTACTAAGTCACTTGGCAGCTCAATGTTTTCTTGTATGTGTGATTTTTATTTATGATCCAAAACATGTTCTGAAGGACTTAAACTTATCCTTACTATTGCTAGGGCCAAAGCCCTTATCTCACAAATGATGTCTAAAATTTCTTTGATTCCTGTCTCAAATTATGCAAAGGGGTATTCAAAACCGAAGTTTGAAGCATTAAGCATTATCTCATATCTAGTGTTTACATATTGTGTTTTTAATGGGATACTGTATACATTTTGTTATTACGTTATGTGCCTGTTGCCTTATCATTCTAAATACATTAATTGTATTGCAGCTGTTCCTATACAAGTCATAGTAGACTTGAGCATGATATAGTTTCCAAGCAGTCATCACTGTGATTTCTAATCATATAGTTAAAGACTATGCAACCAGTTCTGCAATAGTGTCTAAGAAATCAGGCGTCACTAACATATACCACACCATAATACTGGAATCTGCTACAGTTTGCTTTTAAATCCAGAGAAGAAAACCATGGCAGTTTTTATAGGAAAGTTTGAAATTAGTTCTTCTGTGTGTGTGTTTGTACGTAGTTTCTACTGTATTTGTAAATGCTTATACTCCTCTGATAAATTAACCAGTGTATTTTAGTTGTAATGAAATGTACATCATCATCAAAACTCCTTCATGATTTGGAAATGTTAAGCTAAGTTCCAGTTTCATGTAAGCAAAGAAATTATCTGATGATTATGTCACAAAATCCTCACTATTCTTAGTTTTCTATAGCAAATGACTGAATATTTAAATTTAAAAACATTACTTTGTATTTGGAAAATATTACTTTGACAGTATTCCAGTGTTACATCAGATCACAGTATGATGTATTAGCTTGAAATCTGAACAAAATAATTATTTGTGTTGTTCATAATTATAAATCTGGTTTAAACCATTTTCTGCTTCTTAAAAGTATGGAAATAATATCAAGACTATACACATATAAATTTGAGGCAAAATTATTTAATTTTTTCTGCTTTATTTCTTCAGAGATCTTCTATATCATATTACTCAATTTTTAGACTCCTCTAACCTCTTTGCCACTCAAAAAAAAAAAAAAAGTTAGACCTCAGAAATAAGGTATTTAAATTGTTGAATAATATCTAACCATAATGGAGCTCATAAACATTTAATTCCCCATCCAGGCATTTACAGGAAATACACATTTATGTTACATTTTTAAAATTATGACTTTTTCTGTGACAGTTAATGAAGACAACTTTACAGGCATGATTTACTTACTTAGTTAACTGATTCAGGAGGATAATTTAGAAATCAATTTTTTTTCCCTAATTTCCAGGAAAATCTTAAATGACTATCATAAAAACAGAGTATCGGACTTGAGCACAGTGAAAAATAAAAAAAGACACAGCTTTATTATCATCTAACAATGTATTGCTATGCTCCATAGCATGATAAAAAGTATGATAAACTGTATTCTTACTATTAGTTGATTCTACTGAAAACTGGTTTTAAATGTCAACATATTTAAAACTAATCTACATCTAACAGACTACACTTTTCTTCCGTGTCTGCATTTGAGTAATTAAATTTTACAGCTTTTTATTCAGTAGCATCTGTTTCATATTTTTGCACTGTAGTTAAGCTATCAATTTTTGGCAGTGTAATAACCCTGTTGAGTCAATAGCTCCTGTTTGCTGTGACATTATTGACTCAGCAGCGAGTTCCTTGTTTTACTTGTTTTTACAGCACATGCACTTCATATACATGATCACTTTTAGCTGATAGAGCATATCAATAAAATATACCTCACCCACTCTAGTACAGTACTGTCCAGTGTTACTCATTTAGCAGAGACCTTAGGAAAAGGTTTTTATAATAACATAACTGGAGATCACTTTAAAGTATACCAAGTGATACAGTACTGCTGCCATATCTTCCAACACACCTACAGCTTGAATACCTCTTTAAACTGAGTCAGGTGCTACTTGTTCTCTTTCTAGGACTGTAGTAAACTCTCCTTTTTATTGTTCTTTAGCCATAGCCTCTACACACTTAAGTGATCTAAAATCATAGAATCACAGAATGGTTTGGGTTGGAAGGCACCTTAGAGATCATCTAGTTCCAAGCCCCCTGCCATGGGCAGGGACACCCTCCACTAGACCATGTTGCCCAAAGCCCCATCCAACCTGGTCTTGGACACTTCCAGGGAGGGGGCAGCCACAGCTTCTCTGAGCAACTTCTTTCAGCATCTCACCACCTTCATCTGAAAAAATATTCTTCCTTTTATCTAATCTAACTCTACCCTCTTTCAGTTTAAAAATATTACCCCTTGCCCTGTCACTACAGTCACTGGCAAAAAGTCCCTCTCCAGCTTTCCTGTAGGCCCCTTCAGGTACTGGAAGGCCGCAATTAGATCTCCCCAGAGCCTTCTCTTCTCCAGGCTGAACATCCCCAGCTCTCTCAGCCTGTCCTCATAGGGAAGAGGTTCCAGTACTCCAATTATTTTCATGGCCCTCCTCTGGACCTATTCTAACAGGTCCATGTCTGTCTTGTGTTGGAGGTCCCAGAGCTGGATGCAGAACTCCAGACTGGGGTTTCATGAGAGCTGAGTAGAGGGGGAGAATCACCTCCCTCAACCTCCTGGACACATTTCTTCTTATGCAGCCCAGGATACGATTTGGTTTTCTGGGCTGTGAGCTCACATTGCTGGCTCATTTCCAGTGTTTCATCCTCATAAAATACCTACAATGCAATGGGTGTCTTACTGCAAAAATTTGCTCAGACATCAGAAGTTTTTCTTCAACATGTCAAAAGCAAAGGTACCTTGTCTGAATTACAGGAAATTCTGTGCACATGAGAGGCATTTCTGTGAGGCTGATATGCTGACTGTGTCATTTGAATTATATGGAGGGAAGAGAAGCAAAAAAAAAAATTTTTCTTTAATTTCAGTTAAACTCTGTTTAAAACAATAACTTTTTTAGTTTCTGCATGTTGAATAAGAATAACAACCACCATCACCCTCCTTTAGTACTAATTTAAATTAATAAGGCTTACCATGCAAAACTAATTGAAATCCCAAACCACATTTTAACAGAAATCCATCAAAATCAGAACTACCAGCTGGAGGAGAAAAAATGTAGAAAGCTATAATGTATGAAAAAATTATTTTTACCTCTGAAGAAGTGCTTATAGTTACTGGAAGATAGTCACACAGAGAACACAGGAAAATGCTGTTACTGTGCTAACCTTTATGTATTTTATATTGGACAGAACTATTGAACAGTTTCTACCCTGTCTTAGGTGGAGAAGCAAAGAGGAAGAGAGAACAGGCATGCAGTATTTGCTCCCCTGCATATCCAGGTTAAGTTCTTGGTGCCTAGGCTCTCAAGCGTTTTGAGACCTGTTACAGCACCATTAATTTCACTAATCACACCAAAGATAAATGGGTCAGATACAGGTGGCTCACAGGCCCTGGCCAGCTGTCCACAGCTAGCGCTGGGGATAACAGACACTTCAGCTCTTGCTCAGTTTATACTTCCACAGCATGTATGGGAAGGCATCCTATTCATCTCCTTCCTTCCAGACAGAACCTGTCCAGGAACAGCTAACAGTGCTTTGACTCCATCTTTCCTCAGCACCAGAATTACAGTGGAATAGTTTGGCTACTTGACTAGAAGTTCAAAACAAATTAACACTGCTCAGAGTTACATTAACACATAAATTTTGTATCCGAGTGAAAAAAAGTTTTTGGGTTTTAAGTCTTTTGCTTATTTGCAGTTACATATGAACAAAAATGCAGTACCATGGATATGTTCTACTGGGAAATTCTTCTGAAAATTGTGTAAGAAACTAGCAAATGAGGTCAATGTACTCATTACAGGTCTGGGTTTTGACTACTTCAGAAATTACTTTTTTCTTCAGATCGGTCTCTCTCATTCAGAAATGCGTATTTTTAATACGACAGGGCTCAATATCAAGGCTATTAATGTAAAGTAAATCATAGGTTTCCTTCTACAACTAGAAAATAAATTGCCAGCCTTTCCAACAGTTAGCAAACTAGTATGGATCTCTCTCCCCAACTCAGCTTCAGCTTCCCATGAAGCTAGTACAAACTTAACTGTTTCAGGTATCCAACTCTATCAAACTTGGTAGAATTAAGCAAATGATTCAGAAATCTTGGGAGTTGACAGAGGAGACTGGGTGAGACTAAGTGACAGACGCACTAAGGAAACCAATTTAAGAAAAGCAAAGTACGAGTCTCAGAATCTGACAGTAACCACATGTTGTATAAGCAGGTTATTAAACACAAGTCACTCCTCAGGAGGTTTCTTTTAGAAATAAACACTGATGCTGGCTTTAACAAAGAGCTTAAAAGATTTTTTAAAAATATCTAGTTCCTTATTAAGGAGATTGAAATTTAAATGTATTTCTTCGTAGACTTCAGCTTGTTAATATGGAATTAATACAGTTTTGCATTGAATAATCATGCTTTAATGCAAAAAGCAAAACCGTGTTTTATGTTAACTTACATTTAATGAGAAGACTATGGCCTGTCAAACACTGAAACTGATGGATCACATGTCCCCAAAAATGTATAATGTGGCAAGGAAGAACATTCCAGTATGAGATCTACAACAGTTCGGGATGCTTTCTGTAGCAAAAGAGAAAGCTTAGCATAGCATTTGCCATGTCTGCTTAACACAGAATCAATCAGATAAGCAAAGCAAAGCTGTGATTTTGTTCTTTGATTTTACTGGGAAATGGCAAATTTAGCATGATCACGGGTTTATGATATTTTGAGAGCCAGTCCAAGCATTTCTATCATGAAAAATTATTTTGTAAAAAGTAATAAAATAGTTGCTTGCCTTTGAAATTAAAGGAATGTTAACATGCTGGTCACATTCACCTTAAACTTTGAAACATGAAAGTGCTTGCTAGTAACAGAACTAAATTTATATTTCTCATTCCCTCTTAATCCCTCTCTCCCACCTACATGAATTTTGAATTGGATGATCCATTTCTGTGTAAAATACATCAAGCACCGATCTTGACGATGTGACTGCTTTGAAGGTGTGTTCAGGTGCAAAAATGTTTCCCAGTCAAGAGAACTTGCAAACAGAACATATTTCTTAGTTACTGTATTTTAGATTTGTTCCACTAATACACAAGGGGTGATTATTAGCCTAGTCTTCGCATAGCGTTCTGCTTTAATTTTCTGTGGTTGCCTTCAAACATCTCTTTATCCTTTTTCTATACTCACTCTTTTAGCAAGTTTTTGCTTACTAGCTTGGATTTTAAGATGAACACTGCTAGTTTATGGGAAAAGGAAATGCTGCTTCTTATTTATTACTGTCAGCAAAATGCCAAAGATATAATTCAGATCCCTGATTCTTCTGCAGAATATATAAACCCTTAATCTGCCCTTAAGCAGGTTTATGGTGTCCTCGTCACTGTCAGAAACACCTGACTGAATATTTAAAATAAAATAATAATAAAAAAATCCCAACTTCAACTTGTTCCAAAAGAAACTGCAGAATTTTTAAAATGGTATGAAATTCAAATTCATTTCCAGTATTGACAAAACACCTTACACATAGTTCTTTTGTTCTGTTGTGCCTTGCATTCCTCTACATTCCTGAGTGCTAGTCTGTTCTGTTACCAGATTTCAAAACACGATGGCAAGTCATTCTTCAGAAATCACATTAAAATCCAATTGCATTCTCTCTTTGTTACGTAAAACGAAGCCTAAGTATGTCTGCTCTGCTAGTGTTCAAAAGCAATATATGTACTGCAGATCATATGCGTGTAACCAGTTTCCCTTTTGGTTAATATACTTACTTGTTAATTAGTTTGCATGGTCAATATTTACAGCTCATGGATTTGCCATGATTAGCAGGCAGCAGTATATTTATCTCCATTTATTTTTGTGCGATTCATTCACCATAAGATATTCTGTATAATAAAAATATACATACATTTCTAATTCTAAAATGTCATTGCAGTTCTGTTTCACAGATATATAGACCGTGAAGGTTACTAACACTTCTACCATTACTTGTACTATTTATATTGTTTGCAGATTATTTACATTCTTTCCTTGTTTTCATTACTTCATCCAAATAAATTAAGAAGTATTCCAAGTAGACCAATTATGAAGTGATAGTTTATTATGTAAGTAGCTAGCAAGATCAGACATTTAGGTCATGAGTTTTAAAAGGAATACTCAGAAATACTTTGTATTTATTTATTTTTTTAAGCTTTCAATATATTTCAGTAGAATTTTGTTTTATATACAGAACTGAGTATACAATGGGAATAGTTGGCAAAAGTAAAACTACATGCTATTGTTCTGCTTTGCTTAAGAGCCGCAAGTACTCAAATGCTCATGTTAATACATCTAAAACATAGGTTTGTTTTCCATTGTGTAGTTACTTGAAAGTTATCCTTTTTTTCCAAAAAGATAATTCATGGATGAAGTAGCACAGATTAGTCTTTAGGAATACTTAATATTTTAATTGTTTTAAATTTTCTTATTCTCAATTTTTTAGTTTTCTTAATTTCCACAGAAAGCAGTGTTGTTGTTCAGTGTCCTCAACATCAAGGAACCCAGCATCAAATATTCCTGAGATAACCCCTTTTGCTATCCTAGCCTCTCTTAAGCTTCTAGAGAACTGTATTTAGTGCATCACCTTTATACAACTTGTGGCCTTCTGTGTCATAAGGACTATGCAGTTTTCACGCTATAGCATCAGGACAGTACTTCCTAGTGAATTAATAGGGGCACAGCAGTAGCATTATTTAAAAGACTTAAGATTTTATGTAGCATCTCTTTTTTCCACGGTCACTACTTGTCCTAAATGCTGATAACAACTTGGGAAGTGAGAGGGTAAGTAAAATTCAAACACTTACGGAACTATAAACTGAGAAGGTGTAAATAATCCTAAGGGACTAGTACTAATTGAAAATGTTGAGACCCCTTTTCAACAATTTATACAAGATTCAAAATTTTCAGGACCTTACCAAATTGTAAATTCTCTAAGACACCCAAAGCAGGAACATGGTAACTGACAGAACAGGCTAAATTTGCTAGTGAATCCTCAGTGCATTCCCAAAAGATAGTTTTGCATATGCTGACAAAGAGGAAATCCAACATCTACTTTTGTGACCACTCATATTAAAATAGAAGTTAAAAAAAGAAATTTAAAAAATATTAAATATCAATACACTGTGTATCTTCTTTGCGAAGCTACTTGATGTTGCCCCTACATTTTTTTCCATGAAAAAATATTACTAACTTTCAGATGGATTATTTAACATCACCTCTAAAAATTGTAATTTACTGATTTTTCAGTCCCCGTCTCCCCTGCCCCGTAACAACTTCTTGCTCTCATGAAAACTTAAGCCAACTTACTTTTTTTGCCAATGCCTGATAAAAGCACCTACCAATATTCATATCTAGAAGAGTTGAATAAAACTGTGACAAGAGTTAATTTTCTGACTCAAGTATCAAATTTGAAGGGTATGTTTCAAATGTCAAGTAAAATGAAATTTTATTTTGTTTTGCTTTTTAGTTCTTCTAGCAAGATATGCAGAGAAAAATGTGTCCCATCTTCACTATTGGATGTGATGCTGGCTAATGGACTTCAGACAACTAAATCGGTTCCTCTCAAAGTAACTTATATCTACTTCAAGTAATTTGAAAATGATAATCAGTTCCTCAGTAAATCCCAATCAATTTGGAGAGAACTTGAAGCACAGTGAGGTACTGAGAATAAACTCTTTTGCAATTGTTCTATTTCATTTCCCATAACCACCATATGCGATTCACATTACATCTGGTATCACAGAGATAGCATAATTAATTTGTGCTAACACAGTGGTATTACCTTAGGTTATGCTCAAAGAACACTAAAATACTAAGTTTCTGCAATGTTTCACCACCTGCAGCGTGAGCTCTCAAGCAGGCCTTTTCAATGCGCTAGAGTATTGCAGTTTCTGAAAAAATACAGAGTGAATTAGAAAGGAAATACACAGGGAAGGGCACAAAGGGCAATGTAATTCTTAATTTTGTAAACTGCTTTCTTCCAGTTTTATGTTAAAACAAGATGCCAAATAAAGGTACTAGTAGAAAATATTACATGAGAAACACAAATTGAGAAGTAATTTGAACTTGAAGTAAATTTCCCCAGTGGAATAAGCAGTACTTCAGGTCAGACTGTAGAAAACGCTCAACATCTAAAAGGTATTCTCAGGCTGCTAACAGTAATAAATGTCTAAAGTCACCTTCACATTAAGCTGCACCGTGACTTTGCTTCTAAAATGTTGAGAGCAATCTAGAGTATCTAAAGAAGAAATGTTGCAAAATTTACTCTATAAATAATATTCTTTATTTCTTTAGGAGAAAAGTGTGAAGTGTTATGAACAAAATTACAATATTTAACTTATTAATAAAAGTACTTTCAGTAGTCTGGGGGGTTTGGGTTTTATTCCATGGCACTAAGCTGGGCAATCAGTGCAGGAGAAACTGTTGAGGTTCTTCTGCAGTAAGGGATGTGTGTGTGGAGTAGACCTGAGGAAAGTGCAGTGCTTAGTAATGAATTCTGTGTAGTTATAGGTAAGGCTGTAACAGCTATGGTAAAAATAGTGGAAAAACATGGGAACCACAGAGTTTTTTTGCAATCAGAAAGATTTATCTAATTTCATTCCTATATTGGTTTAATTTAATCTCTTTTATCAACAAAATTGATCTTCCAGTAGTAGTGGTAAAAAGGTATGTCAAATAAATGAATTATAAACCATTGTATAAAATACACAAACCTGTTAATAACAGCAAAATATGTGTAGAGAATGGCGTCCCTTGATCTAGAAAGAGGAAGGAAGGAATTCTAATCAATTATTGGCATTTGCTCTTTGAAGGAGAAGCCCTGGAGTCATTAGAAATGACTACTTAAAGGTACAGTCAGTTGCTTTTGCCACTTCTAAAGAGCCAATGACAGTGGTAAAATATGAAAAAGATTCTT
The DNA here is from genome assembly GCF_028858705.1 of Grus americana. Taxonomy (NCBI): domain Eukaryota; kingdom Metazoa; phylum Chordata; class Aves; order Gruiformes; family Gruidae; genus Grus; species Grus americana. The sequence goes on along the minus strand of NC_072853.1, from coordinate 86,273,366 downwards.
AGAGAAGCATTGCTGTACAATATCAACATTTGTTTCTCTCTCATTACTCCTCTACCTTTTAACTACTGAGCATTTTTAGGTAAGTTTTACCTTTTCTACCACTTATCTTGCAATAGAAAAGTATTATATTTTTTTATATATATATATAAAATATCTCAATATAATACATATATATTATACATCTAATAGTTCCAAAAAACCCTTGCAACATAATACAAACTGAACCAGAATGATCATGTTCTATGTAGAGATGCTAGGTTTATGGGCTTCTTTTTGCAAAATGCATTTCCTGGTCCCTTTTATGTTTACGAAATTTTCTGAAGCTCTAGCTTAAAAAAATATCTTTTGAGATTAACCGTTTACTTATTAGAGTGGTCGTCTGTGCAAGGAATTCCCTCTTCAATCTCCCTAAGAATCAGAGACTACTGTTTTTCCTTTAAATTGAGAATGTTTCAAGGTAGTCAGGTCTGGATTGGTGAACAGCTAGTTGCTGAGGTCTTGCCTGGCAATCTGGGCACTTGCCTGAACCTGGCTGCCAGCACCAACATGCCCTGCTTGCCTCATCCAGGTACTGCAGCATGGGGCTCTTTCTGGTGAGGCCCCTGCTTGTGCTCACCTCGCTATCACCCTCAGCTCCTTTCTCACTTTCTCTTGGGGAACAGCCTGCCCTTGCTGTCACCTTTCAGGATCACATTGTACAGGCTGTCACTGAGAGCACGTTTAAAATCCCTTACTTATTAGGATCTTTTACACAGGGCAGTGTTCACATGGGGAAACAGGTCTCTCAAACCTCGATATACAATCACTCCCTGTCTGGATGGTAACGCAAGTCTCCATTGTAAGGAACTTCGCAGTGAGGTCTTCAGCTGGATCAGGAAAGACTCCCCAAACCACAGCTCTGCTGAATTCTTACATCCCTTCTTGTGTCCTCTGGTCCTATGTGACCACTCCAGCATATGCATATTATATCGCTATTAACTTAAACGTTACAAAACGACCTCATGTCTTAAGTATGTTCAAAAGACCAGGTGACCATTTCTGCATCTGCAGGACTAATTTCTAATTCTAATGCTTATTTACAACTATTTTATCTATTTAAAGTTAAATCCATTCTGCAGCAAGAACTGCCTCAGAGTCTCTGGAGCAGCCAGATTCTCCATCCCAGGTGCTAATCAACAAATTGAAGCGCATGGATACTCCCTGTGAATTGCCAAGTGTGCAGCAGAGGTAATCTCCTGGACTCTGAATTTCCTACCTGGAGGGCTCTTGCAGTAAATATTGAAATGTTTTGTTGTGAAGCTGGGGAGTCAGTCCCCTTGTCTTAAATTAGTCCATGGGTTCATCTCAGCAGAAACTGGCCAGGGGGCTTCTTTGATCACTCAGGGAAATGAACACACTGGGAATGCACATGGGCACAGCCATGATACCCACCTACACCACAATTATAAATACAGGACAAACTTGCATTTCATCCTTATATAATATTTATCACTTAAATTTTGTAGATCTTGCTACAACCAGCTGTGAGTTTTTCAGCATTTAAAAAGTGTATGTTTGAGGTTGTTAGGAAAGTTTGCTCCCTAAAACTAACAAACTTTTATACAAAATAAAGATAAATTTTTAGCACATTCACGATTAGGATTTTTGTATGGTACAGTACAACAAATAAGTATCTCTCTGACAGCTGGCTCAGAGAACTTGCCAGAATGATAACAAATTTGGACAAAATTTTGGAAACAATTGCACCTACATTGCAGTTGCAGATCTTTCAGAATGGGAGTTTCTCTTTTCCTACAGGAAAGTACAATAAAACCAGATTAGTGATAGCAACAGTTTTGTCAGAAAGAGCTAACAGCTTGTTCACTACATGTAAGTCCCATCTTGAACTCTTCCTAATGGAAGAGTTTTTGCTCCTGAAAACTTCAATTGTTCTTCCTGCTGTAATTGGCTGCATGAGAAAAGACTAAATTGATTAACATGGACCACAGCATGAGGTTCTTGTTCAGCAGTGGGATAGTTTCTGAGCCTGTGCCTTAGCAGTCATTTTTGCTATAATGTAAATGTCCTAACGAAAACAACTACTTCAGGGATGAAGAAAAGATGAATCACTGAGAGATTTTACAAACCTTCCCTATAATTTGTCTTAAAATGTTGTTGCAGGTGTCCATCACAAATGTACATATGCTAACAAAATTGTTTTCACTTTCTTCTCCAGTGGAAAAAAACCAATACACAGGGTTCTTCAAGCATCTCTGTGGCAAAAGAAACATTTTCTTTTGCTTACTGGCAAGTTAATTGAACAAAAGGAAAGTGCTTATTTTTTGAAAGTAAAGAAATACTGGCTTCAAAGAAGCCAATGAAGACATTGTTTTTGCCAAAAGAGAAATAAAGATTGGACCAGTCTCATAGTTCGTTCTCTTTTATTCCTCTCACATAGCTGAGTCATGTCAGCTTAAAAAAATCCTCTTTTCATAAACTTTACATTGTATAAGGTAATTTAACGACTCCTTTCATAAAAGCAGATATCCAGACATCTAAAAAGTTCTCATCTTGTTGTATAGGAAAAGTTTCAATTCAAAAATAGAAAAACAGAGTCAAACTGACTTTCCAAAGTTAGCCCACAGGGAAATGACAGAATGAGCAGCACATTCAGCCCATTTTTTCACTGCTTCTCTCTCTTTTCCCCACTTACTGAGTCCCAACTGAACATCCTTTTCATGGTTTTTAGAAGCTATGGAGTCTTCCACCATCACATATCAGAAAAGGCAACATGAAAGCTGTAGCAGTCAGCTTCTAGTAGCAGTCTGAAAGGTTTCTGGGGAAATAATTCACGAAAGCAGAAAGAGCTGAGAATGGGAAGCCTGAACTGGTTGGAGCTAATCTATTACTTGAAAGTGTCAGCAGCAGCAAAAGTGTTATCTGCTGTTAGCAGCAGGACTATGGATACATGTCATGCCTGGATTCCTGCTTTACTTACCCTTGGACTCAAGGGATGGGAACTGTTTGACTTTATTACTGTGATTAAATCAACGTACTTTAAAGGACTTGGAGCTTCCATTTCTGGCTGCTGTAGTCAGAATTGGTCCTATGGCCTCAGCAGACTAGATAAAACTGAATTTTTCTGTCTGAAGGAGAAAGGCAATATGAATTTTGGGAGGAGAATGACAATTGATAAATCTTTCTCCTTTCTGCCCTCCAAAGGGAGAAGGCTTTCTTTTTTCCTGGAAGAGGAATTCATCAGGGCTATACCAACAATAGTCTGCAGGGCTGAGAGATTCAAAACCTGTTGTACTCCCACTAGCTTTGCACAGAAGATGTTGCTGTGCTCGGTGTACTAGCAGCATGTTGCTATTTTGAGGAACTCCAAACTTTTGTCAAAAAATTGGTGCAAGGCTGCGTGCTCCAGCAGCAAGACTGACAGAATTTCCTGTTAATGAGGGTGTTTTCTTAGCCTCGGCAATCTACCTGGGACAGGTAGTTATCTATTGCAATAATGCCAGCCTCGCTTCAGTCAAAAGGAACAGGACTTTTCTGCTATTCAAGCAGAACATGACATAATAAATACCAGAATACTTATGTCAACCTTTAAAATCAGTTTGAACTTTTGAAATACATTTACTGGAAGACAAGGAGTAAATTATTAGATGACCTTAAGAGCTTAATTAATTATATCTTTCTTTTTACTCGATTTCTTCATGAGCTAAAATGGCTTATATCTAATGTAATCAATTCTTAAATGTATTAATTTAATTGCTGTTTCAATGCCATTTTGTTGTAACACATACAACTTTATTCACAGCAGTAGAAAGAAAAGTTAAAGATATAGCTCAATTACAGGTCTAAAAATAATGCTGGACTAGGTGTGATTCAGTTGGAGGTTAAGATGTGTAAATGTAAGTTTCTACAAGCTGCAGTGCACATGTATGCAAGATTTCTAAACTCATCCTGTTGCTGACATTCTGAGCCTAATTTGGCTTTTTAAACACACCCATCTGCTGAGATTTTGTAGTGTATCTTAGACATCTCCACTGGGATATATATGATACAGATCATACAGGAGGTTCACACCTTCCTGCAGCAATAGACAGCAGCCAGACAAGATACGCTAGAAGGGCTGAAATGGCACTAGCTGCCCATGTGAGGAAAGGGAGTAGAGCTCCTGATGGCTAATCAGCTGGATGTCTTCCCTGTTACTATAATGGCTGCCATGACATTGATTGACAGCTGTCTTAAGAAACCTGCATGAAAGAATCGGAGACATAGCGCAACGGAGGTTTAACCAAAGAAATGGTCATGAGTTTAAGAATGCACTTGACTCGTGTAGCACTGGAAAAAAATATTTGCTGACTGGGTGGAATGCTCCTTCTACAGGTGTGTGGATGATGCCAAATTGGACAAAGGAGTCTGGAGGGCTGGGCTGCTGTGCAAAGGGACTTAAACAGAAGAAATGATCTGACAGAAACTTAATAAAGTTACCTTTTTAAAAAGGTAAACACTGAGTCCTTCACTGTGAACATAATAACCCAACAAAGCAGTACTGGCTGGACATCAACTGGACAGAAAGCAGTTTAGTAGAAAAGAAGGTGGGGGTCCTGGTGAGCAGCAAATTGAATATGAGTCAGCGATGTGCCCTTGCAGCAAAGAAGGCCAACATGTTGCAAGCAGGTCCAAGGAAGTGATTCTTCCCCTCTCTTTGGCGTGTGTGACATTACATTTGGAGTACTGTGCTCAGTTTTGGTCTCCTTAGCACAAGAAAGATATTGATGTGCTGGAGCAGGTCCAGCAAAGTTTTACCAAGGTAATTAGAGGGCTGGAGCACATAACCTATGAGGAGAGACTAACAGATGAGTTTGGTCTTAGGAACAGAAGCTAAGGGGGATGTCTCATAGATGCCTTTAACATACTAGTGGAAGCATATAGAGAAAATAGAGCTAGGCTCTCCTAGGATGAGAGGCAATGGACACAGTTTACAATACAGGAAAGTCTAAATAGATACAAGGAAATCTATTTTCATTAAGAGGGTGGATAAATTGGCTGCCCAGAGAGCTTGTAGAATGTCCATCTGTGAATATATTCAAAATTTCTCTGGATAAAGCTTTAATTTACATGATGTACATTGTCTCTTTTTTGAGCAGGAGTTTGGACAAGATGATCTCCAGAGGTTTCTTCCAACCTAAGTTCTTTTCTGATTCACAATTCTATGATAATAACAAAGAAAAAATGTGAGGTAAGTGTAGTAATGTAATGAAATCCTGACTTTTTTATTAGTCTATGGATAAGGAAATAGTGCTTAGCTAACAGTTAAACTGCAATATTCTAATGGTACTAAGAGTTTAAGAGTAACAGTTGAGAATTTTTTCTTAACGTACTTTTTTAAAAATTTTAGATGTTCTTGCCTGATTATCACCTGAAATGCAAAAAAACTCTAGACCTTGCAAAAAAAGAGAGTAGGCAGACTTTTATAGGCAGCAAAGACAGAGCGTGAACTCTTGGCAGTCTTGCCAGTTTGTGTTTTGTGGGACTGGTCTGTCATTGCTGTACTGCATAGATAAATAATTCCATGCATGTATGCATAAGGAGTAGAACTTCAGTGTAATTCTGTTCTATACATGTAGAGAGCTGGGATAACTTGATGAAATACAAATCAAATAAAATGCACTGTTCCTTCTACATAAGCTAATTTTATGCAAAAGCCACTATATTTATTGACATGGTTTTTAAAACTAACTTTACAAGTATCATGAAAACAAAAACCTTGGCATTTTTCCCATCTGCTGTACCTATTTAAACCTATCAAGTAGGTAAATTTGCATTTTATGAGATGGAAAGGGCAGAGACACAATCTGTCAACCACAGTCCATCCTAGATGTGGATTACACAACTGTTAATCAAGTTGACAAGCATATATTTACAAAGTGTCCTGAACTATTCGAAAGGATACAGTTTGATCTTCAGTATAATGCAACAGGAAAAAATGGGCTCAGGAGAGAAATACAGGAAAAATAGACTTTAGCAGTGGTTCACCAATAGCAGGGATCAACATGGCTATGGAAAATGTACTGAATTGCTGAAAACTGACTTGTGTATTGATAGATTTGAGTATCTGGTCTCATCTTCACTTCTTTCTTGCATAACTGAGTTGTCCTTTTGGTTCTCTCCCTCTTTTCCGATTACAGTTGTGTGGCACACAACTATACTGACACAAAAATATATTCTTATGTTTCCATAGTTCATCATTCTAAACAAGCCTGATCTCTTCTTTAATCTAAGTTCACAAAACATAAATATGGAAGTGGGATAATTGCCTCCATAGCAAAAATACATTGTGTAAGTTATCAGAATTTGATCCTTCTGTCAGATTTAAAGAACTCTGACTTTGATGTAGCATGAGTCATGTAGCTTAAGACAAAACCACATTTGTCCTAGTTAAGTGACTGCTTTAATAAGATCTTAATGTTAATTCTAAAAATGCCCAGGATTCTTTATTCTTATGCATATAAAATTCTCTGCATTTTAGTAAGAGAAGTGGCAATAAGATTTTTTAATCTCCTTAAAGAATTTGTGCAAAGTTACAAATTAAATAAAATTTGCTGTTAGCATTGCAGATTTTTAAAACTCCACCCAATTTTTTCATACTTTGCAATTTCTCTTTCCATATAAAAAAAAAGTCCTGTTTTTACTAAGAAAAAAATTTACTAAAAAATTTTACTGTATCTAGTGAAGAACTCTGCAGCCTATCTCATGGCACTTTTATCCCTGTTTTAAGTAGATTATGTATCTCCTCCAGTAAGGAATTAAGACCTTGGAGTTAAAGTGGCTTAAAGTCGCTATAGATCCTAAGTAAAGTAAAGCAGATGCACAACTAGGAGACTGTTACCTGTTGGAATGTTGTATAGAGAGAGATGCATGTTATTGTCCTCATGGAGGATCAAAGCAAAGTGATGGGACTTTTGAAATAAAAGGCAAATAAAGAGTAAATGCATGTAAGAGTTTCAGGCAGGCAGCAGATTGCATGCTGTCAGGAGGAATATGAAAAAGGAGATGCTTTTATCCAACTTAAACTGGAACAAAAAAAAAAAAAATAGAGTAATTTTCAGTGTTAGTTAGTAAAGTCTATTTTAGGAGATGATAAAGGCAAAGCTTGAAGCCACACATTATATTTCCACAGCTTTTCTCCACTGAATATAAATTACTTTTAATGGCTTTATTTCACACATATTCCAATTGACTTAGGGGCATGGCTTGCAAACAAATTGGCAGCACTGACTTTATAGCCTTGCATTTCATGCTTCTCTTAGCCACTAGGATTCATTTTAATCATCTCACCTCATTGTCCTAGAGAAATATTATCAGACACAGAAAAGATTGCTGGCAAGGCTCTAAATTTCAGATCAATATTCATCACAGGATGCAGAATGCTAAGCCCAAATTCAAGAGAAAACTTCAGCACTTCAAATTAATCTTGCAATGACTTTTTACACACAGAGAGTTATTACTGGCTTCCCTAAGTCAGTTTTGAAGAGGGAGAATATATTTGCCAAGGCAGATGTACTGATTGGTTAGCTAAAGTTAGTGAACTCACTGAATATGAAGGGCCATCTACATGTGGTATAAAGTTGCCTAACCATTGCTTGCAAGAAGAAATTTTGCTTTTACATCCCCTGTATACAATTGTGATACTAAAAGAGGACATGATTTCTAACATGGAATTTATGAATAGCACCTCTGGCATGTTAAATATTTTAAAAACAATAATTATGTGGGAACAAAAAATGAAAAGTTAAAATTACTGATTCATTTAAAGAAAATTAAAATCATGCTGCTGAATGAGATAATATTATGAAGTCCATTTTAATGAAATAATTTAATTTCACCTGTTGGATAATGTAAATTTAAAAAATAATGTGTGTGGGGAAAAATTATAATTTCTAAAAAATTAAGTTTTCTAATTGAAGTGGCAGCAAATTTAATTTATGAAATTATTATGCTGTCTCTGGACTATTACCTAGCAACTAAGTTTCTCAAAGCTAAAAAGGCCTCCAGAATACACTCACAAATTAAAGAAGAAATAAATTCTGTAACCAGCAAAAGATGGAACTTAACTGAAGCTGAAAAAAAATGTTTTAATTCATTTGTGAATGAACCTGTTTACTCAGTCACAAGCAGAAAACTATTGTTTGATGATTGTTTTGTGCTTCGTTCTGACTTTATCTAGAATAAGAGTTCCAGAAGTTGAGTAAGAATTAAATGCGAGAAAACTTAAAGCAAGATCTTATGGAAAGGGATTTTTATTTTAAACAAAAATGTTTTCAGTCATTCCCACTCATTCCCTCATGTATTTTAGCACCAAGAGATGTATATCCAATCAGTTAGGTTAGTGTTCCTTGTGGTGACATGGAAGATAAGGTTGCCAGCAATCAAGTCATCTTTTAGGTTCTTCTTGTCTGGTGACAATGAACTGATTTTTAGCTAAAACATTTTGTAGTTCTTACGAATCGACACTTGTTATAGTCTGATCTTTAATCGCTGAGGTCTTCCATCCCTCACTTCCCTCTCTATAAATCCAAGGCAAGGTTGCTTCCCATTGCCCTATTTTTCATATCTTATGGCTAAAGTCTGTTTTCCTGGTGAAATGACAAGAAGAGGAAGCACACATGCAAGATTATTTGCAACCGTCTTTTATAAGAGTGCAGGTCTTTTACTGAAAAGTCACCTGCTTTTTGTTGTAAGTCATGTCCTGTTTCTAAATATATGCCTTTTTTTTTTTCTCTCTGTCTCTTTTTCTGGTAATTAGACCCATGCATTCCCATTCATACTTCCCTCGTACCAGTGTTTTACAGATCTTTATAGAAGATGCTTGGTCTCTGCACAGTCTTTCAAACAAGCACATATATAAGTGGTAAAAATGATAGCATAGATTCATGGTCAGATATACTTAAATTGAATTTGTTCTGCATGGGAAGTTTTTTGAGCACAGTTAAGCGCATGGCATCTTAACCAGATAGCTGTTGGCTCAAAAAGTACTATTTCATGTGTTAGAAATTTGTCAGTTGCATTCTTCTGAAGGTTTTGAATATTACCAAATTATGACAAAAGCAGTCATTAGTTTTAGCTTCTTAAAATTGTAGACATGTAGAACTGGAGAAGACTGTAACAGTATTCTGCTTCCATGTGACTAAATTCTTAAAATCCAGGTCTGTTCTGGTGCCTGTCTCTTCCAGTATTAATTTCTTAATACTTCTGTCTTCTTTATTGCAGAATCTGCAAATTCTTTTTTATTTCTTTGTGAGACACTGAGAATCAGTAAGTACTGTTCATTTCTAATAGCCACCATGTTTTGTTCACTGTTGGCCCACTTTTGGGAACTTCCACTAAGGAAGAAATCCTCTCCTTCAAAGCTCTAATTGACTCAGAGCAGTTCTGCTACAGCTCTCTCAGCATTTTGGAAGATATGCATACCTTCATTCTCCTTTTTCTTAAAAAAAAACCACCACAAAAAACACAGTTATCTTCAGTATCTCACAGTATTTTCTATTTTCTCATTCTACTATGCTTTTTGTCTCCTCAGCTATTCTTTATTTGTTTTCCATAAAATGTACTGATATATACTGAAGAGAATATTCTAGCTGTGACATTAGCAAAACTGAGAATAATTTCATTGCTTATAAGGTAAAGTACATCCCAGAACTGAGCTTTTTATTTTTCTTTCCTTTATTACAATATTGTATCATGGACTTGATTTGCAGTCCATTAAAGCTTCTAAATCTTTTTATAAAATAGTACTATGAGACAGCTAATCTCTATTTTTATATTTCTCAGTTTGATTTTTCCTTCTGCTTTATATTATTTTGCTTTTCTCTTTTGTTAACTTCATCTTACTAAATTGGAGTCAAGAATGATTTTGACAAGCTGATTCAGATCTGTCTTTGAAAGTGTTTACTCTTTTCCTGGTTTGGTGATATGTGCCAAATGTCAAAGAACATTTCATATTCCGTTGTCTGAATCATTCATGAAAACAGTGATTTGAACTGGGTCCATCCAAAGCCTTTGCAAGAATCTCACATCATACGCTCATGCAGCCCAAGTGAATTTAAAATATGTATTAGCTGAATGTGACTTTTAACCTGTTGTGCACTTATTTTACAGTGTTTTTTATCTAGGCTGCTGAACTTTTTTGGTTTTACTGGAAAATACTGGAGAGAAGCATGATCATAGAGAAGACAGAGATGTTGAGTGGCCATCCTTTCTTCAGGGGACTGGACATGATGGACCCCTTATCCTGTATCTTTTGTTTGTGTCTTTTACTGGTTTACCACATACATGCACTAAGGGAGACGCTCTGACTTTTCCCTTCCTTACCTGCTCCAGTACTTTTATCTTGTGAAGTTCTGTAAGTTGTAACAACCAGTTAAGTACATCTTCTTACCAAGGGTTATCTACAGAATTTAACTTCAACACTTGCTGAAAACAATGTTTGAACTACAGTACTGTTTCTTCTTCAAGGTCCAATTCCAATGCTGACCTCTCCTTGGTAAACCAAGTTACTAAGGTTAGCCTAAAACTAATGGAGAATCATGAGGTCCATACATATATGTATACATATACATACACGTACACATACACATACAGATACTGTTTGTATGGTTAAGGATTCTCTTTTCCTAACCAAATTCATAACTATGATACTTCTTTTTTGGCACAACTAGATTTTGTATGAACAGCACACCTCTATTTCAAAGTACATGACGAGGGAATAAAAAGGGTCAGAGGACTGAGCACAACTGCAATTTTGTTAGATAACAGAAAAACCAGACTCCTACTTGTGTGAAGTGTTATGTTTCAGTGTTCCATTAACAAGGACAGAGTCTCACTTTCTAACATATCTGGTATTTGTAATTATTCTCGTGTTCTGTGTTTCCTCCCTCTTTCTCCTGGTTGACTCTATCTTCTATTAATGACACCAAACATGAGTGATTAGCCTATTCAAGAGAACACTGTCTTCTTATGAAATGAATTGTGCTTGACTTAAGTAACTGTAATTTTTTGATGCAGAGAATCTGTTGACTTATCAGGTGCATCTGTTGGCCTGTTTTCTGGCATAGGCCATTGCTTCTTAAGTTCTGTCTTGTGTGATTGTTGGTCAAAATTCACACTACAATGCAGAGGGCTGTTGCAGCATAAGCGCTAAATCAGTGTTTACATCAATTATTCACTTACCACAAAATAATTATAAAACCTCCAAAGTCCTACAGCACTAAATTGGCCAATTTGGTAATCTGATGTGAGACAGTGTTCTAGAGTTTTTCAACGTTGTGAAGGATCTGCACATTGCTTGTGTCCATGGAGGTATCTTCCCTTTTGCATTATCACTCTGAAGTTACATAGATGGTTGGTCACTGCGCAGATCACAGCTGATTATAGTTCCTTGTTACCACATCAAATCACGCCCTTCAAATTGTGACCCTTGTGACACAAATGACATAGCAAGTTCAGAGTGGCTTTTATCTCATTCTGGCTGGTTTCTGTTGCTCATCTTGGCTGAGGTTATGCAAGAGTCATGTTGCTTAACAATTAATACAAATATTTAGGTATCCTTTCTTATGTAATTACAAGTAAAATGCATTTTCTTACCACAGTTTATATTTAGTTCAGCTTAAGTTTCAAACCTGCAATAAACAAACACCTTTACTGAAACCAGAGGACATAAACAGGAAGGCCTAGACCTACTTTTTGCTTTTATACTATGTTGTGCAGTACTGTCATCCTTTATGTTAACGTGTATTACACATCCTCAATATTGTCTAAATCTTTGGTTCAGACTGGGCCTATAAGCATGCATTTTTCTGGCTTCCCTATGAGGTCTCATGTGGCACTGTGCAAAAAGCTTTAATAAAAAGTAAAGCGATCTCATCTTTTACTTCCTTCCTATCCATTACACTAAAAGTTACTATGTCAAAGGAGAAAATTAGATTGTTTTGACATGATTTACTCTTGAGAAATCCGTGTTGGCTGTTTTTTATCACCTTTTTATTTTCCTGTAGAGCGCTTATAAATTGGCTGTTTAATAACTTCTCCCAGTATCTTTCCACATACTGAAAATACTGTGACTGGTCAGTGATTTCTCAAGTCTTCCCTTTCCTAGGGAAATGTTATGGTTTGCCCTTCTTCAATCCCCTGAGACTTCTCTGTTCTATGAGATCTCAAAGATAATGACTTGTGATTCAAATACAACTTTGGCTATTTCATTAAGTGCTCAAGCTTTTGTTCCTTTCTTCCATCCCTACCATGGCCCATCTAATTGCATCAAATATATTTAAATACCTTTTACCATGTCATTTTGTTTTGAGTTTCAGTATTAGAAATAACTACACTTGCTGTCTGGTCACAAGGAGAAAGATAATATGACGATGAAAACTGTATCCTTCTGGAAATTCTTCTGTTATATGATCTTCTTCTCATAAGAAATATTCATTTTTCTTTCTTGTCTTCAAGCTTGTGATGTATTTATAGAACATTTGTCTCTTCCTGTTTGTCATCTATTTTGTATCTTAATCTACCAGCTTTTATCCCTAGATGATTATGCTGGTTCTGTAGACTCCTGCTTAATTTTGTAGCTTTGCTTTCATGTTCTGTATGACATCCTTTCTTTCTTCTTTATTTTTTTCTCTTTTCTCCAAGTCTAACAGAAATCCCGGTTCAGCTATATTGTATTTTTAACACAGTTTTCTGCTGTTCCTCTACTGCTGGAAATCTCTGTTTATTCTCAATAACTGCAAATTATTCTGTATTCTTTTTCCATGGAAAGTAAAATCTTGTCATGTCATTCATCTGATTTCAAAATGAGCGGAAACTTCTGAAAAAAATTCCTTAAAAATACCCAAAACTATTATTATTATTTCAGTCCCTTTCTTCCTTTCTTTCACTTTAGAATCATGAACCTGATCCTCCTGTGACCATCCCCAGTACCTTCCACCTTCTAATCCTCAGCCACCTCCTGTCCGTTGGAATCAAGACTGGACACAGTTGTTTCCCAAACTAACCCCCGCTTCACATTCTCCCCAGTCCATTCTCTTCTATTAGAAGTTGTGTCTGGCTGTGTTGCTTTCTAACAGGTATTGGATAATTAATGTTTCCCTTTATCACTAACTTCACTCTCTGTTGCCAAAATTATCTAATTTCCTAATAGTGGTAAAATGGTTTAAAAGAGTATCTATAATCACAAGTCTCTGTTCTTTTCCTTTTATATCAATCCAGGAAAAAAAGTTTAGTCTCTTCATCACTATATTTTGAGAAAAAAAAAAAATATTTCTTAATATTGAACACTTCCTCCCTTTTTAGTTCTGTCTTCTTAAATTTGTCCTCTTAAATTCCAATTTTGTGACTCGTCATGAATATTTGTGGTGCCAATGAGGTTGTAGCTTTGGCTAAACATTAGGACTTCAAGTTTTGCCTGTGTTTTGTACTCTGATGTTTAGACACTGCAGTTCATTTTCCTTCCTTTTCCCTTTTCCATTAGTAGAATGCAGCAATCAATTCTCAGCTCCTTTGGCTAGATAAGAATTGTGTTTTACTTAGTGGAGGGCTTTTATCACCAGCTCCCATCAAACAATCTGAAGGTTCTTTCTCTAGTTTATTGAACTTATGGTCTCCTCTATTCTCTGGTGGTTCTTGGATAGAAAGGTTTTGTAATTTGTTAAAATTTGGGTTAGTTAGGCAAACTTGCTAAAAGGAAGCTTAGGTGATAAATACATGGAAGAGTCATTTACCCTTAACATGGCTAGTGTCTGGTTTTTACTAATTAAAGAATAATGTAGCGCACACCCTGTAGTGCCAGCCACTAGGACTGGAATGTGTTTTCACTATGTAGAAAAAAAAAATACTTAATGCCAGAGAAAATACTTAATCCTTGTACAAGTCAAAATAACTTCTCATCTCTTTTTCTATTACTGTGACCACAAATGCAAATGAAGTTGGGTAAACCACTAGTATATGACATCTCTAGTTATCTATCCCAGATATACTTGATGACTTGAGTTAGTTTCAGGATTAAGAGTATTTAATTGAGGTAGCTACTATTAATAGCCAGTACCTATTAATTGGGATGATACCCTGGTGGTATTTGATCCTCCCATACTGAAAAGTCCCCATAGGACCCAGAGGAGCACAACACTAAAGAGGTAGATACTACGAAGGTTTTGTACAGCACTTCATTATGAGGCTTGTCTGTATTAATTAGATTAGTTTGACCATAGTAAATTTTTAGCTCCATATGTATGGTGTGTTCTTGTTCTAATAATATGGTTTTGATTGCAACACCTTCATGGAACTCTTTCTTATTTATGAAAATTCAGAGTTCGTGGATAGTTACGTAGAAGTTACAAATCTTGCCTAGAGTCTTTATCCTAAACTAGAAAACCTGATGAACATCATCTGTTGCTTGCCTGATTTACTCTCACTTCCATAGCCTTTTACCTCTGGGTTTCATATATATACCTGTATATAATACACATATCCTATAAATATATATACAGATTATATATAGAGAGAGAAAGAGCACACCTATCCAATGTATTTATGGTGGTCACATGATGAAGACATGGTATCAAGAAGTGTGTTTATTTTGTTAAGTGTGTGTATAAACAGATACCTGTTCATCAATGTTGTCAGGTTAAAATGATTGTTCAGAGTAGAAGTGCCAGGTAGGACGATCATTAGTACAGAATGAAATCATAGTTGGTTCAACCTGAACAATTCACCTAGAAAATATGTCAGATTGCATGAAATGTTCTGTCTAAATTCCTTTCCAAGGAACGTAGGCTTAGTTTAGCTGGAAGTCCTATTCTTTGAAGTGAGATATCCAGATCTGGATGCCCTTTTTAGGATGAGTTTTTACAGATTAAAACAAAGGGGGAGCTTTCAGCAGTGTTAGTATATTTTGTCTGATTGCTTTTTTTTTTTTTTTACTTCGGGATAACTGTTATCAGGAGGAAAAGAGCTTGCTTCATTGAATAATCTAACATGAAAATACTTCTTTTACAATTAATAGTAGCTGCAGAATAGACTTGCTGTCTTCGTATGAACAGTATGTGTATACTGGCTTATGAAGCTTATAAATAGGCTGTAAATCTGTCAGTCATTTTAATATAAACAGACCATTGGGGAATACAAAATCAGGGATAAAATCATGTGCTTTTCATAGTGTCTCAGAACTGAATTGATTACAATACAGTAAATGCAACTTAAAATAAAATTGACATAACTGGTTACTGTTCCTGATGATTAGCCTTCATTCTGATTGAAACATAGTATTCATGTTTGGTTTTGTTTTTTTTTTTTTTTTTTTAAAAAGAAGGTCTAATACCACCAGCATTATCAACATTGTCACTACTAAAGGAAAGTACAGGACAAGTAATAACAAGATAATTGTATTTTCAATAGAGATTGCAGCAAACATGAACATGTATTTCAGAAAAGTCCATCTGAATCCATCTGAACTTTGTTCTGTTACCTTAAGAAGAATTCTTATGTATCTTAAATATATGATGATACATGACTCCAGAACCTACTAAGAGTACATCTTTCACTTGGGAAATCTGCAAAGAATACATGCTTTTGAAATATGTTGTCAGATACATTTAGCACTAAAAAATAAAAATGAAGTGTAATTTAGAGATGGGGGAAGAATTGATTTGGATAACAGGAGCCCAGCGTATTTGGATCCTACTCCCTCCTAAATGTGAGATGAACCTACATTATGTCTCTGCTTTATACCTTTATAGCTGCAAAAAAGGGGCACCTTTTTTTTCCTTGATGGTATGAATGTTCATTGAGATTGCTATGTTATATGAATTCAGTGTTCCTGTTCTCACCAGCAGGAATTTATGTCATGCACTATTCATCTGATTTTTCTTCCAGCAGCAGCTAGGAAGGTGCAGAAAGGCCATGTTCAGGAGTTGATGCTCATATTGCCAATGTTTGCATGCTGAAAGAATTGTTTGTTTGTCCTTCCACACATATTTCTAAGATGTTTGGTTTATTCAGGATATGTTACAAAGACGTGTTTTCACAGTGGTTTTCTCTCAAAGACCTTCAACTGTTCTACTCGCACGAATAATCAAGTTGATGCCTATTGATCACTTAAGAAAGCAGTAAAACTGAGTAACAATACAAGATTAAAAAGTTTTGAATATCAGTTCGTGTTTTGGCAATTTTCACTGATCAGAGCTATGTAGGAGCAGATAGATGATTTAAAAAATGAAATAAAATTAAATTGCCTGTTTTCTATACTGGACAAATCCTATATTGCCTTCTTGATTGGACATGATAAAAAGATCACATCATCTTAATTCTCTGAGAAACTGCTTTTAAGATAAACGCTTTGTGATACTTTTTAATCTTGCGTAGTTTCCCCCTCAGTCTGAGTTCCTACCAGAATTATTAACTGTGAACAAAGCTGTCCCATTTGTAGTCCAAAACAGAGGCTTGTTTTAAGTCTGATCTGACCTAGTGTCAGCACAAGGCATCAGGGAGTAACTGATACAGAGGAGACAGAGATTTTCTGCAGCTTCCTGTGCATAAAGTGCACACATTAGTGTCTCTAGTCTTCCTACTTCTACTTCATTGCCTCAGACAACCCTGTATGAGTCTTGGTCTACACTCCCACCAGAAAGATGATAGCTTGGAATACTCCAAGGAAAGACTAAGGGTTGGTGCACCAGGGTAGTTGCCACAGACAGGAACTCAGCCTACTAGGAAGGACCAAGATAATCAGGCAATATGATTTACAGATGCTGTCTCACACCCAGCCAGTTCAGATAATCTGCAATAATCTACACAGATCTATACAAGTATACTTTTAAGTATAGTAGAACATGTTATTTATTTTTGTTCGCGCTAAAATAATGAGATTCTTAGTATGAGAAAATACTGAAGTTCGGGTACTAATCTGTGTACTGCCTTCAGGTTAGGGAACACTTGAGTCTCTAATAATTCTCATCCTTCTTCTGCATGCCTTTCCCCTATCTGTGAAATGATGCTTCGAAAAATTACTATTCTGGTAAGAATATCCATATATATATACTCTCCTATATACTCTTCTATATAATACTACTTTCCTTTTCATTTTAATTTATGAAACCCTTTATTTCGTTACAGTTACTCTTCAGGAACTTATAAGATACTAGTTTTCTATTTCTTTCCAGCTTTAGGACCAACATATTGTCTCCGGGTGTATTGGCAAAAGAAACTACATCCCTAGAACCACTTTGTCTTTACACTTATGAAGTTGTTAAGAATTTGACCAGTAGGATTCTGTACGACCTGCTGGGGTTTATTTTCACTTTTTCCAGACGTGTCTTCTCATATTTTTTGATGGTTCTTAACATGTTTTGGTTTTGTTAACAAGTTATGATTATGTTTTTGTTTGTCTATTTGATTTTGCTTTGCTTCAGATGAGCCCTAAAATATTTTCTGCAAAACACTCTGTCTGGATTGACTGTTGAAAAGATGCAATACCAACATCCTACGCTGGACTTTCAAACTGATTTTAATTAGTTGGCAAGCATACTTCAGTAACTTGATTGTCCTTTCTTCTGAAGACTGCTTTCCAGCAGCCCAAGTTATTGGATTCTTTCCCTCAAAACTAGCCTTTTGAGTTATTAAGCAAAGCTTTCTTTTGCATACCACAAATCAGAATGCCTGCTTTACCATCTCTTTCTCTATGCACCTGTATACTGAAGTGTGATATAGTAAAATAATTCCAAAGAATTTGAGAATTAGGGCACGTATTCCTTCTTTTTTCTCTGTGAAGTGATGTGCATAAATTCTTATAATTTTACATTGAACCAATGCAGCAAACTCTTCATCCTGTCTGCAGTTGCAAGCAGACTAAAACAATATATGCTAGTCTTTAAGAGAGCAGACCTGCAAATGCCAAGTCATCCAAAAGTCTGTTGCATTATTTCAGTTACCTGATTGTTCTGATTATTTTATTTGCACAGTAATTCTAGGAGGTTGTAACAGATACAGTATCAATAAACTACTTGCTAATTGCTTCTAATGGCAAACTGGGGCAACTGAACCATACAGGTATATCTCAATTATATCTTAATTAATATAGTTTTTGAAAAAAAAAAAAGAAAAAAAAAAAGAACATCTGAGTAAAACATTTTTAGTAAGCACAGCAGAATATAAATATTCCCCCAGACCCACCAGTTATAATTTCTATCTGTCTTTCCGTATTCAGCATTGCCACCAGTAGTATTGTCTTTTTCTTTTATGTGAAAAAATCAATTATCAGTAAAACTAGATGTTGAGACCTTGAGTTGTAAGAAAAGCAACACATCAGGCCTAGAGGCAGAAACTTATCAACTCACCATCTGAAGATGAATATTTGGTAAACAAGTTGGACCGCTTAACAAATGGTCATTGCTAATCCAGATTTTGGGTTCTACAAAAAATTAATCCTTTCTTGGTACTGTAAATTGATAGTAACTCCATTAAGACCCTAATGCTGGGTTTCTACACCATTCTGTGTAAGATTCCATAGAAACTTTTTCTGGCAGACAGGATTCTCTCACCACTCACTCTGTCTGTGTGCTTGCCATTATACACTATCTTACTGTAAAAATGTGATACAAGTAGTCTTTTTTTAAAAATGTAAAAATTATACTCTCTAGATCAGGGGATGTTGTAAATATTGAATGTGGCAGTTTGTAAGAATCAACAGCATTTTTTTGTGGGAACTTACTTCACTGCATTGCATAATACATATAATCTATGCAATTTTAATGATGAGATTGTGAGATTAAGTGTTTAGGCTTGTAATTTGACTGGATTGATATTTCTGCTTATGTAATATTGCTTAATCCATATAAAATCTAATTTCTCCTATTACTTCAGCTATGGTAGAATTAAAGTTATATTATCAGTATTTTTTTTGTATACTGATAAAGCTTCCTAGTGCAAATTTGAATATTGATGCTGTATTGTCCTTTTACAGAATTTTTGAGATATTGAAATCAGATATTTCATCCCAGAACTTAATCTGACCTGTCCAAACTCCTTATGAAAAAGGAAAAGTTATATTAGCTTGCACACTTTTCTGAATAAAGATCCTTGTAAAGTCAGTGAAAATTAGACTGCTGTTTCAGTGTGCTTGGGCATCCTGAAAATTCCGTGGCCAACCTTATGGCTAAAAGTAAACTGATAGATTTTCTCCAGTCTTTTACAAGCTTCCATCAAAGTAATGTCTCTATATTTGCAACCATTTATGGATCAAAGGATTTCTAATCTGAGAGGAAGAATTTTCTGTAGAGTTTGTGCTACTAAATCTATACTTTAAAGTATATGCCTAGGTAGGGGTTATATATTATCATTGTGAAAACATTCTTTTCAATAAAAGAGAACAAAAATTTATATAAAGAACATCAAGAAACCTAAAGATATGAGAACCTAATATGTCTATATATCAGATATATACTGAGAGAACATTCCTTATATTCTTAAGCATCTACCCGGAATCTATAATACAAGCACTGAACTTGCTTATAGGCAAAAGAAAGAAGAGTGATCTTCTTAGCAAATTAAAAAAAAAAAAAAATGACACCAGCCATGTAGTAGACACAACAATGTTTGTCTCTAAGCCTGTTCTAATAGTGTTTAAGATTATTTGGTTTACATGGTAGTAAGTAGGCAGCAGAATGAAATGAATTCTATATACTAAGAATTAGATAACAGAATGAAATTGACCGGATAAAGGAAATTTGAGAAACAACTTTTTTCCTTAAAGCTTTGTTTGCTGCCAGCATGTTTAAAAACAATTTAAATGGATTATCTGAAGCATCTCCTGAGAAGTGATGCAGTGATTTCTGGTATTGTCCAGAATTGTGTACTGAGGACTGTTAAAGCTGAGCCATTCAACTCCTAGCAACTTGTTAGAAAAGATACTGTACATTAAGAATACCAGTATGGAGTCTGGCTGAAGATGAAGCTTCTAGAGATCACATATTAGTGTTTTGGGAAGACCAACTGACATCTGTGAAAATCCAGTCTCAATGAGTAGTGACAGACCTGAAATTATTAAAAGTCCAACAAAGTGGAGAAGCAGCAGTGGAGTCTTGTCACTTGTGCTTCCCTCCAAAGGGTAAAATAAAAATATAGAGTGGTGTAGTAATGCAGGAGCAAGTAAACCCACACTGTATTTATTAGGGACTGCCAAAGAAATGTTATGCAGTGTAATAAGTCTCCATATATAGCTTTGGAAGTATAAAAAATAAGTAGACTCAATTGAACTGTGTAGAAACTTGGATCTTGCTTTATGACGAGTTTGTCGGACAGACTGATTCAGTGGTGCTCTATGGGGAAGAATGTTATTATAAGATGTCTTTAATAAAAAAAGATTGTGCTTACATATAGGATATCTAGGCGACCAGAATGTATAATAGGCACTAGAACTTTAGCAGCAATTCTGGACTATTCAACACAGAAGCAGAAGAGCAATCTGTCTACAGAAGGGGTGCACTGAAATAAGCTCAGTTTTCAATCTATTTGGCAGCTAGCCTTGAGCTGTGATTACTTTTAAAGGTTTCCAGTAAAAGTGGGTAAATTAAGTACAGAAAAATTACTCAAAAATCAATGAGAAAGTTATCCAGGCCAATGATATTACCTGCAGACTTTCTTACCACATTCAGTAATTTTTGCACCATTAAGTCCTATGTCAAAAATCCTTTTCTATGCTGACCTTCATCAGAAAATTTGCAAGGGCTGTTCTTTCACCAAGGAAGCCTACTCCTTTTGAAAAATAATTTTGAAGTACCCTTAACAAATGCATTTCATCTAAAAATGAATACTAAAGCACCAATCTGTCAAGGTATTTTGGTGCCTAACACTGACCAGTTTAGTACCTACATAGAAGTGTTGCCCTTCAAACTTGAAAAAAATGGGAAGCAGATCACTTAATGCAAGTACTTTGAAAAATTGATCCCCAGATGTGCTTGGGTAGCAAAATCTACCCATAAAATAAACACATGATGTATGTTATCCTCAGACAACAAAGTCAAAGTTGTATGTAAAGAAATCTGAAGTAGATCTTTGCTCCTTGAAAATTAGACTACTGTCAGTACCTGAACTACCTTGTTTAGATATTTATCTCAAAATTTACATTGCAGGCTGCAATGTAAAAACCTTAGCATATAGAAGAGGTGCCAGCCTTACAACATTATGAACTGAATTGTGCTTTTTCTAGATCAGCTTACCCCTACTCTGACACAGTATCTTGGAAGTTCTCGCCTATGATCAAATTGACTAATCAATAACTAACCTATCTGAAAAGAGAAGTAAAATTAACTAAATTACATACATAGATTTTACTGGTAACTGCTGCTCTATTAATGAATAAGACAAATATTATGTATGTTCAAATGATGGTAATATGTTTGATATTTGCTTGAAGAACTGATACCATTTGTAGTCCCAGAGCAAAACACTGATCATGTGTCACAGTATAATGCAAATACTCACAGTGGCACCCCTGTGCATACTGAACAGAAAAAAATGATGGGAAGAGTTAGTGCTTTGTTCCCAACCATTGTCTGTCATACAAGTATCACATATTGAAATGCAAACGTCATGACTTTTGTATGAAACCACTGTTCCTAAACAAAGCCATGGGATTATGTATGTATATCTGTTTTATTCCTTCACATCAAGCACAAACATAAATAATAATTATTGTATAGCTGAATTGTGTCTGAAACTAGCAGTGTACTAAGATCACAGGGCTTTCATCATGAGTACTGTCTCTCAGCATGAAAAATAACACAATGCGGAGCCATCTTTCTGCAGCATGGTAGAAAACCCAACAATAAAGATGGAAGAAGGAACTAACTTGATGTTCTTTTACATCACTGGTATAACAAGCAAGAGTTAGTTTAATACAAGGGTGCATTAGATATTAAAAAGGCATTGCTTTTGCAGACAAGATTGTGCCTTATAGCAAATGGCTGTATTGATGGTGGTGGCATAATATTTGCTGAGATAAACAAAGTACACTACTTAATCATCCCTTGGAAAGGATAGCACAAATATAAGCTTGCAGCCAGCACTAATACCTCTGTTACAGGCTACCCTTCCTTCTACTCTGAAAATCAATTATTAAAGCACCTGCCTGATACAACAGTGGAAATGACATTGCATATAATTGAACTAAAAGCTTTTGACTGCTTACGTGGTGAGAAATTTCAGTGTCTACACCATCAGTTGATTGAGCTCTGCAACTATAGCCACTTCAACTGTCATGTTTCATCTGCTCAAAATGCATGCCCCATCTTTTAAGTGTTAAATTGCCTGGGGACTGTGATGCAAATATTTGCTCCCACACACGTGTGTGGGGGTTACCCTTCAGCCTTGTCACACTGACAGAGTAACATTAATGTGGCTGCAAGTAACATGCCTCCTCCCTGGATACTCTTGCTTTCTCACCGGGCCTAATTATATTTCCTTTCTTATTCCAGAGAACCCCAAGCAGGAATTATGTTGAGGTCACTCCAGATGGAGGTGGCAGTGTTTAGATACATTCCCATTCCTGGTTCTTCCCAAACCTGTTAGTTCATAGAGTCCTACATTGTCCCTGATGTCAGGTTAGCCTTTGCAGCCTTGAGGATAGGGAAAGCCCTGCCCCACCCCCCACATAACACGATCATCACTAGACTAGCAGAACAGCACCTCTTTCCCATTTTAAATTTTATTGCAAAGTTTTCTAGTTTTATTACTTTTCAATAGAACACTGAGATTTCATTGCATGTCCTGTTTGCAATTCATACGTTAATTGGCTTTCAAATCGCCCGTTGTCAGAGGAATTTGCCAGAACTGTTGATTTGAGTTCAGTCAAAGGCAGTGCCTTGCTGTGCTGTACTTATCATCTTGTTTTCCATAACTTTTATTTCCCCCAGTATCCTAGCAAAGCCCTCAGATTTGCAGATGCACTTACTCCTTCAGACATTTTATGATAGCTCTAATTAGCATCCATCTTTAATATTCTGCAATTTTCTGCAATTATCTCTTTCAGTTTTAGCAGTTATTAAATTGCCCCTATGAAAGTGCACTTTCAACAGAGACTAGCAATAAAGGTAACCCTGAGAATTGCAAACCCCAAAATGCACAGTGACAAGGTTTATTAATTACAGCAGTAAAATTAAGAGTGCATAATTAAGATAAAATCATCCAGTTCATGGACTGAGAGAATATGACAGTTTATGTCAGAATATGGCCCTTTAAATGCATCACTCATTTATTCTGTAATGCTTTTCTTCTAACTTTATAATACATTAGTTGGCTCAGTAAATACCACCTGTGAGCTCAAAACTTTTTTACATGAAGAAATGATTTATAAAAATCAAAGTAATTTCTGTTACGGTAGTTAAATTCCCTAGAAATAGTGTCCTGGAAATTGCCTTCTACAGCCAAGAACACTTGAAAGGTTTCAGTCTTTTATAGCCATTAGTGATACTGCCTTATGAACTACCTGAATGAGCTATGTGATACATCAGTTTCGAATTACTGCAAATCCTAAAACTTTTCTCGAGATCAGAGGGAAAAAAAGTTGTTCAAATTAGCTTTATATAATTTGTGTTGTGATTGATAGCCTAGATTATGAGAATGGACTGCAATACTTTGTTTAGCATGCAAAAACATTGCTGCCCTCTACCGTTTCAGTCAACTTTGTTGATATGGTGGGTTGACCTTGGCCATCTGCAAGACCTCCACTCAGCCATTCTCTCACTCCCCCTCCTCAGCAGAACAAGGGAAAGATGGAAAAGCTCATGGGCTGAGATAAAGACAGGGAGATCACTGACCAGTTACTGTGATGGACAAAACAGACTTGATTTGGGGAAAATTAATTTAATTTATTGCCCATTAAAAATAGAGTTGGATGTGTCACAAAAATTTTGCAACTGGCCTGTGCTGACTGAGGAGAAAGGCTAGGATGCAAAGCATAGAATTACAAGTTCATGCACATGAGGTGGCCCATCCATATGGGGGCACACCGGCTGCAGATTTACACATGGTTCTTATACCTTTCAAGCATTCACGTGCAACATGATTTGACCAATCACCACGCAACATCCACACTACTGTGCAGCTATGGTATCCACCCAGCAGAAAGCTCTGTCCTCTGCACTTGCCAGAATGGATGTGGCAACCCCAACAGAGCTCCCATGAAAACCCGCAACACCGCAGGTCTCAGGCTGCAGGGAGTGCCAGAGCCTGTCACTGGGAATGGATGGCAGTAGTGAGAACGGCTGTGTGAGGTGTGACCAGGTGGGCGATCTGCTCAGCCTGGTGGCAGAGCTACAAGAGGCAGTAGAAAGGGAAGGAGCATCAGGGAGTCTGAGAAAGAGACAGACTGGTGGAGCGAAGCTCTGCCCTCCCTGAGACAGAAACGGGGACAGCCACCAGACAAAACCCAAGATCAAGGAGACCCTGTATCGGCCCTCTGCCAGGATGAAGGCAGTAGCTTAAAATAAAGGAGTGAATGGAAGCAAGTCCATGCTCAGGGTGGCAGGCAAACCTCCTCCTTGCCCACCTCACCCTCACAGGTGCCTCTGTACAACAGGTATGAGGATGTAGGCCAGTCAATGGATGGCATGGACGATGGTCCATCTACACCAGAGGTGACACCAAGGTCAGAAAGGCCCACCTCCCGTATCGTGACCACCTTCATGAGGAAGAAAAGGTTATAGTTGTGGGCAACTCCCTTCTGAGGGGAACAGAGGGTCTGGTATGAAGGACCTCCATCTCCTGAGGAGTGCAGGGGAAGAGGCAATGGGGGCCTGCGGTCAGCCCGTATCAGCTCCTCTCTGCTGCTCCTTCCTCCTCACACTTCTCCCTGCTCCAGCCTGGGGCCTTCCCACAGGCTGCAGGGAAACACCCGCCCCACCGGGGTCTCTCCCGGGGCCGCAGGGGCACCTCAGCAGGGGTGCCTGGAGCCCCTTCTGCTGCTCTCCCCTCGGGGCTCGCAGGGCTGTTTCTCACCCCGTTTCCCTCAGCCCTGGCTGCCGGGCAGCGCTTTGCCCTTTCTTACCCAGGCTTTCCCCGAGGCGCCCGCCCGTGGCTGAGGGGCTCAGCTGTGCCCTGCGGTGGGGCCCTTGGAGCCGGCTGGAACCGGCTGTGTCCGGCACCAGGCAGCCCCGGCCGCTCCCCCACACAGGGGCCGCACCTGCTGCTCCCCCTGGTGCTGCTGCTGCTGCAGCCGCCAGCACGTGGGCACCTGGTACAGTACCAAATTTTCCAAACTTATTTTTCGCTATCATCTGCAGCACCCCCACTAGCAAAATAGCTCAAGCAATTTTAATTTTTAAAAAAATTATATAGGTTGAACTGTGTTTATGACAGAGCTAAAGAGATACTTGTGTCACTGTTAGGTGTTCTTTATTTCTTCCTCTTCCTGCTTATCCTTGTGGTTTTCCTAATATCTTATTCCCGATATTAACTAAACAGCACTTACTCAAATGGGCACCAAAGTCTCTTGAAGGTATTTTGGGCATATGTTACTGCATGTGTATGTTTTCTTTATATATGTAACAGAAATTAAATAATGTGAAATATTTTTGCACATTAATCATTTTCCATTTCATTCTGTTTATCTGTTAATTTTTTCGTCCTTGCATATTGGTAGCTAAGGCTCTGAGTTTGCAATACATTACATATTTAGTTCATTATACACGTGTGAACAGTCTCACTGATTTCAGCAGAACAGCTCATCTCTGTAAAGTTAAGTATACATATGAGCTTGCACAATTTGAGTCTAAGTATTAATATTTGGATTCTACATAGGAAGAAAAAACATGAAAGGAAAATGAATAATTTCTTTAATATTTCCCACGGCTTAATGCAAAGTGGTTTTTTGCAATACATACAATGAAATCGACAGTAGTTCCTTAGAGACATAACCCATGTGTCTGTTTAAACTTGCACTGCATAATTGTTATAATTTGAAATTAACTTATTCAAAGATTCTTGTATATATTCGACAAATTGAACCACCATGCTATGGTTTATCATGTGATTGATGATTTAGGAGAGATGTTTGAAAGTATCAATATAAACTCTGGAATGTATTAAATTAGTCTGTTATATTCAGTTCTCTCATTTTTTGTGTCAAGACAGGGAAGATTTTAGCCACGTTCCCTAGAAATGTAGTCTGTAACTTTGTTGCCTGAAAATGAGTAATTAAAACTCTACAGAGGCCGGAACTGAGTTTCATCAACTGGATGGTTATACATTTTGGGTTTGTATCTTTCCTGATGGACTGCAAACACAATTAATGAACCTAAGAAGTGTTTAAAGCATCTGTAGTATACTAAGGCACTTAGAGAGAAATCTCCTTCCACTATTATTTGCATCTGTTTAAAGATTCAGCAGTGGGTCGAGGACAAAGTTGTTCCCCTACTGTATCTTAATTGTGCACTAATAATGTGTTAGTTTATAATTTAAGGATAACAGCCATAATTGATTTTTCAGAGTTGCAACCATTTCACATCCAATACATCAAATGTTTTTAGAAAAAAAATTATGCAATTATAAAAAAATCTTCTGCACCATGTTTGACTTTTCTTAAGCAATCAAATGATAATCAGATAATGTTTAAGCTTTATTGAGTTATTCATCCCCCTCCCCAACTCCCCCCCCCAGTAATCTTTCAGAGCTTATCAGCAATAAATTGCTTTATGTGTAAAATGCTTTTTGCATTGATAGTGGGTTTAATCCTTATTTTGTAAGTCGAACTACTTATTTTACCCTCTTGCACTAAGCAATACACTTCAAAATGCAAAAATCTCTATAATTTATTCAGTTAATGGCTTTCTCAACTTTACTCCATATGATTTTCTGTGGAAAACAGCAGAACTTAAATATGGCATCTGCTTGATGCTGACTTAACTGGCACATAGCCTGCTCGGAATCTGAATTTGCTGGAGATCCATTTGATCCTCTTTTTGAAACCATCCTTCTGCACAACAAAATTAATCCCATATATTTTTCTTTTCCTGTAGAAAACTGTGTAAGGAAAGTGAGAACCTGTTTAAAGGATCATGTTTGAGCCAGCAGTCAGCTACAAGATCGTCTTTAAGGTTTGAGGACTGTGACTTGTTGAAAAAAAAGATGTATATAGACATCAGTTGTGACATTCACACAGCATTTCTTCCACAATCCAGTGATCTCCTCCAGTTGTTCTGCTTTACAATAACTATGATACATCTGAATTCCAGGAGAGTCATAGTAAAATGAAACAGTGGCCTTCTGTATACCAGCACCGAGGTTTCAAGATATATTCCTGGAAGACTGAACTGAGAGGTGATGACCACTCGGCTTAAGAGGTAAAGCCTTTTCTACAACACTGTCTAAATGTTGCAAAAGACATGGAGCCAAAACGTGGATATTCTTGAAGAAGAAACATGTGAGAAGAGATTCTCTGAAAAACAAACAAACAATCAAAACCAAACAAAAACCCAGTTTAAATGCAAAGTTTTAAATACAAACACCCAAAGACTAAGACAATTGCATTCCAATTATTTGTTTCAGCTTGGCTGGAACATACTGCTTTTAAAGATTATATGAAAAATTATTTAACTGTAATAGCCAGACATAGACATGAAATTACTTGCAGTGGAATTCTAATTCAAACATCTGTATCACCAGTTTCAAATACCTATTTCACAGAATCATAGAATGTCCTGAGTTGGAAGGGACCCATAAGGATCATCTAGTTTATTTTTTATGAATTTGTAAAGATTCAACAGGAATATAGAAACAATGAGGAATATATTCATGGAGGGTATGAGTTTCCCCAGAATGAATCTCCTTTCAGAGAATTCTTTGTATTTTTTGTCCCTATAGATATCAACCATAAGATAAAAGGAAAAGCAAAAATCAGAAATGCTCTAAGGCAAAGATTTATTTTTATTTAAACTGTGATAATAGACTTTTGAGGGGGAAATGATATCTGCAGTCAGGTTCCTTTCTTAGATGTCAAGATCAGAGTTAACCTCGCTATGTGGTATTTAAATATCTGTCATCCATAATCTTTGAGGATTTTGATTTAGCTTACTGGAGAAATTCTGACAGATTCAGCATGTCTACAACGGACTTCTCCAAGTATGTCTGATTTTTCCTGAATTTCACAGTGATTAATTTTTGGGCTTTTTTCCTAATTAAATGAATACATAAACTGTTTTGCTTCATTTTCAAGTTCCTAATTGCTGACTTGATTTATAGAAGTGTGGGAGACACATGGATACACTGACAAAGCTTAATCTAATTGCTTAGTGGTTGAGCGATTGACGAATTTGGGTTACCACTGTATAAATATAATTTATCACTGAATCATAGCAGCAATGGTTGGGGTTGGAAGGGACCTTAAAGACCATCTAGTTCCAAACCCCCTGCCATGGGAAGGAACACCCTCCACTACACCAGGTTGCCCAAAGCCCCATCCAACCTGGCCTTGAACACTCCCAGGGAAGGGGCATCCACTTCTCTGGGCAACCTGTACCAGTGCCTCACCACCCTCACAGTATTATAGAATCATAGAATCATACGTCTTCCACTCTAGACCCTTCTCCATCTTTGTTGCCCTCCTTTGGACACTCTCCAATAGTTTTATGTCCTTTTTGTACTGTGGCGCCCAAAACTGCACACGGTACTCGAGGTGAGGCCGCACCAGCGCAGTGTAGAGTGGGACAATCGCTTCCCTAGACCAGCTAGCAATGCCATGCTGGATGCACCTCAGGATAGGGTTGGCCTTCCTGGCAGCCTGGGCACACTGTTGACTCATGTTCAACTTGCTGTCGACCAAGACCCCCAAGTCCCTTTCAGCATGGCTGGTCTCCAGCGTCTCATTGCCCTGTCTGTATTTATAGCCAGGGTTGCACCTTCCCAGGTGCAGAATCCGGCACTTGTCCTTGTTAAACCTCATGTGGTTGGTGATTGCCCAGTTCTCCAATTTGTCCAGATCTCTCTGCAAGGCCTCTCCACCCTCGATGGAATCAACAGCTCCTCCCAATTTGGTGTCATCTGCAAACTTGCTCATGACACCTTCTAGTCCTACATCCAAGTCATTTATGAAAACATTAAAGAGAACTGGCCCTAAAATTGAGCCCTGGGGAACCCCACTGGTGACTGGCCGTCAGCCTGACGTAATCCCATTTACCATAAATCTTTGGGCCTGACCCGTCAGCCAGTTGCTCACCCATCGCACAATGTTTTTGTCAAATTGTATGCTGGACATTTTGTCCAGAAGGATACTGTGAGAGACAGTATCGAAAGCTTTACTGAAATCTAAAACAATGACATCAACTGGCTTGCCTTGGTCAACTAGATGGGTGACCTTGTTGTAAAAGGAAACTAAGTTTGTTAGACAGGTCCTTCCTCTCACAAACCCATGTTGGCTGTGACCAATGACTGCGTTGTCCTTCAGGTGTTTTTCGATAACTCCCAGCATAATTTTCTCCACAATTTTACCAGGCACTGAAGTGAGACTGACAGGCCTGTAATTACCAGCGTCTTCTTTCTTGCCCTTCTTGAAAATTGGAACAATGTTTGCCAGCTTCCAGTCAACCGGGACCTCTCCAGATTCCCAAGACCATTGCAAAATAATTGAGAGAGGTCTTGCAATGACATCAGACAGCTCTCTGAGCACCCTGGGATGAATCCCATCTGGCCCCATGGACTTGTATGCATCCAGGTGGAGCAGCAAGTCCCGCGCAAGTTCAGGGTCAGCTGGGAGTTTATCATTACCGCAGTCACGGTCCTCCAACTCAGGGCAACGGGGGTCCCAGAGCCCATCATGAGTGTTGAAGACAGAGGCAAAGAAGGCATTAAATGTCTGCTTTATCTATGTCCCTGTTAGTAAGGTGACCATTCTCATCGAGTAACGAGCCAATATTCTCTGTGGTCCTCCTTTTGTAATTAACGTACTTAAAAAAGCCCTTTTTATTGTCGCCTACAGTACTGGCCAGTTTCAACTCTAACTGAGCTTTGGCCACGCAAATTTTCTCCCTGCAAAGGCAAGCAGCATCCCTGTAGTCCTCCCTTGTTGCCTGACCCTGCTTCCAGCAGGCATACACTTTCTTTTTCCACCTAAGCTCTAGAGGAAGATCCTTGTTCAGCCAAGCCGGCCTTCTGCCCCTCCTGCTTGACTTGTGGCATTTTGGAATCACCTGCTCCTGAGCTCTTAGGAGGTGGCCCTTAAAAAGTGACCAGCACTGATGGACCCCGATGCCTTCAAGAGCAGTTTTCCAGGGTACCTGACTGACTAGTTCCCTGAGCAGCCTGAAGTCTGCTCTCCTCATATCCAGGGTTGAAGTTCTGGTGGCAGTTTTCCTCCTATCGCCAAATATTTTAAATTCTACCACTTCATGGTCACTATGGCCAAGATGGCCACCAATCACCACTTCCCCCATGAGACCTTCTCTGATCACGAGTAACAGATCTAGGAAGGCACCTTTCCTCGTTGACTCCTTTAATAGCTGTACCAGGAAGTTGCCATCAAGGTGTTTCAGGAAACTCCTGGACCTGCTGGTATCAGCTGTGTGGTGTTCCCAGTTGACGACTGGCAAGTCCCCCATAAGGACAAATTTCATATTGCGCAATGTATTTTTGTGTTTATGAAAGTATGTTTTTAAAATTTCATCTGCCTGAGAAGTGTATTTAAGTGGCAAAATGGCTGTCTGCTGATATTTTTAATAAAAACACTATTTTCTGAAAATTAGTATTTTTTTAAAAGCTATATGTGCTACAGAATTCTATTTTCCTAACTTCTGAGTTGTTTCCAAAGGCTGTTTCAAGTAAAACTCTGTGGTTTAGGTAGAAAGTATTTTAAAGTTGCAGGAGAATTCTGCCATCATAATCTTTATTTGTAAAACTGTTGAAAATAAAGAAGCAAACAAACAAACTTAAAATGTTTGCCAGGACCTGAATTGTAGGTAAGATAAATAACAACAGGTGTCCTTGCATTTGGAAGCAAATTTAGATTTAGAGTAAATTATCTCAAAACTTCCTACCTGCATAGAGACCCCAGCTAAAATCCTATCCCATTTTTTGCAAAACCTATGTTAATAAGTGACTGTGCATCATGAAATTCAACAGACCAGGCATACTTCCAGCTCCCTCCCCACGTCTGAAAGATATATATAACTGAGTCTCAGTCTGTGATCACTACACCTCACTAAACTGCCATGCTTTCTAAAAAGTATAATTTGATATTCTATCTGTTTTAAAGTTTTCCTTTCTGAAAAAGTTAGTTATGTGCGCTTTGAAATATGATTTCTCCAACTGTATTTGTGCTGCTGCAAATTTGGTGAGACACATCTGTTTCTTCAAATTGGCAGAATACTACATAACTGATTTCTGTTAAGAAGTGCCCTGGCTGGTTTACTTCAATATAAGGGGTCATTTTGGTCTAATGACTTGTATTCTTGCTTTTCTTTGACCATATTTTTATGCTAGTTATTTTTAGGTAGTCATCCACTTTGAAATTACTTTGGAGAAATACTGCTCTTATCATAAAA
This sequence comes from Grus americana, assembly GCF_028858705.1. Classification (NCBI taxonomy): domain Eukaryota; kingdom Metazoa; phylum Chordata; class Aves; order Gruiformes; family Gruidae; genus Grus; species Grus americana. The sequence goes on along the minus strand of NC_072853.1, from coordinate 86,241,801 downwards.
TTCAGTTGTGTTCTTCAAATCTCTGTAGTGTGTGGCTTGATTTCCTTCATCTGAAGAAATTAATCTTAATGATTTTTTAAGTCTTGATTTCATAATCACTACCAAGCTTTTTTGTCATTTTGTCCTGACTTTTATAGTGCCCATATTTAACTTTCTTACGAAATCAGCCTTGCCCTGCTGGCGGAGACGTTTGGATCTCATTCTTCGGGCCACGCTTTGAATGCAGGCTGAGGCAGCCACTGACTGTTGTCCTCCATGCTTATGTGGCACCGTGGGCACAGGTTGTTGGGACAATGCTGTCAGGCTCTTACAGACTGTGCATGGTTGGTGGGTTATTAATTGAACAGCCTGGATTGTGAAGTGTATTCTTTAGCCATGGTTCCTAAAAGACTGGTCAGAGTTTGGTAACATTTTATTACAATTAAACAGAAATCTTTGCCAGTGAGTGTTGTGGCCAGCATTATTGACACAGAGATATCCATTTTACAAACGACAGCAATTGTTCTGAATTGTTCAGTGTTGGAAAATGGATATCAGATTTTCCATGAAATGGAGTTGGAGAAAGGAGATGTGGTGGTTAAAAGTAACACTTCTAGTGATGAGTGTTCCCTTGTCAAAAAAACAGCATGAGTATGGCATCATGGAGGTTTTGTTGTTTGGTTGGTTTTGGTTTGGGGTTTTTTTAATGGGACATGGTAAAGTTTTAATTCATGACTTGGTCTTAATTCTGCCTTCCATGCTGTACCCTGGGCAATTTATTTGGATTGGGCTAATCGGCATAAAGATGGAAAAATTAAATCTTGTATGAGTGGGGTTTTTTTCTTCTGGTTCTCTTACCTAGGTACTATTTTTCCCAGATATGAAGCAAATCATACATTTCCATTCCACATATATCACTTCGAAGTTATTGTTACTGACTCATTTTAGAGGAAGACACTAGTCTATATTGAAAACTGCATTTCTTTGGAACAATTGGTGCTTTTTTTTAGTTTAACAAACAATGTAACAGAAGCTTGGCAGAAAAACATCTAAAACGGAGACTTGTCAATGAGTTATATATATATTTCTCCCTTAGACTTTAAAAACCCACCAATGTATTGTTAAAACCTTATATTAAATGCAAGAAACATCTCAGTCATAAAAGAGTGTTCTTGTACCAGCCTGAGTTTTTTGTGTGACACACTGTGGTCTTGGGTAATTTTTCTAGGCAAGTTAAAATCCCTTGAAAATATTTTCACAATTGAAGTGCTGACATAATTTGAACTATAGCAGTGTGATCAGCAGTAGTGCTAATACAAGAATTAAAAAAAATCAACATTGATCTCAACAAAACAGAAAAATAAGTGAAAAGCATATATCTGTACTTGCATTTCCTGAAGGAATATCTAAGTTGTTGGGTGCTGCCAAAGTGCACTATTTTCCTTGAGATTTACTCTGCATAAAAGAAACTGAAGTTGTTTTCTTGTTTTCAGCAGTTTTATTCAATTTCTACTCATAGCATAGCACATTAGCCTGTCAAGAATAATCATCACCTAGCAGCTCCAGATATGTTTCTAACATTCTTTTATGGGCTTATACTAAAGGATATATGCCATCAAGCTAGACCATACTGATGTAATAGTGTGTGTCTGTATGTGTGTCTGCATGTGCACTGCACAATTATTTTGCTGAGTGTATATGAGACTTTTGATTTTATGAGTAGTATAGAAATTTACATATAAAGTGGGCTTCTATCCTGCTCGTCCCCCCAAAAAAGTGTTACATTAACACATAGCAGTTTGTGGCTGTTTAAAATTCAATTCCTATTCTCAGGATACATTTTTCTGCAAGGTATCTTATTTCTTCAAATAAAGAAGGACAAGAGACTATGTGGTCTGAGTATTTTAGAATTACTTTGTCTAAGTTGTTGATTTTGTTTTCTCTTATATCCTTAGCTCTTTCAGTTTTGCGCTGAAAGAGTTCTCCCTTGCATTCTTGTTCAACCTGGAGAAGGCTCTGGGGAGATCTAATTGCGGCTTACCAGTTTCTGAAGGGAGTCTACAGGAAAGCTGGAGAGGGACTGGTTATCAGGGAGTGCAGTGACAGGACAAGGGGTAATGGGTTTAAGCTGAAGGAGGGTCGATTTAGATTAGATGTTAGAGAGAAATTCTTTACTGTGAGGGTGGTGAGGCACTGGAACAGGTTGCCCAGAGAGGTTGTGAATGCCCCATCCCTGGAAGTGTTCAAGGCCAGGTTGGATGAGTCTTTGGGCAACGTGGTCTAGTGGAGGGTGTCCCTGCCCATGGCAGGGGGGTTGGAACTAGATGATCTTTGAGGTGCCTTCCAACCCTAATCATTCTATGATTCTATGATTCTATGATTCTGACATAATGCTGTATTGTCTTGCAATGGAATAACCAGATCTCAGACAAGAATCATGCAGTTGCAAACACAGCAGCATCTAACAGCACAGTGGTTTGAACCATGCAGAATTATACCTTACCACATGTAATCACAGTGGAAAGATTAAACTGAAATCTATTGGTTTCTGGGGAAGTTTGTCATGTAATGCATGTGTGTGCATGTACTACCTGTAATCACCATTGGTTCCTCATCTTCTGGCTCCCCGTTCCTTTGTTGATAGTTGTGGAGAATACAGTGGAGTAGGTGGTACTGAGTAGGTATTTACTAAATACTCCTGTGCAATGAGACAAGAAAGGCAGGTAGGAAAGAAGAAAAGAAGGAAAGAGATGGGAAGAGTAATTAAATCATAGGGTATTACCTGAAGATAGATATGCTAATTAGAATGTGAAAGAATTAACACTGCAATGAAAATCAGCATCCTAAAATGTTTATACTCTAAGTCTGTGAGCCTGCCTCGCATGAATTAGAGTCTGCTGTAATCCTGAAGACTCAGCCTGAGCTGAGTGTTCGGGTTGTTAATAAATTATCATGTCTTCTTTCTAATGTCTGGCTTTTGAATCTTTAGTAAATACTAGTAGAAGCAAAATTTCTATCAAACCAATGATGAAAAAAATATTTCCTTCATGACAATAAGCTTTCCAGAGGAACTTGGCTGGAAAATGTATTAGAGGAATGTAAGAAATGTACAAAGGAAAAGACTATGACATATTATGATCTGTAGAAGTAACAGGTGATGACCATTATCCATAAAACTAACCCTGAAGCATTAAGTAAAGGAATAACAAAAGACAAAAAGACATGAATAATAAAGCCTCTATTGCTAAGTTTCACGGGGTTTGGTTTTGTTTTGTGGGTTTTTTTCCCCAAATATTACAGTTCAAAATCTAACCTGAATCTTCCTTCTTGACATTTAAATCCAAAACTTCATCACTAATATTATGTAATGTCCTAGGCAGTGGTCTTGCTTTGTCCAAAGTAGTAAAATAATCTGGTTTACTCTCTGCTTAACATTTACTTTGTATGTGTCCTAATTTTTGGAGAGAAACGTAACTAAGGAACAAGATGAAGGCACTGAGATGTCTGGCCATACATGAAGTCACTGACATATTAGTCAACAGAAGACTGATGGAAGGAAGACACTCCATCATTGGCACATTAAAATACAAAATGCATAAGAAATTCACAGTAAGCCGTGTTGGTGATAAATTAGTATTGTAAGTGAAGTTAAAGAGAGCTAGAATCAAGTCAAATAAAATAACCATCCCGGCAAGTAATGCAGAATCTGCATGGAGTGAAGTCTTCAGACAGTCATTTATCACTGTATGCTGAGACAGATTAAGTGGCAGCAAGGGAGAGAAATTAAAGTGTAGTGGGAGACTCCATTTTCTCCCTTGCCTCTTCTTCTGCCATGTATATGGGCCAAATATAACATCAGGATGTGATGCAGTGGAAAAAGTTTTATAAGAGGTAAGTGATTATTTATTTCCTGGAGCAGCTGTATAGGGAATCCATAAGAGGAAGTGCAGTCTGTGATTTGGTGCCAAGCAGTGTTCAGGGTCTGGCTAAAGATTTTGTTGTTGAGAAGTGAGTCTTCAACAACAGCAGTGGTCATAATTATATTTAGCATCCCCACAGGATCTGCAAAAGCCAGTAAGTCCACTGAAAAGTACCTATGTAAAAAGAAAGAAACTTTTCAGGAAGGAAATAAAAAGCAAAGCTAAGGGAATTAAATCCTCGTAGGTGTTATGGCCATTACTGAAGGGCACCTTCCAAGAAGTGTGGCAATAATGAATGCAAGAAAGCTGGTTTAGCTAAGCAGGAAGGTAGAAAATCATTAGACATAAGAAACCGTGTCTAAAAAGCTGAAGTCAGCTTTTTCAGAACGAAAGTAGAAAATACGAGGAACTCTGGCAAACAAAATTTTAAAAGACAATTAATCCAAAAGACTTTGAAAAGCAATTTACATAGGAATCAAAATAAACAGTATAACTTTCTTCAGATAGGAAAATTAAGAAACCTTTTAGAGAGTCGGTGAGCTAGTTGCTGATCAGGTTGTTAAAAGAGCACTCAGAAAGGGCAAGGCCTTTACAGAGAAGCTAAAATTATTCTTCTCATGAGGTTACACTATGAAAGAATGGTAGCAATTCACATGCTAGACCCCATTTTTGAGGATGGCTCAGCAGAGGATAAGCCTTAAATTGAAGAGGATATGTAACAAGTTGATAGCATGAACACACAAATCAGCAGGACTGGAATGACGTTTACTTTCTGAGAGAGCTCAGGGGATAGAGCAGTTAAATTGCTAACAGTATTTTTAAGCAAGAGTTTATCAATTTCCTTTCTATCAAGGTAAGGTAGAAAATGTAGCACTGACTTTAACAATAAAAGTTCTAGAAAGATATAGGAAGGTACAGACCTATCAGCCTGATATCACTATTACACCAGTTAAATAAAAACTGTAATAATTAGTGGGCATCTGGATTGCACAGTCTGTTTGACAAGAATTGATGTTTTTTGAAGAAGTCCTGCCTTACAAATTCTCTGAAGGAATTATCAAAGATGTAGATAGGATTGACCCAGTTGATATATCCCCTGCTTGATTTTTCAAACAAAGTTTTATAAAATGTCTCCCAAAGGCTGTTTTTATTACTTGGGAGCAAGTTTTTTGTATTTTGATAGGCAGTTCCTTAAAAATATCAGCTTAGCATTCAGCAGTGGTCAAAAAAGACAACCTGAAGTTAAGAATCCATACAGAGAGAAAATAAAACCAAAAAGCATCATCATGAGTGTAAACTGATGATTCACCCCACTTTGGATATCATACACAGTTTTAGACTCTTCATTTTAGAAAGGTTATGTTAAGTCTGTAAAAGGTTCAAAAAAAGGCAACATAGTATTTTCTTCCAATATTTTAGAAAGTTTCCAAATGGAGTATTTGGAATTTTTTATGTCAAAACCAAGTACTCAGAATTCCAATTATGGACATCTGAGATTAGTTTGCTGTTTTGCTCTGCAAAACCACATTAATCACTTCAATCAAGCTGGATGAAAAATACCTGATTGCTCAACTAATGAGGCTTACTTTTGTAGGTAAGACCACTAAAGTAATTTCAAATTATTTAGCCACTTTTGCTGTATAACACAACGGTTTTGAAAAGAAATCATAAATATTGGCAGCTCCAGTAAAGATAACTTCAAAATGTGCTCAAAAATGTAATATGGATATTTAAATATTTTGAAAATAAACCAAGCTTTTTCATCTTTTCATGATCAGATCTCAAAAAGTAGTACAAAGGGTTAGAAGTATGTCACCCAGTTTTTGGACAGGAAGAATGTTGGAACTTACAACCATTTCTCTGTCCAGATTCTGTCTTGTGGTTTTGTGGGTTTGGGTTTTTTTTATATATATAATTTAAGTTCCTGCTTATTTCTTAAATTAAAGTTCCAAGTTCTGTTTGGACCTATTGGTATACAAAAGCATTAATATATTTGAGAAAAGTCTGCTTCTTTTAGAAGTCCTTATGAATGACAAATCTGAAGTGGGGGTAATTACCGCAGTCTTAATAGGAGATATCATTCCAGAGTGCATATTCCCAAAATGGGGATCTTAGGTATCCTTAAGGTGCACATTCTTTTTGTTGGAAATGGCTTTTCAGAAACCCTTCCTGTCTTTTATGTGTGCAACTGCAGTAACACAATGAAAAATACAAATGCTAAATTGTGTACTTACTATGTTGTTTTGTGCTTGGTTTTTGTTTAGTGTTTTGTGTTTTGTTTTGGGTTTTTTTAAGCACAAATTTGAATAAAATTTGGAAAATAAATGGCATTTTTTTTAGCTGCACAATAAACAAAATTTGCAGTGCAGGAGGATTAGGTCACCTCGACAGGTGAAAGTAGGCTGCTGGAGCCAAGAACAGGAGAAGTTAATCAGATTGCACATGCTGTTACTAGATTATGATTAACAGCATTTTTTCTGATGAAGAAAAATCTGTGGATAGATTTTTGAAAAGTACTTTAGTAAAGTAGTAAATGAAGAGTGCATTCCACCAATTTACAGTGCAAAAGTTGGTATTTCTTTTGGTTTTATTTTCAATTACAGAATGTTAATTATTGCATACAGATGTTCAGTCTTCACAACTTTCTTTTTCTGAGATAATAAACTTATTAGTTGAGTCCACTTCAACTAAGAGGATACTATTAGTGACAGGTTTTGTCACAACATTTGTCATGCATGTTGCACTATGGAGCCTGTCTGTATTTTGTTGTTTTCCTACTGCATGGTGTTGATCACACCTACTCTTGGTTCCTAAAGTCTATTAGATTTTATGCTATAAGAATATTAAGAAATCATTTGACTTTGCTACTCTTCAGACTATTAATCCTTTTATTCTGTTACATATTCTGTATTATCAAACTCCACAGCAGTACTGTAAAGTCATGTCTGCTAAGTCACTGTTGCAGATAACAGCCGTTGACATTAGAGGCATCAGCAACTGTAGCTATTTTCAGGTGCTGTGCTGTTTCTCAGACATCAATTAAGCCTGGCTGAATGAGGATTTGAAGTGACACACAGGGTATGCTTCTGTTATGAGCTTTGTATTGAGTGACAGATACGGTATGCTTCTGTTATGAGCTCTGCATTGAGAAAGTGTCTTGTAATAGGATGAATCATGTAAGAGTCATCAACTTCTGTCAGTGCTGTTATAATTTTATAAATTTTAAGTGTCAGCATTTTAAAACTGTGCTCTCCTACTGCTTAAAAAAATAAGCAAGGACAAATACAGGCTGTTTGTACAGATGAGATTGCAATCAAAAAAGCTTTTATGCTGCATGGTTCATCATCAGAGTAACTAACTAGGTATAATATAGAACAAAAAGTTCTGGAAAATGAATCAATTGGGAGATAGTAATACGTGCTGACAGTAACAAAGACACATGCAGCTTTAACTCATGAGGTAGCTTTAACTTGTCAGGTTCGCTGGATCAAATGCTCACTTCTGAACTATCCATCTAAACTCCTTTATAATCAGTGGAGAGAAAGAGATGCTCAAAGTGCACGATTGATCGTATTGTAAAGAAAATGCTTGAAATAGATTACAGGGATCATGTCCTAAAAGTATGAATTTCATTTTATTGACTGAAAAACTAAAGTAGCTCTCTCAGATGCAGATGCATATGCAGTAGATAATGAAATACTGAGAGACAGGAATCCCATCCAAAGTATCAGACAATCAGTTATCTTACTGCTGTGGTTTAACCCGGCAGGCAGGTACAACAACCCCACAGGCATTTGCTCACTCCCCCCACCCAGTGGGATGGGGGAGAGAAGGAGAGGAGTGAAGAGGAGAGGAAATAGTTCGATACTTGTTAACTGTTGTACAATACAATTGCAAGGGTACAACAAATGAAATGGAAAGCAATTAATAAAAAGGTAAATATTTAATTTTTTTTTACACAATGCTAATTATTCTCTGGCATTCATTGCTACAAGCTATGACTAAGATGAAGTTTGTAGCATTAAAGGCTTAATTCTTTATATTACTGAGAAGACACCCTTAGATAAGATAAATCCCCTCAGGAAGAGGAGATAAAACTCTTCGTGTTTCAAAGCATAAGACAACTGGGAAGAAATTTTTTGTGTGGTTGGATTAAATTTCCAGTCAGGTTTACCTGCTACTGAGCTAACGTGATGATAAAGACTGTTTTCTACCTTTGCTGACAGCTAAATTTTGATTAATGTCATATTAGGGAACTCTTACTATAACTTTAGTTATGACCTAATTTTGTCTTATTGTTTACCAAGCACAGGGAGGTTCTTTGTCTTTCTTTGAAGCATTTATGAGCATTTGGTATTGAACAAAATCTTCACCAGATGGACCATCAGATCTGGCATGGAGATTACCACATTTTCAGCAAGATAACCTAAACTGTGCTGAAAACTTTGTAAGAGGAGCGTAGTTTGGAGCACCATCTGTTTAGGGTTCACTACTGACTGAAGCTTCTCTGTGATCTTTATGTAATTTAATTAGCTTGAATTTAACAATACTGTGCTTTTTTCCCTTAAGAAAATCCAAACACTTCTTAACTTTTTGCAGGCTGGTAGCTGATCTTTCTCACAAACTCTATTATAAAAGTTCAGTATGTTTTTTTCTGCTGAAAACTAGGAATTAGTGTTTAATCAAAAGCTTGATTAGTGTCATGCCATTATTTTTAGAAAGTATAAAACTAAAATAAGAGAAGACATGTCTGTGCATACCAACAACATCTTAGAATCATAGAATCATTTTGGTTGGAAAAGACCTTTAAGATCAAGTCCAACCGTTAACCTAACACTGCGAAGTCCACCACTAAACCATGTCCCTAAGCACCACATCTATGCATCTTTTAAATACCCTCAGGGATGGTGACTCAACCACTTCCGTGGGCAGCCTGTTCCAGTGCCTGACAACCCTTTCAGTGAAGAAATGTTTTCAAATATCCAATTTAAAGATCCCCTGGCACAACCTGAGGCCATTTCCTCTTGTCCTATCGCTAGTTACTTGGGAGAAGAGACCAACACCCACCTCACTACAATCTTCTTTCAGGTAGTTGTAGAGAGTGATAAGGTCTCCCCTCAGCCTCCTTTTCTCCAGGCTAAACAAACGCAGTTCCCTCAGCCGCTCCTCATAAGACTTGCTTTCTAGACCCTTTATCAGCTTCGTTGCCCTTCTCTGGACATGCTCCAGTATCAAAATGTCCTTCTTGTTGTGAGGGGCCCAAAACTGAACACAGTATTGGAGGTGCAGCCTCACCAGTGCCAAGTACAGGGGCACAATCACTTCCCTAGTCCTGCTGGCCACACTGTTTCTGATACAAGCCAGGATGCTGTTGGCTGCCTTGGCCAACTGCTGGCTTATATTCAGCCGGCTGTCGGAAAACATCCTCAGCTCCTTTTCTGCTGGGCAGCTTTCCAGCCACTCATCCCCAAGCCTGTAGCATTGCCTGGGGTTGTTGTGACCCAAATGCAGGAGCCTTGTGTCATGGACAACTGAGCCTTGTTGAACCTCATACAGTTGGCCTTGGAACTCGATCCCCTCATCCATATCATCGATAAAGATAATAAAGAGAAGTGGCCTCAATACTGAGCCCTGGGGAACACCACTTGTGACCAGCTACCATCTGGATTTAACTCCATTCACCCCAGCTCTTTGGGCCTGGCCATCCAACCAGTGTTTTACTAGTGAAGCGTACACCTGTCCAAGGCATGAGCAGCCAGTTTCTCCAGGAGAATACTGTGGGAAATGGTGTCAAAGGCTTTACTAAAGTCCAGGTAGACAACATCCACAGCCTTTCCCTCATCCACTAAGTGGGTCAGCTTGTCATACAAGGAGATCAGGTTAGTCAAGCACTTGATCTTCTAACAAGATCAGAATTTATCAGTCATATCCAGTATGTCCTAGCCAGGCATTCAGGTTTTGCTACACTGAAAATACCCCACAGTATTATTTCCCACCTTTTGGCTTTTTATATGTCACATGCAGCTGATGACATTAAGCTATTGATGCTTTTGTGAGTCTTCACGTTCTTCCTTTGCAATGAAACAGGTGTACCTGACCGCAAGCATCACATAGTTCAATGATCAAACATTATAGTTGTTGATAAGCAAAACCAAGGAGGATTACAGAAAGCTGAGAACATGCTAGAGTGTAATTTTAATTTTAAACTAATACAAATATATGCAAAGTGAAGAGTAGAGTGACATTTAAACCTGAATTAACTTGTAACCTTGACACAGACTGATCTGAAACTTACTAATCAAGCACTTAAAGCTAAGATTTGTAACATAGTTGCTGTCAATGTTTTAATGGTGTGTTTGGGGTTTTTTACTTGTATCTTTCTCCTGGTTCATTTACTTTACAATGCATGAATGTTATCAACAAATAGATGCATAACCACGTGCTCTTTCAATATGATATTATAGTGAGTGGGCGATTACAAGTTTTCTAGCAATTAATTCTGGTAATTGGCTGTAGATATCACAATATGCATAGAACTCACGAGTTACTTTGTTAAAAGGTTAACACTCAAAATGAGGCATTCTGTATATGTTTAACAAGGCATTTGACTTAGACTTGATCATTTCATATGTGCTAAATAAATGCTAGTTTATTTTTTATGAATTTGTAAAGATTCAACAGGAATATAGAAACAATGAGGAATATATTCATGGAGGGTATGAGTTTCCCCAGAATGAATCTCCTTTCAGAGAATTCTTTGTATTTTTTGTCCCTATAGATATCAACCATAAGATAAAAGGAAAAGCAAAAATCAGAAATGCTGTAAGGCAAAGATTTATTTTTATTTAAACTGTGATAATAGACTTTTGAGGGGGGAATGATATCTGCAGTCAGGTTCCTTGCTTAGATGTCAAGATCAGAGTTAACCTCGCTATGTGGTATTTAAATATCTGTCATCCATAATCTTTGAGGATTTTGATTTAGCTTACTGGAGAAATTCTGACAGATTCAGCATGTCTACAACGGACTTCTCCAAGTATGTCTGATTTTTCCTGAATTTCACAGTGATTAATTTTTGGGCTTTTTTCCTAATTAAATGAATACATAAACTGTTTTGCTTCATTTTCGAGTTCCTAATTGCTGACTTGATTTATAGAAGTGTGGGAGACACATGGATACACTGACAAAGCTTAATCTAATTGCTTAGTGGTTGAGCGATTGACGAATTTGGGTTACCACTGTATAAATATAATTTATCACTGAATCATAGCAGCAATGGTTGGGGTTGGAAGGGACCTTAAAGACCATCTAGTTCCAACCTCCCTGCCATGGGCAGGGACACCCTCCACTACAACCAGGTTGCCCAAAGCCCCATCCAACCTGGCCTTGAACACTCCCAGGGAAGGGGCATCCACTTCTCTGGGCAACCTGTACCAGTGCCTCACCACCCTCACAGTATCACAGAATCATAGAATCATAGAATATCCTGAGTTGCAAGGGACCCATAAGGATCATCGAGTCCAACTCCTGGCTCCACACAGGACCAGCCAAATCAGAGCATGTGACTGAGAGCATTATCCAGACACTTCTTGAACTTAGTCAAGCTTGGTGCTGTGACCACTTCCCTGGGATGCCCGTTCCAGTGCCCGACCACCCTCTCAGTGAAGAACCCTTTCCTGATATCCAACCTAAACCTCCCCTGTTGCAGCTTCATGCCATTCCCTCAGGTTCTATCACTGGTCACCAGAGGGAGGAGATCAGCACGTGCCCCCTCGCTCCCCCTTGTGAGGAAGCTGTAGGCCGCAATGAGGTCTCCCCTCAGTCTCCTCTTCTCTAGGCTGAACAAACCAAGGGACTTCAGCTTCTCCTCATATGTCTTCCCCTCTAGACCCTTCCACATCTTTGCTGCCCTCCTTTGGACACTCTCCAATATTTTTATGTCCTTTTTGTACTGTGGCACCCAAAACTACATGCAGTACTCGAGGTGAGGCCGTACCAGTGCAGTGTAGAGTGGGACAATCACTTCCCTAGTCCGGCCAGCAATGCAGTAAAGAGTTTCTTCCTTATATCTAATCTAAATCGACCCTCCTTCAGTTTAAACCCATTACCCCTTGTCCTATCACTCCATGCCCTTGTAACCAGTCCCTCTCCAGCTTTCCTGTAGGCCATCTTTAGGTACTGGAAGGCTGCTATCAGGTCTTTCCAGAGCCTTCTCTTCTCTAGGCTTTCATTAAGCTATAAAATACTTTACACTACTGTTATATAAGTTCCTTTGGATTTATATAGAACTTGCAGAATCACTAGGGATGATGTGCACTTCTGTTTTTGTTTTTTTTTCTTAAAGCTGTTGTTTGGTTGAATCTTAGTAAAATGCACTTGACTTGTTAGAGAAGTACTTATATATATTCAGACACCAGCTTTGATAAAGGTGACAATCTTTTAACTGATTCCTGTTATATTGGCCTACTTCTGCATATCTATGAAGTAGATTTTTTTGATAATAAAAAGCATTAATATGATTCTTCTCCCATGAAGTACTCTAGCAACATTCAAAATGCAATATATTTTTAAAAAAGACTGCCAGAAGTTGAAAAAAATGGAGATTAGGAACAAGATGGGATGCGTTTCTAAGTAGTATCATGTGTAAAAACATAATATGACTAAATAGTAGCTTGTATCATGGCAGAAGTTTAACAACATTTTGATTTATGTTTAGTTTGTTAATCAGGGACATGGGATAAACACTGAGAAAGCAAATTTTGCAGGTGATTGTAATGCAGGTTATTAAAGCTATAAGAAAATACAAGAAAGCTGAGGGAGTAAATTAAGTGAATGGGCACTATGACACTGAATGAAATTATTGTTGATGACAACAGTCCTGTTGGAGGATGGGATGACACCCTGTAACTACGTAACTGGTATAGAATTCAAAATTAACTGCGTGCACTCCTGAAAGTGATCTAGTTACTAAAGTGGAAAACTCCCTAAAGGTTGATCAATGAGCAATTGCACTTCAAAACCAAAAACAAAATGCGTAATGAGAACCTTAAGTCTGTGACTGTATTACTTATAAGAAAAGCAATAATAGGGGATCTCATCTCAGAGGTCTCAGAAATTGCACTGACAGACTCACTATGAGTGTGATGTGAAGTGGATGAGATAGTGTTTATTTTTTTTTAATCTGAGGAAGGAGATGTATAAGAAGCAGCATGATAAGAATGTAAAATCAGAAGCAGGTTAAAGAAGTTAAATTGGATAGGGAGGATAGAAGAGCAACAGGGTGGCAATCTACCATTCAGTTTGCAGGCTTCTTCCATTATTTATCTAAAAATATGTCTTTAAAATCAGGGTGCTTGTGCATTTGTACAGATTTTAAATTTTGCAGGTGTTAAAATGTGAACTTCATTGGGCCGTAAAGGGGCACAGGGACCTAATTTGAGAGAGCTATGGAGGTATTTCAGGTGTGAACTATGCAGGTCTGAATTAAAACTCAAACTGCTGGAAGTAAAAAGCACAAGTTGATTTTGGTTGGATCAAGGTGTGAATACTTCTATTAACATACATATAGGTTTGGCCAGCAGGGCTCTCAATTTATGGGCATCATGCAGGTCTAAGCTCTTAACCAGGCACCCTTTTCAGACAACCTCTTACTTCATAGTATGCATTTGAGCTAACAGTCATGTTCCAGGCAAGCAGGCTGTGGCATAATTCAGCACAAAAATTGAGCGGACTGACTGGGAGATCTACACATGTCCAATGAAGAGTTCTTTTAAAATATACAGCCAGTAGGCCTGGAAGTCAGTTTAAATCTGCATGAGCAGAGTACTTTCTCTCTGAAATAACCTGATCATTTGTCCATAATTTGTGTCCTGTGTTAGTCTGTGTATTGCCTGACTACAAAATAAGTTCTCTGGAATGAAATCCAACATGTCTTAGAATGGTATTTGAGTTTAATGTGAAAATCAGTTGCTGATTAGTAGGCTTGTCTGCAGAAAACAGTACATTTCTGTACCATTAATTCCAGCAGCTCTCCATCTGCTTTTGAGCAAAACTAGACTATTGTGTGTGATTTTTGGTTGAATCATCTTTAATTTCAAATTAGTAATTTCTAGTTTTCTTACTTTAACTATTTTGTGAAAATAGATTTCAATTTGAACCTTGACATGAACATCATACAGAATTGAGAGATTTGACTTTTCAGACCAGCTGAGACCATCCAGATCTCAAGTGTCTTTCAAAATTACCTCAGCCGTTGTTCCTTTTTGTAGACAACAATAAAATATTCAATTGAAAAATGACATTTCACAAGGACATTTATAGCTGCTTCTTCATCTGAGATCTAAAATTTTGTGCCATAAGTGAATAACAGTAATTAAAATCCATGGCTGAATTTGAAAGTTATGTCTTTCCTTGAAGCCTTCTCCAGTAGTAAACAAATTAAACAGAATATTCCTCCTCCTTTTTAACCATGTTTTAAAGTTTATTTTATCACAGATCATTGATACTGTTTGCCAGCCATGAACATTGGCCTATTACTTTCTTCTTGTTACGCACCATTGGTTTATATGCTATTTAAAATGCAAATCCAAATTAAGCACTGTTGAAATATCCCACGAAAAAGGAAATGTTTTATGAATAATGGAATAAAGGAAACGATTACTCAGCCTAGAATTTTACAATCCTATTTCTATCTTGTAGCTCAACAAATCTAGCTATAATAAAGACAAATCTTCAATGCCTAGAAACACTTGTAACAGAGTCTGTTCTTCATATATTAGTAACAAACTGAAATGTTGCTTTAGAACCTAAGATCATGATATGACTGAAATGTGGAAAGAAATCCAGCCTCAGTTAAAGCAAAGCTGTCCTGTGGGTTGTACAATTGCCTGAAAAAAGTTTAAAAGCAGTTGAAATAAGAAAAAGGTCTGTTTTGATAATAGAAAGGACCTTTGGATTGCTTATTTTATTATGAGAGACTTTCAGATAGGTGACTGATTTCACTTTTCAAAACAATATTTTACTATTTGGTGCTATGAAAGACTGTTGTTAATCTTAGGGGTTTTTGGGGGGTTGTTTTGTTTTGTTTTGTTTTTTCCTGTTGAAACTTCAGTGTGGCTTTTAGGAGTACAGCAAAAAAATATATAAACCTACCATTTTTATCTTGGCTTACTCTCTTTTCATAAGGTCCTGATATGTATATGCATTTGTTTTTATTATGTGTAGAATCTTCTATTCTCTTTATGACATGAAAGATAACTTATGATCTGAGTCAAGCTTTGACATGCAACGCATTTTACATCTCATTATGACTACAAAGCTATAAAAACATTATGAAAGGTCATTTAAAAAGCTTCAGATTAATCAAACTTTTGTAGTTAAAAGGTTAAGTATGCCCTTCTCACTTAGAGAGCAAAATGTGAGTCATCTTACTGGAATCAAGAATTTCATTTTACGGATAGTATAAATTGGTACAACTTCTGTGGCATTACTTCCCTACTATCAACTGTATTCTCCCTCTTTTTACATTTAAATTTCAGTGAAAATAGCTAAAATAAATAATGGAACTAGTTAAAAGAACAATGAAACAGTTATCAGCATTATCTTTTAAACATTCGCCACATCAGTGTTTCACGTGCCATACACCACTCTTCTGAAAGCTTCTCTTCAATATATAGAAAAAGCTGTTGAAGATTACCTACTGCTGCACACTCATAAAACTTACTTGTTGGAACAGATACTTTCATGTAATGCAGATTCACTAACATCTTCTTACGGATTTTAACAAAGATTTGATCCCTGTATTCTCCTCAATGCAAGGATTATTGCGTCCTAGGAGCGTTAACTGCTTCATAGACTATAAGGAAGAGACTCTTCATTTTCTTCCCTCAGCTGGGTGTCAAGATAAGGTTAAATGGCATCATTCTAAAAGGTGATGCAAAGCATTAATTAGTTTTTCAGAGAAAGCTTTCCTGTGAGTAGTCTGGCCGTTATCTTTCAGTTATAAGCTAGCCTTGAGCACATAAGTGCATAAATGACAGCAGAAAACTTCTATTTCCTTTTAGAGCTATTGGAATAAGTTAGTTTTTTGGATTAGAAAGAGGACCCTTACAGATCAAAAGTAACTATCCATAGGAGGCAAACAGGCATAGGAGGAACAAATTCTTTTTGAATCCTTCAGAGCAACAAAGGTTTTGGTATAGATTTGTCAGATCATTTTGAATCTATTCAAGATATATTTGAAGAGGTAACAGCATGAAACTTGTCCTACCTGAAATAGCAGAAAAGAAGTGAGGGGAAAAAAATACCTGTTAACGTATTTGTTCGTAACAGATACTAACTTGTATGTTCTCCTAATAAAACCTAGTCAAGATAACTATGCTTTCCTCTCATTAGCTGCAATAATTCTGTTAATTTCTGCAGTCTGGGAATCAAAAGATTGTGTAAACATCTAACTACGCCTTAATAATTATGTTTCTTCCTTACATATGACAATATATATAGCAATAAAGTCTATTCAAGCATTTTTAGGTTACTTTTAAATTATTCTTCCATTTCTATGAACAGTGGGAAAACCTCCACATTAACATTAAATAATGAACAAGATGGTGGTTTTCTGGTTTATAGTTGGTTTTTATTTGTTGTTAATGGCTGTAAGGAGAGCCTACATATTTATTTCACCATGGAATTCAATAAAGTATTTCCATGAATTTCAATTTCTTGCAGAATATCCAGCCTTAAATTCCCCATTTCAAATTTACAATAAGATGCTTCTGAAATACCTAAGACTCAAAATTCCATTGGCAGGAAAAAAGTGAAGAAGGAGCTACTTTCAGAAATCAGTGATTCCTTAGCTGTCTACTAAATGGTGTTTCAGCTGCCTTTGACATTGAGACAAGATGTATAATCACATGGAAATAGATTTAATCCAGTATGACAGTTTTTGGGTTTAACAAAAATGTCATCATACATGTTGCTTCAGATGACATTATTTTTCTAACGCTTATATTAAATTACCCCAAATAGTATTCAAAGGTGTGATTTGAGATTTATGACTGTGCTGTATCCAGTAAGACATTCATATAGATCCTTGAGAAATGGCCTGATACTCATTTTCTCTTTAACCCTTAAAAGGATGCAACGTCAAATGTTAATTCTAGGGGTACTACAGGCCAGCCAGTCTCACCTCTGTGCCCGGCAAGATCATGGAGGAGATCCTCCTGGAAACTGCTCAGGCACATGGAAAATAAGGAGGTGATTGGTGACAGCCAACACGGCTTCACTAAGGGCAAATTGTGCCTGACAAATTTGGTGGCCTTCTACGACAGCATTACAGCATTGGTGGGTAAGGGAAGAGCACCTGACATCATCTACCTGGACTTGTGCAAAGCACATGATACTGTCCTGCACAACGTCCTAGTCTCTAAAATGGAGAGAAATTAATTTGACGGGTGGACCACTCAGTGGAAAAGGAATGGATGGTCATATCCAAAGAGTTACAGTCAATGGCTCAATGTCCAGGTAAAAACCAGTGATAAATGGTGCCCCTCAGGGGTCCATATTGGGACCAGTATTATTTTAACATATTTGTCAGGGACATGGACAGTGGGATTGAGTGCATTCTTAGCAAGTTTGTGGATGACATCAAGCTGAGTGGTGTGGTTGGCACATTGGAGGGAGGGGATGCAATCCAGAGGGACCTTGACAGGCTTGAGAGGTGGGCCTGTGTGAACCTCATGAAGTTCAACAAGGCCAAGTGCAAGGTCCTGCACCTGCATCAGGGCAATCCCAAACATGGATACAGGCTGGGCAATGAGTGGATTGAGAGCAGTCCCGAGTAAGAGCAGATCACCAAGGCACGGGCCAGCCGTTCCTCAGCGGCGCTCGATTCAGGCTCTCAGGGAGCGGTTTATACACTCTTCCTCCGAGGTCTCTGTGGTCACTGCCCAGTGGCATCATGTTGCTGCTGTTGGGCAAGCTTGGGCCCAGCACAACTAGAGGTCAGACTCCCGACCAAAGCACTGCCGCTTGGTGTGGATTGTATCCTCACAACCTGTTAGAGCGAGTCCAGAGGAGGCCACAAGGATGATCAGGGAGCTGGAGTCCCTCTCCTGTGGAGGCAGGCTGAGAGAGTTGGGATTGTTCAGCCCAGAGAAGAGAAGGCTCTGGGGAGACCTTATCGCAGCCTTTCAGCACCTAAACGGGGCCTACATGAAACATAGAATCATAGAATCATAGAATGGTTTGGGTTGGAAGGGACCTCAAAGATCATCTAGTTCCAACCCCCCTGCTGTGGGCAGGGACACCCTCCACTAGACCACGTTGCCCAAAGCCTCATCCAACCTGGTCTTGAACACTTCCAGGGAGGGGGCATCCACAACCTCTCTGGGCAACCTGTTTCAGTGCCTCACCCCTCTAACAGGAAAGAATTTCTTCCTAACATCTAATCTAAATTGACCCTCCTTCAGCTTAAACCCATGGGGAGGGACTCTTTATCAGGGACTGTAGTGATAGGACAAGGAGTAATGACTTTAAACTGAAAGAGGGTAGACCTACATTAGATATTAGGAAGAAATTCTTTACTGTGAGGGTGGTGAGACAGTGGAACAGGTTGCCCAGAGAAGCTGTGGAGGCCCCCTTCCTGGAAGTGTTCAAGGCCAGGTTGGATGGGGCTTTGGGCAACCTGGTTGTAGTGGTGCGTATCCCTGCCCATGGAAGGGGGGGTTGGAAATAGATGGTCTTCATGGTCCCTTCCAACCCAAACCATTCTATAATTCTCCTTCATTCTGAAAAGTATTATTTGCAAAAGAAGGAAGACTACTAAGTAGGAGTCAGAGGTATCATATAATCAGTTTTAGCTAGGACATTTGGGGGCATGGAGAGGAGAGTTGGTGATTGTATCACTGTTGTGAATTATTGTCTTCTTTACTTAGTGAGTCAGTGCTTCCTAAAAAATACCCAACTTATTTATGCTTTCAATCTTTTTTTTGACAGCACTGGAGCAAGAACTGGGCAGACAGGGTCTTGTGCTTAGATTTCCAACAGATTTGTTGGTGACCTTGAATAGTAACATCTTTCTAAAATGGAAACAATACAGTCGACCTAGGCGGGATAACGAAATTACACGTAAAACACATTGATACGATCCACAGGAAAGTCACAGAAAAAAATCAGTGTATTTAGTTCTCATTCCAGGGAAGAACAACGTCATCATCATCTTTATAGCCTATCTAGGCTCTTTTCGCTTTGCACAGATCAGCATTACTTCAGTACACAGATGTTCATTTTATGCTCCAAATTGAGTGGCAGTCAGTCAGGATTAGCGATAAACAAACAACCACTAGCAAAGAAAATGTTCTTTCACTGAGAACTCAACTGAAAACATACAACTAGTCTATACCCTAAAATTTGCAAATAGCACAAGTTTGTGTGCAGACAGGGCAATAGTATACAAGTGCAGATTTGCCTATGTAATGATATAGTCTTCATATTCAGTGGCTTCGTGTGCATAATTCACAAATGCTTTTTGTGTATACTTGATTATCGTTCCCAGCAGAATTACAAATACAACAAGAAAACTCCCCTGAGTCACATATATGTAAGAAGCTTGTTACTTAAAGATGTCTAAGAATACAACTTCATCTGAGGGCTTGAGGCCATCATATAATTCCCTGAGGATATTCCACTATGCATTCAGTAACTGTGTCTGCCTCCTCTTTCCATCTCAGTCCTGAGAGAAGTCAGTATGTGCCCAGGGTTGCAGGTAGGTATGGTGGGTTGACCTTGGTTGATCAGACACCCACTCAGCTGATCTTTCAAGCAAATGTTTTAATGAAGTATTCATACTAACCTAAGTTCCATAAAATTGTGGTGGGTTGACTGTGGCCAGATGCCAGAGCCCCACCCAGGTGCTCTCTCAATCCCCCTCCTCAGCAGGACAGGGCAGGGAAATAAGATGGAAAAGCTCATGGGTTGAGATAAAAGACAGAGACATCCGTTACCAATTACCATCATGGACAAAACAGACTTGACTCGGGGAAAATTAATTTAATTTATTGCCAGATAAAAATAGAGTTGGATGGAGAGAAAAAAAGTCAAAAAACAAAGTATTTTCCCTCCATACCCCTTCTTCCCAGGGTCATCTTCACCCCTTCAGACCCAACTACTCCCTGAGGAGTGCAGGGGTATGGGCAATGGGGAGCTGCAGTCAGCCCATGACAGCTCCTCTCTGCCGCTCCTTCCTCCTCACACTTCTCCCTGCTCCAGCCTGGGGCCTTCCCACGGGCTGCAGGGAAACACCCGCCCCACCGGGGTCTCTCCCGGGGCCGCAGGGGCACCTCAGCGGGGGCGCCTGGAGCCCCTCCTGCCCTCCTCCCGCTCTCCCCTCGGGGCTCGCAGGGCTGTTTCTCACCCTGTTTCCCTCAGCCCTGGCTGCCGGGCAGCGCTTTGCCCTTTCTTACCCAGGCTTTCCCCGAGGCGCCCGCCCGTGGCTGAGGGGCTCAGCTGTGCCCTGCGGTGGGGCCCTTGGAGCCGGCTGGAACCGGCTGTGTCCGGCACCGGGCAGCCCCGGCCGCTCCACGCAGGGACCTGCAGAGACCCCGCTGCCAGCACCTGGGCACCTGTGCCCGGTACAGTGTTATGTAGCAAATTACCTTTGCTTATCTTCTTCAAAAAAATACTTAATAGTGTATAAACATTTTGCCTCTTCGTGTTGTGTATGTGTACCTTTCACCGTGGAATGTTTTTCTAAATTGAAAAAGCTGATAAGTCTTTGGAAGACAGCTGTACTCAGTGTCACTATGTCACAACTGGTTACTGAAACTGTTAACGGCCTTGCAAGTAAAAAGCTAGAAGCACAGAGCTAACCTCATTCTGCAGTATTCATGCTTGGTGATATAGTATAAATGAAACAAATGTTAAAGATTAAAAGAACTGTTTCTGGCCTCCATCTATGGCAAATTCCCGTTAGAGCTCACGATCAGTCCTATAGGTTCGGTACAACGTGTGCCACAAAGTGCTATGGAAGATATTAGAAAACGGTGTGAGATGAAGCGTAGTTTCTTGATCATAATTATCGGAAAGATTTCAGGTCAGGAGCTTCCAGTGATTTCTGTTCATGTACCTCAAAAGGCATTATGAATTTTGATGTATTTATTTAAAAGCTGGATACAGTTATTAATGTACAGGGATGGTAGAATTAATGGACTCATAAAACGTAGATGTTTTGCACAAGCTATTTATTTGTAAGTCTTCTGAAACTACACTCTTGTTCTTAGTGAAACTGAGAAAAAAATGAGTAGCATTATTGACAAATTCAATTAAGACCAAAGAAAAAAAAAAATTTCCTGTACAGAATATCAAATATGTCCTGGGTCTGTAGAACAAATATTACTTTCAATAAATGTTTGTTTAAGCAGCATAACATTTCAAGCTTTCATTACACAAAGCCCACATTCAGTAAATTTTAGAAAACATAGTCTGAACTTTAATAGAAACAAGTGCGCTAGTGAAGTTTTAATAAACGAAGAGGTGCTGGAGGTTAAGATAAGAGGGTAGGGTTTTTTTGATTATGATCAGTGCCTCATTTTTTCAATTAAAAAAATACCATAAATGTTTTATGTAGTCTGTTACTGTATCAGTTTTTTTGTCTTATCTCACATATTTTAAATGTCACTGAGACTAATACAAAAACCTGGACCTTACGTTGTGGTTGAGGCTGAATGCTATGGTTGCATTCTGTTCCAAAAACATAAATAGCTTTATAATACGCAAGCAGTGAATATTTGTTCTTTAAAATTTGTTTGATTCTAGGCTTCTCTTGGGAATGACTCCAAAGCAAAAGGCATGATCTCTAATTTGAGTTCTTTGTGACTATCACTGTCCTCTGGATTAAAGCTGTGTGGGGCAGTGTAGAGATACCCATGGTAACTCTAAAACAAATTTTGTGTAGACAGCTGTGTCTGGCTAAAGTAGATTTTTGCCCAGAGGAATTATCTCTATGAACAGCTGTAGTTTATACCATCAGAAGTCCATCAAGACCATTGTCAGTTCTCCACTGTAAAGCACTAGCTCCTGTGTAGTTAAGGTCTACCAAGAAGAGTTGGTTGCTGGATGAGTCTTCCTGTAATACCAGATGAATCTTTTGTGGCTCCCTTCCATCTCTTCTGATCTCCTTTGGATCTGTATACGTACTTATGGTTTCCATGCCTAATACCTACTAAGTGTTAGAAGTAGAAGAGAGTGCCACGGTCTGCTGGTATTTGAGAAAGTTATGAGACATGTGTGGGATGGAGCACAAATACTTAATTTGGACCAGATTTTTTTTCTCTGCCTCTCAGTATTTCTGTTTGTGTCTCTATCAAGCACGCAAAGAGTATATGAGGGAGGGAAAGAAAATAATTTATGCTGGCACATCTCATGGCTGCACAAATGCTTGTATTGGCATAAGTAAAGAGGTGGTGTAAAACGTGATTTTAGGGTGTTGTACTGGTTTTGGCTGGGATAGAGTTAATTTTCTTTGTAATAGCTGGTATAGGGCTATGTTTTGGATTTGTGCTGAAAACAGTGTTGATAACACACCCATGTTTTAGTTACTGCTGAGCAGTGCTTACACAGCATCAAGACCTTTTTGCTTGTCACTGCCCTGCCAGTGAGTAGACTGGGAGTGCACAAAAAGTTGGGAGGGGACACAGCCAGGACAACTGTTATTTTTTTCCTCTTCTCCTTACTTTTTAAAAATTATTACTTCTTTTTAATTATTAAACTTTTTATTTCAACTCACGAGTTTTCTCACTTGTACCCCTCTGATTCTCTCCCCATCCCACTGCGGGAAGGGAGTGAGCAAGCAGCTGCGTGGTGCTTAGTTGCCAGCTGGGGTTGTTAAACCACAGGTGGTTTAGCATAGATATGAAACTTTGTCTTTCTTGCTGCCAGATGTATTTTCAAGGATGATTTCAATATCCTTGTACTTTAGTCTTCTTGAGTACAGAAATCTTTCAAGATTCTGTTACAATTTCAAGAGTATACTGTAGCCATGATCAGATTCTTTGCAACCAGATTGTTTGGGGTTTTGAACAGGTACTGCTCATATAAACTCAGTTACCACAAGTAAGAACATAATTTTAAGTGTAATATGTACCTTGGTTTCTGGTCTAGTCCCAAACAGGCAAAAGAACTCATTTTACTAATCCAGCTGTGGATATTTTACTGATTTCTATGTGGATATTTCAGTCAACTTCTGTTAATTCCAGGTGTTGCTCAGATTTGGTGAGCTGTTAAGTTTATCACCTGGACAGTATGAGTGGAGCTGGTTAAAATGCGTACAGCATTGTACTGTTGGAAGTAAAATACTTTAGCATAGGAAAAGGAAATTGATAAAGATTTGGGGGATTTTGCTGGGGGTTTTTTGAGATGCATGTAAGTGAAAAAATCAATTACTGAAAAGAAAAAGACAAAATTACTTTGGGGCAGACATCAAATAAGTATATGTATTGGGTTTGCATGGCAAGGTTTTTGTAGCAGGGGGTCTACAGAGGTGGCTTCTGTGGGAAGCTGCCAGAAGCTCCCCCTGTGTCTGACAGAGCCAATGCCAGCTGGCTCCAAGACGGACCCGCCGCTGGCCAAGGCCAAGCCCATCAGCGCCTCCGTGATAACATATTTAAGAAGAAAAAATAAACAGTTAGGGAGAGCTTTTGCAGCCGGAGAGAGGAGTGAGAAGATGTAAGAAACTCTGCAGACACCAAGGTCAGTGCAGAAGGAGGGGCAGGAGGTGCTCCAGGCGCCGGAGCAGAGATTCCCGTGCAGGCAATCGTGGGGACCCCATGCTGGAGCAGAGGAAGAGTGTGAGGAGTCCTCCCCCTGAGGAGGAAGGAGCGGCAGAAACAATGTGTGATGAACTGACCGTAACCCCCATTCCCCATCCCCCTGTGCCACTGAGGGGGAAGTAGGTAGAAAGCAGGAGTGAAGTTGAGCCCAGGAAGAAGGGAGGGGCGGGGGGAGGTGTTTTAAGATTTGATTTGATTTCTCATTGCTCTACTCTGTTTTGCTTGGTAATAAATTAGATTATTTTTTCTGTAAGTTCAGTCTGTTTTTCCTGTGACAATAACTGGTGAGTGATATCTCCGTGTCCTTATCTTGACCCACAATCTTTTTGTTACACCTTTTCTCCCCTGTCTAGTTAAGGAGGGGGAGTGATAGAGCAGCTCTGGTGGGCACCTGGCCTCTACAATATGTGTATATATATATATATATGTGTAACCACTGGGATTTTGAAAAGACACCTATCTGCCTCAGTGACGAAATATATTTTGTCTGTACACTTAGGACCAGATTTTATTGATGGCCATATTTCAAATGGAATATGTGATTATATACACTTTGCTGCCTCAGATGTATGTTCTTCTCATCATTAATATCACAGCTGCCATTCCTTTTTGACAAGATTAGTAGCAAAATTTAGAAAGAAGCTGAGCATGATCACATTTTTGGATTTGTTTCCTGCAAATTTGTAGTTTGGTGAATACAAACAGGTTCACTGCTGCCCTCTAGGTCTTTCAAGATCTAGATGTCTCAATTCTACAATGCATTTTTCAGTTACAGATCATTACAAAAATCAAGTCTCTAATCTAAATAATAATGATAATTTAAAAAAAGAAGGCAATAATAAAGAAATGTTGAAAGTAATTAGTATACTTGTGTAAATACAGACTGTCTTTAAACTCTTCATTTTTGTTTTCACTTTAGTCTATGATCAAATAAATTTGATGGAGCAAATAATCCTGGAAACCATTTCCAGACACGGGAAGGATGAGAAAGTGATTGGAAGTATTCAGCATTGATTTACAAAGGAGAGATGGTGCTTAATCAAACTGGTAGCTTTCTAAAATGAGATGACTGGCTTGGTAGATAAGGGGAGAGCAGTGGATGGTATTTACTTTGGATTTAATCAGGTTTTTGACACTGTCTCCCATAACATCCTCATAGACAAACTGATAAAATACAGATCAAATAGTGAGATGAACTGAAAATTGGCTGAACTTCCAGGCTCAGAAGGCTGTGATAAGTGGTATAGACTCCAGCTGGAGGCCAGTCCCTAGTACTGTACCCAAAGGGTCAATAGTGGGTGCCCATACTGTTTAACTTCTTTATACTGAACTGCATGGGGGGACTGTGTGCGCACCCTCAGCATATGATACAAAATCAGGAGTGGCTGGTACACCAGATGGGTGTGCTGCCATTCAGAGGGACCTCAACAGGCTGGAGAAGTGGGCAGGCAATGGCTTCATGGAGTTCAACAAATGGAAGTGTGGAGTCCTGCACCTGGGGAGGAACAACCCCATGCACCAGTACCTGCTGGGGGCCAATCAGCTGGAAAGCAGATGTGCAGAGAAGGACCTGGAAGTCCTAGTGGACAACAGGTTGAGCATGAGCCAGCATTGTGCCCTTGTGGCAAAGGCAGCCAATGGCATCCTGCGCTGTCTCCTTTATGTCTGACAGAAATATTCCATGTGAATCCAAAAATAGAAGGCAGGTTATATCAATCATATGAAATGCAAAATCAGTTTGATAAGGCTATTTTATTCAGGTCAAATTAAATAAAAAGATAATTATAGACTTCTTGCACTGTAAGCCAGATTTTTTTCTCTCTTATATTGCTGTACAAAACCCCAGAATATTTCTCATATAGAGGTCTTACTGCAGACTACTGCATCATGTAAAGGCTGGGCTTCATGATACAGACGCAGGACTGTCTTCCAGGGTTTAGACCATTGCCTGATGTTTTCTTCCCATAGCTACTGTAAACTGCCAAGGACTGAGCTTTGTTCTAACCCTGTTATTAGTTGCATTTTTTGGGCAGACTGTGAATGCAGGCAAAGATTTGCTCAAGGACAATCAATTAGTATATCACAAATGAGTACTTTCTAGATTGCATACACAAACTCTTAGCAGAAGGTAGGAAGAATCATGGTGAAATGCTCTGAGGAATTTATTATGATGAAGGACAGTGATATCAGTTCATCTCTCGCCTTGTTAATTTCAAATGTGGTTTTCTGGCAGTACAGAGTTTACTTGCAGGCAATATTCAAGTACAAGCAGAGTACTCTGTAGAGAGCCACAGAATTTTATTAACAGAAATTTTTATTAGCCAGTCTAAAAAAGGAGCTGAAAATAAACATCAATAAAATCCACAGAACACAGTATCAAACATAAAATATCAAATTCCTGCCTGAAAACTTTTCATTGTTAACTCTCTGGATTTCTGGGAAGTGTCTCATGATGGCAGATGTGACACAATAGGCACAGTAGCACTAACTACTTAGCTAATTGCCCAGTACTTTCCATTACATTGCACCAAAGAGAATCTGAAGATGAAAGACGAATTAAGATTTTAAGTTGATTTTTTTCCCTCCCCAAAAAAGAAGTATATTCATGGAGTATTTCAGCAAAGTGTTCCTAGTGGATCTTTAAACTTTGTGTCCTGGAATTGTCTGTCAGAGCCAAGTACTGTCGAGGCACAAACATAAAGTTTGACAAGGACAGGTAAACCCCTGGAGAGGAAAATCCTGTGTTAGGTGTCAGTCATTCCATATTCATGAATCCTGTTCACTTGCATTTTGGGACCCTTCTTCCATATTTATTTCCAATCACTTTCTCAGATCTCCACTTACTCACTTCCCTTGTTCCCCAAATAATTTTCTTCCACTGTATGCCTTACCCATACCTGAAATGGTTGGTAAGACTTCCTTTCCTATGCTGATAACAAAATATCCATTTCACCCAAGCTAGAAAGCTAAATGGAATCAGTATACAATATAGTTAGACTAGGACTGAAGTGTAATTCCCCTAAAGAAAGTTGGTAGCACTAGATACAGCAAATAGATTTCTGCCAATAAAAAGCTAATGTTAAATGCACTGTGCAAAGCCTGCAAATTGAGCTGTCTGAGCTTTACATTTTGCTCATATCTGTGGGGCTGGGAGTAGCCCTTAACTGATTACATGAGCGGAGCTGCAAATTTCATAACAAAATTAAGTGTATTTATACTTGGGCCAGTCCTCTGTGAATTTAAAATACGGGGTATTCCAGTCACTGTGTAAAGTATTAATCAGCTGCTACCTAAGGTGATGTAGTGACAGAATTCAACAGTTGCAAAACTTATGAGACTGCTCCACTACCTTGAAAATTAATTCCTTTTTACTTTATATATTCATCTTTCGTGTTTGCTTTATTTGAACACTGAATATTTTCTTTGCATAAATGCTCACAGAAAAAGCACTTCAAGTTAATATATGCAACTTCTCTGAATGCTTAGTGTGTATCAACAACAATCCATCAATAAAATTGTGAATAAAATGAAGTGTTAGTAAATAACTCTGCTTGAATCCTCTTTGTTTGTTTGGCTATATGTTGTTACTTGCAGAGTATTTTTCAAATCATCTGCCTTCTTGGAGAACGGCAAGCAATCTAACTTCCTATGGGGATAGTTCAAAGGTTATTTTGTCATGGTAAGTACATTTTTCATTTGAAGGCTTAGAATAGTGGAATAAACTATGTATATGTTAGTTTATCTCATAAAAAGTCTCAAACTTTTAAAAAAAAATTGATTTCTGAGAAGCACTGTGTACCCTAAGCCTCGTCTGGTAAAAGTAACAGCTCCTCACAGGATGAGGCACGAAAGCAATCCGTACGGAAGGATTGGCTGCTGATACTCAGAAACAGATCAATATTTAATGGAACTTTCAGAACATTCGCAGTATTCTGAGGAAAAAAATAATCATTAGACTTGACATATTTTCTCCTGCAATTGCTAATGCTGTTTGGGTTATCTTTTTACTTTCTAAATAATATGCCTGTATTATGGTTTAGTACAGAACGTCCTAGACCTGCTACAATTGCTGTATGTTGTAAGTCAAATTCTGCCATTGTTCTGCATAATATCTGCTTGAAAAATAGTCCCATTGCTGGTATGGGTGAAATTCTTTTTGTCCAATTTAAGACATCTAGTGTATGTGTCTGAATTATATGCCTCATTAGCATGTCTCTTTGAATGTACTTGGAATACAGGCTTGTACCTCTGTCACGCAGGTGTGTGCCTAAGGTTAGACAGCCATGGGTCTGTATGTGTAACTGGAAAGTCTGCTGATTTACTACTGAGGGCTTTGATCTGCAAAATTTGGATAGAAATAGGGATTTTGATTGTTTGAAAGAGAAACACTGCAACTAGAAACTGTATTTTTTTCAGTTTTAATAAAAGTTATGTGCCTGGAAACTTTTGATCCAGCCATGGGTTTGGATATCAAATACCGCTGAAGTTCATTGGTATTCAGATCTAGAAATATTTAACCTGTCTCTTGCCCTTAAGAGATTCTCTGTAAATGTTTTGCATCTTCAAATCTGATACATATTTTCAGTGCCCATTTGCATGATTTTCACTAGTAGTTTTTTACTATTGTAATAAAATATTATGTAATATCTTACATTATATCCCAAGTAACACATTTAACAGTTTCTCCGAAGCAATCCGAGCACCTGTGATACCTAAAAGATGTCAACAGACAATATATAATGGAACAGAGGAAGAGTGGGAAGGACACTGATACACAACATTGACCACAATAAATTCTTTGGCTTTTTCTGGTTTGATATCTGGATTTTAAAGAATTTGGCTGGAGACAGGCCAGCACTGGAAACAAAGTAAACAATAAGAGATGAGAAAAATCATTTGAGAGATGAGAGATTATGCAGTTTACAAGTTCAATGAAGCTGTCTTATTTGGGAAGTTAGAAGTTTGCAAAGGAAACAGATACCTAGAAAATAATTTAAAAAAAAAATGTCAGAGGCAAGTCTCAGCGTTAGGATTTTGAAATTATTTATTTTCAGAAGAAAAATCCAATTTGAGTTTGATGTAGGAATAAAAAGGAAAGCAGGAGAGAACTCAGAAATACAATAGAAGGGAACATTTCTTTATTAGTGAAACAAATTATCTACATACCTGTAACACAGTTATTGAAGTTTTTTGTCATGGACTTGGTACTCTTGGTAAGCATGATGGTATTTTTTTGTTTTGTTTTTCAGTAAAGGGCTCAGTTAAAAGAAGCTCTTCCAGATTGTTTGAGATTGACTTTATTAGGGGACACACGCCAAGCTCTACAGCATGTGATGAAGAATGATAGAATGCTTTTGAGTGGAACTGAGTGGACCAGGCTTCAAGGTACAGCTTCTACATAAAAGTAAATTATTTGATTAGAGAGTCACTAAATCAAACCTGAAAACACAGGATATAGAGACATATGTCTTGAACTATCTTTCTATAAAATTAGACACAGACATTTTAAATGCTGTTTCAGTTTAGGAAATACTTCCATTTATGCTGGTTGTTTCCAGGTGACTTAGACAGTAATTAATGGTGTATAAATAGCACTGTTAAAGATGTGCTTAGTACAATGTGAGGGGTTTGTAAATTCCAGAAATTTGCATCTCAAATAATCCCATATTACATAGATCCATTCTAAAAGTCTGCTCAGGCCAATTCTGCTGAGTTTGGGTAAGTCTTCTCAGTATTTGCATTCCAAAAGTACTAGGTATTTGTTACTCAAACAAAACAAGACAAAAAATCCTAAAAACCCAGCAGATGCATTTGTTTACTTCTGGTGGAATAAGGATGTTCCTAAAAGCATTCAGAGAAGTTGCCTGTATGTGTAATATTCTATGTCCTTTCTTCATCATCGCTGTCAGTCAGTGGTCCAGTTCAGAGACACTTGATAGTTGATAGGTTCAACGAACATTATATGAAGCAAAAAGATCTTTTAACATGAATGTACTTCTAAATGTGTCAACATTTAGTGTGTTCCTTGACTTGGTATTAATGCTAACTAATCCATCAAAATTGTACACTTAATATTCTCTCCTGATTTACAGCCTTTTCTAACAATAACAGTAAAGCTTTTATCCTCATGCTACTGGGCTTTAAAGACATCAGCATAAATCAGAAGATAAATGTTTGTGTGGTAGGTTCATCATTCCAGGTGATTATCTTAGCCTGTGATGGATGCAGATATATTGATTTTACAAGAATACATCCCTGTAAGCATAAATTAAATTACCTGATACAGTCACTGGAAAAAAAACCCCGCTTCATTTTTTTTTCAAGTAAAAATGTAACTCCTCCTCTTCTTTGCAAAAACATTTGTCTTGAAACATCTGACTATTGTATTCAAACTTCTGCATTGTTCAATTTCCTTAAATCAGACCAAAATAATGAATAGATCATACTGTCAAGATTTAATTTCCTTATTCACTGAATCTGTATAATACTTCTATTGTATAGCTGTATAAGCTAACGTCAAGTGAGAGTAAAGCTGCCACTCAGGTGCACATTAGAATGCACATGAACATCTATAGAATGTGGCAAATAGCACTGGTTGGTTAAATAAAAAGGCCTGACCTTTATTAAGTGATTAGAACATTATTTCACTGCCAATATATATAACTTTCCCAAAGGATTCAATTTGACAGACTAATTTGGTAAGAGACAAAGCAGGTGCATTTGATTAGAGAAAATATTTTGGAGTGTGTCAGCTGAACAGTTAGTGACTTTTACCTCTTTCAGAGGATAAATTAATCTGTCAACTGCTTCAAAAGCCCTTCATTATTACTGGTTTCTGATTCTTGCTTTTGCTTAAGTTTTCTAAATTTTGTTATGTACACTTCATAATCTGAAGTGCTGAAAGAGCAGATGGAAGAAATTAGGGCCAGAATCTCACACTCAGGCTGAGGACCACTTTAGTCAAGGTGTGGTTTCATCAATTTCAGTGGAATTACTCATGGAATAAAGAACTAATGTCATCTGAGTAAGAATACAAACATCCTGTAATAAATCTGACTGTGATTTGCCAAGAGTGATCTGTGACATTGTTGTGCCTTACAGAATAAAAAAAAAAATTGCTGTCTGTTACTGAAGTGAAGGGTATACCATAAAATTCTGCTACTAGAATGGAATATGTCCCTCCTAACATTACTTCTTGGTATCAGTAAGCAGTAATGGATGGAGTGTGCAGAACAGATTAAATATCAGGTATTTGATGATTGTGATAGATAACACTTTTCAAATATATTCAGAAACATAGTACAATCTGAAAAGTTACCAAATGAGATCTTATTTTTCGTAATAACATAGAATCACAGCAATCGTTTTGGTTGGAAAAGACCTTTAAGATCATCAAGTCCAACCATTAACCTAGCACTGCCAAGTCTGCCACTAAACCATGTCCCTAAGCACCACATCTACACAACTTTTAAATACCTCCAGGGATGGTAACTCAACCACTTCCCTGGGCAACCTGTTCCGATGATTGATAACCCTTTTGATGAAGAAATTGTTCCTAATATCCAATTTAAATTCTTCTGCTGCAACTTGAGGCCATTTCCTCTTGTCCTATCACTTGTTACTTGGGAGAAGAGACCAACACCCACCTGGCCTTTCATGATTTGCTCCAGGTGCAATTACAATATATATTTACATACTTTCTGACAAACTGGTCCTCACAGGGCTGAGACAGATGTGAATTAGGAGATGTACATAAAAGGATCTCCTTGGATCAGATATTTGCTCTTCTGGTGCTCTGCTTGACTATGCTTTATCAGAGCCTGCATGGACCCTCATTCCATAAGATTTAAGTTTTCTTCTTCCGCTTCTCTAAAGTCTGTCCTTGGCACACCAGGTAGTCTTTAACCCATAAGGCTTATTATGCTATTCAAGGTTAGGAAAATAATCATTGTAATATCAATTAATGAAATAAGAAGGAAGCCAGTTCTAATTTAGGCAGCTCAGAAAAAAAGATACATTGATCGAACACAATTACTTAAAGGTGACTCAGAGAAGAAAATTGGGTCTGTGCCCTTTTTTTGCTTCATTATGAAATATAACCAAGGTCAGAAAGTTTGCTATTTGTCTTTAAATAAATGTTGCTTGTGTTCATATTAAAGATTAAAAAAAAAATTAAAATCTCTTTTTTGTGGAACACTTTGTAGACAAACTGGTTAATACTGTTGAGTAGCAGGCAGCTTATTTCAATGTCAAACATCATGTAACCAAGATTTAAAAATGTTCTCATGTCACTGACGTGAGTCATGCATAGGTATGAGTATTATACGTTTATTACCTGATACTTTTGCCAACAAATCTTAACATTTTCTGTATCTCTTGCTACTTTGGTTGTAGAATATTGTTAAGCAGAACCTGTCAAGCATATTGAACATGGCAATGAGACTGACACTGAATAAGGTGTATTTCATATGTGATCTTAATTTAGGGTAGTGTGCTAACTCAATGACTGTCTGTCAGTCAAGTATAGTAAGCATAAGTTGATGTAGCATTTTTACTAACATCAGATTCTTTTTTGTATTACAGTGTAGTATCTATAGTAGAACTCAAAGTATATAAAAACCTTGGAAGTTTAGACCTGTTCAAGAATACACATAGGATACACATAGCAACTCAAATTTGTAGTATGTCAATAAAATTTCATATGCCAGTAATTAAAAAAAAATATATCGTCTTATTTTCATAAGCAGTTGAAAAAAACCCACTATATTATTAAGACATTTGTACAATTTTACAAAACCCTATACATAAAAGGTCTGAAGTTCTCCAAAAATTGAAGTGAGACTTCAAATCCAAACTTCTTGTTTGATCATACTGCTGAAAACATAATTCAGTTACCAAGGACAAAGTTAAAAACTCCAGGGATATGGGTGGATGACCTTCTAGTGTTTGCAGCCAGCTTTGAAACTGGTCCGTAACTGGTCTAAAAATTTACATGCTTGCTTCTCAGCTAACTTGAAAGCATCTCCAATTGATTTTAGTGTGTTGAAATCTATGTCTTCATTATTCTCTCTGCTATCAACATCTAAAGCATTTGTAGAGTGGGTGCAATAATGGTACCATTGCCATGTTTTATGAGGCAATGATAATGATTATAGTGAAGTTAAAATGAAGGGATGTGATAAAAGTAAGGATATATGTCCAGGAGTGTAATCATGTCCATTTTTTTCCTTATCCTGACTGAAAGAATATCTGTTTGTGAGCAGACAGATTTAGAAACTGCTCTTATGAGAGGGGAAGGTAAAGAAAAGGGTAGTGTGTAGTAACAACTACTCTGTAACTGCAAAGGGAACATTCTCAGCTGGATGGAAAAAGATGAAGATTACCATGTCATAAATTCTTAAAGACTCTCATTTTCTCCAGTGTTGTCACAAAACTCTGTTTGTTGAAGAATAAGGAAATAACAACTTAAAGTAGCTGGAAGCTGTCACCGTGAACAAGGACGCCAGTTATGGTTTTTGGAACACTCTCTTACTATGCCATCTGGATGCCTTTAGTACAAAGCCCAAATATGAAATCACATGAGGCCACATTTCTGACAGACACGCTTATTTGAGAATAGGGAACATTTTGCAATATTTATGTAGTGCTTTTTTCCTCCATCCTTAATAATGTACAAATAAATTAGATTTATCATCTTTTGATAGCATACTTCTCCACATGCTTTTTCTTAAACATCTTTAATAGTACATGGGATGTACATGAATGCTGCACCGTGGTTTTAACACACACTGCAACATCGTGAGAGGTGTGGAGACAATAGACAGGGATCACTTCCTTGATCTTTCCAGTGTTAGATCTGTACTCTGTACAATCTTACATCTTGTTCATGTTTGCACAAATGTTAAATATTTTACTGTCTGGTATTAAATTGTTTGCTTACATTTTCACAATACACCCTTTTGTCTTCCTTCTGGAGATATGTAATGGAAACACAATACATTTTCAAAGCTAATGCTCATTTCAATTGGAATTTTTTGATCAAATCTTACCAATTCTTTTCAAAGTGTCAGTTATTGCTAATGACAAGTAAGAATCTGTGGCTTTGCAATATTGAAGACTGCAGTCTTCACAGTAATTGAAGACTTGATGACTGAGGCTCATATCTGTCTGTTACAATCACATGGTGAAACAGCAGGTTTTGCAATAATTTACACCTTGTGCAACTTCCCTGCTTAGAGTCTCTTCTGAAGTTAGGCTAAATAAGTGTAAGTGTTAATCCACTATGATGGAGTATTACTACTAAATTTTCAGTTATGCAACCAGGATCACAGTTTTTCTCAATTCTGCCTTTTACCTCTAGTCCTTCCTTATGCAAAAGCAGAAATAATAAAACTTTATATACTTTGTTACTCTGCTTAATTTTGTCTTCATTATAACTTCTAAATTGACTCTCACTTAGCTAAATAATTCCATTTTGAAGGTGTAAAATAGCATCGAACTTTGAACAAACTTTAGATTTTTCTGTGTGTTTCTATGTCACCTAACGTATTTGGTGGTTAATACGAATGACTGCAATTCGACCGGTAAATAGAAATCACTTCTACCTCTTAGATATTTTCATTGCTGTAACTAGAATCAAAGGATTATGTACGTTTGTATTTTTTGCTTGTGAAATACAAACTTAAAAATATGAGGGTTTAGGTGAGATGTAATTCACTAATCAGGCCTGGAAATAAAATCACATAAAGGCTGTCTTAAACCAGACACATTGGGCTTTCTGGAAAAGACTTATAAGCTCTGGGTAGTTTTCTGATTGTTTCAGTTTTTCTTGTTTTAAACAATCTAAAGTCAGTATACAGCATGGTGTGTAGTTATTTGTACACACTTAAACAGTACGTGCAATTGTTGTGGTCCGAACCTGCAGGTAGTGGGACAGAGTGCGTTCTTTTGTCAAGTCCTCAGTTAACAAAAGATAATGTCTCAATCTGTGCATTATCTTAGTTGTAGTTTCTTTGAAATTAATGTACTTGTATATTCATTTATACTTGTATATTCGTTTATACTTGTATTCATTTATACTTGTATTCATTTAGACCACCTGAATGCCTAAGTACTTACACAGTAGGTGCAGTACCAATAAAGCAAAAGGAGAAATTGCTGAGCTGCTTGTAGTCTAGACTGACATCATGCTTTATGAAGCAATGGTATAAAGCAACATATTACTCATATATAGATATTTCTGTGTAATTGTATTTTAGAATCAAAATCCTGAATTGCCAGTGCATCCTACTGTGCAAGTAGAATTTCAGTTTTACTGGAATTGCACTTATTGAAATAGAAATCTGAAGAGTCCTGTTTGTATGCTTTACAACCTTACTTATGTATAGAAAAAAAGGAGCAGAGGATTTTTTGATACATTTCCTATACAAGTATTCAACTTTGAACTGAATATTTTGTGAAAGGAATGGAAAAGGTGCTCTTGGCTTTTTCTCCTCTAGCTTCTCACATTGTCTTTCTTTTGCATTAAATTGCATATCTTCTCAGTTCATGACAAACAATGGAGTAGTCTATCTTTGCCCCATTTATCAACTATATTATGGCAACTGAGCATCAGTGGAGTATCCAGAAATACCAGTTATCTAATAATAATCAGATTATGTGATCAAGGTGTTTAAAATAAATGCAATATACTGTGAAAATGAGGTTTATTTACAATGGCATCTGCAACTGATACTTTAGTTACGGGGTTGTCCTAGTTTCATTTGTTCTTATAATTTTTAAGCCCTATACCTCAGCCATAAGTATTGCTTGCTATACCATATGAAACATTTCTTCTTGGATAGGCAAGAAATCATGTTTTTCCAAATTTAAAAAAAAAAAAAAAAAAGGAAGGAAACAATCCAGAGGCTTAAATATATTTTCATTTTTTACTTCCTGTTTCTGATGGCTTCAACAGCCAATCAAGTTATCATCTACCAGCTGGAAGTCAATAGATAAGTTCTCTGGTACTTTCAATGTTTTCCATCTTCATACTTAGGCAAAGTTGGCTTCCAAATTGTATGTGGAAATTTATCTCAAGTCAGGAAGTTTCTTATAAATGGCACTTTCAAAGTCCTTAAGCTATAGGAGAAAAAATAATGACCTGTGGTTTGCAATGCCAAATGAAATGAATGGGTAGGAGAGTCAGATGCTAAGTGCCTCTGAAAAATCAGTCTATCGATCTCTGTGTGCATTGACTTCCAGAAATGTAAAACAGGAATAACAGAAACTCCCTACAAGTTGGTGCACTGAGGCATAATTCAATGATGTTTCTGAGATGCTCAGATACTATGGTGATGAATACTCATAGATACAATGGTAAATAATAGAAGTAACCTGAGTTAATTATTAATTTCTGTGAAGGTCTCTTGTCTTTTCACTTCTCTCTGTTGAAAAGGACTAAAAATTAGATTATTTTAAACAATGAAATGACTGGTATTTTCTTTCTTGAAAAATGCAGTTATACAGAATTTAAAAGCTGACTCTAAAATGTTCGTGGCTATGTCAAAAAACATTTCAAATTTGTCATCTTCATTAATGTGTAGACAACTTCAATTAATAGTACTGATAGCTGTGAATTTAAATTATCAGGGGTACATTAACAAAACAAATGTGCACATTATTAATTTTTACTTTCCGTTTTAGTCTCCAACTGTATGCTGCATTAAAGGCAGATGTTGAAGAGATTTACTTCTAGTTTATTCTCTATTTAGATGTTATGTGCAGCATCAAATCAAAACTTTCCTGTATTTTCTTGTCCAGGTGAACTCTAGAGTGTTATTTGGAAGACAGCCTCTCAGTGGCTCCCTTTTTTTGCCTTCTTTTCATATTTACTTCTTCAGTGAAAACTGTTTAGAAGAATTATAACATAGAAGAGTAGAGTTCCCCTCCCCACCAAAAAAAGGCAATGAAATAGTGTGCCATCTCTGAATAGCAAGAAGGTGGCTGGACATAAAAAGGAGATATGTCTGTAATATATAATGCATACCTAAAGAAAACATCCCAAACTTGGTGTAAACTAGTGAACACTTGAGTGAGAGATGTAGACCAGACACACTCACAGGAAGCTTCTGTCCTTCTTCACGTCTTCTACTTCAAATACCACTTCGCATTTTGGACTAGTCAAGAAAGCAAGATGTTATCTTCCTGCATTTCTCTGTCTTCCTTTCTTGAGTATCCTTCATCCTTCCTATTGAACACTATGTAGACATGTTGTCTCACAACCTCAGACAAATTAACTCAGCTTACCTGTAACAACACAGGTGATTTGCACTAGCTGGAAATGGAATTAATCAGATTTCTGGGGCAGTTCTGGTTGACTTTCACACCTTTTAGTTTATTCTCTCCTCTGAGAGTATGACTGGCTATTATTTGTTTCCTTTGGGACTAATACGTTGATATTGACCCAAAAGTGCAGAATTCTCTGGCTGCATAGTCTGGCAACGGCTTCAATGTTTTAGTGCAAAAGGTCAGATATTCTTCATTTTGGAGTGTGGTGCACTTCTGTGATGCTGTATTTGGCTTCAGTTACAGTTGGCTTACTTTTTTAGTTGTGGCAGATTATATCAAATTTATAGCACTTAAGTTGTTTTGTAGCTACATTATCACTAATCGTATAAAGTATGTGAAAATTTACTGTCACTATTTCTGTGCACAGTGAAGGACCAATGATCTCAGTAAATATGGTATTTAGTATAGTAGCCATCGTTCTGTAAGGGATGTCTGCAAGCCCATGTCATTTTAAAGCAAATGTAATATGTGAAAAGACCTTAAAATTTACTTTTGGAAAAGACATCCAGATTTTTAACTCTGCTCATTATGAATTGCTAGTCTTCAGTCTGGATGTTTTCTATGTGGATGACATTTCTTTTGTGAGTCTACTTCTATCCATATCTCAGTAACAGAGTTCATGAAATCGTGAGTGGCCACTCAGCATTTGGTTTGATGGGTTGACCCCATCTAACAGTCAAACACTCACATAACCACTTGGTCACTCCCTTCCCTTTTGGTTGGGGAGAAAAAAAAAAAAAAAAAAGAAGGTGATAAGATTCATGGATCGAGATAAAAACAGTTTAATAGGTGGAAAAAAAGCTACATCTGCAAACAAAGGGGAGAAGGAATTATTTACAGCCTCCCATTGGCAGGCAGATGTTTAGACATTTCCTGGAAAGTAGGGCCTCAGCATGCACAACAGTTACTTGGGAAGAAAACGCTGTAACCATCAGCATCCCTGCTTCTGTATCATTTCCTCAAGCTTTTGTTGCTGGACACAATGCCATGTGGTATAGAGCATCCCTTTGATCAGTTGAGGTCAGCTGTCCTGGCTGTGTCCCCTCCAGATCTCTTGCTCACCCCCAGCACACTTGCTGGAGGAGCAGAGTGGGGAAAAAGAGAAAGTTTTGACTTTGTGCAAGCACTGCTCAGCAACAGCCAGAACACTGGTGTGTTATCAACACAGTTTTAGTCACAAATCCAAAGCACAGCACCATCCTGGCTGCTCTGAAGAAAGTTAACTCTGAGCCAGAACCAGAAGAGTTGGTGATGTGCAGAAGGAGAGAAAGCTCTCTGGATCTTTCCATACGACAGTTCTTTTGGTTTGATGCTTTGTTGCATTAAAAGGCCGATGGGACGTGTATTTTCATAATACTTTTCTATTTCAGTGCCTGCCGTTAGGAAAATAATTTTATTTCACCACGGGGCCTGCAGTATTGTGAATGGCAAAGGAGAAGTTTGTAAGACAGTATCTTCGCTAAGTACTGTGTGCTCTCTGAGGTTTGAAAGGACCGTTGCTGTAGCATAATGTCACTGAACATATGTGACTACTGTATAAGTAACAGAAGAACTTTCTTGTTTTCAATTCTCTGTGTATCATTAAATATACATACAAACTAGCAACATTCGTTAAACAACAGAGACACTTCGCCCTCGTCCCAGCAGAGAGCCAGGGCTGCATTTCACAAGCAGGGGCAGCTGTGGGTGAGGGAGGTTGCTGGTCTGGGCTGGAGGCTCTCAGACCCAAGAGGAGTCAGTGGGGAAATTCTTCTGTCACAGCAAGGTGTGTTTTACTCACTTGCCTCACTTTGCTAATGAGTATGCCTTGTCTACAGAATGACATAAAATATCAGAAATTTTAAATGCACTTCCTCTAGCACAATGGCTGCTGTGAATTTAAATTGAAGGAAAAAACCCCACAAAACCACAAAAAAACACATGAAGTGGAAGACCTAGGTGAAAAGTAAAATGATAATTTTTACAAACCTTTTTGTTGTATCTGCATTAGGAACCTTGGAACTTTTAGTCTGTCTAGATATTCTGATAACAAATACAGTATTCATCGCTCATGTTTAGTGTTAACTGTAAGACAGATTTCATTGTCACAGTTTATAAAGTTTAAACTTAGATTGGTCCCTAAACATACCATTCTTAAACATTTTCTTTTTGTGCCTGTCTTCCTCTGTTTGTCTGTCTCCAAAATCCATACCTTATTTTATTTCTTTCAAAAGAATTAACTGCTAACAAAAACTCTTAGGTTTGTCAGTTAAACTTCCCAGACAGTTTAACAAGCTACTTATTACAAATCTTCTTAGAGAAAATCTTGTTTAAAATTACATATCTCGCATTTGAATTCATAATGCTGAAGTAATGTTGGTGTACAGGTTTATAGGAATAATAATAATAAAAAATTAGAAATAAGCTGTGTAAGGAACATCTCTTCACTTTGTCTAAAGAAAAAGCTATAGTTTAGACATCAGCTGTCTGCAGACACATGGTCTCTGATCAAACAGCTGGATGAAATCCTGAGTTAAAGGATGTCTTTTGCTAAGCATCTTATAAGAAATATCCATACACTTGCATAGCTAATCCAAATAACCAATCTTCAAAA
Organism: Grus americana; assembly: GCF_028858705.1. Classification (NCBI taxonomy): domain Eukaryota; kingdom Metazoa; phylum Chordata; class Aves; order Gruiformes; family Gruidae; genus Grus; species Grus americana. The sequence goes on along the minus strand of NC_072853.1, from coordinate 86,202,160 downwards.
AGACATGACAATACAACACATGGGCTCTAACTTGTTAAAATGTCCATAAATCATTATGACGTGAATAATAAACTTAGCTGAATGCATGGTTGTCAATTCTATAGGATTAGCAAGTTCATTTGAAGGGTTTAATTTAAAGGGTTCATATAAATATCCCTAAGGCCTGTCATTAATGCACATGTCACTCTGCAATTCTGCTTTTTAAATTGCCAATGACAGCAAAATTAAGATTTTTTTTTCCTCTGGATAAAACCTTTACACAAATGACATAAAGCCTACATGAATCGAGGACTGAGACTAGATCTAATGAAGAACCTAAGCACCTACAATTTACGTGTCACAGTGTCTTTATGGTTAGCACCTCCTCACTAGAAAAACAAAATCCAGAAAGAGGCACTGGGTTTGTTTCAAATAAATAGGGCATTCAGATTCCAGAGCATTGTCATTTGAAAATCTAGATGCTCATCAGGCAATTTTAGAGTTGTAGAAAAAAAGCGCCATTAGTTTTCATTCACTCTGAAATCATAGGATCATAGGAAAATTGCTCAGATGAAGTTGCTCAGCAACTGCTTTATGCAGTCAAGTCTTGAAAATGTCCAAGGATGGAGACTGCATGGCCTTTCTGGGCTGCGTCTTCCACTGCTTGACTGTCCTCAAGGTGAAAAAGATTCTCCTTACATCCAGCACTCTTTCTCCTTATGCTTGTTGTCTCTCATTTCCCCACTGTGCACCACTGCAAAGAGTCCAACTCCGTCTCGTCAATAAACTCTTCACAGGTACCAGCAGGTTGCTGTCAGTTCCTCCCAAGGCCGTTTATCCTTCAGGCTGAACAAGCCCTCATCCCTCAGCCTCTCCTCACAGGGCAAGTGCTCCAGACCTCAGCCAGCTTGAGGGCTCTCCCTCTTTCCTGTGCTGGGGACCCAAAACTTGGACAGAGTATCCAGATGGAATCTAATGGGTGCTCAGCAGAGAGGGATAGTCCCTCCCCTTGATGTCCTGGCCGTGCCCCTGTGAATACCTCCCAGGGTGCCGCTGGCCGTCTCTGCAGACAAGGCACACTGCTGGCTCATGCTCAGCTGGTGTCTGCCAAGGCCCACGGGTCCCTTCCACCAGCCTGTGCCCTTGCAGCAATGCTTCCTGTCCAAGGGCAGCACTGACTTTGTCTTTATTGAATGTTGTAAAGTTCAAATGAGTATTTCTAGCATTATGAACTGCCTGAAATACTACACCTTGTGTTATCTCTCAAAAGACTGAGAATGAAAACCAGCTAATTTAAAAAACAGATGAACCAGCAATCCATCATTGCTAGCTGTTCTAGAGTATTGAACTGTGGTCACATACTTTCTGCATTTTTAGTATGGTGCCTTTATTCTGTCTAAATCCCATTTTAGATTAATATATCTTTACTAAATGGTGAATGATAGTTTCTAAACATATGCTCTTATAGAAAAACATTTGAAAGACCCTATTGCATTCAAACCAATTCCAGCACTGCACTGCTCTTAGTTTAAGTCTTTCAGAATGTTTTCTTTGTTGTTTCTTTACAGTTTTATTTTGTCTAGCAATGTTTGTTTTCCTCAGACAGTTTCCCATAGATAATGGCAAGGCATGCCATTCTGGTCAGCCTCAGTTATCAGTAAACTAGGATGAAGCATTTCTGCATCCACCCTAAAAGTGAAGTACGCTGTCAAAATTTAGCCTCAGACAGGAAACTTACTTCCGGACTTATCCAGAAACAAAGAGATAAATATGTTGCCACTGCTCAAAGAAATGAAAAAAGCAGAAATTCCATGAATTGATGGGCCGAGGCCAATTGTATGAGGTTCCACAAGGCTCAGTGCTGGGTCCTGCACTTGGGCCACCACAACCCCATGCAATGCTACAGGCTTGGGGAAGAGCGGCTGGAAAGCTGCCTGGTGGACAAGGACATGGGGGTGTTGGTCGACAGCTGGCTGAATATGAGCCAGCAGTGTGCCCAGGTGGCCAAGAAGGCCAACAGCATCCTGGCTTGTATCAGGAATAGTGTGGCCAGCAGGACTAGGGAAGTGATTGTGCCTCTCTACTCGGCTCTGCTGAGGCTGCACCTCAAGTGCTGTGTTCAGTTTTGGGCCCCTCACTATAAGAAGGACATTGAGGTGCTGAAGTGTGTCCAAAGAAGGGCAACAAAGATGGTGAAGGGACTGGAGCACAAACCTTGTGAGGAGCGGCTGAGGGAACTGGGGTTGTTTAGCCTGGGGAATAGGAGGCTGAGGGGAGACCTTATCGCTCTTTGCAACTACCTGAAAGGAGGTTGTAGTGAGGTGGCTGTTGGTCTCTTCTCCCAAGTAACTAGCAAAAGGATAAGAGGAAATGGTCTCAAGTTGCACCAGGGAATCTTTAAATTGGATATTAGGAAAAATTTCTTCACTGAAAGAGTGGTCAAGTATTGGAACAAACTGCCTAGAGAGGCAGCGGAGTCACCATCCCTGGAGCTGTTCAAAAAATGTGTAGACGTGGCACTTTGGGACATGGTTTAGTAGACATGATGGTGTTGGGTCAATGGTTAGACTTGATGATCTTAGAGATCTTTTCCAACCTTAAAGATTCTATGATTCTACTTTAATTTTTTTTATAACAGACATCATACTAGAATCTTTGTGCTGAATTAGATCTGTACGCTAATGTTCACAGATATCCACGGTACACTCTTCTGTGCTTACAGAGAGCTTTTTCTTTATAGAAGTGGGCTTATGTGCTCTTTTGCATACAAGCATCTGGAATGTACATGCAATATCTTTACCATTTCAGTTACAATGAGAAACTTTGCTCCTTAAGGAAAGACTTGGAGTATGCTTAAGCATGATCTAACTTTGTAGTAGTATAATATTTGTTAACTAATATGATAACTTACCAGAAGTAAGTATATATTTGTATGTATAGTGTGGGTATAGTGTTATTCCATCTTTTGGAATACTTATTCTTCCATTGAATCCAGATTCTTGTATGTGTTTAAATGATCATAAAGTATGCAGCTGTATATCAAGGCAGTACTTATTTCATAGCTTTGCTTGTTCTATATTTTCATAATAATCTTGCACTGCTTACCAACTTTAATAGTAGACTGTTTACAAGGGCATGGAGTGATAGGACAAGGGGTAATGGCTTTAAACTGAAGGAGGGTAGATTTAGATTAGATATTAGGAAGAAATTCTTTACTGTGAGAGTGGTGAGGCACTGGAACAGGTTGCCCAGAGACGTTGTGGAGGCCCCCTCCCTGGAAGTGTTCAAGGCCAGGTTGGATGGGCCTTTGGGCAACGTGGTCTAGTGGAGGGTGTCCCTGCCCATGGCAGGGGGATTGGAACTAGATGATCTTTGAGGTGCCTTCCAACCCAAATCATTCTATGATATGCAGATCAAAAAGGAGATAAAAGATGAGAGGAAAAAAATCTTCCAAGTTACAGTGGTCTGAATGCTTTTAAAACGTAGGCCAAGAGAGTATTTTTACAGAAGTATTTAACACTATTGTAATCTAATACAGTAAATATTGAAGAATTTATTCAGCTTCTGATACCAAGCCCATCAGGAGCACATATTATTACTGTACATAGTTTTTAAGTATGGTTATTTAAATAGGAAATTCAGTTTCTAAATATCTTACATTCTTCCAATAGCTTCCTAGGCTGATAAACAAGTTTTTATTCACCTGTGTTTTGGATTTGATACATATTGTTGATATAAATGTTGCACTTTTAAAAAAAAAAATAGCCTGGTGTAAATGCACGAAAAAGTACTTACATGTTTTTGATACAGAAATTTTGTTGCAGAAGTTCTAGCTACTAATTTGTGACTTTTTAATTTGCTTATCTGTGTTCATTCAAGCAAATCTAGCCAATGGTTTTGGTTTTGTTTTGTTTTGTGGTTTTTTTCCCTAATTCAAATTCTTGTCAAGTTACAATTTTATAATTGCATTAAAATATCCAAATATGGTATTCCCTGCTGTCCTACCAAATCTATTATTGAACTTTTATGCTTAAGAGTGAAACTGGTTTACTAAATTCTTTCAGAACTATTTTGCATAAAAATGCATTATTTACTCAATATAATTATTTATCATGAGAATTTGAAGGAATAATTTCCAACAGAAAAAAACCACAACCAAAACAACTTAATTTAAAGATACAACTCATTTAATAAATAAATAGAAGCAACATCATAGCTCTTTTATCACCAGTTATACAATGGTACAGGCAAAAGTATTGTCCAATCTATTCGACATCATGTCCAATATTTAGACCATAATTTTCAGACATATTTAAAAGTTGCTTTGTTGTTTTAAAGCAACCTTTCAGTTCTATAGCAATTATTAGTAAAAAAACAATTTTCATTTAGTCTCTCACTGTGCTTCTGCAGATTGGGATCCTCCAGAAATATAAAAAATATACTGCAGTGACCGTGATATTACTATTTTTCAGAAGTAATGCTGCAAAGAAAAAGTATTCTTGTGGATCATATGTTGTTACTTTAGATGTGGCATTCTGCCTTTGTTTTCTTGGAAACACTGATGTTGGCTTGAATATATCATGGGTAAAGAGACAGTCAACACATTAATGTCAGGACTGTGGGTGATCAAGAGCATGAGAATGTAAGACAGTATATTCAAATTAAGAGCATTACATGGTAGTCTTTTTATAGTCTCATTAAAGCTGCAAAAATAATTCTTATTGGGGTCTTCACATATCACCAGCTGTTACTTTTCATTGACTCAACACTTCTGTGTATAGCTGCTGCATCTATTTAATCTTATGAACTTGAAATCTGCAACTATATATGAACTGAGTTATTTGTTCTTGAATTTTATATTCACACTCTTTTTATCATGAGGACCTGTCATGACACCTATAAAAAGCATTTAATTCTTAATTTTATTCAGTGTAGTCTCTGAGATATACTTTTAGTTTCATGGGATTTTAACAAGAATTTACATTAAGTTTCAAATTAATCCAAACCCTAAATTCTGTATAAATATTGCAAGCTCTTGAAATAATCTTTTTGAATTTTAATGGAGCTTAATGATAGTTTTTAATACAGAGTGGTTATCAAAAAAGGTGTCTTTTTTGATTAGTATAATGTTCTTGCCTTCATCCCTGTAGATAGGATGGTCAGACAACTGATTAATTCTTCACTTAATACAGATAGTCTAGTATTTAAATGTCCTGCCATATAGGTAATCAATTATTTCAATTATTTATTGGCATAGTTGCATGTATAATAACCTGCAGTGATATCACAGAATAGTTATATAACTAACAGAACATAAACACACTGAATGAGAATCAATCATTCTGATCACTTGAAGTCAACAAAATTTTATCCCTAGAAAGAAAATATAAACTATTTTCTTTGAGAAGATTTTCAAATGGAAAATTTAATGAATTTTATAATTAAAGGGTGTTATAAACACAAACAACCCCCACTAAATTAGTTTTCTTTGTAGGGTTTGCAAAAACTCCATTTAAGGTCCAACTTACCAGATCAGACTTTCTCCTGAACCAGTAAATCGCATAACCATATACTTAAGCATATGGTTAGTCCTGCTGAATCACGAGATTTTTCAGGAGAAAAAGGATTATACAAATGAAATTTAGCTGGCTACAGCTTTATTAGCTTTACTGTTATGTTAATTCTTCTTAAAAAGTCTCATTCAGATTTTTTTCTGCAGTGTCAAACACTTTGAAAGGATTGCTATAAACCTTTGTCTCCTTTCCTTTTTACACAGTAGCAGAATCATTGTGGGATTTCCAGACACGCTTCCCTTGTATGATGAAAAAGGAAATAATTCTCCAGTGAATTACATATGAAAGGTCTGACATCCCCTGTGAAGGAATGCATTTTCCTAATTCCATTTCCTGTTCTGGACAGTTAAGGAGGGAAGACAAGCCCTTGTTTTAGATGAAGCAGATCATCCAAGTTGACAGTACAATTTATTCTAACAAATCGGTCTTTTCCTGCCACTCACCTCCAAAAGAAACACAGACAAACTCTTTTTTTTTCATTCAGAGAAGAAAAACAGGTCAGTATGTTTGTACATGACATTCAGGCAAAATGAGTATAAATATCATCATAGTCATATAGACTGTCAGCACTAGGATGAGAAGTAGTCAATACCTGTATTTCCCTACGTGATGCATTCTTCTTCCTTTATGATTCCAAGGATTTCTTGTTGGTGTAATTTTTCTGTCAACAGTCACCTTTCTTACTACCCTTTCTCTGTGATCCAAACTATACATGTTGTTCTCATTACAGTTGGCCTTTATACTTGCTTCCTATAGTGTTCGCTTTTATTTGTCTAATATTAAATTAACCCTTATGTGCCTATCATGCCAAATCAGTTTCATAATTTCAGAAATTATTTCTCTGTACGAATGATTGCATGAAGTGAACATGAGAAATGGGTAGAATTTCTGAAGATATGGAATGATTCCCACATTTGACAAATGTCTTTATTTGCTCTGATATTTTGTGTCACAGGGGGAGATACTAATTAAATCTTTTTTTTTTCACATGCTTTGATTCATGCAGACTATCTATATTCAAACCACTCATTTTGCATGTTGTGTTGTCATTGCTGAGTCTATTAAATATGAATTTAGCAAGGAAGATTTTTTTGGGGGTACTAATTATTAGAATGCCTATAGTCAGTGCTTCTGGGACTGTTCGCAAAATAATTTTAAAAAAAGCCTACACTTTTATTTCTGCCAGTCTCTCACATTTCCATTTGTGGTACAGTGAACAGCTTATTCTTGATTCTGTTCTATAACTTGGAGGTTGAACTACAGATCAAACTATGTAGGCATTACTACAAAGAATGCATGCGTCTCAAATACTCTAAGATATAGCATCCAGGTATAACTGAGAAAATATCACATTAGGGAAATATCATGTTAAGGAAGATGTGATTATTTTCAGAACTATCCCCACATTGTACCTAAATATTATTTTCCCCCTAAATTCAAGAGTAATTTATGAAGGAGAGTCAATGCTTTTCAATATCTACTAGGTTGCATAATGGTAACGTGTCAGAAAACTGCTCATGTTTCTATTCTTTGAAATGCTCAGGTTTTTCAGTGCTGCTAATTTAAGGATCAAATGGATAATGACTTCCAGCTCAGCATTTTGCCAGCCAGGTTTCTACTGTCCTGCTCCCTGGCACCATGTCATTAGTAGCAGGGTTAGTGCTCCCTACAGTCTTTCAACCAACTACATCTCCAGAAGAGCTTTGCAAATGTCCAAGTGAATTTAGTTAGTTAGATCACCTCTTCGGAGTGATATCGAACTGCAGACAACTGAGAATTATCAGTATTTTGCAGACACATTTCCATGTCCCTGTGTCCTTACTAGGAATGTACTAGTAAAAAGATTGTTTAAAAAAGTCTCACCTAAGAAATTACTCAAAATGCAATATCCAAGCTCATTAAAAAAAACCTTCATCTGCTTCACTCTGAGCACAGTGTTTGTGGGCAAAGCTGAGATTTGACAGACACTATTCTGTCAAACAATCTGCACTGTAGAAGAGGAACAAGAAAGTTATCTGCAGCTGCAGGCTGACAGACTGCAGAGACAGCCCTAGCTACCCTGGCATTTTAGTACAGCACTGTGTGCTGACATGACGGAAATGAGAAGAACTGATAAAAACCCCATAATATAAATGTGCTATTTTAAATCCAGTAATTTAAGTCTGTATACACTTCGGCACACTTGGTTTTATAGGAATTTGCTGTGTGAGCATTTATTATGCTCTAAGATGAGATCCCACACCAGCCAGAGTGTTGAGGTAGAACTTCGTATTTTTCTTAAAGGACACCAAGAGACATCAGAAAGCTTTTCATATTTAATGATGTCATATTACATCATCATCTATATTGAAATTAATTTTGAATTAAAGAAAATTCAGTTTTGCTGGTAGATAGCAAGGGAGAAGTAAAAGTTATTTCCTCCCTCTGCCTCAGCCCTGCACACTGTAATCGGACAAATTATCACTTCCAAACTTGCTCTCATTTATCAAGTGTTAAGGGTATCCTAGGCTGGTAAAGCCTTCACACAGTTATCATTGGGTCTTAGGAAAGTCTGGGTTTATTCTTGTCACATCAAAGTTTGGCTCACAACTGCTCTGCTGCCACCATATGAAATTGCTGCCTTTCATGGGTGGGCAGTGCTCTCCATGCCCGTCTGGGGTCTGGTGTGCTCCACTGCCCTCTAGGAAAGATGCAGTCTCCTTCCACCTCCTAATAGTTGTACCTTACCCAGCATGCAGCAGCAAGAACATAGTAGAGTCAGTTGTTCTCCCTGCTTTTAGTTAAATATAGCATGAGGTTAAGAGTGAGTCAGTCAAATTATTTTCTTGATTATAAGAAGCAAGCCCATGGTCCTGCTAGGCATACGGTTACCCACCTGCCAGCTAATGGTTGTGCACTCAGTTTAAAAAAAAAAAAAAAAAAAAAAAAGACGAGATATGAGGACAGTTCATACAACACTTTGAACAACAGTCACTCCTCAGCCATGTCTTGGTCAGCCAATGTTATCAGGCAATCTAAAGAATTTCCTGTCAGGAAACTTCTAAACTTCATATTGGAACTTGAGCTTAATGTTGCAATGAGCTCACACAAAGGGCAACTTCTCCTAACTAAAGTACACTCCTAGAAGTTATGATCAATTGAAATAGTTTAAAAATAAAAGTCCCTGTACATGCGCCATCATACTTTTGCTTCACATATCCATAACTAATTCAGTCTTGATATTTGTTATTCTCTTGGGTATTGTCCTGGTTTTTGGCTGGGATGGAGCTAGTTTTCACAAGAAAAAGGGGCACAGCCAGGACAGGTGACTTAAACTAGCCAAAGGGGTATTCCATACCATATGATGACATGCTCGGTATATAAAGAGGGCTGGCCAGGAGGAGGAGCTCAGGGACGGGCTGGGCATCCGGCTCCAATCGTAAGGAAATTGCATTATGTATCGCCTGCTTTGTATATTCTAAGTATTGTTGTTATTTTCCTCTTTCTTTGCTGTCCTAGTAAACTGCTCTTACTCCAACCCACAAGTTTTACCTTTTTCTTCTGATTCTCCTCCCCATCCCACTGAGGCGGGATGAATGAGTGAGTGGCTGCATGGTGCTCAGTTACTGGCTCGGCCCTGGCCAGTATCTACCAAACATTGCTCAATATTAGGCAGCACCCTCAGGGGGAAGAGAGGGAAAACAGAGAGATAGGCACTGTGGCTACTCCAACACCAATGACAGGCACTGCGGCTACTCAAACCCCAACTACAGGCACTGCAGCTGAACCAAAAAACAACAACCCATGTCAGTTGCCCCTATACAGAAGAAGAAATACACAAAAAAATCAGCTCGCTCGGTAAAAGGTAACGATGAACCAGGACCACCATGAGAACAGGAGGAAGAGGCAGAACCAGAAGTGATCACCCGATCCCTGTCCCTGAGGGAGCTGCGAGATATGCAAAAAGATTTCAGATGCCTTCCCAGGGAGCACATCATTACCCGGCTGCTCCAATGCTGGGATAACGGGGCCAGTAGCCTGGAATTAGAGGGTAGGGAAGCCAAGCAGCTGGGATCGCTGTCTAGGGAAGGGGGCATTGACAAGGCAATTGGGAAAAAGATACAAGAGAATGCATATTCCAAATTACAGACTGATTGTAAGTCCTCTCTATCTGGTCACCTGGAAGAACAATTTCAAATGAGGCCCTGAGCAACAAGACGACTTTGAACAAATTAAACGGGGCCAGTCCAGGCAGGACAAGGTGTTAAAAATGTGCTCTAGACCACAGCTGGGGAGAATGGCCCTATCTGGAGTCTCTGGCAGAAAGCACCACAGGAGGCTTGAGGCCGACCCATGGGGTTTTGGAGTTGGGGATACAGAGGATCCACTACACTGCAACTGAAAAAGAGAGATTGGCAGCACATGAAGGGATTCGAGCCACTTTGGAAGTGATTGGTACTGAAGCACAGCTCCTTCTGGCACCCCAACTGCTGGTGCTGGGCTGGGTGTTCAAAGGGAGGGTGCCCTCTACACACCATGCAACTGATGCTGCGTGGAGTAAGTGGGTTGCACTGATCACACAGCGGGCTCGAATAGGAAACCCCAGTCACCCAGGAATCTTGGACACGATCAAGGACTGGCCAGAAGGCAAAGATTTCGGAATGTCACCAGAGGAGGTGATGCGTGCTGAAGAGGCCCCATTGTATAATAAACTGCCAGAAAATGAGAAACAATATGCCCTCTCATAGTGTGGGAAAGCATTAGAGTGGAAGGCTGCTGTATGGAGTCCTACATGATGAGTCACAGAAGCTGCTGAAGAAGGTGGTGAATAAAGCCAGTTCGTGGAAGTGAAAGCCATCTAACTAGCTTTAGACTTTGCTGCATGAGAAAAGTGGCCGGTGTTCTATCTCTCTTCTGACTCACAGATGGTGGCAAATGCTCTGTGGAGGTGGTTGCAGCCATGGAAGCAGAGCAACTGGCATCATTGTTGTTCCCTCTGGGCTGCCCCACTGTGGCAGGATATTGCTGCCCAGCTAGAGAAGCTGGTTGTAAAAGCACATCACGTAGATGCCCACATACCAAAGAGTCGGGCCACCGAGGAACATCAAAACAACCAGCAGGTGGATCAGGCTGCTACGATTGAAGTGGCTGTCCTGGTTTCAGCTTAGACAGAGTTAATTTTTGTTTCTAGTAGCTGGTATAGTGCTGTGTTTTGGATTTAGTATGAGAATAATGTTGATATAGCACACTGATGCTTTTAGTTGTTGCTGGGTAGCTGTAGTGCCCGCTCTAAGTCAAGGACTTTTCAGCTTCTCACACCCTGCCAGGTGCACAAGAAGCTGGGAGAGCACAGCCAGGACAGCTGGCCCAGGCTGGCCAAAGGGATAGTCCCTGCCATAGAACGTCATGCTCCATATATAGCTGGGGAAGCAAGCTGGGAGGCAGATTTGCTGCTTGGAAACATACTGGGCATCAAGATTGTTTTATTTTTCCTTCGCATGTGGTCACCAATTGCATTCGTGCATCACTCATTATTATTATTATTATTATTGTTATTGTTATTGTTATTATTGTTGCTATTATTATTATTATTATTATTATTATCCTCTTCCCTTGTTATCTTATTAAACTGTCTTTATCTCAACCCATAAGTTTGGGGTTTTTTCCATTCTCCTCCCCATCCTCTTGCAGTGGGAGGAGTGAGCAAGCGGCTGCATGGTGCTCATTTACCAGCTGGAGTTAAACCATGGCAGTGGCTCAGGTGGATTTGGACTGGTAATGTATGGGTGAATTATTTATAGCTCAGTGGGCCCATGACACATCAGGCCATCAAGGAAGAGATGCAACATACAGATGGGCTCGTGATCAAGGCGTGGACTTGACTATGGATGCTATCTCACAGGTTATCCATGAATGTGAAACGTGCTGCAACCAAGCAAGCCAAGCAGTTAAAGGCTCTGTGGTATGGAGGACAACGGCTGAAACCTAAATACGGGGAGGCCTGGCAGATTGATTATATCACTCTCCCACAAACCCACCAGGGCAAATGCCATCTGCTTACGATGGTGGAAACAACCACCAGATGGCTGGAAACATATCCTGTGCCCCATGCTACTGCACAAAACGCTATTCTGGGCCTTGAAAAGCAATTCTTGTGGTGACATGGCACCCCAGAAAGAATTGAGTCACACAATGGGACTCATTTCCAAAACAACCTCATAGACACCTGGGCCAAAGAGCATGGCATTGAGTGGGTGTATCACATCCCCTGTCATGCACCAGCCTCCAGGAAAATTTAATGATACAATGGACTAAGAGCAATGGGTGGTAGGACCTTCCAACATTGGGATACATATTTAGCAAAGGCCACCTGGTTAGTTAACACAAGGAGGTCTACCAGTCGAGCTGGCCCTGCACAATCAAAACTTCCACGTACTGTAAAAGGAGATAAAGTCCCCATAGTGCGCATGTAGAATGTGTTGGGGCAGACAGTCTGCGTTAGCCCCGCATAAGGCAAAGGCAAATCCATCCATGGGACTGCTTTTGCTCAAGGACCTGGGGGCACTTGGTGGGTGATGTGGAAGGATGAGGAAGTCCAATGTGTACCTCATGGGGATTTGATTTTAGGTGACAATAGCCAATAAATTAGATTGTATGATGTTAATTGCTAAATAACCCTGACATTGTATGTCACCACTACTACAGTTGCTATATGCTCTATCAATGGTATTACAGTAGGAATCACCCAAGTAAATGATGGATGAACTTTGATGAAATCGAGCAAAGTGCTCGATGATTGAACTAGAACTGACTTCAGCAACTTTCTGTGAGAGACACTCAGCTACGCTAAAGTATACTCTAAACTAGATTAAAATAACAGAAGTGCTCTTCTGTATTCCTTTGCCCCCCTTTCCTTAAGTTAACAAAGACTAAATGCAGCACTTTCAAAGAGACAAATGGAAAATAGGCTCACAAATTACATTCATTCCCAACTCTGATTTCTGTCCTCAAAACTATGATCACTTGTACAGGCTCTAGCTCAGTCTGGCCTCATACCTTTATTCGGGATGTCTACTTTAGCTCTTTAGCTCCTGCAGATGGTACAGGCTAGGCAGAATAATGTTGAAATTTACAATCTGCAAATGTTAGACCACACTATTGTATATTCCATAATTGAAACTGTTACTGTGTCCTGTATATCCTGCAACCTTTTTGTACATGCAGCCATTGTTATCCATTTTCTGTAAAATATTATCCACAAAGGTTCAGAAAGTTTCATTAGGGTTGCCATAAAAGTCAGCTAAACCATGTTTTATGTCTTCTCTTAAGTTGAAGTATCTTGCAACTAATAGAAAACGCTTTGTAGACCCCTTGCTAAATGAGTGTATAACAGACAAGCAGTATAGGTGATTCATTTTTATATGGAGTGATGATATTAGAAGAGTTAGAAGCTAATACATCTTTAGCTAATGATTTTTCCTTTGTTTTCAACACATGAAACATTATTTCATGCATATTTTTCTATCTCTGCAAAGCATCTCAACCCGCATTTGGACTGAAATTATTTTTATTCAATAAGTGAAATGCAGAAGTGGGTTTTTTGAGAGACAATGGAGACAGATTGCAAATTAAAAATTTGGAGATAGGAAACACTTAGCTCACTGATTTTTCCCCTATATATCAGGCAAAGGACTTACAGGTAGGCTATGGTTTATAGAGGAGAAAAATAGTGCTGGATAATTGAGATTGGTCATTAGATGTACATGAGAGAGATATCAACATGTTTTTCTTTTCTGGGGTAGATAGTGTGAGTCAATCAGATGTAAGAAGAGTCTGGCTCACTTTTGCGAGTTAAATTGAAATATAAATGACTTATGAAATGTCCCCATGAAGATTTTTCATCACAGGCAGGGCAAAAGCAGTGGGATTTTGATGCTGTAGTAATTCCTGCTTTGTGAGCACTAAAACCACTTAAACTTTCTCATGCCTTGCTCAGTGTGATTCTCCAGTATATTATATTAAATGAACTATAGCTATTTGGTTGATAAATTATAAAGTCATAGTCTTTCTAATAATGTTCTTTTATTTTTTAAAGCACTAATCAAAAATTTCATATACGACAAGTAGAAGTGGGAAGGGGAGAAAGAGGAAACTGCACACAAGAAAAAGGTTTCAAAAACTTAGGATAAAAAGTAGCACTAGACAGCCAGCTTGAAATTAGAGTTCATATGTTCATACAGGGACACTGACCCCTATATAGTACGATCTCCCTCTCAGCCACTATCCTTTTCTATTTCTTTGAAGTCTGTGGCAACACACTGATCGGTTTTACTACAGGAACAGTACTGCATGCACTGATACTTGTCAAAAATCCCATCCTACTTAGTCAAATAGCTTTTTTTATTTATTGTGGTTGCAGGATCAATAGATAAATAAATATGCTTCGTTCTTGTGGAAATACAGTGCTGAAATTTGTGATTCCCATTAAATAATAACTTCCATTTTACTAAAACATGCAAATGTGTCTTTTGATGGGATGGATATTTGAAAGAATATTGAACGGAAGAAAGGAGTAAATTTAAAAAACTGTTTTATTTCACAAATGATACAAGGAGATGTCTGTGATGTTCCTTTTTTTTCCTAGTAATAGCTAGGACACTCATTATCATGGATACATGCAATTTCTTCTTGTGCTGGAATCTTACAGATCCAGGATTTAATGTCTTCATGTCTGTATATTCTGGTTCGGTAGGAGAGTTCACTGCCTCTTCCAGGGTTGATGTAAAATATGTAAATTATGTAAAATAATTAGGATAGTCCCATAGAATAAATGAGAATACCTCCTAGCTTTATCCTAAGACACTCCCATGGGAAGCAGGTCTTTAGACTCTGCTACAGTTAATGTTTGTTCATTCCGGGAGTATAGAGCCTCACTAATAAAAGATTAAAAAAAAGTCTTTCCTTTAGCCAAGATGCCTGGCAGTCCTAGGACTATGGCTTCAAATATCACCAGGTGGCTGAGGAAAGTGAATTTGGCTGTCCTGCAATAGAGCCCTAATCTTTTAGCTCTTGAACAAAAAGGAAATAATATTTTAATAATACCTGGGGGTTTTGGCACAGATAGAACTTTTTTAAACAAACTTTACATCTATTTTCAAAATCAGCAATGCCAAGATATACACTTATCTTTAAATATTTTGTTTCCTGAAAAAAGTGCCCAGCTCTGATCTTAACGGAGTTATATTTTGTTAGCACAAAGTTTTCCAGCAAATCAGTTTAATCCTGTAAATCTTTAATATAGACAGGGCCTATTTCAGCACAAGTACATACAGCTGTGTTAGCACTATTGTGGTGAAGGCTACTTTAGGTAGAGCGAATAATCTCCCTAGGGCAGCAGGAAGAAAAGAAAGAAAACCTGAGTTATAAAATAGTTTTCCAAATATTCCTGAACAGAGGTTTGGAAACCCTTTCAAAGAGCTTTTCATTTCTCAGCAGCCACCCGGTGTCAAAAACTTTAATTTTGCTTAAGGGTAATATGTAATTTGGCACCAAATGACCTTATCAAATTTTATCAAAAGGAAAAGCAATACAACTGGATTCCCTCGAGTAATTTCTTTGAAGCACTTTTAATATCATTTTCAACTAAGGATTTTTTTTTTAATCATTGTCTTTTAGCACAACTTTAGCTGGGACTATGTTAAATTGAACACTTTCATCTACCGTAGCTCAAACAGCCACTTGTTCACTTAAACATGTCATGTTTTATTTTTAAAAAATCTGTAGAAACATATGTGTAGAACATTTCTGCTCTTTGTACAACTTCTTTGATTTGTATATAGAAGTAGCTGAAATCAGACTGATGAATACATGAATGTAGTAGGCTGCAACTTGTTATCTCAGCCTACAGAAATCGAAGGACTGTATCTTGTTCAAAAGTTAGAAAACTACAAGCAAAACACCCCTAGCATGAACAGATTCTTCTTTGTTTACTCAAAGAGTTTAGTTCAGGCTCTGAATCTTTATTTCCGTTCTTCCTGCAAAGGATGCATAATGATTGAGATGGAAGAATTCAGTCTTTGAAGACTTCAGAACCAGCTCTTCTGCCACTATCGTGAAGAAAGGTCCAACATGAAATTTTGAGGCCTCTAATTCTGAAAGCTGACTTTTGACCTCACATTTGTGCTGAAAGTGGACAAAAACTCTCAAAAACTTGAGCATTCTGATAAGCTTAATGACTTATATCCTAATGATCTAAAATTTGATTATAACCAAATAACCATAGCTCTGTCATCTGTAATAAAAGTGCAAAAAAAGACAACTCGGGATTTGTGTGCACATGTATATGCAAATATACATATATGTTACATATATTTGCATACATATATACATATATGTATGCATGTATGTTCACAGTCTGGTAGGGAAGACTTTCTTTTGGTCCTGAGATGGGGTCAGTCAGACTAGTGAGGGAAAGATGTCATAGAGAATACGAAACTTCAAACACTTTCACAGCTTTAGAGTATCAAGGAAGAAAGACTTCCAAATGCAAACCCAACATACAACCAACATGATTTATGCAATACACCAACATGATTTATGCAATATTTAAAGAATGTGGCCAATCTGTATTTTTAAAACTGGAGACTATTACACATTTTTACTCTGTTGTCTTCTGTAAATTGTTCTGTATATCTGTCTGGAGTTTAAGCTTCGGTGATGTTTACTGGATTACAAAGTAATAATTCATCACAGTTTTGGATCAAAGGAGCTAGCTGAAATGTTTATTTCCTTGAATAACCTGTTATATTTGGTAAGATCAGATATAGCATTGCATTCTGTATGGAGATCAGAAGCTACATATCAAAACAAATACAGGAAAAGTTATTACTGTATAAATTCTCTCATGTTTATGTACCCACACCCAAAAAGCGAGACACTCTTTAACAGCCAAGCATCCAGTCAAATCCCCTTTGCACTAGATAATGAAGTAAAACTGAATTGCTTGTGCAGTCTTAGATAATATGGTCTCTTTCACAAGAACACTGTAGAAGAGAAGAGTGACTTAAACTGACAGCTGAGAAGAAATTCAAATGTAAATAAAAATTAGCAGCTGACAAGCACAACACATTTTGAAATATTTTGGGGTGAAAATTTATCTCCATCAACTTAATTTGGTCTCCAAGTGTTTCAGTCTTAACCTCTTGGAAGTAAAAAAATAAGCAGAGCAGGAGAACAGAACAAACATGAGCTGGTACTTACATGATGAATCTTTGTTAATGGCTAGAAGACAACATAAAATCATATTTCTTAATGTCATGTCTGGCTCATAGCCAAGAGAATGATTCTTGGGTGAAAAACTCCCAACTCATTGACATGTAATGCTAACATTCGCTATAGGCATTTCCTTAATTACTGCTGAAAAACAGTCTTCTGATTCTGAAAAGCTTTTGTAAAAAAAATCAGATTAAAAATTGACATTTTGAACAAAGAAACATTAGTAGTTGAAATATTTTGTTTCATGGGCTTTGTTTTTATTATTTTTAGAAAGAATTTCTGAGGAAAATTATATATTAACTCACAGTTGGAGAATTCCTTAGCAATGTGTATTATTACCATGAGCCTGGCTTCATATGCAATAATACTTAGGTAAATGTCAAACTCTTTGACATTCCAGGTTGAGTATTTGGTGTTGGAATGTTTTCATTTACAGTGTTTAATAACCTAAATCCCCTGTATATTGTAACTAAAAGGATCTTAAATTTGTAGATAAGAATAATTACCTTTCCAAGTAAGATCAGATAAGAAGGCAGATTTAAAAAAACTTTAAGGACTGGTTGAAACCAAGCAAACAAAATTAAAAACCTTTAATGACATTTCTCTTGGTCTGTTGAATCTGTAAATTCCAATTTTATTTTGTAAATGTATTCATATATGAATAGTTTTATTCATGCTTAAACTTGAGTGTCATGAAACAAGACATAAAATCCCTGTTGCTTTCTAAAAATAAATGGAAAAAATAATCATAGTATTGTTGCAAAGAACACACAAAACCATGAACTGTACTTCTGTTACTCGCTGGAAGGTGATTTCAGACAGAACTTGAAGATCATACTTTCATCAACATTTATAAATCTACTCAATATAGAAACTAAGTTTGCATTCATTAATTTAAGTTATGTGTATGTTTATATTAGGAGAAAAGCCCACTCGCACTGAATATAGAACCAATAAAAAATTCTGGCAACAGAATGGATGCATCTTTTGGACACAGTTTATATACAAATACATATATATAAGTATATATACACTTGTATTTACATATATATGCATGTAAATATATGTGTAAATAGATATATGTACATATACATATAAGTCACCATCTTCAATGTCCTAGTAAACATGATGCTAAGTTCTAATAATATTTTAAGCACTTTTATTATCTTTGAGTATAGACTGTAATTTTTAAAACATGATTTAAAAATTTTAAACATATATCATTGTTTAAACTAAGTAAACTGATCTCAGATCACACGATCTAACTTGACTGCTTCCTATTGTAAACATGGCCTCAGTGTGCTAGGTACAGGTTATAAGTCTAGGTCTGTGATTTTTGTCATGAATCTAAGCACGAATTAGCAGGAAGAGTATCACCCACTGTAGGAGAAGATCAGTTTTGAGAATATCTAAGGAACCTGAAAGTGCACCTGAAGGGACCTGATGAGATGCATCCACGGGTCCTGAGGGAACTGACAGATGAAGTTGCTAAGCCACTCTCCATCATATTTGAGAAGTCGTGGCAGTCTGGTGAAGTTCCCAGACTGAAAAAGGGTAAACATAACCCCCATTTTTAAAAAGGGAAAAAAGGAAGACCCAGGGAACTACAGGCCGGTCAGCCTCACCTCTGTGCCTGGCAAGATCATGGAGCAAACCCTCCTGGACACTATGCTCAGGCACATGGAAGATAAGGAGGTGATTGGTGACAGCCAACACAGCTTCACTAAGCGCAAATCGCGCCTGACAAATTTGGTGGCCTTCTATGATGGGGTTACAGCATCCATGGATAAGGGAAGGGCAACTGACATCATCTACCTGGGCTTGTGCAAAACATTTGACCCTGTCCCGCACGACATCCTTGTCTCTAAATTGGAGAGACATGGATTCGATGGATGGACCACTTGGTGGATAAGGAGTTGGCTGGATGGTCATACTTAGAGTTGTCAATGGTTTGATTTCCAAGTGAAGATCAGTGACAAGTGGTGTTCCTCAGGGGTTGGTATTGGTACCAGCACTGTTTAGCATGATTGTTGGCGACTTGGACAGTGGAATCGAGTGCACCCTCAGCAAGTTTGCTGACAACACCAAGCTGTGTGGTGTGGTCGACACACTGGAGGGAAGGGATGCCATCCAGAGGGACCCTGACAGGCTGGAGAGGTGGGCCCGTGCGAACCGCATGAAGTTCAACAAGGCCGAGTGCAAGGTCCTGCACGTGGGTTAGGGCAATCCCAAGCACAGCTATAGGCTGGGCGAGGAATGGATTGAAAGCAGCCCCGAGGAGAAGGACTTGTGGGTATTGATTGATGAGAAGCTCAACATGAGCCGGCAGTGTGCGCTTGCAGCCCAGAAAGCCAACCGTGTCCTGGGCTGCATCAAAAGAGGGGTGACCTGCAGGTCGAGGGAGGTATTTTCCCCCTCTGTTCCGCTCTTGTGAGACCCCACCTGGAGTACTGCATCCACCTCAAGAAAAACATGGAGCTGTTGGAGTGAGTCCAGAGGAGGGCCACGAAGCTGATCAGAGGGCTGGAGCACCTCTCCTATGAGGACAGGCTGAGAGAGTTGGGGTTGTTCAGCCTGGAGAAGGGTCCAGGGAGACCTTATAGCAGCCTTCCAGTACCTGAAGGGGGCCTATAGGAAAGCTGGAGAGGGACTGGTTACAAGGGCATGGAGTGACAGGACAAGGGGTAATGGTTTTATAACTCAAGGAGGGTCGATTTAGATTAGATATTAGGAAGAAATTCTTCACTGTGAGGGTGGTGAGGCACTGGAACAGGTTGCCCAGAGAAGCTGTGGCTGCCCCCTCCCTGGAAGTGTTCAAGGCCAGGTTGGATGAGGCTTTGGGCAAGCTCATTCTGAAGCAATGAAGCTGATCTATCTCCTGGCTTTTTCAGAAGAGAAAAATGGACAAATATTTATATAGTCTTCCTGGTAATTGATACGTCCCAGAATCATTCAGCAACCACATTTCCTTGTAAGAATACACCAATTGTTTAAAACTACGTAAAATTCTAAGCTGGCAGATATCTGGTTCCATCAGACATATTAAAAATAACATAAAGGACATAAATATTATTAATTGCTTTATCTGGTCAAGTTAAAATATTAAACAAATAATTTTAAAAAAATTAAAAAATACATGGTATTTGATACATTTAGAAGCTATTGTTTGTACTTATTTTTTTTCACCAGCAATTCCTTGAGTGGCAAGGATTTTGGACAGCATCACTTCAAAACCCTTTTGTCTAATCCTATGTCTAACCAAATGCACATTCAAGGTGTAGTAAAAATTCAAAAATAAAATGACTGAGTGAAGAAAAATGAACACTATTATCAAAATTAGATTAATTCTATTAGACAATTTAGTTTATTACCAACATAATTACATGTAGTGGTATGGGTAATTTTTACGGTCATTAGTCTGTACACATGCATTTACATTTCTAATAAATTTATATGCAAGGAAAAAAGTATATCTGTAAATCAAAGGAGAATTAAGAAAGTAAAATCACAAGTAAGTATACTAGAGATGGAAATCATGACAATCAAAATGTAAATGCCAGGAAGGATTGAAAGGAGAGGATTACATAGGAGAACTAGTGAGAGAAGTAAAAATGAGGCAATGAAGGAAGAAAATAAGTCTGGCATTTGCTGTAGTTTATACAATTTGATAAGCTTGTAAGGTAAAATCCTAGCTTGACTAGAATTAAGGCAAAGCTCCCTCTCTAACAGAAGCAAAATTCCACCCCTTATGTTTACATTCTTTGATCTATACTATGTCATTCAGACATGCCATAACAAAATTAACCCCTGATATAATTCAGATGAAGAAAAGGAACAATGTATGGGACAATTTTCTTCTGATTTGTGCTAGTTCCTTACAACACGAATATAGGTATTTGATACTACACAATCTGTATTCAGATTGATCGCTTATTTATTGGCAAAATAGCCATGAAAGAAGACTAATACCATTTTATAGGCTTTTCTTCCTTGAATGACTAACTTGTTTATACTTCAGATTTACAAAATATGAGTAGGATTATTAAATCAAGAAAACATTAACACTCATGTATTCTAACTTCCAAAAAAACCCCTCACCTAATAATTAATCAGATTATAAACCGAATACTCTTTGAGATTGATACTCAGGATGAAAGTGATCATGTTGCTGAAAACAGAGATTGAGAATAAGTGGGAGCAAAAGTGTGACATATAAGAGAAAGGAATAAAACTGACTTTTAATGAGAGGAAAGTTAATAGCTCATTATGGAAACAATGCAGGAGGGACTAGGTTACAATGTAACTATTGTATGAGGCAAATAAATCGGACCTGTCAGTAGGTGACTGTAACAGAACACCACTTAGTATTACTAAGTAAAATTTAGGTTTAAATTCCTGTAGTAAAAAATAGCAAGAGGAAATTACAATTATTTGGAAGATTCATCTTTGCCCATCTTACTAAAACTTTATAAAAGGGAGTATCCATGCTCTCCAAAAGTACTGCTATTAACATCAAAGTACAGCTTTACTTATTGTCATTTTGAATGGTCCATTATTATAAGTAGAGATCAAGTTTCCATTTGTTACTCTGTTTCACATACCACTGTAGAAACTAATATTCTGAAAATATTAATTACTTTGGTACTCTAATAAGGAGGTTAACCCTGTGGCACATTCAAGTTGTAGTTAATCATCTGTATTTTGTTTGCTTGTTTGTTTTTTAAAGTAATGAATATAGCACTTTTTAAAAGCAATAATTATTACCCTCCACATGTGCAAACTTCTCCATGAAATATTGCCTGAGACAGTCTCTATTCAAAAGTCAGCATTTGAGAGTTTACCGCACAATTGACTCAGAGATATTGTAAAGGGTGTTGGCCAGAAAGCTGACCAGAATTTTCTTTGAAAAATTTCCTTGATGAAAAAAATTCATTTTTCTTAAAGTATGCTTTCTTTGTTTCCGATATGTGCTAAGAATTACTGTTGAGAGTCGTTTGAGACCGAGTCATTTGGTTTGCCGAACCAGATTTCTTAGTGCAATTTATAGCACTTATAAAAATGAGGGCAATTTTGTTTGCATTTTAAAAAAAATATTTATAAAATAAATGCTAGTCATTTTCAAACCTGAGTATTGGCCTATTTCTGACAGAATTGTCTTTTAAAAATACCTGCACTCTACCCCTAAACTAACCCGTTCATCTCTGCACTAATACGACTCCTTCCTTAAAATACAGAATAAAAGAGGAAATGAAATCAAAGTTCTTTTTTCTTTGAAGTAATTAAATTGCAAAACCTGATTGAGGTTTTTTAACTCTCCCCTCTCCCCCTTTTTTTTTAAATTGGTAAAAACTACAGAACTCCACAAAGATTATTAAAATAAGCATAACCCCTATATTGACTCATAATGTATGGTTTTGGATATATCATTGTGATTTTCTTATCCTCAAATATTTTCCTTAACCTCTATTGCCAGTTGTATTGTGGATTCATAGATATTTCTCTCACATTTTTTCAATGTGCAAATTAATTCAGTAATGTTAAAGTATTTAATGAAAAAAAAATCTTTTTATCTTAAATTCTTTTATTTTGATAGACGAGTGTTAGAATCAATTACATGTATGTCACTTCTTTTTCCAAACAGAATAAATAACACTTTGGAGTATCATGCACAATAACTTGCTTCTAAAAATGCTACAAAAAGATCAGCATCAGAACTATTAATAAGGTACAAATCTTATTTAATCTCTCAAAAGTAAGGGAGGTAATTGAAAAAATAAGTCATCGTGGAATTTTTAATCAAATTTAATGTATTTACCTCTGCTAGTCTGTCAAAGTACTCATATTTTACTAGCAATTTATTCTGAGAAAAATGATTTCACTGAGCATTTTATTACATACAAATTCAACATGCTGTAGGTGAAGTAAGAAGTCTTGGCTGCTGTGGAGTTATTTTATTACCTTCCTGATTGTCTCAGGTTCCAGCATGTAATGTTCTCTGTAATAAGAATCCTGCCTATAGACAGAACATCCTTTATTATTCTCAGAGTTTATAGGGTCATTTTTTTTTTCAGTTTAAAAAAAAAAATCAGAAGCTTTTGAACATCTTTGAAACCACATCCTGTAACTGATGGCAGTATAAATATGCCTAACTGACAATATGCCTACATAATGTCACCAAATAAATATTGACTTTTATTTGATTTTTAAAATGGAACAAAATGATGCTACAAAGACTGGTGATGGTAATGTCTCTAAAGCAAGGTCATATGTTGGCTACTGGGGGATAGAACCCTCTGAATCTTTGAGAGGCTTAATGTGAAGAAATTACAGCTTAAAACACCTCTGATTAAGATAATGCTATTGAGATAACAATTAAAGGCCTGGTTCACTCCAGTGTATCCCAGTGAGATCAATTGACTAAAGTTGATACATGTAATCTCCAACAGTTTAGAAACATTTATTAAATTGTTTATTCCTTTTTTCCCAGTGCAGAGAAAATCCAATCATTTCTTCTATTTCTGCCAGCCTTATTAAAGCCCATTAGTATTTTGCCAATAACTTAACATGGGTTGCAAGTTTTAATCCAGTGTTTAAAATGAAGTGATCCTTGAACATTTTCTGACTACAACGGTTTTCACTTATGCTGGTTTTGGCTGAGACAGAGGTAATTTTCTTCATAGTAGCTGGTATGGGGCTATGTTTTGGTTTTGTGCTGAAAACAGTGTTGCTAACACAGGGATGTTTTCGTTACTGCTGAGCAGTGCTCACACAGAGCCAAGGCCTTTGCTGCTCCTCACACCACCCCACCAGTGAGGAGGCTGGGGGTGCACAAGGAGGTGGGAGGGGACACAGCCGGGACAGCTGACCCCAGCTGACCAAAGGGATATTCCATACCATATGATGTCATGCTCAGCATATAAAGCTGGGGGAAAGAAGAAGGAAGAGGGAGGTGCGCATTCGGAGTGATGGCGTTTGTCTTCCCATGTCACCGTTACGCGTGACGGAGCCCTGCTGTCCTGGGGATGGCTGAACACCTGCCTGCCCATGGGAAGTGGTGAATGAATGCCTTGTCTTGCTTTGCTTGCATGTGTGGCTTTTGCTTTCCCTATTAAACTGTCTTTATCTCAACTCAGGAGTTTTCTCACTTTCAGTCTTCTGATTCTCTCCCCCATCCTGCTTGGGGGGAGCGAGCGAGCGGCTGAGTGGGGCTTAGTTGCTGGCTGACGTTAAGCCACGATATTAGCTTACAGCTTACAGAGGTACCTAAAGAGATGAGTGCAAGTAGTCCTCCTCTTACTCTCATGCTATGAGCTAACAGTCTATGAACAGCATCAGTTCTTATAGCTATCTAGCCCAATTAGCACAGTAACGAAGCTGAAGAGGCGTGTTTATCGTCTCAGGTTTGGCACCACAGTAATGTAGTTCGACACCTACCAGACCACAGCTGACTGAGAGAAAGTCCCTTTCCAAATAGCAGGCCTCTTTTGCTACAACTTAATGTTTCAGTCTGAAGAGAATAATACCAAGTAAAAACACTTTCCTCTCACTATTGCTTTTCCCTTTATTTTTTCTTTCCTTCCTAGAGATATTTATGTATTTTATAATTACACATGAAAAATATTGTTGTTAGAGGAGTGTTAGATTAAACATTTAAAAGCTAATTCTTCCTAATAATCAAAATAACTCAAAAGCTAATAACTTCCTATACATCTAGACCCATGATAGGTGCAGAAATAGGGCAAATTATGGGATAAACTACATTATCATACACTATTTTTTCTTTAATTGCGGCCATCCATCCAGCTTACTGAATGAAACAGAGGTTAAATAGAAAGAATAGGATTCATTACAGACTGTAACGTTGTATGTAATACTTTTTGTAATAAATTAGCAAAAAAGAATTAAAGGGAGGTTGCACATTCTGGGACATAAGTACATAAGAGTAATCATATCAGTTCAGATGTCCAACAAGCCTTGAATCCATTTTTCAAGAGTGGACAATAAATAGATACTTAGGAAAGAGCACTAGGACAAAGAAAATGTATAATGACACTCTTCCAGCCACCAGTGATTTTCAGCTTAGAAACATCTTGAGCCAGAGCTGCCATCTATGTGCAAATAATCATTTTTATTTTTTTTTATTATTATTATATGGATTTATCTAATTGCTTTTCCAGTTCTTCAGTATTCATAATAACTTATGGTAGGGAGTTTCATGACTTAATTAGATCCTGTGTGAAGAATCACATCCTTTAGTGTGTCTTGAATGTCACTTCTTGGATTCAAGTAATACCCTCTGGTATATTGATTAGAGGTGGAAAATAAGTCACCCAGAGTTCTCACACTTTTCTAGGCTGCTGTCTCTTCCTACCTTAGTCATCCTTTGTTTTTCTAATTGGCAGAACTGTAGCCTATCCATTCCACAAACATCAGGTGTTTCACACCTGTGATCATATCCCAGTTTTTGAGATGGAAGCACCAAAACTGCAAGAAGCGTTCAAGATGAAAGTTGATGCACAATTGTAGGATGGCAGTTTTCTTTTCTCTTTTGTTCCCTCTTCCTTCCTGGATGATGTCTAACATTCTTTCACCTTCTGCCCAGGGTTTCCTTTCGAGTAGCATTTACCAGCTCAGAGCCAATCTTCTGTTAGGTAAAATTAGGGTTCTCATTTTGGAGGCATGGCATTTCACATCTATCTATGCTAAAATCATTTGCCATTTTGTGACAGAACTGTCTGTATTATGAAATCCCTTTGCAAATTCGTTGTGTTTGGGTAACATCTTTCCTACCTTGAATTCAGTACTGTCAGCAAGCATTTTTATCTCAGTAATTCTAATAGTTCCAAACTATTCCTACTGATGTGCTTAGCACAGACATTTGATTTAATGTCTTGGAGTCTCATAAAGCTGCCTAGACTCTTTTCTAATAATTGACAACCTATCAGCTGCCTTCCAGGAGAACAACACTGGGCAGTGTTGAGAGAAATTTCATATGAAGTCAGTTATTGTGTCCTTTGGGAGTTTTTGCTGATTATCTTCTGATCTTCATGACTTATTACAGTTCTCACTAGCTTCCACTGAATATCCTTTATCAGCAAGTTTTTAATTTAAGACAGAACTTCCCATGGGCCACCTGTGTTCTGACACGAGTACTTCCCTTTCTGCTCCTCTTGTACTGTAAAAAGATTTCTTATTTTTCAGACTTTTAGAAGTTGGTCTTCCATTTTTTTGTTCATGCTTATCTTTTCTGTATTCTTTATATTGACGCAACTTAATCTTTAGGATGAGTGCTTAAGTTAACATAGAAACATTAAAGTACTATCTGTCAAATGTACTTGGTTATTCTTAATTCACAGCTTTCCCTTTCCTCTCATCCCAAAATCTTCTGTAGCCAGCTGGCTTTCCTCACCCTCGCCATTTCTCACAATCCTGATCAGACTCCCAGGTCTAGCCTGCTTCTAGACACCTAGTCTTCTTCAGAAAGGCTCAGATCCTTTACTATAACTCTTGGTCACAGTTTTACTCCACCAAATTTTATTTGAAGACTTGTCTGCTGACATGTGATTTGATTTTCATCATCTGTGCATTCAAGTCTTACTCTTATACTGACAGAAAAAATAAAAATGTTGAAGCGAGGTGAATTGGTAAGCAATTGGAAATGAGATCATTTCATGGTATCTGTTGGCCAACAATAGAAGGTGAAAACAACTTGCTTATAAAAAGGTAAATTAAATAACAAAATGTCTCATTGATACTTACAAAAAGCTGTTAGATCCATTATGTAAGCACACTAGTATGTGTTTTACAAGCTGGCTAGTTTCCTTAATTGTGAAATGGAGCTTTAAATGAAAGAGACACTGTTTCTCCCTACTTAATACCCATCATGTGGGGGAGGGGGGGTGGGACGGACCAAAAAAACCCACAAAATAAATATTTTTATTATTTGAAACCTCATTGCAGTTTTATGGATTGCTTGCAAACTTTTTAAGTCTAATGGTCATATTGTGAAGTATGAGTGACTTTTAGATGAGAAATCCGATCATAATATGCATCTTTTTTATTACTGGCTAAACATAAATCTAGGGATTATCTCACTGGCAGCGATGTGTCTTTTGATTCTGAAATTCGTTTTACAGAAATATTTCACAATACTCCTATCAGTAAACATTCTCTACTAGAATAATTCCAGAAAGTGATCAAAATGAGGATCACACAGTTAAAATTAGGTTATTAGAAAAAAGATTACTGTTTGCCTAGCTGCAAGTAAGATATCTTTTGTTTACACTTCTTTCTTCATCCCTTAATCCATACACAGCTACAAAGGAAAAAACAGAATCAAAACCTGGACCCCTTACGATAGTGCCTTACCAGCAGACCTCAAAACTAGCAAAGCGTAGTTCTGAGCAGTAAAATGCAAATTAAGAGACAATGATGGACAAATTAGTATCTAATGTTAACCATAACTTTTGGCTTTAGGAATTTTTAGGAGTTTTGAGTTGCACTACCATGCTTACATGTTTATGTTGTTACTTCTATTTGAATTGTATACATGAAAGTGAAGATATGGATTTATTTTTTACCTTCTTTGCCTGTTGATAGCATATTTGTCAAACTTTTCCTTTGGAAGAAGGCATCGCAAATCTCTTGATGATTTCTTAATAGATGAAATGTATCTAATATTTTTACATCTTATTTTCTTAATCATTACAGTTTTACATTGAAGGTATTACTGTACCAGTTCTCAAAGACACAGAATTTTGTTGGTGATCTGTAAAGACCTCCTAGTAGAGTCTGCTTATGCATAAAAAAGAAGTGTTCCATTTATGGACTATTATTTATGTACAGAGTTGCCCTTCTGCAGCTGCCTACAAGAGAAAAATCTGTATTACACATAGAGCTAGAATAAACACAGAAAAACATTTAGGATACAGTACCTAGTACCTTTTATAGGAGGAACAGAAAGGAAGAAAGGATAATGGGTGGCTTTAAAGACAACAGTGATAATTCTGGGTTTGCCATATTTATCTTGATGTATTTGACTTGGCTGAGGAAAAGATTGTTTAAACTTTTATTTCAGTACTCAATCTCAGTTCTTTATAAATGAGATGAACATTATATGAAATTAAGAAAGAAGCCGATACAGGGAGTTACATTCCTTCATTGCAATGAGAGGTGAGGACAAACGGAAATAAAAGAGGACCTCCAGTGCCCTATCTACCATCACTGATGGATTATCTTGTCTATTTTGGTAAAGATACACAGCCTCTCTGCAGTTAAGTAAATGGAGTATGATATTAGTTACTTGAGTCAATATCTACTTCTGTCACTGTTCATTAAGCACATCAGCTGTTATACATGTAATACATATATATTTGTGTGTAGTTATTTTTTAAATGCAGAACCATTTTTTTTTTTCCACTGGAGCACATAATTCAACAACCAGCATATCTTAACCTATTATCACTAATTTTTGTCTCTACTAGATTCTACATATATAGCATAATCAGATCTCTTTTTTAAAAAATTAATTAATTAATTAAGTGTTTATATAGAGAGCAGCTCCTGTCCATTTTGTCTAAGTATACTTATTTAAAGGAAATCTGCAGCTTGGCACCTTTATTTAACACTTTAATGTGGTAAATTATTATTCAAATTATCTGCAGAATACATGTTTTTGTTTATATCTTGGGGTTTTTTTGTTTTGTTTTTGTTGTTTTCTTTAAGCTATAAAGTTATTGTAAAATCTGCTTTGTGTGTTTTGTTCTTTTAGAAAATAAATATGTGCAATATAAATCAGAAAATAATATAAATCTGTAAAATAGAACTGATTTTTGAGTGACACATTAATACAGACAGATAATGAAAATACAGTAGAACAAATGTTTCTTGGTCATAGACTAGCTTTTTCATTTATAATGCCATTATTCCTTCTTTCATGTGTGCAGACAAATACTGAATAGCAGCCTTTGTCTTTCTGCTCATGTCAGTATAATTGTTGTGAACATCACTGCCTCCTTTCTCCCTAAACACGGCAAAAAAAGCAATGCTACTGGTTCTGAGTTACATTGTTTTGGTAGCAATAATGACTGATTTGCTTGGGGAAAAACTGTCAAGTCTCTGTGTAAATTATTAACAAACACAATTCTGTATTATTAATAAGACACTGCAAATATGGCTTAATGATAATTTAAAATTATGGCTTTGGAAAACAACTGTTTCTTTACAGTTCTTATTGACAAAAGCAATTTGCCATCTTTATATCAGGGAATGTTTCACAGAGTATCAAAGAAAAGCACAATTTTAATAGCATCTTAACATGATTTTTGCATTTACCTCAATGTTTTCTACCTTAAAGCTAACTTTTATTGTAACAGACAGGAAAAGTCTGAGGAAAGAGAAGAGATTCACATAGGGTGACATTAGCTTTTCTGTGAATGTAACTGAAATGTATTTTTCAGTGTTTGCAATTGAATCATATTATATTGTTCCTTCCTGATGAAAATCATGACGAAGATGCACATATGTGAATAGTATCTCTTAGTTCAAAAACAATATCTAGGGAGCACGACATTAACATTGAGGTGCTGCACGAGAGAGGGAATGTTAAACACACGCTGCTTTTCTGCTGAACATCATCGAGAAAGGATGGTTTTATAGTCAAGAACAGTCTCTTCCACAGATACCCCCTCTCAGCTTGGACAAGTAATTCACCCTCTCTGTGCCTCTGTGTTTCTGATTTTAAATTAATGGTGTATACATAAGGCGATGCCAACCTGTATTTACTAATTGTATGGCACTGTTTCCATGTTAATAGGATCACTGAAGTAGTATTTTAACTGGAGCACAGTCTGACTTTCATCTGGGACAAGGATGTTTACACGAGCTTTTATAAGAAAATTGGCAATACAATTGTGGCAAAGAGAATCAAAGATTATATCACTTACCTCAAAAACTTTTTTTTCCTTTAATCAAGCTTCATAGCTTTACTTTGAATTTGTTTGAAATTGTAGTAACTCCTCAGATTTCTTTTTTACTCTTTTTGTGCGTGTGCCATATGCTGTCAAGGAGACTTCCTCAGCTGCAATTAAACTAGCAGCTCTGGTAAACTCTGATAGCAATCAGGTGAGATGTCTTAATTGTAAGGCATGAAAACAAGATGTTTAATGGTTTGTTGGACATGTGTAGGATGTAATTATTTAGAGGAAACAGGTTTTATGTTGATGTAATTATTTCTTTAGATACATCTTTGCTTATGAATCATCTTCTGTAGACTGAACTTTGTATTTAATAATAATTCAAAGGTATATATGGTGAAAAGCAATATTCAGTGGCATCTAGCTTTATTTTTAAAAGTTGGTCTCTCTTGCATCTTTTTCTTCATTAATGGCCATTGGAAGGTGAAGAGAAAAACTTTCTTTGACAAGCAATAAAAATATGAAGTTCTGTTTTGGTAATCATCAATGTGTTTGGAAATATGATTTTTTATTTTTTTTTTTTTAGAGCAAAATTTGACTTTTCAAAAGGAATCTTTATGACTGTCTGGAGCAATATTACCTCTTTCCTCCAAACTATTTGGTTTTAATCAGCAATCAGGAGCTGCTGTGAAGCCAACATAGGAAATTCTTTATTCACCTCAGCTGCATGAAGACAAAGTGTCCATAGTCTTTGTATCATTATCCTTCTTTTGTTACTATAGCTGCAAAATTTCTAATGGAATTTTGTCAAATTAATGGGCTAGTATAGACAACATTGACAGTGATACAAGAAGATAACATCCTTTAACCAGATTGTGTCTATTGAAGTTCTGGGCAGTGTAGACAAATGGTTTATAGCAGCCTTATTTCCATCCATCTGTCCATATTTTTTTCAGGGCTGACTTCGTACATGAAAGAATCTGGCCAGAGTCCAGAATTTTGTAACAATTTTCTGGCAGGGGATTTTGACAATCAGCGCATGTTATGACATTCTTCTGGCTTTATGTCTTACATTTGGAGCAGAGGTATAAAAATATTCTGAATATAAGCAGCGTTTTAACAGCATAATGCTATTTTGCTGCCTTATGTCATACTTCATTCTTCTTTCAAATGGGAGGACACAATACATGAAAGCCAGAACCATTAGTCAAATATTAGTAAGCATTTCTGCTGGGCTTCCCTTCCCTCCATTAGACAAGTTATTCAAAAGAGAGTTTGAGAAGAAAAAATCAACTTGTTCTTTGAAACAGAATTTCGTACATTTTCACCTAGGACTGTATGAGAAGGTTTATAGGCAATTGAAAAAGATATATACAAATGATGATACTGACTTTTTTAATATTAATGAGGTGAATGCAGCTGTAAGAGAAGCTAATAAAAATATTTTTAATCCATTTGCTTGAAAGGTAATAAAAATCCTTGTTCCTTGGTGGAATAAAAGTGTAATACAGCTATTAAAGATATTGCAGGGAGAGGGAGATCTAAATAAAGCTGAGACGTCACATTTAGTAGAAGGCTTAATGGAATATAAGAAGCTCAAAAGGTTATAAGGCTGAGAGAAAGTATATATTGGCATAAGTTTTATTCAAGTGTTAGATGATATACAGTGTCATCAAAACTGAGATGAAGAAAAGGTCTGTCTACAATGCTAGGATAAGTAGAGAAGATAGTTACATAAAAAATGTATTACTATGTGAAATTTAAACTGTGATCATATATAATGGAAGGCTTTGTTATAGAATGCATCCATGGCGCCTTTTGATGCATTAGGACAGGAGAAGGATAAGGAATGTTTTGAGCAGCCAAAGAAGACACTCTGCTAAGAAGCAGATACATCTCTATATTAAAAATAGCTGCTACATTTGGTTCATTAAAACTCACCACTTTGGAGGAGAATGATATATGGAACATTTCAGCTATAGGCATCTTTGAGTCTGGCTTTATGAGAGTCAGAAGTTGAATGTAAATGTTTTCCTTTAAAGGTGATCCTTCCAGTAAGGAGAGATGTCCCTCAGCAGAGCAATGCAGGAAAACACACTCCTACACACCATGGTCTGTCTGAAAACCACACGGCTTTTATTCCTTCCACTTTGAGCGCAGCTGCATTAGCGTTTTGGTTTGGATCAGGAGTCATCTTTTGCTGTGAATCTCCTGATCCACACCCACTTACATTATTTTGATTTTTAAATTGAGTGATCTTAGCGTTCATGAACTGTATTTCTCTTGAATGATGCTAAACCACAGATATGCTTCAGCACTCTTGGTACACTGCATACACTAATGGACCCTCAGGCCATGGGAACAAACCAGAGTTAGTATTATGCACCCTCTGCATGTGGATGTTGGTCTTCAATGTCAACTATTGTTCTCTATAAATTTGCTCTTATTGGTACAAGCTAGTTACTGAGATAGACATAGCTTTGGTGTTCAGTAAACTTCCTCTCATGATTTGAGGACTTGACAATAAAAAGGCTGTAAAGCATTGTCATTTAGTAAACAATTACACAGAATCACAGAATGGTAGGGGTCGGAAGGAACCTCTGGAGATCATCCAGTCCAGCCCCCCTGCTAAAGCAGGATCACCTAGAACAAGTTGCACAGGATCGCACCCAGGTGAGGTTTGAATACCTCCAGAGAAGGAGACTCCACGACCTCTCTGGGCAGCCTGTCCCAGTGCTCGGTCACCCTCAGAGTAAAGAAGTTTTTCCTCACATTCAGGTGGAACTCCCTGTGTTCCAGTTTGTGCCCATTGCCCCTTGTCCTGTCACTGGGGACCAGTGAAAAGAGCCTGGAGCCATCCTCTTGGCATTCGCCCTTTAGTTATTTGTAAGCATTGATGAGATCCCTTCTCAGTCTTCTCTTCTCCAGGCTAAACAGACCCAGATCTCTCAGCCTTTCCTCATACGAGACGTGCTCCAGTCCCCTCATCATCCTTGTAGCCCTCCCCTGGACTCTCTCCAGTAGTTCCCTGTCTGTCTTGAACTGGGGAGCCCAGAACTGGACACAGGACTCCAGATGTGGCCTCACCAGGGCAGAGCAGAGGGGGAGGATAACCTCCTTCCACCTGCTGGCCATGCTCTTCTTAATGCACCCCAGGATACCATTGGCCTTCTTGGCCACAAGGGCACATTGCTGGTTCATGGATAACTTGTTGTCCACCAGGACTCCCAGGTCCTTCTCTGCAGAGGTGCTTCCCAGTAGGTCGACCCCTAACTTGTACTGGTGCTTGCGGTTGTTCCTCCCTAGGTGCAGGACCCTACACTTGCCCTTGCTGAATTTCATTAGGTTCCTCTCTGCCCAGGTCTCCAGCCTGTCCAGGTCTCACTGAATGGCAGCGCAGCCTCCTGGTGTGTCAGCCACTCCTCCCAGTTCAGTATCATCACCAAACTTGCTGAGGGTACACTCTGTCCCCTCGGCCAGGTCATTGATGAGTATATTAAATAGGACCAGACCAAGCACTGACCCCTGGGGCACACTGCTGGCTACAGGCCTCCAACTGAACTCTGTGCCACTTATCACAACCCTCTGGGCTCTGCCATTCAGCCAGTTCTAAACTCATCTCACTGTCCTCTCATCCAACCCACACTTCCTAAGCTTGCCTGTGGGGATGTTATGGGAGAAAGTGCCTAATTAACTATTAGGCATAGTTAATGGAAATGGCTATAAAATTTTTATGTTTATCATTAAATCTTACAGATTTTTTTGCTTTATTAAAATAATCTTCTCATTCAAAGTTTTTTTCAGTTAACAACTGGGGAAAAAAATTGACATTGAGTATGTCCTGGAAAATTTTGACAAAAAAGGGTTTATTTCATTAGTAAACCCCCATTTTTTTCCCTCCCTCTATTTATAACAAATAAGCAAACATTATCAAACATTATTGCAGCTGCAAACACTCTGTCTATGTAACAGAAGGAATGCCTGTGTAATTTATTGTACGCTACTAGTAGTGATTTATTTGCTAAACCTATTCAGTCATTTTGTTGTAAGTCTACTTTGAACACACCATATTGAACTAACAGTGAATAGATGTAATTTGTATTAGCTTAGTTCACTGGGGTAAACAGGACATGAAGACCCTAGTGAAAGCACTTGTTGTATATTGAATAACTGGTTAATCTGTAGTTGATGATAGAGCTTATTTTGGCTCAGCAGACAGTTCTGAAGGACAATTGAATATCAAGTCCAAAAGTGAAGTTTGAATGACTTCTTCATTTGACCTTTATATGTATTTTATTGTTGAAGAAAAAATGAAGAGAAAAGACATCTTCTTATAAAAGCACAGGAAAATTCTCATCACCACTTAATTTTTTAATTTTTTTTTCCTGAGGTAAATATTTTCTATTTATCCTGTTGAAGGAAATTAAGAGGCTATGAAGTTTTAAATTGGGTTAAACCATATGAGCCATATGGGAAGCAAAAATTTCCCGAGTTAGAGAAATGGTCTCAGAAAAAAGTAATTAAATTGCAACTAAAGTATTTTCAGGGAACACAGATTAGTGAATCCCCCAAAGTAGAGAATATATAATTTTATACAACAGTAATACTAAATCTGATGATAAAAACATAATGTGGGCTCATAATATAAATCTCATTCATCATGAAAAAATTGCCCAAACAGTTCTCATCAGAGTCTTCAGATTGTCTCAAATTTCTTGATTTATGGAGACCTCTTTAAAATCCTGACTGTGATGCTGTATAAAGTAAAAGATTATCAAATAATTTAGCAAATTTTTTAATACAGTATTCATATTAACATGCATTCTAACAAATTGTGTTGGGTTGACCTTGGCCAGATGCCATACCCCCACCCAGCCACTCTCTCACTCCCCTTCCTCACAGGACAGGGCAGAAAATAAGATGGAAAAGCTCGTGGGTCGAGATAAAGACAGGGGGATCACTTGCCCATTACCGTCATGGGCAAAACAGACTTGACTTGGGGAAAAGTAGTTTCATTATTGCCAATTAAAATTTTAGTTGGATAGTAAGAAACAAAGACAAAAATAAAAATCATCTTCCCCCCACTTCGACCTTACCTTCCCCCTTCTCACTCCCTGTCCTTACCCTGCTGAGAGGGTGAAGGGACAACAGAAAGCAACAGTGTTTTTCTCCTTCCCTACACATTACACTGTTACGTAGGAGGCTTACACAAAGCAGAGCTACAGATTGTCTTTCACCAGCTTTCCCACTAGCCAGAGAAAACCACTGAATTTTTAATTCAAGGTGATGTGTACCTGCCACAGTGAACTACTTCTCTGAGATATGAAGTCAGAGCTAGAAGTGATAAGAATTTTCTGAGGGAAAGGTTTTTTCATTGATATATACTGTTACCGGAGGTTTTGACAAAAGCAAGTGTCCCGGTTCCTCCAGTGACAGATTTCTAATCAAAATAATGGAGGCCTCCATTCTGAATACACAATACTGTATTGTTTTTACCATTATGAATTGAGGTAATTTTGAATTCAGGAAAATAATTTACCACACAGCAGTAGTAATAGTGACCACATATAAACTACCTTTTCAGGAATGACAGAGATGTGTTTTGGGACTGGGTATGTTCTCTTTGCAGAATGAAGTCAAAATAAACTGAGAACAGGTCTGTATTAGGAAGTCACCAAGCTATGTGCTGTGCACCAGTATTACATGACAATCCTTCAGTTCTTTCCATGCCAAATAGTAGAAATGCTTTTTAATCCATAGATAAAATAGAAAATTGGTCTAAATATCTGTATACATACTCATGTAGGTGAATGCTTGCACATTTGTGGTACAAGCTTGCAGAACAAGACTTTTACCTTAAAGTTCTGTCTTAAAGATGACCCAGTTATTGTATCCATTCCATTCACATGTGTCAGCATTAGATTTTTTTCTATGTAAGTGATCATAGCTAGACATAAAAATGTTAGGAGAAACAAATCTAGCTGTATTTCTTAGTATCAGTTTTTACGGTGTTTTATAGAGTTCTTGGCTCTTTACAGATATATTAGAAGACAACTTTTCTGCTGATTACTACTGAAGAATCTATAGTTGACCTAACACTTCTGATGAAAACTTTTACAAGATATTGCTGAATCTTATTCACTACTAAAAAGGCTACATAAACTTTTTTTCTAAGAGCTGAATGCACACTGTTCCTATTTGAGAGGCTCAAACTTTCATTATCTCTGTGCTTTTAGGTTCTCTTTCTCACTACCCTTATTTCATTTTAAGTAATCAGATTTAGCAGACTGCTACTACCCTTAGGTATTATGCTTTACTCCTCCACTCATTTTGCCTTCTGTATTTTATTATGCTAGTATTTCTGTTCACTGCCCTGGAGGATTTCTTTTTCATTATTTTGACCAGAATTTGCTTATTTGTGTGTATTAAAAATTTATGTATAAAGCATTTGTAAATAAGAACAAACCATATAGCTCATCTCTGGAATCAGCACAGCGACACTCTGCACAGACACTGAAACATAAGAGACATAAAAATGAGCATTTAATGTGGTCACTGGTATAAAGGAATGCATGGGATTAATTGGCAAAATAACACCTGGGAGCAGATTTAATAAAATGATATTTCAGATAGGAAGGAAAAGGCCCTAACACATCACAGCTGTTCTGGGAAAACTTACAGGATACAGAAGTCTGTCAGAACAATAACGGAGTATGCTACATACCAAGCCAAACAGCCAGCCCTTCCCAACCCAACATGACTTTTAAAAAGATTTTAAGCCCTGGACCACAATATAGCACTCATATATACCTTTCAGAAAGTATAGCACTCTACCCAGAAAGGCAGAAAATATCTATCCGCACACAAAGTAGATACACATATGATAGTTTGGCTGTTGCTTATTCTCTTTTTATATATTTTCAATTGTCTGTTCAATATTTTACATATTAGTTAAGTTTCCTGCTTGGAGATTAGGAAAATAAATATGAAATCGTGTTGCTTCTATATCCTGAATATTTATCATTCCATCTTTTATTTCAACCCATCTTTTATTTCAACCTGTCTCCATTGTCAGTATTTTCCTTAAACATTTTCTTGCAGATGCCAGTCTGTTTTCTCATCTCTATTTTTCCTTAGGTCTTCATATCGATTTCTTCAACTATACGATGCTTAACAATCCTTGAGTTCTTGGAAACCATGCTGCTCAGGAGCCAGAGGAGGCCAGGGAAAAGTGCCCTTCTCATTAGATCTTTGCAAGGTAAGTGCACTGCGCAAAGTGCCAGCAGGCAAAAAGCCCACAGCTAGACACCTAAACCCTGACTATAGGGCAGGCATTTGGCTTAAAGGGCTCCAAGACAATCAGAAAAGGTGGCTTCCACCCATTTGGGAACCACCCTTGTTGGGTCCCCACTAAGCATGTCTCCTCTGGAGCATAACACCACTGGTGTCTGCACCAGTTGCATCAGACCCAGACCCATGTTACTGGGTGGTCTCATGGCTCCTACTTCAAAAGAGCTCCTTCCTCCCCAGCAGAGGTTACTTCCACCCTGGTCACTCTGAGTGGGGTAGGATGTACCAAAGGGGTAGGATGTAATGAGGCCATGTGAGCAGAGAGCATGCCCATAGAGAGGCAGGGTCCAGGCTGCCCATGGGGATGGGGCACCGGGTTGTCTATGGTGACAGGAGGACAGGCTGCTTTGGAGAAGGAGGGGGCTCAAGAGCAACACGGAATGCTTATCTGCTGCCGAGCCTGGGGGAAAAAAGTGTCTGGATCCCTTTTGCTGCTTCTCACCATTCTGTGACCTGGCTCCTACTGACCTGCAGTCCCTTCAATAATTTATTTACTTCAAATTTGGGTTAAAAGCAAAAGAGAAACTGCACAGATTTCAGTAAAACTGCTATAATCCAGACCCCAATGTTAACAATGTCAGCAAGTGCCTAAGACTCCTGGGAAGTGGTCACTGAAAATTCATTTGTGTCAGCTCAGTACTGTGCAGGGGAGCACTGAGCTTCCCGAACAATAAGAAAAAATTCTGTACGGATTCTCTTACATAGCTTAGACTGTAAAATAAGCTCATCCTTTCTCAGTTTATTCCCCTTTTTAGTCTGAGGTCCAGAGGAAGCCAGTGTGATGCCACTTACTATAGAATCTTTTTCTGTGCTGAATTTCTCTAAATCTATGATGATAACCCTGATTCCATTTTGGCAATCTCATCCCATGCTACTTTTTTTTACAGTCATTTAACATTACCAATATTTTAGAGGATGGCAACAGGCTCACAATGGTATTGTACCAAAAGTAAAAAATCCCAAGCTTGAAGAATAAATGCTTTCTGGTTGTTTGATGATTTCTGTTTCTTTGTTCATTTGTTTATGCTGTATTCAAACTAAACAATGGGCTGGGACTCACAGAGAGAAAGAAAAAAGGAGACAGGGCAGAGGGAAGGGTAGAAATGGTCACTTAAATACTGAAGAATTACTTTTTCTGATAGAGCTGTAAGAGTGCCAGAGATTATGTTTTTTTATATGGGGTCCATCCTGCTGTGTGGTAATTACATTACTGAGAGCTTGAGACTCTTGTACATTATGGAAACAAAATACGAGCAAGTACCAGCGATCTCAAGTCCTGGTCCTTGCTGCCCCAATCTTCCCTTTCTCACCCTGTAGGAAGAGATGATAATTCAGGACAGGGGAGGCCTTCAAAGGGAGGTCCATAGCATATATTGGATAGAGAAGGAAAGGTCACAAAGGCAAAATCACGTCTGTTTGCACAGCTGCCTGACTTGGCACACGATTATCTCTGTTCCTTGCACCAGCAGGACTCTAAAGTTCATCAGCTGAAAGCAGCCTTTTGGGCTGGAGTAACCATGGTTCTACATCAGCAGGACATGTAAGAGTGGCATGATCATCACCATAATACATGATCATCCAAACACTATATATTGACACAGGAAGATGCTATAGATGGAGCAAAAGCATGGCATCGCATGTGATTATGTAATTGTTAAAGAAGCATTGAGTTTATACAGATATTGAGGTTGCCTTGGGAGAACAGAGTGTCCCTAGCCGGGGAAAATGCCTGTGATAGCCAGCCCCTTCTCTCTCTCTCTCTGGGCACAAACACTGATTTATCCAATTGATGCCCAGGTCCTTTATGTGGAGCAGATCACATTTGTTTTTACTTGGTATCATCACAATGTATTGACACTTGGTCAGCAGTTACTGTAGAGTGGATTATGCATGGCAGCGTGTAACCCCATAGTAAAGCAGGGCTTCATCACACATTATGGTTACTTGGGAAGACAAACGTCATAACTCCGAATGTCCCCCCTTCCTCCTTCTTCCCCACAGCTTTTACTGCTGAGCATGACATCATATGGTATGGAATATCCCTTTTGTGAGCTGTGGTCAACTGTCCCAGTTGTGTCCCCTCCCAACTCCTTGTGCACCCCCAGCTTCCTCCACTGGTGGGGTGGTGTGAGAAGCAGAGAAGGCCTTGGGTCTGTGTAAGCGCTGCTCAGCAATAACTACAACATCCCTGTGTTATCAACACAGTTCTCAGCACAAATCCAAAACAGAGTCCCATACGAGCTACTATAAAGAAAATTAACTCTGTCCCAGCCAAACCCAGCACACTAGTGCATATGCAGACAGCCCAAGATGCTAGCAGGCCACACAGATTGCAAAATTTGTGGGCAATACTTGGCCTGTGGTACAGGCCTGCTATATAAGTGTTAAATTTAAAATAACTTAATTTCTGATATAAATTAAGTGAATTATTAAATAGTAGGCAAAACCAATACCTCCATCCCAATTCACTGTGCACTAAGAACGTATTGTGCAAATTTAGAATGATTTATAAGACATCATCCTTAAAAAGAATGAGCATTTGAAGCACATTATAATTTTGCCATTATCTATATATCTGAAAGTATGTGTGTCTTCTGTTCAGCAACCTTTGCTCTCCCTTTTCAAATCGTCCTTCATTGCAATGTTACGTAACTCAGAAGACTTGGAAGATGGAGGCCAACCTTGCTATAAAAATCAGGCCTCACACACAATATGAGCTACTGAATGGATCTTTTATGGAAGAAAAATAATCGATGAAAGAGGAAAAGTTAACAGCTAACTGCTGGCTTTAGTAGTTTGAAGTAGCAAAGAGGAGGAAGATCTGTATTTCAAGATCACAGAAAATTGCATATCTTCAGAAAACAAGATTAAAAATACATGAAATATGTTGTAGTATAGCAGTTACTTTCATATAATAAGAAAGCATAATGACTGTCAAGCTTCTCTTTTTTTACAGCTTTATTGGCTTTTTTCTCATTTGGTCAAAGACAGAACTGACCTTGTGGTTTGAGAAGTAAGTGATAGCATTAATGTATATGAATTTAATATGTATAATGTTTGAAATGTAAAGTGAGTAAAGATCATGAACCTCCATTGCTTGATTTCATAAATTCCCATCAGAATACTATAATAATACTGAAAAAGATACACCTTGTGAATGCAAGTTTTTAATGGCCACATATTTTTCCTACAATGATTGCATTTGAACAAGCTTTAGTGAAACGTAAGAAATTGCTAAAGCTCTCACAGGCTTCAGACTTGTCAAAGTCCTTTTCATTCCATGTGAGTAAGAGCAAAAGATGAATGAGCTGTAAGACATTTAAGTCCACACGGAAGGTAAAACGAAACCACCACTTTCAAAAACCCATCTACAAATAACTTTCTCACTAACTAAATTGCACCACATGGCAATATCAGAATTGCTGTCTTATAAAATCCAATAACAACCACACACAGAAGACCACCTACATTTTTCCACAATTCACACTGAGTCAATACACCTGTCTCAAACCTTATCTCAAAATCAGTAATTACAAAAGTACTTCACTTTTACACTAGCATCAATCTTTAACAATAAACACAGACTTCCGCTTAACTTTCAAATTATACGTGAGCATCTGTAAATACACAAAATACGCAGTCAATAGCCACTTAGATCAATGTCAGTTAGAAAACACTGACACAATAGATGCACTCTTGCAGTGACCCTTTGGCGCAATTTTGTTGGCATGGCAGTGAAAGGTGGGGCTTCACAGGTGGGTATTAGGAGGATGCTTTATTCACTCATTTCCTGCCTGCTTTCTTCAAGTACGCACAGGCAGCTTTATTACTTTGGGTGCTAAAAAACCCCGTGCAACCTCGAGTGGGTGCCTTTGCAAATAGGTATGTGTTCAGACACGCCTTTCTAAATACTAAGGTTCAAATCTTCAAAGTCTAACATCAAGCAGGTTATGAAGAAATGGCAGAGATCAAGTTTCAGAAATTAACCCGAAGACCCATTTCTTGGTCTTCCTACCAGTTACGTGAATGCATCACTAGTGAGGACTGATCTACAGACCATGTACAGAGACATCTATTCTTGGCGGGCCTTGTGGAGGGGCAGGTCCTGGGCATGGATGGCTGGGGAGAGTGTGGGCAAAGTCCTGGCAGAAGAGACCCGCTCCTTGCACAGAGCGCTTCCTGAGCAAGGCTGGCAAAACATCCCAAGCCCAAGGCGCTAAAGGAAACATGAAAGAAGGAAAGAACAGTAGGAGAACAAACATCGCCATCAATATTTGTGGGGTTTTTGTGTTCCTATCTGAGGTAAGCTCTAACAGAGATTACGCTAGTTGTTTGTTGATCTGGCTTGGAAATGCCCCCAAACTTGGTATGGCAAATTTGTAGTAAACCCTGCTACACTGATCTATAAAGCAAATTATAATTTGGGTAATCTGAATAAATACAGTTACATGAGTTACATCTCATTAGTTCTCATCAAAA
Source organism: Grus americana (assembly GCF_028858705.1). NCBI lineage: Eukaryota > Metazoa > Chordata > Aves > Gruiformes > Gruidae > Grus > Grus americana. Next base: position 86,160,612 of record NC_072853.1, on the reverse strand, counting down.
GCATGAGCTCAGAAAAAAAAACAAACAAAAACCAACAAAACAAACAACTCCAAAACAAAAATACCCCAAATCCCTAAACATTAAAACCAGTTACCCTTTAAAGGAATTGTTCTGAGATAGGCCCATCAATTAATAAAAGTCCTTCTAAGTGTAAATTGAAGCCTTCTATTCACCTTCTACACTGTAGACTAGCTCATGAGTCCAGATATGCACAATTAAAACAATTTCCTGTTTAAAAACTGCTAACCTCTTTAATTCAAAAGGCATTTCATTACCCAGTAAAATAATAATAACAAATTAAATATAGACCCGTGGTAGTGCTAATAGTTGTTTGTTGCCTGCCCACATTAAGTTCCTCGTGAGAGTGAGATTTGTACTTAAGATTACTTCCCCTGACACTGAGCAACTTGGTTGCTTCTTCCAGCACTTATCGCAGCTAATTTGCCTCTACGAGTAAGTTTAGAACAGGAGTAAAAAGAATGTGAGGGAAAGAGTGACTTATTTAATCAGTTTAGGAGGGTTTTATAATTCCTCCTTCCATAAACTAATGAGGAAGAAGAGTATGCTTTCTCAGGGTGCTATTTCCTATTACAGCTGAATGGACAGCTTACTTTCATCAAAAGATATCATTCCCAAATTCTGGCTCACACATATTTGTTTCCTAGTCTGTCCTATACCAATTCTGATGCCTATCTGAACATATAGTAGTAAATTAAATTTGCTAAATTGGCAAAGAAACAAACACTCACTCCTGAAAACAGAAAAGCACTTTTTCCTGGGTTAGTTTTTCATTTAGTGTGCTTGCTGAGAAATTTATTTTTCTTAACAGGAGTTGAAACTCCTCTCTAATTAATTCCAGAAAGGCTTGTTTACTAATCCATCTAAAAAATAGTGTGGGGATTGGTTGGGTTTTTTTTTTCCTTATTCGATATCTAAGGAGTTAAAATGACAGAAATGTTTTCTTTTGAGGAAATTTTCAAATTGACTATTTTGTTTTCTATGAGCTAGTTAAGGAAAATTATTAAGCACTGACACTTAAATAATTTCTTTAATTAGTAGCAGTATTTTTCCATGCTGAAATGTGTTCTATTAGTAGTAATCAGATTTAACCTTGCTGCATTAAATAGAAGCTTCTAATTTTCTAATAACTTACTAACCTAAGTAATTATTATTAGAAATATTTGCATTAAGGTATAGGATATCTATAATCACACACTTTAAGAGGTGTTTGTCATCTCTCACAACTGCTAGTATGCTCTTGGACATGTGTTTGACAGAATATCTTCCAAAATTTCTGCAATTATAAATGTTTTGATTAAAATTTGAAGGTTTTTTGTAAATGTAGAAAAAAACCCTGGACACTTCATATTAGCCCTATTTCACTACTCTCCTTGCAAGGGGAAAAAAAAGGCCCTTTTAGTGATATGGCTTATGACTCTGACAATGCATACTTCTTGAACAGAAAGTTTCTATTCAGGAGATTTTCAGTCTCTTTTAAAGGACTCTTTTAAAACCATATTTGTCCTACAGTGATTGTTTTGTAGAGATAAAGATTACATCTGTGCTGAACTGCTTTGAGTTTCATTTACTTTATTCTTCTTCAGGGAGCCTTGTTCTTGAAGAAGATACACATATTGATTGCTAGTGTGTCGACCAAATACTTTCTTTACAGTCTTTTGGGTTTTTATTCATTTGTAATGTATATAGGTTAGTTAAAAAATTGTTAGATGTTTTACCCAAAGAATGAATGCAAAATTAAAAAAAAAATTAGAAACTATGACAGTAGTTTCTAAAAGCTCCATAGCAGAGTGCTTATAACATGTTTGCTGTATTATAGTCATGGATGTTATCTCTGTTAGTAACTGAGACTCATCCTAATGTTGTAGAAAAGAAAATTCTCACAGAATTTGTCTGAATACCTGGAACACATAATTTGATCAGATGACCAGTCAAAACATTAATATATGCTTTTCTTCAAATGTTTTGAGTACAAAGATAATTTTAAATGTCCCAAAATGAATGATTGGATATGATGTTTACCATTATGTTTAGCATTATTACAGTATAATAAATTTATCTGTTACTGTATCTACATTAGCAGCAAGGTTTGGCCTGGCACCATGTTAATTTTCAAGTTACTGTGCATGAATTCTGCTTGTCACACAAAACAGATCCGAAGTCTAACTTTCAGTGATTCTGAGCATAAAAAATTGTATTTGTTTTAGTGGGACCAGAAACGCTCAACAATTCCCCCAACATAAGAATCTGACTAAATTCACCACTGCTGAGGCATCCAAAAAGAATGATCCTGTGGAAATTGAGGCAATGAATTCCTTTTTGTCCTCTTTTATAATGGGTAACACAAGTATTTCCCAGGGAATTTACAAGGTCCTATTAATTAATGCTTATTAATTTATTTAAAATCCCTGAAGAAAAGCCGTTATGGAATTGCAAAATATTATCATTCCTTCTTCAAAGTATGAGCTTCATTCCTCATTTTACAAGTGGAGCATTCCATCTGCTTTTCTTCTGGCTAATTGCCAAAGTGGGAAGCCTTTTAATTACCTGCTAGAGTGACAAGGGCCATTAGGCAGCTTAGGGTGCAGCTTCTCTTTGAAAAAATGGTGCTTCCAGTCTACAGAGGATTATGTGTGCCATCTACTGCACATGAGTCAATTAATAATTTGAAATTTCAACTAAAGAAGGGAAGGATGAGCTGTGATGACATTATGTTAATTGATTCCTGTAGTTGTAATGAAGTGAGTGATAGCACTATATTCCAGAATTAGTGCTTCAGATGGATTGAAAATATTAGATGAGTACCATTTCTTGTAAAGCTCATTTTGTATATCTAACCTCTGAATAATGATTTTTAAAGTGTTACCATTTCCTGCCATGTATTGATTACGTTAATTGAAAAGCGCTCTAGTATCTCAGCGAGAGCACAGAAATTACACATTAATCTGAGCATGTTTCATGTGTAAACAGAAACCTTATTCACCATGATACTCATATTGACAGTTAATTTTAATATCTGTTAATATCCTCGAACATATGATTTCTATCCTACCATTTCCTACTATACCAAAACACTCCATATACATGTGATTCTCAACAGAAATCTTATATCTATGTATAAGATATATACTGTTGGTCCATTTTATTTACTTGCTCTTTACTTAGTATTCACCAATACTCAAGAAAGGAGAGAAACATGGAGAGAAACCATTTCCTACCTTGATTTTTGGGTACCTTCTCTGTAATACTTTCACAGTGATTGAAAAAAATAAATTTACACATGCAGTATTATAAAAAAACATTACAAATTCAGAAAATGTGATCTTCTAAAGGCTGAACAATGTTTACTCTCTGGCCTGTGTGACATTGAGTAGTAGGAACTGAGTGTATTGTCATGTCTCATTAAATCTTCTTGTACCTATTTTACAAATAGGTGGGACCTTAACAGGCTGGAGAGGTGGGCCCGTGAGAACCGCATGAAGTTCAACAAGGCCGAGTGCAAGGTCCTGCACGTGGGTCAGCGCAATCCCAAGCCACGACTACAGGCTGGGCGAGGAATGGATTGAGAGCAGCTCTGAGGAGAAGGACTTGGGGGTGTTGGTGGATGAGAAGCTCAACATGAGCCGGCAGTGTGCGCTTGCAGCCCAGAAAGCCAACCGTGTCCTGGGCTGCATCAAAAGAGGTGTGACCAGCAGGTCAAGGGAGGTGATCCTGCCCCTCTACTCCGCTCTGGTGAGACCCCACCTGGAGTGCTGCGTCCAGCTCTGGGGGCCCCAGTACAGGAGAGACATGGAGCTGTTGGAGCGAGTCCAGAGGAGGGCCACGAAGCTGATCAGAGGGCTGGAGCACCTCTCCTGTGAGGACAGGCTGAGAGAGTTGGGGTTGTTCAGCCTGGAGAAAAGAAGGCTCCGGGGCGATCTAATTGTGGCCTTCCAGTACCTGAAGGGGCCTACAGGAAAGCTGGTGAGGGACTGTTTATCAGGGAGTGTAGTGACAGGACAAGGGGTAATGGGTTTAAGCTGAAGGAGGGTGGATTTAGATTAGATGTTAGAAAGAAATTCTTTACTGTGAGAGTGGTGAGGCTCTGGAACAGGTTGCCCAGAGAGGTTGTGGAGGCCCCATCCCTGGAAGTGTTTAAGACCAGGTTGGATGGGGCTTTGGGCAACGTGGTCTAGTGGAGGGTGTCCCTGCCCGCAGCAGGGGGGTTGGAACTAGATGATCTTTGAGGTTCCTTCCAACCCAACCCAAACCATTCTATGATATGATATGATATATGATTCTATGAGACTTCTGGCTAAACAGCAAGCCCCTTGATCACTTGTAATTCAGATATTCCCAGTACACACTGTTATGACTCAGTCAGATGGAAATGTTAATTATGAATTAACTGAAATCAGACATGCTTAGCCAATAGTAATATGAGTCATTTATATCTCATTGATTTATTTGGATCTTTCCAAATATTACTCACAGTTATGAAGGAGGGAGAATGGGATATGAATAGAATAAACAATCAATTGCTCTTGAATAAACAGTCAATTACAGAAATTATAGCAGTAAGCAGAGGCTGTCACAACTGCATTTATCAGATGCAGGTGCTAAGATGGGATGTAGCTGGGAACCCCACAAACAACAAATCTAGCCTTTCTAAGCAATTCATCAGCTATTTATTTATCATCAACTTTAGCATAGTCATGCCAAGCAAAAGTTGGGTACATGATGGCTATTTACTAGCAAGTTAAAAATTTATATCCCACCCTTCTTAAGTGAGATAGTACTTGAGTTGTATTTTTACAATTGGTGAAGCAGTGGATATTCTTTAATAAATTTGAGAACAATACTGCCTGGAGTTCTGATCAGAACTGTGCTAAACAGAGGTGGCTGCGATGGGAAGGTAAACTACAGAGCAGGGTGAGCCCATGACTGCCAGAAACCACTGTCCTGAATTAATTATTCCTAGCGATTTTCTACTGTGGTGCTCCCTTTCTGGAGCCTGCACTAAAAGATAGGAGCTTCCACCGCCATGGATTCCTTCTGCGGGGTGAGCACTGCTCCTTTTTATTTTTCCCAAGCGCAGCCTTCTTCATCGCCTGGTCCTGCCTCCACGGCCTCTGTTAGTGTGCATGTTCTGTTCTTCTCGGCTGATTGTTCATGTTCCCACTTTCTTTCAACCCTCGGATACTTCTCACTAGGCTGAATCACCAGGAAAAGTAAAAGAGCTCTCCAATAGGAGAAAGGGACTTTTCAGAGTGGGACAAGGTAGGGGGTCAGGCAAAAAAAAAAAAAAAAAACCCACCCTCTGACCTAGTTTCTCTGACCTAGCTATTTAAGAAAGAATATTGCTTGTCAGAGAAATATTGACACAGCATGATGTTAGTCCTTGATTGGAGCTTGTACCTATTAATAGGACACAAAATAAAACTTGTCACAGCTCAAGTTATATGATGCAGTCATTCTCTGATATGAGGAAGAAATAAAGCAAAGGGGCCTTTTCTTTGTGTTCTCTTTTCCCCCCCTTTTTTTCTTTCTTTTTTTTTTTTTTTTTTTTAAACTTTGCTACACTGCTCCTTTGGGCTCTATAAGTAGTTCTGATATTTTCTTTCTGGTATAGCTGGAGGTGTCCACCCTTATACTTGAAGGATAGAACACTGCTGTTATAGATTAACATAAAGCACTCGGCCCAGTCATACTTTCATTTCAATGGGACCTGGTAGGGTATTCAGTAAGAACATTCTTGTGGTTTTTGGAGGAAACTAACTTGGTTGATCATCACGATTGTTAGAAGGATCGTACACTGACTGGTTATGTTATTTCTTAAAATCCAGGGTATAAATTCTTATCTCCTGCTCCTCATTGAGAGACTGAAGAGTTATTTAAATTTCACCTCTTCCTCTGGTAACAGCTGGGAACACTCATGTTGCAGCTCACCTGCTTGGATTGGATTGTGCTTCATGGGCAGCCCACCAGTTGTAGCCATTTCCCCCTCAATCTATACAGGGTAGTGGGGGAAGAGATGCTCTAGCCATGCAACTGGAGATACAGAATAGGGTCATTTTTCATTCAGAGACTGAAGGAGTTTCAGCGTGCATCAGGAGCGCAGGGTTTCTCAGAATAAGAGAGAACAGAACCAAGGAAAGTCTTCTGACTCTGCAGGGTAGGGAATGGGGACTGTGTTGGAAGAGAGGAGACCTGCATTACAAACCACATCCTCTGTTATCTCTGTGTCTTATATGACAACTCATAAATGAAAAATGTATAAACAGACTCTAAAATACTTTTTTCCAAGCAGAAAAAGGGTGTACTCATTACTAAAATTGGGATCCTGATAACTCTTGCCTTTACTGTCTGCATGGCGTTAATCTTGCGTTCCAAGACTTAGATTGTGAAATAAGTTTGGATCTCATAAAATAACACTTCCCTTTGGTTTAATCTAACAATCCCAATTATTGAGTTAGTGGTGTGTCAGAAATTATTGAATGGGAACAATCTTGTCTGGTTCAGGTATATTCAACCCTTCACAAATGATCTTCCTCTTCTGGACATGCTATCATATATAATTTCTAGATGGAAAGTATAGTGTTACCATCCCATTGATCACCACACATGTCCTTAAGCCAGCCAATAGCAGGTAAAGGATAGAAGCAGGAGGCAGCTCCACAGGTAAGCTTTGTCTAATTTGTGCTGAGCTGGATGCAGTACGTGTATGTGGGGAAAGCTTCTGTTTGGTTGTATGCTTGGGGTTTTTTGTTGTTGTTTTTAACCTCAGGCAGCTGTTTGCCTTTGAAAGCACATTTGCAGGTCAATTTTGTCTACCTAGTTTCACTGTCACCAATCTCCACAGTCAGTGAGTCCCATCTGGATCTCAGTAGGAGATTGAAATGTTTTATTTTATATTGTTTTCTTGAATTGCAAATGATCTTACTTCTGGGGTGACTCAATATTTGTATCACTGCCCTTTCCTGCCTCCCATGTCCCCAGAATATCCTTTATGAAATGTTTTAAATTCCGCTTTGCCTTTCATTCCATTATCCTAATTTTTCTGCTCACAGAGAACAGTGAGAAATTCTGCAACAAGTTGGTAAATGGTATCTAAATCACGGCGGGAATGAGATTTCAGCGGGTAGATAGATTTTTGTGAGATAGAAGAGAAATAAGAATGAGGGAACATTTTCTTTTTGTCCATTCCCATCTGTTTTGAAATAAAATACATGCAGCCTTTGTAAGTGCAGGAGAGAAGTGACTGTAAAGGACATACAGTATTTTTGACCAAAAAAAAAGGGTTAGGATTTTTTTCTGCACAGGGACTATTAATGGTAATTGTTAGCACCTACATGGAATTCTATTTTTCTTATTTTCAGGGACTCTGAGCCACATTTCAACAGGAAATAAATAGCTTATTACTTTCTGGGTCATGAAATAACTAATATAGAGATTGTTGACTGGGGAGATGAGACTTCTCTATACACGGAAAGAAATGACTTGTGTGTCATTATTCATTTTGTTCTATCCATATTAAATTATTTTAGAAGTGCTTAATTAAGAGAGAAGCTGCTTTTCTCCAGCCATTTCTAAATGATGGAAGGCCTTTCTTTTGCAATGGAATTAATTTTGTACTCTTCTAAAGGAATCTTATTTTGCAAAAGTTAGCTAGCACCAAATCTGCCTCTTATTGCCAAGTCAATTATGTATGAATTAGGTGTGGAAATGAGAACATAAACATTTTTGTTAAAAGGCCATATAGATGAAGCAAGTGATCCAGTTCCCTAATAGCTTAGCTCTTAAATTATCTCTACTAGCATAAGCAAGAACACAGGTTACATCCAGCTGGCCCCATGAAACATGAAAGGAAAAGTGGGAAAGGGTAGTCTACCAAAGTTGTAAAGACTAGGTCAGAGATAGCTACTCAGACACAAAGCCTAAAAGTACTGTTGCGAGAGGATTACAGAACTGGAAGGAATAGAAAATGAGTATTGGATTCAAGAGGATGTGTCAAAAAATACAGGAAGGAGTAGACGGTGGCAGGAGAGACAAGATGGAAAGGAACAAGAGACACAGAGCCACAAAATGTACTGAATTCAGAGGCATGGAATTCAGTCATTTTTCGTTTGGTTGAAGTTGCTGAAGATGCTGTTCCTTCCAACCACTGACTGAGAAATAAGGCACAAGCCTAGCACATAAAATAGTCAAACCATGTTGCAGAAAACCTCCATTGTCAAGACAGTTTTCCACCAGGGCACTGCAAGATTAATAAGACATTTTCCCTTAGCAATTTATAATCCGTATCATTACTATACTACTGGTTATAAAACATTCTTCTCTGAAGTTAACAGAAGCCCCTTAATCACTGCAGAGAGCATGCTGTGATACTGCATTGGTATTTTCTAACATTACTACATATATGTCATAATAAAAGCAGAAAAAAGAAGAAAGATGATTTAAAAATATTTTTGCAGAGTCAATAAATTGCATCACTACATTTTTAGCCAACTATGGAAATGCATTAAACAATCTGTCCTGAAAAGGAATATAATTTTTGCTATAGACAAAGAATACTCACTGTATTATAAAACAAGCTTGATATTTTTCTGCATGTGATTTGCATGGAATTTATATTTGTTAGGGCTCTCCTGATATGATAGAGTGGTCATGTTTGGGATTGGTGTAATTGGAACATTTGAGACCCCATTTTGATCTGACATTTTTACACTCCGACTCATCATGTCAGCAAAAACTTAAGTGCTAGAGATGGACATAATGCAGCAATGTTTAGAAATACTGTATTTTGTTAACCCAGGGTTTTTTGCTGCCATTGATACATGTAAATATTTTTTCTGATCCACCTGACCCTCACTCACTCATGCGTGCAAAAGCCATTAAAGATTTTCTTGCCCCATATTGTTTGCTGCCCTTGGCAAACACCTGTTTTGTCCATATGGTAAAATAGGCACTATCAGGATTAGTGTTTCCCAGCAATTGTTATTAATTAGACTTATTTAACACACCCCCTCCCCAGACCAAAAAAACCCCACAGACTGAGTTAAATGATTACATTTGGGGATAAAGTAATTTGGAGGCTTCTTTACCTAGTCTTTTCTTCTATAATTTTGTATAATATTTAGAGTCATTCTTTGCAGCAATTGATAAATCCATTTGCTTTTCCAAGAAGTGAGGTTTAAAAAGTTTATCCTGAAAGATCTGATTTTTGCAGTGCTCCAATAGTAGCTCTTTTCATATTCTCCTACCTACCTATATGCCTGGTGAATTTTTAATTTCACTCCAAAGGTTACATGGGTTCTTAACTTTCATAGTTTCTTTTAATGTCGAAGCACATTTACATGACAAATAAACATTTAAATGAGCTTAGAAAAGACCTTGCTTAACTTGCACTGGCTGATCTTTTTAGCTTTGCAGATCTTAGCTTATCTAGTAGCACGATGCTACCCGCGCCACAGCCCTCTCCTGTAACGTGCTGGGACCTACAACTGCTCCCTTAATTGCCATATGTGCAGTAAGCCGATTGCTTCTTCCTCGCGTTTCTGGATTTACACAGCAAGGTCCGCGCGCAGGCTGCAGCACGGCTTGGTCTGAGAAATGCTTGGGAAAGACAGCAGCTCAACGTGGGCTACTGCTGCCTGAGCACTTCAAGCAGACCACCAGAGCCAGACTTAAATGAGCAGTTCAGATAGGTGCTAAGCTCACAGCGATGTCTCCTTGAGGCTTACATGAACTTTACATCTAGAAGGCGTGTTTGGAGCGTCTGGGAAATGGAGGAAAGCTTGAACTAAATAGGTACTTTGTGTAAACGTCTTTATGTTAAATTAACTATCTCTTGTAATGATAAAACATTAACTGTATAGGCTATTTCCATTACAGGGTATAACGAAGAGGTAATAGCTTGTGTGCAGATATAAATGTAGCACCTGAGAGAATTATCAAGATTACAAGGCAAGGTGGTGCCAGCCCTATTTTTGCACTGTAGACAAAAAAGCCAGTCAGTATCCAAGAGAATTCTTTTCAACTTTTCTTTTAGCACAAAAGGGCCGTAAGATTGCCCTTGCTGGGTAGCTGTGGCTTCCTTATGTTTGGTCTTAATGACAGTCTCCTGCTCCCTCCAGTATGGGAATTTTATTGAGGCCGAATCTGAAAAATAGTGCTCAGGGGAGGAGGGGGAAGAAAAGTCAGATCTTCTATGGAGGCCTTTGCATCGTAAACCATTCCCAGGAGGCCAGGTAAACTGGGACAGGCCCAGGCAATCCTAATGATGGTGCAGAGCAAAAAGGAGTACGTAAGGGCATCAGACTGCTCCATTGGAACACATATCTGTGACTCTTACACTTTGTTGAGCAGGGACAGAAAAAAAGGTAGTAAGTTATAAATAACTCAGACTCTTGTGTGAGGCTGCTTTTAGGTGGTAATGTATTGATTGCAAAAAAAGATTCCAGTTGTAAAGCAGCAGACTTTAATGAAGGTTCTGTCTTAAATCACAGTATACTACGAAATTGCTTCATATACGTTGCTAAGAAACTTTCTATGGGTAGTTACCGAGTTCATTGCTATGAGATATATCATTTGGTACTATCCATAAATTACCTAGAGCCAAATGCGTAAAGAGGTAATGCTGGAATTATATTATTGGACTACTGCAGGCATTATTAGCACTAACCAGAGTAATAGGAACACTATCTCCGTCCCTGATTAACAACCTAACTTAATAGAGTCATAGGCATTTCTAGCAAAGCTCATCTATCACGCGAATTCAGAATGATAGTGGTCCTGTCGCTGCGGATAACTAGAACACTGCCAATGCACGGCAGTGCCCTAGCTGTATCATTTATGAACACGATGGAGTTTAGAACATTTATTTACAGTTATGGTGATGTGTCAGGGTCTCAGATGGCTGTAATCATTGGAAAACCAACTACAAGAGGTGTTCAGTGAAGAAGGCATGGCGCATCTCTTTCATCTGAAAGTCAGTTCTGAGAAAGCAGAGTTACAATTAGGAAGACTAAAGAATGAATTGTCTTTATTTGTGGAACTGCCATATACTGACAGTCTTCCCTTTGCCCATTCAACCCTGAAGAAGGAATGTAGGAAAAACGAGCCAGTCTTTAATTGACAAAGCCCCTGACCCCACAGTGCTCTGGGGGCACAGCGTCTGGGGCCTGTGGGGCCAGCCTGGTCCTGGTCCGGGTGGCCGCTGGCCGCCCTGACTGCCTGGGTGTGAGGGACTCTCACCTCCCTGGGGTGAGCTGGGGCCGTGCGATCCCACCTGCCCCAAAGGCATGAGCAGCCACGGTCATCACAGAGTGACAGACCCCAGCCCTGGGTGTCCCCGGGGTGGGGGGCAGCCAGTGAGTGCTGGCCACGCTGCCCTGGCTGCCTGGAGAGGGCAGTGCCGTGTGCTGAGGAATTATATAAAAAATAAATCCAAGTAGACTCCAGTATTAAGGAGGAAGAAATTTCTACCATGAACATCAGATTCTTCTTGACAAAGACCTCAGGGTGCTGATGGGTTGTCGCAAAAAGCCAGTGTCAATCAATAAATGCTTGCAATCTAAGTAACTGCGCAGAAATGCAGGCATGAGAGTGTGAATAAAAGTTTCTTCTCTGATATTAATTTTGTCAAGTTGCTGCAGACTGGGGATTGTCATAATTTTGGTGAACTCTGTATTCTGTCTCTGCTCATCAGTATACCTAACTCAGGCTTTTGTTTAATTGATTATTAATAACTAGTTCCCATATAAATGACACTTCTCATCAAAGCACTTTGCAAACGAGGTCAGTGTCATTAATTTCACTTTGCAGTCAGTGAAACTGAAGCACAGAAGGTGACTGCTGTGACCCTCGTCTGCTGGGGTCACAATGTCATCATTTAGCTACACACTGGAGCTAAAAAATAATAATAAAAAAAAAATCTTGGTGCAAAAAGAAGAAGAAAAAGCCTTTTTTAAAAACATCAAAATGATTGACAACTTTGTTAGGAATCATGTGCTGTTTACTACCTAAACTTACTAAATCAACTCTGAAAATAGAAAGGAATAATAAAATCCAGAAGCATTCTTAAGTACCAAAAGTGGTATTCAGCCTTAAAATTTGTATTTTGTTAACAACAATTCTTTGGGTAAAAAAATCGCTATTTGATATCATGTTTGCCGTCAGTCATTCTGTGAGTGCTAGTTACTAAAAAATGAGGACTCAACATTGACTTAGCCTACAAAAAAAAGAACAATTATTTTTTAATCTGAGTTGCATACACAAGCCAGAGCAGTTTTCTTCCTAATGTTATAGAATATATTACTGCATAGCTTGGCTTGCTGCTATAGCCAACCTTGCCTGTTGCATTTTGTTTAAGGAGAATTTGTACATAGTATTGAAATCTTCATGATTTCTAGACTTAAGGAGAGGATTGTTTTTCTTATTGTTTATTCCAAATTTATTTAAGTCAGGGAAGAATGGGAGAGAGGGAATGACTGTGAATCTTAATGAAAATCTGAAAGCTTCAGATTTTTTGGAAGAAATTCCTTTATAAGAAAGAAGAAAAAAAATTTCCATCTTCACAGCAGTTTCCCTGAGAAGTTTTTTGAGGGTTTTTTTTTTTTTTTTCTTTTCAATTTCACGTTTGAGAATGGGAAGTTAATTTGGCATATGCTTTAAAGGACAGGTAGCCAAATAATCATCACTGACTTTTAGACAGAATATTGCATTTTTCCCTCTTTTTTTTTTTTTGTTTGTTTGGTTGGTTTTTGTTTTGGTTTTGTTCCCCAGGAATGTCAGATTTATTTCAGCTCAAACATGTAGTTTGTCATGCCTTTGCAGGACTTATGAATTTTTAGGTTATGAAGTAGCAGCTTCAGAAACTTGAGTCAAAAGGAATGACATGCACATGTGCAGGAAGCTGGAGATGCTACTAAGAGAGATGGAGTGTTTGAAAGAGGACGTTATCGCAACAGCTGACAAACTGAAGGTGCTCTGATTGTCAAACCTAAACTGCATGCACTAAGTCCTGCTTTTTTGGCCTTTTCCAGTTCACGGGGTTTTACATATTCTGCTGGAGGTTTTTTTCATGTTAGCTTAGATCAAGCTTTCTGGTTCCAAGCCTATACTTTAAAGTATTCTCAAATTGATATACAGACTTATTGTTGTGGTGGTAAAAATTTGTATTTAATTAAATATTAATAGCAGTTCTCTCAGCTGCTCATGTAGGCCCGTTCTGTATGGATGGTGTCAGCTGGACACATTTTCTTCCATTCCTCAGTGGCAGAGACAGCTGATCAACTACTTATCTAGATAGAAAGATGAAAAAACAAAACTGTGGAAAAGTGACTGATTTATTTAATTGTACCTTCAGGTAAATAAAGAGAAAAGCAATTCAGTGATTAGGACTTTAGCTTGAGTCTTTACATTCCCAGCTTCATGGAAGACTCACTGTTTCATCTTGAACATGGCATTTATTCACTTGTCCTTCAGTTCTGTTTTTAAAGTGGAAATACTAGCATTTGTCTGCATCAGATACTATTAGAGAAATACATAGCCATTTATATACTACTATTTATACCACGTTTATACCACTATTTTACTACATTTATATTTTATTACATTTATATACCACTATTGAGTCTCATAGAAGCATCAAAAGACATATAGGTATGTCTACATATGTAGAAACAAACACTGCACATTGCATATCTTCATTCTTACCAAAAGCGTACTGTTTACATATGCATAGAATTAATGGGAAGACTGTTAATTTAAAAATTTTTATGCTTTTCTTTCCCTTATCTTTTTTTTGCTTCCCTTGCTTTCATAGACATAAAGCTGACATACAAAGGCAATCACATTAGTGTTTAGAATATAAGCTTGTTGTGCACGTGCACAAAAATTCATTAAATGGTATTCTGAACAAAGCTGCTAGGCATAATCACAGAAAAAGAATTAATGTATCAGTTTATCTATAAATATGCATTTTTCCACACATAGATTAAGTTAAAGAACAAAAAACTATTTTGTGCTCAAATGTAGTTAAAATCATATGTTATAACTCTATACATTTCTGCCTCTGACATGTGTATCTGTAAATCCATGGGAAGTGTCTTTAAACTCAGACTATTTGTATGTATAACTAAGTGCTGGTTACAAAATTATATTACTCATCTTCTCTCTTCTCTTTTTACAACTTCCAGTGTAATTCAGAAAGATAGAATTTTTATTTCACCCTCTTATTATCTTTTTTTAAAAATTATTATTATTTTTTTAAAGCTAGTAATATATAAAAGTTGTGGATTTTTCCTTCTTTCAAACAAGGGTAAGAGCAAAAGAGCACTGTATAAACTGAGATCGATTTTTCTCAGCATGACCAATGAGTACTATGGCAGAGACTCTTAGAAAGTGGTGTCCTGCATTGAGATACCTTTTGGAAACATCAAGGTAATCTGTACCATTTCAGAGTAGCCTGCAGGGAAGAACATCATAAAACCAGTGAAGTGCATCACATGACAGTTATTTGTACTGTAGAGCAACAGAATAATCCCTGATAACATGCTTTAGATGCACATGCCATATTACTAAACCACCCGTAGAGAACAATCAGACAAGGTCAAAGAGATTCCAGTAAAGTGGAAATAGTGAAAAAGTTAACAAGAGGTAAGTATTAAGCTAACTGCTGGCATCTGTTTGTTCCCTTATACTACAGCACCATTTTTGACTCCGTTCATCTGGTGTTGGAAGAAAAAGCTTGAAACACCACTGTGTTAATCCCAGCCTAAAACTAGAGTAATGCAGATATGGTGTCAAGAGCAAATCTGTTACATCCTTGCACTTTAGTATTTTTCCACAAACTTACATTACCTAATTTTTATGTTTTCAAAGTTACATTAGGCATGGACTTACCAAAACTGCTGGAATGGATTTTTCACCTTCACCTTTCCGGACCAGCCTGTAATCCTGCATTGTGTGCCATGGTCGTGGCTACGTACCTTCTCCCATTCAGGTAGGGGCTGTATCCATTGCTGTCTGCTGTATGGTACTGTGATGTGACAGTCAAAGTGTAAATTGTCAGTCTATTAATATATACATGAAGGGAATAAAACTGAAGCACCAAATGCATAAGATCTTGACAGGAAAAGTCCAGAAAATAAAGAGAAATATTTATCTCCATGCTGACATATTGCAAAAGATCTATGAAATAGAAGGTAAATGGAATCTTTCTCACCGAATTCTCTGTGGCTGTTGCTTTAATGGCATGAGGGTGTGTGGGAGGAAGTAGTCCATGCCAGTTATGAGGTGAAAAAAATATAGATGTTAATAAACTCCCATATTTTAATTTGACTCACAGTCATTGGACTAGGTTTTGACCCACACCTATTAGCTTCACTCTGGTGATCGAGGTCCTGAAAAAGACAGATTTTAATTTTCGCAGAGTTTAAGCAATAAAGCTGAGGAAAGAAAAGAAGTTGGAATAGAGGCATGAAAGAAGTTCAAACAGTAAAAGCTGCTTCTGGCAGGAAGTCAAATCTTGGTTTATCAGGACTATGGCACAGGCAGAGTCAGGAGCGAGCTAGCGCATGGCAGGTTTGTTTTGCCTCACAATAAATCACAGTGTGATATACTCAAGGGTTTTTTTTTCACTAAGGCAAGGGATCGTCTTCATCAAGTTTGATTCATGTGTGGTCTTCATCTGAAACATAAATATTAAGAAACTTTAAGATAAAGTTTTGGTATCATTTTGGACTATAATTTGCTCAGCTGACAGAGTTTTGATGTAATGTAACCACTTTCCCCTTCTTTTTGATTCTTTTTTTGGATGGAGAACCTGTAAACCTACACCCAAACCTTCTTCTACCCATTTTCTGAATTACACATTGGTTTTTTTTCTAAATAGTTTAATTTATTTTCACTGAATTAATAAATATAAGAAATGTTGAAAATTATCTAAAAATAATTTTCATATCTGAATAGATAAGGAAAAACTAGAGATATTTCTTTTAGATCATGTCTTTGCATTGAAAATCTCTAACCATAAATATCAGAGGAAAGCTAATACAGTGGGTTTTGCTATTTATCCCTTTACCTGCAGTGTTCATCCTTTTGATTTGTGTTTCACTATTCTAATTTCTTTATATTATTTTCAGTATTCAACCCCACTTCCCTGAACCTCAAACTGAAAGCTTCAATCCACTTTAAAGGAAGTTGCAATTACCTACTAGGTAATCTGATCCCAACACTTACTAAAAAAAGACCCCAAAACTGCTGGACTAATTGTATAAGACTTTCCACAGACAGTCTATGAAAACTTCCCAGAAGCACTGTTCTGTGACTTGTTTAATTTCCCTCTTGCCTCATCAAGTATTTAAAAATGAATGTGAATTTGAAGGAAGAAAAGATGACAGTGCAAAGATGGCCTGCAGCCATCTCTGATCTCATCACCTGAATGAATTTTAGTGTGATCAGGGACTTCTAAGGAAAGCCTCAATTCAATAGTCCCTATTCTATATTGGGAAATTAATCTATTTGTCTAGGTAAAAGACATTACTTTCAAGAAATCTTTGACATAAAATGGAGTGTGACAGACACAGCTAAATGGCTTTCTCCATTCCATTCCATTCCATTCCATTCCATTCCATTCCATTCCATGCATTAGTTTATATGCTCTGGCTGTCATATCTACTACTTAAAAATGGCCATAAAACTTCTTTTGAAAAAAGAAGGAAAAAGGAAATTGCAAAGTAATTTTTCCTGCATCTCAACTTTTTTATGCACTTGTTCAACTGTCTGTGTTTCTTCAATTTTACATCGTGTTTCAATTCCCCTCGTTACTTCAAAAGTCTTCTACATAAAAAAGGCTGAAAGAGAGTGTTTTAAGCACACCTGATTTCATCTGGTTTGGTTTTGCTGTCTGCTAGTCTGCTGTTTGATTAAGGAGTTGATGCTGTAAGACACTTTTTCATGACCTATGATAGGGACTAGCCTTTTGCAAAGTGATTATGTGGATGGTATAGCATAAATTAGCTGTTTTTCCAAGAGAGTCTGGATCAAACATGGAAGGATGATACAGGAAAGAGTTTTCTCATCAAAAATCTCATCATGATTTTTTATCTATTACTTCTGTAGTAAGCAGTGATCATATAATTGGTAAAGTAAAAAAAAAAAAACAAACCCCAAAACCAACAAAAAAACAAACAAACAAACAAAAAAAACCCCAGTCACTCCTTGGAACTCCATAATCTGAAAACCAAGGAGGAGGAAACTGGATGTATTGGCAAGCCTGGAAGCCGGACTCTAAACTCATAGATTGTTATTCATTAGCAGCAACAAGGCAGTCTTTAGCAGAGGATTACATGTGAAGAAGTAGATGACTTAGAATTTCAGGACTAGAGGCAGGAATAAAAAGGATGCTTTTCCATTATAACTGAACAAAATATGTGCAGAAATAGCAAATGGAAGATACTAAGGTGCATCTATGCATGCCCTGGTTTTTCGTAGCTTTTTATAATTGACTACCATTGGTGACTGTCAGAGCCAGCTTACTGGACTAGATGGAACTCTAGGCTGACCCATTTGTGTAGCCTAACTTGAGGCTGAGGTTGATGATGTATATTTATTTCTAAGTGGTATATGCTGCAATTTCTAACATACACCTTTTAAGTACTCATATATGAAAAATGTATCCATAACTGTTAACTCTGCATTTCTCTTAAAGAAAATTTCTAAATTATGGCAACAGGCAGACCCAGGTTTGTCTTCTGCATTAGGCAATGTAGGGATCAAGAGGCACTAAAGGGATTGCTCTACACGCACAAAAGAATGTACATGTTGCAAAGACTTACGATTCCACTATAAAAATGTTCTTTGGAGGGTAATCTACGATAAAAGGGAATACTCCATTCAAAAGAATAATTATGGGAAAATTTATTTTGACTTTTGTAGACAGTGCACTTGTCAGACAGTAGAAGGAGAGGCTGAGGCATGTAATTAGGTTATTGGTGTGGCAGAGGGTCACTCAGCAGAAGGTCCTCTTTTAGGGGACAGCCATGCAGTCATTTATAAGACTTCCTATCTGAAGTCAATAGGAGGTGGGAGTCCATCAGGGATTCAGAACAAGCTCATAGTAGGAAAGAGAAGAGACAGGAAGTCAAGTGTCTGTTGTTTGCTCACTAGGAAAGACCTAAGGGCAACAAAGATCAATACAGCTGGAGAACTGGAGTTAAAAGGAGGATTTATGAATTATTTCTGAGTCTTCTCTGAATTAAGAGAGAAAAAGCAAGTGTCTCATTTTGTTGTCTCAAGGCTTTTTTTTTTTTTTTCCTTCTGGCAAATATCAAGCATGTAGGTAGGCATTTTATTGATGCATAAGTTAAGAACTGGAAGAATTTTCAGAATTATAGTTTTACTAAGTTCTTTAATCTCTCATTTATTTTTTTTCCAAACCAGCTCAAGGTCAAAAACCTAATCATATCTTCTTTTCCCCAGTCTAACTTAAACCCAGGCATTCTTTCAAGGATCATTAAACTTCCCTAAACACATCTTCAACACCTGAAGTGCAATAGGTAGGCATCCTGTATGTATATATATATATATTTGTTTTGTGTGTGTGTGTATTTAAAGAGATAAACATTTCTGATATCCTTTGGTTATTTGAGCTGCCCTAGAGGTATAAGGTATTAGTAAATTTAACATATTTTTAAAACATGTCAAGCATTTTAATTGGAAAAAAAAAAAAAAAAAGACTATTTTCAGTAACTTTTAGACTTCCAAGCTGAGATTATTTTACTCTACCTTTGACATTTAGATATCCTTAGTAGTCAGTAGAAATAGGTAGATAAAGACTCTGTAAATGCCTATTTTTCTTTATTGTTTATGGGGGAGCTTAGATGAATAGCTTAGACAAAACACGTAAGTTTTATAGGGGATATTAGTTCTTCTGCAATTGCATTCATCTTGAAAATGGGACTACACATTTTTAATATATGACATTTATTTATAACATTAGTAGTGATATAGGCAATAAAACATGTTCTATTATGAGTTAAAAAATAATAGCTTTCCTTTGTACATTGTTTTTGTTTATGCATTATCTCTACAATTGTAAACTCACATTTTATGTTATGCACCACTTAAAACTTGAGAACACTTATCGTCTTACTGTTTGTCATTTAAGGAAAAGAGAAGAGGAAGAAAAATAAATCTTAGACAAAAGGAGAAATGCCAAAGAAAGGAGTGGTAGAAAAGTCCTTCAAAAATCTCTTCATATATGAAATACTGGAGTCTCATGATGACTTAAAAAAAGATCATTTAACCATAATGAATGCAATACATCTGTAGTACTCTAGCAGTAGAAGAAACAAAATAGAAATTAATACTGAACATACCTTTATTAATTTATAAATCAATAAGCAGAATTGGAGTAAAATAAATATTATAGAAGAAAGTTTAGTTATATTGTTAAGAGCAAGTAAGTCCCCCTCCCCCATTAATAAAGGGGTTCCTTACAGTTAGTTTTATGCAGATCAATAAAACTGCTGTCCTAAGCATGTTTTAAAGAAGGGCATGTTTTGCACTTATTTTATTGAATTGCACTATTTATAAGTAGAACAATACTTCACACAGTTTTAATGTATAGTTTATTCTATTTTTTTACTTAAAATATTATTCCCATCTTATTTATGTGTCATAAACTTGCATCCGCATGTATGTGCATTTATTTCCTCTATGAAAGTTCACCATATAAGAAAATATTCTGATAGCTATATGTAACATCCTAAACCAAATGTGAATCCAAGTTCGGCTCCCCTTGAAAACCAAGTTTACGTCCATTTTTTTTGCGTGGCTAGATCTACCATTTTGTCTACACACTAAGTAAAGGATTATCTGAAGCAATGTCTCTTTTGGGAAGCACATGTTGAAGAAGGTGTGTCTCAAACAACCTGAAGGCACAAATCCTGTCTTTTGTCTCTAGTTCCTTCTGTCAATGGTGCTAAGTTGATGTTGGCTTATAAATGCATTTTACCTGTGCTCCTCAAATTGTTGTGTCCCAACTCACAAACAGGATGTAGTAGGAAGAGTAAGATGACAAAAATTCAGTTGATATTGATATACTTCAACTGATTCAGTTGACTTCAGTTGAAGTATCTTGTAAACAGAAAACTGGGAAACTGCATTTGATTGTTGCCTCTGTCTGATTTTGTTTGTTTATTTTTTTAAATTAAGCTGACTAAATTCTTCATGCATAAGAAAGTCTTGTTTCTTCAACCCATGGTGAGTAGGAGTATTTGTAATTTGGATTATTTGTGATTATGATCATTTAAAATTAAGATATCAGGACAGAACAAAATCTTCCTCATTAGTACAACAACTTCTCCATATCAGCCATCCCATTTTTAGTCAACTGAATTCCTAATACAATCAAGGACAGTCCAGTACCTATCTCCAAGTCAGGCCTGTAAGGATTAGCAGCAGTGAAAATAAAATATACAATAGGAAGTTTAAGGGATGTTAAGTGAGTTTTATCTGTGTGCTAGCACACAAAATATTGTCCCAATTAGTGCATTTTGCCATTTTTTTCCCTCAGTCTCTCTGTTTTCTTTCTGTGACTCATGTTTGTTTAGAGCTGTGGTGATATGAGAAAAAAGAAACCCAACAAAAATAAATCCTCCAAGCTGAAAGTGAGATGATAACATTGATTATTTCTTCTTGAATATTATCTCATGCTTTCAGATACACATTTCAAGCTTTTCAAGCATTTGATCTTAAAGCAACTTGATTGTCTGTGGCAGGTTGATGAATTACGAAAGCTGACATTCTTCATTACAAGTCCAACAAGCAATGACCTTGAGTTTCAGAGGCCCTTCTTTTGCCTGAGATGAAATATTTTAGTGATTCTATTTATTATAGGTTCAAACAAACATAATGTACCAATGTTGTGCTACTGTGTATTGGGAGAGGCTGTATGGACAAATGTAGAGTACAAACCGATCATAAAATAGTTTTGGTTGCAAAAGACCTTTAAGATCATCAGGTCCAACTGTTAAAATAACACTGCGAAGTCCACCACCAAACCATGTCCCTAAGCACCCCATTTATGCATCTTTTAAATACCTCCAGGGATGGTGACTCAACCACTTCCCTGGGCAGCCTGTTCCAGTGCTTAATAACCATTTCAGTGAAGAAATTTTTCCAAATATCTAATCTAAACCTCCCCTGGCACAACTTTAGGCCATTTCCTGTTGTCCTTTTGCTTGTTACTTGGGAGAAGAGACCAACACCCACCTGGCTACAACCTCCTCTCAGGTAGTTGTAGAGAGCCATAAGGTCTCCCCTCAGCCTCCTATTCCCCAGGCTAAACAACCCCAGTTCCCTCAGCGGCTCCTCATAAGACTTGTGCTCTAGACCCTTCACCAGCTTCATTGCCCTTCTTTGGACACGCTCCAGCACCTCAATGTCCTTCTTGCAGTGAGGGGCCCAAAACTGAACACAGCACTCGAGGTGCGGCCTCAGCAGAGCCGAGTAAAGAGGCACAATCACTTCCCTAGTCCTGCTGGCCACACTATTCCTGATACAAGCCAGGATGCTGTTGGCCTTCTTGGCCACCTGGGCACACTGCTGGCTCATATTCAGATGGCTGTCAACCAACACCCCCAGGGCCTTTTCTACCAGGCAGCTTTCCAGCCACTTTTTCCCATGCCTGTAGCGTTGCATGGGGTTGTTGTGACCCAGCCTTGTTGAACCTCATACAGTTGGCCTTGGCCCATCAATCCAGCCTGTCCAGATCCCTCTGTAGAGCCTTCCTATCCTCAACACTCCCGCCCAACCTGGTGTCATCTGCAAACTTACTGAGGGTGCACTTGATCCCCTCATCCAGATCATTGATAAAGCGATTAAAGAGAACTGGCCCCAGTACTGAGCCCTGGGGAACACCACTTGTGACCAACCACCAGCTGGATTTAATTCCATTCACCCCAACTCTTTGGGCCCAGCCATCCAGCCAGTTTTTTTCACCCAGCAAAGCTGGATAAAAATAAAAACTAAGGGAGCAAGCAGGACTGAGGAACAGCTAGTGGGATTACTGTGGGAGTGTTGTGGGACCACCTAGTGAAATAAAGCAGGAATAAAAAATGAAAATATTTTAAATGTGGCATGAACCGTAATCAGATATAACTTGATCTGGGCCTTCCTATCCAGTAAATCTTGAATATACCAAAGAGTAAGTGAAGAAGAGACTATGAAAAAGCAGGCAAGTCAGCAGCACTAGCAATTTTATCATCAAAGTAGAAGTCCAAAACCAGCTATGGCTTAGGAATCTTAGCCTCCTAATCCTCTTTCTTGTTTATGCTTTCTTCCTTTACTACAATTTGTTTGTGAGTAGGCAGAATTCATTCTATGAGTACAAGAAAGTTCAGTTTAATTTTGCCACGATGTGGAGGATCTAATCTGTTTTTTATTAGTGACTTCTTAAATTTGACCCTAACCTATATTCCTGTGAAAAAGCTCTTGCTAGAAGTTTACAAATAAATATCTCTATATATGATGGTATAGATTTCTTCTATTTTTTTTTCTGAAAAATATGGTAGCTGACCATAAAGTATAGCAAAAGGAAAATAATTTTCAAATTTTATGTGATATATAACACAGCAAAGCTATTCTTGCATCTTCAAATTATCCATTACATTCTGGATGCAAATGCATGCATGTAGCTCTTTTCAATTTCACTGGAGCCTGACTCATTTAAGAAATGAGTATTATCCTGTGTATCAAATTTAGAGGCATTGGTGTAATGAAGTGAATACTAAACATGCATTGAATCCTGGGAATTTCTGCATTCCAAGTGCCTGTGAAAATACTTTTTGTATATCTGAAGATGGAAGGTAAATTTTTAAAAGAGAAAAATTATCTCCTGTCTAAAAATCCTATTCTAATAAAGGGATTAGTAGAATGTCTCAAATAATACAGTAAATCGTATATCAATCTTCAGAATTTCAACCAGCAAATGCTCCCTATGTTAATCTGGACAGTTTGAGCTGCTTCCATTTCCCTACTTTTCTGCACTGCCATTAGCTCACTCTCTGATGGTCAAGACTTTTGGCCCAAGTCCATTACCCTGTTCATATTCCTTTTTTAATGCACCACTTTCAGAGGCAGCTATCTGCCAGCGTTGCTCACATTCAGTCTCCACAGCACTTTGGCTCCCCATCAGCTGCAGATTAGATCCCGTGTGGCTGCTTGTCATTCCAGCTAAATCTTGATGCTTACCAGTCAGTTGTTCTTCACAAAAGTCTGACTTTACTGAAGATTTGCACCTTTTCTGTGTTGCTTTCTTGTTATTGGTTTGTTGTTTTGTTGTGTTTGTTTTGTTTTTTCCTCAGCGTTGTAACTCAAAGACTGCTTGAGGTTTTTTTATTTTTTCATACAAATTCAGTTTCGTTACTCTGAGCACTTGGATTGTCATAATTTCCCTCCAACCTGAAATGTTTGATGTTGCTCTAAACTATCCACCTATCCACCCTTAGGAAACATAGCAGACCAGTTGGGTGATTTTTCCTGGTGATACAAATTACAACTATGCATTTTTATGTAAAGATAGGAAAAGAGAGGCTTTGAAGTTGAGTGGAACTATTCTCATTTACTTCAAAAGATAACACTCAAATTTTATTCATTAATTAGTTTCTTTTAATATTGTTTCATCTGCTTCTTTGAGTCACCTGTGCATAAATACTCATGCATACCCATGCTCACATTTGCAATTTTTCCTCTCTAGTGCATCACATAAAGCTGCATTCTGATCAGTAGTTTTTAATTGGTATTAAGAAAGATTTTGCTTGATTGATTGTTTGACTTACGTACTTTGGATGAATGCATTTTTTGAGAGGTTACATCTGTACTTTTGAAGTAATAAATGCTGAGGGATGAAAATATATAGGACAATTAAACTTAAAACACAATATGCCGTTTTAAAAATGAAGTTTTGTGAGGGCTTCTGTGGCAATGAATGTGGTTTAAACATGGAGACAGTTCTGTATTTCCTTCTGGCACATTTCCTACAGTTCTCAATTCTAAAAATAGAAACGTTTCTTCAGATATTTCTGCAGAAATAAGAAGAATGACTGCCATCAGCATTTTGGAGAACATCACTACCCAAAGGACAGTGAAGTTTCTATGTGAAAATCAGACCCCTACTGACATGTTCAGTAATGACTTAGTCCCAAATTATTTGATATCAGAACTGACTAAGCTTCTCAAAGTAAGGGGACACCAGAGGACTGGAAGAGGAAGAGAAGGAAATTAATCTCATTAATTTTTCATTTCTGAAGTGCCTGGGATGTTATTGGCAAATACAGCCACTGAAGACTCCAGTACACCTCTAGATATACAGTCCTCCAAATTTGTGTTCTGATGCAAAATGACTAAAAAAGGCCCTCACGCTAAGATTTGTTCATCTGTCACTACCATATGATTATCAAGATCATTTTGATACTTAATTCTCATTGATTGCAGTGCGAAATAGATGAAATAGGCACAACACTACATTTTTAGTACCACCAACATCCATTTTTATTTATTTAAGTTTTAAACACAGTTAAAGTTCTGGTGCTTCTCTTCCACCCAGATTCCACGGAAGATTAAACAATTGCAGGGTGTAAAATGAATGACAAATTATAGACAAATGCAACTCTCTGCATCTACCACATTCAATTCAATATCAAACTGATTGAATAAAAGGCTGATGGTGCACATTTCAAATGTGTAGTCTCATCTGTTTCCTTTCAGTTAGTGCCATTTTTAGATTTAGGATGAAGTAGATTACTTGTTGCATTCTTTTGTCCAATCCTATTGTAGAATTACAATGAAATAAATAAGCGGTATTAACAAGAGCTAATCCTACAATTTGAGCTCTGCAATGCCATGTTTTTGTCTAGCAGCTTAGTAATCATATGCTTTCCATCATGCTTTATAGTTACAGCAATTGAATTGCAGCTACAGAGAATCAATCCATGGTCTTAGGAAGAAAACCTGTTAGGAAAACAAAAGATGGTATGGAAACTGAAGAGTAGGGTGTGCACAATGAAACTTAATACAGTTTAATGGCTTTTAAACATGATATTGGCTGCATTCCGCAGTGTAAATAGACCATAGAATCTCTATGTAATTGTCTTGAAACCCAGACTGAAAACTGATTCCTTTAACTTCAGCCAAGACTGGCATATCAGAGGTGATGACTGTTCCTGAAATATTTTGACTAGCATGATGAACTTTAACTTTGGACCCATCTATGTGAGGACAAGAAGTGTTATCTAATAGTACATCAGTTTATTCCAAGCTTAATTGTTTGTGATTATTAATTTCCTTGTTCTTTGGATTTCTAAATATCAATCACACCAATGTCTGAATAATCTTCCCATACCTTTTTGCCATAGATTGCAAATTCCAAAATACATGACAATATAAATTCAATACATGACAAGACAGATTCCTCTTAAAAAAAATAATATGAATGGATGCCAAAGGTCTTTGTAGCTTCTTAGCCCTCTTCCCACAGCCTCCATAAAAAAAGGAGAGGCGCTTCAGAATTAGGAAAAACTTTTTGTTTGATCTATTGTTATACTCAGAAATATGGAAAAATGCATTTCCATCAGTCATGCTTGTTTGATAACCCTCATGAAAATCTTGTTCATTTACACTGAAGAGAGTGTTCCCAAAAGAGAACCCCACCTCACATTCTTCTCCACCTCAAAATAGAAAAAATATCACGGCATTAATTAATATCCTAAAAAGACACTAGCATTTTAATGAAGTCATCCTGATGCTACAGACAGCTTCATTGGTCTTGGTAGGATAGCTATATTTACGCCAGTTTAAACTGCAACAGAATCTGACTCTATGTTCATTGCTTGTAAAACTTTCCCTTTTGTGAAGGTAAAGACTTTCCCATCCATAAAGATATGAAACAGTACTGAAATGCATTTTCACATTGGGCTTAAATTTCAGTATACATCAATTTTATATCAGGATTTGATTGGCTTATAAAAGTACACAATACTAAGGAATGAAAGAATAGCTGTGCTTCACTGGAGGAAAAAAAAAAGAGCCTTTTGGTAACTGCCAAAGCCTTTCTAGCAATGCTTGATAACATTAATATCCCTTAATGAAAATTGATTTTGTTTATGTAGTCATAATGGATATGGCCACATAATTACTATGTGCTGACTGCTAGTTATTAATTAATTATTATATTTTCTTCTATAATTTATTTACCAGAAAAAATCAAGTCTGAAGCAGCATCTGTTTTCCAGTGAAGTCCTGCTTTGACTTAATTTTACAGCTGAGCAGGAAGGCGAACAAAGAGCTTGAGTAACTTGCCCAAGGTCACCTAGACTGCAATCAGCCTTGATTAGAGCCAAGCACAAATTATTTTTCAGTCTCGTGTTGTAGTACTGAAGCTGATGTGTTCTTATTTTCCAACAGCTGTTGCTGAAGTTACCAAGAGAGGACACAATCTTTGATCACATTGACTCCTTTCTATGCATTGCAGCAAGGCAGGCAAAAATTATCAGAGGCTTTCCTTAGACCTCCCTGAAAACTTTAGTGTAAAAGGAGAATGGTTTGAATGTAAAGAGAAAAGGAACTTAAACTCCACATTTTTGCTGCCTTTCTTTGGTTTGTTGGGTTTTGGGTTTTTTGGTTTTGGGGTTTTTGTTGTTGTTGTTGTTTTTTCTTCTGTGTATAAAGAGGCTTTGGATAACAGCAATGCCTGCAACAGAGTTGGCATGGTAGACTAAAATCAACCAGGTGGCTGCAGCTTTAGAGTTGGTACCATCCATTCTGCTTCTGTGATGCATGTCCCTGCCATTAAGGCAGACATAGCTCCTCTACTACTACTAGATCAGTTCCTGAAGCAGCATAGTTTTCAGCCAGGTATATTAAAATAAAGGAAAATAATATGGTTTGCCTTGATATGTCAGGCTGAAGATCAGAGAGGTTTAGCAACCTATCCATGAGCTCATCAAATGTCCTGGCTTTGGCTGTGACAATGCTCATCCAAGGACAAAATCAAACAGAAGTAGTAATAGCTTCAGCTAGTTCATCTGAGTCAACCTTTACGTATGAACCTTAATTTGGAAGATTGCCTCTGTGGTTTAAGTGGATCCTGCAAGAAGACACCTCCTGCCTCGTCTTGCCAATCAGATATTTGCCAGACTTTCTGTGCAGAATACCCTGCAAGTGTCACCAGTCTTTGCTTGTGGAAGCTGGAATACACAGATCGCTCTGTTCCCCTTCCCTGCTTCTGTAAAGGGGCAGGTACGCTGGCTGCACAGGACAGATTGCATTGTCTTCCTTAGAGTACATTATTTAAATCCAGCGGTTATGTTTTAAACAGGGAGGTAGGTCTACACGACTTCCACATTCGTCTCCAGCCTATTTTTTTCTTTGATCCTCTCATCCCTACTTCTGAAGACTGTCAGTATGCAAAAAAGAACAGAGGATTCTTGGGATGAGAAAAAGAATAATCATGAAATAGTCTGACACTCTAGTCCTACCCCTTCCCACCTGTTTGCTAAAGAGAGATTTCCTTTTTCTCTTATTGCTAAAGGAAAACATATTGTAGAACATGCTTTCTGGCTGCTGAAAGAAGAGTCTGTCTCCCCTTTCCCTTCCTTTTGATGACTGGAAAGCTATAGCGTATATCACTTCTATTGTTCGTTTTTCTAGTCTTTTCATAGCACCAGGCAAGCACATATATAGCGATTTGGATTCAGCTATGAAAGGTTTTGTTTTTTTTTTTTACAGGGTACTTTATTAATGGCAATTTAAAAAATGAAAAATGTTGCAACACAAATGGATTCTTAACGTTTCTCGGCACTGGTGAGGTTGCACCTTGAATACTGTGTTCAGTTTTGAGCGCCTCACTGCATGAAAGACATTGAGGTGCTGGAGCTTGAGAAGCTGAAAAGTCCTTGACTGCTTAGCAACAACTAAAACATCAGCGTGTTATCAACATTGTTCTCATCCTAAATCCAAAACACAGCACTATACCAGCTGCTAGGAAGAAAATTATCCCTGCCAAAACCAGGACAGTTTCATAATACTAAAAACCGGCTGTCCAATATACTGGCTATGATGAAAAAGACAATGCAAACAGAAAGACCAGAAAAACCAGATATTAAAATAGAATTAGTTCAGGATAGCGTCGCGCTCTGTGGTTGAAAAGAGCGTGAATTATGCCGCAGGTATCACGGTTACTGGAATGACAGTGATTGGAACCAAAGATTGAGGAACAGAGGGATGTTCCTATGAACAACCTGAGCTGAAATTTGGCTGACCATTTAATAACACAGAGAGATAAAGCCAGTTATCTTTCATTTGATTCTTTCAAGTACTGTCTTCAAAGCATTAACAACCTCATATATAGGAGGCCTGAAAAATAATTAGATACAGCTAGACCTTGAAAAATGCTAATGCCCAAAATGTCCCAGTTGAAGAAGTACATGTAAAAGTTAAAATATGAGTTTGTTGTATGGTACAGCAAAGAAAATAAGGTAATTTAAAAGCTAGTATCCATAAGTATCACACATTCTATAGGAATTATGACTGTTTATTGTTAGTGGAGGGTGAGGAAAAGTTACTATGAAAAAGTAGATGGAGCTTTTATAGATAGAGATTTTTATATCCCTCTGAAATCTGGTCCTTCAGTTACCAGGGTTCCATTCTTGGCATGTAGGAGGATGCATGTAAAGTGCTTCTCTAAAATAAGTAAATCAGCTTCCTAGGACTGCAGGATAGCTTCAAGATCCATCATCTTTTGAACTCTATGGAATTTATCCAAATGTTGAATTGTGGACTCCAGGCAAGACTTTTTCCAAATTACATGCTTAACGTTATCCTCCTAAATCTGTATTTAAGGATCATGAGTAAGTGGCCTTTTTTTCTCACCAAAATTTAAGAAAAAAAAAATCAGATCTTTTGATCCAAAGGCAGATGCTGTACTTCTGATAACCTTACTGTTACTTACTGAGAGTGAATTTAAGAGCCTGATGTCAGGCATATGCGGCCCCATCCACAGCTCAACAGCTGTGGTGCAATGTTGCTGTAGTCACTGGAGCTGAACCAGTTTGTACCAGCTGGGGACTCTGTCCCTTACTACTGAAACTATTTCTTGGCAACTCTTCATTAGTATAAACCTTGGGGTTTTTATTGTTGGTTTGGGGTGGTTTTTTATTTTTTCTGGTAGCAAAACTGCCACTAGATGAATGCTAAATAAAGCAAGCCTCACATCCAAAGCAATTTATTTTTCCTTCACCTAACCTGACTGGTTACAGAGTTCAGTATCCAAGGGTCGGATCACCCAATCTGTTGGGTATACGTACAGAATGGACAGTGCAGTCCAATATCTGCGTTGTTTTTAAACTGTTACTGCCAAGCAGATTGCCATTTAAGCCCTGGCAGTCAGCTGCTGCTACTGACTACTGTCATTAATACCATAGCTTTGAGCACTATTTCATTGTTGCAAATGTTTCTTAAATTAGTTTTCCTCCCTTCTGCTGTGTTCCTTTAAAAACAATACCAGTGGGTTTTATTGGGAGTTTTGAAAGCAACTGGCCTCCATGGCATTGATTAGTGGCAGGAAGCAACAGACTTTCGTGGGCTCCTACAGAGAAGTTAAATAGCTTCAAACATTTTCTATCAATCAGCTTAAAGCACTGTGCTCGATGGTGCAAGCACACTTTGCTTCCTTTGCGTTACAATCACCCTGGGATATCCGTTCTGAAAATAGATTTGAATGAACTTGAAAATTCAAGATAGACTTGATTGCCAATCTGTCAACAGCTCCTAAAAATAATAATAATAATAATAAAAAAAAAATCAAGTAACATCCCAGAAAAGCAAACTGCTTGGCACACTCCATGCCTTGCTCAGTGTTTTCTATCTTGTCAACTATCAATATTTATGTTCACTGGGGGAATCCTGGCCAAATTAGAGGACGTAAGGGGGCACTGCTGAAATCAAAACTCCGCCACAAGTCACAGTTGGGCTTGACTTTTGTTTCATTAAAAATTTAATTGGAACCAAACTGTGCAGTCACAAAGCTCATCAGTGCTTCTGTTCACAACGTTAAAGAATCAGATGTTCAAACATAGCAAATTAGTGAAGAGCATGTTTACACTCTGCTTCCTTATTACTGAAAATGATTATTTGATAAACAAAGAGGTGCAGCCAGGAAGAAATGCAAGCATTTGTTGATAGATTTAGTGTGCCTTGGTGACTGCACCTTATACCACTGGGTGGACCAGGAACGGTGCTTCCATGAGTACTCTTGAAGAGTACTAAAAGAGAGCAGCCAGCTGCCTGTGAACTCTAAATCAACCTGAGAGCAGAAACGGTACAGGACTCTGACTTCATGCAATACTGGCGGTGCTGCTCTAAACTAACGAGCTTACAAATGTGCATAAAAGGGAAGCTTGTTTGCAACGTGCAGAAGGAGCTCAGAGGGCAATCCGCCTTTGTAGATAGGATCTGTACTGTGATCAGGGTACGCTGTCTCCCACACTGAGGGAATGCATTACTCACAGGTAGACAGCAGATGTTCCTGCCTTCATTTCACTGGAAGCTATATAATACCACTGGACTGCTAAAACCGTAACCTTCCCATTTCAAAGCTTACCCAGTCCAGCTATTCTGTGTGGCTGTCCAATGAAAATTAAACTGAGAAAAATAGTTTTCTTCTTTCTGAGGCTTTAAACGGTCAGGCTTTCCCCTGGGAATGAATGTATTGCTGCAAGTCAGAGGAGCTTCTACCTGGTTCAATTTCAAACAGCTTGCAGCTGGAAGACAAACAGAATAATAAAAGTCTCTTACAAAGGTAACAAAACCCAACAGTTCAAGAACAGCTGAACGAATTTACATTTCTGTAAAATGGCTTCTTAGCTGAGATCAGGACCTATATGCAAAGCTGCAACTCAGTCAAAACTTAAACATACATGGGTAAATAAAATAAACGAAGAATAACAGTAAAAGTTATAGTTGTCTGTGGAATTACTAACTGAGAATTCATTAGATTATGTATTTTTAATAAGAAAATATTAATTTAGTAATCAGAAGTGTTAAAATTAATTACTGACCCTGCCAGTTTTATTGCCAGTGGGACTGCCATGAAATTGTTGTGCACTAAAAAATATGATTCTTAAAGGTACTTGGAAAGTCTTCTGTATTTAATTGGGAAGTCCTTAAATCTCCTTAATTGGGTCTGCTGAATCACGGAGGGAATAGATTTAAGCCCAGAGATAGTGGCAACAATTGCAATTTTTGTGGCTTCTATTTCCTCTTAAATGGGATTCAAATGATTTTAGTAATGCCCGTCTGCAGGTTGCACGGCGACTACCCCTGCAGCAGAGCACCCAGAGACCCGCTGGGTGCCCAGCTTGGCACCACAAGTGTCTCCTCCTGGCTGCTTGGCATAGATGTCTCCATATTGATGTGCTCCAGGCCTCCAGCTCTGGCCTCTTGCCCTCACTTCTTGAACCGCGCAGGCACCTCGTTACGCCTCAGCTCTCCTCTATCACTCTGAAAGTCTTTGGAATATCATACTACTAACCCATGATTTTTATTAATCATTTATTCATAATAATCCTATTAAAACATTTCATTAAGTCACCCCCCACTCACTCAGCCAGCTTTTAACGATTTTATAGCTTTTATATTTTCCTGGTTTAGGAATCAGTGTTTTTATTGTAATTTAATTATTGATGACTTCAATAACACCTGCATTGGCAAAAGTACTCTGTTGCTCGGTGCGTTGGCTAAAATGTTTACTTTTCTTTTATTTTAGAGATTCCAGAAGTATTATGAGAGAAGTAACCTAAGACTAGCCATACAGGATACTTCTCTATTAAAATAAACCAGAGATGCTCGACCTGCTTTTATCCTGATGCAAATAAGAGGTGACTATACTGAGAAAGTGTCATGTCTATTTTCCCACTGTGAACCAGCTTCAGCTTTAGCCTCTTAACATGCCTCCCAGCCCATCATGGTTGTATGTGTGAAATATATTCTAAAACGTGGTTTAGAAGTATATATACACATCATTGCACAAGGTACAGTAGTCTAGATTTAGTCTAGAATTTTCTTGAATCCACAAAATATTCTTGCGCTTGCACAACAAAACCCAAGGTCTATCTTCCCACCATACTGTAAAACTAAAGCCTGGACCAACTATGTTATTTCCTAAAATACTAATATGTTTCACGCTCAGCTTGTCTGCATATATCTGTAATGTTATTGCTGGTGGGGCTAAATGGAAAGTGAAAAAAGATCAACTTACTGTGTACAGAGGTACAACTCTGCAGAGACTAAGGAACTGAAATTCAGTGGTGTTTTAATCAAATCTTTATCTTTGCCAGAGAAAAATATATAAAATGTATATCAGTGAATATTAAAGAAGTTGAATCCTGATTTTATATGTTTCTATTGGTGGTGTCAATGGCCGCGGAACTGATCAGTTTCTACCCATACCAACGTACAAATGCATGATATGGTTATATGGAGATTGACTTCACTGATCTATCACCTCATATGGATGCCTACTAGCAGCAGCTCAAAAGGCCATTCCACTACAAAGGCTGATTCCCCAGCAAAGGCTGATTCCTCTGGGATATATAAACTTAAGGAAGAGGACAGTGACAATGCCAGCTTAGTGTTCTGAAGCCACATCCAGAGGCCTGCACAATGATTCAATTAGTAAAACACAACCCCAAATCACCCACCTTGTCCATGTCAGAAGCAAGAGATACCAGAACTCTGTTAGACATAACATTGAGGTAGATCTCCTGATCATACTATTGAGCTCAGGTCCTTGCAAGCATCCCACTGAGTTGCAAGGGATTTACATACTTTTTTTTTTTTTTTTTTTTCTTTTTAAGCATACTTGCTGTACTGGAATTCACTAAATTTGAGTGAGATTTAGTTTATACCTGTAAGGCACCTTGTGGAAGTGCTACTCAGCCATTTATCAGTTTAGATGCTCTGGAATTTCCCACCAATAGTTTATTTTGTTAGAAAATATGCTAGTAAAATCTGTGGACTTTCTAAGGAGACCAACATCGAAGTGAGTCAAAATCAGCGTCCAAACAGTTAGTCTGTAATTAAGTCAGTTGTCTAAAGTCTACAGGAGCAAATGGCTTAGGTTTAGTTCAGATTGCTGTGGCCTTTTGCTATGTCTCTCATGGAGAAAGGAAATGAAAAATGCAGATGAAATTAAAAACAAATAGTGGTAATTATTCTCCTTCTTTCCCTCTTCCATAGTGCTGTGCCTGGAGACAAAAGGAAGGAGGAAGACAAATTCAGATTTTGTGAAAATGATACTTTTTTATTTCTTCTCTTAGTAAGTAGCACAATATTTTCTTTGAAATCACATTCTTCTTTGAAGAGCTGATTCCTTCCCTCAGTCTTCTCGAGTCTCTCTAAACGGAAGAAGGATAGAGTAAATCTGTCTTACTCTACCATGGGAATAGTCTAACTCTTAAAAATTAAGGGATTCCAAAACTCTAATATATAATGAGCTTAGCCTATCTAGAATTTGGATGTCTTAAAGGACAGCATATTCACTATTAATCTATGAATGAAAGCTCTACATCATTTCTTCACTGACTTTACCCAGTTAGGTGACCTATCATCAGCTGACAACTCAACATAAGAATTTCTTCAGAGATAGTATGGTGCTAAAGTAGTAAAGTTATAATTTTACAGTTTTGTAACTTTCCACTTAGAAAACTGAATCAAGTCCAAGTTTACAGGGTTCACTTCTTTCCACACAGTTTTATAATGATCACACTCCTTGAATAACGGATGTTTTATTGCCATTTTAAATGAAAGGGGAATTATTCCCTGTTTTAGTTAATTACATTGCTATAGCAGAAACATGGTTTACTATTCTTTTACTCCCATCAGCTTAATAGAATATTAAATAGTTATTGACTTTGGAAGAGGTGAACCGTCATGATTTATTGAGCTGAGAGGTAAATATTCAGCAAGCAGCTACAATTAGGCTTCTGCTTGTGTTCTTCATTTACAGCAAGTGTAGGTGGTAAAAAGAGGCTTATGAAATGTGATAATAACTACATCATTAAAGCCCAATTACAAACTGATCTAAAGAGGATCTGAAGAACTGTAGTTTATAAGTCAACACAACAAAGCTGACTTTTAACAAAAAAAAACAAAGCACAAAATAATGGTTTCCATCTTTCATATCTCTGATTGTATAATTTTAATTCCTGCCAGACATAAAGAACCTAAGGTAAATGATGAAAAGATGCGCAGGATCTCCTCTTACAACATCAAACTACTGTTTAATGTTGTTTAGATGAAGCAATAAATTATTGCAAAGTTGACATCTTAACAGTTTTGTTGGGTGTCATTTTTCAGTCACCCCTAATTCATTAAATGGGAAACTGCCAGCATCTGTTTCTGGTTTACAGCTCCAGGAAAGTACTTTGAGTATTAACTGCAGCATAGTAGTATTGTAATCTTCAGGCAATTCAATATACAGAAAGAATATATTGCACTGTCTTTTCCTCCTCCCTGTGAATATATTCAGAACAATACAGTGCTGTTGGAGACTTTGGATGCAAGAGAGATAATTTGTCTTCCTCAGGAGAGACTGTTAAAAGAATTTTACTATTTTAGGTTTAAACTAAAACTGAAATGTTACTGCAATCACCACCATTTCTGATGGCAAAGCATGATCTGTCAATGCACTTGCAGAGCTAATGTTAAGATGTTAAGTGTGATGTGAACGGAAATAGACAGAGTCAAGTCTTGGTCTAAGTCACTTACATAACTATCAGCTTAATGACAGGATCAGTGTAAAGGAAACAATGTCAGTTACAAGAAGCTTGTAACTTTTTTTGCTGTTTATCATATTGTTTCAGGCATGCGGAATAT
The DNA here is from genome assembly GCF_028858705.1 of Grus americana. Lineage (NCBI taxonomy): Eukaryota > Metazoa > Chordata > Aves > Gruiformes > Gruidae > Grus > Grus americana. The sequence goes on along the minus strand of NC_072853.1, from coordinate 86,125,674 downwards.
AATTTAACCTATACTGAAAAAAAAAAAAAAAAGGGAGAAAATGGGACTGTTAGGGAATGACATTGTCTATACCAGAGGTCAGGTATGTCCCAATCTACGTCCTGTTCCTCCAGACTGGACTGTGAGACGGACTGGACAGCACCATAGCTTCCTCCCTGCCTACGCACCATTTTTCTCCAAAAGAATGGGAACTGCACTAGTTCAGCCCAATTACGATGTTCAGTTCAAACGAATCCAGGCGCTAGGAGGTAGTTTGGAGTTCTTTTCTGAAGCAGCCAGTGTTTTCTCGGGCTGGAATGTTTTGTTGACTCACAAAAGAGTCACAACTACCTTTCCTTCCATAGTAATAATTATTGCTCCCATGGACAACTTTTGCCATCCAATGTGAGCTTGAAATGAGGTAAACCACCTGCTGGTTTTCTTGCTGCTGAAATTTCATTGAATCATGACTTTGAGTATTTTAGGCAGAAGCAAACAAGAAGCATTAATTTGTTAGCATAGTTCTCCAACACTTCATTTTAATCATCTGATTCTGTATGTTTCATTGAATGTGTAGAAATGTTGTTGATATTCCCATGACAATAATGACTTTATGGGACATTAATGCTAGAGTGTAATAGAATTCCTGGTACAGCAAATGTATATGTCAAGCACTCATGTACTAAAACGATTTCATTTTAAATATACTTAGAATGGACAGTGTCTCTCTCTCTATATATATATAACTTAGAATTTTATAGTAATTGTGTGAATGCTCACTACCATGCATAGGGCTTCATTCATATTATGTGAGAAACCTTGCTTTAATGAGAATAAACATTTCTGGAAGATTTTTTATCTAGATGAGTAGAAAGGTATGCAAGTTATCCAGACTAGACTGCTTTCTTACCTCAGTTTGGAAAGAGCCAGAGGGGAAGGCAGTAAACTGATTTTTAGAGTGTTTTGTTTGAAGATGTAGTTAAACAACTAACTCTTTCCTAAAGATGTCCTTTTCTGGGAATGTTTTCTACTCCCAGTTGTGTACAAAGTTCTAGGCCAGTGCAAATTTTTTTATCTTTTACTTAGGGACAAAAAAGAAAAAAAATAAAAAGGAAAAAGAAAAAAAAAAAGTCCCTTGATGATGAATATTGATATTTTCTCTGCTCTGGCTACTGTACACACATGAGTCTCCTGTTAGTGCCCATGGGAGTTATCCACACAGGGGACACAGTGAAAAGCTTTCTATCTGCTCAGACATCATTAGCCGTAGCTGCTTGAATACTCCACAGGAGTAATTAAACTTTAGTACCAGCCCGTTCTACCTACCCTGAACTTGTCATTCTCAACAACTGCGGAAGAAATTAATTTATTTAGATAAATAAGGGAGATATTTATTTACATAAAGGAGAAATAACTCCTCTTGTACTCCTTTACTGCAGAGTTTATGCTGCTGTCAAAGATTAAGAAGAATCGTCTCTCCCTCTGTGACTTCTGTGTACTCAGACTTTATTGAAAGAAATGTCTGAGTGTAGTAAGAAGGTAGACACTTCTGCTGATCCATCACTACAGGTTTAAGACTCCTCTGTTAGTTGGTACTACGGACCGTGAAGGGACATCCAGGTATTTAATACTTGCAATTTCCACATGATTTAATAAATAACACCATCTGCCTCTAGGTCAAGTACAAAGCACCATTTCGTAGTGGAAGTAAGCAGTAAGCCTTTCGCTGGAATTCTGCAAAATTTAGTATGATGTAAAGGACATTGTCCTCACTCCTGCTTAAGTAGCAGAGAACCAAACCATTTGCATAGAAATTTCACTGCTGCAGCTTTTGCATAGTGAAAAAAATGCACCCATTCAAGGCATGTTCAAAATACATAGTGGAGATGCCTAAATAAGCAGGCTCTTTATGTAATTATATATACGTACGATAGGACATTTTACCTTGGGTAGTATGAAACAGAAAATTTTGTATCTCTAAATTTACTGTGATTATTGTGACTCATGACTCATAGTTTTTTGATTTTTTTTTTTTTTAAATGTACATTTCTTTTCAGAATGAAGATAGTGCCTGTGGTTACAGTCTTAGCATGGCAGTCTCTTTTCCATCTCCTGAATGATAAGACATGCTCTAGTAACCCTCATGCATTTATTAATCAGTGTTCTTTTGTGATGTGCCTTAGTTTAGCATGATTGAAAATATGATACTACTAAATTATAAGACATAAAAAATTAAAAGCACAAACCAGTGTTAGATACTGTAAGAAATCCATTGTAGATTTTATGAGAAAGTTGCAAGAATACATATTGAACAGGACAAATGTTGAAGGAGATTACATGATAAAAGAAAAAAAAAACAAACACCTTTATTTAATCTATCTACCTTGAATCAGATTGTTATCGAGGCTTTTTTTGATGAAAATGACTTTGAAATGTATATTGTTATTTTCATATTTTGCAAGGTATTTTTCCTTTTACTGTTGTTCTTGTACTAAACAGCATATGGGAGAGCTACTTTCTGCTCTATGTCTTTATCAATATTCTGGTGACTAAGACAAAATCAAGAAATCATTATTTGGAAACTACCTACTTAAGTACCTTAATAGGCATAAAAATACATAAGTATTAGATGCATGCATATTAGATACCAAAGATACATGAGTATTTAGATTTGTAACTTTGTATCCGTGCTTCAAAATTGAGTGGGCGCATTTTTCTGTAATCTCCATGCATTCATAGACAGACTGGATACTTTAAGAAGAAATCATTAATAAGATGCTAAGAATTGGTAGGTGTTAAGCTGTCCACGGAAAGCTATTGAGACTCCTCGTCCTCTTTTCATCATATCTGTACATGTTCCTACGTGCAGAACAGATACTGCCTATTTTGCTTATCCTCTTCTTTTGCTGGGCAAAGCTGGGAATTATCAGAAAAATGAAAAGGTAGTGTTTATTAGAATTTGTGGTACTACATGTTCTGTTTAATTAGGCTCTGGCTTGGTTGACATACCTTTCCTCCTTCAGTCATGTATCTGAGATTCTTTATTACAGCTGCTGTGTTAGGATACCATCCACCCTATAAACACAGGTATAGAGAGTGGTGAATTCTGATTGCTGCATCTTCCAGCATGCTGCAAGCACTGTCCTTCAAACCTTTCTTTTTAAGATTCTGGGTTGTTTCTTCAGTTTTACGTCTGTCAAAATCCTCTATCATATTTTTTCGTGTGTTTATGGGTTGAGTTATTGTCGGGTTTGGGGTTTTTTTTTTGTTATTCACTGGGAAATCCTCCTGTGTTTCATTTCTTGTGTAATCTCAAATACTTGGTCTCATTTCTATCATACAGCTTCCTGGTTTGCTTCCCAAGCCATAGTTACTGAAAACTTGTTACAGCTATTACAAGTTCAGGAGCTTTTCAGGGGTGCTGTTGGAAATGAAGCTATCATCTGAAAGTCTTCCTTTTTGCTGACTCTTGCTACTGACAGGTACACATGCACTTCTGTTTCAGAACCTGAGCAGCTTTCTTCTGTATTTCCAGAGAGCTTCAGCTTCAGTGACGTTTTTAGCCGTCCAGTTTTTCCATGCCAGATATTTTGCTAGTTTTTTCCTGGTATGTGTGTTCCTTAGAAAATACCACCTGAAGCCAAGAAGTCCACCATCAATTTGTTCTATTTAGCGCTCAAGTTCTAATGGCATAGAATCAGCCTTTTCCTTCTACCACTGTTTTCAAATAGCTCATGACAAATTCTTTCATGTGCTAGGGAATTGTTGTCATTAATACTCCCCTTTGTAACTTTCATGTTTTCCTCTTTTTTCTTAAAAAATCTAAGGAACTGTGCTTCCTCTGTCCTCACATAGCTCAGCCAGTTGCTAGTCCTCTGACTGGGAAGAAGGAAAAGGTTTGTTCAGTATTCAGTCTTGGTCCTTCTTCAGTTCTGTTTTTTTTTTTTCTTATTTTTACCCAGCCTGGCTGTAATACCATGTTTCTATGGTTCGGAGTCTTACTGCTATTGTGGAAGGAAGAGTAGCTGCATTTCCTTAGTGCAGATTGTGCTTCTGAGTGCATGTTTTGTACCTAAGAGTTTAGTTAAGTGAATAAGTATTAAATAGTCAGACAAATCCTGAGGCAGTGTTTGGTGAGAGAACCTGCTGCTTTTTAAAAGAGGTTGAAAACCTAAGGGATGTAGAGACCCTAATTAAAGCTCAGGAGAATTTTGAAGTCAGGAAGACACAGAGCAGCAATAAAAGGCTACTGTAAAGTTTGTGGTCTTAAAAGTCCAGCATTAACTATATCATGCTGATGTGGAGCATAAAATGAGAAATGTCAATGTCTGGTTTTAACAATGCCTGATTCTCAGGAGAGAACTGAAGCAGAAGACACCAAGGCACCTAAGAAATCTTTCTTGTGTGGCAGTGACTGTTCATTTTAGTTATTTCTACTAATAAATTACAAAGCTTAAGCTTTGTAACTCTTCAGAGAACTTCAGTTTAACTGCTTAAAAGAGATGCTGAATCAATTTGTGAAACAGTTTTTTAAGTAACGTAGTGTCAAGAATAAGCACATAAATCAACTGCTCTGAGGCAGTATTCAAATACTCGAGGGTCGAGTGAAAAAGCCCAGAATGAGGCATTATTGATGGATCAGATATGCAGGATAGTTTTATTAGACCATGGCCCAGATTTGGATTTCTGGCACACTGCTTTTTATTGAGATAGCCCCAGGGGAGATTCAGAATGGCTGGTAGGGTGCCGTGTGTAAACCAGCTAACAAATACTTGCTCTGCAACACTGTATGATTAGCTAATAGGATGTAAAAGCCATCATATGCACCTCTAAATAGCCTTAAAAGAAAGATCCCCAAACTAGAATTCTCATTACAGAAGAACTGAAAGTAAGGATATCTGGAGCCAATTGGCATGGACTAGATAATCTGGATTTTTCTGTGATTATTTAGTGGAATAATAGTGACACGTTAACTGTGCAGCAGTGGTAGGTAGACATCACGTGTGGTTTCTTACTACAATGTACCTATCAGGTTGGGTTTTATGTTACTGTCACACAAATAGATGCTAGCCCTCACGTTCCTTCTCATGTTATTTAACATTTCCTTTATACAATCTGTATTAAATTACAAGCATACTATTTCTCAAATAGAAAAATCTGTCTTTCCAGTTGATTGTAACATGTTAATGAGACTGTCATTCATTCAAAGTCTGCTTTTTAAATTAAATAGCAAGAGTCATACTGAGATGCTAAAATGAATATATTATAATAATTGAGCTTTCAATTTACTTAAAGCAAACAGCGTAAATGATGGTCAACAACTAGAACACCAGAAACTTTCTCTTTCTGCCTTATGTATCTGATTAGGTTTTTTACAGCTTTGGCAGAATTTTCTCTGCCCCGAACTGACTGGCTTATTGACTTCTGTCATCTCCTTCCTCTATGCCCAGTCTTTCCACTATAGCTTCATGCCTTCCTTTTTCATGCTGGGTTTTGGGGGGGTGGGGTGGGGGTGGTGTTAATTTTTTTTTCCTCCTTCTTACCTGCTTCCTCCCATTGCATTTTTTTTAGTTCATGACAAAGTTTATGAAAAAGTAATGTCATAAAGTCACAAGAAAATAGCTGCCTAAATGTGCACCCAATCAGGTACCATGTCTCTGACAAGCTTTTCCAAAAGGCACCACCAACAGGCTTCTTCAAAATATTTTGGAAACTGAAATTGTGAGTTCACTGATAGCTTGGTATTTTAGACTCATGTTAGTGACTCTTTCTCCCTCTTGCCTCCTTTGTAATCTCCTGTATTCACGTGTCAGGTCATTAAGGGAAAATAATAATAAAGATGATAAAGATAAATGTGACTATAAAGGGTTACTAGACTGAAACTTTAACCAAAAAAAAATTAGGCACCTGTGTGTGAAAGCATTATGTGTAATGATCAATATCTAATTATAACATAATTATGGTTTTCAAATGAATGTAGATAGTTTTAACCTAAAATACAATCAGAGAAGTAGATGTGGAGATGTTTTTAACATGTCCCAGTACAGCCATTACTTTAGTATTACTTTTCCTGTAAATGGGACTGGCTTTGTGCCACACTTACACATGATAGACATATGGTTGTAATATTATAGTAGCAAGTGTTAAATTGCAATCAGAGGTAGTATTTTAATCTATTTGCTTTCTCATTTTCAAACTATTTCCTCCACATCTGTGATCATTATGTGTTTAACCTAATTTTTAGCATTATCTACACTTTATATCCTATTATTTCGAAAGCAGTGAACTCTGGCCTGGTGACAATATGGCCAATTTGCGTTAAAGAGAGAAACATACAACATAGACTGCTGTCTCTATTCCCTTAATGAGACTGTAAGTACTGTGTTATTGATAATCTGTGACTAAAGATGCCAAATGATTTTCTACATTATTTGTGCCCCTCAATCCAGCATATTGATTAGAAGTCCTTAGGGAATCTCGAACTCCATTTTCTTAGAGCTTTGAATTCCACCCTCTAGATTTAGCATAATTGCAAAAGAGGTTAGGCACTTTATGAACTGCCTAAGTGGGACAGCAACTAGATGTAGCTTCTCTTTACTGCTGTAAGAAGACAGAGAAATAGAAGACAACAAAAGCAGGTCAGTCATTACACATGTAAACATGCAGAATGGAACTTTATCACATGAATGTTCACATGCTTGTATATTTAATCTCTCACAGATTACTTTCCCTGAAGTGTTTTTTTATTTGCTGTTAAGAGGTACAGGAAAAAGTCTATGCATTATCACTTACTTAACATTTTGCATTTTATACCAAGGACTAATGTGGAATTTTCCAGTTTTTATACCTTAAGACTCTCACCATATAGCTAGGTGAAAACTGGAAGTAGTTTGGGGGGGGGGTTGGGGGGGGAGGGCGAGACTTGAAGAACTTTGTATCGACATGAAGGCAATTATTCTGTAGTTTTATACACCCATATATATTTCAACTCTTCATTAAGATCAAAATGTTGAGTACCACTTTTCAGGAGGAGTAGAATTGCTTTGGTCTGATCACACAGTCACACTAGGAATAAAAACATCAGATACATTTAAACAACATATATGCGAAAACCCACAAGACACTAGCATCCTAAACACTGGGCTCATTACAGTGGAGTTGACCTTTTTGCCCTGATACGTTGAAGCTGTTTAAACCCAACTGGTGCTGTAATCCTTTCAAGCGTTCTGTTTGCTCCACTGCTTGATTTACTGCTTGCAGAAGCAAGAAGCTCAAGAGAGAATCCATTTAAAATAGACTGCAAAAATAAATAAAACAAATGGAGGAATGAACTCAAGCTTGTTTACTGCCAAACCTCTCTGCTTCTGTACATCAATGAGTAATAGACAAAAATGGTAATATTACTGCTATATTTTTATGAATAAAAGTCCTGTGCTACAGGGAGATGACACTAAAAGCTCCACAGTGAAAAAGGTTTCAGATAACCAAAAAAGATTTTTCAAAGCATTGGAAAGCACTTGGCACTATTTTCATAATACCTCGATAAAACCTTGCTATTTGGGTCAGCCTATTGTTTTCCAAAGGCACACACTCAGCTTTTCAGAAGTAGCTTTATAACCCAAGAATAAAAATCACAGTTGGCATGGATAGCTTAGCAGTGTCCAGAGATCGTGTTGTGCACTGCCAGAGGCAAAAAAGCTGCTCTTCCTTCCTTGCTTGTTTCAAGTATTGCTTGTTAACATAGTTAAGCATTCCTTGTATACTGTAAAACTGTTGAATTCAGAAGGATATTTAGCTCTTGTCTCTTGGAAAGATTAACTTCTTCATATTTATTTGGTTGTCTTTACAGAAATCAGATCACTACAATCTTTTTTTCTGAATTACTGCTACTGTTCTCTTTTTCCACAAGACTGTGATATAGGACTGGTATAAAACTCTGCTAACTCTGATGGAGCTGGTGCAAAACCCAGAAATAAATGCTAGCTGCTGCTTGGCAGTAGTGTCACAACAAACAGAATTTTTCTTAGCATGCAATCAAATATTCAGTGTTGGAAGTATTTACTGCATGTCTGCTACTATTCCAGGTTTGAAGTAGAGGCAGCGGCACTAGAAAATGGATCTGTACAGATATCTGGAGATTACCCTCCTCCATTTTGTTTAATATAAGATTCTTCTGTTCTTGAGACAGAGAGATCCCTGAGCAAGAGCAAATACTCTCAAGGGAGAGTATTGTTCTGAAACCTGTCAGAGGAGTGTGAACATCTACATGGACAAAAGCAAATTACACCGGGGAGATGGACTCTGCACACATGCTGCATTCTTACTCACCGATAAGGTGGCCTGCAAGACTTCTGCTGATTTCTGCTGTTTGATAAAGGTGTTAAAATAGTGTGGCAGTGTTTTGTGACAAAGGGACAATATTTTTGCTTGTAGGTATTATGTTTGAATTGGCTTTTAACGCTGAACAAACGTGCTATTTGAGAGCTTGAGGAATCTGAAAACATACAGGACTTAATAGCATTTTCTGTTGGAGTGTTCGTAAACTTCTAGAGTGTTTACATTCATATGAAAATAGCCTAATTTGGAAACTCACAGTACTTTCCTGTATTTTAATAGATTGTGACAAAGCACATGAAAGTGACTGGAAACGTTGAGATTGTCATAGGTTTTTTTACTGTCAAACCTCTGATTGTGCCACCAGTGTGTCGATAACCCAGTTTATTAACGCAGGCATAAAATTACTGCGGTCCTGCCTCAAGGGTAGTTTGCGTGAGGAGAAAGCATAGTCACGCTCAAGCAGCATTCCGTTTAAGCTAAAAAGCTGAAGCAAAGGTGAGCTCATTCCATGAACAGTTAGTCTGTAAGCTCCTGGGCCGTGCCCCGCAACAGAAAACATGGAGCACAGGTCAGGGACACTTGAGCTGGTTTTGCACAGAGCCATTCTTACCCTGTATTCCTCAGTGCTTTAAGCAGCCCTTGAGACTTGAATACTGTGCAAAATCATGTTAATTCCGGCCAGCAAGGCCCCATAAAATCCAGAGCACAGTGCAAAGACAACCAAATTAGGGCAAGAAGAAGCAGTCACCACACTGTCCAGGTTTTTCCATGGTAGGCTAACCTTCACGACATCAAATAAGGGACTGTTGAGTTCTTTAAATTCTGCAGAAGTCAAATTAGAAAGTTAGGCTGATACCAAACTTAAGCAACCTATTGGACTAAATGATAGGAATAGAAGAGATATATTGGACTTCGATTTCTTTGATGGTAGCTCTGAGACACACAACTTTCCTTTATAGGCTAGTGCCACACTTGGCCTGCAGCCTGAAGGAATATAGTCTTAGGAAAAGGAATAGTCTGAGACTAGTTGTTTGATAAGGCAGAGAAGAAAAGGAAAAACAGCAACTGATATTCTAGTGATGGTTTGCTAAGTTATTCCGGTTCATCAGAAAGTCTTGATAAGAAAATAGGAAGACCTAAAATCTATAACTAAATGTGAAGCTTTAGGTATAGATGACTTGTCCAAGATCTTTCACAATGTGCAGTTCATCATAAGTATAGGTTTTATTTTACCCAAGCCTTCAATTTGACTGTGATACTCTTCCTACTCTCTGTATAACTTATTTAGCCAATTAAGCATGTTGATTTGGTGAGTTACTGCCTTAATAAAATTGATTAAAAAGCCTTAATGAAATACACACCTGGAAACATTTAATTTATCTGACACTTCTTATAAGTAATTGTGGCTAAATCAACACAGTTAGCTAAAAATACCCAGTAATAAAGAGCAGGCACTGGGATTTATCTTCCAGTATGCAACAATGAAGCAGGCAAAGTGACCACCGAAACGATGTTGTTGATTTCATGAAAGCGCCAAGAGAGCAGATGATGAAAAATTGCAGGTATATAAAGCTGTTGCTATGGTGTTCAATTCTTGCACTACTGTGTCTGGATTTAGTGCCTTAGACTGAATTACAAAATCATATATTCCAAATGCTGCTTATCATTTCAACAGAGTCTAGTAATAAATGACAGGAAATGCATTACCCAGCCGAGATGTGTAAGAGTATATGAGCAAAGATTGAATTCAGGCTTTCTAAAATGCTCACTATTTTTTTAAACTGCCATTTGTCTCTCCCAACATATATATCCAGTTTGTAATTCCAAGGCATGAGGTGGTGGTTAAAGAAAAAATTCAGTAGCTGTGAGCAGTTAGGGATAGTGTGAACATGAAGAAGAAAGGATATATAATACATTTGTAGATCTAATCAAAGTCCATGCTTTAAAGAAGAGGAGGGAAAAAGAAAGCAATCAAAAATTTAAAGTTCAAATATCTCTGTAATATTGCAGGCTTAGTATGGCAGAGTCATATATGCAATGTGATACTGCAGAAGACCTTGCCAACTGAGGAAATTGTCAAATGGACTTCTGAAGATAAGAGTCACAACAGCAGCCAATTATGAGACAGTGAAATGGGACAGGCAGACCTTTCTGAAAGGGAACAAAGAATGATGGCAGCAATACCGTTCCTTGACCTTCACTTCTTCTTTCCTATGCCACTTTTTAATTTCCTCAGTATTGACACAGATATTTTACTCCTGGTCTTCCATAACTTTGCCCTTTCTTATGTCTTCTGGCCTCTTGACCTTCCTCATTATTACTTTCATCCCTTCCACCTTTGATTTCACTCATGTCCTTTTCCTTCTCTCTCTCTGGTTCTTTTCCCTCAATCTTCTCTGGCCTTTTTCTCATGAACCTTTTCTCTTCTGAAACACAGAAAAATCCAGTGCAAGTTTCTTCATCTTATGCTTTAACAACAGCTTCATCCTGCAGAGTGGCCTTCACAAAAGCCATCTTGCCCTATCCATATAACTTGAGAGTACTTTTGCAGAGATGATGTTTATATGGTGTCATCTAGGTTAGCTCACTCTTTCTCTCAATCCCCTCTTCAGTGATTCCCCAGTTTCTGTTGCAGCCAGCCAACATGACATGCCTTTATATCAGCTCTCCGGGGCAGTTCCATGCAGCAGTGACTCCCTGTCCCAAAACTCACTGGGACACAGAGTCTTGCTGTATGGACATCAAACGTGAAAACACTGAGGAGGTAAGCAGGAGAAGTCCTTTTTTCTTTCCAAGCATACATGGTTCTCTCATCAAAATTCAGACATACTTCTAATAAGTTTGGAGCTACGTAAAATGCAGGTTCATGACCCCAATCCTCTTTTGGACAGTGTGGAAATGTTACCTTAATCTTTGAGCAAAACAAGAATAATTTCATTTCTTCTATCGGGCACTTTTAATGGGCTCGCTCTTTTCTGCTTAGTGGTTGCAATCAAGACAGCAGACAAAAAGAAAAAACTAAAAATTGAATCACAGATAACAAAAATCTACTGAGATTTGAAATGACACTATGTAATTTGAAGATAAAATGATTTAGCAGAATAGATTAAACATTGGATTTTATCTGGCAAATTATGCTCATAGCTAGGGACTTCTAAAGCAAAATAATAGGATATAATAAGTTAATCAAGTTTAATACTATGGTAGTCTTAGCAGAAGCTTGTCTGAAGGTTTTGTGGAACTATGTTTTTTGTGTTTAAGTGTAAAAAAAAAAAAAAAAGTTACATTAACTATGCCCTGACTATCTTTACAGATCAGAGAAATTTCTCATTCTTTCTTCAAAAAATCTAAAACTTGAGAGGCGTATCAGTGCCTCTGCCTCAGCAAATGAAACTTACCTGTTTCATTGTAAAGTACTGAATTGTTAGTGTGATAAAGGAACAAGAGGGAAATAAAAATAAGAAAGAGGAAAGAGAATAAGAAATATGAAAAAAGGTGAAACATTGTCAATTACAGTGAGTAGGAGATAAGTAAATATTCTCATATATCAGAGTATACTCAACATTTTACTAAGGAGAATTAGAAGGGCCATAGAATTTAGTCTAATTATACACAGAAGTACAGATTAAGTGATTACTGTTTTCATAGCAATTTTCACAATATAATAAAAACATGTTAAAGCAATTGCATTAAGCAGAATAGTGACAAGATGCTTTCAACAGCACTGGGAGATTTGTTTAATTTGCAGACTATATTGAGGTTCCAGTTTGCTAAGAGCAACACTAAGGCTTCCCAGTTTTACATGGGATTTTTCACCTAGTGCAATAACATGTAATATCTCAGCAAAAGAGAATTAATTTTTGCGAGACGCTGACATTTGCACTGTCTCCTGTAGGTTCATGTTTCAGGTGAGGAACAGCACAGGGTTGTTCCATGTGTGTCACGGATGAAAATATTTTGACATGGTTATAATTTAGAAGCAATTCAAAATTTATTAGTAGTGTGAGGTAAATCAAAGGTTGAATTTTAGCAGCACTCAATGATTGACTAATTTAGAGATTTATGAGTAATTCAGTAAAATACGATCAAAACAGTGACTTAATTACAGATTCAAAGATAACAAGGTTCACAGTAACTTGCTATAAGGTATCTTAAATCAAAGTGTATAGGTACATATATATACACATATATATATATATATAAAACCACACAGGATGCAGGTACATGCAGACAGATAGAAATATTTGGGCCGAGTGATATATGACGCTCACACTCGTGAAGGCACATGTGTATATTTAAACACATAGGTAGGGAGGTGGATGAAGGAAGCTAGCTTATAGTTAAAATTTCCCTCTTCGAGGTTAAATACTCAGAACGCATCAGTATTCCTCAGCGGGCGATAGTTGAGACTCAAGGAGGCTGACTTCACCCTGGCCTGGTGTTGGCTTTGTTGGCAGACGGTCCTCGAGGAGTACCTGAGAGGCGACCCAGCTCAGGGTAGATGCTGGTCACAGCCCGCTGTGATCCAGGAGAGCTCAAAGGGCCTCGGTTAGAATTACTGTTACGAGATCTGAGATAACTGACTTTTGTCAGGTACTTTTCTACTTCAGCCCAGCTCAGATGACGAAATATTCTGGTACTTTCCACCAGTTGTGCAGAACCAGAACTTACTAGATTTTGAAGTTCTGTTATCACCCTACTTTGGGCCATGTACCCAGCCAGGTACAGATGTATCAGGCTGTCAGGAGGTGATTGATTGTCATTACCATTCCCAGGCAATAGCGGAAGCAAGAGACAGGCGTGTCAAGGGGTGCCCTAATGCTCTGATTCGCTGCCTTTCACAATCCGCACCCAACTCGTCCTAGGCTGGCATGTGGCCCAGGAAAGGGTGGGCGAGGAAATCGCACCGAGTACCAAGCGGCTCAAGGTGTGTGGGGGGGGTGCGTGTGTGTTGCACCACCACAATGTGATTGTACTGATATGAGATGTTCAGCACTGATCCCAGAGTATTGTTCTGAAAAAGATCTTTGTGGGGGTGAACACGAAGCATCAGAGAAACTCTCATACCAGGTCCCATCAGACTGCCAGTTCAGAAATGAGTTGTAATTGTGATCTGGGAGGCTGCAACAGTGCTGCAGGTACCTGCCTAACAAATTAAATATTTACAAACAGTGAAAAGTGGTGCAGGAATCAACTTTGAGGCAAGTATTGATGCTGTTTATTCAAAATAGAAACTGCGGTTGTGTGTGAAGTCAGAAATTGCTTGAAAATGATACAGTAACTCCATTTGCCACTCATGAACTCATAAGCTAAACCCAAGGAGACAGTCAAATTATATTATTTTCTTGATCTTTCTTCAAGGCAAGTAGTGGTGCAATAGCAGTGCATCTTTGTCATATGAGTGGTGCCGTGCATCTGAAGTGATCTGAGGTTTAATGGCTGAACAAGATATGATCTTATTCTTTTCGTTATTTTACGACCTACTCTCCAGTGCTCTGACCTATAGAGACAAAATGTGAAATTAAATCACCTCACAGAACAAATTTTAGTTGCAAAGTTTGCACTGGCAGGGTTGACAGGTTTTGGTACAGTAATTTTGTGTACAAGCTACCTACACAATTATTTAGATGTCAGTGACTAATGCCATCCATGATATCACTGCAAGTTTTCCCTGCAAAATACCTGTAGGTGATACTTTTCCTCAGCAGAAACCAAGGAATTTCATCTGCCTTTTGCTCCTGTCAGAGCCCTGAGTGGGTTCTCCCCCTCTTGCCTCTCCTGGTATTGGGATGCCTGGGCTCAGGGACATATTGCAGCTGTCTGGCATTGAGACACCTCCCCCTGCACTCAGGAGCCACCTCAGAGCCATCAGCCCCCCCCCTGCCCCTGTCATGGGCATCACTGCCTCGATCCACTGCCCCGACCACCTGGCCTGCTGTGCAAAGAAAATCTGTGCTGCTATGTTAAGAGAATTTGAAGTGTTACAGAATGTAGTGCTGTGCTGAGTTTGCCAACCCGAAAACTAAGTGGGAAGAGATTGCCTGCTAAAGGCATATTAAACATAGATGTAATTGTAGCTCAGGAAATTCATTGATTTTTGAAAGCCAAGAGAGTATATTGAGAAAAAAAATCATTGCAATGTTTGACCTGTTACTAAACCTTTCTCTAAGCATCCTGTTTTTAAATTGTTACATATATAATGAGATGGATCTTTGAGTTTGACCCAGTGATGGCATTTCTGTGGTTACAGTAGTACAGATGGGAGTCCCAGTACACTGCTGCTGATCCTGTGGAAGTGCAGACATCACCTGCCAGCATGAAGAGAAGTTCCTAAATTCAGCTCTCCAAATACCATGTGCTTCGTTGGCCTACTCTGATGATAAGTGTGGCCATTCTGTACTTCTCCTTTGGTTATCCAATGTCTTTTCTGGTAGACTGTGTCTCAGACATTCCTTGTTTTCATGATGATTCCCCTCCCTGTGAATGGCTGTCCACTGACAGCACAACAGAAATATAAAATGCTGAAAAATAAATACATCTTGTCTAAAGTAATTGTCCTGTCCACGACAGTAATAAACAGTGAAATAATGGCTAATGTTTTTAAACTTGTATTGGCTCAGTATTTATTTATTTCATGTTTAAGGTATGGATTCAGAGAGGTAAGAATTTCAAAGGAAAAAAGTAACCCCAGAACTCCTCTCCCACAAGTCATTACGAAGAGGATCAAGTGAGAAAGGGAAAAAAATGACTTCTTAGCTAAAGTTCTTATAACATCAATTTGTATAAATCTTTCCTAGAATTAAATGACTTATCAGAAAACTCTGTGTAGAAAAAATGGCTGCCTTCTAAGGCAAATTTGAATCCTTTTTTGTAAGATGACTTTTTGTAATGCACTGACTGATATTCTATACCTTTATATTCAAGGAATAGAAAGGGTTTGTATGCTAAAGGGATTGTTTTTGAAACTTCTTTCTGCCTAAGAATGTCACTGTTACATAATAAAGTTCTTTTTTCCTTATGCTTGTCTCATTTCACAAGTAGGAAAGGTAGGGAAGAAAGATTTATAAGACAATTTCATATTGTCACACTACCTGACCTCAGTCAGTTCTAGCACTGTTTTCTGTTCTGCAATTTGGTCCTGTTCTTCCACACCTTTCTCTCAGGATTCTATTTGTCTCTCTCTCCCCCCCCTCTTTTAGCTTCAGTTTCTAAAGTGAAAAACCCAACCATTTCTACTCAAAGGTTCTTGGCCATTTTATTATAATCTTTCATTGGGACATCTGTGCTCGCCAAGTATCGGTCTACCACCATGGAGTTTAAATGCTTCTCCCAAAACCATACTCTCTGTCATACATGAGAACATAACTAGAATCTGATGTAATTCTTTATTCTTTATTAACTCATGTTGAAATTACATATTTTAGACCTCTCTGGCTAAAGAGCCTAAGTTTGGTATCATAGAAGCAGGCTGCTGAAGAAAGGGTTAAATGAAAGAGAGTTGCATACTAAACAACAGGTTCCACTATGTGGAAGGTGAGAAATGAGTATCTAGAATAGCTGGATGAAGCAAGAGGATTATCAAAGTTTGCGACCTACTCAAGTAAGCTTTTAAAACATCCTCACTACAAAGTAATCTGCCTTTAAGAAAAACAAACAAACAAACAAAAAAAAAAAACCCAAAACTGAATTCTCTTTGTGTGAACAAGCATATGCTGTTTCAAAGCATGGAAGCATAAGACTAAGACTTCTTTTTCAAAAAAAAATGTGTGAAGCTGGGCTAAGAGCCAGGTTAAAACTGAAGGTAAATTTGTAGTGGTGACATGGTCTAAGTGACACATGGCTCTACATTTTATTTTCAGGACCAATTTCGGCATACTCTAATGTGCCTATGTCAAATTAAAATGAATGAGATTTAGACATCTTCCTCATTAAACAGCCGTAGAGGACTGCCAGAAACTCATTAAGCAATCTACTTGGTTAGTGCTCTGGCTATGTCTGCACGTAGTACAGTTTATTTCAACTTGTTAGTTCCTGCTGTCAGTAGCTGTGCATCTCAAGCATTCTGTGGACAGATAAAGATGATAGGTCAATGTGAGCACTAAATAAAAAGAAAGGACGTAGATTTGTCCGAATCATAAATCATCATCTTTGCAAATGCTGAGAAAACCTGCATCTTCTGGAGATAATTCCAAATGCTTTTTACTCAGTCTGTGGGATGCATGCTGCTTTCCTCAGTGGTCTTGAAGTAAAGTCAAACTATTTGTCTTGAAGTAAAGTAGGATCTGACTTCTTCAACATATAAATGTAGTCATTATGTCATTTGTTTCTGGCAAATCAGGATTAGAGTGCGTAAATTTCTGTGGTTAGCAACACTGTTAGCTCTGCAAAGGTTTTAGTAACACTCACCTGTTTCAATTCACTTTTCAATGGCAGTACTCTGGACTGGACATGGGACTTTGCCATGATGAGCAATGGAGCATTTATAGACACTAAAATTCCACAAGAAATGTTTGATTCCTACCCCCAAAATGCAGTAGTTGAAACCAAAACTACTAAATAGCATCTATTTTAATTGATCTCTGGAGTCAACATGTTTTAATTTTTAAGCATCTTGAACTGAGAAAAACAAGCAGTTAAACAGTTTCAAACTGAAAGACTTTTTTTTTTTTAATTACATTTTATTTTCCTGCTTGCTGTAATAACCTTTTTAAGACAATCAGAAGTAACTCGGATTTATCAAAAAGAAAATGCCCCAATTGACTCAACTCAAAGTTATAAGACAAAAATAATCTTGGAAGTTCTGACTTTTGCTTTGATTCAGGAAAATATTTTCTTACCATGGACATATTAACTCGACTTGAAAACATCCAGCTTCTGCTAATGTGCAGAACCTAACTTCTTACCTATTTGCTTTTTTTCTTATTTGGTCTTTAGTCTTTTAGTCTAAGCTGTGAGATTGCTGCTGGTCAATCAGCTTTTATTAATATCTGCTCAGCAGGAAACATTTGGCAGATTCTTCTTTTGAGAGGTAAGCCAGATAGATACTTCACTTTTCTTTCATGGCTATGGTTGGTGGCGAAGAACTGCATCTGCTCATTAGGAAACTGGGAGAAAGATAAGGAATATGGAATCTTCTGCACACGTGGAAGACATCATATTTTTAGTACCTTGATGTGTGCTGAGCAAAACTTACTTGCAATCCATATTTGAACCAGTGCCTGCTACTTGAGCTGTGTTTTACAGAGAGCTATAACCATGGCAAACCTCTCAAAATTCAGACTGGAGCAGCTTTAGTACTAATTAGACCTTCAGAAGTGTCTAGAATCTAAAGAGAGTTTTACATGGCATGCAGACATATCATTGATCATTCTGCAGAGATTGCATTCAGTTCCACTGCAACAGTGATATTCATACTCCAGCAGGCTTGCTGTATATACATGCATATATATGTGAATATCTCAGATAGTAAGTATCTACAAGGTCACCTCTTCTTAGTTATTGTGTGTTCTCTTGCTCTAAGTAACGTGAACTTTTTTGTTATGCATTGTTAGCTTGTGTTCCTATTTACCGATGCTGTTGTGCATCTTTGCATGTTTGTTTTTTAATTTCCCCTGCAGGCATTCTGTTTTGCCTCTAGGTGTTTCCTGGATAAGTCCGTTTTACCACATTGGTGGCATATCTGATCTCTCGAGTCAACTATTCAGCTACATCTTCTACATCCTCAACCACTTGGCATTCGTGTTTGGAAGTGTCAATCATTTTGTACATTTTTATGGGTGGATTCAGCAGCTGAGGGTCCTCAGCTTCCCCCTACTTTTGCTTTCTTACACAAAAAAATGAAGGTAGAAATAAGAACCATTTCCACTATCTCATTTGATAGTTCACAAAGATCTTATCATTAAACACATAACATTTACAGTGGTCAGTGAGACTCTTTAGGGCAACCATAAGTTGTGAACACACTTTTCTTTCTTCTTAGATCATATTAGAGTTATGTAGAAGTTGGGCACCAGGGAAACGGCTGCCCACAGACTTTCATGAAAACTTACGAATGACAATTTTTGGAGTTTCCTTTTCTGAGGACACATTTTTCTCATTAAAAAGGCAAAATTGTCCTTTTCTTCCAAAACAAATGAAAAAACTTCAGAGTAACAAAATCCCTGTTTTGATACGCTTTACTTCTGGGAGCCATCCCATAATTCTCAGTTTAGCCTACTATGGTGAGTTGTTTGCACTAAACATAGAGCTGAAACACAGGTCATCTGATGCGAGGTCCTTAAGCAAAAATGTTTTGTAAGAAAATATTTGTATTAAAAAGGGTCCCTAAGCAAAAAAATATACAGATAATTTTCAGGCACAATTTAAGAGATCCTATGCTTGTCCACTCACATAATGCATCCTCACATGTCTTAATATAAGCACAGTTGTACTGTATATAAAGTTCATCTAGTCCATTAAGCTGTTTCCAGTGATGCTTATTAGCACATTGTGAAAAATACTTCTGTGGTATTCTGTCCTAGCCTCCAGCAATCTGCAGCTCAAGGTCAAGCTGAACCAAAGGCAGTATTTTAATTTAATAATCCTTGTCAGATTATTTCTTTAAGAGCTTTTCTAATCGTTCTTATTTTGAAAAATAGCTCCTCTTTGTCTATGTAGGTCTTTAAAAATTAATGATAAAAAAATAAAGCAACTCCTCTGAAATGTTTAAGAACATATAACTGTGCTGTCATTTTTTGAAAATTTAACTACTATATTCTTTTTACCTTTTTTTCCCTGTTCTTTCCTCCATAAAATTGTAAGTAGCAGAAAGGCTGTTATGTTTGCTGAGTCCTAGCAAAAACCATTCATGTAAATTAAGCTTGATTAACAGTAATAAACAGCATAAGAACAGTGATCGCAGTGAAACTGTGTTTGCCAAATTAAGATCATAGCATCAGACCTTCAGGGAAAATGGCCCAATAGTGAATAACTTGAAACTTATTCTACAGTTTCCAAGTGCCCAGTTGATTTGTAACTACAGGTGCTAGAATTACATTTGGCCTGGAAAACAAAAGCCAAATCAATGTATTGTAATATGCAATATATGCATTCATTATGGACTTAGCTAATCCATCACGCTCCCTACTTTCATTTTCCTTTTTCTAGGTCTCAAAAGCTTTTACACGCTTAGGTTTCATTTTGACCTGAAGTTATAGTTCAGAGGTCAGCTTTCACTGCAGGTGAAACTGGTAATCTGCTTACTTTTCGACAAGATATTATCAAACGTAGGTGCCTTTATGTATTAGATGCAGCTAACAGGTAACCAAGAGACACAGCAGTTTGTGTGGCAGTTCACACAGATAGGTGCACAGAACGGGCCAGCAACTGCACAGAACAGCATGTATGACATCAGCAAAGTGCCATGGGGCCTGGTCCCCAGCACAGACTTTCACTTTCCCTGTAACATAAGAGGCCTCCACCAACAGGGTGAGCTCCTGAGTTCTTGGGCTGCAGGTGTGCCTGGCACCTCTCGCTGAGGCTAAGGCAGCAGAAGATGATCTCCTAGCCTGAAGCTGATGTACAGGTTGAGGATATGTGTCACCAGCTGAAAGAGATGTGGGAGGAGGTCAGCAGACTGTGCATCCTCAGAGCTAATAAGAGCTTCACTGCATTTTCTCTGAGACCCTGCAGTTTCAAGAGGTCAAAGTCCCAACTGGAGGAGCAGGCAGAGTCTGTGCATATCAGGTTGGGAAATGGAGATTCCTGTGGTGGCAAAAGGCTGGAAGCCTGTAGTTTCTGGCACCAGGAGGAAGGCTCCTGCCCCATCTGAAGATTTGCAGGTGCATAAGAGGTTCAGTGCCCTTCCAGGAGACGAGCTGCAGGGATCTCCGTCAATTGAATCATCCAAGTTAGCTGAGCCTGAGCCATGCACGAGCATCAGGAGGAAGCAGTGAGAGATAGCACAGAGAGAGTGTCTGCTGCAGAGAGCAGAGGCTGCCATCTGTCAATCTAACTGTCATCTGGAGACATTTGCTGTTTGCTTGGAGGTCTGATGTAGGATGCTGTTGAAAGACTGCCAAGGCAATGTTATGCAGATGTCTGTTACAGACTCATCAGGAAGAAGTCGCTAAAGTTGCAGAAGGCAAAGGTAGGGGCTGGAAGAATGAAGATCAGGTTCGAGACCATCTAAGGAACATGAAGGTGCACAAGTCCATGGGACCTGATGAGATGCATCCGTGGGTCCTGAGGGAACTGGCTGATGAAGTTGCTAAGCCACTCTCCATCCTATTTGAGAAGTCCTGGCAGTCCGGTGAAGTTCCCACTGACTGAAAAAGGGTAAACATAACCCCCATTTTTAAAAAGGGAAAAAAGGAAGACCTGGGGAACTACAGGCCGGTCAGTCTCACCTCTGTGCCTGGCAAGATCATGGAGCAGATCCTGGAAACTATGCTCAGGCACATGGCAAATAAGGAGGTGATTGGTGACAGCCAACATGACTTCACTAAGGAAAATCATGCCTGACAAATTTGGTGGTCTTCTATGATGGGGCTACAGCATTGGTGGATAAGGGAAGGGCAACTGACGTCATCTACCTGGACTTGTGCAAGGCATTTGACACTGTCACTCACAACATCCTTGTCTCTAAATTGGAGAGACATGGATTCGATGGATGGACCACTTGGTGGATAAGGAATTGGCTGGATGGTTGCACTCAAAGAGTTCTGGTCAATGGCTTGATTTCCAAGTGGAGACCAGTGATGAGTGGCATTTCTCAGGGGTCGGTATTGGGACTGGCACTGTTTAACATCTTTGTTGGCGACTTGGACAGTGGGATCAAGCGCACCCTCAGCAAGTTTGCAGATGACACCAAGCTGAGTGGTGTGGTCGACACACTGGAGGGAAGGGATGCCATCCACAGGGACCTTGACAGGCTGGAGAGGTGGGCCCGCGTGAACTTCATGAAGATCAACAAGGCCAGGTGCAATGTCCTCCACATGGGTCAGGGCAATCCCAAGTACAACTACAGGCTGAGTGGAGAATGGATTGAGAGCAGTCCTGAGGAGAAGGACTTGGGGGTGTTGGTGGATGAGAAACTCAACATAAGCCAGCAATGTGCATTTGCAGCCCAGAAATCCAACCGTATCCTGGGCTGCATCAAAAGAAGCGTGACCAGCAGATCAAGGGAGGTGATTCTGTCCCTCTACTCTGCTGTCGTGAGACTCCACCTGCAGTACTGTGTCCAGCTCTGGGGTCCCTAGTACAAGACATTGAGCTGCTGGAGCAAGTCCAGAGGAGAGCCATGAAGTTGATCAGAGGGCTGGAGCACCTCTCCTATGAAGACAGGTTGAGAGAATTGGGGTTGTTCAGCCTGGAGAAAAGAAGGCTCTGGGGAGACCTTTCAGCAGACTTCCAGTACCTAAAGGCGGCCTACAAGAAAGCTGGAGAGGGACTGTTTACAAGGGCATGGAGTGATAGGACAAGGGGTAATAGCTTTAAGCTGAAGGAGAGTAGATTTAGATTGGATATTCAGAAAAAACTCTTTTTGTATGAGTGTGGTGAGGCACTGGAACAGCTTGCCCAGAGAGGTTGTGGATACCCCATCCCTGGAAGTGTTCAAGGCCAGGTTGGATGGGGCTTTGAGCAACCTGGTCTAGTGGAGGGTGTCCCTGCCTATGGCAGGGGGATTGGAATTCAATGGTCTTTGAGGTCCCTTCCTACCCAAACTGTTCTATTATTCTATGATTTTAAGTAGGTGGTGTCTTTTTCAGACAACTAGAAGAAGCACCATGTTAATAGGCCCTGGTCCTCATGAGGGACTTCAGTGATCCTGACATCTGCTGAAAGGGCAGCACTGCAGAGCACATGCTGCCCAGGAGTTTTCTGGAGTGCTTTGATGACAAGGTGATTGCATTGCTGCTGAGAGAGTAGTGCTCTACCTAATACAAAAGGCAGTCTTGAAAGGGTATAATTACCTTCTTGATAGGATTGTATCTCTTCCAGTAATACATATATATATATATTATTAAAATCATCCTAGGAAATCTGGCTAAAATATCAGTGTAGTGACTTTTCTTGCTTAGGCTAATTTATCAGGGTCTAGGATTTGTTAACATTATCCATTTTCTCTTCCATTCAACTCTTCTCAGGGTAGTTGTTGTAGTATATGAATACTTTCAGTCTTCACTACTACAGATTTGATACATTCATGCCTAAACTATCATCTACCTTTTGACGTACTTTGATTTTTGTGTGATTTTAACTTAAGAAAAATAACCTTTATAAATCTTGGGCCAGATATAACTGTTAACTTTAAAATTTTCTCTTGAACATTTCTGCTCATTTCTTGCACATTGCTAATTGAAAACATGACACAAATGAGATGTGTTTATAGTATGTCCTGCATGACTTTATATTCTAGCAAGAATGGCCAGTTGGGAAACAAACTGGGCAGACTGAAAGGATTCAGAAATGGCAGTTGTATATATATTAACATACAATTTTTGACTGTCACAATTATTACACTTTTCTGCTTATGAAAATGTCTTCTTCAAACTGAGTGAAAAATGCATGCCAGAAAAGGAGACAAATGCACAGTGCTTCTCCTGATGAAGTTAAAGAGCACTTTCCATATTGAGAAAAGGAAAAAAATAAGATTAAACAATTTTATGTTTTTATGTGTTGGCACTAATTTTGTTGAACTGAGAATGACTTAGTGAGGTTAGGCTACAAGATCACCATGACAACTAACTTTTCGATATCAATCTGAAGCTATTTATGAACATATCTTTTTTTTTTTTAACATGCCAGACAATGACAGCTAAAATACTGCAGTATGGAAACACAAAATAATATATTTGAGGAAGACAGTGTATAAAATGTCATTTTGTAGATTACAATGATCATTAGCTGAATCCATGTCTCTCCTAGAAAGCAGACTGTGGTCTGATGCTTAGTCAACTGTGTCCAATTTTCCAACTACTTGCACTCCTAAATATCATTTGACTTTGTAAAATCAAAGATAAAAAAGAGGAAATTTGAATTTGAAAATAATAATTTAAGGCACAGCAGTGTCAGGTTTATAGTTTTCAGTCCATAATCATTATCTTCTGATCACCAAACTGATATTTCCATGTATGTCAAATTTTGTCTCAAACATTTTCTTTTGCTTGCACTGGAAAAAAAAAATTAGTTCATGATAAAGGTACGGCAATAAAGAAAACACTGGGAAACTCAATAATGTGCTAAGTTATGCTATTTTATTTTTCCTTGCATTAACACAATTGAAGTTAGTCTTCATAGCTAAACTCTGTACTAAGGTATATGTCATATTTAGGTAAATGGAAATATTGTGCATGAATCTAATGATAAATCTTGTTGCCTCACAAATACTCAGAATCTCCTCCTTTGAAAGCAGTAAGACAGCCGTATGTCCTCCAGAGGAAAGACTGTTTTATTTTGCTTACTATAATAGAAACTTTTCTTTCCCAGATGCTAGATTTAAAGATTATAAATTAAAAAGAACCAACATACCAAAACCCTACATTATATAAATGTTAGAGTTCCTGAACCAAAGGTTTTTCTGTCTTTTATTTCTCTCTTCTAGGCAATATTAGAAACTTTTTTGCTTTCTTAACCTTAACACAGACTGAGTACTCCTTCAACTATTGCTGGAAATAGAAGGCACTTAACTTTTATAACATATGTGGCAGGATATATGGGATAACAGCTCCTCATATGATGGAACATGATCTAGTTTGACCTACCACGGCTGTCATGTTAGTGCAAATTGAAAGAAATACCACATTGGGGTTAAAAGCAGCTACAAGCAGATAATTGCCCATGAAATGTGTTCACTTCCTATCTCCAGTGGATTGATGAGGAAAAAGAATCCCTTGAATCTGCCAGAACACCTCTATTATTAGACTGATGGGATAAAAAAGACTTTATGGAGAAGAGGCCTATTCCAATATTTAGCACCAGTTGAAAGCAATTGTTTTCAAATGAATGAACTGATTATGTTAGGGGCCTCTACCAATTTTATTCTCTGCAGTCAAGAATTAACTTTCATGGCCATCGCTTCACTTTCAAAACAAATCATCCTTGATATCAAGGACCTTGGCAGTATTACAGAAATTGTACTTTTAGGGAGAGAGATTGCTCTTGAAAAATTTCTCTGTTGTAATAGTTGTAATAAATATACTTAACAGCTTGCAGCAGTTTTCTTTTCCCTACAGTAATTATTTTCATTTTTTTTTCCTAGATAAGTACTTCTATGTCAAGTTAGTGAAAACCTTCACAAGAAAAGGTAGTGTTTTAATTTGTGGGAAAAATAATTACCTTTTATCAGCAATATCCATTTGCATTTTTTGTTTAAGACTGATGCATGAAAATATTCCAGGGCAGTGATATAAATTCAAATATTCTATCTGCGCCTGCACACAGAATCATCATGAAGGTGAGGGCTTTTTTTTTTTAATGATTGATCACATTGCCCTTGATGAAAACATTATTTTCTCCATTCTACTTCTTTTTTGTTTTCTTGCTTGATAAATTGATTAGTACATTAATTAGCACTGTGGGATTTAAAGGATTATTTTAGCATTGCAGAGCATTGCTGGAACCAAGTTGATGGAGGATCTAGTTCTGCTTCTGTTTTGCTAGTTACAATGGTAAAGTGAAATTAAATCTGATCTCCAGCTATGACCAGAACCTACTCAAATTGTAATACCCATTGTCTAAGGTAAAAATTCGATTCTGGCATAATCCTTCAAATTACACTAGCAGATAACCCATTTCTGCTTCTTTGAATGCTGTAAAATTTAGAATGGATAAAGGCATAGTACAGGAGGAAAAACAGCTGGAAATGGTGTTGGAAGCTCAGTTACCTCAAAACAGGATCAGCTATATGCTGTGTATCTATAGTATTCTTAAAAGTTTCTGATAATATATGTTCCAGATGTCTGTTGCAGCATATGCTAGTGCTTACTTCTCATTAGAAACAATTTTACAAATAATCATGTTGATAAAGAGGTGTGAAGGATTTATACTGTTACTGGAGACGGGACAAGAGCAGTTAATTTACTCTCTTTGAAGCAGCAGATATTTATGAATTATCATCTCTCTCATTGTGCCTTCTCTAGAAATGACTCCAATTCTTTCAGTCTTTCCTCATAAGCAAAAGTCCCTAGATCTGTGATCACTTACTGCTACATCCTTCAATTTCTCTGTAGACAATTTCTGACAAAGTCTCCACAGAAAGGTCTTACTCTTTTGTCTGGTATTTCAGATCTCTCTGCTTTTTCTTTTTCATTCTTCTTAAAGCTTTTAATATGTAGATAATTAGGCAACTTTTAGTTTTCTCCAAAAGTTATCTTTTTTTGCTCCGTCTGTCCTAGAGGTAAACAGAGCAATTCGGTCCCTGAGAGAGAGCATCACATTTATTTAAAGAATGTGTGCAAGGCTGCAGATTAAAAAAATGTTAGGCATAGCAGAAAGCCAAGACTGGTTATTAAAAGAAATACAGGTTTCCCAGATGACAACCTCATAAAAGCAGAGAAACCAAAGAAGAGTAGGGGCACTGTTTTGCTGGTAAAGAAGTAATCTTCTTTTCGTTCTGTTTAAGCTTGCTTCCTCAGAAGATACGCTTTGACACATATGTAAATAAAGGATTCGCCAGCACCTAAGGAGTGGTTAGAGAGTTGCTGGTTAAAAGATCCTTCTTTCATCCCCAAATGTAGCTGAAACTTCCTTTCCTCCTTGTAGCAATTTCTTCAGCATTTGATAAGGTAGTGTCTGTCCCCTGTCCTAGCCCTCGGGACTGGGTGCAGCTAGCTATAAAAGCAAGGTCTCCCCATACCTTCACCAAGGTAAAAGGTCAAAAGGACACATGGTGGTATTGGAGACAAGGCTCACGACTGGAGCTACAGCTGCTCTTGCATCTCAGAGAGCATGGGGGCACAAGGGTTGAAGAAGGAACATTTGGAGGAAATTTAGGAGACAAAGATTAAAAAGCTAAACAGAAGAAGGGGATTTAGAAATAAACCCATCCTTCTTGAATTTAGACTGACTGGAAGATATCATGAGTTAATGGAGTCTCCACGTGCATACCCACATCTCACTGAAACCTGCTGTAGCCTACTAAAAACCTGTTGACCCCAGCCAGCTCTCCCTGCCCTTCCTTTCTTTGTACCTAGTCTGATATCATTGCAAGGGTAAAGACTTATGTTGTAGGCCTGGCAAAATTCAGTTTCATCTACACTTTCAAAAAGTGCTAAGCCAGCTCTGTTTTTTTCAGTGGTGCTTTAAGACCATCTAATTAAGTGTGACAGATATCTGATGACAGTTGTTTTTCTCTTATGTTGACCTCTTGTTAAAGCTACATCATTTAAAACTCTCTTTGGTCCTCTAGGTTTTGAGGTGTGTCCAGCATTGTTCTTGACTCCCTCAACTTTCTATTGCAACCCACACAGACTATGATCAGACATGTTGATTGCAGGGAATGTGTCAAATATAGAAACGTCATACTACCATGACATTGGGCTCTTAATACCTTAATTAGCAAGTCAGTTCCAAGCTCTGTACTTTTTATGAAAAAAAAACCTTTATTTTTAAGTTAACCTTTAAACAGAGAATTAATCTATGTTTTAATGACAATTGCAACAGTTTGCTTGCTTTTTATCCCCAAAGAAGTAATCCGTTCCATTGCAACTCCATTTCAGAGTCTTTAGTTTCCCAGATTTTAATCACCTTTACTGAGTTTTAGTGGTAACTATGAGGTGAATAATTTATCATACTCTAAACAGAGCAAAAGCAGCAGAGTAAATGATCCTTCGCAATTAGATTTAGAAGGTGACTTTAAAATCTAGAGGGGATTGCCCAATATATTAAGAGTAGTCAATTTAAAAATTTAATTAGAGAGGTAGAGCCTGGTTTCGTGTGTTATACGTGTACTTTAGGTTAACCCTGAAGGAGGTTTCATTAACATTTGCTCATTTCTATGCATTTGTGTTTTTAAGATTTTCTTCTTTATAATCGGTCTGCTGCTTCCCTTTTTAGAGAGAGGTAAGACTAAATACACTCAGATAAAACAAATACAAAGCCATTAGTGAAAGGGCATATTTTTGGAGCAGTCACTTAGGATAGTCTGGTCTATTTAAGTTCTAGCCAATTTATTTTCCTTACACATTCATTAGGACAAGGTAGAGAAGTCGAGGACTCTATCAAGATCTTCTGAGATCTTTTTCCTTACAGAGATCTTTTCTTTATCTTACCTTTTTTTGCTTACCTTTTCTGTGTAAATATTGCTCCTGAAAAAAACCTCTTTTTATTTTTTTCTTATTTTGTATTGCCAGCTTAAAATAAATCCACAACACTAAATGACCCTAAATCTTGCAGTGTGGTATACAAAAATATTTGTATTATATTTGAAGAAAAGCATGTAAGTTTATTATACCTGGGTCTTGGCTGTTTGGTATTTTTTCTCTCATGGTATCATGTCTCTCTTCAACATAAAAAAAGACTAATGATAAATCTCCCTTCACTGCAGGTTTTTTTCGTATAAGAGATTGAAAGAATGATGGCAATTCAGAGCTGTTTTTTGATGGTAAATACTAAGTGCTTTAAAAAGAAGATGTTTATATAGCAAAGCTGTGCCCTTGCAGATAGAATCATAGAATAATCCATGAAAACCCTTAAGAACATCAAGTCCAACCATTGACCTAGCACTGCCAAGTCCACCACTAAACCATGTCCCTAAGCACCACATCTACAGGTTTTTTAAACCCCTCCATGGACTGTGACTCAACCACTTCCCTGGGCAGCATATTCCAATGATTGATAACCCTTTCAGTGAAGAATTTTTTCCTAATATCCAATCTAAAGCTTCCCTGATGCAACTTCAGGCCATTTCCTCTCTTCCTATCACTTGCTACAAGAGACCAACACCCACCTCACTACAGCCTCCTTTCAGGTAGTTGTTGAAAGCATTAAGATCTCCCCCGAGTCCCCTTTTCTCCAGACTAAACAACCCCAGTTCCCTCAGCCACGCATAAGTCTTGCTCTCTAGACCCTTCACCAGCTTCATTGCTCTTCTTTGGACACGCTCCAGCACCTCAATGTCTTTCTTGTAGTGAGAGGCCCAAAACTGAACACAGTACTCAAGGTGTGGCCTTATCAGTGCCAAGTGCAGGGGGACAATCACTTCCCTAGTCCTGCTGGCCACAGTATTTCTGATACAAGCCAGGATGCTGTTGTCCACCTGGGTACACTGCCGGCTGTTGACCAATCTTCCTACGTCCTTTTCTGCCAGCTTTCCAGCCCAAGCCTGTAGCATTGCATGGGATTGTTCTGACCCAAATGCAGGACCTGGCACTGAGCCTTGTTGAACCTCATACAATTGGCCTCGGCCCATCGATCCAGCCTGTCCACATCTCTCTGTAGAGCCTTCCTACCCTCAAGCAGATCAACACTCCCGCCCAGCCTGGTGTCATCTGCAAACTTACTGAGGGTGCAGTCGATCCCCTCATCCAGATCATTGATAAAGATATTAAAGAGAACTGGGCCCAGTACTGAGCCCTGGGAAACACCACTTGTGACCAGCCACCAACTGGATTTAACTCCGTTCACCACAACCCTTTGGGCCCAGCCATCCAGCCAGTGTTTTACTAGTGAAGCGTACGCCCATCCAAGTCATGAGCAGCCAGTTTCTCCAGGAGAATACTGTGAGAAATGGTGTCAAAGGCTTTACTAAAGTCCAAGTAGACAACATCCACAGCATTTTCCTCATCCACTAAGCAGGTTGCCCTGTCATAGAAGGTTAGTCCAGCAGGACCTGCTTTTCATAAACCCATGCTGACTGAGCCTGATCACCTGGTTGTTCTGTACGTGCCATGTGATGACACTCAAGATAATCTGCTGCATAACCTTCCCTGGCACTGAAGTCACACTGACAGACCTGTAGTTCCCCAGATTCTCCCTCTGGTCCTTCTTGGCAATTGGTGTCATATTTGCTAACCTCCAGTCAACGGGGACCTCCCCAGTTAGCCAGGACTGCTGATAAATGATGGAAAGTGGCTTGGTGAACACTTCCACCAGCTACCTCCACACCCATGGGTGGATCCCATCTGGCCCCATAGACTTGTGTGTGTCTAAGTGGTGTAGCAGGTTGCTAACTGTTTCCCCTTGGATTATGGGGGCTTCAATTTGCTCCCCATCCCTGTCTTCCAGCTCAGGGGGCTGGGTACCCAGAGGACAATTGGTCTTACCATTAAAGACTGAGGCAAAGGCGGCATTAAGTACCTCAGCCTTTTCCTCATCCTTTGTCACTATGTTTGCCCCGACATCCGATAAATGATTCTCCTTAGCCCTCCTTTTGTTGCTAATGTATTCATAGAAGCATCTTTATTGTCTTTTACAACAGTAGCCAGATTAATTTCCAGTTGGGCTTTGGCCCTTCTGATTTTCTCCCTGCATAACCTCACGACATCCTTGTAGTCCTCCTGAGTTGCCTGTCCCTTCTTCCAAAGGCCATAAATCCTTTTTTTCCTGAGTTCCAGCCAAAGCTCTCTATTCAGCCAGGCTGGTATTTTTCCCCACTGGCTCATCTTTCAGCACATGGGGATGGCCTGCTCCTATGCCTTTATGATTTCCTTCTTGAAGACTGTCCAGCCTTCCTGGCCTCCTTTGCCCTTCAGGACTGCCTCCCAAGAACTCTGTCAACCAGTCTCCTAAACAGGCCAAAGTCTGTCCTCCATAAGTAAGTCCAAGGTCGTAGTTCTGCTGACCCTCCTCCTTACTTGTCTGAGAATCAAGAACTCTATCATTTCATGATCACCATGCCCAAGATGGCCTCCAACCATCACATCACCCACAAGTCCTTCTCTGTTTGCAAACAGCAGGTCCAGCAGGGCGCCTTCCCTAGTTGGCTCACTCACCAGCTGTGTGAGGAAGCTATCTCCCACACATCCAGGAACCTCCTGGACTGTTTCCTCTCTGCTGTGTTGTATTTCCAGCAGACATCTGGTAAGTTGAAGTTCCCCATGACAGCAAGGGCTAGCAATGGTGACAATTCTCCCAGCTGCTTATAGAATATTTTGTCTGCCTCTTCATCCTGGTTAGGTGGTCTATAACAGACTCCCACCATGATATCTGCCTTATTGGCATTCTCCCTGATTCTTACCCATAAACACTCAACGCTATTGTCACCATCATTAAGCTCTAGACAATCAAAACACTCCTTAACATACAGGGCCACCCCGCTGCCCCTCCTTCCTTGTCTATCTCTTCTGAAGAGTTTATAGCCAACCACTGCAGCACGCCAGTTGTGCAAGTCACCCCACCGTGTTTCTGTGATTGCAATTTTATCATAGTTTTCTTGCTGCACAATGTCTTCCACCTCCTCCTGTTTGTTGCCCATGCTGTGTGCGTTGGTGTAGATGCACTTCAGTTGGGCTATTAATCCCATCATCTCTTTTGCAGAGGAAGCCCTAATTCCAAACATGACCATTTTGAGACACTTCCATAGTTTCTAACACATCAATAACCCTTGCATCTTTGCTGGAGCGTGGATCTCCATCCCCTGCCTCCACTGAAACGGCAGACCGAAGGACCTTGCTAGAACACCATCCCTCAAGCATTGGCATGCCACCCCCAGGCTTATCTCTAGTTAGCCTGGTTTAATCCCTTTCCTCCTTCAAATCGAGTTTAAAGCTCTTTCAATGAGCCCTGCTAACTCCTGTGCAAAGTTTCTTTTCCCTCTTTGAGACAGGTGTACCTGTCTGTCGCCAGCAGGCCTGGTGTCATGTAGACTGACCCATGATCAAAAAACCCCAAATCCTGCCTGTGACACCAGGCTCAGAGCCAGGTATCAATCTGCTGGTTCTTCCCGTTTCTCCCCTCATCATTCCCTGCAACTGGAAGGATAGAAGAGAACACTGCTTGTGCCCCTGATCCCTTAACCAGTTGTTCCAGGTTAGTCTTTCTTGATTGCCCTTGGACTTCTTGTTGCAACTTCATTGCTGCACACATGAAAAAGCAATAATGGATAATAATCTGAGGGCTGTACCAGGAGAGGAAGTTTTCTTTTCACATCTTCAACCCGGGCCCCAGGGAGGCAGCAGACTTCCCTAAGAAGTGGGTCCGGTCTACATATTGGGCCTTCTGTTCCCCTCAGAAGACAGTCTCCTGTGACAATGAGCCATCTTTTTTTCTTTATGAAAGCAGTTTTGATGCAGGGCATAGGCCAACTTAACCTTGGCAACACCTCCAACCCAGATGGACCATTGTCCTTGTCATTGTTCGGTTCCATTTGCAGAGCCTGGTACCTGTTACACAAGGGCATCTGGGAGGGTGGGGAAGCTGCAGGGCGGATGCGCCTGCTGGTCTGGGCAGGAACTTGTCGCCATTCTGCCCTATCCCTTAAGTCGCCGTGTTCAGCCAGGTGGAGAGAGGATGGGGAATCCTCCATGTCATGTGTCCCGTCTGCCTGTGGGGTCTGTCCCAGGGAAGGTAGGGTGTGGTTCCAGTATGTCTCTCTCTTGCACTCAACCTGCTGACCTCCTCCGGGAGCTCTCTCACTGATCAGAGGAGCTCCTCCACCTGGGCACACCTCCCACAGGTGTGCTCACTGCTGCCGCCCTGTACTGGTGTAAGAGTAGGGCACAGCCTGCAGCCAGGCACCTGGGTGGCAGCGTGTTCCCACCAGAGCTCTGTCTGGGAAGCTGCATCAGTCATGGTGGGTGCAGAGCTTAGAGTGCCCATGGCCTTCTGTGGGGTGGATACCACTGCTCCCTGGTAGAGCTGGCAGAGCTACAGCGCCCTTCCTGCACACCCTTCCACGCGAACTGCCACACCACGCCCTGTTTGTTCATCATGGTCACAGCACTCCTGGTCACTAGCACTGCCCAGGGGCTTCTTTTATAGGTGTGGGAGGACTTGGCCGCCATTGCTCCTGGCCCCACCCAGGTCTCGTCATCCACTGTCACACGAGCTGTGGGCTCCTGGCAGGTCTGTCCGTTCCCCTGACCTTCCCCCAGTTCAGGAAACCTCCCTGTGCACCATGGTGGAGCGCTCCAGAGCAGCTTGCCTCAGCAAGATACTTCTGTGTTCTGATGACTTTTCTTTCTCATGATATCCAGGCCATCTGTGTGTTTGCAGAGATTTTTTTTTTTTAATCTCAGCTTTTAGACTATTGTGTATCCATTTGCTCCTAAAAGTTGTGTTCATCAAAGCTATCAACACTACTAAATCACAGGAAAGGAATACTGCTTGACATACTTCTCTCCCCTCCGATGGATTATCTGCCAGCCTGTGGTAGAATGAGATGTAACTCAGGCCTCTGAATGATTTTACTGCATTATGCTTTTTTTACTCTGTCAGTAGGCGTTCTCTAGTCAAGTGGATGTAGGGTAACTGCTCCTTTTTGTGAATCATTTTCCCCTTTTCTCACTGCAAAATTGTTACAGTTTAAAGAAAAGCCTGCCTAGGAGTGGAAATTCTGCTCTTAGGCAAGGGTGAGTTTTTGTGGCAGCTGGAAAGCTGAAAGAGGCATGGCTGGAAAAATCTTTCCTTAGAAATACATGTGAATGGCAAGCAGTGAGGGAATCCATGTGTTGTGACATTCCTGAACATTGCTTGGAAAGGAAGCAGTATCTTCTTCCCATTTTGCGAAAGACTAAATCTTCCAAATATGAGAGCTTAAGTTTCTAGTGCAATATTTCTGTGGAGAAATATTCCATGGCTTCACCTGGAATGTGATTTCGCAATGTGTTCTCAATCTGAATTAAAATACTTTTATCTTGAATAACATAGAAAGGGTCAGTGTTTTCTTCCACAGCTGTAAATAGCCTTTGAATTTTACCTTTTGAAGAAGACATCAAACATCGATTTTTTTTTCTTACTATCTTTAGAAATAGGAGAAGACTGAGTCCTTCAATGTTGGGCATTACACTTAGGTTGACAGTTCTGGTGAGTTGCAATATTCACTAGCATTTCTTTAGAAATAATGTGCACATCTTCACAGTGTTTTTAAAAATCAGATTTTTTTGCTTATTTAGAAGGAGTGAGACCCTTTATTCATTCTTCTCAGTATCACTGCCAGTAAAGCTGACTTTTGAGTGGGAGAAGACCTTAGTTTTAGAAGATCAACTCCATCAAATTTATGTTTTATAAGTCAGCTTGCCCTAGAATTCAATAATAATTCAAATTATTAGTAACAATAATAATTTTACCAAGAATCTCTATGATTTTCTTTCAGGAAGAAAAGCATAATATCTGTTTTTTGAAAGAAATAATTGCAGCTCCATAGGAAAATGTAGGCTTTTTAGCCCAAGACTGAAGGTTGCCTTTGAGGGGAAGGTGTGGTTCATTACCAAATACAAATACTGTTTATTAGATCTTTGAATGAAACATGTAGCACTAAGAGTGAGATACTGGACCTATCTGAAAATTATATAAATAGTTCCATTGACTTCTGCTAGATGTAAAATTTAATACATAGTCTAACCCAACTTTTTCTTCCCAGTTGAGTAAGTTATATTGAAACCTGTGATAGAAACTTTCCTACAGGAAGCCTATGGGAAGATGTCCACATTCTGTGGAACCTTAATGAGGTGCCATAAGGGTCCACTGGTTCATGTATTTTAGAATAGCTCTGTGATCCAAGAAAATAACATTGCCCCATAATGTTGAAGAAAAAAGAACATGTGGTCCTAAATCACTTAAAAACTCAAAATAGTTTATCAAAATGGCCTCAGACGTTTTCTCACATGACAAACTAGTCAAAAAAGAGAAAGTAAATGGAGTTACACCAGTATACATCAAGTTTTAATGTTGTATAGTCATGTTGTTTTAAGACTATGAAAGGCTACACAAACACAACATTAATCGTAAACTGAGCAATTGCGAACAAAAATGAAATCATAAATTTGTTAGAAGTTCAACTGACTTTCTAGAATAAAAACAATGCAATGCGTATTATAAAACTAGAAAAGGATTACCTGCCATGTGAATGCTGTAATGATTACTTCGTCTTCTAAAACTGTCTTCATCAGCAAGTGTGATGAATGTATGAGTCAGCAGGTTAAAGCACCCAGACTCTTGTCGGCATTTCAGTGTTCTCCTTGTGAGATCGCAGTAGGTGTAATGCAATGGTTTCTTCCCCTGACTTGTTGTGGGTTTGTTTTTTTTTTAATGTGAAGGAGAGGAGATGCATGAAAGAAAAAATGCAGGCCAAAGGAAAATATTAATTGCAGCAGATGGAATA
This sequence comes from Grus americana, assembly GCF_028858705.1. Taxonomy (NCBI): domain Eukaryota; kingdom Metazoa; phylum Chordata; class Aves; order Gruiformes; family Gruidae; genus Grus; species Grus americana. Next base: position 86,091,119 of record NC_072853.1, on the reverse strand, counting down.
AATTATGACCAGTCAATATGGGTTGGAGGTTAGGGACACATGAAGCTCTAAGTTATTTCAAGGCTATGACAGGTTTTGAGGACACAGCAGTTAGAGCCTTTCCCATTGTGGGTAATATTTTAATATATTTGGAATAGGTTTGGAATTTTCTGTATTCAGTGTAGTGAACAGATTAAATTTTCTTATCTGTGAAATTAAAACTTTGATAAAACCAGAGGAAAACAGAGGCAGTATCTGTATATTACGCAGGTAAATATTTTTTCCTTGATTTTTTTCTTGATTAGACAAGTAGTCCTGACCTACCCAGGACATAGAATTATTGCATTAGAAGAGACTGTTTTTAATATGCCTGTCGTAGTGCTCAACTGAAACTAGTGGGCAGTATTTTGATTTCAAAAATATACTGAGGGTGTATACCAGTTCTGTGGTACTTTACTATAACAAACAACCCTAAATAATACTCTGGTCATTGGCAATAGATGCAATGATTTCATCATCACTGAAGTCAACTGCAATTGTTTATTAATGTAAACTACCAGTTTTCTAATGGCTAGCTAGCAGACCATCCCTAAATTTACAAAATATTGCATGCTCATTATTAGAATAGGTTTACTTAATATCAGTGGAAACTATGTATCTGGAAACCTCTGTAACTCATAAAAGCATGCTACCTTCATTCACATGAAATAATGCTTCAGGAATGGCACTGAAAATTTTGCATTTTAATCTTTGCAAAACAGGGGAAAATATACTAATGCTCCTCAGGACACTAAGAAACAGAACAAGTATTTTCAGAGGCTAAAGTTATATTGGCGTTTATAGTTCAGGTAAATAATATTTTATCAGTTCAAAGGCAAAGACTGCAGAATTTAATATGAAGCTACCATAGCGACAAGGTAAAGATGCTTACAGCAAAATTAGATTGTAACGCAGACTGTGATTTAAACCTAGATCTGTGATCACTTTGGTGAAATTCAGTGACGCGAGAAGTCTGCATGGGGTCTGAAGTTGAAACCCCAGATACTGGCCTTGAGTATTTTATAATACAAACCCTGCCCATAGCACCATGTAAGAGTGGAAATAACTTCTGCAGATATCCTACATTTCTTTATACCTGCTTGCTTAGAATATAATCTTATGGGACCAGTATTTTATGTATTACTTTAGTGCTTTTTCTTTTCTTCTTTTTTTTTTTTTAATGCTTGAACATACTTCAAAACATAGAGAAAATTGAAGTGACTAAGAAGTTGTTAACTTCAACTTTTTCTCATGCTTTAGAATTAAACTTTATGAATTTTATCTATAGAGAAGACTTAATATACTCTTCCTTGATAATTTTATTTCTAACACAATAAAGGCTTGCTTTAGGAATAAACCTGTGCATTCTGCTGAATAATGGGAAAATATGGCTCTTTCACTTAAAAGGAAACAAGAGTAAGTTTTCTGCTATACTGTGACTGGAACTAGTATAACAGTTCTAATTTGAATACGATGATGTATTTCAGTATAAAGTCTTGCGATGAACTGAGGAAAAGGATACCAATTTTGTGAAATAAAGTGTATTTTTACTAAAATAAGTACATTATGAGAAGTTTTCTTGATTTTTTCTAGTCTTATTTTTGTAGTTGATGATGTAGTTGATGAAATAATGTTGAATATAGCAATTTAATATTGCACATCAATGCCAGAACTTAGCATCATGAATCCTGGTCCTTGGGGCAGCAAAACCTTAATTACATAACTGGATGTGTTACCCGAGGAATTTAAAACACACTTTTTCCCCTCAGACAATGCTAAGCAAGGGAAACATGCTATTATACATAAATCTAGATTAGTTAAACTGTTCACATATTTGTTAAAAGCCATTTATTTAAACTGCTGCAATTTTAGTAAGGGCACCTACTGCCTCTTAGCTATTGCTTATTGACAAAACAACAGGCGCTAAAAGGACTGAGTTGAGATAGATCACAATGCACCACCCCTCTCAAAAGCACAATCCCCCAAGCCACGAACAACACACAACCCTTCTGTTGTGCCTGTACATTTGTTTTGTCTGTTGAAATGGAGGTATTTTTTTCTTGAATGGGTTTATGTGAAAACCTACACGTACGGCATAGAGTAAACCTTAGCAAAGAACAAGGTAAACATTACTTGTTTTGATTTTTCACATGACAGCATCTCATTTATTTATTACCTTGTCTTTTGCTCTCTCTCACTAATTATAACACTGCCTGTAAAAAGATCTTGAAATCCTTCATGTCAGGAAGCAGGCTTTTAACAAAATTTAATTTCAAAGCAGCAACATAATTGATCTGCCCAGCTGACAGTTTCTTGAAGATGTTGAAAACAATTGCAAATTATCTTGAAGGCAAGTGATTCTCTACGCAATAATCATTGTATGCTCATATTCTTAGGCGACGTTTGTTTCAAACTGAGCTGGCCAACTTCATAATCTCTTCATACTAATATGCAGAGAGTAAGCAGAGTTTTCCTCCAGCTGCCAAGTAACAGAAAAATTGATTTGACAGGGTCCTGAACATGGATTTTAGTAGAATATTCAATATTGCACTTGTATTTTATTAAGGCAGTCCTAACTACATAACACTAGTTAGAACTGAAAACACAATGGCTTAAGTTCTCTAGAATATCTTTAGTAACTTGTTCATTCTGGCAAAGCTTCTAAGCCATTTTAATTTTCGTCTTCTTCCAATAGCTGACATTCAGGAAACCACAGGCATCATGACCTCCTGCCTCCATGCCTCTATGCAAAATTACGTTTTTTCAGGTTCTTACCTATCTCATCTCCTTACCCAGGAGTATTCAACAAAGGGATATATGGGAAGTCATGATGCTCTTTCCATCATACAATCATGGAATCATGGAATGGTTTGGGTTGGAAGGGACCTCAAAGATCATCTAGTTCCAGCCCCCCTGCCGTGGGCAGGGACCCCCTCCACTAGACCAGGTTGCCCAAAGCCCCATCCAACCTGGCCTTGAACACTTCCAGGGAGGGGGCAGCCACAACCTCTCCGGGCAACCTGTTCCAGTGCCTCACCACTCCAACAGTAAAGAATTTCTTCCTAATATCTAATCTAAATCAACCCTCTTTCAGTTTAAAGCCATTACCCCTTGTCCTATCACTCCATGCCCTTGTAACCAGTCCCTCTCCAGCTTTCCTGTAGGTCCCCTTTAGGTAGTGGAAGGCTGCTATAAGGTCTCTCCAGAGCCTTCTTTTCCCTGTCTCCCGGACATTAAAGGTGAACGAAACCGTGAGAACTATCCCTGCCTCTTCCTCCATACAAATGATGATTCAAAATACAGATGCCTTGGATGTACTGTTCCTGCATTAATGGGCATACTGTTCAAAAAATATTAACATAAATTGGTATAATTAGCTCTTTACAAATATTGACATTAAAATACCCTTCTCTAAATATGTCTGCTGTTTCTTCTGTACACTAACATGTGTCACGTTTGAGTTGAGGCCATACAATTTTATTTGCCATCGGTTTATATGTTTTCTAAATAAAAACAATAGTCAGAGGTCCGACATAAAAAAACATATCCCAACTTGCTTTGCTCTAGGAAAATAAAGTAAGAAACAAATTTACCTGACCAGCAATTGCAACTAAAGTAGTGATGAATGCCAACTGAACTAACAAAATTGAAGGGTATGCACTTGGAATAAACTAAGTACAAAATATTCCTCCCTCTCCCCCTCCTGCCCCCCTGCCTCCAAAGAAATGAGTCCATGAAAAAGTACTGACAGTGAAGAGGTAGTCTGGAGTACTGGCTTGTGTTGGTTATATAAAATGTGTATTTTAAATTATGTTATTTTTCTAGTTAAGTCATTGTGAATCTTTCAAGGCTGTGTGTACCTTTAGCTTAGTCTAAGTTGTGATGGGTTGACCCTGGCTGGGGGCCAGGTGCCCACCAGAGCTGCTCTATCACTGCCCTCGTTCACTAGACAGGGGAGAAAAAGTACAACGAAACGCTTGTGGGTCGAGATAAGGACAGGGAGAGATCACTCACTAATTATCGTCATGAGCAAAACAGACTGAACTTAGAGAGGAAATTCATCTAATTTATTTCTAAGCAAAACAGAGTAGAGGAATGAGAAATAAAATCAAATCTTAAAACACCTCCCCCCACCCCTCCCATCTTCCCAGGCTCAACTTCACTCCCGGCTTCAACCTCCGCCCCCTCAGCGGCACAGGGGGACGGGGAATGGGGGTTATGGTCAGTTCATCACACGGTGTTTCTGCCGCTTCTTCACCCTCAGGGGGAGGACTCCTCTTAATTGTTCCCCTGCTCCAGCATGGAGTCCCTCTCACAGGAGACAGTCCTTCACAAACTTCTCCAACGTGAGTCCTTCCCACTGGCTATAGTCCTTCACGAACTGCTCCAGCGTGGGTCTCTCCCACGGGGTGCAGACCTTCAGGAGCAAACTGCTCCAGCGTGGGGTCCCCCACGAGGTCACAAGTCCTGCCAGCAAACCTGCTCTGGTGTGGGCTCCTCTCTCCACGGGTCCACAGGTCCTGCCAGGAGCTTGCTCCAGCGTGGGCTTCCCACAGGGCCACAGCCTCCTTCAGGTGCCTCCACCTGCTCCGGCGTGGGGTCCTCCACGGGCTGCAGGTGGAATCTCTACACCCCCTCATCCTTCCTCCATGGGCTGCAGGGGGACAGCCTGCTTCACCATGGCCTTCACCACGGGCTGCAGGGGGATCTCTGCTCCGGCGCCTGGAGCACCTCCTGCCCCTCCATCTGCACTGACCTTGGTGTCTGCAGAGTTTCTTACATCTTCCCACTCCTCTCTCCAGCTGCAAAAGCTCTCTCTAACTGTTTTTTTTCCCCCTTCTTAAATATGTTATCACAGAGGCGCTGATTGGCTTGACCTTGGCCAGCGGTGGGTCCGTCTTGGAGCCGGCTGGCATTGGCTCTGTCAGACACAAGGGGAGCTTCTGGCAGCTTCTCACAGAAGCCACCCCTGTAGCCCCTCCCCCCCCCGCCCTACCAAAACCTTGCCATGCAAACCCAATACATAAGTTTTAAGAAATTCTCAAGCACATATCACACAGTAGGAATAAGGAACAAGCCATATGGGCTCCCTAGGTAACTAGTAGCTATGACTACTCTCATTTTAATGTTTCAGACTGAACTAGAATATATAATTTTATATTGAATCTACTGCTAGATGTAATGATTGCTGTGTAGACATCTATGACATACCATTGTAGGGTATCAAAAGTCAGACAAAAGGTCTGTACATTCTTTTGTGAAAATTTCCAGTAACAAAGCAAAGCCCATAGTGAGTCAGGAATACAAATCTTCATGCCTTAAGTGACTAATGACATATTAGAATATTTGTTTGGTATCTGATTTGTGATAAAACACCCAGTATTCAGGCAGAGATCAGTGTCTTACTAATATTAGCTAATTAAATCTTGTAACAGATTGTTCTTTGTGTTGATATGTTTACTATTAGAACCTTTCATCTTCTTAAAATTTTCACTGTTTGGGGTTTTTTTTTTTTTGGGAGAACTAAAAGATAAACCTAGTTTAATTACAGTTTCTACTTCTTTGAACAAGCCAAAGTTTCTCCTTCTTGATTTCTGTTGCATGATTTAGTTACCAATCTAGATTTAACGAAATTCTATTCTTTATTAGGCTGTAATCTGAACGTGTAGAATTTACAAGCTAGCAGAATAAAAATCCTAGAAGTAACACAGTATCTTGTCTACTATAACTAGTTTGCCATTGTGAATTTATAGGACATGGCATTATGGCAACAAGAGAGATTTCAGGACCATGGCAGATTGAGTACAAGAGCCAGACTTGCTTGAAATTGAAATACACCAACTGAGAAATATTCTTTATAAAACAGTGTAAAATTTAGTTAAGACACTTTTATTGCACAGGAACTGTGAACACTAATAAGGCAGGATTTATGTGTTTGATATAACTGCCCATTAAAATAAGCACAAGACATAGTTTAGTATAAGTTACAAAAAATTATTCTCGATCATAAGAGAATTTCTGCCATCATCATTTCCTATGGACTGAATAGATAAAGGCTATCTTACCAAGCAAAAAACTGTGTGGAACTACTGGATTTTTGGCTAAAAAATTTCTTATAATATTACTCCAGGGAGACCTTAGAGCAGCCTTCCAGTGCCTGAAGGGGTCTACAATAAAGCTGGAGAGGGACTGGTTACAAGGGCAAGTAGTGACAGGACAAGGGGTAATGGGTTTAAGCTGAAGGAGGGTTGATTTAGATGAGATGTTAGAAAGAAATTCTTTACTGTGAGAGTGGTGAGGCACTGGAACAGGTTGCCCAGAGAGGCTGTGGATGCCCCCTCCCTGGAAGTGCTCAAGGCCAGGTTGGATGGGGCTTTGGGCAATATGTATGTAATTAGAATACTGAAAAATAAAATAATACTGATATAGTAAGAGTGGGTATGAGTAAAGAAGAGCAGAAAGAGGAATTTTTGGTTCTGGCTAGGATAGAGTTAATTTTCACAAGGAGCCAGGACAGGTGACCCAACCTGACCAGGGGCTATTCCATACCATGTGACGTCATGCTCCCCATAAAAGGGGGCCCGTGGGGGAGGGGTGGGTGTCAGCAGCAGCTCTCCGACGGGCTGAGCGTTGGGTCAGTCATGAGATCGGTAAATTGCTTTCTGTTATCACGCGTTGTGTACATTCCGTTATCAGTACTGTTGTTGTTGTTTCCCTCTCCCTTGCCGTCCCAGTAACCTGCCCTTACCCCAACCCCCGGGGTTTTGCTTTTGTCTTTCCCATTCTCCTCCCCATCCCACCCGGGAGGGGTGAGCGAGCGGCCGCCTGGGGCTCAGCTGTGGCTGGGACTGAACCACATCATTAGAACATCAGCTCATTTTACTAGAAGCAAAGAATTGAGAAAGGCAAACCTTGCTAGTCATTGTCTCAATAACAGCTCCCTCTATTTTAGCCAAGCATTCTTTACAACATTTTGGAAATATGATAGTTAAAAACAAGCAACATATTCCATTAGTAATTATATACTATTGACCTTTCCCTTTGCTTCCATAATAATACAAGTGACAGCAAACAAAGCCCAAGCCAAACAGCATCCAGTGGTAAGTAACTATTACTTCCAGTTTCCATTCAGTTTTATTTGAAAACTCTAGTGCCTGGTTTCACAATCCTGCCAATTGCTGACATGACAGTAAGTTCTGAAATATGAAGCTGCACACTGATCTGAGCCGTCATTTCATGAGATGGGAGTAAAATTATTTTTTAGCTTTCTGTCTGACAAGGTCAGCTATTAGCTACTGTACTATTTTTGTACTGTACTCAAATATTTTATATGATTAATTTGAATACTGTGAAAATCGAAACGCAGTCTACAAATGGTGGCTAGCTTCTATCAAACCACATAGATTGCATAGGGTGAAACCCTTAAAGAGCCGATAATTATGTAGATTATAGAAGGTTAAACAAAACAAATGAGGAGAAAATCAAAAGTCCCAGTCTGTAAATTCTTAATTTTGAGGTTGATTGCATGGCATGATAAATTCTAGAAAATCACAAGTATGTAAGTACCTATAGTAAAACTAATGAATTTCAGTCTATGAGTACTCCCAAGATATACATGTTGGACATTCTTAATAGATGTACTGGGTCTGGCTGGGATGGAGTTAGCTGGAGTCCTGGAGTTTGGATTTGTTGCTAAAACAGTGTTGACAGCACACCAGTGTTTCAGCTGTTGCTGAACAGTGCTTGCACAGCATCAAGGCTTTCTCTTTTTCGCACTCCATGCCCCCAGTGAGTAGGTTTGGGGCGGGCTAGAGACTCAAAGGGGACACAGCCAGGACAGGTGACCTGAATTGGCCAAAGGGATATTTCATATCATATAACACCATGCTCAGTAATAAAAAATGCAGTAGAAGAGGGAAAAAAAAAGGACAAGTTTTGTCTTCCAAAGTGGCTGTTGTTTGGAGAATGGCTGGGCATTGGTCTGCTTGTGGGAGGTGGTGAGTGATTTCCATTGCATTGTTGTTTTTGTGTTTGGGTTTTTTTTTTTCCCTCTCTTTCTTTCACCTATTAAACTGTCTTTATCTTTACACACAGGTTTTCTCACTTTTGGGCTTCCTATTCTCTCTCCTGTCCTTCTGGGCAGGGGGAGCAAGTGCATGTATGTGTGCTTGGCTGTTGCCCATGGTCAACCCACCACAATAACAAAGCAAACTTGAAAAACATTTCCAGTATGGCCATTTATAATTTGTCAATCCCTACAAGTATTTTTGGACACATTTAACGTAATTTTCTGTCAGGGAGTACAGAAGACATATATGCTGAAAAGACCCCTATCTAATCCTACATAAAATAATGGAGATGAATACAGAATACTGAAATAGCATGCTGAAATTGGAGTCCTAATTTCAGTATGAAGATTCATTGGAGTCATCTGCATCAAAAGAAGCATGACCAGCAGGTTGAGGGAGGTGATTCTCCCCCTCTACTCTGCTCTTGTGAGACCCCAACTGGAGTACCACATCCAGCTCTGGGACCCCCAATGTAAGAAGGACATGGAGCTGTTGGAGCAAGTCCAGAGGAGGGCCACAAAGATGATCAGGGGGCTGGAGCACCTCTCCTATGAAGACAGGCTGAGAGAGTTGGGGTTGTTGAGCCTGGAGAAAAGAAGGCTCCAGGGAGACCTTCCAGCAGCCTTCCAGTACCTGAAGGGGCCTCAGGAAAGATGGTGAGGGACTGTTTATCAGGGAGTGTAGTGACAGGACAAGGGGTAATGGGTTTAAACTGAAGGAGGGTAGATTTAGATTAGATATTAGGAAGAAATTCTTCCCTGTTAGAGTGGTGAGGCAGTGGAACAGGTTGCCCAGAGAGGCTGTGGAGGCCCCCTCCCTGGAAGTGTTAAAGGCCAGGTTGGATGGGGCTTTGGGCCACCTGGTTGTAGTGGAGGGTGTCCCTGCCCATGGCAAGGGGGTTGGAACTAGATGATCTTTAAGGTCCCTTCCAACCCAAACCATTCTATGATTGTAATTTATGAAATTTTTGGGGAGACCTTGTTGGAAACTCTAGCTTCTGAAAGCAGCAGTCAAATGAGAGGATTTGCTGCAAATGGTCTAGATTTATTTCCTACCATTTTCATTTTAAAATGTTAGTTTTCAGCTGGAATACAATGAATATTTCTGTATTTTTGTATTACAAGAACAGCTGTTCTTTGGGTACATGCCCAATGTCAGTGTCCACAGTGAAGCCTTTGGGATTACCAGTAGCTGGACTGTACTGTAAAAAGATGGGAGTAAGTTCAAAATAAGTGTCTTCATTGTGCAGTGTAAACCCTCACAGCACCAAGGTCAGGAAAGACAAAACTGAAACAATGAAAATAACTCAAAGATTAGTGGCAGATGCCAAGGCTGCCCAAGAGTAGGATCTCCTCAGATATCCATAATGCAATTCACTGCAGCAGACCCCAAATTTAAGCTATTAAATGTAAATTATTTATTTATTTTTATTTTTATGTAATGCAAAAGTTCTACTAAGGGGACTTTTTATTGAAGAAAGAACTTTTCCCATGATTCTGTTAATCAGTTAATTGGTTATAATGAAAAATAACATTTCACACTCCCATGGTGTGAAGCTACAAGAAAAAAGCTGGTGATCAACATTCATTTTACTAAAAATGGGGGAGGAGAAAGACAAACCCTAATGCTACAGTATGTAATTTCCATGCTAGGCACAGTGTGAAAGAGATATCCAAAGCTCATTTGGGTTGGATGGAATAATGAATTAGTTAATTGTTAATAATTAATAATAACAATAACGACCAGTAACAATTGCGAGCAAACACATTAAAGCTACTCTACCATATATTCATTCTGCTAGAGACTTGCAATTGTCATAAAAGAGGTGGTCTTTAGGAAAGAAAATAGTGAAAAAGAAGGTAGTAACTTCCTATTAAGATTCTTCTTCATTTATGTGAGCATTATCATTAAAGTTAGATGTGTGAAATCAGCTTCTCATTGATGAGACAGCTTATGTCAAGGGTAATCATATTAGGCTGTTTCTTTCTTAAATGTGCTGTTCTCTTAACTAAAATAGCACATTCAAGGTGAGAAGAGAAAACAAAGTCAAGTCTATTTTTAATTCTGATGTAAAAAATGGTCTATGGTTTCAGGATGCACAGAAATAGAAGGTTATAAACCAAAACTTATTCCCTCTTTGAAGTGGTTTATATGCATGCATGTATACATATATATGTATTTTCAGACACCATACATCATTAAAACAGCAATATGTTTCCATGCCTGAGTAGAAAATATAAATTTAATATACTTTTTAAAGTTCTAAATGACTGAGACGAGGGAAATACACAAGAGCTTTATGGAGCAGGGTGGGTTTGCGTTGGTTTTTGCTCTAGACCTCAAACCCAAATAATCAGGTAGTTGCCCTTTTAAAGAAAAGAGTAGAAAGTACAAGATGAGTGCACATTGTTTGCATAGAGCTTTCGAGATACACATATTTCTGTTTATAGTCTGTAGCTATTTCAAAGCTCTTTAGGGCATAGATTAAGGTTTCCTTTGCAGCTGAATATTGCTCTGGTCTTTTAGGTACTGGTCAGTACCTCAAGCATGCAAAGCTCATACGCTGGGCATGGCATAAGCAAAAATAATAAACAACTTAAATATAATGATTTTCAAACAAATTGTATTAATTTTCATTTGTCTTTTGGCCTCAGAGGTTTTAGAGAACATTTGAGTTACATTCGTCCTTCCTGTCTCAAAAGCTGTGAGAGCTAGAAACTTCTAAAATCAAGCACAGATTTTCTGCTAATTACATGGCTGGGGGAACTGGAGCTTAAAGTTCGTACAACATGGGAATTGCAATAAAATTAGGAGTTGACAACTGTGTACTACATAGAAGAAATCTTCATCCAAAAATAACATCTTGACATGAGAAAACCTGGTAATTATTTTAAATGATCGGCCCACAGGCATGCAAGTAGTAAAGATGGAATGGTAGCATCCCTGCGGGGTCAGACATATTGAGAAATCTTTTTTCCACATATTTCCATTTCATCCGAATATAAAACTCTACATTTTTGCCCTCTCATGCTGTTTTGTTTAGCTTTCTCATATTTAATTTTTTTTTAGCATTATTCATCTTACTTTTCTAATGGAAGTATAAAGTATGTCTTACTCCTAGATTAAGGATTTCTCTGCAGAGGCAGTTCTCCTGCATTTAGCTGGTCAGAAAGGCCACTGCTTGCAGAATGTCATCGTACACGAGTACTGGTAGCGACTGTATGTGGTGATCAAGTGTCGGGTATGTTTAAAGGCCTGACAGAGAATTGCAGGTTACATCATCTGCTCTGATGCAGATGGAGAATTCCACGTTTACAGAGCCTTCCACTAAAATGTCACGAGGACTGAGAAGTCTCGTAACATATAAAGAAGTCTTTTTAATGGTGATACACCCCTGTACAATACCTGATCAACCTACACTCAGCTCGTTAGTGAGATCTGGATGAACAGATTCAGATTAAAACGCTTCCTTGATAAACCTTTTCTTTTGACACTTTAGCTGTTACTTTACTGTGAAGCTGCTTTACTCAGTTTCTGGGAATGGGCTTTTTAATTTGTTTATGTGCTGAGAAAAATCTGTTGAGGCCATCATGATGAAAAATACACACTGCTATGCTTACTGAAGGATTTTAGTACTGAATGTCTTTGTAGCCAGCAGATTCAGAGCAGTTTTGCGCAGGCGGTAGTATGCCACTTATTTATTTCAGTCTGATGCTGAGGAGATTATCTTAATGGTCAGTGGGATTAGAGCTATCTAATCAAGCGTTGCTATTATATAATGTACTAATAAATTGACACCTTGACCTTGCAACTTAGCTAACTTGTTTGTAATATTATCTATAAGGCTAATCTGAATTATCTAAGAATTTATTTCTTCTTCTGTCCATACTTTCAGGGATCCCAAAAGCACACCTTTGCACAAGCCTTACCACTATATCTTGCCATAAGATGCAGATATAGCATTGTTGTAAATAATTTATTCTTCCCTCTAAATGAATATACATTTAAAGTCTCCAGCAATTATGGGATGCCCTCCCTCATTGCATACACCCTAGCACCTTTATATTCTAATCATCCCTACTGAAAGTCTTAGGACAAGGTTATGTAAGTTATATCTAACCTCTAAGGAGGTTAGATATAACTTTCCTTCCCTTTCCATTGGGAAAAAGATGCAGAAATAAACTTGCTAGTGTAACAGTAAGATATATTGCTGATTTAAAAAAAAATATACTAACGTGATTAAATATAAAGGTAATAGGAAAAAATAGCCAGGAAAGAAAACCTCTGTTTCAGCTAGGTTTAGGAATTCATTCAGCGCTTCCCATCAGCAGGCAGGTGTTCAGTTATCCCCAGGAAAGCAGGGCTCCATCATAACCTGCCTGGGTAGTACCACCGCCACCACACCACCGCCTGAGGAAAAGTTATAGACTGTGGGAAGTGAGGGTACATAACAGCATTTATCCACTGGCTCTTGCCTTCTAATGCATTTGGAAACTCTTCAGAGAAGCGTTGCTTTTCACACCTTGTTTCTGTAGCACTCTACAAAACAGCGTCCTGTCCTAAGATTAGTATTTTTTTGGTAGCACAGATAACTACTGCTGCTGATTATTTCTCTTCTTTGGGATATGTATTGGAATTAAGTCTCGTAGGTATGTCTTAGTAATAACGCATTGTATTTCACCTCTAAAAAATAAAACACCAAACAATGAAACACTCCATAGGCTGTATAAACTCTTGGCTTGTGAAGCAGAGAAATATGATTTAATTAAAACTTTTGTGTGTGTTCTTTCCTTGCCATTTCGATGTGATTGCTAAAACATTATTTTCAAAAACAAGACAAGACATCAGGACTGTCTCAGAAATGGCATGTTGGTGGTGAGACAGCAGAATATTTCATTGAAGATGCATGAAAATCTGTTATATAGATACCATATGAAGCAAAACAGTCTCATATGTACTTGCAAAACAAGAGGAGACAGGAAGAAAGTACAATAACTGGTGCCAATATAAAACTGATGTGAAGACTGTATCAGTAACTTTAAGATACTAAGTGGCACAAGTAACTATAGATAGGAGTTTAATAGGTCTGAAGTTGAATTCCACTTTAACTTAGCAGCTGGTCCTGAAGTTGCCTTAAACCGCAAGGCTTTTAGCTTTATCATATGTACTAATTAGATCCATAAAAATTGTAGTCGTCTTTTATGGCATGTCTGAGACATTGTTTTGTTTCCTGGATGCTTACAGGTTGGATTTTTCTTTTTTTTTTATTTTATTTTTTTTTTAACTGGGGGGTGGGGGAGTATGTCAGCAAAAAAGTAAACATGGTAATTTTAGTGTTTTCCAGCAGCTTTGTGAAGAGATGCAAAGGAACTAACAGAATTTAATTATTTAAACAGTTCTACTGGTTTTGCATGCATATTTACTTCAACCAATGTTATGTAGAACTTGACAGTGTTAGGCTTTACCAAGACACAGTGAGTAACTATCAGTGAGACGAAATGCATTTAACTAGGGAATGATGACAGACTAAAAGCACATGCAAAAATACATATGAAATAATAAAATATTTTTCTAAAATCAGAACTCATATGAAGAAAAGTTGAAAGATGCTGATAATGATCAACTTTTTAAAGTAGAGCACTCATTAGTTTGTGCAAACTGAATTCCAAAGGCAAAATTTTCCATCTCAAAGTTTCGGTTGAGGATGAAACTGTCTTGTAGAGTTGATAGCGGTGTTAAAAATTTTGAAGCATCTTCCATTTGTAAAACTAAAATTGAAAGTGGCTGGTCTCTCTTTGTACACTTTCAAATTCTTTAGTGATCCAGTAACATGGAGATATTGGCTCTGAAGAGAGCTATAAATAATTTGAGCAATTCACTTTGCAGGAGGAACAACTTTACATATTGCTTTTTAAAAGTCTGTCTTCTATCATACTTCATAAGCACAGGTAAAAAAAATCTGAAGAGCAAGCAGACACTAGAACTATACGCATGATAAGGATGCTGACTGTCAAGTGCAGAAACCCAAGGGAAGAGTGTTGCTCTGTACTGATGCAGAGTCTTTGATCAACTGCATAACTACTGAGTTTCAAGATTACAGTGAATGTCTTGTATGCATTGGTTTTGGAATTTATTTAAAATTGTACTTAATGAGGAAGTGCAACTGGGCTTTTAATCTAACTGCTAGTATGCTGATTTTAAATTGGTATTAATTTTGAACAAGAATTTTGATGTCATTCAAAAGGAGGTGTTAAGAATTTCCTAATACTTTCTTCTTACCATACTTGCCAGTATTCAGGGCCAAACTCTTTACTCCCCTACTTTTGTTTCGCCACCTGAAAAGCTTCATGTCATGACAGTATCCTTTGCTTATAAACCACATTGTATTCTCAGCTCTTCTAATTTATCCGGACTTCAAAGTATTTAGGACCAGTGGTGATTAAGTGTCCAAACCATTGCAACTGAATTGGTTAATAATACACCTCCTTAAATTGTCCCTTAGCGACTCTCTGTAATAGTACTTTACAAGCTTCTTAAACAGTCATCTTTGTGCATCTTTATAGAAATTTCATGCTATTGAGGTGAGGTGGGAGCGACAGCATATTTCATGGTGAAATTAAGCAATGTGCTGATCAGATAAGGGAGACTTGCTTTGGATAAATATACTACTTGCTGTAAGAGACCAATATAATTATTACCTTATTACAGCCTTACTGCTATGCAAGTCCACAGTTTTCTTTTTCTAAATATATTGCTTCTCTTGGAGCACACAGATTGAGTTGTCATGAGTTTTACTATTTGCCCTACTCTCCCAAGAACACCTACAGGTCTCTTAAACATCAAGATACAGCACAGTTAGACTCAATTATTATGTCATATACGTGCCATATCTCCCAGCCCCAAATGGTGGCTGTGGGTGCTATTTCAACTGCAAGATCACTGGCAAGCACTAGAGATGGTCTTACTTTGTCATTACTACCCTCTCAGCCTTTGGGCTCAAGTTTTCAAGCTTGCTTAGTTCTGTTTTTACCAAGTTATACTACAGTATCTAGTGTATATAACCTGAGTGCCAGAAGTAGTGAAAGTGAGGTCTAGTATGAAAGTGAAACTATATTAGCTGACAAATACTGCAGCCAGAGAATCTGCCTTTCACTCAGGTAGTACATTTACCTATATGTCAACAGAAATAATAGGACAATTATTAGTGCAAGACTTGTAAAACCTAGAATTTGGAGAGACTGTGCTCAAAACAGTGCTAAACATAAACAGTGCTAAGCTTGGGTGTCTGTTAAAGGCAACAGCAAACAGCCAGTTAAACTCATGCCAGAAAACCTTGAAGCCTCATATGCAGTTATCAGCAATAACCAGTTAGTACAGAGGCAGGAATAAATCCTGCAGTAAGCAGTTATGCAACAACTTTCTCCAGAGGAGCTTCTGTCCTGAACCCTAATATTTTGTTCATCTACCACCTTTAAGTTGTTCCCTGTTGAACTATATTCAGTAGACATATTTGTATTAAATACAGCAGTGTATCTAAGTCATAGCATGACTGAAGCAGAAGTGAAATACCTACATGTAGAAGCAGCTGTCAATCATCAAAGTACTAAAATGATCAATGCATTGCTCTTTAGAGCTAATATTTATTGATTTAAGACATTCCCCCCCCCCTCAATTCTTGAACAAATGAATACTGTATTAATGACAAGTGTAGAACACCATGCCCTGACTGCCCTTAGAGAGTTGCTACTGAGATTGTGTATTTTGCTTGGAAGTGGATGAGGAATGCCATGGCAAGAAGTATAGAAAGGAAGAAATTGTTCACAAGGGTATTGCAGAGCATCTGACCAGGGACAGTTACATGGTGGGTGAGGTAAGTGTTGTGGAAGGAAGCATTAACGCTTTTAATTGTACCTAATTAGTATAGTTGGCTGTTTGATCACACAAGACGATAAGTAGAAAGAGAATACCTGATAATTATCTGGGGTGAAAACTTTAAATCTAGACTGACTTGTACAGCAAGAAAAAACACTGTATAGAAATAAAAGCATTTATTTCATTGGTATCTGGTGGCTTTCCTACAGGTATCGGAATATAGATTGCCTGTCTCACTGTGTGTGCTTTGCTGAAGATTTAATGTCAACAAATAAGCAGGATCCCATCTTTTTCAGAAGATGAGCTTGTTGGCTTCTTTAAAAATATCTTTTTATTGGTTATAAACAGCTTTCTCCTCCAGTTTACAAGCCAGGGGAACTAGGTCATATGTTGCTCCGAACAATACAGTGTTTTGAATGACTTGAGAGGCTTAGCTGCTCTTCGCTGCCGGAACCCGGGTAGAAGTTCCTGCCCTGGTTTAGAATCGGACAGACAATACGCACAATTGCACCTAGCTGGCTAAAGAATAATGCGGCTTTACAAATACCTTGGTGAAGACTCAAGGTGTTGGTAATTTCTTTCAGGAAAACACAAAGATAAGCTTGAGCTGTGTACTTTCCCAAAACAACCACTGAGAATTTAATGAGATCACTAGGATTTTTTGCCTCTACAGTACTCAAACCACAAAGAGTGAAGGCCAATTTAAATGTAAATGCAACACATACTGTGGTGATCAGTGCAGAAGCTCTGTGGGAATATAGATCCCTTATAGGTGTCAACTAAAAATACAGTAGGAATGTTGTTTCTTGAATGATAAATAATTCAAATATTAAATGGGACCTTACTATCAGTCTCTCTGAAATTGGGCGTCAGAGTTGTGCACTGTTGTTAACTACTTGAAAATACTGTCAAAGAAAAGTTTACCTATTCATTTTGGTACAATCTGTTAGCAAATTGTGGTGAGCTCTGACACTGCCTGTACTTATGATTTGTTCAGTGACACCTGATAAAACAGGCATTACTGTCATGCATCTTGTGAAGAAAGTTTTCTGGTACCCACAAAGCCTAATGATCATTATGTAGCTACCTGCAAAGGACTACCTCCTATAAACCATCATTACTTGAACCACTGCAAACAGTCCCTCTCCAGGTGATGCTGTTGCTAGTGTTTGACATCAGAGCTGCTGGGTTGGACCCAGATCCCTACAGCCAACCTCAGCTTTGGGATGGGAGGAAGCTGATTAACCACTGGGGAGTCACTGCTTTATTTTTCTAAATAAGGAGGAAGACTCTCTTCCCATGACTTTCTGATCTATGTTGTTTGCCTAGTATATCAAGTGATGACACTGTACTGTGTTTTCAATTGCTTTCTACGCTTTTGGTGAAGGGTTCTTCAGAAACAAGTAACAATTGTAACAGCTCCCATCTTTTTTGTGCACTTTATTGCATGCCCTTCTAATGGAAACCCCTCCCCAAGCATTCTTCCTCTTAAATATTAATGCTTTTTTCTTACATTTTTGTGTTCCTGGAATGTTTTTTACAGGTGCAGCCTGTTGTAATCACATACCTTTGTAATGAGAATTATCATACATATAACAATGTGGCAGTTCTACTTATATTGCTAGAAATATTATTGGGTATATACTGTTCATTTAAAACATATTTATCTCAGGTTGTGTTGGGTTTGCGTGGCAAGGTTTTGGTGGCGGGGGGGGGGCTACAGGGGTGGCTTCTGTGAGAAGCTGCTAGAAGCTTCCCCTGTGTCTGATAGAGCCAATGCCAGCCGGCTCTAAGACAGGCCCGCCGCTGGCCAAGGCCAAGCCCATCAGCGCCTCTGTGATAACATATTTAAGAAGAAGAAAAACACTTAGAGAGAGAGCTTTTGCAGCCAGAGAGAGGAGTGAGAAGATGTAAGAAACTCTGCAGACACCAAGGTCAGTGCAGATGGAGGGGCAGGAGGAGCTCCAGGAGCCGGAGCAGAGATCCCCCTGCAGCCCGTGGTGAAGACCATGGTGAAGCAGGCTGTCCCCCTGCAGCCCATGGAGGAAGGATGAGGGGGTGTAGAGATTCCACCTGCAGCCCGCAGAGGACCCCATGCCCGGAGCAGGTGGAGGCACCTGAAGGAGGCTGTGGCCTGTGGGAAGCCCACGCTGGAGCAAGTTCCTGGCTGGACCGGTGGACCCGTGAAGAGGGGAGCCCATGCCAGGGCAGGTTTGCTGGCAGGACTTGTGACCTCGTGGGGGACCCCACGCTGGAGCAGTTTGCTCCTGAAGGTCTGCACCCCGTGAGAGGGACTCCATGCTGGATCAGGGGAAGGATGAGAGGAGTCCTCCCCCTGAGGATGAAGAAGCGGCAGAAACACCGTGAGATGAACTGACCGTAACCCCCATTCCCCGTCCCCCTGTGCCGCTGAGGGGGGGGAAGGTTGAAGCTGGGAGTGAAGTTGAGCCCGGGAAGATGGGAGGGGTGGGGGGAAGTGTTTTAAGAGTTGATTTTATTTTCTCATTCCTCTACTCTGTTTTGCCTAGTAATAAATTAGATGAATTCCCTCTCTAAGTTTGGTCTGTTTTGCTCGTGACAACTATTAGTGAGTGATCTCTCCCTGTCCTTATCTTGACCTACAAGCATTTCGTTATGCCTTTGCTCCCCTGTCTAGTGAATGAGGGCAGTGACAGAGCGGCTCTGGTGGGCACCTGGCCTCCAGCCAGGCTCAACCCACTACACAGGTATATACAGTTATGCAATTAGTATATCATTGAAAACGCTTAAAGAACTAGCTCGACATTTTACGAATTAAATAGCTAGGAAGTCTAAACTCAAACATCTTAAATGTACAGATTTTTCAAATAGCATGTTAATGGTGATAAAAGTCTGAGGTGATAGACTCATTTGAGGCTACAGGCTAATTAGTGAGGTCCTGGTTAGAACCACAGAACCTAATGATTTGATAAAGCTGTCTTGTGAGGAATCAATTTCTCAAACTTTTTCTTGAAACTCTACAAATAATTCTCATTAAGTGCTGGTAACATGCCTGAAGTTACACATCAGGATCCCTGGACTGCAGTCAGACCACCTACTACAAAAAAGAATTTTTGCTGAACACTGAAGTTGTTGGATAACTTGAAACAAGGGGGGAAATGATGTTTAGTTACATCCTCACACATCAAGAGTGTATGCAGTACTTTTCAAGAGAACAAAATTGTCTAGAACACTAGTTAGATGATAATTAAGGATGATTCACCAGTGTTACACTGCTATTGATTTATCATTGATCCTTTTCTGTGGTTTGTATTGAGATTCTTATTTTTCATTTGTTCTTGTTACCTGTTTCTGAGATGAATAGTTGAATGTGAGGACAGAATTCTTTACTGCTTTCTACTGTGCATTTATTTTTCTCCAGTTCCAGGAGCAAAACATAGTGATAGATATCTTGCCAAAAGTGTAAACATGGAATTATACTGGGATGGAGTAAACACTCCTGCACATACACACTTTTCTTAAAAGGCTCATTTAGTTCTTTTTATGGTATGTTTCAGTCTTCTGTCTGTATTTTGCTAAAAAATCAAACGCTACAAGTGAAGGCAAGGGATGCTGTCAATGCTAATGGATGGAAAGAGTGGGAGAAATACTGGTTCAAAATGCCTTTTTTAATTTCTAAGGCATGGAATTGAATTTACATGATGTGGTCCTGTTAAGCAGGTGCATATCTTCCTTTTTACTGAACTCAGATTGGGGCTGACTGTATAGCTGGTGCATAACAGTACTGACGAATGCAACAACTTCTCTGAGGGCAGAAGACAAAAAAGGAGACTTCTAGCAGTCTGATCTGTCAGTTCTTGCCACAATACCTGTGGCAAGAGCCATTGTCTATCTTCAGAATGAACTGAATGCAATTGGGACCTTATTGTTTTATACTGGCGAACATACAAAACAGTCTGTGGTGCTGTTACCACTCAGTGCAAATAGAAAAGGCACCGGCAATGTGTGCAGGAGTGTCTATGTTGCAGACCTTCTCTCTGCACTGCCTGTAGAGATACTTCAGCTAACTGCATCTAAGCCAATATATCTTGGTGGCATTATGCTGTCTAATACAGAAAAACTGATACGTGGGAAGCAGTATACCTGCATAGCATTGCTCTGTGCCTGGGATATTTCCATCTGAGATTTATCCCCATAAAAATATTATATAGATCAAGCTGCATTCTGGAACTTGAACTAACTGGAAAACTCTTTGAAAAATCTTTATAAATTGTACAATACAGAGTGTTTAAGTAATCTGCATATACCATGAGATATTTATGAGGCTTTGATATCTAGATTATTTGTCCTTTAAGCCAAGAAAGATCATTCATCCATGAAAGAATCTAACCAGGCTTGTTTAAAAACAACATCCCACATCAAAGCAGTCATATCTTGTTTGCCAGTTTCAATCACAGTTAATTGTCTATTCATTTATCTTATGTATGTTCTTATAACAAAATGTCCACAATTGTTGACTTAGTTCACTGAACAGCATACTCTGGTGGGTTGACCTTGGCTGGACACCAGGTGCCCACTAAGCTGCTCTATCATTCCCCTCCTCAGCAGGGTAGAGTAGAAAAGAAGATGGAAAAAACCCATGGGTCAAGATAAAGACAGTTTAATAAAGCAAAAGCTATTTGTAGAAGCACAGGAAAACACAAGATTTATTCTCTACTTCCCATCAGGATGCAATGGCCAGGCACTTCCCGGGAAGCAGGGCTTCAGTATGTGTAGTGTTTGCTCTGGAAGAGAAATGTCATAAATAACAAATGCCCCCCCGCCCCCCCCTTCCTCACTCCTTTCTATCAGCTTTTGTTGCTGAGCATGACATCATATGGTATGGAACATCCCTTTGGTCACTTTTGGGTCAGCTGTCCTGGCTGTGTCCCCTCCCAAGCTCTTGCCCACGCCCAGCCTACTGGTGAGGGGGATGTTGGAGAGACAGCCCTGGTGCTGTGCCAGCCCTGCTCAGCAGGAGCCAAAACACCGGTGTGTTACCAACACCTTGCTGGCTGCCCAGACACAGCACAGCGCTGGGGGGGCTGCGGTGGGGAGAATTAACTCCATCTCAGCCAGACACAATACATTTATCTTAAGTATGTTCTTAGAACAAAATGCCCACAATTGTTGACTTACTTCACTGAACAGCCTATGCTTTAAAGGAAAAAAAAAATATAATTGTGGTTTTCAAATGTCTAGATTCATCAAGGAAAGTCTAAATGGATTCTTTGGGAGTAGTATTAAGAAAGTGTCAACACGCAACAGGAAATACTAAGGAGCTTGAGTTTGTTACTTGAAATACTAGGTCTGGATGTGTAATTTCTCTTTAAATTTGTTGTACAATCAAAGCAAAGGGAAAACAGAAAGGATCAGAAACTCTAAGAAGATATATGCAATATATATTGAGGCAAAATCCAAATTGTTTAAGGAATATTTTTTAAAAAGCACAGAGTGCAGTCATAAATCTTTTCCAAAGACCTCAGATTAAGAAGCGATGACAAAGTGCTTAAAGTTAATTGATGAAGGCATAAAAAGAGGACTTAGAGGGTGAGACCACAGCAAAGGAATTATGTGAGGTTTTTTGCATTGCTGTTCATCATTGAGGAGGTTGGGGACTTCCCACATTGAAATCCTGGTTTTAGTCTGTCAGAGAAATCTGTTAAATTGTTTACTAGAAAAGGTTATGAAACCTGTAGAGAAAATGAACAAGAAGAAATTGCGATGACCAGATGATATTCACCACAGGGTTCTAAAATAACTCAAATGAATTTGCTTACCACAATTCATAGTTCAGTTATCTCCAGCTTAAAGCTACAGTAATATTAGAAGCTGGGAAGTGGCTGCCGTGGCACCAGGTTTGGTTTGGGTGGGGTTTTTTTTTTTTAAAGGTTTCAAAGGCAATCTAGGTGACTACAAACTAGTGATTATGCTATCTGTGCAGGGCTAATTAATGGAAACTTTTCCAAAAAGTAAAATTAGTAAACACAGATGAATGAAATATACCAGAGCGAATATGATTTTATAAAGAGAAACTTCCTGCCTCAGAAGTTCAAAAAATTATTAGGAAAATAAAGGGAACTCATGGACATCCCTTTGTTCCTTGAAATCTGAGACACAAATTACTGGAGACTATAGAGTATTCTGGGAAATTATTATTAAACTTGCATGTTGTTCTCATTGTTTACTAGCCATCCCCTGTTGGATATGGTAAGAGAGGGAAAAGGTTGAACTATACAAACATTTAATCAGACTTATTGCAGTCATGGCTTTTGTGGTGAAATCTGATGATAGGAAGGGGTCTTGTGTTGAGCTGGACTTTTTAATTTGGTCAGAACAGATGTCTACTGCTGGTTAGTATTCTGGTTTCTTGTGACTGTGCTGTAGCCCACACAAAACATGAATATTTTTCAGAATGTGAAACAAGTTATAGATGTACAGATGGCATACAGAACAAATGTATGAAACTTTCACTGCCATTACATTAATCTGATTTTAATATGCCAAAGAAGTCTGATTTCCGAGATAGTAGCAAGCATGATAGGTCAGAAATTATCACTTCTCTATGGGCTTTGAGGAACCCATTTGTCTGTGATTTAGACCTTCTGTACTTCAAAGTAAACTAACTGATTGTATGTTCATCTCAATAACAACTAATGGTATGTCATCCATGAAACTCAAGAGTTATACAAACATTGCTACGAAAATAGATGACAGAAATTGGCAAATAGCTTGATACTGACTGTTAGAAATAAGCTACTGTGCAAGGTATTTTGTATGGGGAATCTAATCAGTAATTGCAACAGTAATTGCTGGCTTTACACAAATAGGTCTGCAAAGATATAGAGCATATAGTAAACATTTACCATGACTTGTAAAATGTAAATTGCAGCTCCTGAACTGCATTTGAATAGTGTATTGCGAGTTATTTGGAAAGTTTTATCTGATATTAAGTATATGCCTATATCTTTCAAATCTAATCAACTGAATTCTAAACAAATTTCCTAAAAGATTACTTTTTGTCCTGTTCTCAGGGAAGGGGACTGTCCTGATAGCAATACTTCTGTGCATTCCTGCTCTAGTCAGACTTGTTTCTAGCTGTCCTTTACACTGCATGTGCGTGAAACGGGCATTTGAGACTGTCAGCATGAGAAATTGTCACCACCAAACTGTGTGACTTTATAGCTGGCAGTGTGGAAAAGTGATGTAAAGATGGAGCTCAGATAATGGGACTCCATCTGTGGAATTCAATCTAGAACTGCAACCTAATCTTTGTGCCTAAGAGCTCCTAACATGGATATTGGTAAAGATATTTAGGATTTCTATTTAAAGTCCTTTGTATTTGCTCAGATTTTTATACTTTATATTTCAAACCGATTTAACTGAATAGCTCATCCAGAATGACAGTGAATATCCACTGTGACTTTGTTATTCTTGGTATTTGAGAACAAGGTATTTTCATACCAACATAAATCTGGCATCAAGGCAGAATCAGCAATCTTGTAGTTAGGGCCATTCAGCTGTTCTGTACAGCATCAGGCAATAGGATACAGGGCAGCCAGTGCATTGGAAGTAAAAGCTAATTCACATAGACTAAATCAAAACAGAAAGGCAAATTTCTCCTTTGGATTAGTGGTAAATCTCACAGAAATGCTCTTCAGGTGCCACACAATACAACACTTCTTGAATGCTACACAGAACACTAATTGTACTGATTACTCATCAGTTCCCAAAAACCTTTTCAAAAAGACTCTGCTGTAGAGAGCTCTGACCTCTGAAATTTGTACGACCTTACTTTCATCTCACATGGCACTCATTTTGCTAGCTTATGCCCAATTTATCAAGCAGCCCAGATCACTTTGGATTACTGATCTATCCTCTTAATTCGATTCATTTCCCTAGTTCTTGTGTCATTCATAAATGTTATCAGGGATTAATTTGTATTTCCTTTCAGGTCTCTGATAAAACGTTAAATAATAGTGGGTTTAGAACTGTTCTCTGAAATCCTGCTAGAAACAGGATTTGATTATTATTCTTCACTACAGGAAGCTTAAGGAAATATTTATCAGCTTTTTAATCTACTTACTATGTGTCACTTATTTTTTTTGCATGAGTCCTTTTAATTGAAATATTATGCAACAATAAGTTGGTAAGCAAGGCACTGAATAGCAGGAAATAGGTCCTGTCGAACTAGCCAGGTATATCTTTATCAAAAGTAATGTGGTTTTCTCCTCTTGACTGGCATTAATTATATTTTAATACTTTAATTCTTCAGCATTTTTATTAATTCTTGTGTCAGACATTCACTATTTCACCTAGGATTAATATCAGGCTGACAAGCTGTTACTACACAGATTTCCTCATTCACCTTTTAATATGTAGGCAAAATTTTAGCTCTCTTCCATTGGAACTTGGTTACCGTGCCAGGTGCTGTTGAACCTCAGCATTTCTGGTCCAGCCTCCCTCTGGAAGCAGGCTGTTTGGATGCAAGCAATCTGGAGCAATTTCTCAACATCTGAGTTGCAGTTGCATATCCATCCTGTGATATGACAATATCACCTCTCTTTCCAACTTGCAATAAAAAAATGAAAATGCATCTATCATTTGCTTGAAATGCATCTGTCATTTCTGTCTAGAAAGGCATTTAAACTATGCTGATTACTTTTATTTCTAACTCTACAAATAAACATGAGACACTAGCCCCCCCATCCGATTTATTAACTTTGATAATCATTTATTTCTACAGTGTCCTTTGCTTCCTTTACTGATCTCTCCCCCCACACACACTGATTTATAATTTCTCTCATATTCACTGCACTCAGCCATTACATATGTTTTCTGAGATTTCATTAGAGTGTTTTCTTCCCTATGAGCAACATACTGATTTTTCTCTTAAATCCATGAAACCTTATTCAGTCATAGGATTGTGATTTCTAGACCATCTAGTCAAGTAATGTTAAATAACTTCCAATTATTATTCAGTTTCATTAATATTTTATCAATTATTTGACCCATTTGTGTCCAGAGTCATGAACATGGTTTGAATGTCTTTCAGTTTCTGAATGAAAATAAAGAATGAGGTATTTGTAAAACATAAATGCATAGCTTTTCCAAAAGTGAAAGAAGCTGGTGTCGTGGTTTTACCCCAGCCGGCAGCTGAGCCCCACGCAGCCTCTCGCTCATTCCCCACCATCAGGATGGGGAAGAGAATCAGAAGAGTAAAAGTGAAAAAACTCATGGGTTGAGATAAAGACAGTTTAATAGGGAAAGCAAAAGCCACATGCACAAGCAAAGCAAGACAAGGAATTCATTCAGCGCTTCCCATGGGCAGGCAGGTGTTCAGCCATCCCCAGGACAGCAGGGCTCTATCACACGTAACGGTGACTTGGGAAGACAAATGCCATCACTCCGAATGCTGCCACCACCCCCTCTTCCTCTTCCCCAAGCTCCTTATAAACTGAGCATGACGTCATGTGGTATGGAATATCCTTTTGGTCAGTTGGGGTCAGCTGTCCCAGCTGTGTCCCCTCCCAACTTCTTGTGCACCCCCAGCCTTCTCACTGGTGGGGTGGTGTGAGGAGCAGCAAAGGCCTTGGCTCTGTGTGAGCACTGCTCAGCAGTAACTAAAACATCCCTGTGTTATCAACGCTGTTTTCAGCACAAATCCAAAACATAGCCCCATGCTAGCTGCTATGAAGAAAAGTAACCCTCTCAGCTGAAACCAAGACACCTGGCTACAAAAATGTTAATTTATTTTTCATTATTTCTCCTCCTTAAGTAGAAATTGTAAGAATGGTGGATCCTTCTCTCATAAATTCTGAAGAATTTAGGCCTTCTGGGTTTAAGTTCATGCAAAAACTCCAAAGTATATATAAAGTTGTGGAGTCATGTAAAGGAAACCTTTTAGTTGAAGGCGACTCCTATTTGGCTTCTAAATCTTTGAATAAGCAAATACATAAAATTCTGCCTCACAGCTGCAAATGGTTAAGTACACAGAGTTGCCCAGTGAGATGGACACATATGCTGTGCCCCACTCCCCTCCTCCTTACTGTGGCTGCAGGAAAACAGACCCTGGGAGGAGGCTTTGTGTGGGTGAATTTGGAATAAAATGGAAGCTGCTGACCTAGTATTTTGTTAGTGTCTACTCCTCTATCGCACATACGTGTTGGCTCTTGAGTGAAAGATGTTACCACGCGGAATGCAGAAATACTCTAGTTCAGAAGTTTCAACAGAATAAGCTGTTCCTGGGAAGTAACTGGATTTCCAGCATCATCACTGTAAGAGGCTGAGGCAAAGTAAAAGTTCCCAAGTACAAGGCAGTGCTTGTGACAGCTGGTGTTCACAGGAGATGCAGCAGAAAACTGCATGGCACAGCATTTTTTCCAGAATAAAAAATGTGCCTATATTCCAAGAGAACCTGCAAGGCAATATGTAACAGCATCATATGCAATGTAATGAATTAGTCATGTGAAACTATTAATCATACTCCTTTCACCACTTGCTCCTCTATTAATCCATTCCTGCCAGTAATTTAACATTACAAATTCCTCAGACATTTCATACACCTACCACTGTTTAAATTAACCTCAGGCTTTCTCAAATCTCCTTTCCCTTCAAACTATCTCTTTTTCCCAAGGAGTGAAAGACAGCAAGATTCCCTTAGGAGGTTAGTAGTTCTAAATGTTGTGGGAGTCAGTTCTGGCATTATAATCCCAGAATTATTTCATGCTTAGCAATGCACAACTAAAATAGTTAAGCTTTGTAAATTTTTTTACTAACTGAAAAAAAAAAAAAAGGGAGGGGGGACAAATCAAGGTTTCTTTATTTTATGGATGAGTGGGTGCAGCACAAGGCTGTGACATCCTCAGTACTTTGCAAGAATCTGAATACGAGTCAGGAGCTGGAAATAGGTATCTGTGTAAGAATAACACCAGGTGATATCCACAATAGCTTGCTGACTTTTGGAGAAATTGAATGTATACCTGGATGAGGTTGCTGCTGATATACTCTGTTTTAAAAATTCAGGAGAACTTATTTTAGGAAAACACTTAAATCTCAAGAGGATGGTATTGAAACACCAGCACAGCAGAAATGGGACTTTAGTGTCTGATGCCTCTGGAAGGTGATTTGGGTTTTACTGGTGTTACTGTGATGTTTTGGGGTTTTTTGGCAGTGCTTGATATGGGAAAATATAAGCATTTTTATAAACTGAATATGGTATCAGAGTTGCAGGATTATAGGATATGGTCATATAAGATCATTCAGGTTGGAAGGGACCTCAGGAGGTCTCTAATCCAAGCTCGTGCTTAAAGCAGGGTCAGCTGTGTGGTTAGAACAGGCTGGTCAGCGTCTTATCCAGTCTGGTCTTGAACATCTCTGAGGACAGCAACTGCACAGCCTCTCCGAGCAGCCTGCTCCACTGCTGTGCTGTCCTCAAGGTGAATTTTTTTCTTTATATCCAGTCTGAACCTCCCAGATTCAATTCATCACTGTCAATCTCATTATAGACCCTGCCTCTGTCTTTCCAGTAACTCCCTTGCAGGTACGGGCAGAGTGATGGTTAGGTCCCCCAAAGGTAGCGTCTTCTCCAGGTTGACCAAGCCCTGGTCCCTCACCTTCTGCTCACAGGGCAAGTGCTCCAGCCCTTGGCCAGCCTTGGGGCCTTCCACTGAATTCCAGCTCATTGATGTCCTTCCTGTTTTGGGGGCCCCAAGACTGGATGCAGTATCTAGAATGAAGTGTAAGTGCTGAGCGGAGGGGGTTAGTGCCCACACTGATGTCCTGGCTGTGCCCCTGTGAATACTTCCCAGGGCGCCGCTGGCCATCTCTGCAGCCAGGGCACACTGCTGGCTCACGCTCAGCTGGTGTCTGCCAAGGCCCACGGGCCTCTTGTTGCAGAGCTGCCCTTAATCAGACATGCCCGGCCTGTGCCCTTGCACTGGTGCTTCCTGCCCAGGGGCAGCACTTGGCTTTGTCCTTGTTAAAATTCATGAAGATTCCTGTTGGCCTGCTCCTCCGGCCTGTCGAGGTCCCTCTGGATGTCAGTCATGCCCTCAAGTTTACTGAATCACTCGCACCAACTTGTCACCTGCAGACATGACCAGCATGTCCTCTGTAACCTCCTCCAGGTCATTGATGAAGTTGTTGAACAGGACCAGTCCCAGGGTGGACCCTGTGGAGTATTGACTACTTGGTAGTGGTGTATGGCCCATTTACCCCTCTGAAACCAGTAACTCCAACAGGATTTTACCCATCTGCTTTTTTACCGATCTAGACTAAAATGTCCTAATTTGTTTCCAAGAATATTGTGAGGGACTGCTCA
Organism: Grus americana; assembly: GCF_028858705.1. Taxonomy (NCBI): domain Eukaryota; kingdom Metazoa; phylum Chordata; class Aves; order Gruiformes; family Gruidae; genus Grus; species Grus americana. The sequence goes on along the minus strand of NC_072853.1, from coordinate 86,062,820 downwards.
GCTGTGCTCAAGTTGAGGTAACTGACATCCACTGTTCTCTCCCTGTCAACAAATCCACTTATTTTATATTTTTTTTTTATATCTAATGAATTAAAGGGTATAAATGAGAACTGAGGCCTTCCTATTTTGCAGAAATTTCTGGAAATACAAAAATAATTATCAGAGAAGTCCTTTTCCTGTGTGCAAATCTTGAAGAGAGCAAGTGAAACTGATACATGGAAAACAAAGGAGAAATGTATTTAGATAGGAAAAAAACCAAAACACCACTGGTGCTGTGCTTGTATGTTGCTTTGGAGAAGTAACAAACTGGAAAACAGGGCCTATGAATTGGAAAAAGTAGTCTACAGTGTTTTCATTAAAATTAATATTTTAAGTGAAGGCATTGGGATTAAATTTGATGCAAAAACAAGCAAGCAAAAGTCTTTGTTTCTTAAGATACAAATTACTGTCAGTGTATTTGACTCAGCTGGAAGTATCTACAGCTGCTAATTTTTCTGGGCTACCTTTTTATCTAATAGGCACAAGGGGGCTTTTTTAGGACAGTTTCTGTCCTGTTTTAGACATCTGATCTATGATGAAATGATGACATAGATACAACAGGCCATATTGATCTCCAGGGTCTATAAAAGGAGTTTAGAGTAACTAGCTTAAAAGTAATTATCTACATCATGGTCAGATGGGGGGTTTGTTTTGCTTTAAAACGTCACTCAATAGGGCACTCCGGTAAGTTCTGCAGCTGATGTTCAGATTGTCCATCAGAGGAAGATTTAGGTTTATGTGACTGCTACCATTTTACCACAGTTGTTCAGATTTTGGTTTGACTACTAATGCAAATTTAAAAGTTTTGATTTCATATGTTCCAGTATGCCACCAATCTGACTATTAGCAAAAGCTTTTGGTGCCACATGCTCTGAGCACAGAGCATGAGAGACAGCTACCACAAACTGACAGACCATGTAACAGCAATAAGAATAGATCGTCATGCTCAGGCAAACTCAGCAGTGATAAAATACTGTAAATATTGGAAAATACATTTTTTTAATGTCCTCTCACTCCACATTTAACTCGTGCCTTTAACATGTGACTGTTTGGTACAGAAACATCCCAGGATGTGTGTTATACTTTAAGGAAAAATAACTCCCCACTGCAAGTGGGTTTTTTGAACTGTAGTGTTGAATGAACACTAATCGTCAGTAGTGGGACATCCTGCTAATGAGACCTGATTGTGCTTCCACCTGCCCTGCCTCATCAACAGTTGATATCTATAAAGAAACATAACTTGTTATGCCAGTGTCTTATTGGTTCATTGGGTAGATTCTAATGGTTTGAAGAGACTCAGAAAAGCCCACCCAAAACCATATTATCTGAATAATTGTTTGCTTAATTCACTAAGTAAATTAGAAGTTGAATTTACTTCATAATGCATAACTGATTTATCTAAATAGCTAACTGAAAGCTGGAAGTAGTAAAATAAATGAAATGTTCTGCAGTAACTATGGCAGACTCATTCATCTCCAAAGTTCTCTCTTTAGTATAACTGCTTATTCCCTAAATATTCTTTATTTCTCTGCTAATGAAATATCCCTATACTTAAATCAGATACTACAACTTTCCTTACTACTGCAAAATGATAACTGCAGTCAGTGGTTAAGCTGGAGATAGGGGAATACTGTACGTATCTATTACCAGGAAAATTTTCATGCATATGGGTAACCCCTTATTTTATTTCAATTGTTTGTTCTATGAAACTCTTCAGTACAATATACTAAAAAATAATAGGTGTGACTGACATGTAGTGATGATTATTCTTTATTCCTTGTACTTTATGTTTTCTCTTCCATTCTTTATTTTTATTCAAGAATACAAGTAATTCTAAAGTTTACTAATACTGAATAGTGACTTTTTAAATCTATTTAAGAGATTAATTTGAAAAGTCAGAAGATCCTGCCTCTGCAGTGAACCAGTCCTGAAAATTATGCTTCCACTTTTTACAAATTCTTTTTATTTCTTATTCACGTGGGTTTTCACAATAGCTAGAATAATATGTTATCTTGTAGTCCTTAGACTGTACTGGAAAAAAATAGTTTTCTATGAGCCATTCTCTGATATTGAAATCACTCCACTTGTGAAATGGCTGGACGTTTTATTTGTAAAGCATCTGGTAGTATTACAAAATCCATACCAGAAGCAACATGAGTTTAAGTACAGAAGAGGTGGTTTGGTTTTGTTTTAGAATTATATGTTCACAGTAACAGCATTTCAATAGCTTTATGGTGGCTGAGAAATAGAAACTTAATAGACCTGAGACCTTATTTTAGGGTCCTTTGATTCCTCTACTGAGATGAGCACACACTTACATTGCTCTCCTAATCTTACAGCTAAAGTCCATATCTATAAAATAGGACACTTTTGATGTATAATTATCCACGAATATTTTATCTAGTCTTTATTGCCTGCTATGAACAGTGTCTATATATCTTGATGTTTTCTGTGCAGAATATGTGACCTCATCTGCCATATCATTAGATGTGATTGTTAAACTAAACTGCAAAATGTTGAGTATAATGTTGGGTTTTACCCCATGGAAGTACAGGAGACATCCAGGTGGAACAGCTTGCACACTTTAGCACCGTAAATAGTTGTTGACACACATAAAATGTGTTGACAGCTTGAAACAGTTCAGAAAGTGTTGTGTGGTTTTTTGGTTTTTTCCCCCTCTGTATTTGAAATAACTTATGTTTACTGAAAAGTCATTTTCACTTAATTTTTTTGCATAATGTCTTCTTTTGGACTAAACTTTCAAAGATTTCTTTTGTACATATATAATCTCATACCAGAAAAGGTAGGGGAGATGGGACTTCTGCCTCAATCTATTTGGCTCTGAGTTGGCTATTTTCAAGTTCATTTTCTACAATCTTTACTGTAATGTTTGAGGCTTTTTTATATTTTGTAGGATTTCCATTCTCTTACAATCTCTTGATGTAAATTTTTTTCAAAATGTGAAATTGTGTTTCACTTTGAGATATAATTTTCTTCAACTTTCAATCTTCAGCTATAATTGTCTGGGTTTTATAGTCACTTTTTCTAACACTTAATTTTATACATTAATTTTAATCAAATGTTATAGATGTACATATTCTGTTTGGAAAAAAGTGAAATAAAGGGTGGAACAAAAAATAAATTAAATTAAAAAAATCAAAGTGATCTGATGGACGAGAATTTGCTGATCTCAAACCAAATGCCTTCTACAGTGATAATAGCTGGTGCTTCATATAGAAATTAAATTGTCTGAAATTTCTTCAACCCCAAAGGCCAGATCATAATGCCATACATGCTGCAAAAAGTGTTCTACAACCTGGATGGTCCCATTACGGCCACAGAGCTGTCTCAAGTGGAACAGTGTGAATATTTGTGTCATAAGGGCTGCGATACATTTTACAATTTTAAGCAATGCTGGTGTATTTGGATATCAAATGCAGTTATAATGTGAAAGATATCTGAATAATGGATTACATTTCAGGGTAGCACTTTCTGGCAATGACTCTCTACAATGTGCTCAGCTGACAAGCCAAGAAACCTGTGGTAAGGTTTGCTGTTCCCCCTGCCCTGCCTGTCATGCAAGCTCACGCATGGACCAGGAAACCCAGCTACATTCTTTCTCATTCGTCCACCATCAGCAGTAAGCATTTTTCTTCTTCCTTGCTCAAAAAGAGAGCTCACCTCATACCTCTAGTGTTATGTTTTTGAATGTATAGCAAGCAAAAAAACCCCCAAAACCAACAACCCCAAAAACCCCCAACCAAACCTACAATTCCAAAGAAGCTCATCTCTAGGGTTTTAAAATCAAACTTGGTACAGACCTAACAATACCAGTAAACATTCACTTATATGGAGTACAGTCAAACTGACCAGATCTGTGACCTCTTGTTTGCTTTGCTATGAAAGCATTCCCGTATGGTGGCTTCTATTGGCATGGATTTTTAGGGAAAGAATGTGCCTTAGTAAAACTGTAAATATAGGAACTAACAATAGTAACTCATCATAGCCGTGTTGAAATTGCCTGATTAGCTTATACAGCTTGAGTAATTAAACGGGGAAGAAGAAACTATATGGGACTCTGAGTCAACAACGACATTCAAGTAAGAAAAGGTCAAAATGAATAGTGATGCAAATGACACCTGGCTCTAAATTCATAGGCAAATTAGCTTTATCTGAAGGAACGCACATGCTGGATATTTTACAAGTTTGTAGTACAAGCTGCTCTTGGGATATAAGCCATAAACACTGTTTGCATTTTCTTTCTTTCTCTGTGACATTACTTTCTTTAGGCCCGTGTGTCTGAAGACTTAAAACACATTATTGTACATGTAATCTTAAAGAGTTTAAGTTTGTAGTCTTCATGTTTTATAAACTACTTCAAATAAAAAAAAACCCTTTTCATCTAAAGGTTTCTATTTCATAGGTCCAAGGTTATAAACAGGTTATTACAATACAAATGCATACTGAGGCCTGCAAATTAAAACTCCAAAGCCTACTTTAAAGCTCTCTGATCTTGTTTAATCAGCAGCATAAGAGCAGTAAATTCCCTTGTGTGCTCCAGTTAACTGAATGTTATTGCTTAGATAAACAGTATACCTATTCTGATTAGGTTCATGTTTATTCATTGAGTCAAAGAAATTAGGGATGGAAAGACCTCTGAGGTCGTCTTTTCCAATACCTTGTAGGTGTAGGATTGTTCCCAACAGGATATTGTAATCTAGATATTTTGTACACTCCAGCTTTAACCAATTCAAGTAATGGGGTTTCTGCCACTTCCTGTGAGAGTTATTAAGCAATTTAACAGACTTCAGTCTTAAAAATAAAAACAGAAAAAAAATTGATGATACTCAGTTTGCATTTGAGTTTCTGACTGTTATGTACCCTACGGTACAAGCAATGATCAATCTTCCACACAGTGTTTTCAAGTAATGCTAGACCTTTATGAAACTCTTCTTTTTTTTCTTATCTGATGAAAAAAGGGCTTTATACAGATATCTCTTAGTGCTTTTGATGTGTCAGTTTGTCTTGCTCTGTCATACATTCCTATCCTTCTGATTTTTTTGTTTTAATGAAGTTTCATCTTAAAATCAACTACTCTGTCTTGCTGAAAACTTTAATGGTAGCCTAGAGATTTTTTGGGGGGTGCATGGGCCTCTTATAGAGGCCTATCTTGTTTACTTTGTGTTTTAAAATATCCACAAGGTTCTCCTTTTTGCTTCTTATCAAGCTTGTGATAAGAAGGCTTTCTGAAACTGCTCAAAACTTGTCCCTGCTTGACTGAGCTTTCGTTGCTACAGAGCATATTTTTAAAAGGAGAAAAAAACCTCCATAAACTTGTTTGACAAATCCGTGTACATTTTGAATAGGTCCCATTTGAAATATGGGTTTAAAAAACAAATACTCAAATCAACTTCAAATTCGTAGCTGAAAGTCTATGTATCAGTAGTTACAGATGGCTACAGGCTTTCTCAGGTGAAGAACAGTGCTTGAGGGACTACTTAAAAATCCACTTCATCAGCAGTTTTCTGAGGCCTTATTCTACAGTAGCCTAGGTTTTGAACACATAATATTCTTAAGAACTGTATGCCTTCCTCTAGGCACAGAACTGTTTGCCCTACCAGTCTTCCACATCAATTACCTACCAACCCCTCCATGACCTTTACTTGTTAAGCAATTAGGAATGCTGCAGAAACCTAAAGCCTCACACAAACTCACAAGGGGAGGGAGAGGAAGAAAAATGAAGTCACCAAACAACATGCCATGTTTTTCAGCTTGTCCATATCCACAGATCTTACACTGTGATTGTAATTCCAGATATTCCTTCTACTACCTCATGATCCATAGTCCTGCCCATTTGCAGTTAATACTGGGAAGCCATCATTTAGTAAAATAGCAACATTAGAGACGAGTTCTGACTTCTGTCTTGTTCATGTGTAGGGCTTCGGGACAAGAACAGTAGAGAGTGCCTTAATATATTAACACTTGTGCTACTGTACAGTAGTCAAATGCAGAGTCATACAAGTATTTGAGTCTCTTCTCAGCAATCATCTTGATAAATATTTATCAAAACACCAAATTGGGAGGAGCTGTTGATTCCGCGGAGGGTGGAAAGGCCTTGCAGAGAGATCTGGACAAATTGGAGAACTGGGCAATCACCAACCACATGAGGTTTAACAAGGACAAGTGCCAGATTCTGCACCTGGGAAGGTGCAACCCTGGCTATACATACAGACTGGGTGATGAGAGATGCTGGAGACCAGCCATGCTGAAAGGGACTTGGGGGTTTTGGTCAACAGCAAGTTGAACATGAGTCAACAGTGTGCCCAGGCTGCCAGGAAGGCCAACCCTATCCTGGGGTGCATCCAGCACGGCACTGCTGGCCGGTCTAGGGAAGTGATTGTCCCACTCTACACTGCACTGGTGCGGCCTCACCTCAAGTACAGCATGCAGATTTGGGCGCCACAGTACAAAAAGGACGTAAAACTATTGGAGAGTGTCCAAAGGAGGGCAGCAAAGATGGGGAAGGGTCTAGAGGGGAAGACATATGAGGAGAGGCTGAAGTCCCTTGGTTTGTTCAGCCTAGAGGAGACTGAGGGGAGACCTCATCGCGGCCTACAGCTTCCTCACAAGGGGGAGCGAGGGGGCACGTGCTGATCTCCTCCCTTTGGTGACCAGTGATAGAACCCGAGGGAACGGAATGAAGCTGCGACAGGGGAGGTTTAGGTTGGATATCAGGAAAGGGTTCTTCACTGAGAGGGTGGTCGGGCACTGGAACGGGCTCCCTAGGGAAGTGGTCACAGCACCAAGCTTGACTGAGTTCAAGAAGCGTCTGGATAATGCTCTCAGTCATATGCTCTGATTTGGCTGGTCCTGTGTGGAGCCAGGAGTTGGACTCGATGATCCTTATGGGTCCCTTCCAACTCAGGACATTCTATGATTCTATGAAAACAAATGATACCCCGCCTTTTGTTACTTCTATGTTACTTCTACATGTACTATGAATTCTAAAAACAACTCTCCCTTCTTACTGGGGTGGATCTGTATGTTAAAAATACATCTCAGCCTGTGCTGAGGTCTCTACAGCACTTTTAGCCTTGTCTTTAAATGTTTTAATAGTGTGTAAGTGGTGTAAAGACCATGTGCTAGCTTTCAGTAACAGACAAGTTTAACTGCTAACCTGAAGCCTAACTAAAATATATACTTACCCTGCTTTAATGGCGGGGAGGAGGAGAGTAACACCCAAATCCACGACCTTTTGAGGAGTGCCACATCACAACTAATTATATTTTATGTAATCTATTACATTACTGTAAGTGGAATTTCAATCTTGTGCTACTGTCTGAAAGGACAGGGATAATGATTCAATAAATAAATCTATTAGGGTGGACTTTTATTGAGCTGGTAAGATTTTTATATCAAGTCTTTTACTGAGCTGACTTAGCTGGTATGTATATTTAGCACTATAAATTAAGTGCATAGAGAGAAATGAAAAAAGAGAAATTGAACTGTTTGCCTTTACAAGAATAACATAATCCCTTGCTCTTAAAATTCAACTTTTATGGGGTTTTCACTTTGATACAATAAGGTCAGTTAGACACAATAATATTTAGCTTCTACCACCTTAGTATTCGCAACAGTGAAATAAAACCTGCAAACACTCACTTTATGCCAGAGGTGAAACTAAATTACCATAGTGGTCCCTTGAAGTCTAAATGCTTTGAGTTGTGCCCAGAGAACCATATCGGTAGACCAACTGACAGGATATCATGGAAGTCCCTGTCCTTTATCGTGGAAACTTTTATATTTTCACATGGTCATGGGTGGAGCTGGCTGCTCTGTAGGGCGCAGCCAGCTTTCCAGCAGTGTCCTCAAGCAAAGCTTGTGCAGCACGAGTACAATTCAAGAACATATTTGCCAGGGCATTGGGGGAACACAGGTGGGAACAGGAGGGTCCTGCCTGAGCAGTCAACTGTGTTACTGTCTGAACATGTGCCTAACTAAGTGGTGGTTATTACCTAGAAGCTATTAACAGCTCTTAAATAGGTCTCCACTGGCAGCTAGTGGGGGTGTAAAAAGGTACGGGTGTTGTGTACAACCACTCCTGTTGGCATAGCTTGCGTACTGTGTGAGAGTGAATCTAGGTCACAGACTGCAGTAAAAGCTAGATTTGTTGGAAGGAAGCATGGGCTATTATCAATGTCAGCCTTCCTTTCCCTTACCTCTTTCTCCTTGTTTTGGGATAACCCAAGCATGGTCCCACATTATATAAGAACACACAGTTAAATAATGCACCCATTTCTCCTGTCTAATCAGAGTACCTGTGCTCCTGGTAGCCAGAGACAGAAAGACATCCTCACAGAGATTTTTCCATCAAAGCTTTGGCCCTGGTCCTTTAGCAGAGATACATAATGGCCCAGCAGCTCTTGGCCCTGACTACCCAATGATGGGTCCCACCTGGAAACAAGTGTCAAGTGGTAAAACATGGTTGGATGCTTCTAAAAAGCAAAATGCACTTAGATTTGCTATCACCTGAGCTTTCATACAATAGAGGGGAAAAAAAAAAAAAAAAAGCTGAAGTCCATGCTTAAAATACAGTTAAAAATAACTGGGGACAAAAGCTAAAGACTGAATCAATTACTCCTGGCTGGGGTTGCATCACTCCCTTTTAGTTCCTTAGTGGCAGACATTTTGAAAGAATCTTGAATATGGAATCCATTTACTTTGCTTTCACAACTGTTTGTGTTCTTAGTTTTCTTACATTGGTTACATCAGTTGTACTCTATGTGCTTCAGTAATGTGTAATCAAATAAAATAGGATCATATCCATCCATATTGAATTTCAGAGAAAAACAATTTTTGCATAATGCAGCCTACAAAAAAATCAAGTGGAAAAATTACAGTAAATTGTCAGAAGATAAGAAAAGCTGGAGAAACAATGACTAATCATGCGTAGACTCTGTAGCTTTTATTGAGCTCAGTAAATAGGTCCATAGCTTGTCATGTATGCATAGATCCTTCATTACGGATTGCAGATGCAAAACTAACACTAACATGAAGAAATAAAAATTAAATAATCCTATGAAATCCAGAGACTTCCCTTGAGAAAGGGAAACTAATAAAAAAAAAAATACAGCAATGGAATGAATTAAAAAAAGCAAATACAGTTGTAAACAGGAAAAAGATTTTATGCAGTTATAAATAAGGCTGCTCAGGCACATGGAAAATAAGGAGGTGATTGGTGACAGTCAACATGGCTTCACTAAGGGCAAATCGTGCCTTAACAAATTTGGTAGCCTTCTACGGTGGGGTTACAGTGCTGGTGGATAAGGGAAGAGCAAATTATGTCATCTAGCTGGACTTGTGCAAAGCATTTGACATTGTCCCACACGACATCCTTGTCTCTAAATTGGAGAGACATGGATTTGACAGATGGACCACTCGGTGGAAAAGGAATTGGCTGGATGGTCACACTCAAAGAGTTGCAGTCAACGACTCGATGTCCCAGTGGACATCAGTGAAGAGTGGCGTTCCTCGGGGGTAAGTATTGGGACCAGCGCTGTTTAACATCTTTGTTGGTGACATGGACATTGGGATTTAGTGCACCCTCAGCAAGTTTGCCAACGACAGCAAGCTGTGTGGTGTGGTCGACATGCTGGAGGGAAGGGATGTGTCTGAAGGCACCTTGACAGGCTTGAGATGTGGCCTGTGAGAACCTCAAGGTTCAACAAGGCCAGGTGCAAGGTCCTGCACATGGGTCAGGGCAATCCCAAGCACAACTACAGGCTGGGCGAGGAATGGATTGAAAGCAGCCCTGAGGAGAAGGACTTGGGGGTGTTGGTGGATGAGAAGCTCAACATGAGCCGGCAGTGTGTGCACGCAGCCCAGAAAGCCAACCATGTCCTGGGCTGCATCAAAAGAGGCGTAACCCGCAGGTCAAGGGAGGTGATTCTGCCCCTCTACTCCACTCTTGTGAGACCCCACCTGGAGTACTGCGTCCAGCTCTGGGGCCCCCAACATAAGAAGGACATCAAGCTGTTGGAGCGACTCCAAAGGAGGGCCACAAAGATGATGAGAGGGCTGGAGCACCTCTCCTATGAGGACAGGTTAAGACAGTTGGGGTTGTTCAGCCTGGAGAAGAGAAAGCTCCGGGGAGACCTTATTGCTGCCTTCCAGTACCTGAAGGGGCCTACAGGAAATCTGGAGAGGGAATGTTTAGAAGGGCAAGTAGTGACAGGACAAGGGGTAATGGCTTTAAGCTGAAGGAGGGTCGATTTAGATTAGATATTAGGAAGAAATTCTTTCCTGTGAGTGTGGTGAGGCACTGGAACAGGTTGCCCAGAGAAGCTGTGGATGCCCCCTCCCTGGAAGTGTTAAAGGCCAGGTTGGATGGGGCTTTGGGCCACCTGGTTGTAGTGGAGGGTGTCCCTGCCCATGGCAGGGGGGTTGGGACTAGATGATCTCTAAGGTTCCTTCCAACCCCAACCATTCTTTGGTTCTATGAAATAACTGATAGACAAGAAGAAATGGGACACTCAGCAATATATAAGATAAGGCAGATTAACTTGCAGTAAATTTCCCCAAAATGTACAGCTTTCTTACAAATTTGAAAGCTTTACGAAGTCTTTTTAATAGATTTGAAAAGTCAAGGAAAAGCTAAAGAGAAAGGAAGAAAAATAATCAAGCAAGAACGATACCACATTGATAAAAATGGAAAGGCAACAAATTCATTTGGTCTTACATGCCATGAGACAAGAACAGGACATCTCTGGATTAAATAGAACAGTATGAATGCAGAAAATAAGGAAACCAACTAACTTAGAGCGGAATGTGCTGCCTCCAGTTTCTAAGAGAAAAAACAAGTTTCATGCTGTTTCTGTCAGCATTTGAGCATTTCATTACTTGAATACAGTGCAGAACTACTTTCAATAACAGTAAATTGGCAATGCAAATTAGAGGAAAAAATGAATATGCTGCTGTGCTATAAAAAGTTCCTTTTTATTTTTTCAAAGATGAGGCGTCACAGACTTATGCACATAGGCTGACAATGAACTGAAAGGTAATAGATGAGTTAAGAGGGAGAGAAAAAGAAGAGAAAAAAGCCCAGCCTTGGACTGACAGGGAAATAAGTGGTTGTTTTAAGGCAGCTGTATGAGAGGCTATCAACACTTCACCTCAGCTAAGTTTTGCTGTATTCATGCATGAAGCAGAGCATGAACAGCAGACTATAACATTATAGCAGAGTAATCAAATTATTGCTGGTGAAAGCAGATACTGGCACATTAAGTAATCTCCTTTTTTTTTTCTCATGATACTTGGCACTTCAGGGATTTTCTGATTAGTATAAGCAAACAACTAAGAAAATCCATTCTTATTCATGGTACTTCTTGATGCAATACTTCAAGAATTGGACAAATGGGACAGTAATCTTCTGTAGATTACAATTTTCACTGCAGAAATGAAAAATACTGTTAACATAATGTAATTGACCTTGTTAAGGTCTGTATTGCTCATCCTTTGTAGGAATCAGGATTAACACTACATCTGAAAACTCAATCCAAAATGTTATATCTTCTTTATTTTGGCAGTACCTAGATTTACCAAGGTACCTACAATTTTTCTTCTATTCATATCCTACTAATTCCTGGTGCCAAGATCAGAGTACCATTGAACTGAGTTCCTAGATCACCAGTCATCTTAATACATAGGAATAATGACCCAGTTCATTACACAATACTGTTATAAGATGCTTTATGGTATATTGGGAGTTGCAATATTGTTACTGTTCATGTACTGATTAAGCACTGAAACTCTGGTGATACCCTGTAACTGCCTACACCTAACCAGGAGTAATAATAGTCTCTACAGCTGAAATCCAACTGTGCTGAAATCCTCCAAAATGGGTATTTTTCCGATCATCTTTCCAAATTGCATAGTTGTCTTGAACTGTGCAGAGACTATAAACAGCAAATCTGTCCCAGTGGTAACAGGGGTCTGACTCGTGGTACTGAATTTAAATCCAAATGCTGAACAGGTTCTAAATTTGGCCTCTTACACCAATTTGAAGACTGGTATTTTATTTCAGTTACATTAACTTTTAAGCTGAGTAACACTGAAAATATCAAAGAAACTGCTCTTGCTTTACACCAGTAGGAGGGAAAAGAGTACTACCAGCTACTTTTGCTTTTTAGAGTATGTCATTTGCTTTTTTAAAACCATGTACTTAGTCTATATTCCTAACTATAATGTTTTATTCTTTACTAAGCAGTTTGAAGTGTTAACAGTGGAAATACTCTTTAAACATAAAGGTACATTTAACAAAGCTCAGTATGCTATTCCCCTGGCATGAAGTTAATTCTTCATCACTTGGGAGTATATCTTCTTACATAATAAAAGTAGTAATGCATTAATGTTTAAGGATATTCTTGAAGAGCTAGAATAGACTATTTTGAAGTGCTTCATTGCTCTGAAATACCTCTGGTTTATTGATTTCCAAGGCATTCCAAAGCAAACAAGTAAGCACAGTCTACTCCCCAATCATTGTCTGACTCAAAGTTTTCTTTGAGAAATAAACAGTGATACTCATCTTAGTGGTTTACAGCAGCTGACTGAAATAGGCACTGTTTAGCACAGAACAGAGGAGGCAACTTGCTCAACCTGTGAGGTGTGACAATGCAAGACAGTCCCACTCTACGTTTGAGTTTCTGGATTTACATCAGCTCTCTGACACCATGGAGTCCCACCTGTGCCCAGCTAGCTCCTTCCTCTGACCTGTTGTACTATTGATTATAAAAGAAGTGCAGACCCTACTTAACGAGTTACTCTGTCCTCCTAGATGATTCGAAAATCTGCTTATAAACTTAGAGTCATAATGCGAGATGCAGCCAGTATCAGCAGTCCCTGCAGCCGGCACCTGTCTGGGCCCTGGGCCCTGTGCTCATCCCAGCTGGGCACCACGGTGGGACCCGGGCTGCGGCTGCCAGGCGGGTGGCGAGTGAGGGGCAGCTGGGAGATGCCCTCTCAGGAGCCTCCCCTCGTGCTCGGGAGCCACCACAGGGTCCTGGGCCTCCCTGCCCTGACCTCTCAGCCCACTCCAGTATCCACCCCAGGCCCTGTCCCCACTCCCTTACCAGGGAGGGGAGGACACAGCCCCACCAGCCTGCAGGCACCCGCCAGCCTGTGCTGGCCCCATCAGGTGTTTTGGAACGTGTAGAAGAGTCCTATAACAACTTTAAGAGCTCCCTTGTGATATTCTCATATATAATACTGGCTTATAGAAGTTACAGCTTTCTTCCACGCATAAAGTAGTAAATAATCAAATGTCTTCGGTAGTGGAAAATTCTTTTCCCACAAGTGCCTTGACAAATTTATCAATTATTTTCTTTATAGTTTTTCATTTGCTTGTTTGGCCTGTGGAGCTGACTTATAATTTTGTTATCATTTAGTCCATAATTTCTTTGGTTTAAATGAGATGATACATATCTCAGTATAAGCTATAATAGAGTCATTCAGCCTATCTATTTTCTTAGTTTATTAATAAGCATAGAATGACCTTTCCAAAAGCATCCTGGAATCCCAGAAATGCAACAATTCCATGAAGGGAAGAATAGCTCACACATCTTGGTGATATGATCTCCTCCTAAGTCATGCAGGCCATTGGGATTACTCACTTTCTTATAATTAAGTTTATGCTTAAACGCTTTGTGCATTTTGTGCACGTGCAGAATATATTTTCCACATTCATCTTGCTTACTTTTCTGTGGTAACTAATGATTCCTACTTCCACTAATAAACTCTTCCTTTGACAGTTTTTCAGAAAAACAAATCTTTTCTGTAGGAAATCCTTACCTTAGGACTTAGAGATCTTTTTAGTGATGTAAACAGTTTTTCTAACACCTTTCTGCCAGGAAAGAACATAATTATTTGTTTAAAAAGACTCAAGGGTGAAAGATTAAAGAGAAACGTAAGGGGAGCAAACATAGGTTTGCGGTTCCAGAGTGCAGAGTAATCCTGCTGTATGAAATAGAAAGCAAATCTGATAAGCTTATGAAATCTGCAGGCATCATATTATTATGCCTGCTGCTCTTCAAACAGCAATCAAGGAATAGAAAACCGCTTTGCCGTTACTCAAGAATGCCTTCTGTTTCAATGTATGATACCTTGCTGAGTAAATATCTCACAATTAGAAGATTGCAGATGGACAAAGGCTGAATGAAATAAAAACACTTAGATAATATTATTTTTAATAAAGATGTATTTGTGTACTTTTCTCTAAATTCAGACTTAACTGTGAGCTGTAACAATCTATCTTACTTTGTCTCTCAGTTCCACAGTATGTTTGAATTTCTACTGGGCTTTGTCAACCTGTTCTTAAACATAGCACATACTTTGCTCGATGATTATGATGATAAATCCTTTGTAGTGGGAAACTGCAGGATGAGCCATAGTGTGAGAGCTCGCTTATGAATCTCCTGGTAAATAGGCAGGACTCTCGCCTGTTCCTCACAGAGCTGTCAATGAAACCAGTAATGTATCAGTGTGATCTTACACTAGAACAATTCTGATGCTGCTGGCAATAACGATGTGCCCCAAGTCAGTAATTTTTTCTAAATAGAGTGAGATATCAGATTGTAGCCAGTGAAATCAATAGCTTCTTATGCAAGGTCTGAAAGGCCATTTTCTTAAGTTTTCCCTCTTTTTATGGGGAATGGTCATCTGAGTAGCTGAAATATGTCTGTGATAAATGCCTTCACATCTGTAGTTTTGATATTGGGTAATCCCCTTATGCTTTGCTAGGAAAACAGCAGGTCTGTTTTTTTCCATTCCTGTTCTACCTCACACTTACCTTGCATTAGGAAGTATAACCTCTCAGCAAACATGACATATATGGAAGCACATGAAACTTGGGAACCATTATAACTGATGTTCAAGGACAGAATAACCATACTGATCTTAACTGTTCACGACACCACTCCTGCATTCTGCATTCTAATGAGACAGCACTTCAAAACCTTTGAAGTAAACCCATACCATTGTTTCAACACCTAGATGGAGAAAGGAAGGATGATTTTGTTGTGAAATTTAGTGATCAGACCGTGTAATAAGTTTTTCTGTGCTCTCCAAAGTATGTAAATAGTTAAAAATACTTCTAAATTTGAGAATTAAAATTAAAAATCAAACGCATGTGATATGGCAATTGCTGGTAGATTTAACATAATAAGTAGTTCCAAAGATATGATGCTTGATGAGAAATTTTGATGAGCAGCTCTGGAGCCATTAACCCTGTGACCTCTGTCAGGTGACTGAGGATGTGTTGAGTAACAACATATTGTAGCACTTTTTCTTGTCAAAATTCTCTGCTTTCAAATATGACAATGTTAGAAATGGAGTCACAAAGCCTGAGAAACTGTGATGATTTGAAGTATCTTTGGAGATAGCTTGGGGGCTATCCTATAGTTATTTACCACTGCTAGAACTAGACTTTTACTGATGCATTTGCTGATAACTAGGATTAATAGTCTGTCTTTTTTATATTATTCTGTGATATCAGAATACTGTGACCTTTACAGAATAAACCAAATCTCTAAATGGGCTGATGTTACATGACAAGACAGGCACCAGAGGTCTTTGGGTTAATCCCTTGATGTCACAAATTAATCATGCTCTATGTCTAAATCCTCGCTAAATTAATTTTTATGTCTATATTCTTCTACTACTGTTCAGAGTTTCTCAGTTTTGAATAGCAAGAGATTGCGAATTTCTTCTTCTAAATGCAGTTCCAGTCCCAGAAATCTGCTTTTCTAAGACTACTGTTCAGTTCTAGCCCTATTCTGGAATGGAATGAGACCTACGCAGTTTTGCTAACTACCTTTGTCTGTTAGTCACATTTCCCCTGCAGTAAGTTTTGAATGCACTGGTTAATTTTGGACATGCTCTTAAAAGGGTATTGTTTTCAAAGTTTTATTTTCAAAGATTCCTACTTATTTTGTGAGAAGGATAGCTGAGTACAGCAGAGATGCAAATCGGTGACCTCTGCTGACAGGAAAAACAAATAGAAATTAGTTCCTGATATACCTGGAGAGTCTAATCAGTGTGTGAAGAGCTTTGGTCTGCTCACAGTGTTCATCCCTTTTTGCCTGCAGGAATTGTCTTGCAGAATGGACTTGGTTCAGTTATGAGGTACAGAGGGAAGTTGAAGCATTGAGTAGGACAACTAAGGACAGAAATACTTCTTGCTGTTCACAGAACAACAACAAAAAAATATAAATAAATAGTTTCCATAAAAGCCTCAATTCAAGCATTAGTTTTCTCTTTCCCATGAAATCTCACTTAAATGGTCAGATAAAAGGATAGCACATCACTGGCAATGCTCACTTCTGTTGTTTTCTTTTTCATAATAAAGATGAGTTACAATGAGCAGTCTTCAATGTCTGCTGTTCCTGAAACTATGCTAGAGTAATTTATCTTCTGAGGCTTGTGACTAACGGCTTAAACATGACAACAATCACAAGCGTTTATTTCCATTTTACAGGTTTATAAGGGAACTAAATCTGTTCTATGTAAACAAAGCAAGATGAAATCTTTGTTTATGATCTATGTATAAAAAAGTAAGGAGAAGAAAAAAAGGAAAGAAAGGTAATAAAATCGTCTTAGGGCCATAGCATTTTCACTTTGAAAACAAGCATACGGTCTGAAACTTAAAGCTTGCCTCAGGGCATAGCACAGAATATCATGAGGCAAATTCAGAAGTTGGAAGCCTTAATCCTTGGTCATTTTCTTATATGGAGGCCGTCTAATATGGCAGTAGCGTCTTCTTTCCCAGCCAAGAAAGTCATATTGAACACAAGTTAACTCAGAATGGTGTCTTTTTTCATGCATCTTGAGGTTTCCTGAGAGACCAATGAAAGCTTAAATAAGGAAGGCAATTCAGCGTAACAGCACTAGCAGAATGTCAGCAGAGTATGAACCGAGGAAAACCAGTTGCGGCTCATCACTGTTTCAGCTGTGTTTGTCATTAAGTCTAAAAAAGAATTAAATGAAAAAGAATACTTTTGGAACAGTAACTGGGGTGCAGGTATTCCCAAATAATTTTGGAATAAGGATGAATATGTGATTTTATACTGTAAGAAAATCATCCCAGCTTTAAAGTTCACATAAGTTACGACCTTTATGGTTTAGGCTTAGCTTAATAAAAACTAATTGCACAGTATAAAACATGCTATATCGCCACCTCCTTTTCAGTTTTCCACCACCCTCTGAAGAGTTTAGTTGGTGCCCTTTTATATTGCTAAACTGTAATACAAATTAATAAAATTAGCTTTTACCTTGAATTTAAATTAATTTTAGTTATTTCTTAATTAAAAAAGAGAATAGCAAATATGCCTTATCTCTTCAAAAATACAAGCCAGCTAGCTCTTTTCCATAAAATGAGGGCCTCCCATTCCCCTCTATGAATACAAATTTTGGGCTGTATCCTATTAATGCATTGACAGTACGATTTGAAATTCATTTGTACTGTGGAAAGTAAGAGAACTTTTATTCTGAATGATAGGAGCAAGAAGTGCTCTGCCCTTGAATTAACAAGTGCTAGTTATTGGAGTGCATGAAATCATAGATGGAAACATTGTAGGGTTTGTTTGTTTTTTCTTCTGAACAGTCATTATATTGGAATCAAATACATTAATTGATCATGTTGATTACAAGTAGATACTTGATCAATCTAGACCGACTGATCCGCTGAAGTATGGAAGTAGTTTAAAGCAGAATATAGCCAAAGTTTAATTTCACAAAGCTAACACACAGTGTAGCTCCTTTAGTAATACATCCTGGGGACTTAACAAAATATTTGATCCATTTTCTTTATATTGCATCACAAACCTTATTCTAACAGTTCTTTAGCAGAATAATAATAACAGTGATTTAACCTTTATGTAAGTTGTGAAACTGAGTGATCAGGTAATGTATCTTCTGTCCTCCACAGAGAAAACCTCTGCACAGTAACTCTAGTTGTGACTTCTGTCCTAAAGCGTAATATAATTAATTTCACAATTGTCATCTTCATCATTCTATTAATAATGTGCGTTCTTGTTTTTAAAGACTAAAAGTGAATCTACTATTTTTATGAGAGAAATGCATTGTTATAACAAATGGATTGAAAATGAGGGCTGTAACAGCATCAGAAAATGGTGGATTTCTTTATTTTTTTTTCCTTTTAATGTAGTGGGAGGAAATAATGACTCCTGTTATTGTTCTTGTCTAAAGGCCTGGCAGTTAAAAGCATTTTGTGTTTGTTTGCTATAGAATTCATGTATCAGAGCTTCACAATCTTAAATTAATTAATCTTCATAACCCTGCTGATAATTATTGTGGCAGTTTTGTGGGTGTAGAGGCAATGGGCAGAGCACTTGATCCAGCTTCCATGGTTGTCAGGGCAAGAATGTCATTGTCTCTAGAATCTGAATCTGAGCATGTGAAAGTAAAAACTATGCATAATTGTATTTTAATGACAACACAAACCACCCGTTCAGCTGAAGATACTGGGAGGAAGGGTTGCTGCTGTCTGTGCACCACTTTGCGTAGCACATCCCAATGGAGGGCAGGCAGCTCCAGGGATGTGCCGCAGCAATTGCAGCACAACCTCTACATCTGTGCTGTGGCCGTATCTTCTAATGCTTAAAAAAAACCCAACAAAAAAGCCCCTATATGTGTTCCCCGATGAACACTGCTTCAAAAAGAGTTTGAAAGAAGAGTTCAATGGATACACCAGCATAACTGCAGAAGCAGTATTTACGTGTAGTTACTGGCTTTGAGTGAATAAATATCAATTTGCATGCCCATTATGAGGTTTTGCAAGCATAATGTGTGCAAAAGCATTTATGTCAGGCACAGTGAGTATGCCTATAAATCTTGAAAGTAAATGTTAAGAGCAAAGACATATTTGAAGTTCTGAGTATATGGGGAAGTGGATTGCTTAATAAGCAGCACAGGGCTTGAACGCTTGCAACATTATTTTCTTCAGGTTTTTGTACTGCTGCTGTCACAGTGTTTGAACTTTTCAGATGGTATCCTAAGCGAAATAGTTGCCATTTTTAACATAAGGTCTGTTTTCTTTCATCTCCCCCTTGGAAGGAAGAAGGGGAATTAGCTGTGCATTTTAACATTTTAAAAACTAAGACGATTTTACCTGTTACTGCCTGTGAGCAAGCCAGTACCTCCACGATAGAAAGTGCTTGTGGATATTCAAGTAACCTTCCTTCCTGGCTGATCATTCTTGTCCCCATGCCACCCCCTCCACTCCCAAGGCAAAGCTATTTGTGGAGTTGTACTGTGATCTGGATTAAAGAAAAAATACTGCTTAAATGTAGATTAGTTCCCATGTCGCATAATCGTGAGTTCTTCTCCCACTATACAGATACATGAATATAATTGAAGGGCAAGAAACTATGTGAAGAAATGCCTGTTGCTGTCAGACAGAGTGTCACCCCTAAATGCTTTTTTTCACTATGAAACTATCATCTTGCAGAAGGACTTACATGAGGGCTCTGCATATCCCAGGTCTCTGACTATTATGATTGTACACAAACAAGGGGATCTAGTTACCACTTTTTCAATAAACAGAATTCTGATAACAAGTATGAGTGCAGAGAAAAATAATCTTATATTTACCTTAATGTTTGATAAGACTTGGCAGCCATTGAACCTATATGAAATAATGTATGAATGTAGCAATATATAAATACTATACAGCCATTTTTATAAAGCTGAATTTGGCAGACCATCCAAGAGGAAATTACAATGACCAATAAGAATTATAAGGAAAGCATGGGAGAGGGTTATTGTAATATTCCAAATAAAAATATATGACAGAATTTCAACATTTCCAGGATAAAAGGCCACTGTAAAAGGGAAAGCATGGCAAAAATCTTTGGACTGAGCATAGCAGAGTCTTCTAACAGATTTGCTCAGAGCATAATAGGTGTGGTTTAATTAAATTAAATTCCCTAGCATATGTAACCATAGCCATTCTAATCTGAGAAACAAAATTTCTGTATCATAAATCATTCAACTAGGCATGTTTAAAATGTGAAGCCACAGCATACTCCAAAAAGAAAGAAATCCCATCATAATAGTTTTAGGTGAATAAATATTCACTAATTGGTAAGGAACTCTTGTAACTTAAATGAGAATTTTTAGCACTCTGAAAGAAATGAAAGTACTAAGTACTTAGAAAGTAATAAGCTTAAGAACAGGTAAGTATGCAAGGATCTTAAATACACTGTGATGTATTTCACAAATGAACAATGTAGCATTCATAATTTGGAACATTAAACCTCCTATAAATGTAAGAATGTATGAAAAAGTAAATGGTCATCGTTAAATTTTCTTACAAGCAGTATTTTTCTGGTGAAGAATTTTCAGGCTAAAGCAGTTAAAGATGTGCAATCAGACATTGGTGTATCACGGTGGGTCCAGGAACTGTTTTACAGGGCAACAGTAAGCTTCTGAGAAATCCAGTATGGTCATTGGCCCATGTTTCTTTGTCTGGAGGGATACTATGGAGAAAAGAGATTCACCTTAATATAGCTAGATAATACACTTGGTTGGATAATTCTCCATTGATTCATTATTCCTTTTTTTATATTTTTTCAGTCATCACAGAAAATGACAGACTGAATTCAGCATATTATCTTTCTTAACAAGTGGTCAAAGAAGTTAGCATTTCCTATTAACTACCATAGACCACACCACAAGCATTTAATTTTTGTCAGGCCCTAGAGGTCAGCTTTAAATGATACTAGGTATTTTAAGTTTTCACCTTGACATTTCCCATCCCTCAGCTCTTTTTTTTTTTTTTTTTTAACTCTTGTGTCCAATGAACTGTGCAAAACACTGCAGAAAGCTACATGAAAAGCACAAGTGAGTATATGACACTCGACCTGAAGACCTGCAACTATTGTTGAAAAGTCATTGCTGTGATGTGGCTGTTCATTGTGTTTTCCACAGTTCGTTTGGCCTCATGACATACTCAGAGGGCGCAAACACTTCCTAATGTGTCACTCTTACTCCCTTGAAATCTCTGGCAGCATAACTCACGCTAGTTACTATCTCCCTTCGCATCTGAGAAATAGATAGCGGGGATATTTTTAGAGGTAGGTAGGTTCTGAGAATAACATGAAAGATGGGTCATCCCAACATCAGGCCTCAGCCGGTCAGACAACTCGGGGTATGCCATAGAGGGGAGGAGATGGTTTTTTCCTGATAATGGGAAGCAGAATGAAGGCAGGTGGCTGGTTCATTCTCCCATGCCTTTCAAAACTTTTCAAGGCGCAGTAGGGGTGACTTGATGCTTTTGATGCCGTCCTGTCTCTTGCTACAATTAACCACCTTCCCAAGTTTATGTGAATCTCATGGACTTCCAATTTTGTGGATCAGAAGGGGCTTTTTTGTTTTTCGTTTTTTTCCTATTGGAGCCGATTTTAATACTTCGTAGCAAAGGAATACTCTTACTGTTGGTTTCTGTGCTCTGTTCACTTCAAGTAAATGATAAATAGGCCAGCCTCAGAGGTATCCAAGATGGAGATGGGGAACCATATATCTATCGGGGGGGGGGGGGGGGGGGGGGAAGAGACTTGGAGATTTGGTGCGGTTTTTTTTATGGTGTTCTCTCTCCTTTGCAAATGCATCCAGAACTCACCTGACCCCTGTGGAATAAGCCGGAGAGAACCTGCTGCACAGCACTGATTACATTACAAGAGCTCTATAGCTCCTCTCTGGATTCAGTAAATTGCCTGACAAGACAAAGTGTGTGGCCAGTACTTCTCCCCATTGCTGAGTTAAGAAAACTGTGGCCTGCTGCTTAAATTCAGCCTTCCCTCTGTTCATTCTGGGTATCTGATCAATGGAAGCAGACTGTGACATGAGAAAATCCATTTCTAGTATCCAGAGCTGCATGTGAGCTATTACTGATTTCATAATAGCTGTCTGTCATGCTGCCTACGCAGTCCCAGTCATTACCAAGTCAACAGCTTTCAAAGCATCCCATGACTATCACAGGAAGAACAGAATCTGGTTTTGTAATCTTCATTTCCTATAAAAGACAGTGTTGCTTTTACATGAAACCGAGACCCTTAGCACTTGGAATTATTAAAGATCTCCTGTTACTTAATGCTGGATTAGAGATATTGGTTATAGATCTGGAGTTTGGCTAGATCCTATATAGTCTACCAAAAGTCTGAACTGATCTGTAATATCGCAGCACTCAGCTAAACAGTACACATTCATACAAATTTTGTCAGTGGACAATAAAATAATCTATACTTGGGAAACTATCATGTTAAAGGGCCTCAAGGAGTTTCAAGGGACCATACATGCTTTAAATGTGATCTCAAGTAATGCAAGTAGACACAGATTAAAACAAACCAAAAAAACCCAAACAAACCCAACGAACCAAAACCAAAGCACCCCCTACACACAATTTTGCACATAATTAAGCTTATAAATCTAACTAAAATCATGTTCCTTGTTTCTGATACACTATATTAATGCATCTTGTTAAATTGTTCTTAATGTTTCTTTTCCATGTTTATGTTTTGAGCCTGAGTATAAATTGCAAAATCACTGTGTCTCTCTAAATGATTACTTGTAAATTTCCTCTTAATATCCCTCTCATTTTAAACATCAATATTTGTATTTCTAAGAGTGTGCATTGTTATAAAGAAAACCATACTGCTTAGGGTAATGATAGGTTCCTGTTTTCCAAATTGCTTTTCCCATGACAAAAGCATTACTGTAGAATTTGTAATGCTGCTTTCTGTATAACAACAAATTGTACTCATGTGTCAGGAATATGCATAAGCGGCTTTTTTCTCTTTGTATACAAAATGAGTAGTTTTCTCATTTTCAATTTATCATCCTTAAAAGCAAAATAACTTTCACGCTAGTGCCTTGATGCAGCAAGATAATCAGTAGTGAACCTTACATATTTGGATTTTCCAAGTACTCTCCTGACTCAGGGCCTTTAGATCTGCAAAACCTTTTCCAAGCAGAGATGAAAGTTATCCTGTGGTTTCTACTAGTCTTACTGTTACAATTTTTTGTTTTGTCTTGGTTTTTTTCTTTTGTTCAATCTCTATCCTGAGAAAAGAAAATGGAAATTAAGTATTAAAGTCACGTTGTAAATCAATGAGATAGACATCCACATTTGACTTCTATTTGTGCCTTTCAAAAATTGCACCCCAATCTTGCAAAGTACAAAGTGAGTCTTCACACTCGTTGGATTCCATAGGAACTTAACCTAAACTGTGATATGACATCATAGTTACATAATTCATGTTTTCAGTAACTTTCTGGAATTAAACGTACCCTCAGAACTTGAGAAACAGTTCAGAGGTGTTGAATTATTAAGATGATACTTTTATAAGCCCTCTGAAAACTGAAGGAAATAGATTTCCGAAGCATAAACCACAGAGATGGCTTAAGCCATAGATGGCAGTTGTTGACTGACCTGAATTTTGAAAGATAATGTAACTAATTTCTGCAAAATTCAGATTTTTGGTAGCTGCTTAGTAGTTTCCCATTGCATTAGGTTGGGAGATCTCAGTGGCAATCAATTTGCAAAGATCAGTGATGTTTCAGGTGGCTCTTGGTGGAGGTTTAAGCGACTTTTCTCTCCAGTTTCCCACAGTCTCCAAGGAAATTAAACTTGATGGGCTCTGGGACTGTTTTCTTGGAATTCCAGATTGGATTATCTTGTCACTGAGATCTAGAAAAACACACCAGGGTGGTGAAACACTGGAACAAGTTGTCCAGAGAGGTGGCAGATGCCCCATCCCTGGAAACATTCAAGGTCAGGTTGGATGGGGCTCTGAGCAACCTGATCTAGTTGAAGATATCCCCACTTATTGCAGGGGGCTTGGACTAGATGAGCTTTAAAGCTCCTTCCAACCCAAATCAATCTATGATTCTGTGACTCTGATCTTTGTTAGAGCCCACAGGAGGGGAAACCCAGTGAGCAGCTCTCTTCCTGCCTCTTTCTTGCCTACGCTGAACACCAACTCTGAACACGCCTTTAAAATAAGGTGGTGTTTTCAGTGTTACTGGAATTCATGTCTGAAGTCAGAAACAAATTTCATATCTGAAACTCTACTCTCATCACACCAAGTGAAAAGTTGGGCCAGTACGTTAACATTTTAGAAAATGGAGGTAAGGAAAGTCAGTATATCCAGACAAGTGAGGAATATGTCCAGCCATGCTTTCTTTGAAATCATGGTGTGATTTTATTTTCATAGCAAGTTTATTTTCTACCTGCTATGCATACCCTACACTTCTTTTATATGGGAGTACTAATATAAGATGGGATTTATCGCCACTCTGAAAGGCTGAAAGGCTTGCCCGTGACAAGCTGTGCAATGACATGACAAGGTTAGAGGGACAGGGTGCCAGTGAGGGCCCTCAGCCTGTTGCTCGGAGACGTGCTGGATACACTGTAGGACACCTGAAGCCTTATGGAGATGAGCCAGGGGCTCCTGAGGTAATAGAGGGAAACACCAGTGAAATACCTCAAAGCCAGTCAGTCAGCTTCATCAGGGGCTCAACTTAAGTGCCTCTGTGCAAACAGACATAGCATGGGGAATAAACAAGAGGAGTTGGAGATGTGTGCATACCTGCAGGGCTATGATCTCACTGGCATCATGGAGAGGTGGTGGGATGGCTCCTGTGACTAGAGTGTTGGGATGGAAGGATACAGGTGCTTTAGGAAGGACAGGCAGGGGAGACGAGGAGGGGGTGTCCCCCTCTATGTCAATGACCAACCGGAGTGTGTGGAGCTCCACCTGGGGATGGACGAGGAGCCGACCAAGAGCTTACGGGTCAAGATTAAAGGGAGGGCAAGGACAGGAGACATTATAGTTGGGGTCTGCTACAGGCCACCCAACCAGGAAGCCTGAGTGGATGAGGCCCTCCATAGTCAGACAGGAGCAGCATCACATTCACAAGCCCTGGTCCTTACGGGGGACTTCAATCATCCCAGTATCTGTTGGAGGGACAACACAGCAGGGCATAAGCAATCCAGGAGGTTCCTGGAATGTGTCAATGATAACTTCCTCCTCCAAGTGACAGAAGAGCCAACGAGGAGAGCTGCCATGTTGGACCTTGTTCTCACCAACAAGGAGGGGCTGGTGGATATATGAAGCTGAAGGGCAGCCTTGGCTGCAGTGACCATGAAATGGTGGAGTTCAAGATCCTCAGGGCAGTGAGGAGGGCATATAAGAAGCTTGCTACCCTGGACTTCAGGAGAGTAGACTTTGGCCTCTTCAGGGACCTGCTTGGTAGAGTACCATGGGATAAAGCCCCGGAGGGAAGAGGGGCTCAAGAAACAGATTCACAGATTGGTAGGGGTTGGAAGGGACCTCTAGAGATCACCTAGCCCAACCCCTCCTCCTAGAGCAGGATCACCTAGAGCTGGTTAGTATTCAAGGATCACCTCCTCCAAGCTCCAGAGCAATGCATCCCAACAAAGCAAGTCAGACCTGTCAGTCTCATCTCTGTGCCCAGCAAGATGATGGAGCAGATCCTCCTGGAAACTGCTCAGGCACATGGAAAATAAGGAGGTGATTGGTGACAGTCGACATGGCTTCACTAAGGGCAAATTGTGCCTGACATTTGTTGGCCTTCTACGATGGGGTTACAGCATTGGTGGATAAGGAAAGAGCAAATTATGTCATCTAGCTGGACTTGTGCAAAGCATTTGATGCTGTCCCGCATGACATCCTTGTCTCTAAATTGGAGAGACATGGATTTGAAGGATGGACCACTTGGTGGACAGACCACTTGGTGGATAAGGAATTGGCTGGATGGTCGCAGAGTTGTGGTCAATGGCTCGATGTCCAAGTGGAGAACAGTGACGAGTGGTGTTCCTCAGGGGTCAGTACTGGGACCAGCGCTGTTTAACATCTTTGTTGGCGACATGGACGTTGGGATCGAGTGCACCCTCAGCAAGTTTGCCAATGACACCAAGCTGTGTGGTGTGGTCGACATGCTGGAGGGAAGGGATGTGTCTGAAGGCACCTTGACAGGCTTAAGATGTGGCCTGTGAGAACCTCAAGGTTCAACAAGGCCAGGTGCAAGGTCCTGCACATGGGTCAGGGCAATCCCAAGCACAACTACAGGCTGGGCAGAGAATGGATTGAGAGCAGCCCAGAGGAGAAGAATCCTATGGGCTTTAATGCAGACCAGCCTGTGCTGGTTAAAATGCCCCAGACTGACAGTGGCAATGGTACTGACAACCACTAAGAACCTTTACTCTTGGGACGTGAAAGATAGTTCCAGCAAACTCCATTGAATTATTACTAGATGGATAGTACCTACCTTTTAACTTAATATCTGTCGTTCATATTATAACTGAGATTTTTTCTTTTTGTATCTTACAGGAACGCTGATGCTAAGAAACCGTACATGGGATGATGAGCTATCCTACACTGAGCTGGAGTGTACTCAAGGGTTGTTAATATTTATGGTTGGAGTTACAGCGTTATCGATATTGATGATAATTTGGAAACCAAAATTTTAACGTGGGGACAGCCATGTGGATTATCTTGATCATGTTAATAACAGCTTTGTTTGAAGAACCGGAGACCCCAAATCTCATATTGCAACTAATTCAAGCTTTCAGGTACATGCATAATGTTAGTCAAATCACAGCATGCCTACCCTTTCCTCAGTCTGCCTCTTCACCAGTGTAAGGCCCTGATAACAAGTGAATGTCGCAAACACCAGTCTTGACATGGACAGGGATGGACTGATGATGACCAGGGAGTGTTGAACAAGAACGGAGCCTTTGGAAGCAGGATAACATCTTGTGAGACCACTCCTCTATTCCTAAAACATGTAAACAATGACCATCGGTGCCCTGTGCACCATGTGCCTGTGACAGATCACCACTCACTCGGTCAGCTCTGAAGGGGGGGCCAGTGAGACCCCCCCAGGACCCTCCACAACCCACCGACTCATTTCTGGAACATTTCTGAACATTCCTGAGCACATACTGCGCCTGCTCAGTGATGACAGACCCCCGCCTATGGGGCGGGCACATCAGGTTATAAAAAGGGGAAACAAGTTTTTGGTACGCGCCCACCACCTGAAGACTACAACTATGAGCAGAGAACATCACTGGATCCAAGGGTGGTGATATCTTTTCTCTCTCTCTCTTTCTCTCTCTTTTCTTTCTCTCTTTCTTTTCCTCTCTGTCACTCTCTTTCTTTGTCTCTAACTTAATTTTTGGCACATTAGGGTAATAGTGTCACATGTTTTGCTAAACCCTTACCTTTCATAGTTCTGCTAAATTTTGAGCATTGTTATGACCTTTGCCAAGCCTCTATCTTTTGTAGTTCCACTGAGTTTTAAGTAAATTTATGATTGGTTTGAGCCTCTGAAGTAATTGTTGTTACTTCTGATTACCGCGCAGAGAATTAAAAAGTTAACCTCACCCTCACCCTGAGTGGGATGGGACAACCAGTAACCATGGGTCTGAACCAAACTTGGGAGGCTATGTGGAAAACACAAAATCGTACCAATGGCACATTGAGGAAAGGAATTATGTCCTACAATGGACCCCTAAGGAAAATGGAACCATAGATAACTGCAATATTACTAAGCCACCACTAATGTTTAAGAGTGGTGGTGAAACAGCTGAGACAGTCTATCGTCCTTCTGGGGAACAATGCACCAACACACCATGGGGAATGCGTATACCCAGGGTATGGGGAGCACCCCAATGTGGTTATTGGGACTATATGCAGACTACTGACTGGTGTATTGATTGGAATGGGACCATGAGATTACCAGACAATCCCATACAGGTCGACGTCCAATATGCAAACTTTAATATTTACACACTTAGTCCAAAATGCTATAATTGGGATTGTACTAAAGTTTGTAATTGCAGCAGTTGAGAGGTTAAAATTCAGTGATTGGGCCTGATAGCTCTAGCCCTCCAATTAGATTGTATTTATCGTAACGACACCACTTGAGTTAATGGTGCTTGGTCTCGTTTGACTAACAATAATACCCAGTCTGATATAACTGGTTCAAAACTCAGTATACCTTCTACAGGATGCACTGTGTGGGGTTGTAGTGATGGAACTTGGACCACAGACTTATCTGTGGAGGGCCAGTGATGCCAACACACGTTGGGACTGTTAACACTTTGTCCCCTCTGGAGGAAGCAACTTTTCACACCAGCTCTGTGGTGATGAATCAAAAGAGAATCAGAAGACCCCTGGCAATACTTGACAACAGGAACTGTGGTCAGATGGGTTCTGGAATCAATTTTCATACCTCAAGTAACATCATTCCAGAATTGAATGATGTTATATAACCTCACCAGACAGATTGCAGCATTGGCTAATGCAACTTGTGTTGGGTTGGAAGGTCCCTTTAAGGTTCCTTCCAACTCAAACCACTCTATGATTCTATGAATTGAATGTACAACTACAGGCTACATCGAAAATGGCATTACAGAACAGACTGACCTTAGATTTGTTGTTGCATGAAAATGTAGCGTGCGGACACTTGAACTTGGCCAACACTTGCTGTATCCATATACCAAATGTAACACAAAACTTTAATGAACAATTAGACCACATGAAGCGTGTGGCAAAAGCAAGTAGGGACCTTAGAGGAAGCATGGAAGTAGGATGGTGAAATGAACTTTTGCATGGTTTAGGATTCTCACTATCAGGATGGCTTGCTGCTTTATTGCAATTTACATTGATAGTAATCATTGTGATTATTCTGTTTTGTATATTGTTAGCTTGCATCAAATCCATGCTAACCTGGGTGTTAATTTGTCAGCTATGCATGGTGTCCCAGTGGAACAAACTGGAGCTGCGTCCAGGTGAGGAGGAAGAAAATTCAAACATAAGAGATACCCCCAAGACTCATTTTATACAAACATGATTTGGATCTCAAATCGAGTGACTATAGTCACAGGGTAGATAATGTGAGAATTGCACATAAGAGGTTAAAAATGCTGGTGTTCACTTATCTCTTAGACAAACATTGTGGATGGAGATCCGCAGTCAGCATGAGAAGCAGCTGAAGGAGGGTGTCTTATGGTGGCAAGACGACCCTGTTTTGGCTACAGAATGTGGAATAATCAGATAAATGGTTTCTACACAGAATCTTGAAGATGATGGTGCCTGGAGTGAGACCTTTTGCTCAATTATCTGTTAAATGAATATGAAAGTTGACACCCCTGAGTATGATAATGAGCTAAAAGGAGTACATTCTAAATATATATGACTATAGTACTCGACTCTCCACTCAGATCATGTTATACATCAGCCCAGGGAGGGGAACAGCTAAGGTTGGGTTATAAAGGATATTGAGGAAAATACCCCCTGGGTGGAGAGAAGAGACTGAAGACCCTGGAGAGGCAGTTGGTGGACTGTGCTCCTTCTCCTCCACCTCTAAGACAGGGACACCTTTTTGGTAGGCACTGTGCCTTCACCTTTTGGTGAAGACTACCTGGGATACCACTTTGCTAGCACTATCATATATTAGCGCTACTGCAGTAAGTGTACTTATCAACAGCAGTTCTGAACTTTTATATCTGTCGTCTTAATGAATTATTTATCTTTTTCAACTTTGGGAAACTGACTCAGTGGAAGTCCTTTAGGGGGGTCTGACAGGCAAATGTTGACTCTGATATGTGGCTACACACTTAATCCTTTAGACATAAACTGTTGACTAAGTCTCGGACTGAGACTGGACCTAGCTGCACCTAGGCTCCTCTCTGAGAAGGAGTTTAGAAAGCAAGGGGGTCCTGTCTGAACCTCGTGACTCAACAGGAGGGCCTCCCTCAGCCACACATTAGACTTACACCCTTTTATGTGACGGTATTGGTTGATGAAAAGCTCAACATGAGCTGGCAATGTGCACATGCAGCCCAGAAAGCCAACCGTGTCCTGGGTCGCATCAGAAGAAGCGTGACCAGCAGGTCAAGGGAGGTGATCCTGCCCCTCTACTCTGCTCTTGTGAGACCCTACCTGGAGTACTGCATCCAGCTCTGGGGGCCCCAACATAAGAAGTACATGGACCTGTTGGAACGAGTCCAGAGGAGGGCCGCGGAGATGCTCAGAGGGCTGGAGCACCTCTCCTATGAAGACAGGCTGAGAGAGTTGGGGTTGTTCAGCCTGGAGAAAAGAAGACTCCAGGGAGACCTTGCTGCAGCCTCCAGTACCTGAAGGGGGCTTACAGGAAAGATGGAGAGCGAGTATTTACAAAGTCATGGAGTGATAGGACAAGAGGTAATGGCTTTAAACTAAATGAGGGTAGATTTAGATTAGATACTAGGAAGAAATTCTTTACTGTGAGAGTGGTGAGGCACTGGAACAGCTTGCCCTGAGAGGTTGTGGATGCCCCATCCCTGGAAGTGTTTAAGACCAGGTTGGATGAGGCTTTGGGCAACATGGTGTAGTGGAGGTGTCCCTGCCCATGGCAGGGGGGTTGGAACTGGATGATCTCTAAGGTCCCTTCCAATTCAAACCATTCTATGATTCACAGGTTGTGAAGTGGCTTCTGATACTGGGAATTAAAGGTTAAACGGGAACTCACTGGACCAAGCATTGTCAGAAAGTTGGGAGTGAAATGACTGCTGGGCTTAACTGAAACAAAATTACTTTTTCAAAAACAAAATTCTTACCATAAATAACAAACACTAAAGAGATACTACTTCTGAAATATTATCTGTTTCATGAATGAAGAGACTGAGAGGCAATGAGAATAAACCCACACACAGCTTTAACAGTTGAATGAAAAAATACATTAGAAGCAGTAGTTTTTCTCATTGTGATGTAGGGACCTAATTTCATGTAAAAATTATAATCTAATTGTGACCTCAAGGTCAAGTTCTGTAAGCATTAACTTCAAAGCACTGGCCAAGCAGTCAGCATTGTCACCAGAGACTACTGTACAACATTGGTCTTTACTCCAAAGATATTTCTGCTGTCTAAAATGATTATGTATCTAGCTTATTCAGTGCTATTATGTAGAGAGCTACTTTTTATTATATTATGAGGTTTTAAAACTTTACAGGCCTTTTTGTGTATCTGCCTTGTCACAATTTAGAGAGAACTGGTTTTGACAGAAAAATAAGTTTTTTACAAAGAATTTTCGCTTTTTGTAAGAAAAGGTTACTTCTGGGGAAAAAAAAAAATCCACGTCTGAAAACAAATTTTCTTTTCACTTTCACATCCATGGATCCATAAATACCCATGGCAGAAAGACTTTGCAGCTTAATAATGCCAACATGGGATGAAATGTCATTCCTCCGTAGGCCAACTTTCCCAGTCACTGTGAAACATACATCTCCTTGTCTTGCACCATGAAATAACTGTCAGTGTGCTGTTGAAATGTCTGCCTACATGCACATACATATAAAAACCCACAGTCTATTATTGCCTTGTAAATATTACTGAAGAGGAAAAGAAAAAAGCATGTCTACCAATCCCTGTTAAAAAAAAAATAATCTAAAATGTTATTTTTTTATCCTTACTGATGTAGAGAAAGTGAGAGGAAATCGAAGAAGAAACTTTGTCTTTATAAAAACTGTGCAACAAATATCAAACTTCTAGAAATTTGAAGAAACTGTTGGGTTTATTTTCCTGGTGAATGATATGTTTTTGCTTCAGCAATTACTCACATCTCATTGGTAAACCTGAGAGCAGATGAGTTTGACTTAGTCTACTGTCAGTTCAATGACTTTAGTAATACTTTAAAGGCTTTAATGTGACTGCACTGAACTGCACAGACTTTAATAGCAGCTTTCAAAAGCAGTGATGGGTTCGGTCTCAAGCTTGAGTCGTCACTTAGGACTGGAGTTCTTGTAAACAAGTTTAGCAGATGTCTGTGCAATCACTTCATTCATATAATCCACTCTGCAGAAGCACTTGTTTCTCCTCAGAAAGGCTGAGCACAGATGATTTGTTTCTGTGTAAGCATGCAATCATATAGTACTCATCCATGGAAGACCACTACATTTGACACAGCATTTGAAACACTAATGGTATAATCTTGGCGATAAGAAGATAATAGGAAGTTTAAGATATAAATTGTGTTTCTAAAATTAATTGCATACTTTCTCTCTTCCACACACTTCAGTACAGACACTTGGCAATTCATGGTATTTGTACTCATTTAATTACTTATAACTTCACTAGCCTTGTCTTCATCAGCTGAGATCAGAGTGAAATTAAGATTTATAACAAGTGTCTTCTGATCAGTTTTGTATTTATACCAAAAGTACTTTTAACTGTGGCAAAGTCAGTGGTCTGGAGAAAAGAAAAATAAACAATTAAAAGAAATAAGAACCTAATGTTGCAGTGATTTTAAGATCTTAATGTGCCACATGTTCATCTTAGTACTACACGTCCCTCCCAAGAAGAAAGTATTAAAGTAATATAATAAATCAGGATATTAGAGAGCTTAGGTTTTCTGCATGCCATTGACATAGATTGACATAGCCTCACTTTTTTTTTTTCTTCTTCTTCTCTATGCCTGCTTTTGAACTGTGGAGAGGTACATTCCTATGTCCAAGTACATGCGTTGGAAGTGTCACTGGCTATGAAATAGGTATTGCTCAAGGAAAAAGCTCCTTGAACTTTCATCTTCCATCCAAAATCGATGTAGTAGATGACACAGTAGCCATAATTCACCATTTAATACGTGCTGTCAGAGTGCCGGGCACCATGGGGGACACCTGGGCCAGCAGGATAGGGGCCTCTCCAGCCAGGGTCCATCCCACTGCCCCCCTCGGCAAGGGAGTAGGATCAGCCCAGCGACGGTCCCCAGGGTCAGGCACAGTCCATCCATCACTAAGGAAGTCCAAAGTGGTGCAGCAGGGCTGCGGCCAGGCTGGGATGTCAGCCCATGTGTCAGGGTCCAGATCACCAGGGCCCATGGCCAGGCACAGGCAGGGCTGTGATATGGCTGGAGATGTAGCTCAGGTGGGGGCGAAATGGCAGAGGCTCAGCCTGAAAGCTGCTGCTGTGGGCACCCCTGCTCGGGCTGAGGCCTCCCCTGCTCGGCTGATTGGGAGGCCTCTGTCCCAGGTCACTGCAGGAAGGTGACGGCCTGCGCTGGCTCTGAGCCCCGGCAGCCAAACCTCCAGGAGTGGGGGTGCACTCGGGGCCCTGACACCTGCAGAGCAGCTGGAGTGGTTTGAAGGCGTGCTGCACTCCAGGTGCAGCTGAAAATTCATACCCTTGTCACCATTCTGTTCTTCTGAATGATCAAAGCCCCTCATCTGAATTTATTTAGGATTTTCTCAAATTTATTATGGACACTTAGCATAAAGGTATGCAAGTATAAAAATTAGTCTTCAGTATTGGGAGTATACTTCTCAGTAACACTTAAGTATTCAGGTACAGTTCAGTCTCTGGATATAACCCAAGTGGATTTATACGCAGTAGTCTGTGACCTTATCCTCAGTCTAGTATAGCATACATACAGTCTAGTCAGTATACATTAAGCTTAGTTCTGGCTTCAGCAAACGTGTAATGAAGCAGAGTGATGTTATTTGCAGTTACTGTGGAACTTGAACCAGATCTTCCCCTGCGAGGGCTTGGCTTGGCAGCGTCCTGTGCAGCTGCGGCTGTCCAAATACCAGCACGTCCAACAGCACATGGCTCTCACTTACTGAAGGAGACTTCTTCTCTTGGTACTTGGGCAGACTGCTGCATCACTTTGTAGGACAAAAGGAGAAAAAAGGACTTGCTGAGATTTAGGAGAAATGTATGGAGAAGCAGGAAATTGGGCGTTCAAGCATCCAGAGATCAGACAATGTCTGAAGAGAAAGAGCAGAAGCAGGTTTAAAATGATCACTGCTAACTGGGAACAGCAGAACCAGTGGATCATGTTCTCCAAAAAGATTGCATCTTTTTTCTAATTAAATGTATTAAAAGTGAATGGAAACAAATACTATAGAAAATCAGAATAAGTCTTGGAAAAGTGCCGCATAGCGATATGGGCCTTAGGAAAGTCCATTGACAAAAATCTAAGTGTTTTACTGACTGTGTCTTTCACTTCATAGTCATCAGAGCCTCCTGTTATTTTCCACTGGAAATAAAAGGTAAAGGCTCTAATTCTGCTGCTGCTATGCTAGTTAAAGTAGAGAAATATCAAAGCAGTCAATATAGTTGAAGTGGTGTGACCTGTCAAACCTAGAATGTGCCAAATAATTTATACAAACTGCTTCTTTTATGGGTAGTACTAATCTTCATTGACCATTGCTTACAAATATATAGAGTGGATTTTAATGTTCCTTATTTTCCAAATAAAATAACATGTGCTAGCATGGATTGTCAACTTGCTTTGCATAAAAATAGCTTGGGTCTTTGTAAATTTGTCTTGGAATATTAGTCTTCATGCCACTTTCCAATGCTGTGAATGCCACTTTGTGGTATTTTTCCCATGTATTTTCTAACAACTGCTTTATTTGTCTTCAGCTCCTACATGTACTGGTCTGTCCATCAGCACTGGGGCATAAGTTTACACAGCAGGAGACATTTACTCTAAGGTGCACAGGAGAATGGAAAGAATTGTCCTAACAGCTGCCTTGATGTACAGTACAGTACTCTGGGAATAATGTGCTCTTGAGAGGAGGAAGTAGGCAGTTAACAAAGGCCTCCAAAAATGGTTGGTTCTTCTGTTGCCTTGACTGCAGGAGGTAGATGCTCCCTTCAGGAGCACCACAATCTCACTTGAGAGCCTACATCAACAGGATACTGCTTGTGCAGCTGGACTTCCAGGAATCAAAGTGTATCTTTGTTAAAGAGGCGAGAGAAGAGCCATGTGCACAAACAATGCATTGGCTGTGTGGCTGCAGCATTCTGTAATCCAGGCAGATCACCTCCAAATGCAAATCATAATTTTACTGTTTCACTAGAGGAGAGAGAGGATAGTCAGAGAACGTCGTTAACATGCCTCTGCTCCAGGCTGCGTAAAGTCTTAGCTGCCCAGTTACAGCTGTTGCGCTTGGAGTAATTTTAGTGTAATTGTCTGGAGGTGAATTGGAAAGGCAGCAATTTAGTATGATGAGAGGTGAGATGAAATTCCTATGTTAAAAAGACTTTTCCATATGATAGAGTACTTCCAGGAAATCTGAAACAAAACCATGTTTTGCCAATGAAGTGCTGGGTGTACCGCTGGAAGAGGCTTGTACTGGTTGATCCTATCTTATCCCAAGGGATTGACATTATTTACAATTCCTTCTGAAGCTCTCCTTCCTCATTTTAGAGAAGCTATGCATTTAATAGTGGGTAAAGAGGAATTCAACAACAGATTATGGCTTGGAAATTATAAGGTGGAACTTTTTTGGGGGGTGGGAGGGAGGGCAAGGCGGGGGGAAGAATTGTACGAAAACAAAATCTGCTTCATTAGAATGCCTGCAAGTTTTTAGGGATTTCATAGACTGTTTTGGCACTGACAGGATGTTGAAGTAGATTCACATACACAAAGATGTACTAGTAGAGTCCATACTTGCCATGGCAACACTACTGGGCTTTGCAGATGCAAGGCATGAGACCTGCAGCACCACAACAGCTACACTAACGGAAAATAATGCCGTGGGGGCTGCGGGAGGCACTGCCAGCGCAGCTTGGGTGGAAAGGTGCAGCGCTGCAAATAGCAGGCCGCTAGCATTGCTAAGGCTGAGGTATCAAGGCACTGCTCAACACAGACATCTAATGTCGTTTCTGACATACAGACATTATTATTACTGGGTAATAGAGCATTTGGGGCAGGACAGGATGTGGCCATGGCACTGACATCTCCTGCCACTTAGTGCCATTGGCCTTAAGCAAATGGAATACAGGTGGAGAGGATTCCTTAGAAAAGCTTTAAGACTGAGGAGACTTCATACTATCCATTTCCTTCAGTACTTTCTGAGGGTCATGTCCTATCTGATTCTGAGTTAGCATTGTTGTCTTGCCAACATCTATTTAATCAATGGAAAATTATTATTTGTGAAAACTTTATTTAAGAAGAAAATTATAATTGGCTGGATAAATCAATCTCCCTCCCTCTTTGGCTTGTATCCTATAGCCTCCAGAACTTCTAAGACTCAGATGCCTCTGCAATAGTTTCTTGTTTATCCTATTCCCATTTGCACTGCATTTGAATCTGTCTAATCTGTGTTCCACATAAGTACTTTATGACAGTGCTCTGGGAGAGAGGGGTTCCTTTGAAGTACAGAACAAGAAAAAGAAACTTGTCTGAGAAATTCAGTGATGAGGCTATGTTGTTACCTCAACCTCTGCTGTAATGTGGAAAAGTGAACTTTTCACTGAAGGTGGCTCTATGCTGCAGGTAGAGTCAGAGTAATATAAATGTGGACAACAAATTTGCATCTGTAACAGCTGGATTAGACAGCATTGTTTGTTTTCCATGTTTATAGATACATTTTTCACTCTCCTAGACTCTTGTCAGACATAATGAAGTGAATCATGCACACACACACAAAAATCACACTTAAAGTACTGCTGCTTTGGTAATTTGGGTGGGTTTTGTTTTGGAGGATTTTGAATTTTATTTTTTGGTCCTATAGTCTCATTCCCAGAATAGTCAACTAACTAAAAATGAAAGAAAGATTACTACAAGGAAAGCAAGCACTTTGAAAATAGGTTGGGGGGGGGGGATGTTGTTGTTCTCAGAATATGCTCTCACATCTTTTTTTTTTTTTTTAATCTTCATTCTGATGCCTAAAAGAAGAAAAAGTGTCTTGACAGTGCTCTTTTGGGGCTTAACTTCTCTCTTTTCTTGCTTCCTGTCAGTTGCTCTCATGCACATGTCTTGGATCACTCCTTAAAGCAAGGAAGAAAATCTCATTACAGAAAGTATAAAAGGGGTACAGTGATCTGGTTATGATGGTTTCAGCAGTTTTCACTCTTATGGCAATGTTTTTATTATTATTTTTAATTCAGTCAAGGCCAGTGCTTTGAGCCAGAATTTGCAAGGTGGTGTGACTGATGTGAGACTATGAAAGCTTTTGACCTGTGCCGAGGATATTCTGCTCTTAAGAAGGCAAGGACTCTCATTCATTCCCTGTGAAGAGCACAGCCCTTTCAGCTCTTGGAAACTCATCTTTTTCACCTCACAATGAGGACAACATCACAGTGGCAGAGAAGTCACTGCATCGTGTTTCACTCTCTAGCCAGCAGGGACCACTGCAGTATTCAGAAGTCCATGCATCTCCTCATCTTCTCAGTCCTGCTGTCTGAAACAGCCATTTGTCATCGCTTCTGTTACAGCCCTTGGGGCCATACCCTGTAAAAGGCTGAATACTTTTAATTGCCTCTGAATTCACTCTGAAGCTCATGGGAGATATCCCTGGCTTGCTCATTCCTTTTCATCATCACCTGCTCTTTTTCCATGAACCGTAAAGATTATCAGGTGATATCAGCTTTTACTCATTGAATCCAGTCCCTGTACATACTGTCAATATAAAGGTGAAAACTGTACCTTACAATCAATGGTCTTGAGCCTTTGAGTCTCCTGAGCTTTTCTGTGTTTAGACTGTTATGGGAAGAGTATCATAATTAAAATTGTGTGAATAAGCTATGATGAATAATTTATCATATTAATTCCTCTATTTTGTCTCTTAGGAATACCTCAAAGTAAATTGACTTCTGTTTGTTTTTTGAGAGTAGTTCATTGTCCAAGGAAGCATTTATCTTTCATGATTAATAGTCAATGGTACCTTTCATCTGCTTCTGTTTTGACTGTTGCTTAGTCTTAATTGGCCAAACAAATCACATTGGGGTTTACCTTTCTGTTAGAATGAAGAAACAAAATTTTTGCCATAAATGTCTTACAGTGTTGTTGCAAAATTTGTAAGAAAAACAATTAATACTTTTCACTTGTTCTAAGTGAGTGACTGAGGTATCCCTTTCCATAAAAAAACCCCCAAACACATACAAAACTACTAAAGGCACGTGATGTAGCTGGTGGCATGGCTGGGTTTACCAGAATACAGATGTCAGTACCTAGACTGAGATCTCAGCTCTCCCGGTTGTTTAGAGCATCACTCATTGCTGTGTTTTTACTCCAGCTGGCAGCCAAGCACCACGCAGCCACTTGCTCACTCCCCTCTGGCAGGATGAGGGAGAGAATCAGAAGAAAGTGAGAAAACTCATGGGTTGAGATAAAGACAGTTTAATAGGTAAAGCAAAAGCCACACACACAAGCAAAGCAAGACAAGGAATTCATTCACCACTTCCCATGGGCAGGCAGGTGTTCAGCCATCTCCAGGACAGCAGGGCTCCATCACGTGTAACGGTGACTGGGGAAGACAAATGCCATCACTCCAAATGCCACCGCCCTTTCCTTCCTCTTCCCAAGTCCCTTATATGCTGAGAATGACATCATATGGTACGGTATCTCTCTGTGGTCAATTGGGTCAGCTGTCCTGGCTGTGTTCCCTCCCAGCTTCTTGTGCACCCCCAGCCTACTCACTGGCAGGGCTATGTAAGAAGCAGCAAAGGCCCTGACTATGTGTAAGCACTGCTCAGCAATAACGAAAACATCTCTATATAATAAAACATCTCTGTACTATCAATACTGTTTCCAGCACAAATCCAAAACATAGCCCCATACTAGCTACTATGAAGAAAATTATCATCTCGGCTGAAACCAGGACACTCATGCAAACATACACATACAAAAATATAAATGAAAATTTTTAATTTGTCATTAATGCAATGAGAAACTTGGGTAAAAATACTGTAACACTAATTTGGAGATTTTTGGTCAAGCTTTAAGTAACATCTCAGTTTTAATTTTTAAAGAAATTATTAAAATGTTAATTTCCAATATTTCAATCTTTTTTTAAAAAAACATTTCTAGTCCAGATCATATTAACTTGTTGCTGTCACTTTGCTGTGATACAAACTATCATCTGGTATTTAGTCTAATTCTATATTAGTTACCCGGTAAATCTGTTGCATTGCCAGTGATCTTATCCTGCTTCTTTCTTTGAAATCAGGTTCTTAAATTATAAAATCAATATACAACTACTAGCTGTAATGGAAGTATATGAGTTCATACAAAGCGTACAGTGACAGTGGTAGGCAATTTATATGATCAACCTTCTTAAATTAGAAAATTATTACCCTTGAGAGGATATATAATAAAATAAGTGTAGCGATATTGGGAGGGTTGCCTTAAAAGATACCACGAAATCTGTTATATAGCACTATGATTACTGTGCTTCTCTCTTACCATGCCTGAAATAATGTAGCTGTCTTAAGTTCCTGATTCATCATTGTATCTTAGGGTATAATTAGATCCACAGCTTTAACATCAGTTGTGTAAAGTAGCACAGTTTAGCTGAAATCAAAGGATTTTCTGAGTTAGCTATTTTGCTTATAGCACTGTCTCTAATTGTTGGGATGCCTTTTTTCTTTTGCCACATTTTCTGCTTTGGATTATACAGTGTTCATGTATAAAGAAGACCCGGTATCTTCACAGTTGCAAGATCCAATCGTTTAACCTTCCACACAAAACTAGTGCATTCTATCTATTAATTTCTAATAAAGAAATAATCCCCAAATGAGCCTGGAAATGTCTTCCAAATACCTTTAAAAACAATCACCTTTCCTCCCATCATCACAGACAGAGTCTAATATGTTATTATGGTAATTTAATATATTTTGTCAGAGAAAAAGTGCTTCAAAACACAACCTTTTGTTTCATTTTTTTGTTCCTGTTGTTATTATTTAAGTCTCACTTTTATGTGAGCTCTCAGCAGGATCCTAAGAAATGCCTTCAGAGGGAGTGGAAAGTCTGAAATAGTTTTGAGTTGAGAGCAGAGATGCTATAAAGTAACTGCCTAAGTAGTAAACATTGTTATCTGTAGCATGTTTTAATTTCTATGGATGAGCCCGAAGATGTGTATGTCTGTCTCTTCCTCCTTCTCATTGCCTTGAAAACTTAGAAAACCTCTGTTTTTATATTGTTTTGAGTAATATGTGATAAGATGGAAGGAAATGATGAAAACACAGGAGAATTATAAATGCAGACTGGAGCAGATGTTTCAAATGTGGCAAATGTTATTTTAGGATCATTATATCTTCCTTTTGTGCTTTTTGAGATGACGAGACCTGAAATGTCAAAAAACCTGTTTTTTTTCTGGTCTTTATGTAGGATTTTTATTGCTACAATTAAATTGATGAATTTGATACTGTCTTCCATGTCTGTCTTACATTTGCAAGTATACAAAGATGTTTAAAATCATACTACAAGAAAATGTTTTATGGCATATGTTTTTTATATTTTTAAAAAGGCATATTGCTTGTGACCACTTGGTGTTCTCCATACATGAGTTCATTCCCCAAATACAAACAACTTGACATGATTTTCATGGGATCACTGTACTACTGTGTGGACCGGTCATTCACTGAAAGCTGATACTACTCGATCCAAAGCCGTGGTTAAGGACATTTGCCTGGAGTACCTTGAAGCATGAAGGCCGTATCTAAACTGGTCCTGGAGCTTTTTCCAAAGGGCACCCTGGGGAATTTCTTATGGACAGGATTAGTGGAATGGCCTGTCTCCACACTAGTGTAGAGGTAATATAGATTTGTAGTTTATAAGTAAGTTCTCAGAAAAGTTTCTATGTGTTGTAAAAGCCATACTTTGTATGTGAGTAAACTTACTGTAGTATTTATGGCAGTCAGCAGTTAGACTTTACAGTAAGTTTATTTTACTGTCATGCACAGCAATTTATATGGTTTGGTTGGACAGTATCAGTTTAGTTTATCGGTAGAAAAAAAAATAATATGAGTTACACTTACAAAAAGCTGTGCCTAATCTTTCACCCCTGGTCTCTCACTAAGCACAGATTCAAACTTCCATATCAAGATGGGAGAGAAAATAGGTTGCTTTTATCTTCTGGACATTAGTAGATATGCCCAGTACTTGGATGCCTAGTCCCCTATGGGGGGCCCCCTATGGGGGCATTCTAAAGCAGGTTTGGGAGCTCTGTTAGACATATTTGAGCTTCACCCCATCAGTCATCCCTAAGCTATCTGAATTCAGCTGAGTCAAGGGAGAAGATGTAACATTCAGCTGCTTCTGGAGCTAAGATTTCTTAAGACAAAAAATTTCCTGCTCCCTCTAGTCAGGCACATGGAAGACATAAGTCAGTGATGAATGGACAGAAGTGTGTCTGTCTGTCTTACCAGTGTAATAGCACAGTGATGTTGAATCTACAGGGTTCTGAGATAAGGAGTTCAACATAGTGATTCAAAACCAGTGACATTAAGACACTACCTTAACTTCAGGTCTTCAGGTATTTTAATTTCCTTGCATTGTAAAAGCCGTAACAGCAACAGAATTCTGATGCTCTGCAGACGTCAGGGATGCAGATCTGTTCGCAGTATACCCTGTGCGAGACAAACTCCCACCCGTGATCCTCATAGACAGACCAGGTTCATTGCTGGGAAGGTCATGTCTGCAGAATTGCCTGTAGTAGTTTACTATCCTCAAAAAAGAAGCTGCTAAATGAGTGTTTTGCAGAAGCAGGCAATGGATGGAGTGATTTAAGCAGCATTTACCAAATCACTAGATGGGATTCAGCCAAGCATTTTGGCTCCAACCATGTTGCAGAGTAGACAAAGATATTCTCAGAGGCAGACGTTGGAAGGCAACAAAGGTTGCAATCTGGGTATGGTGTATCTGGTGACAAGGTTGTGTCTTCTGCTCCCGTACAGCAACCATGCCGTCCCAGAATGACCCAGTTTACTCTGAACTGTGCTGATGTGTGCTAACCAGCTGGAATGAAAATCCAGAAATATCCTTGCTCAGATCAGTCTTTCTAGCCCAGTATCTTCTCACCAAGAGTGGCCACAAACAGATGCCAATGGACAAATAAAAAGGAAAGTACAGTAACATTTCCTCTGCACATACTCCCAATTTCCCAACTTTTTTTCAGATCTGAGTGTGTCCTGAGCTTGTTGGGGTTTCTTTAATTTTCAAAGGCCTTCTCTTTCAAATACTTGTCTGATTTCCCTTTGCACTTGTATGAACTTGTAGCCTCATCAGCATTAGTTGTTAAGGA
Organism: Grus americana; assembly: GCF_028858705.1. Classification (NCBI taxonomy): domain Eukaryota; kingdom Metazoa; phylum Chordata; class Aves; order Gruiformes; family Gruidae; genus Grus; species Grus americana. The sequence goes on along the minus strand of NC_072853.1, from coordinate 86,020,672 downwards.
GTTCACGGGTGCACTATCAGGGTGAAAAACCCTGGCTTATTTTGACACTGGCTCTAAACAGCTTCATTTGCTGGCAGATCATTCCCATGTTGGAATAACTGATGAACAACAGAGCTACATCTCCACGAGACCTTTCCCTTATACTGGTTTTGTAGACCTCCTAACTTAGTCTTGTCTAGTCAGTGAGTCCTAACCCACCCCATACTGTCTGTCTCTCAAACAGAGCCTTTTAACGTAATTATCATTTTTGCCTTTCTCTGAACATTTTCCAGTTCTACTTTGGTGTGGGTTGTGTTTTGTTTTTTTTGTTGGTTTATGAAGGGTTTGGGGGTGGTGGTGGAGGTTTTTTTACTGCTTTATATGGTTTGGGTGTTTTTTGGTTTTGTGGTTTTGGGGTTTTTTTTAAATGAAGGTACCAGAGTTCACTTAGTATTGAGATATGGCCAAACCATAGATTTATACTGTAGCATAATTCACAGTAATGTCTCACACTGGAGTAACTTTTTGACCTATGCTGAGGACTGAGCTGCTGTTTTCACAAGGCAGGCTATCATAACCTAAGGTTTTGGTCCCAAGTGGTTGCAGTCACCTCAAAAACGATGGTTTGCATTGGGCAGATGGCACTGTGCGTAAGCAGGGCCTTCGCCAGCTGCCTAGGGGCTGCCTTTTCCCTTGGGGAGAGCAGGTGAAGAACAGACTGGCTGCGCAAGGAATACGTACACAGTTAACCATGCATATTGACTCAGCTTTTCTCTTCAAGTGCCTAAGAGTTTCTGCCTTGCTGCCTGTTCAGAAGTAGCCAGAACAGAGAAAATACAGATTTGTAGTTTATAAGTAAGTTATAGGTAGGTTTATAAGTGGCCTGCTCAGACTGGCCTTGCCCAGGGAACGAGGGGCAGCGACGAACTACACCTGCGGCCCAGACATCGTTGTTGCAAAATGTCCGCCAACGCCGCAGCCGGCACGCTCCATCGAAGCCGCGGTGATTGGCTGTTCGCGCAGGCTCTGTTGCTACTGGTTGCTAGGCGAGCTGGATTCTCCTAGCAACGGCCGTGCGGGCGCTGCGGGTCCGGAGAGGCCGCGGGTCCGGCGCCCTCGCCCTGTCGCCGGCAGCGTTTCGGTTGGGGAGCGCCTCTGGAGAGCGGCGCGGGGTGCAGCGGTTGCTGGAGCATCGCGGGGGGCGGTGGTGCGCTGCGGTCGCCAGCTGGGACGTCTGCGGTGGAGCCGCAGCCGGAGCCGGGTGACCCTGGGGTTGTCGCCGCTACGCCCGGCGTAGTATCCGACCTCCCCCGCCTTCCCCGGCCCCGACTGCTGTGTCGGGGTGTTGTGAACGCACGCCCGCAGTACAGACAGCAGCGGAACACGGGGGGACGGCCAGACATGGCGGAAACGTCCCGGCAGCTGTTGGGACACAGGGAGGGCAGAGCCAGGGGAAGGAATAAATGCGAAGGTTGCGGTGCCTCGGCGGTCCTGCCTCGAGTGTGCCCCCGGGGTGGAAAATAGTCGGGTGAGGACACGGAGGAGGGAACACGAACTAAGGGAGACTGTTGGGACAGGTAAGGTGCCCCGGTGCTGCCGGCCGGCCTACGAGCTGCTGCTGCAGGCTGTAAACCTGTGGTTTCTGAAACAAAGACTGTGGGATAGAAAGAGTCAGTTCCTCAGCTGCTACTGTGATACCTAAGCTGCGCTTACAAGGAGTTTTACTTGTTTGTATTGGCTAAAATATGGCCCAGTATACACACGTAAGAAATGGGTGAAGAACTGACAAATACCAAAGGCCCTGAATCCTTCTGTGTTTTTAGAGGCACGACTGGCTGCATTTTCTTGGTTTTTCTAAAGCAGATTTATTGCTGTTCTTCTGCAGTGAGAGAAATGAGGCAAAGCTCTGTCCACAGAAGTTAGCACTGCAACTGCAGTAGTGCTGGAGAAATGAAGGCCAACACATTTCAAACGTACCTGCGTGCTTTCTAATCAGAAAGGGCTTCTGCGCAGTAAAACGATGCTACAATGTCTTAGCTAATACAGAGTTGACTGTCCCTGGAACCAGTGGTATAAATAAAACCAATTCACCGTAGTAAAACCATGGCAGCATGGGTGTCGCCCCTTGAAGCATTAGCCCTTCCCATATGCCAGAAGAAAACTCATAATTTAGCTGCAGAGCGTTTGAGCTAAGCTGGCCGGCTCTCTCTCAGCACTGTGCTAGCATAACTCCGTAGCTGCTTGCCAGCACGAAGCACGGGCAAGGCACATTCACTTCCATATGGAATATACTGTTTAAACAAGTGCTACACCAGTGTCTCAATTTTTATGCCAGTCTGATTTACATCACTTTAACTATGTATCATCTGGACTGCTGATTATACATACTCAAGTTGGATTAGATAATGCTGTATGAGCACTATCTTGTTGATTCATTGTATTATTATGGTCTTTATCTAGAAGATAAGCCTTTAGTAACTGCAGACTTTCATCAGTTTGAAGTAGGTTTAGATTTTCTGCTTTTAATAGAGCAAGTTGTTTATAGCTTTTTATAGGGTTTTTTTTTTTTTTTAAATATATTTATTTATTTTTCTTGAGTTTATTATTGGTATGACTGTTATTTGGTGCAGGAAAGCAGACTTCTCCTTCGACATACATAGCATCCGGTTGGAGAAAGTGATGGACCAGACTAGAGCTGCTTCATCTTGATGCTTCAGCTGTGCAGTCAACTTACCTGTATGCCTGTATGATACAGGCTTGGTATAAAGAGGTGTTAACAATTCCAACTATGCTGCACAGCTCCTTCATCCTTACAAGTATTGTGCTATTTCACAAGGTTTTGTCTTCAAATATGAAATAACATTCATACCCAGCAAAGTGAAGGAGATTTGGGAGACTGGCAGAATTATAAGAAATACTGACCCACCTACGAGAATTTGAGAGATCTTGGCAACATTTATTCTACATCTAGGTTAGAAATGGAGCCTGCACTACTATATTGGGTGCTCTATCACATTTATTTCTTTAAAACCTTCATGAATATTTTTTCAGAAATAACTTTCCAGAAGGAGACTTGGAGGAACAGTTGATAAAACACTATATTCTGAAATTGAGACATGAATGATGTCTGAATACAGAAAAAGGAGACAATAAACTTCAATTTTGCTTTGCAAATATCAGTTGTAGAAAAATGTAACTGAATCTCTCTGGCTCTCTGATGAAGACAACCAGGAAAGCAAAAACGGATTTTTACTTTGCTTGACACAGGCCAGCAACTACCTTGGCTTCAATATTCTAGAAAGCAACCTGAAGTCTTCTAAATTGTATCTGACCTTCCCTTAAAGATCTAGAGCTAGGGATTTTTGAATAATTATGGCAGCACGGCTTTCGTTTTTTTTCCTCCCAGCTGTCTGTTCTAAAAGGAATACAATATAGACCCAAAGGCTTTATTCCCAAAGGCTAGTATTCCCTCATGCTGGAGAAACAGCCAGGTAGGTTGAAGAAGTTACTGCATTTTTTTTTTATAATCACAGGAAAACCTCTGCATTTAGTGGGATAGGTTTTGAGGTAGATAAATAACAGTAGTTAATACGATATACACACCTACTTTGAATTTTTTCTTATGGCTTTCAGCTCTTCAACAGTTTCTTCTGTGCATATAGGAGGTTGAAGAAATTAAGAGGTAGCTAGAGATCAAAACTTCACTGAACTCAAATTTTTAACCCTCCTCCTTCAGAAAATCTTACAGATCTTTTGTTGTTGGTTTTGCTCTCTCTATCCTTTGATATTATTGCAGAAATTACGTGTACAAATGTTTTTGGAATGTATGAGTTTTATATTGCTCCAGCAATTATGCCATATTGCAGCGTAGTTATGCTAATGCTGTATTACTTTTGCATGCAAATAGTTGAAATGAGAACACTGAAATGCAACTACTTACAACATAGATCTCCACTACTAGTTTTCCACTATACAATGGGTCTGCATCTTTCTGTGTAAATGATTCTGCTTGTCTTGCATTTGTCTATCTCTATTTCATTTGCCTGTGTGCCTGCATTTATGATGTGAGTGTGTACATGTCTGTGTTTGTGAGCTTCTATCTAAGTATGGAGGGGGTTTATGAGATTGTAAGGATTTACAGAAGCAGAAGCAAGCAATACGTTCAATAAATGTAGTTTATTTGGGGTTTTGTGCAAATTCCATAGACTACCTGAAAAATCCAGCATTTATGTTAAATGTATAAAGCAAAATGAATCACCTGATACATGCTTGATAAGAATGTAACCAAATATTGAGTACCATGAAGAAATTTTTTAACTATAGTTAAAAACCCAACAAAAACTTCCAAAAAGAATTACTCAGCCTCTACAAAGTCCTAATACGCAAAACACTTGATATGAATATTCTGTTGTATAATGTTATATAATGCACTGATTATGTTATTAACACTATGCGTTATATTAGCAACTATAATATTATAGTATTATGTACATTATAGAATTATGTAATATTATATGCATGGCACTGGTACTACAATGACTAAAGCTGCTTCCACAGTCCCCATATTTTCCTTGAATTTCAGGAATTTACCACTAGTTTTTTGATTCATTACCTCCAGAGAAGTAAAAGCAGTCCAGTTTTTACTTATAACACTGGACAAGGTTAAAAACAGGCTTGGAGACAAAAATATAACAGCAAAAAAACACAGAATGGGCAAATATCTGGTATCTCTCTCTTTAGTTATCAGTTAGGCTTTACGTAAGGTAATCCTTAGCTGTGGGAGCCAAACACCTACCTTAAAATTGTTCTACCCCTATAATTGCTTTTCAGAGTAGTGACTGGGTACAGAGGAAAATAATTTAGGGAAATGCATTGTGTTTTGACTTTGATTAGTTCAGGGTGCTTTAGGAAAAGGAAATGAATCATCATCTAGGCTTGTCCAAGACTTCAGTTCCTGTTTGGTTGGATTTTTTCCCGTTGTACCTAGTGGGCTTGCAAAACCTTGGAATTTACACCCCCCACCCCCCACCCCCCCCAAAAAAAAAAGCATATTAACTTACAGAACTTGAATAGTCTCACATACACTAATATTGAACACTTAATGATCTGGAATATGTTAATAAGAGGCAAAAAAATCAGCATTAGAGGGATTTTTTTCTTGATCAGATTTTCTGGTACCCTGTGTATTACCTTCTTTCATTAATCAAATATAGTTATCATCTAATACTATATTCAAATATGTACCTGCCTTGGAGTAGTCCTTTATTTAAGACAATTAGATTTGAGAAGAGGCTGGTAGTGTCCCACCACCCCATTTGTACCCTAGTCTGGTTGCAGCACTTAACAAGATGAACATTGTTGTTACAGAGTGATCTGTTCTTTATATAGCTAATATTTTGCAATTTTTTATTAAGAACTTGTCATATCATAGTCCAAAATGTAGGACTCCCCATCCCAGGCGAGTGATCTAGCCACCAAAAGTCATTATCACTGTTCTTTTGTGTGGCCCAAATCACACTTAATTATCTTTAAAAATAAACCAGCAGCAACAAGGTCATATGCCATCTCCCATAGCAGGTGTTAGGCTGGTTGGCTAAGCTATTACTATAGAGCAGGTAAAACAGTGTTTCAAATCTTCTCTGGCAAAGGAGAGAAATGATTGCATTCAGGGTGACTACGCATGTACTGTTAGATGAAACTGTGCTAGCATCACCTCCTCCTTTGGCTGTCCTTTGATAGTAAAGACTAATCCTTTTATGTTTTTTCTAAAAGGTGCCGAACTCTGGGTGATTACTCAGAGCTGTGACTCCCAAGTGAAGGACAACCAGGGTAAAGTATCTAATTGTTCCTGAAAGGCAGAATGCTTAAAAGGTGTGTCACGGATGCTTTATGTTACTTTGGGTAGTTCTCTCTCTACACATAAGCTTTTGAAGATTGCATTCCTGTTTCTCTGCATTTTGTATGAGGCGCTAGGGAAGAAGCTGTTACTTATATTGTGTCTGAAGTCATATCAGTTTGGGATATAAACTGATATTATTTGAGAAATGAACTTATTCATATAAATTTTGTGATTTATAGATGTGGGTAATTTCAGTACTTTTAGGAAGAATACATTAAAAGCCATAGCTTGCCTTCACTTCAAGGTCTGAAATGTATCATGGATTGTATCTGTGGAAGGTATATTTGTAAATTTTGAAGTTTACTTTTTCCTCTGGCTGTGGTTGTCCTTTCTGCGCAGGCAGTGGAACCAGGGACACGTATCCTGGGAGAATATAGGGACACTGCCTGGATGTGTGGGGATGGGATTAGGAAAGCTAAGGCACAGCTGGAGTTGAATTTGGCACGGGACGCAAAGAATAAGCGCTTTTGCAGGTACACAGGGCTTATAAGAAAGACAGAGAGAGAGTTTTTACCAACACCTGTAGTGACAGAAGAAGGGGCAACATTTTTTAACCGAAAAAGGGTAGATTTAGATTGGACATAAGGAAGACATTTTTTTACAGTGAGCATGGTGAGACACTGGAACAGGTTGCCCAGAGGAATTGTGGATGTCCCATCACTGGAAGTATTCAAAGGTTGGATGGGGCTTTGAGCAACCTGATCTAGTGAATTATGTCCCTGCCCATGGCAGGGGGGGTGGAACCAGATGACCTTTAAGGGTCCCTTCCAACCCAAACCATTCTATGAGTCTATGATTCTGACTCTATGATCCTAAACCACAATCAACGGAAGTTTTCCACAATAATGTTATTCCTACAAACATCTGAAAGATGACTGTATTCTCATTTACATTCACACTTAGTGGCAACTACTGATCATGCATTTCCACTGCATTTCTGAAGTTATTTGTGATACCATTTTGTTGATACCTATAGAGTCATTTGGGCATAAAAGGGAGGAAAGTGATGGTGAGAAATCTCTGTTGCCACAGGCCAAGCAGAGGATTAGTCTTATGATTTCCCAGTTATGGGTCATCTTTATCATTTGATACTTGGTTGGTAGGCTGTCATACTGCAATTTGTTTTGTCGTGCGCTCATGTGGATGTGCTCACAGACAGTTAAAGCAATATCCACTGAAGACCTGGACTTGGTCCTCAAATGCAGAGGGGAAAAAAAAAGGCAGCTGCTGCTGTTTAATACCTAAAATGAGTTCCTACCACAGAGGATTGCCAACTGTTTGCCTGCAAGAGTAGTGATTGAGTTAGGCATGCCACCTTTATGTCATACAGTAACTAAACCAATGCAAAAAGGATTTTCACCTGTCTTCCCTGTGCCTTTTATGCTGATGGATTTTGAAAAGACTGCTCTTGTAGTCGGGAAACAAAATGGCAGATTTACACAATAGGGAAATGATAGCAGTATTTCAAAGACTAGAAGATCTTGCCTATAAAAGAAATGGAAATTGTAGTATTTTTGAAACATTGAAATTTGACTAGTTCACAGTGATCTCGGGTCTCTTGGTCTTGTTTGTATTTATATGTATGTACCATAAGTAATGAAAACACATTTCACAGCATATCCACAGTACTAAGATGAGGTTCTGTAGTATATTCAGCATGTGAATTTTCCTTTGTTTCTTTTACCTTTCACGATTTAAGACTAAAATACAACCCCCAGTATCAATACAGGCTGGAGGATGAAGGGATTGAAAGCAGTCCTGTGGAGAAGGTGTTGGTAGATGAGAAGCTCAACATGAGCCAGCAATGTGCACTTGCAGCCCAGAAAGCCAGCTGTATACTGGGCTGCATCAAAAGCAGTGTGACCAGGAGGTCGAGGGAGGTGATTCAGCCCCTCTGTTCCACTCTGGTGAGACCCCACCTGGAGTACTGTGTCCAGTTCTGGGGTCCCCAACATAAGAAAGACATGGACCTGTTGGAGCAGGTCCAGAGGAGGGCCACAAAGATGGTTGGGGGCTGGAACACCTATGAGGAAAAGCTGAGACAGTTGTGGTTGTTGAGCCTGAAGAAAGAAGGCTCTGGGGATACTTTATTGCGGCCTTTCAGCACTTAAAGGAGCTTATAAGAAAGATGGGGACAGACTTTTTAGTCGGGCCTGTAGCAACAGAACAAGGGGTAATGGTTTTAAACTAAAAGAGGAAAGGTTCAGGCTACATTAGGGAAGAAATTTTTTATGATGAGGGTGGTGAAACACCGGAACAAGTTGCCCAGAGAAGTGGTAGATGCCCCATCCCTGGAAACATTCAAGGTCAGGTTGGATGGGGCTCTGAGCAACCTGATCTAGTTGAAGATGTCCCTGCTCATTGCAGGGGGTTTGGACTAGGTGACCTTTAAAGGTCCCTTCCAACCCAAACTATTCTATGATTCTGTGATAATGGGGTCATAGTAGCAATAAATACTGTTCAAAATGCTCTCTATAGATGTGATCAAAGCACAGAACAAGGAATTGGAAACTCTCAAACTTTATTCCTCACCTCTCTGTTTAGGTAAGCAACTTCTGTTTCTCCCATGTATCACCTGGGGAGGATGACTCTTACAAGCCTCACCAGGTTGTTGTCAGGATTAATTATAATGTTTGCAAAGTGCTTTGAAGATAAAAAGTGCTAGGTAAGTGCTAAGTAGTATTTTTATTCCGCTGGAGTCAGAGTAATGTCAAAGAGAATGTCGGCTTCAAAGACTTTGCTGTCAGATCTAGAGGGCTCACAGGATGGGTGAAGGTTATTTAATTATATCTGCACATACTGAAATTATAATGGTCAATATAATCCTTTCTTTAATCCAAGTAATACTGAGATGCTTGTATTTTATATAGCTATTTAATTTAATAATCATTTTTGGTTGTATGATTATTAGAAAATGGATGGATTTCCAAAATCTGCTAATTAGAGCCAGTATTAAATAGTACCCAAGACACATGCTCAAGGGAAAGCAACTGCTGCTTATGTGTTAAGACAATATTTTTTGGGGGGGCGGTGGTGGGTGGGAGATCTCAAAGGACAAGCTGTTGTAACTATGTTTTGAAGAAAAATTAAATACAGGTGAAGAAAGAAGTGAAAAACAGCAGAGGAAATTTGAAACGGAGCTTAAACTAGGTCAAGATCCATGCTTTATACAAACCCTAAAACAGAAGACAGAGACTATTAGTGTTTATGCTTTATATTAAACTTACAGCAGTAGTATGATCTAGTGAGTGATCTAATATGCTTCCCTTACAAATTTTAAAAATACATCTTTCAATTTGACTTGATTCAGTTTTGGCTTTCATTTTAGTTTCATTAGAGGTTTTTGTTTTAGTTTGATTTGCTTAAAATTCATACAAGTTTTGCTAAAAGTAAACCTTCTCTTTAACACCTTGAAACTTACTCAGAACTGAGAAGATGTGGTTGAGGCTTATGGACTTTATATGCTGTGACATATCTACAAGCTTGAGCTTTCACATCTTGCTTCATGATCACTGGCAGGTTGAGAAGCAATTCTGAAATCTTGGCCCCCAAAATCATCATCCCTCAGATTTTAAAAGTACCTCTGCCTTTAAGGGCACTTGAGTTTGTATTTGAGACAAGTAATTATGTATTTTAAGAACTGAAAAGACACTTTTTTCTTCAATTCAGAAATGCAGCTTCACTGCTATTATATAACCCCATTCTGTATCTTTTTTTATTTTCTCATATAATTGTTTTTCAGACAATAAAGCAGTAAAAGTATTGGATTTAGTATTTAAGCCTGAACGGTACTGGGGATGGGAGGTCTCATCATTTCATGGGGTTCAATCATAAATATAAAAAGGAAACTGTAATTAGTAATTGGGGCAAGGCACAGTTAATGAATAAAAACATCCTAGGGGACATATGCCATCTATTGCTGGAGCAAGACACACCAGCTATGTTTTTACTGCCAGATTCAGGGTCATGACCTGTCTTTAAGATCTGTTTTGGAGACTCCATATTTACAAGTACAGAGACTAACAGTATAGTGTAAAAGATAAAAATAGCAGAATTATTGTCATGAGTTGTGATCAGAGGTGATAAAATGAAATGCTCAGCTTTGTGAGAAACTTGAATTCAGAAGCATGGATGTAAGTGAATTATCTAGCCCATTGACTGCTGAAATTTGCAAACAGTTCAAGTCCAGTTCCAATGGCAGAGCTACTCATTTGATCCATGGGGTGGCTGTGCATCTGCAGAGGCTTTTGAATTACTCTTAGCCCATGGTCGTAGGAGGAAGTAAGACTGTAGATGCTGCTAAGGCTGACCTTGCTTGGAGACCCAGATGCATAACCAACCTCAGCCTCTAGCAAGAACAGAGACCTCTTACTCACAGGGAGAAAATCCTCATTTTCAGAGTTCTACCTGTACCTGGCATTCAGTGCTGTATGGTACAAGCAGAAGATTTTCTGGGTTCTCCAGTATGAAGATCTTGCTGCATGGCTCTGTGGTGGGTTGGGAATGGATTGAAAGCAGCCCCGAGGAGGACTTGGGGGTATTGATTGATGAGAAGCTCAACATGAGCCGGCAGTGTGTGCTTGCAGCCCAGAAGGCCAACCATGTCCTGGGCTGCATCAAAAGAGGTGTGACCAGCAGGTCGAGGGAGGTGATCCTGCCCTTCTACTCCGCTCTTGTGAGACCCCACCTGGAGTACTGTGTCCAGCTCTGGGGGCCCCAGTACAGGAGAGACATGGAGCTGTTGGAGCAAGTCCAGAGGAGGGCCATGAATATGATCAGAGGGCTGGAGCACCTCTCCTATGAGGACAGGCTGAGAGAGTTGGGATTGTTGAGCCTGGAGAAAAGGCAGCTCCAGGGAGATCTAATTGTGGCTTACCAGTTTCTGAAGGGGCCTACAGGAAAGCTGGTGAGGGACTGTTTATGAGGGAGTGCAGTGACAGGACAAGGGGTAATGGGTTTAAGCTGAAGGAGGGTGGATTTAGATTAGATATTAGGAAGAAATTCTTTACTGTGAGAGTGGTGAGGCACTGGAACAGGTTGCCCAGAGAGGTTGTGGAGGCCTCATCCCTGGAAGTGTTCAAGGCCAGGTTGGATGAGGCTTTGGGCAGCGTGGTCAGGTTGAGGGTGTCCCTGCCCATGGCAGGAACTAGATGATCTTTGAGGTCCCTTCCAACCGTAACCATTCTATGATTCTATGACCCTGGCTGGGGGCCAGGTGCCCACCAGAGCTGCTTTATCACTCCCCTCATTCACTAGATGGGAGAAAAAAGTATAACGAAAAGCTTATGGGTCGAGATAAGAACAGGGAGAGATCACTCACTAATTATCGTCACGAGTAAAACAGACCGAACTTAGAGAGGGAATTAATCAAATTTATTACTAAGCAGAACAGAGTAGAGGAATGAGAAATAAAATCAACTCTTAAAACACCTCCCCCCACCCCTCCCATCTTCCCGGGCTCAACTTCACTCCCAGCTTCAACCTCCTTCCCCCCCTCAGCAGCACAGGGAGATGGGGAATGGGGGTTATGGTCAGTTCATCACGCGTTATTTCTGCCGCTTCTTCATCTTCAGGGGGAGGACTCCTCTTAATCGTTCCCCTGCTCCAACATGGAGTCCCTCTCACGGGAGACAGTCCTCCACAAACTTCTCCACCGTGAGTCCTTCCCGCTGGCTACAGTCCTTCACGAACTGCTCCAGCGTGGTCTCCTCCATGGGGTGCAGACCTTCAGGAGCAAACTGCTCCAGCGTGGGGTCCCCCACGGGGTCACAAGTCCTGCCAGCAAACCTGCCCTGGTGTGGGCTCCTCTCTCCACGGGGCCACGGGTCCACTGGTCCGGCCAGGAACTTGCTCCAGCGTGGGCTTCCCACGGGCCACAGCCTCCTTCAGGTGCCTCCACCTGCTCCAGCGTGGGGTCCTCCATGGGCTGCAGGGGGAATCTCTACACCCCCTCATCCTTCCTCCATGGGCTGCAGGGGGACAGCCTGCCTCACCGTGGTCTTCACCACAGGCTGCAGGGGGATCTCTGTTCCGGCGCCTGGAGCACCTCCTGCCCCTCCTTCTGCACTGACCTTGGTGTCTGCAGAGTTTCTTACATCTTCTCACTCCTCTCTCTGGCTGCAAAAGCTCTCTCTAAGTGTTTTTTCCCCTTCTTAAATATGTTATCACAGAGGTGCTGATTGGCTTGGCCTTGGCCAGTGGCGGGTCCGTCTTGGAGCCGGCTGGCATTGGCTCTATCAGACACAGGGGAAGCTTCTAGCAGCTTCTCACAGAAGCCACCCCTGTAGCCCCCCCCCCCCTCCACTACCAAAACCTTTCCATGCAAACCCAATACAGGCTCTTAGGGTGGGAATATCTGTAGGGAGTGTAGGTATCTTTGTATTCAACTGTAGTCCACATTCCTGATTACACAGTGAAATGGATTTACCTTCAACCCACTCTTAACTCAGAATATCGGTAGTTGTGTAGAGGGTTATCTTACCTGAAAAACACATTCACTCTGGTCCACCAAAGCTTGTTTTAACACTGTCTGTTGAATCACAGAATCATAGAATATCCTGAGTTGGAAGGGACCTATGAGGATCATCGAGTCCTCCTGATTCCACACAGGAATCCACAACCTGAAAGTTAAACCATATATCTAAGACCGTTGCCCAAAGGCTTCTTGAACACCAACAGGCTTGGGGCCATAACTGCTTCCCTGAGGAGCTTGTTCCAGTGTTTGAGCATCCTCTCAGTGAATAACTTTTCCCTAATTGCCTCCTAACCTGTTGGAATAAGAGGAATTACATACTGTTTCTGAGTTAACCTCCTGACTATATATACTGTTAGGGTTATAAACTGAGCCTTATGTTAGGCTTTCTTTCATTTGTCTACCTCAAATGGAGACCCCAAGTTGGAAGCCTGCGTTCATGCACTTCACTGTTTGCATTTTGAGGCTTCCTGCAGCCCATGGACTGGGCTTTGAGTTATAATCCAAATGTTTTGTGAACTCAGAACATAATGGTGCAAGCAGATTTGGGGATTTTTGGTTAAGTCTGAATGTTGTCTCAGGCAAATGTGACCTTCTTTTCTGTGTGCCACATCTGGCAGGCACAACAATACTTATGCCATTTTCTTTTATCAACATGGGGCAGTTATGTTTGCAGTGTCACGGAAGGATGGCATAATTGATTTAGTCATTGAAGACTGACAGAAGAAAATTTAGAAACTGTGTCTTCGATACAAATCTCCCCTTGCTTATATCTCCAGCTTGCCTCGCGAGTACCTGCTGCATCTCTCCTGGATTTCCAGCTAACAGAAGCAGAAGGTCCTGCTCGCAGCACAGTCTCTTGTGTGTGTGTTTTCTGCAGGCACTGGCAGTCACTAGTAAATCTTGTCCATGCTCAGAGCAAATACCAGCTGTCCTTGCTTGCTCTCTGAACCAGCTGGATGCAAGCCAGCTCTAAACTGGAAGCCATGTAGCTGTGTTAGCACGGCGCTGAGCCTGAGTGCCACATGAGCCTGAAAGCTCTGTCTCCCAGCAAGGCTTATTAGCTCAAACTCAGTGCCATGTTAATTGTACCTCGGTATCTTCTGGTCTGCTGCTGGCTTACATCCAGCCAGCCTGGAGTGCAGACAAAGCTAGTTGCAACTGTCTGTAAAATACCATGTAGTTGCAACCCATGTTTGTTTCCACATCAGTCAGCCTTCCTTTGGCTAAACCCTCTTTAAAATAAGCCTGCAAATATGTAGTAGAAACTTTGTGCTTAGAGGCTTATCCCTCTAAGGAGGTGGCTCTTAAAACGTCTAGAGTCAGGTAGGGGAGAATTCTTTGATAAATATGTTGTTGATAAATGACTCCAGCTGTTTCTTCAAGAACTCTTATCTACCATTACCTTTCTTGTTTGATGCTGTAACTGTTTTTCTCTAGTCATTTGGATTCAGATGAAAAATCTATCTTTAGTATATATAACTTGAAAAATTCCTATTAAAAGTCAAACAAACTCCAAACTATATTTAAGCTTCTGTGCATTCCAGAGATAAATTTTAATTAACTTCTGAGTTGCAGAAAACCTTGTAACAGCAATTTTCAGGTATTGCATAGTTTATTGTAGCTATGCTATTTATTATTGGCATATTAAAAGAAGGCAGGAAGCCTAATAGCTGCTTTAAGGGGATCTTTTAACTGTGATGTTACAAAGATTGTTCAAGTAAAAAGTCTGTTCAGAACTTGAACTGTAATTTGCTTTGAAAACTCTTCTGCACGCTGAGTGAACTCATAATTCTAAATGTTTGTGTCTGCATTTCAAACAGCATAGCTTACTATACTGATGAAGTAGCCACAAGGTAATTTTTACATTTCAGCAATGGAGATCTTATCATAATATCCAAAAGGCACATACTGTGCTGCCATCTGCTTATTTTTTTTATTATTAAACTGAATGAGAGACCAAACTTTTTAAAAATATTTCATTTAAAATATTTATCAACACTGCATGTCTGTGAATGGTAAATATGGATTTATTTTTAGCTTCAAAAATGTTTTTAACAAAAAATATTTTTGATAATTATGTTTTATACCCATATTCTTAACCCTTAAAGTGATGTGCTCTTTTTTTTTACAACATTTTTTTCATTTTTAAATTAGTTTATTTGCCAGAAACAAACACATACTGAAAAGTGGAAAAACCCCACCAAATGTCAAGGATAGAATAAATGAAGGTTCATGAGAGAGGGGGAGAAAAAAAATGTACAACCTAGGATAGAGTTACACCTGCATTCATCATGAGACTTCTGCTAGTAAAAAAGATAGGGTTGAATATTTATAAATGTGATGACAGACAAAAAGACCAACAAACCTGACTGGTTTCAAATCATGTCTGTGTAAATCAATCTCTCAGAACTTCTCCAGTGAACTGGAATTATGCTTTTCAAACCTTCCAGCAACATCTGAGGATTTTCTTAAGGACATGCTATTTTTATTTGGTGTTTAATGAATACCTCAAAAAACCCTCTTCTCCCTCACCCTCCAAATGTATAGTTTCTACTTCACCTCCTTTTCTTTTACTACACAAGGTTATTTAAATCCTTATGAAAAGACAAACATGATTTACTGTCTTGTCAACTCCTTGAACAAAAGATAGCTTTCTTTTGTCAGATAACTGGTGACTCAGTGTAAGATACAGAGAAGTATCTGTTCCTGAGAGTTTATTTTCTGACTTACTGCTGGAAAACGTACTTTGGATTCATTACACAGCTTTGTGGTTTGTTCTGCCTTTTGTATAGATGTCCCACAGTACAAGAAAAATAACCCCAACATTGATAAGCTAGGCATCTGGCTGCACTTCAAAGTGAGATCAGGACTATTCATTTCTGAAAGAGGTTTGGTTTTGGTGCGCGTCCAAAAAAAAAAAAAAAATCTGTAATTACATGGTGCAGTATGCACATTTCATTGATAAGACACATAAAGCATTCCAAGATTTACTTCAGATCTTCTGTTGTGTTCGCCAATAGACTACCATTCCTAACCATCTACCATAGAGACATCGAGAATTATATTAATAACCTTAAAATGACTTTCAGAATGATAGAAGGTTCTTCTTATAGACAGCATATTGTTTCAAATTCAGTTGCAGTTCAGATATTTTCCCACATTCTGCTATTTACATCTGCTGCTGTATAGGATGTCCTAGAACTTCTGCTTAGGTCAAGCAGATGAGACTTAAGACTTAGAGGAGACTATGGAAGAGCTGGTGGAGTCAGGAGCCATACTCTGGGGTTTCTTAAATGGCAGTAAGTGCCAATGCGTAGGCACCTGATTGGTCATCCTTGATGACCAAAAGCATAATAAATTCTTAGCTGCTAATAGGAATGGTCAAAGGTAATTGTGAGCGTTGATTTTCAGGAATTAACAAAATTAACCCTTCCCACTTTCTTTGCCCTTTTGATCTTGGTTAAAAAAAAAAAACAACAACACTTGAAGGTTTTCAAAAGCATCTGATTCTGGCCAAATTCTGCCCTGACTTTTCCAAAAAATTTAAAGTTTTTTTGCAGGGTAACTATTTATTTCTCATGTCATAGTTGTAGCAAAACTTTCCTGTAGTTTTATTGCTAATTACGTGCATCTTTCAGCTAAAAAGGTCTATACAAGGAAACAAGTTTATGTTGAGACCTTGAAAACTCACTTTCTTGTTAAGTACCAGCAAATAGAGTAGTCTACCTTTGCATAGTGGAAACCAGGAGTGTAAGAAGTGCATGCCTCTCTGTTCTGCCAATGGCGGCTATTCAAACAGCTAAAACTGTCTCATTTCCGCTCTTTCCAAGTCTTCAATTTCCAAGTCTGATCTTGGAATCACAAGCTGTCATTACAGATTGCTATCGCTCAAATAGATACTTGGATTAAAATCATGCACCTGTTTAAAAATTACTCTCCAGTGATTTACAGTGCTGAAAACCTGATATGATGTCCTTCATCACTGTCTTGATAAAGCAATTGGATTTTCTGTGTGGAAATATTTGTGTTTTCCCATTGCACAAACCCCAGAAATTGGTCTACAACTAGTAATTTTAGCGGATATCAGACATATTTAAAGCCAGGAAATAGAGACTATTCCTCCCTGTTTCTTCCCTCCCTCAGTTAAGCAGCTTTACTACTACTACTCTTACCCAGTCAGGGCTTTCTTACATAAATCTTGTCAAACTACAAGGCAGTAATTTGGCTCCAATTAATGGTGATTATGATACTTGTTTTGCACCTTTCACTTTCAAAAATTTTAACGCTACTTTCCTCATTTCATTAGTTCATTTTTAAGTGATGAGCAATTATGGCAGACACTTGGAAGAATTACTAAGGTTCTTCACTCATTATGGTCTCCCATCATGGACCTGGATGATTTCTGGGCTGGGAGCAATGTCTTGGGTAGTCTGCTCTAGAGATCTTCAGTCACAGAGGATATCATGACTTTTCCAAACCCCTGTGCTTTCCCTGAGATACTGTTTTTCAGAGGAAATAATATCCTAATTCTGTAGCAGATATACTGAGGGTCAAATCTTTTAGGGACCTAATACTTTCACAAGTATCTAAAAAGGCACGAAATTAGTTTCCTTAGGCAGCCTTGAAGATGTCAACTATAATATCCTATTCACCAGTTAACAGTCATTTCATCCTGATTGTTCCTAATCAGTTCTTCCTCTAAATTCACAAATTGTTTCAGCAGCTCTGTATCTATACCAGTAATGAAGCACTCAGTAATGAAGCACTCAGTAATGAAAGCTCACAAAACATTTAATTTGTTTCCTATTTTGATTTTTTTTTTTAATGAGATGACAACTTATGGCAACAAAAATTACTCGTAAAACTCTTTTGCTTAGTATAATCTTATGTGTCTGAAACTATAAAACCAAGTATTGCTTGCATTCTTATTTAGTATTATATAGATATGCTTCTGTAGAAGCAATATCCTTAAATTTTTAGGAAGTAGGAAGGAGGTATTGTATCTGAATAAACTGTTGATGATGATAAAATGTTTTTACGTTTATCTTTACATAAAATGCAAGTTTTTTGTATTCAGCTTCCCTCCTCCTTGTTCCCTGCATAAATGTACATGAATGCAGTTTGTAAAAAGATGACTTTTCAACCCTTGCATTATTTTTTAGAGAACCCACCTTTATAAGCAAGTTTGAAAGAAACATGAACTGTAAGACCAAGAAGGTCTCTGTGATAATTTAGAATAATCTTCTGCATGGAGGGAGTTTCTATGTACCAAAGCATCACTTAATTTTTTATGATTTATTGGCTATTGTTAAAAAAAAAATCTCCAATGAGAAATATTTTATGACACCTCTAAAGAACTTCAAATATTTTCGTACATCTTATAGTTAAAAGTTATTCTTAGTTTGTAAGTTAAGCTGACTTCCTCTTGTTTCCTTAAGGGGGGAAGCTACCATTTGTTAATATTAATTGAACTTTGAATATGGCTTTGTTTCTAAGGACGGAACAGAGCTGAAAGGGATGACAGAGTTTACTGTGGTGTGTAGTTCTTGATACATCAAATGGTGCTCTATAGTATAATTTCATGAAGTTTGGAGAAAATCCAAAGCTTTATCAAAAGCTCAAAATAAGAAGTAAAATGGAAGAAAATGGTGCCATAAGAGGAGGATATTAAATGTAGCATTAGAAGGGGTGAGAGAAGAACTGGAATGCCACTGTGATGATCTTTTCTGCATTATGACCACTGTTTTCACTAATTATCACCAGACAGCTGGCACCTCTACAGATTTTCTAGTCCAACCCCTCTGGCTCCAAGCCTGAAGTTATCTGAGACTTCAAAATCAAAAATTTTCAACTCAAAAATCTGTATCATTTAGGACATGCAAAGTTACTCTTCAGCATCTAAGGAGGTTGTTAAACTTGGTTTATGCTGCTTTTTTAATTCTTTGAATGTTATGAAATTAGTGCCGCCAGATATCTTGTGCCTTTCCAGATGATCAATGTCAGCAAAACACAAGCATCTGAAAACAAATGTGGAATTAAGGCACAGGGCAATACAACCTGTAATCTGTCCCTTCCTGGAATTACCTGCATACAGTCTGCTAACATTCATTATGTTAGACATCTCTGTATTGATTGCAGGAAGATTAGCCAGAAGAATTTAGCAGGGGCAAGACTGCAAATAGGTGATCCAGGCAGTTTGTCTGATCTTTCGTGACATGAAGAATTCTATCAGCCTTTTGCCCC
Organism: Grus americana; assembly: GCF_028858705.1. Lineage (NCBI taxonomy): Eukaryota > Metazoa > Chordata > Aves > Gruiformes > Gruidae > Grus > Grus americana. The sequence continues at coordinate 86,002,076 of NC_072853.1, read as the reverse complement.
TTTCACGTTATCAAAGCATCCCCATTTTTCTTTTGATAAAAGGGGAAAAAAAGTATATATTGTTGAGCCATATGTCATTTCACTTGTTGTGTATGGGAAGAAGGGAAAGGTGAAGTTCTTACTGCAGAGATGATGAAGTGGTATACTAGATAAGTGAATGCCCCATGCTTAGCAGTGTTGTGGAAATAGGAGGGAATGAGTTTGGTGGTTTTTAGCAGTTCTCTAGCCTCTCTGCCAAACTCTCCCTACCATATTTTATTTAGCCATTAATCCTTTAAAAAGCCACTAGCACATGAGTAATCTTTCTGGAGCCTTAGAGTTTTGAGTTAAGATGGTTTTGATTGGGGTTTGCTGTTCTGGGCTTGTTAAGTGGTTTGTTTTGGGGTGGGTTTTTTGGGGGGAGGTGAGGGGGCAGAGCGGGCTGTATATTGTTTAATTGGTTTTGTGCTCTTCCTTGGTTATATAATCTGTGTATTTAACTAGGTGCACTGTGACTCATGTAGCCAGTCTGGTCCAGCAGTGTTCTTACTTGCCACTTCACCTCAACTTCAGCAACCTCCTTCCCTCGCACAGTGTGCAGTGGACTGATACACACCTTAATTCTTTGTTTTCCTGAGTTCTCAGGGTTTTTTTAATGGCCTTTCTTCAAGCCCTGATTCAACTTACATTGGAGTTCCTATCTCTGGAAAGTCAACCGTGTGGGGGGGAAAAGTAGTTCAAGTCTACTCTTACACTCGCCCTCCAAGAAGGCTAATATTTTGCATCCCTCCAGATCCCATTAGTTTGAGTCAACAGTCTCACACACACTTCCTGCTACTACAGTCTGTTCCTGTTTTCTTGCATAATTTGCCCACTCTTCTTCTTTAAAGTTAGCCTTCACGATAAAACTATTTTTAAAAACAGTCCACATTTTCTAAGTCAAATCATGATGCTTCTTTTCTCCGTTATCCTAAAATAAAATAAAAGCAAACACTTCAGTCATTTGTGATAGTAGTAGTATGCCTATAGTTCATTCTTAGAATATTGGGAAGGATTTTCACTGAGAGGACAGGTTGAATAACAAAAGCATATCCATAGAAGCAAGTTGGATCATATGAAAACTGGAAATTTTTAGATAGCTTCTGTTTGTGTTTTGGAAACTAATGAATGAGAATTTTAGCACTGGTTAATTTACGGAAACTAATAATTCTGGAAAGTATGATGAGATGCACAGCTACATCCACATATGAGGGATGCATATTTAGATTTTACAATGTGATTTTAAGTAGAGGTTATATTATGTGAACCCCTTGTTCAAAAGATTCATGTTCAGATCTCCAATCTACACAGCACATTGTTAGCAACTTTAAGTTATTAGTGGAATCTAGATAATCAGAAGTTTGGCTCATGAGTGCTGGGCATCTGCTATTCTTTTAGTTTTGTTTCCTTAGAAGTGGGTTATCCTGATGAAGTTAAAGGAAGGATAATCTGTGAAGGTGTATAGAGTTCCAAAATTACCATCTATGATTCAGGAGTTTCCTGAGTCAGATCTTTAGAACTGGGGAGGCTATAACTGGAAGGTATTGCTATATGATTGTTATTTTTTATACACCTTTTCCTGGACATTCACTTTTGTCCACTCTTACAGACAGAACACTGGGCTAAATGAGCCTTTGTTCTAATCCAGTACAATAGGTCTTACTAAGCATGTGGTTTTTTAAGAGTAGCTGATCTTTAAACAGTAAGGACTTCTCAACCTTAATTCTAACAAAACCGGCATTTTGTCATAGCATTGTTTGCATTCTGCTGAAATCCACAGGAAAGAAATTGCTTCACTGCTCTCCCCTACTTGGAATCCTAATAAATAAACGATACATCTGGCAGTGAGTGCTTTCTTAATCTCAGTGACTGGTGCTAAAATAAGAGGTGGCCTGCAATCAGGAAGATATTTTTAGTTAAAAGAACTGCTGCATGAAATGTGGTGTTCAGCGCTATAGTGTCAGAAGCAAATCCTTATTGATTCTGACCTCTCTGCATTATACATCTTGCTGATCAACTCTCTGATAGTGCTGCTCTGTCAGACACCCGAGCATGGGATTCAGAGTAAATAGACCTGCCAGAGCAGGTTTCTACTCAGATTGGATCAAAGGCCGGGAGTCATTCTACAATTGCTTCACCATAAAAGTCCTCTCAGTGTCTGTTTGGCTTTTCAAAAAGAAGTTAAGCATATCCTGCTATGCAGGAATACTTCAGTTTTACTTATTGCTTAATGTTTTCACAGATGCTTTCTTCATCATCCTCTGGGCACAACCATTAGTCATTTAAACCACCTGTTAAAATAACATAGTTTTAAAGAAAAACATGATTTAGGTCTCGTTCAGCTTCTTTTACAAAGTGCACATTTGCAAGTTGTGTAGTATCTTTGGTGGCTGCTCTGAAAGCCCCACCATTAACGTTTGTGAATACTGAACAATTTGGTTCTTAACAATTCTGTAGACATGAAATTAAGATTACATTCTTAAAACAGAGGTGGTGTCACTTTTTCTTTCAGCTTCAGAGAGATTCAGTATTCAAGCTTCAGGAGCATTTTGTGTTTAAAAGACATGTATGGGGAGGTAATTCATAATGCCATCCCTCTCAAAAAACAGTCTGGATTAATTCATTTGGTTTTCTTAAGCCAAACGTCTTCTAATTAATGTCATCTAGGTAGCTGCAGGCATCATTGCTGGTCTGTAGTCTTTTGTGCCTGATCTATCTGAAAATTGTCTGTGTTCTCTGAACAAAGGAAAGGTATGTCCATGGTGTGAAAGTAAGTGAACAGATGAAAATTAGAATAATTATAAAATTAAAACAATAAAATTATACTGTTGTGGGGTTTTTTTGTCCTCTCCATACTACTGTTCATAAAGTGAAAATGGGTCCTTACCACTCCTGTCTATCAGTTGCTGTTCTTCTGTATTGTGCTGAACGACGATTATGTTCAGTTTTCTGAGTTTTCCTTAGGGTTTTGAGGGAACCTCTGTTCCCTTGTTTAGCTGCTTCTGAAAGAGATTCAGTGTCAACATCTGGAGTGCATAACCAGAATATTTCCATTGTTTCCTTCACTGTGTGCAGCAGGCAAATTTATGGGTTTTTTTTCTTCGATTGCTTTGTGGAACTTTGTAGAGAATGCCTAGAGGGTTTGGTGGGGTTTGTTTGTTTTGTAGCACGCTTTGATTACCTGACAATGTCATTTAAACGTACTGCTTTCCCATCTCACTTGGATCAGCAAAGAAGTTTGGTGGTTTTTACTTGTTTGGAAGGTTTTTCTGCTATCAGTAGTTATTCTGTTATTCTACAGTTAAGTTCACAGCAGAACAAGATACTTATTCTGTTATGACATTATGATACTATGTTTGGATGGTGTAGGCACTCAGGAAGCAGATAATTTGGTGGAGTATGCTGGGGTGACCACGCAGCACTGCTGTAGTTTACAACCTTAAGTACTCTCACTCATTCTAGGTCATAGCAGTCCTGAATTGAGACTATTGGTTTGATCTCGCTTGAGTTATGTTTTCTGTGCTGTGACTCCCAGCTTAGACCAGTGTCATAAAGACACATTTAGAGCCCTTTGGGAGATAGATATTTAGCAGCCCCAAAATGTACAGCTTATTTGGACAACTGACCTTTGAAGAAAAAAGGTGGGGGAGAAACAGCATATGGATGTCAGCAGCCCCTCTTGGAGTAGAGGAAGGAAGCTGAACCATTTCCTGATAAATTGATTAATCTCTTCCTCCACACAAATACAAAATTTGAAGACCACTTCAAAGCATAGTGATCATCATGCTTCTGGATGCCATAAAATCATTTGAGATTGGGAAGATGAAGGATGCAGCATAGCTCAAAATGTGATGGTAATTTGGCACAGCTGATAGCTTCCTAAGGCATAGGGAGGGTTGTGAGCTTTCACTTTTATTCACATATCTAGCTGAATGCAATGAATAGGCAGTTCGAAATAATATCCTGTATAGGCCATACAAAAGATCTCATTGTTTACTCCTGTGAATGTGTATAAGCATGAAATTCTGTTAAAAATAGGTAAGAAAATACTAGAGTTAATTTCTGTTTCTGATGGGTCCCTCTTCTATTTGTGCTTGCTTGCTTGTTTCTTTGTTTGGGCAAAATAGCGGATTCTATTAGTTGAAGCTTTGAACTGCTCTCCACTCACCCCACTCGAGTGAAGCCATGCATTTCCATACAGGAGGGTTTTGCCTCTTTATTACTTGCTCTGACGTGAGCAGCAGCCCATGGAAAAGACTAGAGTGAACCATATAACATCATTACTATTAATAGGCTCAGAAAGCACAGTCCATGAAAATACACTAGTTCAGCTCAGGGGAAAAAAAAAAGTAGAAGTTTTACCACACCTCATTCAAATGATGAATGAAAATGCTGAACCATTTCTACAAGACAGATGAACACTTTGAGCTGAAGAAGGTTGTTCAGGCAGACTGCATCCGTGAAACCTATGGTTATGAAAGATGACTGCAGTATCTTTCTGTATCAGTATTAATGATGCTTAAAATACATTCCTGAACATACACATCTGCTTACAGATATAGATAGATTTGAAGGCATGTCATGCTTTGTGGCTTTTTTCTTTAACTAATAGATTAGTGGAAGTGGCTGCCATAGTTCAGCTTCATAACTTCACTAATGTAAATTGAAAAAGTTTGGTTATAGTTTGACAAATGTTCCTGTCTACATCAAATCCTCTGAACCATAATAATTTTTATCTAGAGATGTGCCAAAGTACTTGAGAATAATTTGGGCAGCTGGCGAACTGTTACCCACTAGTTCACAGACAGAACTTTCACCTCTTCCTTTCTTTCCACTTTGGTGAATTTGGCTAGAAAAATTGCTAGCACAATGGGGGAGACTTTACTTCTCTGAAATATTTTATTTACTTTTTAACATAGTGTTTACTGTAGTCACATGTGCACTGACACACTTACATGGTATACAGAACTGCTGAGATGGTAATATAATAGCACAAAATAGACAGTATTACTTTTAACTGATTAAACTGGTAATGAACTGATGTATGTGAGCTGTGCTTTAGTATCCCCTTAGTAGACCGATTTTGAATGGTAGAGCATATTGACTAGCAGAAATACTATGAAAAATTGGCAGCTTGGGAAGCAAACACAAGAGATGCAATGAAAAATTTCCCATTCCATGTCCTATTGGCAACCCAGACCTGGACCCAAAAGAATTATTGCGTTACCAATAGATGCTTGTGGTGGGTTGACCCTGGCTGGGGGCCAGGTGCCCACCAAAGCCGCTCTCTCACTCCCCTCATTCACCAAACAGGGGAGAAAAAGTATAACGAAAAGCTTGTGGGTCGAGATAAGGACAGGGAGAGATCACTCACTAATTATCGTCATGAGTAAAACAGACCGAACTTAGAGAGGGAATTCATCTAATTTATTACCAAGCAGAACAGGGTAGAGGAATGAGAAATAAAATCAACTCTTAAAACACCTCCCCCCACCCCTCCCATCTTCCTGGGCTCAACTTCACTCCCAGCTTCAACCTCCTTCCCTCCCTCAGCGGCACAGGGGGACGGGGAATGGGGGTTACGGTCAGTTCATCTCATGTTGTTTCTGCCGCTTCTTCATCCTCAGGGGGAGGACTCCTCTCATCCTTCCCCTGATCCAGCATGGAGTCCTTCTCACGCGAGACAGTCCTTCACAAACTTCTCCAACGTGAGTCTCTCCCATGGGCTACAGTCCTACACGAACTGCTCCAGCGTGGGTCCCCCACGGGGTCACAAGTCCTGCCAGCAAACCTGCCCTGGCGTGGGCTCCCCTCTTCACAGGGCCACAGGTCCTGCCAGGAGCTTGCTCCAGCGTGGGCTTCCCACGGGCCACAGCCTCCTTCAGGTGCCTCCACCTGCTCCGGCGTGGGGTCCTCTGCGGGCTGCAGGTGGAATCTCTACACCCCCTCATCCTTCCTCCATGGGCTGCAGGGGGACAGCCTGCTTCACCATGGTCTTCACCATGGGCTGCACGGGGATCTTTGCTCCAGCGCCTGGAGCACCTCCTGCCCCTCCATCTGCACTGACCTTGGTGTCTGCAGAGTTTCTTACATCTTCTCACTCCTCTCTCTGGCTGCAAAAGCCCTGTTTTTTTTCCTTCTTAAATATGTTATCACAGAGGCGCTGATGGGCTTGGCCTTGGCCAGCGGTGGGTCCATCTTGGAGCCGGCTGGCATTGGCTCTATCAGACACAGGGGGAGCTTCTGGCAGCTTCTGACAGAAGCCACCCCTGTAGCCCCCCCCCCCCACTACCAAAACCTTGCCACACAAACCCAACACAATGCTAATTCAGTCTCAAAGTATTTTCCTAATTTCTAACGTGTCTTAGTGATTTGATGCTCACTGCAACTTGTAGAAAATCAGTAGCATCACCTGCTTCATTTTATAGTAGTAATACGGCATTAATTTGTGCAGATTGTCAAAATAGTTTAAAGACTTGTGGATAGGTACCTATATTAAAGAATTAAGAGCATGCACAAAAGAATACTTGTACATCTGCTTTACTTTAAAAGCAGATAATTTTTAAAGGCTATTATTAATGCAATTAAGGAATGTACCATTTTGTAGACATTAGTCTAATGCAAGAATGTTCTGCTCCACTGCACCCTCTGCAACATGTGGGCTAAAGAACACTTTGTATTTAGTCTTGCCAGTCTAATCAAAGTACTACAAGCAGTTATCGTTATTCTGAATAAAATGATACTAACATATAATATTACAGCTCATTCCCAATAGTAATCCAGTTGATGCTGCTATAAACAAGATTTCTTGTTTCTACACACTGGGTATTATGTTCACCCTTCCAGGGCGTTCTTATGGCAAGTTGTGAGCTCTCAAGTCCTTTTTCTGGAAGGAGGAGAGTATTGATGGTGGGGAGTTTTCTTCCTCCTCAGACTTGCTCCACTTGGAGTTGCTTTTGTCTGATTTCAGTCCACTGCTAACACTTCTCTTACCAGTCCACAAGTTTAATTATGCAATGGTTGCTTAGTTTCATTATACCTTTACCACATGCAGTTTAATTTCTTTTAGAAGTAAATCTATGCAATTTCAGAAAGCTAACCTAAAGGAAGTTAAGTTATGCTCGCTGCACCACCAGGCAGTATGCTGTCACAGCTAAAACAAGTGCAGGTGAAGACACAGCATGACAAGTCCTGAGGCCTTGTGCTGTAATTGGTACAGAGCCTGTGGCATATTATAAGCAGCAGCAATATTGCATCACCTGGACTTGCAAGACTACCATTCTAAATAGATGGGAATGTAATACAAAGTCACTCAATCTGTGGCTGTTTTATCCAAAACTTCTGGTTTGCACTGTTGTAGTGAGTTGACTATACTACAGCTGTGGAACAGCTCCTTCATGAAGCTTCCCGTTCCCCACCTACTCTTCCAGGCTGGAGTAAAAGAATTTGGGAAATGGTATTTCCTCCTATCCTCCTGCTGTAAAAAGTTGCAGTTTTCAAATTGAAAATTTTAAGTAACAGCAAAAGTTCAAAGGTGTGGTTCTGTGTGGCTTGAGAAGATGTTATTTGGGGATTTAAAGGCCAGTAAGATGAATTTCTTCCTTGCTCTCCTGTAAGTAGAGAGTAAGATGCATGTACTTCCTGATGGGGAAGCGGGGAGGGCTCCAAGCAGTGAGATTTGCACAGTAAACATTAAATTCACAATGTTCTCAACTGTCAGTCTCAAGTTCTCTGCCTGATAGTACTGCAACTTCTGATGTAGTGGGTTCTGGAGTACTGTTTCTTAGGCACAGGTATGTATGCAAGTGCATATATGCAGCCTCCACCACATATAATGTCCTGACCTAATAATGCCATTGCCAGTTTAATGCACCTTTTTAATGCTGAAAGATAAAACACACATTTCCATGTTACTTAAAGCAAACATACAAAATATTTTAACTTTTAGAGTTCTATGAACAAAATTCCAAAGACCTTATGACTTCATAATGGCAAAAATGCTTAGTAAAGAATACATCCCTTTTTCAGATGGCATGAGATATAATAATAGCAAACATTTTTTTTCACTCTTGACATAACCAGACCTAAAGTTCTTTTATGAAGAAGGACATCCCAGCACAATTCAGGAACAGTGGCTCCTGCTTCACAACTATCTTTCCAGGCTTGAAAGGCCAAAGTCATATTAATTTCGAGTGTAGGGAAAAAACCCACATTGAGCTGAAAACATAAATGGAATAGCACAGAATGACTGTCATACAGGTATGCCAGAAAAAAGCTTCTTAATTGAAATTTACTCTTTCAGCTGAAATGTGGTAATTGACAGTATACATACTTCTAATGCATTGCAATATGAAATAAATTAGGTTTTCTTCAGTCACTTTAAGTTCAGTTTTATTAGAGATTTTTTTTTTTTTTACTTTTATTTCACTGTAAAAGAACAGAAATTTGAGCATGATCAGGTACCATTGGTTCACCCAAGATGTAGTAACTTAACACTGGCAAATGGGAAAAGAGAAAAAATATCTAAATGGCAAGCTTGGGGAGTAAAATTTAATTTAGATGATCTGACAAACATTTAAAGGTCCCATAAGCATGAAAACCTTGAGAACTAAAGTTCCTGGAAAATATTTTTATGAAATACTATTTTTTTAATTAAATTGGCCTCTTAAATTGGTATTAAAATTCCAATTTTTTTTTAAATTAAAGGATAAGAAGGAAGAGTTGGCATCAAAAGCTGTAAAATTGTACAAAAAATAAAGGAAAATTAAAATTTCAAGTTTGGGGACTTTTAATGAAAACTGTGACCTCTTGGCAAACTGTTGGTAATTGTTTTCCTCAGAAACAGAATTAATATTTCTTAGTGAGCTTTGTTGAACATTTTCAGCAAGATTCACTGAACATTTGAACACTTCTAGGGTCATGGTATGTGAGTGTGATTAGGAAAAAGACACAAGCTACCCAAATGACAGAAAAAATATTTAAAAGATATATAAAGAACACCATAAAAATACATTGCATTGGATACTGTCTGATGAAGATTTCATACATACAAGTATTTATAGTAAATACAGCAATAAAAAAAGTCTTCTGTCCAATTAGTGCTTATTAGGCTAGAATAGTTACGTTGTGATTAGGATTTCCAGCTGAGTTACAATATATTTATATTGAGAAAAAAGCAAGAAGGTATTTTCTAATTGACAGTGATTTCAAGCCCAAATAGTTGATGAACTCATTTGTGGTAAATTCTGACCAACACATCTTGTGGAAACAATTTTTGAAATGTCATATCAGCATCAAACAATTAGCATTAAATTGAAGAATATTTGAATTGAAGAATGAAGTTTATGCTTTCAAAGTAGCCTATAAATTAGAAAGGGAGTTGCATAAAGAAATATCTAGAGTAAATGATGCTGATACTGTCCACCTCTTCAGCAAAACATGTCAGGCTCAAACAAACAGATAAAATGATCCAGCCTTACAACAGATTGAAAGTAATTATTCATGGATGGCAAAAAGAAGCAGCACAGATTCTTCCAAGTATAAAATTGTATTGTGACTACATAGATGAAATTGCTGCATATGATGGGATTCTTTACAAGGACATTGCTTCAAAATATCATATAATACAAAATATTGCTTTGCTGAAAAATGCTACATGCCAGCTGTAGTGACTGTCTATATATTGGGAGTAGTTTGAAATGTTTTTATGATGTCCAGGCATGAATAGTGCCAACAAATGCTAGGTCTCTAAGCAGAATCTGATGTACCCAGAAAGTAAAATGTAGACCAAGCAAAGCCCATGAATTTCCCTATTAAACTGGTAGCAAATCTCTCACAAACTGAGTTTATTCAACAGAAAATGAATAAACCCAGTAAAACAATAGAAATAGCTCCAAACTTTAAACATAAATATATAAGAATTAACAGTTGTCATTGAAAAGTTGCAATACAAAATATACTATAAAGAAAAAATTGCTTATCATGAAATTCCAGGTGAATTGGATAACAGCTCACCACTTAGCAAGAATTCATTCCAATACATCTCTTTGGTATGTCATTCAAGTATCTCCTGTTAACTTCTTACTAAGTATAGATGAACTAAGAAAAGATTAAATACAGTACTTGAAAATAACTTTAAAATTAGTGAATTAAATGCAAACTTTTATACAAGAGAATATCTTAGTCAGCTTTATCAAATTTGCCAGGCTTTATTGCAATCACCAGTTCATATAAGCATGCATTTTAGGGCTAGAATGAACCAATGCAAGTCTAGTCTAAATTATATACTTGGGATTTCTTTTATTACCTCTAGCCATTTGTGATCATATAAAGTTATAAATATATCCAGTCTCAATTTTAAAATGATGGCAAAGCCGCAATATTCCATAGCAATTTTTTTCCTTTAGTCAACTCATCTTAAAAATGTGTTTCTGATCCACTTTTGCTATTATATTCCGGCTAAATGGATGGAAGGTCTTGTATCAGTGTTTACAAACTGTGATCAGTACTTCTATTAATCTTTTATGTCTTTGATAAGATAAATAGATTGATCTCCTTGTATCCCTCACTCCATGATGACAATGAGTGAATATAAAATGCAACTGGTAGCTAAAATATTGTTGATGAGGCTCAGCCACAAAACTTTTCTGCCTGACATTGCTGAGAACTTTAATTCTGTAAGAAATGAGAACAAGCTCATTGAGTTATTGATTCTTTGACTGACCAAGTTCTAACACCATGTTTTCCATGATGCACATATGCATCCTCTGCATCTCTTCATCAAAATCGAGATGCCACTTGGACACAGAATGTTGTTTGCAATTAAAGTATTCAAATAGATCTTGATTTTTTTTTAGTAAAATATTTATTCTGCTTTTGCAGTTGTCCAAACAAGCAGAAGATATTTAGCCACTCCAGTCTCTTACTTGTCTCTCCAGCCACTTGTCCTTTCTTCTGATTAAGCATCTCCAGTATAAGAAAATACAAAAGAAATAGCTTAATGTTCTTACCTATTGTATACAAATTCATCTCATCCTAGGGACTGCTGTTTACTTTTAAACTCTATAAAAATGACAATTTTTTTGAGAGACATTTATTTTCCAGGACTATGGCTTGCAGCTGCTTCATGGTTAGCATCAAAATGAGATCTGTGTGTGGAACAGCTTCAGGCCACAGCCTGAATTATATCTTAATTTCTCTTTCCAGTTCTCTCATGTACAAAGTGCTCATATTATTTCTCTGCATGTCACATTATCGGCCCGTATCACTGCTCTACAGATTTACAAAGGATCAAATCTCATTTTGGGTTGTCCTATAAGTTTACTGGACTATTTGAGTATTAGGCAATGTTTTTTCTTAAGTATTTGACATTGACTGTCCACCAGACACCCACCCAGCCACTCTCTCACTCTCCCTCCTCAACAGGACAGGGGCAGCAATAAGATGGAAGAGCTCATGATTTGAGATAAGGACAGGGAGATCCCTGACAATTTGCGTCACTGACAAAATGGACTCGACTTGGGGAAAACTGATTAAATTTATTGCCAATTAAAAATAGAGTTTAACAATGAGAAAAAAAGTAAAACAACATCTTCTCTCCATTCCCTCTTATTTCCAGGCTCCCTTTCACTCCTAACTCGTCTACCACCTGCAAGTGGTGCACAGGGTTTGGGAATGGGGGGGCTGAGATCAGCCCATGACAGCTCCTCTCTGCCGCTCCTTCCTCCTCACACTTCTCCCTGCTCCAGCCTGGGGCCTTCCCACGGGCTGCAGGGAAACACCCGCCCCACCGGGTCTCTCCCGGGGCCGCAGGGGCACCTCAGCGGGGGCGCCTGGAGCCCCTCCTGCCCTCCTCCCGCTCTCCCCTCGGGGCTCGCAGGGCTGTTTCTCACCCCGTTTCCCTCAGCCCTGGCTGCCGGGCAGCGCTTTGCCCTTTCTTACCCAGGCTTTCCCCGAGGCGCCCGCCCGTGGCTGAGGGGCTCAGCTGTGCCCTGCGGTGGGGCCCTTGGAGCCGGCTGGAACCGGCTGTGTCCGGCACCGGGCAGCCCCGGCCGCTCCACGCAGGGGCCGCACCTGTAGGCCCCACTGCTGCTAGCGCCTGGGCGGGTAAAACCCAGAACAGAGGCTTGAAATCAAAACAGAATCCACCAGCTATTCTTTTTTCTTCAACTTTGTGCTGTGTTGTATAGCACACACAGATATGGACGGGAAATTGGAATGAGGCGTGGTTTTAGAGAATTTTATTTTTTTTGTGGCAAAAAGAGGGACTGTTAAACAGTTTGCTGTTGACAAGTCTAATTCAAATTGGAATAAAAATAAGATTGAGATACAGTGAGTTGTATTGTTAACTGTTGAAAAGTTTATAGGCTAGTGGTAATTTTTGGTCGATGTGTCTCTATCTTATCTTGATTGCAGACTTTTAATCTCCTGGGTCTGTGTGTTAAGGAGTTGACAGCTGAAGAAATGGAATCATACAGTTTGATGTTGTTGTTTATGCTGATAAAATATTTAAAATGCCTAAAGACAAAATAAAAAACTTGATGCAGGAAGGAAAGGCAAAGAATATTAGCTCATGGAGACCTCGAGTTTAAGTTTGCTTCACAAAGAGTCAAGGTATTGCTCCAAGAAGGTGTAATGGTACAGTTACCTACTACTGTGGCACCCGAGAGTGAGAGGCAGTGCTGGCAAGTCCAAGATTAAATTATCCTTGGTTGTTTTGCTCATTAATGGTCCAACGAAAATTTTGTAAAATATGAAAATAAAGGTTGGTAGTTTTGCACTGATAAAAACACATACTTTGAGAAAGCTGTTATAATGAGACTGAAGGTTGTATGAGGGTCAAGGGTATATTATTTCTCAGTAATATTATTTGGGTAGGAGTGTGTAATGCTTAAATAAAAAGTACCAGAGCGAGGCACAATAAATGTCTGTGAGATTAATTCTGCTGTCCTAAACAAAAGAAGTCATCTTGGAAATGCTTTTGGCACAACTAAGACTGATCAGGTTAACTAGATCCACAGTCTTATCTCTACATACCATACTTTTGCAAGGATGTGGTATCTGCTAAAAAGCTGTTAAAATGGGCTGTCATTTGTGGCTGAAAATACCTGTGGCTTGTCCTGGAAATGTTTCCATTTACTGTAAAAAGTACACTTGCTGCTTTTTGTAATATTTGTTATTTTGGTAGTTAGGTGATTTTTAAATGGAGGCAAAAATGTGAAATAATTTGCTTTCTGTATAGATAACAAATGTGCTGCATGTTGCAACGCATTTAATATGATGAGAATACGCAGTACATGAATGAAAAACTTACTTAAATTTCATAGGTGAATTTTACATTGTGCCATCTCACCCATGTTAAAATTCTCTACAGAAGAGTTCTGCTTGGAGGAAACTTAGACTATATGACAAACCATGCTACTTTTAACCCAATGGCATATTATTGTGACTAGATAACTTATGAAGGCTACAGAATACAATGCTCACATATACAGTATATAAGGTTTCCGTAATCTTATTGCCATTATTAATGTTGCATTACATATTGATTGTCATACATGTAGCATTCTTTGGTGATGCATAGCGAGAAGTGTGTGCCACATTTTATGAATGAATCCTTAATAGAATAACAAGTAATCTTAAAACTTTAGATAAAAAGGGTGGAGGAATAAAGAAAAAAAAGTTGCATATTTCTCAGTAATTTATTTGCATATAACTGCTTTCTTGACTTGTATCACTCACTCTTGACTCACTGACATTACTTGACACCCTCTGGTAAACCGTAACGTTCTGAGGATGCCATGTTTCAGCTGAAGACTTGCAAGTAGTTATTCATACGTCTTTCACTTCCATGTGGAAAAATTTGAAGTTAACCACAATATTATTACACATCATCAGTTTACAGTGCCTGTCTGTCTATATGCTGATAAACAGAAAGGACAAGAAGTGGTCCTTGATTCTAGAATTGAGTAGCCCAGACTGGCTCACATCCATGCTGCTTGGGGCTTGCTGTCCATAGAATAGACTGGCTATGTCCACACTGCACAGAACAGGGGTGTCAGGCAGTTCTCCTGTGGCCCTAAGATGTAACTATTATTTTGGTATGTTCTTTTCAGTTAATTGTATCTAGATGAATGTGAGACTTCTATTACTGCCCACCACAGCACTTTCTGCAAAATACGTTGGTGTTATGCTGTAAACCTAAGATGTTGTTATTGCCAAGCGGACAGGGACTTTTCAGCTTCTCATACCAGCCTGCCAATGAGAAGGTGGGGGGTGCCCAGGAAGCTGGGAGGAAGCCAAGACAGCAGACCCAAACTGGCCAAAGGGATATTCTGTACCATATGATGTCATGCTTGGTATATAAATTGGGGAAGTTGGCCAGGGGACAGTGATTGCTGCTCAGGAACAGCTGGGCATGAGTCAGCAGGTGGTGAGGAATTGCATTGTGCTTCACTTACTTTGTATATTATTTTTTCATTATTATTATTATTTTCTCTTCCTTTGCTGTCCTATTAAACTGTTTTTATCTCAACCCACGAATTTTACTTTTTTTTCCTGATTTTCTCCCCCATCCCACTGGGGGTGGGGAGTGAGCCAGCGGCTGCGTGGTTTGGCTGCCTGCTGTGTTAAACCATGATAGCATTAGCTTCAATATTGTTTTGCACATTCTTTTCCACTGATCAGCTCAGCCTTTTCAGTTTTTGGAACTTAAAGTCTGACTATGTTTTCCTACCTTTTTTTCTCTAGAATAAGTGGAAGGCTGAAGACTTGCTCCTTAGTTATCACTCGTAAAACAAACCTTGAAAGAAACATCTGTCTTGGGTGCCTGCTTTCCAGTTATACCTGTGAACACTGTCTTACGGCTAGAAATGCTTTTGATCATTTGATGATCATAGGGTTTTTGGGGTGTTGTTGAGTTTTGGGGTTTTTTGTTTCTGGGGGGTTTTTGTGGTTTTTTGGGGTTTGTTTTTGGTTTTTTATGAGGGATTTACAATAGCCCTGGTTTAAACATTATGGTTATTTAATCAAGTACTGGACTGACAGTGATGTGTTTAAAATCATACATTTTGCAAAACATTTGAGATTTTAACAATCTAATTATGATCCACTGTCTCTCAGGACTGCAGCTCCTATGCTGTAGCAGTGCTTTTTCTGGATAGCAGATGTAATAATTAAGAATTAATGTATATTTTCCAATAACTATTTGATCCAAGGATCCGAAACTCCTGTGAATACCTCTGCAGGCTGTTTGTATCTGAATTTTCTGATTTCATGTTCCCTGATCTTCTCTCTATTATAAGCTTTCAGCTGAAGTGGATAGAATATAGTTCTTGGTATAATAAGTGCTCTAATGTATCTGCTTCACTAACCCTTGCTATAAAGTTTTAGGAATGGCCAGTCTGACTACCTTGAACCCACTTCAGCTGAAGTGGTGGGTATGTGAAAGTGTTTTCTTATATTTTTTTAGTGCATCAGAGCTGTATGAGTAATTCCACATTAAAATTACTAGAGATATTAATCAGTTCTATAGTGTCTTCCATTATCTTTTTTGTATCCTGTTAAATCAAATTTTGTCATTAAGATTTTTATTGCCAACATTTTCTAGATGCCTTAATGACAAGACCATTGAATTCTGTCAACTTAATTTTATATTCTGATGACAGCTTCACTGTGCTAGTAAAGAGATCTTGAAATCAATCTTTAACATTTCACTGCCTTTCTACATGGATGGTCCCAGAATCAGATTTAATATTTGACATGTTTTTGACCCATTGTAAGCAAGCCATTTCCTGCAAAAATTACAGATGTCAACATTTTAAGTTTTAGCTTCATCTTTGTATCTCTCACATACCCCGCAGTAGGAAAGATACCCATCAGGTGAGCTAAAGCTTTCTTGGGTATTTTGGGGCAAATACTGTAATGGAACTTCGGCTGTCATATTGACTTGTAGTGTCTAGTTTACAATTACCCAGAGCTCAGTTCTGTTGAATATATTAAGCATGTACCGCTCTCTTCAAGATTTCTCATGAACATTTTTCTCTTTGTACACTGTGTGCTGTTTGAATGCCATGTTTCTTTTTCAGCTCTTTCAGTGCTTTTCCGTGTGCTTTCATAAAATTATCTTAACCTTTGCAAACTATGGCCCTATTTCCAAGGCAGAAAACCGCTCAAGTCTGTTGAATTCTATGTTATGTGCTTTTTTTTTTCCTGGCAAACATAGTTTTTCTGCATTATGAAGACTCTATGGAAGTGTTCATTAATTTCCTTGGCCCTTGTGTATTACTGTGTATCTTTGTATTTCCATCTCATTCCAATTGACATTTTCTTGTCTTCCTACCTAGACTTGTAATATGATACAACAGTGCTCTGCAGCTTGTAAAATTCTAGCTTCTTTACTTATCAGGAGCGCTGTCATGGATGGCTACGTACTTTTTAGGAAAGACAGGCCAGCAAGGCAAGGTGGTGGAGTTGCTTTTTATGTGGGAGTGCAACTGGAATGTATTGAGCACTGCCTAGAGGTGGATGAAGAATGGGTCAAGAGCTTATGGGTAAGAATTAAGGGGCAGGCTAATATGGGTGACATTGTTGTGGGTGTTTACTACAGGCCACCTGATCAGGAAGAGGAAGTTGATGAGGCCTTCTACAGACAACTGGAAGTAGCCTCATAATCACAGGCCCTGGTTCTCAAGGGGGACTTCAACCACCCTGGTATTTGCTGGAAAGGCAACACAGCCAGGCACGCACAGTCCAGGAGGCTCCTGCAGTAACTTTTTAAGACAGGTGGTGGAGGAGCCCACGAGGAGAGGGGTGGTGCTGGACCCCGTACTAGCAAACAAAGAAGGACTGGATGGGGATGTGAAGTTGGGGGGCAGCCTTGGCTGCAGTGATCATGAGATGATGGAGTTCAGGATCCTGGATGGAAGGAGCAGGGCAACAAGTGGGATTACAACCCTGGGCTTCAGGAGAGCTAACTTTGGCCTCTTCAAAGACCTGCTTGGGAGCATCCCACGGGTTAGGGCTCTAGAAGGTAGGGAGGTCCAAGAGAGCTGGTCAGTATTCAAGCACCACTACCTCCTAGCTCAAGATCAGTGTATCCTGAAGAGTAAAAAACCAAGCAAAGGAGGCAAGAGACCTGCATGGATAAGCAAGGAGCTCCTGGAAAAACTCAAAGGGAAGAAGGAAGTTTCGAGCATGTGGAAAAAGGGACTGGCCACTTGGGAGGAATATAGGAATGTTGTCAGAGTATGTAGGGATGCAACGAGGAAGGCTAAGGCCCACTTGGAATTAAATCTGGCAAGGGATGTCAAGGACAAGAAGAAGGGCTTTTTCAAGTACATCAGGAGCAAGAGGAAGACTTGGGAAAATGGGGACATGCTGCTGAATGAGGTGGGTGCCCTGGTGACAGAGGATACAGAGAAGGTGGCGTTACTGAATGCCTTCTTAGCTTCAGTCTTGCCTGCTAAGGCTGGCCCTCAGGAATCCCAGACCCTGGAGGTAGGAGAGAAAGTCTGGAGAAAGGAAGACCTTCCTTGGTTGAGGAGTGTGGTGTACGATAGGCACGGACTCTGTAGGGTTCAAGTACAGAATCAACTTTATTACAGAATTTTCTGATTATATAGTATTTCTTGTTAAAAGGGGAGGCTCTTTTATTCCCCAGTCATCACCCGATTCGTGTTCCCCACAAGATCTGTTATTCTGTTTTTCTCTTGCACCTGGCAGGCGCCTGGCTGTCCGTTCTCAGCTCCTTATCTCCTGGATTCGGCCAGTCACATGTTATTTACGAGGTACTGAAGAATGCAAGGCCTGTTTTGTGCATATCTTTTCTTTGAACCGCTGTTTTTCGCTGCTTTAGCGCACGGGTCAAAATCGCACATTTCCCACGCTGTCTTTATTCGCTAAAGTGTTGTTCTCCACAGAGGAGGATGGGGTTAGAGATCATTTAGGCAAACTTGATACCCACAGATTCATGGGCCCTGATGGGATGCACCCATGAGTGCTCAGGGAGCTGGTAGATGTTATTGCTATGACACTCTCTGTCATCTTTGAATGATCATGGAGAACAGGAGAGGTGCCTGAGGGCCAGAGGAAAGCTAATGTCACTCTGGTCTTCATACAGAGCAAGAAGGAGGACCCAGGAAACTACAGGCCAGACAGCCTCACCTCCATCCCTGGAAAGGTGATAGAACAGCTCATTCTGAGGGTCATCTCTAAGCACATGGAGAGTGGTCAACATGGATTCACCAAGGGAAAATCATGCCTGAGCAATCTGATAGCCCTCTGTAATGGCATGACTGGCTGGGTGGATGAGGAGAGGGCAGTGGATGTTGTCTACCTTGACTTCAGCAAGGCTTTTAACACTCTCTCCCATAATATCCCCACAGGCAAGCTTAGGAAGTGTGGGTTAGATGAGTGGTCAGTGAGGTGGGTTGAGAACTGGCTGAATGGCAGAGCTCAGAGCATTGTGATAAGCAGTGCAAAGTCTAGTCGGAGGCCTGTCATGTTTTAACCCCAGCTGGCAGCTAAAACAACCACACAGCTGTTCTCTCTCTCTCACACACACCCTGCCCCACAGTGGGATTGGGGGAGAGAATTGAAAATGGAGAAAGAAAGTAAAACTCATGGACTGAGATAAAGACAGTTTAGTAGAACAGAAAGGGAAGATAATAATAGTAATAATAATAACAACAACATCGACGACAACAATAATAATAAAAGAATGTACAAAACAAGTGATGAACAGCACAATTTCTCACCACCCAAAGCCTATGCTCAGCTAAGTTCCCAAGCTGCCCCATCTCCAGGCCAACCCCTCAGTTATGTACAGAGCATGATGTCATATGGTATAGAATATCCCTTTGGTCAGTTTGGGTCAGCCATCATGGCTGTGTCCCCTCCCAGCTTCTTGGGCACCCCTCACCTTCTCATTGGCAGAGCAGTATGAGAAGCTGAAAAGTCCTTGACGGCTTGGCAACAACTAAAACCATCAGTGTGTTATCAACATATTCTCATCCTAAATCCAAAACACAGCACTATACCAGCTGCTAGGAAGAAAATTAACTCTATCCCTGCCTAAACCAGGACAAGGCCTGTAGCTAGCGGTGTTCCCCGAGGCTCAGTACTGCATCCAGTCTTGTTCAACATTGTCATGGTTTTGCCCCAGCCAGCATCTAAGCACCACGCAGCTGCTCGCTCACTCCCTTCCAGCAGGATGGGAGCAAAATCAGAAGGGTAAAAGTGAGAAAACTCATGGATTGAGATAAAGACAGTTTAATAAGTAAAGCAAAAGCTGTGCGCGCAAGCAAAGCACAACAAGGAGTTCATTCACTACTTCCCGTCAGTGGGCAGGTTTTAGCCATCTCCGGGAAAGCAGGGCTCCATCACACTTTGAGAAACAGAAAGGCAGCAAGAGCTATGTGTCTCATTAGGTGTTGACAGAACCAGCTTAATAACCAAAATTACTATACGAGAAGTTTTCCATGACTTGCATTTTACTCTAATGCATACAGGACTCAGTATTTATATGACAGCCTTGGCTGACTCACAGGTAACTACTATTAAGATTCAGTGTAGACAAAATGAAGTCTAAGAACATATAATTGCGGCCTTTTGTTGTAGGTATGTAGAAAAGTAGTGTTTAGTTCTTGCTAGGAGCTATCATGGTCCCACAAAAAAGCACTAACAGCAAGAAGTGTTTTCATGAATCAGCCATTTGTGTTAAAAAGGTATTCTAGCAGAATAGTGTTGACAAGATCCATTTCAGCTGGGTGAAGATATCAGGTTGCTTTTACTGAATCAACAGTGACATATCATGATACAATAAATCTGTGAGCAACAGGATGGCAATGACTGACCCTACAGTATCTGTATGAAAATACATAAGGTATTTTCTACATTATTAATTCGATTTGGAAAGAGCATAAGGCATGACACCAGGTGGATCAGGAATCCTTTTTCAGCATTTATCTGGAAATATAACTGGATGAATTTCTTGTGATAGCAGAGAGCAGGGAAAAGTGATGTATGAATTTCAAAAACAGGATCATAAGCTGTCAGGCAATGATAGCAGTGTGTAATATTAATATATGCATCTCACATGGGATGGTAATAAATGAGACAGCCCTGTGATAAATTGCATAGGCATGTAATAAATAAGTTTACCACATAACTCTGCAATTTATCAGATGCCTTTTTCCATTACCTGCCCACTAATCCATCTCTCAGGGATTTATTTTCACAATCCAGATTCCTCAGCGTCTTGAAACACCGTACTTCCTTTAAAGTTCAACCTGCTAAAAGAAACTTTTCTCCTGTTCTCCTTACAGTAACTCTGCCAGAAGCACATAATGAGCTAACCTGGGCTGTTGAACATTAACAGCTTTGCTATGCATGAAGATGTCCTCACAATTCTAACATACATTAGTTCTCAGCACAGGAAATGGGCTACTGAAAATCAGTTTCTCCCACTTCGCAACGGGCCATATAACTCTTTCTTCTATTAAAATTGGTTATATATATTTTGTGAAACTAGTTTACATTTCTAGGTGTTTTTCTTTCCTAGTGCAGTTAGCCATGTACTTCTTCAAGTGTGTTTTTGTAAATGTAAGAATAAGGGCAATAATCCAGTTCTTAAGAAATGGGACCAAGTAGCTTTGCCTGCTAAATTAATCTCCCCGAGTTTATTAACACCGCTTCCCGTCCCGGTAAGGCTGAAACACCAACTGCTTCTAATAATAAAATATACTTCCCTCTTCACCCGGCTTTCTTTTCACTGTGGAATTGCTTCTGAAAAAGATCAAAGCCACAAGTCTGTCTGGATTACTGATTTCAAATGTGTTACTTCACAATTATTACAAGTGAATGTCATTTAACAGGGAAGGACACATTTGAACAGGATCTCATTTTAAAATTCTTAGGAAAATTTTAATTTTTTTCTTTTATAAATGATGTGATTTTGTGGATATAGCCTCTTTGTCAGAAAATTGTAGGTCTTTTTCAAGGTGAAGTTTTGGGGATTTTTTTTTAGCATTTATGAAATTTCTCAAATTAAGGATGCATTTTTTTTTCCATTGTTAATTTCTTCATTTTATCTTGAGATTTTTCTTCCCTCTTTTTCTTTAAAGATTTCTAGGAAGTCTGTCATGGTGCCCTGCCTGGATACACAACAGTTCTCTACTGTTTTTTTCTTTTTTTGTCCTGAATGGTATTGTGAAAGCTGACTTCATTTTAGAAATTTGTGATGAGTGTTTCAGTGTCACATTTTAAGAACCAGTAACTCCAGTGTATTGTCTGATCAACTCCACTGTGTCTGAAATAAAACTTTTTTTTCTTCAGCTTGGATTCTGGGAAAATATTTGAGATCTTACATTGTTATGCTCATTCAAGATGAAATGAAGCTCTGAAAACTGATAAATGTGTATGCTTGTATGTATGAGAGATAGAAATGAAATTTCCATCATTTTTCTAACCATTAAACTTGTTTCCCCAGAAATGTTAAAAAAACCCCATAGTACTTGAAAGTTCGTATGGTCTTGGACATTATTGTCCTGATTTCATAAGACAGACATATACAGAAACAGTTATTGGAAGTCAATTATGAATATTTTGTGTCTGCTTTTGAACACTGTATGGTTGGATTAGTGGAATTCTAGTATTTTGATTTTATGCAAAAAATACATTAAAGGAGAAAGTGAATAAAAGCATGTGAACAAAAATAAGTTTGGGTAAAACTGTCTATATTGGTTTCTTTCACTGGTTTAGATTTTGTGAACCCTAGCCAAATTCATACTGATTTGTGTATTCTGAAATTCTCTACTTGTATATTAAGTCATTTTTAGGTTTGTTCACATGTTTATCTATCTAGACAAGTATAGCAACGGTAAGATCTCTTTGAAGGAACTTGCCATCTCCTTGCAATATCATTTACAAATTATAATAGCTTTTCATTTACTTGCTGGTTTAGAAACCAGTTGCACTTGATTTTATGGGCAGCCATGAGTTGTCTTTCTGGATAACCAACAGTAGCTACCGAGAAACTGCATGTGTCTGCGTGTTTTATGTTCATAAACACCAAAAATTGTAATTATGTAAGGTAAACACTTCAAAAATCACTTATCCTGAAAGCATTTCACCCAAGCAGTCTTTAAAGCTTGCAGTTCAATGTATGTTTTGTTTCTGTAATAAATACTGTGTGTTATTGTTTGCTTAAAGATCTGCTGTGTCTAAATGATGGTCCATCACTGGGATAGGGAGGTCACTCTAACTCCTGTTTGGCAGTGTTTATAATATATAGACATTTGGCAAGCACGGTGTTAAAAGGTCATGAAATGCAGGAAGTTTTAGTATTGGACAGGGAGTTAATGAGGTTTATCCAAGGGTGAGTTATTCCTGATCTCTTTGCAAGCCATAGAGAGACTAAAGATTGACATGATTCTTGGCATACTGTTCCTCTTGTCTCCCATTTGGCTAGGCTGCTGTACTGTAGGCATTTTTCACTCATAGTGGTACCAAAATAGCTCCTTCTGGCCAGATATAAACTAAATAGAGTAAGGTGTGGTCTGAACTAAATCTTTCAGAGGTGGTTTTTTTGGTGCTTACGTAGTTCTTTTTAATTTGTAATGTCTAGGTTCAATATCCTAAATACAGTTAACTTCGGTGAGAGGTGGGCTCCAGCTAGCTCTTGAAACTCTGTAGGCATTCAAAGTCATAATTTATGAGATTTAGCTGTTGTAATAACATTCTCTTTTTAAAGGCTAGTGCACATTCATAGAGGCATGTGCTGCGTATGATCTGCAGACTTTGTGAACTCGGACTGCTGGCTCCTCTCGTACCTCACACATGGATTTCCTACTTTGAAATCAATGCGTGGGAGAGGAGAGATTAATTTATTGTAGTATAGTGTAGAAAACCAATGAGTTGTGGACTCAGACAGGGAACACAGTTGCACTGTTGTGCCCCTGGTTTAGCTTAGCCGAAAGACCAAGTAAGTTGCCTAACTTTTAGAGGGAGTATTAGTATGGGGAGGATCAGAAAATCAAACCTAATCCTCTTGTGTCCTAGGCTGTAGTAACTGTTACACCATCCTCCTCCTGTGTATTGTCTGTTGTAGATTGTGAAAGCTTTCTGTGTCCCAGGGTACAGCTTGGGTTTCTGTCTGTTTAAGATTTTTACATATCAGAGTTGGTTTATATGTTGAGGGAGAATTTAAATAAGAAGAAACATGATCTTGAAAATAACTTCTTATAGATTCCTGCTAGTGCTACTTGTGAGGGAGGAAAGTAATGTCTTTTTCTTAGTGTGCCATTTATCAGTGAGCACAGTGGCTCAGAGCAATTTTGTGCTCTTCTCTTGTCCCAGGCGTCCTCATATAGATTTTCGCTTCTGCTAGCAGGATGGAACCCTGAAATGCAACCTGATGCTTTGTGTTGATGAGCTGCTATTTATTGACTGCATAGGTATTTATTCTTACAGCACAGGTGTAAAGAGAAAGTCATGTCCTACAAAGCAATCCTTACACTTTTTTGTTTCTTTCAATATCCCATGAGCAGAAGTTAAAACTTTTTGATTAAGAACATTTCATTATTGATCAAGAATCTATCTCAACAGGCTAAGCCTTAACTATAGATTTTGCTGAGCACTTGTGATTCCTGAGGACACTCAACAGTAGTAGAATTTTCTTGCACAGCCTGAAATCATTAGCAAAGTTAGAAGGAGAATGAGCTTCAGCAGTTGATTCCATATTAAATAAAGTAATTTGTGTGGAGAAGAAAATATGAAGGGTATTTATATTCAGACCCATCAAATTTTAATATCTGTAGCAATCTGTAAAATCTTATTAGTGGCATTTCAAAAGATGTCAGAGGCCTCAGAACTTGTTGCTTTGTATTTATGTCATGAAAGATGGCACCAGCATGTTCTGGAGTTTTCATGAGATTTCAGAAATCTGTAATTTGTCATGTACTTTTATTAGTTTTTCTGTTATTTGCAGATACTGGAAAGGGCATGACTTTGATGGGAGTGAAACATGTTTTGTTCATTTAGCTGCTGTAAACATGAGGTACATTGAGAGAAAATCCAAGCAATGCCTTCTTGTATTTTACTCTTCTCTTTAAACTATGGTTATTTAAAGTGGCACAGAAAGAGCACTAAATATAGATGTTTCCTTCTTATTTTCTTATTATTTGTACTGAGTTGGCCAAGTTTCACCAATAGCAGTGGACTTCTGATGGAGGAAAAAAGACGCAAAATTATTTTAACTGAGGTAATTTCCACTTGTACATTTCATAGCCATGCAATCCCAAACAAAATACCTTACTTTGACCATTTTCATTCAAATTTTGTGTAGCTGTGTTTGTAATAAATCTTATTCTTGCAGTTTCATCTAAAAAAGTAGTGCACCTGATTCACTGGGTAATATGTGAACATCTGTAGTCTACAACTCATGTAATTTTCCTGATTTGGATTTTGGAGCATAAATTTGCACATATTATTTATTTTAAAGCTTCTGAACTAATTTGTATCCATGGAGGATGTGGATCTTTACGCAGAAATATTTGAACCCTATTTTTTTTTTCTGTGTTCCCATCTTTTGCATTTGTTCTATCATATGCCTTTAAAATTGATTGAGAAACTGATGAATACTATTAATTTTTAAAAGTTTGAAATAAACTTCTTCAGATAGTGAAATGTACCAAAGTGTGAAGGGATATTTTTGTGATGTTACTCCATTGCATTTTTAATATCCCCTTGGCTTTATATTTCATTTGGTATGTATATTTTAAATCAAATAGATAAAGATGTTAATACCATATTTCTTGTTTTGTTACTTGTTTTGTTGGTGATAATGTAAGAGATATGAAGGGAATAATTCTGATGAGTTCCGAAAGTAACTAAAGGTAATGAAGAGTTCTGGAAAATACAAATCAATGTCTGAGTCCTTACCCACTTAAGTGCTATTTGTATGCAGTACATTTTGTTAATAGTGTATTCATAATAACATAAAGACATCTCATTTTGCTGCCAGGGAGCATGGAATCAGATTTAGCATTTATTTAAGCTACACTTCACTTTTATGACTTGGGAGAAAATAATGCATATGTGCATGAATACTTTTTTTTGGGGGGGGGAGGGGGAGGGCAGTAGAGGAACAGATCGTTCAGTTCTACAGATGAATCATCAGTTTAGCTCTATAAAATGTTTATTTTTCCTGTTCAGTACCATGTGTAGAAGTACCATTTGTAGTGGAGAACAGAAAAAGATGATAGTTTGTGAAGGAACACACTGACATCTCCTTTCTTCTCTTACTAGTAAAATGGCTCTTTGTAGATGAGATCAGTGTGGTATAGAGGGCTTTCTTTGGGTGATATGAGATATAGTCACTGTAGTATCCTTTTTTAACTATTCATGGTGTAAAGTACTAACGGCTCAGTCACTGTCACTCCACATACATAACTAGAAAGAATTATTTTCACAAAAAAAGAGATTAATGGCAGCATATGCTGCTGGGAAGTTATGAAGATGACGTTGGCAGTAAGATCATGCCAGTCTGCAAGTGAATCTGATCTTTACTGAGTATTGGCACATCCATTTGAATCTGTGAAACAGCAACGAGGAGCTAGTCATAAGGTTCCCAGTGAAAGAGTTGCAGCTGATTATTTACCTCACTCTCCCACAAGGAAAAAAAAAATATCAAAAAAAGGCAGTATGGTTTCTCTATACCAAAAATGGTGTTAAGCATAGTTTAGATGAGAAGGTAAGTGAATTTAAGTAACATATTTGTATTGTGAAAATATGTCTTAATTGGAAGAAAAGAGTACATGGCAAGGTGTGCTGAATTTTTTTATCTCACTAGCTGGTGATGGAGAAAATACCTCTTAGAGCACTATAGCAATCCTTTTATATTTTTTCTATACAAACAAAATATGATCTCTTCTCTCGTAAGAGAGAAGTACATTCCTCACTTTTGACTGAGAAATGTCATTTAAAGATAACAGTTGTGGTTAATACAGAAATTTGGCATAGGATGTAGCTGTAAGCAAGATACCATTTCTTTTCTGATCAAAATGATTTTGACCATGCCCTGTGTATGTGGATCGACAAAAGTATAGAGCCACTGTTACTTTCCATACTCATTTAAATTCTTTATAGATGTTCATCTGACCTCTCAGGGTCATCGGTATCAGCCTCTACTCAAAGCAAGACTAATTTAAAAGTGAAATTGGATAGCTTAGGATATTGCCATCAAATTTTAGTATGTTTAAGGGTGGAGATACCACAACATCACTGAACAACCTTCCCCAGTGTTTGACCAACCTCACCATGAAAAGTTTTATCATCTAATCAGAATTTCCTTTGCTACAGTTTTTGAACATTGCTTCTTTTTTGTGATAGACCTCTAAAAAAATCTGGCTTCATCTTTTGTCATTACCTCTTATGCATCTCAGGACAGTGATAAGATCTCGCCCTTAGCCTTCTTTTCTTGGCTGAACAAAGCCAGCTCGCTCTGCCTTACCTCGTGTCCTCCAGTCCCCTTACCAAATTGCTAGCCCTCTGTTGTAGTCACCTCATTTTTTCAATTTTTTTTTTTTTTTTTTTATACTGTGGAGCCCAAAACTGGACAAGGTACTCCAGATGTGGTCCTGTAGTGTCAAACAGAGGGAAAGAGTCACTTCCTTTGACTTGCTGGCTACACTTGTGCTGATACAGCCCAGTATGCAGTTGTTTCATCATTGCAAGATACTGTTTGGTACTTGCAAGAATCTAGAAGTATCTATATTTCTTAAATCGAAAGTTCTTAATTCAAAGTAGTACATTGCACTCATTCTGCAGGCACATGAGCCATACTTCAGAATAGTCCAGCTTTTATTCCTTCAGTGATGTCTGGCCCATAGAGATGATGCCTTCTGACCCACTGCTGTTGTACCAGTGTGAGAAGCAAAACTGCTTCTTACTCTGTCTGCAACCAACCACATATTTATAGCTGGAAAATGTCACATCCACATGAGAAGAAGAAATAAAGAACTGACATCTGCTATGCCTGAGGATGGCAGAGCACTAAGCAGCACTGAGTTTTGTGTTTGCATGGGCTGGTAGGAGAGAAGTAGAAAATGACATTCACTATAGTAATTGCTGAACCAATTTGTATGAATGTAAGCCTGTATATAAAGTAGGACCTACTTATGGACAATTGCTATCACTTCTAAAGAAAAAGAAATACATTTTTAAGTGAGAATATTTGTGGATATAGCTGATAAAACCCTCAGGTACTAATGGACTCACATAGTATTTTCTTTTGGCAACATTTCATACTGCTAGGAAATATTTTTTGTAAGTGATATAACATCTTAGATTGATAAAAGTTGATTGTTGACATTTTCACAAGCTAAACACATTAATCCTTGACTGTAGAGGAGATCATAGTGTTAAAAAAATGAGCATGATACTTCTATTAGTGGGTGGTTTATAGTGTTAATTCTGAGAGCAAGCTTCAGTACCTGCTGTAAGAGAACACCCAAGGATCCTCCTAATTAGTACAGAGAGACATAATTCCAAACCTGTCAGAAAAAGCTGCTACTCAGTCCTTTTGGTTAGTCTGTGCTTTAAGGATGCTATTTTGATGGGGGAGGGCATGGAGAAAGCATGGAAACATGTAAAAAATCTCTATGTGGGAAATACATAATATAAAATAAAGTGTCTGTTTCACTGGAAGACTGTTTCTTTTCTTCTTTTCCTCCCAAAATCTTCACAAGAATTTTCAAGTTGCCTTTCAAGTTTCCAGTAATCTTCTATTACAATGCAATTGTATTCTAACTCAGACATATTCAAGAAATACACTGATGTCAGACAAGTACTCACTTATTGTTTGCATTATTTACTTAAGAACTGCAAATATTTTGTGGTTAACTAGTTTCCGGAATGATGGATATCGGTTTTAAACACAACCAGTTCCTTTAAGAAATATTATATATGTACTAGCTTTCCGTAACAGGAGAGATAGTGGTTAATATCTTTGTCGATCTCATATATTGACCCATTGCTCTAGCTACCTTATAATATGAAATTCATGGTATAATTAGTGACTTTAGTGAACAATTTGTAAATTTAGCTTACTAAATTTAATTTAGTCACTAATTAGTGAATTTAAAAACCTGGTAATCTGATGATCAACAGACACAACAAAAAGCTGAGTTTGTGAGACCTTTGCTTAGTATTTGTCTGGATGTTTGTCAGTATGTCAAAAATATGTGCTCAGTTGTACAGTTTTGATGAATTTTGTAAGCACCTATAGGCAGAGCCCTATTGACTTTTGTGATTACTGAAAAGTAAAAGGGAAGAAAAGCAGCTAGTCCTTGATATCAAGAGGGGTGAAAAGGTGGCATATAAATTGTTTGTAGGGAAGAATCAAGGAATTCTGGATGTTCCTGTTGTGGGCTGAAGTCAATTTACTCAAGGAGAAAAGTGCAACATTTTCCATATGTTAAGTCATACTCCTTTGTTATGATACAAGAAATGTTATTCTTGGAAATATGCTGGCTCCTGGAGCCTGAGCTGTAGAGAAATATCAGCATGGTATGAAGTCCTGCCTAATTAGGAAGGGGTTATAACAGTGCAGCTTACTTTGGAAGGGAGTGAAAATGGCTTGGACTATATTCGATTAGGTAATAACAGCAGGTCCTTGAATTTTTATGGTTATACTTTCTTAGACAAGATTTGGTTAATATAGCAAAATCTGGAACCTCAGTTGTTTCGGGGGGTTTCCCCTTCTCTTACTTATTGCAGAAAGATGAGTTTATATTCCCTAACAGTGTTGTGGTTTTTTTTCCCCTGCTTTTTTATTGCCATGAACGTTATTTATTTGTTTGTTTGTGTCATTTGCTTAGAAAAATCTGGTTATCAGGTTGTTTGTTTTGATTTTGAATATCACAGACTTGGAATGAAGAATTTTGTCTGTAAAGACATGAGAGATGATAGGGCTTTCTGTAATGCAGACAAGCTCTAAAGAATAGACTGCTTTTAAAAACATAATCACTGAAGATAGGGGTTTTACTTTAGGTACAGGCATTTGGATGATGCTTTGACCTGAGGGGTTTGGATTATTGTGTGCAGGAACTCTAGCCAATCCTAAGGAGCAGTGCTATAAGAACACAGGCTTCTGCATTGTTCATATGAGTGATGTTTTGCTGCAGTACTATTAGGCAAGTTGTAATAGTGCTGCAAACCTAGTAAGGCATGGAAAGAAAACCTGTAATTGTACTAAGTCACGTTCCCACTGTGCTTTGGTAGAGTGGCCCTTTACTGGACTATCATTCTCCATTGCTTCAGAATATTGTCTTGTTCCACAGAGATTATAAATTTGGCACTGAATGAACACAAGTTTAGGACTAGACTTCTGTCTTCCTACCTTCAAGTCCATGATTGTGTCCTTATCATCTCCTGCATTGATTAATGAAATGTATTCCTCCCTAGATTGTGTCCTGTGCAAATCACAGCCCTCCAGCTTCCTACACAATTTCGCTATTAGGATTACTTTGTGTATAGACTATTTTGTCTATTTTCTCTTAGCTTTTCCTTGGCCCTAAATGGGAAAAAATTCCATGCCTTAAAAGTTTGAAACACAGATTAGATTCCTCCAGCATTTTTAAATGCATTACAACATATTCGTCAATGACCTGGATGAGGGGACAGAGTGTACCCTCAGCAAGTTTGATAACAATACTGAACTGGGAGGAGTGGCCGATACACCAAAAGGCTGCGCTGCCATTCAGTGAGACCTGGACAGGCTGGAGAGTTGGGTAGAGAGGAACCAAATGAAATTCCACAAGGGCAAGTGTAGGGTCCTGCACCTAGGGAGGAACAACCGCAAGCACCAGTACAGGTTAGGGGTTGACCTGCTGGGAAGCAGCTCTGCAGAGAAGGACCTGGGAGTCCTGGTGGACAACAAGCTCTCCATGAGCCAGCAGTGTGACCTTGTGGCCAAGAAGGCCAATGGTATCCTGGGGTGCATTGAGAAGAGGGTGGCCAGCAGGTGGAGGGAGGTTATCCTCCCCCTCTACTCTGCCCTGGTGAGGCCACATCTGGAGTCCTGTGTCCAGTTCTGGGCTCCCCAGTTCAAGACAGACAGGGAGCTACTGGAGAGAGTCTAGCAGAGGGCTACGAGGATGATGAGGGGACTGGAGCACCTCTCGTATGAAGAAGGGCTGAGAGAGCTGGGTCTGTTTAGCCTGGAGAAGAGAAGACTGAGAGGGGATCTCATCAATGCTTATAAATATCTAAAGGGTGGATGTCAAGAGGATGGTGCCCAGTGCCAGGACAAGGGGCAACGGGCACAAACAGGAACACAGGGAGTTCCACCTGAACGTGAGGAAAAAACTTCTTTGCTCTGACGGTGACTGAGCACTGGACCAGGCTTCCCAGAGAGGTCGTGGAGTCTCCTTCTCTGCAGATATTCAAAGCCCTCCTGGACGTGATCCTGTGCAACCTGCTTGAGGTGATCCTGCTCTAGTGAGGGGCTGGACTAGATGATCTCCAGAGGTCCCTTCCAACCCCTACCCTTCTGTGATTCTGTGATAGTCTTTTAGCATAATAAAAACAACTTAATCTAACCTAAGTAGCCATGTAACATCTGCATTTCTGCCTGTTATAACCCCAAATGAACCAAATTTTATCTGTTAGAGAAGTCATCTAGTCCATTTCTCTGACCCAAAATTTAAACAGCTGTACATAAACTATTTGACAGGTGTTTGTTTCCAAACCTATTTCCAAAATTCTTTATCATTTAATTACTTTACATTATGTGTGGATCTCTTTGGAGTTGTTTTCACTTCTGATAGCACATCTGGAAGGGCTTTCTTCCTTTTTCATTTAATTGCTTCTTTTTCTATCATTAAAGACAAATTTGAATGTCCCTTAATGAAGAGCAACCAGTGGAGGAAATGTTAATTTTTGATTTCTTTAGAAAAGATCCACTGAGAAAAAATCACATAGTTCAAATTTTCTGAAAAAGAAGAAATTATATATAAATATGAGGAAATGTCTCTTCAAAACACTATAAATTTACCTCTGTTTCAAAACGATTTATATAATTCCTAGCTTTAAACTGCAACAATTAAGTCAACCTTGCTCTTTCAAAATTTGTTTCAGACATAGTCTACCTCTTTTTTGTGTTTAAACCAAGGAAACTCATGCTATTTTTTCTTTTTATGTTTTACCTGCTTGGCAAACCCAGTTTTAATCTTTCCTTCATTTAAGCACATCCTTCTGCCTTAGTCATTTTGTTTTCAATGTGGGGAAAAGGGGGAAAAGTCCTTTATGCTGTGCCATCTCTCTCAGCCTTGAAGTCCTGCCAAACTTCTACTTCAAAGCTGTTTCAAGGCTTCAGCTTTGTCACAAAACCATCATGTACAAAGCTTTTAGCAACCCACACAACAGCTTGTTTTCTAAAGTATGCCCTTATTACTGAAGAAAGGTTAACTCTGGTGATTCCATAAATTATCTCTGCAAGTATAAACTTCTCTGAAATACATGGGAAATATCTTTAGACAATACTGTTGACTGGAAAATATTTCATCAATAAGTTAAATTACGAAAAAAATGATGCTGTTATATCCTGAAAATTATTTTCACCACGTAGTTTTCTGTGTGACTGTTATTCTGTTTCTAAGCATCTGAAAGTGATTTTGAAGTAAAGTTCTCAATAAATACTCTAAAACTTTTGTGATGTTGATCCAAATTCCTAAGAAATTTCACTGGGATTTTTAAAGTCCTAACTATTATTTTATACTTAGATATATGTATATGTAAAAGGATCACATATGTCAAGTTTAAGACTTTCAAATTAATTTTTATAAGCATATTAATAGGATTAATGCAGAGAAAAAAGAAGATATTCCTTCTGGTGCAGGTACATGTGTGTAGATAGATGGAATGTGATCAGTTCATCCTTACTAGAGTAGGAATTCTTCATGAAGGAAAATTTTACATTCATATAACTAGACTCTACATGCAGCAATAAACTGAGCAGGGTCTGACTTAGAGGTCTGAATGACTTACACTATATACCCAGGTGGTATAACCTGTAGTTTGACTCCAGCTTGCCTTTTTGAAGCTTTTCCTAGTAAAAAAGCCCCACTTGGTTTTGACCACAGACATACTCTCAACACTTAAAACAAAAGTAAATATGATAGTTTGTGGTCTGACTTGGTCAGAAAAAGAGCCGAGAATAAAGAAAATATATGATTCTTGGTCATAAGCTTTATGGTTCTTTATTGGGTTGTTTGGTTATCTTTTTAGAAGTGGAATCTAAATTTTTTTATATTTTTTATTCCTGTTCCCGAAAATCAAGGTGATCTGTTTTATGGCTTTTTAGGCAACATAATGAAAAACAGAAAATAAATGGTGAAAACTGCATCTTCTAGGATAATATGATATCAACTGCAAAAGTCTTACCCCTGTTTATGGTACTTGAAAGAAACTGCACTGGTCAGGTCCGTAAAGCTCTTTTCTCTACCACTGACTTAAGGCATTCTGGGTTACTACAGTGGGTCTGCTAACACCAAGTGAATGAATGCTACAAAAGATTTTCACAAAGCAGAATGACCACCTGTGCCTGATTAATTGGACAGATTATTGGGAAAGTAAATGGATAATTTTCACTTTGCAATTGCACTTAAGTGAGTTATAATGTGTATTGAAGAGAGTTA
The DNA here is from genome assembly GCF_028858705.1 of Grus americana. NCBI lineage: Eukaryota > Metazoa > Chordata > Aves > Gruiformes > Gruidae > Grus > Grus americana. The sequence goes on along the minus strand of NC_072853.1, from coordinate 85,969,362 downwards.
TGCACAAGTTAAAACACACACTAAATAGTCATCATCCTTAACTGCTTTGATCTACTAACTGAACCCAAATGTAAGGATTATATCAAGTCTCTCATAAAAATGGAAGAATTGTGCAACCCAAGTGCTCTTTAGTTTCTTTTTTTCTCTCTTTTTTTTTTTTTTTTTCTCCCCCATGTGCATTACGGAATAAAATATTACTGGTTTTATCTTAATAAACTTGTAAAACATATTACAAACATTTAACTAATTCCTGAAATTTTATTTGTAAACACAGGTGCCAAAGCAATGAATATAGGAAGCTTTGTGACCAAATAAACTTAGTACAAGCTCTGCCAAAGTGAAATTAAATGTCATTGCAAATTCAGTGAAGCTAAATAACTGTCTAAATTGGGTGGTAAAGAAAATAATGAGGAATGCTTTTAGATCTATTCACAGCTAATGGAAAAATCAAAAAACAACTTCAGTCTATGTGCCTGATGTGGCAGGAATCAGTAAAACATGCTGACTACTGGATCAGCACAAAATAGAAAGGACTGCTAAGTAGAAAGGAGTAAAATCCGAGAAGTGTTCCAAATAACTCAGTTGCCAACTATTTCCATACAACAGGTTTAGCTGAACACTCAGGACGGAGATGCACCAAACCGTTATCTGGAGGTATACCTGTATTCCACGAGTCAGTATTTCCAAAAGTAAAGCACTTTTTAGAGCCTCAGAAATACTATCTAGATCTAATATCCATTTATTTATCCAGACTATTGTTAAACCAGAAGAGTACAAATTACACAGGAATGTCACTTTTGAATGAAGGCTGATTACAGTGAAGTACTAGCTGTTCTGATCCTCTGAGATAATGGAAATAATGGTCAATGGTAATAGCAAATCATTAAAAGTAGGTAGAAAATAATTTCTACCTTTTCTTTTTCATTTTTAACATTTTCTTTGCTGCAATTATCTTTAATACAACATTTGTATTTAAAAACAAAAAGTTGCTTTGAGCCAAAAAACCCAGAACTGCCTGTATTTTCAAATTTATTTCTGAACAGATAAATTTGTCAAAAATAGGTCCTTTGTATGAAAAATCCATTTAAAATGTGTCTTACTTTTTAACTAAAAAGGTCAAAAGCCATTTTCACCATTCATAGTATATTCCTAGGAAACTATTAATTCAAAGTACAGTTCAGAATGTAAACACAACCGTAGATCTGTGAGACTACTGTGACTTTTCACCCTTCTTAGAGAACAACAAATTTTGAAATACAGTAATTTCCTTCGGGATACAAATGTTTGTTCAACTGTAATAAAAAAAAGGATAGAATATATGTCTGCCTCACTTGTGTGATGGGGGAGGCTGTTTAGAAGGGCTGTTCATACTTCAACCCTACATTATTTTCATAACGAGTGGGTCTCAGAATAATTGCATTCCGCTAATGAACAAGACATATATCTCTTTATTTCAGCTCTGGTGCTTCTGTGGACCCAGCTATCTTCCTTTCTCTTCATATTTTTTACTTAATGTGAAACTTTGTGAGAAGTGTAGCACTTCATGCAGGATGCATCACAACTTTAAACTTAATGCTGACACTTTAAGGCCTTGTTGCCCAAGAGCTACTAATTTAATTAGAGACTGCTATGCTGGAATTAGTAGAGAAATAAAATACCCCTTCAGAGAATTTTCATTGAAGAAGATTAAGAGAACAAGGGGAAAAAAGAAAATTACATCCACAAGCCTTTTTCTCTCCACTGACTACAAAAGGAGTGTAGGATGACCAGCAGAGTTGCACATGTCTAATTGTAGATATCTGATGTTAGCTAAGATGATCTCCCCTTTGTAATTGGAAGACTAACTTTTGGTCTCCCTTGTGTATAGTCATTGAATTTCAATTTAGATGCTTCCAAGTTTTTTATGATTTTTCTTTTCAATAAAACATGAAAATTACAAGGAGTACGGGAAATACTTGTGTTCATTGGGGCACCTATTTTATTTTTAAGTGAGGCTTCTTTTTAAACAATTAAGTTTTATGGTTAGTGACTCCTGTATTTACATAACTTTTCATGGGGTTTCATTGTCATGATTTCTACCTCAATTTTTGTAACTTCTAAAGATCTCAACTCTTAAAAAGCATCGCTGGACTTTCTTGAAAAATGCAATCAAATATTTTCAGTGATCTTTACCATTCTGTTTGAGGTCAGGGAGGAGTAAAATGAGGAGAAGAAAAAAAAAAGCAATTATTGTATTTGTATTCTAAATATATTTACTTCTTCCATCTTTCCCTGATTTTTTCCATCAGCAGTGAGATATACCTACATGATATTTAATTGAAAGTAACTTTCAAAAGCACATTTGTGAAAGTTAGCAGAACTCTGGCTTTATGCGTATGTATCAAAAAATTCACACAAGAAACTGTCATGCCCTTATCCAATTGTAGACCTAAATAACATATTCTGCAGCTCACTGTTACTGTTCCAGTTCTGAAGACTTTGTACAACAATTTATATTTAAATTTAGTGTTAAAAATAGTTTTGGTGTATAATACTGCATGATTAATGTGAACAAACATAATTATGATGCTTGTTAAATCAGTCAGAATGAGGATACTTGCTAAAAATAAAGAAAAAGCCTCTGGGACATCTAATAACTTGATTTTGATCTAATTTTTAATTTATTTAAAATACTGTGAATTTGGAGTAACCCCACCGAAGTATTGTACTAGGGCAAAAGGATGAGACTTGGTATCCCAGGTTTCATGTTCCAGGAGAACATGAGTTGAGACTTAGGCCACTTCTCCTGAAAGGCTATCTGAATTCTGAAATATTACCATCTTTCCTGCTTATAAAGAAGAAACCTCCTTACCTTGATAACCAGATGCTGATTTAGATTATCATATTTTTTTCATAAGAAGTAAATATCTACAATAACTCTGTCAAAGATAAAAGCAAAACCAATTTAAGTAGCTGAAGCAGGTAAAGCCATGCTTCCATGGCCCTCACCAGATCCTTTATAATTGTCTTGATGAAATTAGTTTATGCTAATTAAACCCATCATATGTATCAAAGAATAATGCTTTTAGTTATGCATATGCAGTAGCTAAATACATTTTAATATATTTAACATTTTAATAACTAACCTTTTATTTCTCTAAATATGCAAATAAGATAGCTGAACTATGACAACCTCAATTCTCCAGCTACAGATGGTCTTAATGTTGCCAGATCAGTAGGTCAGGAACTTCTCCCCAACCCAACAATGACCTACAACTGACGTGCACTAAATTGCTAAATCGACGTGTATTTTATTGCAGGTTCACTGGAAATCCCTACCCTTAGGCAAAACCTTTACACATTATAAATAGATTCTGAGTACCTCTTTCTTCTTGTCTCTGAAGTGACTACAGCTGTAGGAGATAATTTATAGGCTAAAGAGAAGCCGTATTTAAACCCCTTTACAACTACTGACATGTCAGGCATGGTAGCACGAAGCTCCCGATGGTGTTGCTAGTGAATTGTTGCAGTCTGTGCCAAATCCTCTGTCGCTGCAACTACACCGGCTACAGCATCTTACGTAGTTTAAATTTAGCTGAAATACATGTACATGAGGTGCATACATAGCACTAACTGCACTGTATGTATTCGTAAGTCAAGACGGTCAAACCAATGGCAGCCCACCTGCAGGATAATTTTATATATCCTTCACCAATGTTTTAGAAGAACTGCTGCTGTCAACATTTAAGTGATGTTTAATGGTGAAAGTGGAGGCACAGTGCCCGCTGTGTCTGTGCAGGGCTCCATGCCAAAAGGCGGGAGCTACCCTGCTGCTTTACCATGGCTGGTGGGAGAGGTGGAGAGAGACCCTGCATTTGGCCACTGACACTAAGAAAACTATAAATCCTTTCTTCAGTCCTTGAAATAACCTATGATGTGGTACAACAGAAAAAGCATTTACTTGTTTTCTGTTCTTCTTACTTTATTTTTCCTTCTCCCCCCACACCCCCCGCCCCCCAGCTCTAATATGAGGGCTATTCACTGTCTCTTGGCAAAAAAGAGCTTTCTATTAGCAAATACAGTTTCATCAGCTTCATATAGTTTTGTGAAAATATACTGAAAGTTTAGGGGGACACCTTTGCAGACGGAGAGGAATGGTACTGGTTTCTTTAAGTGCACTCTAGTGAGTTGGTTCTGTGTTTGAATGTGAACACACTGGTGTCTGTGTATGTGGGCCCCACTGACGGAGGAACTGTGTTGGCATATCTTAGTATACCATTCCTTGGGGAGAGAAGGCAGTTAGTGAACAGAGACGGATGAGGCAAAGTTATTCAACTCAGCACTTAAATATAGATGAGCATTTGCTGTAGGATGCAAATGGATGGCTGCAGATAGCCATGCATTCACCAGGCCCGTTTTCCAACCCAGGTGACTATGTGGTGGTACTCTCAAAAGGATGGCACCTTAGACTGAAGCCAGGAATTAATTTTTGACATAATCAAAAGTTTTAACTGTTGCTAAAATATGATGAACTGTTATTTTTACTAGTTAGTTGCATAGTAACATTCAGTGGATACTAACACTCACAGTACAAGTCATCTACTTAATACAGACTAAATCTTTCTAACAATACTCAAGCTAAAAGTTGCCATACAAAAACACCCTTTCTGGCAAGTTGTCCCTTGTCTCTGGCATTATGCTTACCACTTCACTGCTCCTCTGGGTCCTCAGGTCTGTGGTTTCAATGTGTGGGGTGGGGTACAATGTTAATTGAGATGAGCTGTGAACATCCTGAGATATTCACTGGGAAGTTGTTCAGGATAGAAGAGTTCATCTTTTGTGCCCATTGACCCTTGTCCTGTCACTGGGCACTGCTGAAGAGAGTCTGACCGCATCCTCTTGACATCTGCCCTTTAGATATTTATAAGCATTGATGAGATCCCCTCTCAGTCTTCTCTTCTCCAGGCTAAACAGACCCAGCTCTCTCAGCCCTTCCTCACAAGAGAGGTGCTCCAGTCCCCTCATCATCCTCATAGCCCTCTGCTAGACTCTCTCCAGTAGCTCCCTGTCTGTCTTGAACTGGGGAGCCCAGAACCGGACACAGAACTCCAGATGTGGCCTCACCAGGGCAGAGTAGAGGGGGAGGATAACCTCCCTCAACCTGCTGGCCACGCTCTTCTCTATGCCCCCCAGGATACCATTGGCCTTCTTGGCCACAAGGTCACACTGCTGGCTCATGGAGAGCTTGTTGTCCACCAGGACTTCTCTGCAGGTCCTTCTCTGCAGAGCTGCTTCCCAGCAGGTCAACCCCTAACCTGTACTGGTGCTTGCGGTTGTTCCTCCCTAGGTGCAGGACCCTACACTTGCCCTTGTGGAATTTCATTTGGTTCCTCTCTGCCCAGGTCTCTAGTACCACTCACTGCTCTCACCTTCAGGGCCTTTGCTATCACCCCTTGCCTGTAGTTCTTTATGCTTTATCATTATTCTGTGATCATAGACATTTCATTGTACACAGCATATCTACTTGTTATTCATATCTGTGCCAAAATTCTTAACAGTAGACACTACTCCACACAATTATATAAAGCTAAGCAAAACTAAAACAAATTAGGCAATAATTGCCTGGTCATTAGGTGGTTGCTGCTGCAGCTAAACAAGCTGAACAATGTTTTGGGCAAGCCAAAACAAGACAAAGCATAACAAATCCTGAAGCCCTTGGTAGCCTAGCACAAAGCCTATGACCTGTTATTAGCAATCATAGTTCTATATGTACTTGTTTGCAGGATTCACATGGCAGTGTGTCTGAGCTGATTTCCCCAGTGAAGGGCAGATACCTGGCTTCTCCAGTGAAGTTTATTCACACTTGGCCAGTCTTGAGTGCTAACAGCCTGGTCATGTGTATGTCTATGTCTCTGACTTGCTATGCATTGTCCTGAGTGCAGCATTGACCAATAATTATGAAAGTTACTAAAACTATTTAAAGAACTAGTTTATGAGACTTTTTAGTCTGTGTGCATAGAAGTAACAAGGTGGTGTACCAAAATGTTATCAGAGATATGTACAGTGCTGCTGATTTTGCCAGCTTCCCTAAGCTCAAAGGTTCTGACTTCACTCCCAGGTTTTGCAGAAATCAGGGTTTATCTGCACAAAACCACTTGCTGGATTAGAGCTTGTATTTGGTTAGCACTTTTAAAATAAATTTAAAGAAGATATTTTGTCAGCATCAAGAATTGACAATAGTATTTTTATTAGTAATTTCATAAAGCATCTATGCAGTCATGAGTAGTTATATCATGCTGGCATGGAGGTATTATACTGATTTACAGATTTTTTTTCCAGAAACATTATACATCAAACATAGGGAAGTTGACACAAAAAGTGATTATGACTGATCAGCTGACACGCCCAGTGAAAAGCACAGCTAAGATACAGGTTTAGTGCTTTATATTTTATTTTAGGAGAGTATGCTTTCCAGAGGACTGAAGAAGGATCAGTCCTTAAACTCTGAAGTGTTTAGGCAGATACATAGACTGGGAGAAATTGTAAGCTGCCTCTGAACTTCTTATAGTGCTGTGCTTCCATGTATGGACTGGTTCCAACAAGGAACAAAGCATAAAAATGTCTTTGAACAGTTGATAATGTTGTCTAGATAGGCTGCGCAAAGAAACGCTGTGTGCCTTTTCTGAGAAAATTCAGGGGCACTCTGCATAAATAATTGCAGAAGTGGAACACTTGGCACCTGAAGGACACAGTTATTTATGTTTTAAGTGTAATGCAAACATTAGCTTATTAATCACAAGAAATTAAAAAAAATGCCCTTCTGTCAGCAAAGAATTTGAATGATGGATACAGAGATGGGAATTTTATTCCTGTTTGAAACCATGCAATATATACTATAAGACTGAAATGGACTAAAGCAGAGCAAGGTGCAGTGGAGGAAAGGTGTTAGTCTACTAAAGGTGCAGAGAAATGAGAGGACAGAGAGAAGTAATTTACTGAGGGATAAGAAGACAGGGAATTTGTGATGGTGAAACAGAGTTCACAAGGATTTAGGACTCTCTTATACCTCTGTCTCTCACATCCCCATGCTGAATTTTCGTAATTCTGATGCTGAATTGTCACAAGGAACTTGAATGAAAAACTAATATGTTTGTAAGAGGACCAGCTAGGTTCATACTTGACTGTCTTTCCCTCCTCTGTAAATTTGACATGGACTGTGCTGGCAACTACAAAATCTCTAGGGAACCTGAACAGAAAATCTCCTTGGAGAACTTCGATTCAATTTATGTGGAATAGATTGGTTGGCACCAGCTACCGAAAACTGAGTTTAAGCACACTGTGAGAGACAGATAGTCTTCCAAAATTTTGTCTTTTGAAGCCAGGCCAGCACTTATTATTGGAACTGCTATAATTCATGAGATGATCTCAAGCAGTTTCTTCTATATGGGAGAGATTTCAGAAAGACATCTGAGAATTCATGTCCTCTCCAAATCACTGGTGAGAATAACAGTTAGAATTTCATCCAAAGACCATTGCCATCAGTGGGACTCTATTATGTTCACTGGACGCTATAAAGAGCTCTCAGTCTTGTATAATCTCTTGCAAAGAAATTAAAAATAGGTTGCTGAGTAGTGATGCCAGAGTCTAGCCATGGTAGTCATCTTAGGTTTATAAAAAATAAAAAATGTATATCTTTAATAAAATGTTCTTTGTTTTGTGTTATGTATGAGAAAATAGCTAAACTATGTCTTGTATAAACCATCATCGACAATGTTAATGTAATTCAAAATTAAAAAAAAAAAATGCAGGAGTGAAATTATATAGAATGTTCAAATGTTTTGAAAAGAAATGAGGATGTTTCCATCTTTTAAAATTTTATTTTAAATCGCAAATATTAAATATTTTGACATTTTATTTCAATTTAAGATGAAAACAAAACTATGAATATTTCACATTCCAAAGGAATATAAATCTCAAAATTCTTGTACTTTTCTACATCTACTTTTCTTAATGACTATGAAGGTTATAAGTAAGCCAATTTAAATAAAAATTTACATACAGGCAAAAAATCCCACGAACAAACCACAACTTCATATATAAACTGTTAAATTGTTGAAGATTAATATAGTCTAACTAGAATAGCAATAATTAACATATCATGTAGTTTGCATTCTGATGAAGAGCAATTTGTTCCACATACAGAAGATTATTTAATAAGTTATATGGAGTTTCTTGTAAATCTGCTGAATTAGGGCTTTTTGGTGGTCGTGGTGCTTGTGGGGTTTTTCTCTTAAGGGTCTAATTCTAGTTCATTGATACAAATGGAAAACTCCTTTTGTTTTAAAAGGCTATTGGATTGAGCACTCTCTCCCCTAAATTACTTACCGTATATAAAATGAATTGTGAAAAATAGGCAGTAAGGTGTTCAAGTTGTAGAATATCTTAAAGTGCGTGTTTCCTACTGAAATCTATGCTGATCGTTTAATGTGATGTATGCACCCTTATGTTCTATCCTGAAGCACGTAAATGTCTTCAGCTGCCAGACCTTTCTTCACTGCAAAGCTTAACTGGGCTTTTAATTGAGTCCTGTTCACTTATGAAAAATCTCATCTAAATTTATTATTGCCTTCATACTGGTCTAGCCAGCTTATCTTGGACTAAGGGCAAACATATGAGTTCAACTTCTTCTCTGTCTGATAACGACATGCTTTGCAGGGAAATTGCAGTTTAAACCACTGTGATGCTGATGACGGTCCTTTAGTCCATCCTTACAAAGTTCCTAAGACAGATCCTCCAAAAATCCAATAAAAGGGAATTGAGGAGTAACTCAGTCTGATTAATCATAGAGTGCATTCCTGTGAGGCTTGAGAAAAAGCACAAGTGAATGCAATACAAGAAAAGATGTAGAATGTGATTTGCCCTTTTTAGCATTTCACTTTTAGAAATGTGTCTTGTATATAGATTATAAGATCATTTTATTTGTACCACTCGGTGCCGTGTAGGCACAGTGTGGTCTGCGATCTTTTAAACTGTAAATATCTGGAGGAGCACATTACAATGAAAATGGAAAGGGCATGAAAAGATCATGCAAAATGTTATTTTTATTTTTTCCCCTTGATGTTGTTTATCAATAGTGTAAATGCATTGTTGAGCAGATAGCATCCATCCTATAGAAAGAGGGAATGAAAACTACTAAGTACTGCTTTCATCTCTAGTGGCAGTGAACAGAAGCAGCAATAACATGCCTAGAACCTTTCCTCATATATCCACTCCGCCTAATCCATATGAAAGTCCAGGGTGAAAAGTATAAAACAAGATTGGGCCTCATTCTTAGTAAAGAATGCAACTTTCTGATCAGATTTGGCTGTGATCTGATAAAATGTAGTCCTGGAGGATACTGGGTTAATGTAAAATTCATAGTTATTCTGTCTGACTTTACAGTCTGATGGGAAATCTGGTGAAGGATATGACAGTAAGGAACTGATGTGGAAATACTCTTCAGTAAGAACAAAAGTCTATATATTTATGCCGTATTTTCTGTGTTTGTTCTTGGTTCATTTTTGTTTCCCTGTAAAAAAAGAGACAAAAAACGCTACTTATATATCCAAAACAGTTCTTGAACGTTGCTTGTACACTCCTGCTTTCTTCTCAGAACATGCACCTTGCATGCCCTCTGTATGGAACTGAGTAGTGCTATTGAAGGTGGCTGTTATGATATTTCTGAAGATGGGTTTTGATACACTATAACAATCAGATTAGGAAGAAATGGCAAAGTTGGATATCCTTGTTTTACAGTGCTCTTTGAAGAGACGTGCACAGAGTCAAAGTAACTATTTTAATACAGTCAAAAGCAGGCATCAGTTTAAACAGTCTAATACCCAATCTGATGGATGTGTTGTTCCTACTGATCACCCTAATCCATAATCAGTTTTGGATGTGCATCGATTCAAATGCTGCTTATTTAGTCTATTGGTTTTTGGAGAAGCTTTTTAGCCTGCATAGCTAATTATTCAGAAATCCATTGTGCACTGTCAGACTTTGAAGGAGCTGGTAGGCATTTGCAAATTCTGTATTCAAGGAAAGATTTAAAGGATCATCAAAGCAGAAAGCACACAATATGCTGATTTTCAGAAGAGGACAGACTATTAGAAATATCAGTCTCATCTTAAAGCAGCAAGAGTACTTTTTCTCCAAAGCTGCAGAAAGCGTGGGGTACACACACCCAAAATCAGACTGCTTAGAAATTGGATTTGCAGATACTACCTTTTGAGACAGATCAAGCATTTTCTTTCAGAAATCCATATATAAATATTGAAATCATATCAATACAGGTCAAGAGTCTTTAAATTTATTACAGAAAGAGATGGGAAAAATTCTCTCAGAAAACATTTAAGCGGGTAGGAATTAAAGCAGCATTAAGCTGATGTCTATTCAAGAAATCCACCACCCAGCCCAGGAAGATAAATGTTTAATAGGTCTCTTCTGAGACAATAACCAAATCAGAAAACATGAGAAGAAACCCCTTTAAAGTGTTCCCAGGATGTGATCATGATTTCTTTAATACAAGAATTGCAAAATTAGTATGAGATCTGGGGAGAGGGAGGAGACTCAGCAGGGAGAAACAATGAGCACGCAAAAGGAATCCCAGAGGGTTTTGTTCTAGACACTTTGGCTGATTTGTTTCTGCCTTGTCCTCACAACCAGTACAGGCATCTTCTAAGTATTTTTTTATTTAGTTCTTGCAGCACTGCATTATAAATATTAGGAACCAGTGCCAATTTAAACTGACGCTGTTACTTTGACTTTGAGGCTGTCTTTGTTGTGCATTGATGGAAAGAAACAATTTAGAAAAAAAATCTAAGAGAAGTTTAGATTGAAAGTTTCTCTCATGCAAACTGCTCAAACAGATGTATGAAACGGAAGGGTACCAAGTTGGGGAAAATATGGCCAAACCTATCTGGCTGTTGCTTCAGCTGCTCCCGTTGCTCAGATAGAAGAGAAATAGAAGCTGGAAAGAGTTGTGGGAAGAAGGGAAAACCCAAGATATGTGCACAGGTGGGATGGGAGCTAGGAGGCCATGGCAGCATGTGCTGGTTTTTGGTTTGCCTTGTAGTGCCACCTAGAAGCTGACAATGATTGCAGCCTTTTGTTTGTAAAGGTTGTCCCATGTCTGATTCACCAGGACTCATTGTCCTTTGTCTCCCTGTATGGGTGTCCTGTGTCCCCTGTTCTGTTCTTTAACTTCCTTTTGTCATTTCTCACAGCTTAATCTTTGGTTTAACCTGAGCGTTGGCTTTTCCTTGTTTTAATTTGTCTTATGTTTCCCAACCTGGGTGTCTCAAGGTGTGCTGGGATGTTGATCATGTGTCCATCTAGGGGCCATCAATACATGCCATTCTTACAGATCTACCTCTCCAGTTTGCTCCTTCTGGTTTTTCCAAATGCAGACATTCCCATTCCTTCTCTGTTCATACCAGTTTTAACATTTCTCTTGCCGTTTTCTACAAGAATCCTGCAGAAGATTTTCTGTTGTTGTTGTTAGGATATCGCACTTTAGAGTCAGATATACAGCATGACCTCCAAGAAGTGGAAGTTAAGATCAAGAGGATCAACTTTAGGGATTATGATATTCCTACATGTGAATACATCCGCTTTACCACAAACCAGTTACTATGCTGGCAGAAATCTGGAGCGCTAGAAATTTAGAAAATTTGAAACTTTATATCCTGATTAGACTGCACCTCATCTAACTCTCAAAAACATATTCTACCACAAATTCTTTGCCTGTTAGCCTCACATTTTAAATCAGAAATAGTGTCTGAGGAATGAAATTACATTCAGCATGAATAAAAATATCAGAATCTAGACCTCACTGGGAAAAAAAATTAATTTAAAAAGCATAGGTAATATCTTTGATTCTAAAATGGAGTAGGACTGTTGCATGTGAACTAAATATAAGAAGATATGATATTGGTACTGTAAAAGGCAGCAGTGATCGAGATCACATTTGAAATACGGTGAGCAGTTCTAATCAGTTCATTATAATAGAGGTATTAAGGAAATGAGGCAGCAAAGGAAAGGGTAGGAAAGGGCATTCAGAATTGAGACTGAAGGATTTTAATTATTCAGAAGGTTAGAAAATCAAGGTTCAAGTTCTTTAGAAAGAGAAGATTAAGTAGAGACCTTAAGCAGCTATGCAGCAAAGAGACTGGGGAGGACAATTGATACAAGATTATTCAAGCTGGTGTCAAGTTGAAGAACCAGGCAGCAGAAGCTTAAGTCAAGGAATGCAAATTGCTTGAGGAATTCAAGATGAGCTCTTTCACAGCTAGAATAATTCATAAACAAAACAGCAGTAGGAGACACTTTTAAACAATGTGTGGTACTTTCATAGATACTCTGCTTAATGGATTCATTGATAGCACTTTCTTAAAATAAATAGAATCCGAACAAACAAAACACTTTCCAGAAAAAGGATGGAAATTCTTAGGAAGAAGGTAAGATAAAAGATAATGTTGCTTCTTAAGGTTACACACGTGCACTGCACACACACAAAAGTTTCATCGCGCTATGATTTCTTACTCTGACCCTTGTGCTGCTCTTATTAACCAGGACAAATACAATGGTTTTATCTTTCAGTTTTATCATAAATCTTGTTATATTTAATTTAACAAGATTTTATGCTGTAAAGTCTAGCAGTTAATATCTTTTAAAAACACAGTAAACCTCCTAAATGTTAAGAAAATCAAAATATGATCTGTGTTATAAATTTTGGAGACTTCTTTAATTTCATCTTTTTCAAGCTACTGTTACAACTCGGAATTTCTGTCCACTGAGGATCTGAAAAAATACAAAAGCTCTGTTATTTTTTGATTAGGAAATACAACTGAAATACTGAAATTATAATGATCTGTGCATGTGAAACCAGTTTACTCCCTTTATGTTCAGTGAGGTTCTTAGTTCCTTGTTCTTTGACTCTGAAGAGCTTCTGTTATTTCTGTCTCCCTGAGCTGTTCAGAGGTCATTCAGCACCAAGGAATCTGGTGGGGGGTTGCTTCCTTCAGTTCTGCATTCTTCCTGATGCGCTGAGCGAGATAAGTCTCTGAACTTGAAGATCTTGCACAGAGCTGTCAGTCACAAGTATTTACATGTGCAGGTGATTCTTTTTAACTAGCTGTATGTGGAGATGATAGAACTAATAAAGAGAAAACACTTTCCTTTTTCTGATACCTATGTAAGTTCTCCTTGTCTAGCGTATATCCAAAAGTGCCCTAAAATGATATGTGCACCAAATTCTGCTTGCATAGTGTTCAATACTTCTGTCAGGAATTTCTTAGGAGCTACAGGTGCATGCAGTCTTGAGGCATCTGGAACACTTCAGAAATCTTCATAGATGTACTTCATTTACGATGGGCATGTGTGGGAGTTCCATATGTCCTTCAGCCTAATCACAGAAACTGTCTTCTGCCAAGCTGTATGGCATCCACACACTTCAGGAAAATATCTAAAATCCTTTTTTCTTTTCTTTTTTTTTTTTTTTTTTTTCCCTCCCTCCTCTCAGGCCAGAATTGTAGGAAAGAGAAGAGTTGTTTGTGGAAAACTAGGATGTTTTGTAGCCCTGTCTTACATAAAGAGAGGATCAGTTAAGAATGCTTTGAAAATCAGATTTAAAATAATTTTTCCCACAGAAGTTGATTAGTACACAAGAAACTTTATGTAAGCTTTTTTTACGGTGTATTTCTACTAGGTGTGCTGTTGTAGACAGGTTTTCAGTTTTGTATTTAAAGCAATGGTCACTTGAAAAAACAAGTATTTCAGACAGATTCCTTTCCATTTTACACTGCTTAATATCTGTACACTGTTTTTTGGGACTGTATTCAATATCGATTGTACATCATGCACCATTAACTGATTTTGAAGGCATATAAAGAGGAAATATCTGGAGATGGTTTTGGTTTTCAGTTTTCTTTGTTTAGTAGTTTTTATTTTCCTGAAACTATAAAGGAGGAAGTGTAGTTGGAACCACCTATATACAATCAAGCCTTTCCCCTTTATGGTTTTTTACGCCTCATACTTTGTAAGATAGATCTTATCGCCTAAATTACCTTAGTCTTCAAATACAGAAGGAAATAGCCATGGTTGTTGGATCATAGACATTCATTTGGCACTAATAAAATTGTAAATCATATGTGTAAAACAACAGCTAGCCTACTATCTATGTTATATACAGATAATATAGTATGTAGAATCACACCCCCAGAATTAAGTAAATGTCTTTATTATCTAAAGTTTCTTTTCTGTGTCACTGTATTGCATGGAAGTCTTGTGGAAGCTTTGTATTGTTATCTGGATTTCCATCTTGGATCCCGTGGTACTAAGCAACTGTAAAATAAGATGTGGACCTCAACAATTTAGCAGCTTTAGCCTTTGTTCTTCATAGACAAGTCAGCCAAGAGATACTATCTCAGTGCTGTTAGGAACTATTGCAACCCAGTTCATTCCTCTATTTTGCAATTTCCTATACTCACAGTAATGAAGTTCACTGAGAATTTTGTTTTACGGATGACTAACATACATACTTTAAAAAAATTGAAAAGTTTTGATTCACTGCCTTACTCAACAAAACAGCCTGTCAAAAATACTTGAGAAAATGAAATCCACATTAAACCAATTGTTCTTGAATAATTAGATGTAATGAGAATTAATGCTGTGCAGTGCAAACCCTCTTGCAAGTGACTTTTATCTTCAGTAACGTTTAAAAGGATGTGCTAGAAGTACCTCTGCATAGTGCTAGCTTGTTCCTTCAATGAAGTGGTTAATAGGATTTTGGGGAAGGGGAGTTCCATCCTCATCTTTTAACTAAACTGTGAAATTGCAATGATCTATCACCGTGTTCTATACATTTTTTAAAATTTATATTAGTAAATATAGACTCTAGGATGCTAATTGTTCATGTGAACTTACATGGGAAGTCAGAGAAAGGTCAGGTTGCAAAGATCTTCTGGCAGTCATGTAGTCCAACATTCTGCTCAAAGCAAATCATGATCTGATTGCTCAGGGCCTTCCTATATTTATTTTTTTTCCATTATATGTGTAAATAGAAGTAGTTGTCAAATTATTCACATTCACCATGTCTCTTGTATTTATTAATTTGCTGGGTAAACTGTAGACTTCTTAGTATTAGTCCAGCTGAGCAGCTGAGTGTACTTCTTTCAAAGTTCTGATATATTGAATGATAATTTTTAAAGTAGTTACAGAATTCTTTATCTGCCATCAGATAAAGAATTGAATTACTTCAGTAATTGCAAATGAATCGAAATACTTAGCAAGAAATAAGCCAGAGAGATACATTAAGAGGATTCCTTGATTCAAGCTCTCATACTAATTCCTGAAAATTGTTTTAAACTTTTTTAGTGTCATGCTTGTGAATCTTAGTCATTTATTAAGATTAGATTTTATTGCTGACAGTTTTAGAGCATCATTTTTTTTTTTTTTGTATTTACAGTATCATTAATCTATTTTAAATACTTAGTACTTAATACTTTGAATCAAGGAAAGTAATCAGCCAGACTTAAAAGTCATAATATGAACTCTGTCCAGTGTGCATAAAAGCAGCTATTGTAAGAGCAAAGGTAGTGTTATTACGATTGTGGATGTGAGAGACCTTATTTGTCCTTGCAAAGCAAACCTTTCTTAGAGCATCTCTGGTGCCAATAGGGATCTTCCAAAGCATTGGATCACCACATCTACTAACAAATAATTGTTAAAGTAAAATAGTCAAATTAATCCCCCTATAAGTATGACTACCTGGCTGGTGGTATCCATCAACAAGAACAGTAATTTTGAGTTTGGCTTTGTCATGTATCTAGTACACTCAGAGCTGTTAAGAACAACCGGGCTTTTTTTTGTTTGTTTGTTTGACCTTTACATACTGAAGTGTTGTCTCTTCACCAAGGAGTTCAAAGCCACACCTGACAAAATGAAGAATCACCAGGTAAACCCATGTCCTTTTGTAATTATTGAAACTACTCCAGCCAGATAGAATAGCTTTATAATCTCTTTTTCCATGGTACAGAGTTGTAGAACAGATGTTCTCCTGCTGTTTCTTTTGATTCTAGGAGACATTAAACAACCTACTCAGTTTCTCTGTGAGATCTCATGGTAAACATAGTAAATACACACTCACTGCAATTCCTTTCACATGGTTGTACTTTGAGATGCTTGGAGAGTCTCCTTCTCTGGAGATATTCAAAACCCTCCTGTACGTGATCCTGTGCAACCTGCTTGAGGTGATTCTGCTCTGGTGAGGGGGGTTGGACTAGATGATCTCCAGAGGTCCCTTCCAACCCCTACCCTTCTGTGATTCTGTGAAAGAAAGGTCTAGTGATAATGTGATTACATTTCTAATTTCTGGAAAGGCAGCTAGATGAAAAGAAATTCAGTGAAGTAGTAGAAGAGGTTTGACAGAAATAATGACCAATGGTTCCTGAAGAATATTATTTTGCCATAAAAAAGTATGGTAAACTTATCTTTAAAATAAAATAATTTGTATTAATTATGTAACCAAATGTGATGATCAAAGCTGGCATAGTTGTTATAGCAGCTGGGACATTGGAGTGCCTAGACAAAAATATGAATTCCCAGATTGAAAATCAGCTGAGAATGACAATGGTAGGAAGTTGCATTCAGATCAAACATTACATTAAAGTTTTATTTATCTGCCTGATTCAGGAGCTTGCAAAGGATGATAAAACTCTCACAACAAAGTTCACATAGAGTAGGAATATATGGGTGGTGCTCTGAGTGACATTTCTCCTCTTTTTTTCTTACTCTCAGAAGTGGAATTATAGATTAATCGACACTAACACAAATGCTTGCTGCAGAACACAAAATAATGCTGAGCTCACAAAGGCATTTGCAATTGCCTTTCGGAAACATAATGCATTCCTGTAGAAAATGCTGTTTTAATGTAGCATAAAAATACAATTTAATCTCTAAGCAGGTGTGACTGTAAATGGGAAGAAAGTGTAGTTACTGTTCTTTCTTATCATCAATTCCTCTAATTATTTTGCTTCATTGTAAGAATTATAGTCTTTATAGCATCAGAGTTAATTCATGTACCTAAAATGGGTGATGATATTTATCTTTTTATGCAGAAGTAATAATTACACATTTTACATTAATGAGAAACATTACTGGTTAGAATTTTCATTTCTGAAGTTAAATAGCTAAAATGTTAGATGTAGGATAGGACAGATGGTTAAGTGGGTAGAGCATTAAGTTGCTGGGCCATGATGGTGATGCAATACTTAAACAGGAAATGTTCCCCAATCTGGTCACCTATGAGCATACGCATTCCTTCTTTTGCCTTTTTTTGGAAAGCAAAGACTAATTTTTGCAATGATATGCTTATAAACCATTTTATTTTTCTATATCTATCTGCAATACCTTTATTTAAGCAAATTAAAGTTGGAAAATCAAAACCTGAAACTTGGGAAATACGAGAATTAAAATTTTCTCATTAACCTTTATTTACCTTGATGTAAATTTATTAATTGCATGAATGCATACTGTTTTTATTCTTATAGAGAATTCATTCACTTTATCTCCTAAACTTTTATTTATATGTTATATTATTATCATTATATATAGGCCTTATGTAATTGATCTCATCCAGCCTTAGAGCAATAACAAAATTATTATTGCAGCGAATATACTACACAAACTATCAGCAAAGATTTTTGTCTCCTTTGCACTTAATAATTTGTGAATTTTCATGGATATTTGAAAGATCAATTTTTATTGGTAGTATTCCAATTAACTGTTGGAAAACCAAGAAACAAATATTAAGATAAAAAATTGTTAGAAATACTTGCGAGCTTGAGAAACAAATTTGATGCATCAGTATCTACTTTTTCAAAATTCTCTCTATACTTTTAAACCAGTTAGATGTGACACCAATTTGAGGAATGTTTATATTGACCACAGTTGCAATTACAAGTATATAGTATTCTCTATGATGGGCAAATTAATGAGGAACATACAATTATTGACTTCCTGAAAATGTCTAGTTTATGACTTAGATCCTTATAGCTATTAAGATGTTTAAATCCCATCAATGAGAAACCAATGAGAATTAGACTTCTGACTAGAACTCAGGTTTTTACTTTTGAGGATCTAGCATAAGTAATAAATCTTGCATTACTCTGGGCATTGAGAAAGGGAGAGAGGCAAAATCTGCTTATTCAGGATCATATTTGACTTCCTTAATGTGTTTTTTCTGAAATTTTCTGCCTCATTCATTATAGACTTTCCAGTATCTACAACATATGAAGTACAAATCTTGCTGTGAACAGCCACTTTTCATGCATTTTTGAAGGAAAGCATTTCAATGAAGCAGCAGATACCACAGGGGAAAAAGATAGAATGAAATCTGGAAATATATCACTACATAATATAGTCACAAAGTGCTGGAAATAAATTTGCTTTAATTTTGGTGAACATTACTTCATCTTCTTAATGCTGTTGTAACAACATCTTTTAATGTAATGTACATGTGAATGCTCTTTTATTCCTGTACTTACTATCTGGGCTACCGTAGTACATTGAAACCTCACATAAAGCATGAGGACTGCAATTGTTAAGATTTCTGAAGTGAGGTCCTTTACAAAGCTTAATATATGAAAACTAATTTTTTCTGTCTGCTCTTTGCAGAGAATGAGTTAAAACTGATTCTTCTGGCCCAGTTGTTGAGGAATGCAATACTCCCATCTTTTGTCTCCAGTGTCCACTTACACTGTCTTTTCTCTGGAGATTAAATCTAAAGAGATGAAAGGGTCAAAGGGATGGAAATATTATACTGGTTTGGAAAACCTGGAATTTATGACATGCAGAGATAAAGTGAATGGTTTAGATTTTTAGAAGAAATCTGTGATAAAGCCAGAAATAGCCATTGAGTTCCAAAATACAAGAATCCCTTTTAAATAGTACAACTATCATTATCATGCTTTCCATGGCATGAATTCTTAATTTTCTACAGAAACATTAGAAAAATTTTCCCATTTATGCTGTCTTTCTTAAGAGAACCTAGGAGATGTTCTAGAAGTGTGAGGCTGTTCATCTTCTTAGTGAGATGTGGAATCTTCTGTGATATTGGCTCAAGCCCTATTACAAGTCCAGTGAATTCATAGCAACTATAGTAGAAAATTAGTATGACAAGTACATTTATATTCATTGACAAGAAAAAATGCTTTTTCAAAGAATTAATAAAAACCCCCAAAACAACCCAAACAACCCAAACCCACAAAAAAACCCCCAAGCCAAAACCTGAAAATCTACCTGCATATGTTCCAGGTTTATGTGCAGATTTGGAGCTCAGAACCTTCAAACTCTTCAAGCATCATTCTCCAATTCGAGCAAAACTAGTGGCAGTAGCAGATCGTTATTCTTAGAATGAGCAAAAGGCATTAAGAGGATGTGGTGCCCCTCTGAGCAAACAGTCTCACGGTCATGAGGCAAGCAAGACATTCTGGGAAGCGTGATCCCAACTTTGTTATTCCTTGTGCTGGAGAGGGAGAAACTGTGCTTATACCCAATACAACAGCACCTGCTAGCCCATTCATCTTTGCTTAATTGTTCATAGGTAGCACAGACAAGTGCATAACTTGGTGCGTTCAGCCTCAAAGTCCGTGGAGGTTTCTTCACATCTATGTTACCCGTTCTAAAAGAGGAAGATATGATATTTACCGTCTTCCAAGCACATCTCTGTGAAATTTTGTTGTGTAATATAGACAGTAAGGAGAATGATAGTGGGAAGCTTCCTCTGCTTCCCAGCCCTAGGTGTTATTATTTCTGTCTACCAATCTATTTCTGAGAATAGAAAAAATATTACATATCATTTTATAATCAAATTCCCATTGGCATCAGCTGAAACTAGTGATTTTTTTTTTTCCCCCCAGAGATTTGTACCTGAATTTAATAAGCTTAGGTGTGTGTTTCTTCTCCTCAAGGAAATCTGATACCTACAGAATCATTACAGCTCTTTTCTGTTTGTCCTATGTTTGGAAATTTCATGTTCTATTTCTATTTCTATTCTATTCAGTTTCTGAACATTGTTTTTATGGAGAATGGCAGAACACAGCAGCCTTATGCAGTATGTAAGATTTCAAAAATTGTACTGGGAGAGGAACAGGTAGAGAAAATACTTAGGGGTCAGAAAAGGAAGAATAAGAATGTTATTTTTTAAAAATAATGTTGGTATTGGATGAATTTTCATGTCATTCTTTCATACTGATTAATTCCATAATACACAAATGAGCATTTGGGACACACTTTTAAAATACCTGACTTCTGCTATCTAATGTGACATATATTAAGTCTCACTGAAAATTGATGGTTCCAAATAAAAATGCTTAAGTGCTTAACCTAAGTTCTGACAATGGGAACAGGTACATAAACTTGTTAAGCATTTTTGAAAATGTTATCCTTTTAGTAGAATTAAATTAATACAAACTCAATGATATTCAAATTTGTAAGGTTACTATCCAGAGTGCTACTAGCATGGTAGGATATTCACAGAATTTTATGTTCATCATGGGATGAACCACAGAACAGAAATAAGAGCAACTGACTCTCTATGGAAATGATTTGGAATATACTTAAGTATTGGTTCCCTTCATCATATGAACAGCCCAGTTAACTTCAATTATACTACTAATCAGAACAAAATGCCCGTGTGTGTGTCTTCCAGTATTTGTATGATTTTGTTCTATACTATCAGAAAATCTCATATAAAAAGATGGAGAAAAGGGCTGAAATGGTTGAAATTATTCATGGCTGTTTATGAAAAATGTGCGAAATAATGGGATCAGGAGAACTTTTTGACATATAGCCCTTTATATGTAGCAATGTGATAAATCTTTCTTAACATCTACCTGTGGAGCTGTCCCACTGAAGTGAATGAATTTGCACTGCTGTGAAATTACCAAAGACATAGAGAGAATAAAGCCGTATTCCTGTCATCAATATATCTGATAAGTATGCTATTCAGCATACTTGTTATTTGATTTGCCCAACCCTAATAAAAAGTCCCATCTGTTTTGTAAGGCCTATGAGTCATAATGCCTCTTGCATAAGTCATCTTTCTGAATGTCTCTCATGATTTTTATTTTTAACTATAAAAGAAGCCACCGCAATAAAATGTAATAAATGTGTTTTGTGCTTCTTGTTTATTATAATTGCCTGAAAATACTTTTTATATCATAACTATGCAATAATTTCTCATGCTATTTTATTATATTGCAAGAGTAATCAGATAAAGTGCACAAATTGCCATTAGAGCTTCCGAGTCCCCCATCACTTTCTTTTCTGTATAAAATAGACTACATTAATGTCTCCTTAGCCTTTTCCATTATTCAGTCATGAATATAGTTGAGAAAAGAAAATCTGTGTTGCAGAAATACTGCTTCTTGGGGGTGTTTGGGATGTTTATTTTAGTAGTATCCTCATTTCTACGCAGGTTATCATTTGTCAGATGTTTGTCATTCCATGGTAACAAAACATGGTGACTCATCCAATACAGAAAATTTCAAGTTATTCCCAAACTCTTTTGCTGAAACTGAAAAGGCATTTAATTGAATGCATTTGAAATCCCAGCAAGGGACCCAGGTACTTGCTTGCATATGCCGTTGCCCTTGAAATGATAGCGGTATGCCTAACTAAAGGCCACCTACATAGCCGTATAACAAGGAGAGACAGGAAGAGGCAGATTATGTACATTAAAGCCACTTCGAGTAGATACAATTCCACCTGTAATGTTAATGGAGCAGAAAGAGCAAAGATTCCATTCAGAGACAGGAAAGCAGCTTGCCAAAGCACCAAAAGAAGCTGCATGATGGGGGCGGGAGGGGAGCCAGTGCTGGCAATACACAAGCAGAAAGGGAAAGGCTCCTTCTTTTTCTCCTCTCTTTGCTCTGAAGCAAAAATTTCCATTTTCTCATATGCTAATAGGAAGAAGGATAGACAATATACCAGTAATGTTTTTAGTGTGATAATTTAAAAACTGCAAGAGCATAGTCGTAGGTTTTCAAAAAGCATCTTTTAACTGGGTATTTTCATTTCAGGTTTGGTTGGTTTTTTTGAATGCAAGCATGTGTGCAACTTAGGGCAGATATTACGTTTGCAGTGTTAATGTGTGCTCGTACATATGTTTTGTGTAGGCTCCTGTCTTTGCCACCACACACACCTATAATACAAAGAATTAATAGGATCTGATTAATAGGATGACGCTACATTTTTCACCAAGCATGTCTGTTATGGGCAAAATTTGTTTACATCTTCCATATGTCTGCTTTAGGAGAAACCAGATCCTGTAGGTAGGGTTTTCTGAGTGCTTTCTTGCAGCTTCTAAAGCTTTCATCACTTGAGGTAAAATTCCTCAGACTTGAATTCTGCCAAAATTCAGGACTCATTCTAGTTTTTGTCTTTTTGAAGAAAAAAAAAGTCAGTATTTCTGCCATCTTTTGTGAGCTGTTCTGGAGCCTCAGTGAGCTCAGCTTATATGTGCTCAAAGTCACAGAGAACATCATGATAAGCTGCGGATACTTTCTCCTGGAAGAAGTAGGGAGTGGTTGTTGAAGCTGCACCTGCCTTTGCATGCCTGGCTGAAAGCCCAAAGCTGCCTTTTCTGCCACCAAATTTGATTTCAAGAAAGAAGGGAGGGCAGAGATATACTTCTTGCCTGTGTGCATGGACCTGCCATTGTAGGAGCTATTGTATCTGATTGAGAAGAGAAAGAGGAAAGAGTGCTCTGACTAAAGCATGTTTGCTTCTTTGAGCGTATTTATGTGCATACATGTGTGAAGAATTGGATAATGAGGGAAGGAAGAAGTTTTCTATTCATGCATAGTCTAATAGAGCCCAAACAAGTGCTGCTGCTGAGATTTACCAGTATAAGATTTCCTGTATAAATCATTAGTGCCATTTCCTGTATTAAAAGCATGTGGCTATTATATTTTCCTGTATTACTGCATGGTTGTAATACTGGATTTGGAATCAGAGGCTTCAATACAGACATCCCACTCAGTTTACTTTTTACCAAGGCCTGTGGTGACAGGACAAGGGTCAACAGTTTTAAACCAAAAGAGGGTAGATTTAGATTCAACATAAGGAAGACATTTTTTTATGATGGAGGTGGTGAGACACTGGAACAGGTTGTCCAGAGTTGTGGATGCCTCATCATTGGAAGTGTTCAAGGTCAGGTTGGATGGGGCTTTGGGCAACTTGATAGTGATAGATGTCCCTGCCTCTGGCAGCTGAGTACACTAGATGATCTTTAGAGGTCCCTTCCAACCCAAACCATTCTATAATCGTAATTGTTATGGTTTGTCCTCTCCATAGACTGAGCAACATTGTGATGAGAAGGGAAGGAGTATGGAGAGCTTTAAAAATTTGGAAACCAAACTGCTTCCAGAGTCCACAAATACCTAAAGCATGGACTCCATAGCTCTCTTGGATAACCTTCATAGAGTATTTGTGAACTAGAAGCAAAACCAAGCATCAGTAAGATAACCAATGCATGTTCCATCAGATAAGCTTCTCAGAGAAAGTCCATTACAGTGAATGAAATTACCTATGCCTTCCTGAAAATTAGTGTATGTGTTTACCTATCTTTTCATCACTCTGTAAAGATTTTAATGTGGAAAAATATAACTAAGCCAATTCTGTATTTCAGCATGCTAAAAAGCACAAGTCTTCGGTTCTGAGCAAAAAGAAAATCTTTCCTGCTCTTTAGCTGAATGTTTATTTATGCTATGTCTCTGGCCAAAATTAAAAAGTAAAATACAAAAGAACTTTTTTCAATACTTTCACTCTACATTTACTATTCTCTGAATGCTGGCTGATAGCGGTCCTGTTATAAAGCCGTTGCATATCTTATGGCTCTAAATAATTGGAGGAATAAATTATTGTGATTTAGCACATGCTCATGTCTATTGATGAGATATATTATCTTGTATCTTTAATTTCAAAATTGTTCATCATTTTTTTAGATGAGGATAATCCAATGAAATTTTTGAGTGAAACAAACAAACCCATTTTTCATTAAGTGATGATTTACAATGTTTGTTTAGATTCCTACAATAATTACTGTAATGAAACTCAAAGGCATATCAAAAGCATTGTATCCAATAAAAAACTTTTGGATATTTATTTATACACTGTAACATTGAGTACAACAAATAACAAAGATCATTAGAGACAAAACTAACATCTGTTTAAGCTTAATTACGTTTTTACTGACATTCAGTTTGTCAGTGCCCTCTCTGCTTGAGTTTTCTTTTATACTTACATTTCACACATTTTATGTAAAGTAAATATAGCTTGAGACAGTTTTTATCATTGCTTACTGCAGAACATAGAAATGATGTAAGCCAAAAGGTTTGCATTTTAGATTTGCCTTTCAAACATTCCTGATAGTCTGAATGCAATCAGATGTGGAACCATCACTTTGGATTCATATCTGCTTACATTCAGTGCCAAAATACAGGCTATATGCTCAGTAGTATAAAGAATAGCTGCAATCCTTGAGGTATATATGACTCCCATTTTTGCACTCCCTGCCTGCCCAGTCAACTATGTTTCTGAAAAAATGGACCCTCTCTTCCTCTCCCCACTTGTATCTTGTGCTGTCAGCCTTCAAGGCTGGACCAGCAAGGTACGTAGGCATTCATTCAGTTCTTGGCTTTGATGGCAAAGCCAGCTTCAGAACCTCCTTCCTGCTCCTTCTCTGGTCACTTGTCACTGCCATGACAGTTGCATTAATGTTACTCTTTATAGGCTGTTACACACCATATTACCCAAAGGGTCAATCTTAAATATAACCCCAAATGTAATTTTAATTGTTACAAGTTCCAATTTTTGTTTTACAGTGTGGCCTCAACAATGGCTGTACTGCTGCAAAGGACATTGCACATGAGGTGTAGAAATGATGGATTTGGTATAGGAAATTTTTAACTGGCTTTGAAACAATCTATAGCATGAGTCACAAGACTAACCCGTTCAGTCCATTATCAGGTTACATAAAGCTTTGCAGAGATTGTACCGATGCAATGTGCAATCTTTTCAGTACTCCTTAAACTGGACTTTTTCACCTTCATTCAGATTTTTGGTTAAGAGCAAAGAATTGTGCTGGAAAACAAGGTACTAGAAGGGGCAGAATTTTGCATTTTGTTTGTGGATTTTCTTTTTTGTTTTTACTTTTCTTTTTCTCCTTTGATTATTTATATAGTTATTAGCCAGAAGTCACAGTTAAGCCTTCAGCTATAAAAGTCCAAGTCCAAGCATGGCTTTCTGATAGCATTTGTTAGAACATCATGCTAGTCTAAGTTAGGTTATCTTCTACAGGTAGGAGAAAGAGTCCGAGTGGTGTTGGATAACTAGAGATTGTAGGGGACTGTATTTCCGGCTCTGAGTCACTAATGCAAATCCCAGGTAAGCTGCCAAATAAACCCTATTTTAGCCAGTTAGAAACTTTGAAAAGAATTGCAAGGATATACACTAAAAATTATTTCAAAGGCAACATAGTATGCATAGATTTATTAATTGGGAAAAATACAATTTAAACAGTAATCCTTGAGAGCAGAATGCCATGACATTTCAGGATATCTAAGTATTTTCTTGGGAATTACCATTTAAAAACAGATTGGTTTCCTATCAGTAATTCCCTCTTTGTTGGCAACTACTCATTTAGTGGGTAGCACTTTTGATCTGCCTGTTGGCTGACCAGCAGTGTGTTACAACAAAGGTTTTTCAAGCAGGGTAAAAATCACTAACCGCTGAATTGTAACAGAGAAGCTGACTGCTGAGAAAAAACGAGCGCCAAAAACTGCCACTAATGTGATTCCAGAGATGTTACAAGTCTAAAGGAAAGGAAAATTGCCTTATAAAACCCAGAAAGATGAACACTCGTTTTTATGGATAAAAAGAATGATAGTAAGTACAGTAAATATTAATTATTCTTATGAACATATTATCATTCACCTCATAAATTAACTCCAGCCATACATTTATAACTTTAGCTTTGTAGCTGCGAAAGTATGCATCTTGACACTTTTCAGGTAATAACCACGCTTCTTGAGTATATGTTCACGTATATGAATTTGCACAGTGAAACTAATAAATTTGCAAAGAAACTAAAAAATAAATACATGGTTACAGAATAAAGCAATTTGGAAGAACTGAACAGTTTTACAAACCCCCCAACAAATAGAAACTATAATTGTTGGAAAAACTGATCAAAAACACTCTCTGAAAAAAAATTATGAAAGTTAAACCACGAACCAATACACAGTTTAAATCACATGCACAAAAGTAGTCCTAGGTATCCTTTCAAAGCATGCATGGAACAAATTTCTGTGTAGTATAAGCATTTATATTTTTCCTTTGAAGAATGACCTCTGAAGTAAGGAGTTTAAACACGGGGGGACATCGTTGCAAGAATAATTTAACTTTAATGAGAAAGTTTATTTGAAAGAACAGAAAAAAATATTGCAACTTGTCTCTATGCCTTTTGAGATGTTGCAAACTACATTCTTATGTCACTCATTCACTGCTATTTAAAATAGCTTTTTTAGTATTACCCAGTAAAGGATCACAATCTCCATGTATTTCCACAACTACATGATTCATTAATATGAAGTTTAGTTTCTGAATAAGTCGGTAAATTCAAACCTGCACGCAACCTGTATTCTTTTGATATTGCACAAAACAATGTTAGCTTTATGTTATATTTTTCTTACTTGTGTAACTGTGTTCAGAAGGCAGCAACAGTGGATCACTGGACTATTTTACTAGGCCCCTTTCCCAAACAGTGTAAGTTTTCTTTGCCTTTTAAACTGTTGACATACATTCTCTTTCCATGAAACCTGGGAACATGAGAATCTCTAAGCCGAATATCCTTTTTACAGCTGTAGGGTTTTCTCCCAGCTGCCTTCACTCATTTGACTCGATCTGTGAACAATATTTCTGCATACCTTGTATGCAGAAGTATACGTTGTATATAGATATGAGAGAGGATGGCATTAGGACCTTAGTGCGCTCTCCATTTCTTTTCTTTCTTTGAAAAACAAACAATAAAAAGCTGTAATTTGGGTTCACATCATCCTCGAATATGTAGTCCAGTGGATGAGTGTACAGAAAGTGGCAGAGCTAAGTTGTTGATGTCTAGAGGTTTTGTTTGCTTATATTATGTATTTATTCACGTTAGAAGAGATTTTTGAAATGTGCTTCCTAGTGCTTTGCTGTCAACATGCTCATGAGCAGCATGCACTAGGATTTTTGGATCTCAATAGCTCAGAAATCAGTAGTGGAAATATTCCAATGACTCTTGATTTTGTCACTCAATGTGGAGATCTGCTCTCTTCTGTGTAGCATAACTACTGTGACAGAATAGTATCAGTTTATAAGAGTTGTCACTTTAAGCAGTCAGGCCAGATACTTTTTATTTTTATTCTAAGCCTGGCAAGTTGCAGAGCATCAAGTGAAAAACCAGGGAGGGAGTAAAAAGTACCCTATGGTTCCTGAGAACACTGTCATTGTTAGAGTAATCTATTCTAGTGCTTGATCTTCATAGAAACAGTTTACTTTAAACAAAGAAAAGTATTCACTATTAGTCTGATGTAGGAGTAATCATTATGGTTATTAAGGAATATATTGATTAAATAGACAACATGAGTTAAATAACATCACAGTTTTGACCTGTCTGCTTCCTGCTCCCAAAGTATAATGTTGCAATAACATGATCTTTATTATAAACCACCTCATTCCATGAGCCAGTTCAGCAATTATTTTATTATACAGGCTGTTATTCAGTAAAGGTCACATACCTTAGTTGGTAAATGTTATGCACATCCATCATTTTTAGATTCAGTGAAGTTTCTGGATGTGTACTTACTAATTAATAGAGAACCAATATTTCTGTCATTTTTAGTTTGCCGGGACTTATCACACTCTCTGCAACAGCCACAGTCATAATGTATTTTTTGTCACTGTAAACCCTGAAGGTGTTTTGTCTCAGTTACAGTATTGTGGGAGCAGCAAAAGTTTTGCTGCAGTTCTGTTAGAAGGTGAAGTTATTACTATAAGTGCTTTGGTCTTCCCTTCAGCCCATCCCTAGTGAATCTTACTTTAAAGTCTGCAGAAGTATCTCCATATTATCTCTACCACAGAGAAGATTTTAAAATATTTAAGGAAAAGGCAGCATTAAGATTGAGCAGATTTGTGTTATGGATATTAGATTCTCTGAAAATTTTATGATAATGGTTTTACCCCAATTATATCTGCTTGTAATTGTGCCCATTCTGAGTAAGAGCTGGTGGTTGAAAAGCTGACTATCATTTAAGAAACCCTAACTCAGTTCCCTGCTACTACGTAGACTTACTGCATGACTTTGAGCGAGTACTTAAAACAACTGCGTGAAAGTATTCAAGGCGGCTAGGGGAAGTTTCACAAATGCAAAGTTGCCCAAATTTTAATACTTAAAGACAGTACACTTTAACTCTGGCTGTTTTATTAGCACACAGTACCAGTAAGAGTGCATCTTTAAAAGGTTTTTTTCTACTGTCTATAAGTATTCTTACATTGCAGTTTGGGTATTAGCTGTTTGAAGGGTTCAAAGGATTCTAACATACACACACAGAATCTGGAAAAATAGTTGGCTGTTCCCCTCAGTGAATGGACTCTCTTCAAACGTTTTCTACTTAGCCTTTCTTTAGTGGTTATCAGTTTCTCTGGCTGGAATCTCTCTGAAGGCAACAGGTGTCCCTTTTGGGCTCTTCATATAATGTATGTTAGAGCTGTAAAAATCATAAAAGTTCACTTCAGTCCAAAGGGTAATTGAATAGCCCACTGACATCCATTGAGGGCTATCAAATACAGAGATGCCACCTTTGTAGGAATGTCCCTCACCTATAATTTGTTGCAGGCAAAAAAAAAAATCTATTTTTGTACAGTAATTCATTTATATACCAATAACTCAGCATATAAGTCTTTCATTAGTCGCTTCTCAAGGCATCCAGCCTGAATGTTAGGCAGAGCTCCAGCCTATGCAGTGATGACATGAGTGAGGAGCATGTTCAACTCCTTGGTATTTCAGGCAGCCAACTACAAGTGTTGCAAGTTATGGACTGACCGAAACTTTCCTTTTCCCTGGATTGTCGCTGCCTTCTTTCTATAATGAAGCACCACACAGCTTTTCCAAACATTATCTTTACAGATTTAATGAAAAGAAAAAAAAAAAAAGAAAAAAAAAAGAAAAAAAAGAAAAAAAAGAAAAAAAAAGAGGGAAAAAAATAAAAATGTCCCTTTGGTTTGACTCAGTATCCTTGCTTTTATGTTCTTCTGTCAGTTTCAGCCTGTCTTCTTCTAGGATGATATTCAAATGTTGGCAGCCATTTAAGAGTGGTTGTAGTGTGAATATCTTATTGTTGTCCATAGTCCTGGATTGCCTTTTCTTTGATATTTCTTTCTGTTAGAGGATAAGGTCATCGGCTGTAATCTTGACTGTCTGAGATTCTTGTGTTTTCTTAGAATAACTTTACAAGTGAATTCATGTTCTGTAATACCCACTAAGAAGACGTGAGGAAAATTGATACATCACGCGTAAAATGTCAGAACACATTTAGTGTCGCAAGCACTGTGAATGATGTTGCCATTGATAAATCAGGAAGCATGTCTCAACATAGATTCTCAGTTTGCTTAAAGGTTGTCTTGCTATTACGAGTCTGCTGATGAGTACTGTGCTACTCTCAAGGGACGAAACATGCTTCTTCCTTACAGGCTTACTAACTTTTCTTCACTGGCTTTATCTTTGCATTTTTGTTGATGTACACAATGCAGCTTGCCCTCCATGTGAATTTACTGAGAGGATATATTCTCTCTATATTCTATTAGAAAGCTGAACAGAAACTACAGTGACGTCTTCCCTCTTCCAGCACCTCTGTGTGTCAGCTGTTATAATCTTAATGCAGTAACATGTCTTGTTCTGTGAGTTTTTACTGACAGCCTGAATTTATCCACCCACCACAGAAAGGTTTTATTGTGCAACCCCTAACCTTTGGTCACAATCTTCCAGGCTGCAACAGCTTCGTATTGTTGGGATTACATTGCTGCTGGCTTTACAATGCAGCTGAAGAGAAATGGGTCATTGATCCAATAGCATGACTGTAAATATGGCAGCTGGATGGTTGGCAGCTTTTTTATTGCATAGTGTACGTATTGGAGATGTCTGTGTCTGCTAGAGTCCCACTGTAGATACTCTCCTCTGCTGCAGGTGTGTAGTCTCTATTTATTCTATATGTTGCTTTGTTATAGAATCATAGAATCATAGAATGGTTTGGGTTGTTTTGGGCAGGGGGGGGACATGTTATCTTGCTTAGTTGCTGGGCACTCTTCCTTTTATGTTTTGTGTTTCTTTCTATGTTCTTGACTGGGCTATCCATCCTACCTCCCATATTTTTAAATTTGACCTTTATACTAGTAGCTACAAATACTTACGCTTAGGCAGTAGCGTAGTGCAGATATATTTGAACTATCATTAAACTTGCCAGCAATGAAGCTGAATAGGATGGAGGTTATACAGGCCTGAGTAGTTATCCAGATTCTCATGACATTTTTCCAGAGTGCATTAAGCCTTACGTTGTGTTGTCTTTACTGCTGTGTCTCTCACTTAAAAGTAACTTTACTGCATCCTTTTTTTTTGATCTTGGATGATTCAGTTGTACTTGGTTTTTGGAGGAAGTTTGCTTGTTGTATCCAGCTGTCCTGCTAGATCTCTTTCTCAGAGCCATCACTCCTGTTAGGTGATATTATGAGTCTTTCTCTAATTAAGGAAGCTGTACCATTCTAGAAGTTCTCTATGGAGGTCAGCTTTAACTAGTCTATTTCACCTTTTGCTTCTTGGTTTCTAAGTGAAAAACTGCATCTCAGTTTTTTGAGGATTATATCACACATTAAACACCTTTACCATCAGTAAATATGTTTTTCAGGCTTATTTCTAGCATCAGTCTTACTCATTTCTCCTTGCTTCTTCAGTGAAATAGAAAAGAATTTACCTTCATCAACTTATCTTTATCTTCCATGCTTAAGTCTACATGCAGACTAATTCCTTGGCACCATTTACAATGTTTTCTTTTCCTTTCTTCATTTTGAAATCTGGTTTACAGTCTAGTCTGAGTTCTTCTGTTCTCTAGTCTGAGTTTCTTTGCTGCATAGTTTGACTGTTAATTTTTTTTTTCTCGTAGTAGATCTCATTATTCATGGCTGTCAATACCATGCTTCATACATTGTGTGCTGGTTAATAACTGCACCAAACTAGGATTTTCCTTTTCTTCCCTTTCCCTTTCCCTTTCCCTTTCCCTTTCCCCTTCCCTTTCCCCTCTCCCTTCCCCTTTCCCTTTTCCTTAGCATTTCTTATCAAAATGTGGCTATTACAAGTGGAACCGTATATTCACTCAGCTTCACTCTCTAGCAGCCTCTGCTCTTCCATGCAAGTTCCGTGCCATTAGTCAATACTGATAAGAAAGGAAATGACTATATGGAGTGAGGATGTATGGATTTTTACATATTCCTTTGGACTCCTGGTACCAAAGTTCCAGAAAATGGGAATAGCAATCAGCCTGTCGCATTAAGGAGATTAGTGAAGTATTGGATACATAAAGCAATGCTTCATATAAGCCCTCAAATCTGGAAAAGACTAAGAATTTATTTCATTAGAATCTGTTTGGTTTACAGATTAAAATTAAGTTCAGGAACATGGTAAATTTTTTCATAAGTTTCTAGCTCAGAATGTTTCTGTTTGAGGCTAATAGAAGTAGCCACTGTCTATATTTTTTCTCCTAAGATAAAATCAGAAAGAGAAATGTTAAGTGGAAATTTGGGGGGGAGAACGAGACACACAAACAAAATTAATGTGTCTCACTGCTGTACTGGTTTAGGCTGTAATTCAAGATTAAGACTCAGTTTCATTCCACTTTATTCCATCTTATCTTTCCATTGACAGGGGAATTACTCTATTACAGAGACAAGGTGTATCTAGCACCCCACTTACTTACAAAATATTTAATGATAGAAAGAGAGAATCAAAATAATTTGGAATGAAAACAGATACTGAAACTGGAAGATAGCCAATGTGTCTGGTCCTGCCATTTCCTGAATGAAAAGTGTTTGATATGTATCTGTCCCTCATTGTTTTACTTTCATCATTTTCTTGTCACTGCTTTTGATTCTTTCAGAATCAGTGCAGACATGGTTTCTTTAAATCCATCCAAAAACTTGGGTTTAGCCAGTGTAGAAAGAAATAGACAGTTTCTTTTTTCTCTCTCTAAACAGGAACTCATTGCAATATATTCATATTGAGTCTTCTTCATATTGAATTCTTATCAAATTGAATTTATATAGAATTGATTCTTTTTGTACTCAAAGGTATCTGCATAGCATTAACTTCAAGAAAAAGTTGTTATCTCCACCTGCAGTGGCCCTGGTGTGCAAGGTATCGCAGTGCATGCTTCTTTTCACTAGTTTTTTTCTGGTGGCACCTGCAGTATTTGGCACAACAAACAACAAAGAGAAAAGAGATAGAATATTTATTTTGATTGTCTTTCCTTTTGGGGGTATAAGCACTGTCTTTATACAGCATTTATAAGGAGCTATTTTGCTTTCATTTCATAAGATTTTTTGATGAATCAGTTCACAAAAAATGCAATGATAGACCTTTAAAATTGTGTTCATGTTTAGAATCCAAGTTTATGTTAAGCTCCTTTGAGGCTCTGACTGTTTATTTCATTCCTGCTTTACAGCTTGAATTGGAAATGCTGAAATACCATAAAACAGGCTCGGACAAATTTGATAGTTTCATATCCAGACCTAGAGCTTCAGTACATTCTTGACTGTAAACATGCTTCTCTCTCTCCCAAATTAGTGCCCTCCTGTTTATGTACTGAAAAGGAGGAGAATTCCTATTCTACAGCTCATTAAAGATGTCATGTTCTAGCTTTCCACTTTCCCCTGTTCCCTTTATTTTGCATTGTCATATTGTTTGACATCTGTCTTTTGTTACACTCTGCTGTCCCAGCACTGATTGTTTCAACACCATCTTACTATGTCTCCTGTGTACAAAGGGCTTTGTACACAGCATGTTCTGGTCAGTATCTCTTGAAAGAAAAGCTGCCTCAGCACATTATTTACTGTTACACGAAGGGGATTGCAGAATTTTATATATTGTATATACTACAAAATATTACAATGATGGAAGGCTGTTAGGAATGCCAGAGTTACCAGGATTTTTAATTGAAATGAAATTGGCAATATGTTAAATGTAGAGTAAAAAGTTTAATGCAAATTTATTAGTAATTCATGTTTTACAGCATATTATAGGAAAGAAAACCAAATACTTTTCCCTGCTCTGAATTCTTTAGAAGATTATCTA
This sequence comes from Grus americana, assembly GCF_028858705.1. Lineage (NCBI taxonomy): Eukaryota > Metazoa > Chordata > Aves > Gruiformes > Gruidae > Grus > Grus americana. Next base: position 85,935,905 of record NC_072853.1, on the reverse strand, counting down.
TTCAGAGCTTTGTCAGAATTAATATATTTCCCCACAACATGTCATTTCAATGAAGCAGCATTTTCTGATGGAATATGTTTCACTAAGGGAAAAAAAATTAACTTCCTCTAATTGTTACTGAATAGAAAACCCTACTAAATATAGTTTATGTGCTAGCATTATACCAGTCAAGTGAGTCAAGAGCACAGGTCATGCAATCTGAAATGTATGTTGAATCAAGTTGGATTTTTATAACAATATTTTCTTAGCTATAATTTTAATTGAAGTAGTAGACAAAACAGACTGAAAATCATTTTGCCTGATATCCTTGAGGTTGGAAGATATTCTTTTAATGCTTCTACTGGAAGTATTATGGGAAATATTAATAAGCTGAGGCTTATGTCCACTTGTTTATGAAAGGACATTTTTTATACGAAACGAATGTTACATTTCCTACCTAGGTATGCACATGTGCTTCTCTACCATGAAATACTCTGGTGGAATGCCATCTTCCTTCCAGTACTGCTTTACATTTTTCCCAAATGAAGCACTTTCTATACAATCTTTACTTCTCTGGGGATCACATAAATACTGGATACCATCCCAAATAAGTATTGACAACTAAGCAAATTGTGTGTTATTGAAATTGAAAATTATAGAGAAACAGCGTTGAGTTTTTTTTAATCTGACCTGGACCACTTCTAAATATTCACAAAAAATTCTTAAGAAAAAAAAAAATCATAATCCATGTGAAATTGTTAGTGACCTGCTACATGACTTAGACACACACAAGTCACAGAATCACAGACTGGTAGGGGTTGGAAGGGACCTCTGGAGATCATCTCAGTCCAACTCCCACTGCTAAAGCAGGATCACCTAGAGCAGGTTGCAGAGGATGATGTCCAGGTGGATTTTGAATATCTCCAGAGAAGGACACTCCACAACCTCTCTGGGCAGCCTGTCCCAGTGCTTGGTCACACTCACAGTGAAGAAGTTTTTTCCTCATATGCAGATGGAACTTCCTGTGTTCCAGTTTGTGCCCATTGCCCCTTGTCCTGTCACTGGGCACCATCCTCTTGACATCCACCCTTTAGATGTTTATAAGCATTGATGAGATCCCCTCTCAGTCTTCTCTTCTCCAGGCTAAACAGACCCAGCTCTCTCAGCCTTTCCTCTTAGGAGAGATGCTCCAGTCCCCTCATCATCTTTGTAGCCCTAAAAAGTCTATGGGGTTGGATGGGATCCACCCAAGTGTACTTATCAGCAGTCCTGGCTAACCAGGGAGGTCCCAGTTGATTGGAGGTTAGTCAATGTGATGCCCATCTACAAGAAGGGGCAGAAAGAGAATCTGGGGAACCACAAGCCTGTCAGTCTGACCTCGGTGCTGAGGAAGGTTATGGAGCAGATCATCTTGAGTGATGTTACACAGCACATACAGGACAACCAGGTCATCAGGCCACGTCAGCATGGATTTATGAAAGGCAGGTCCTGCTTGACTAACCTGATCTCCTTCTATGACAAGGTGACCCCCTTAGAGGATGAGGGAAAGGCTGTGGATGCTGTTTACCTGGACATTAGTAAAGCTTTTGACACCATTTCTGACAACATTCTCCTGGAGGAACTGGGTGCTCATGACTTGGATGGGCATATGCTTCACTGGGTGGGTGGCCAGGTCCAAAGAATTGTGATGAATGTAGTTACATCCAGTTGGCGGCCAGTCACAAGTGGTGTTCCCCAGGGCTCAGTACTGGGGCCAGTTCTCTTTAATATCTTTATCAATGATCTGGACGAGAGGATCTAGTGCACCCTCAGTAAGTTTGCAGACGACACCAAGTTGGGCGGGAGTGTTAATCTACTGGAGGGCAGGAAGGCTCTACAGAGGGATCTGGACAGGATGGACCGATGGGCCAAAGCCAACTGTATGAGGTTCAACAAGGCTCAGTGCTGGGTCCTGCACTTGGGTCACAACAACCCCATGCAACGCTACAGGCTTGGGGAAGAGTGGCTGGAAAGCTGCCTGATAGAAAAGGACCTGGGGGTGTTGGTCAACATCCGGCTGAATATGAGCCAACGGTGTGCCCAGGTGGCCAAGAAGGCCAAGAGCATCCTGGCTTGTATCAGGAATAGTGTGGCCAGCAGGACCAGGGAAGTGATCGTCTCCCTGTACTTGGAACTGGTGAGGCCACTGGTTCTAGAAAAGTTAACAGGTAGCATTTGGGTTTTTTAAAAATTATTTCTTCATTCTCTACTTGACAACCTAACATCACGTGCATAAAATGGTGACCGCTGCCATTAGCTAGCAATATCTGTCCTTTCTATACTCTATCCTATCCTATTGGTTAAGGTAAAATGCTGTTAAATTTCTATATGTTCGACCCTGTGCATACTGTTTAAATATTTACCCTGCCTCTTCCCCTTCTTATCTTCCTTTCTTGCTATATGCACAGCCCCTAACCATTTGGAAGAGGAAGGTATCTTAGAACAAAAATCTATTTATTGTAAACTGAAATTCAGTAGTTATACTCCAAAGGGCATACTGCGGTTTAGCAGTGTGGTGAATTAATATATGTAGTAAGTGGAAGTTTGGGTTTTTTACCACCTCATCAATAAAATATCATCATGCAGTAAAATAATTGCAAAGCTTTTTATATAAACACATTCTGGAAAGGATTTTATGTCACTATTAATCATAGAAAGGTTTTAATATCAGCATAACTTTCAAAGGCTGTTAAAAGCTGTAAATTCCTTATCAATGTGGTTTCTAAATTTACTATGAGCTGTACAGCAGTGCTATCCAAGTAGAAGCAGCAGGCACATCTGAAAGGGTAAATCACAAAACACAAACGGAGTCACAGCTCAAAATAATTGAAAAGTGACCCAATCAGCAATGAACGGCGTATTAAAAACAGATAGTGTTCCAGTGCAACCACTCCATTGCAAGTTGGCCTGCTTCCCCTTTGTTTTCCAAACTGGTAGCTTTGCTCTTCCACTGCAGCACATAGTAAGGAAAACCCACTGGCTCAGCAGAACTGTGGGAATCTTTCATGATTCCCCTCTATTTCTGCAAAATTTTAATTTCTTGGGTTTTTTGTTTTGTTTTGTTTTTCATTGTAGAATGTTTATTTTGTGCATTCTTGAGATAAAGGGTGTTTGCAAAAGAACAAACGCACCACAAGCTTGGACTCAGTAACACTTCTGTTCCCTCATTTCTACAGCCTCAACTCCTGTTACACCTGCTCATGCTGTGAAATGATATTCAGTGTACTGATCTTCTTCCTTTTCCTCGGTCTTTCCAATAACAAAATTAATACAGTAACAAACCAAACCAGCATGACATCTGCAATGACAAAGTATTGTTTGTTGTTTCTCATGCCTTACAGGATCTGAGAATATGAAATTCCTAGGTTTTCAGAGATTTCTACTTTAAAGACTGCTCAACATCTGGTGTAGCATAGAGCAGATAGATAGGGTGCTGGATCAGGAGGAGGAAAGATAGCTTTTAGGATCCGAAAAAGGCTCCTGAATAGGAGAAGCAATAAGAAAGGATGGAGAGGCCATAGTGGTACCATAGAAAAGGAGTGAAAGAAAGGGGGTTGTGGTGCCTGAGCAGAATGCAATTCATGGAAATAAGAACAGACAAGTTTTATTGTTGGATGATAGGTTTCAAAGCTGACACTCACCTTCTACCTCTCATACATCTTAATACCCTTCTGCAAATACAGTATGCACAAGGTTTTGACAACTTCAGCACTACAGATATTTAACAAATGCTTTTCTAGGATCAGATAATTATTGTGTGAGTGCCTATTTGAGGCTCAGTATGAATAGGACCTCCTGTGGCAGTGCGGCTCCTTTGAACTCAAACACAGGGTTGCCATGACATCCTAGTGACAAAGAGAAAAGATTGTTCAATGCAGCTCTGATCCTCTCCCTCTAAATTCTAAAGCTAAATTTGAATAATACCTTTGAGTTGGATAAGAAAGTATTTTTCTTTACTGATAAACTACACAAGTGTTTGTTAAATGTAGAACAGAGCTTAATTTACCTAGAGCTTAATTTACCAAAGAGCTAAATTAGAAAAACATTAAGTTCATTTAGGGATGTCAAGAGGCAAAGAATATAGTTTTCTGACCATTTCCTTTAGTCATGATCTATTGCAAATAATATAGTGTCTTTTTAAAACTAGTTGAATTTCAAACATTAACTACAAATAGAACAGTATGTATTCATCTGTTCTGATTTTAATTTCTCTTGATGATTTTTTCTTTTGCCTTTGGCTACTAGACTCCAGAAGCTTACAGTGTCCAGCATGTCTTTCTCTGTGAAGGCAGTTATACATTGTAACCTAATTGCTTCTCAATTTTATCTATTTTCATTTTGTAATAAGCCACATGTGCTGAGTTTTCCTACGCTATACTTTCCTTTACAAAATATTTCTTGCCAACCCACAAAATGTGTTTTAAACTTTTATCTACTGCCTTCTGAGTTTTCTGACATTTCAATTGGAAAAGTAAGCAACAAAATCATAGCCAGCATTGCCTTTACTGATACTGCATAGACGTAAAAATACCTCCTTACTTAACCTGTTTACCTGCACTTTGGCAAGACCAGTATGACGTTTAAAAAAGACAAATGCAAAGTGCTGCATCTGGGATGAAATAACCAAAAAGCTCACTACAGGCTAGGATGTGTGTGCCTAGGGAGCAGCCTTGCTGAAAGGGACCTGGGGGTCCTGGTGGAGAACAAGCTGAACATGAGTCAGCAGTGCACCGCTGCAGCAACAAAGGCAAGTCGGATCCTGGGCTACATCTGCCGAGGAATTACATTCCTTTAAAAATTACTCCATATGCTCTATTTTGCTACTGTTTAATTTGCCCTTCCCCCCCCCCCCCCCCCAGGGACATATGCTTTTGTTGCATATATATAAAAGAAATATTGTTAGGAAAATTTAAAATTAACATTCTGCATCTATACTACAATATGCTATTTGCAGAAGGAATATGGAACAGAGATGACTATCCTAGATCAGGTTTAGTTGATCAGAATTGAAGATCAAAATATTATTTTAAAATAACATACTTGATTTGATACTCTGCTCAGTGCTTATGTAGGCGCACTAGAGAAAGATCTTTATAATAATATGCAACTGCCAAATCCAAAAGGAATTTGAAAAAATTTTGGGCAATATTTACTTGTTCCTTAAGTATTATCTAACTACTTAAATTCCCAACAATAAACTTGTGGATGAAAAGGACGAAAAGCTTTTTTGCAGCTCTTTTCAGCATAGGCAGCCTACCAAAAGGACACAGAAAAGATACAGATACACTCCAATACACTCTATGGAAGTGGCCCCCAGGGAGTCCTACTGATATTACAGAGACACTTACAAGTGCAAGGAACTGGCAGAATTAGTTCCAGATCTGGAGTTTAGCTTGTAGGTTTTATAGATAATGACTTTGTAAAACATATCTTAGTTATTTTATTGATATTTCTTTTAAGCAAATGGTAAAATCGTGAGTTATAAAAAGATGATGAAACATTTGTTTTTAAGTTAATATTAAAGATGACAAGCAGTAAGTGTTTGAAACCCTATCAGTTATGGTTATCCATTAATTTCATGCCTTAGTACAGCACAATATATATTATGCATACCTGCTGGTCAGAGGGACTTTTTCTTCATATGATTTTGGGTGTTGTAAACAGTATGAACAAATTACGATCTTATCAGAATTTCTCATAAGGCAAACAAAAAAAATTGCAATGATTTACTTTTTTGTCAATACTCACGAGTGTTTCCAAAATGCAACATGATTTCAGGGTTCACTGTCATTCCTGCCCGCCCCCAGTTCCTTACATTTAAGATTAGTAAGTACAGATTATCCATCAGCATGAGACAAGGAATTATAACGACATGATGTAAACTTTTCCATTAATAATCTTAGCATAAATAGTGACTCTAATGGATATCTTCTTTGAGTTTAGTACTGTTGCTGTGATGCAGCCAAGGGGCAGCAGCTGTTAGGAATTCTGGGAACTGCAGAGATTTGACAGTGGAACTAAACAAATGCTTTCCCCCAGTGTAATTGCAAGGGAGCTGTACCAACCTTCTCACAGGGAAGCTGTACTATTTTTGCTCAGCACAGCACTCTGAAAATCTATAAGATGCAAGGCATCTCACACCATATATAAACTGTGAATTGCATTTGGAAATACTTCTTTTTCTGCAAAATTCAGCATTTTGAACATTTTCTTAGTAGCTACCACTATATTCTTTTGTTGAACTGATTTTGACAGCCTTCCTGTGAATGAGTGTCTGAATAGTGGCGCATATAAGTGAGGGAAGAGACTGGGAAATGACAGAGTATTGCAGGTGTAAGAGCCATCCTATTATGTACAGTGACCGATAGTCACACTAGTGGAGACTTGGATAGCCAGTATTGTCTTAATTTTCCATTAGCAACTCGCACTGTGTGTTTAGCAGCTCTCTCCAGCCTCTTGCTGACCAATCCAAATGGAATGATGTAGCTGATATCTCACCTCTAGTAAGTCCTGAGTAGGGTCTAGGAAGTCTTCCCTCTTCAAATGATGTCTTGTATAGGTAAGGACTACGGATAAGTTAGAAAAAAAATAGAGACAAAAAGTTGTGGACTGAGAGTTTTGTGGGACCCAGCAGTTTATTTTAGAGATTGCATAATTAGGTCTGAGAATTGGGAGGGAAGATCTGAGAGGAGAAATAAGTTCTATGATAGGGACAATGTCAAGGATACTCAAGGTAAATATTGAGAGCTGGGAAGGGATCCAAGAATGCTTTGCTCAAGGGAAGATCTAGGGAGTAAAGCAGGTTGGTGTTCTGGGGAGGGATGGGAATCCAGACCAATGAGCATGAATTTCACCACAGATTAGTTACAGGCCTGTGGTAAGTCCTGCAATTTGTGCTGAATTGCAGAAGGTATTCAATGTTTTTCAACAGATTCCTGCCTTTTCAGATGGAAATTATGTTCTAAGAAACACTGTAGGAAGGGTCTTAATGTTGTCTGGCAAACAGCATTAATTCACTGGATAGCAGAATTATTTGTCCTAAAGAAAAGAACGGATAGAAAAATTCAGGTAACTGCTATTCCCCAGGAAAAAATAGAATAGCCAGCAGAAGGGCAGCAATAAGGACTGCCTGTTATGTGAAAAAGTCCTCTTACCCTCAGAATTTCTTTTAATTTTTTTTTTTTTTTTTTTAGGATTCACAGTATATTTAGTGATAATATAAAGAAGAGGAGAACACATTTAAAAAGAGAGATCTTGGGAAAGAAGAGAGGGGGGAGTTGCACAAGTGGAAGAAGTAGTAGTGGCCTTGACAATGCACTAGTCCTTAAACAGCACAGAGAAAGCAAGCAGACTCTTGAGACAGTTTGGGATGGTAGTAAGATACTCTGCCTTCCAGGACCTCACTTACCAGCAGCACATCCTCTGTGGTACTGAAACAAATGACTGGATGGAATATATGTAAAGCTCCAGAGTGAACCTCCTTACAGTCTTCCTGTAGGCTTGACTGTGCTCAACAGCATGATAGTCATAGATAATCCTCTGGGATGATTTGGGGTTATGATACATGAACATGTGTCAATGCCTGACAATGATTTTCTAGAAACCAAGGCTAAGTCATGACTAAGATGGTAGTCTCAGGAAGGTACTTACTAAAACTCTGCATAATTCTTTGTCAAAAGAATAATAAAGGATCCCATATACTTTAATATCTCGTTGATGAGATAGCCTGGCATACTCAAATAATGATGCTGAGCAGGAAGGGCAGTGTACACAAACCACCTCCATATTCTTAACACTGTAACCTTAAACCATGCTACTTGAATCTTGCTGGAATTCATTCCCTATTAAAGTTTCAAGATGCTCTTTTAACTTCTTTTTAAGGCTTGGTTTAAGGTATTTCTAGTGAAGTAATCACCTCTTAATTTTATTTTACCCTACCACTTCCTTTGCATGTTACAGAGCTTAGCATTATGCATTTCTACTGAAGTCATCTCCCTCTCCTCCACACGCACCCCTCCCCCAGCCATTTGGCCTCTCATTCTCTAATTTCTTCTTTCTAGAATCATTGGGTTTTTCCTACTGCCTTTGTGTGGCAGATTACTTGGTAGCACAGGAGGCCTTTTAGTTACACCACGGGAAAAAACATTAAACTTGTAAAATGCCACTGACTTATAGATTTCTAAACCTTACAGAAGAGTTCACCATATAGCATCTGTTAATGTCAGAGGAACTAAGGAAATCAAATGTTTCACTGGCTTTGATTAACCTTTTTTTATATTTTAATTCAAGTTTGTTTGTGTGCATTTTGAATAGTTTTTCAAAGAGCCAAATTCAATAAAGAAAAATAACAGTTAAGGATCTTGCAGAATACTCTAAGGCTGTCACAGAAATACAGATACACTTAAGTTATTTCAGTTTCTCATCTGTGATAATACCAAATATTTGAATATCTATGGTATTGACACTCATATTGATATGGGCATAGTTATATCTACTGTGTAGTGTAGCTATTGCCATAAAGAGTGACACTAGTGAGAACAATGTTCTGGTTTGTCAAGGTACTTGTTACTTTTCATAAACATAGAATACTACAAATGCTGCAAGACAATGATTTAGGCAAAAAATTATAACCCAAAATGGCACACAAATGCGTTTATTTGTGTAAAGATTTTGCCTTACTCATGCAAACGGAATTGAGGAAACAACCCTGTTACATAATATTCCGATGTAGATTACTTAAAAATATTATTTTTAATGTGTACAAATATATATATCATCACCTCTTAATTTTATTTGCTCCACCACTTCCTTTGCATGTTATGAACCTTAGCATTGTGTCACAAATACTGTAAAAATTGGGGTCATCAACTGTATTAGAGGTCAGAAGTGATACATTTAATACTTATGTCCAAGTTTTGCAGTACAGTGCTTCCAAGTGGCATCTGTTTCTCCAGAGATGCGATCTTTTAAATGATTTTGAAAAAAACACACCACCAAAAAAACCCACCCAGCCTACCCACCTTTCTAAGCGATTTAATTGACAAGTAATTAAGAGACAAGCAACTGCTTATCTAAAAAGAAGAAAACTTCAGGGCTCTTTCACCCTAATACAAAAAAGCAACTACTACTTTTTTGTGTTGTCACTGAGGTCAATGTATTAATTCTCTAGTGTTCTCAGTGTGCAAGGCAGTTTACAAGAAATCATAAGAAAAGGGCGCAGTTCATCTCCATTGTTCTTCAAAGGCAATGAGAGAAGAGAGCACAGTTTTGCCCTTTTTGTGGAGGTTATCCAGAGGTTGTCATGCCTAGAAATTCCTCAAAAGAACTCCAACCAACCAAAAAACCCCACAAAACCAGCAAAGCTCTGGACAGTGACTACTCACCACCACTGTGACCCAGTCTCAAATTGGCATATGTGAATATTTCAGACTTTGCTTAGACTTACCTTCACTCCTGAGAACCAGCATGAAGCCTATGCACAATTAATACTGTACTTGGAAAACAAAATAGAATGTTAGTGGATCATACACTAGTAATGGAGTCACTGTACAATCTCCAACTTTACTTACAGTTTGTTCTCAGGGATTATACTAAACATGGATGCTGATAGATAGAGTGTCTGTGCATTTGCTATAAATTAAACTAGCTGGTAAGTCTATCTGCAAAAGAAAAAGAAAGAGGGAATTAGCTGCCGGCATATTACACCAGGAAAAGTAATTTTCCTTTTCAAAAAATTACTAAAATGCCTGCTAGTTTTTGTGTTGTAGATGTCAAACATGCAGAAATAAACCTACTAAATTCCTATTGTGCAGTATCCATCCTTAATATTTTTAAAACATTGTGAATCAATCTTTTGTGATTAATAATATTGGCTGTGTCATTGTACATTTCATTTTGTTAGTGTCTGTCTGTTGTCTATTGTCTTATGCTTTAATTGTAACAGCTTTAGTGTAAAGATTCTTTTGAATTGTATAAGAGGTTGGCTTACAGATAGGGCTTCTATCTGCTACTTTTAAAACACTAACAGTTCTAATAATTTGAAGGAAAGGATGGCTCCTGAAGTTTGGCCCTTGCCACTCCAGGCAAATATTTTGATCTGGAATATACCATATTGCTAAACATGCTTTGTCTCTTGGAAGCTCTGCTTTTGCTCTTACTGAAAGAACTACAGTTCAGTACATAACTGAAATTAAACTCAAAAGTCCATGCTATGATAATTTATGACTATTCTTTTTTTATTTCTCAAATAGATCAATTAATAGGACTGTGGTGGGTTGAGCCTGGCTGGGGGCCAGGTGCCCACCAGAGCCGCTCTCTCACTCCCCTCATTCACTAAACAGGGGAGAAAAGGCATAACGAAATGCTTGTAGGTCGAGATAAGGACAGGGAGAGATCACTCACTAATTATCGTGACGAGCAAAACAGACCAAACTTGGAGAGGGAATTCATCTAATTTATTACTAGGCAAAACAGAGTAGAGGAATGAGAAAATAAAATCAACTCTTAAAACACTTCCCCCCACCCCTCCCATCTTCCCGGGATCAACTTCACTCCCGGCTTCAACCTTCCCCCCGCTCAGCGGCACAGGGGGACGGGGAGTGGGGGTTACGGTCAGTTCATCTCACGGTGTTTCTGCTGCTTCTTCATCCTCAGGGGGAGGACTCCTCTCATCGTTCCCCTGCTCCAGCATGGAGTCCCTCTCACAGGGTGCAGACCTTCAGGAGCAAACTGCTCCAGCGTGGGGTCCCCCACGGGGCCACAAGTCCTGCCAGCAAACCTGCCCTGGCATGGGCTCCCCTCTTCACGGGTCCACCGGTCCGGCCAGGAACTTGCTCCAGCGTGGGCTTCCCACAGGCCACAGCCTCCTTCAGGTGCCTCCACCTGCTCCAGCGTGGGGTCTTCCACGGGCTGCAGGTGGAATCTCTACACCCCCTCATCCTTCCTCCATGGGCTGCAGGGGGACAGCCTGCTTCACCATGGCCTTCACCACGGGCTGCAGGGGGATCTCTGCTCCAGCGCCTGGAGCTCCTCCTCCCCCTCCATCTGCACTGACCTTGGTGTCTGCAGAGTTTCTTACATCTTCTCGCTCCTCTCTCCGGCTGCAAAAGCTCTCCCTCTCTAAGTGTTTTTCTACTTCTTAAATATGTTATCACAGAGGCGCTGATGGGCTTGGCCTTGGCCAGCGGCGGGTCCGTCTTAGAGCCGGCTGGCATTGGCTCTGTCAGACACAGGGGGAGCTTCTAGCAGCTTCTCACAGAAGCCACCCCTGTAGCCCCCCCGCTACCAAAACCCTGCCACGCAAACCCAACACAATTACAAAAAGCAAAAACAAAACAAAACAAAAACCCAAACCAAAAATGTAATACCGAGTTTAGAAAATATATATTATGGCGTATATACTAAAGAAAAATATTCAGGTAGATATTCAGTACATTTTTTCCATACTTCAAATTCCAGAACATAAGGATCATCAGATGATGAATTGCAAGCTCCTAATTATTCTATTTGCATATATATGCACACACACACACAAAAAAGGAAAGCTGAATTGCCAGACACGGATAAGTTGATCTTTCCTTTGTTACACTGGAATTATTAAATCATCACAGAACTAAAAGACTGTATTAATTTGAAGGGGTAAGGAGTCAGCTAAGGCATTTGATTTAATACTTGTCAGTACAATTGTTCTTCTGACAGTACAAACTGTCAGTACAGTTTTTATTCATTTAATATTTTTACTATATTAAGGTCATAATACCATACTTGGTTGGCATATCTATAAAAGATTTTCAGGAACCGTAATTTAAGTTTTGTTTCTGCTATATCTATTGAATATTATGCCTTCTTTTTTTTTGCCCCATATGTACCTGAGTGTGACTAGTGTGATTTTTCCTAATTCTCAAATCCCTCTTCTCGCCATGTATCTGATACATGATAAACCTTTGAATTTTATAATTTCAAACTCTGAAGTATTTTTCCACCCACATACATAAATACTGGGGAAGTTTTATTAAGTCAAACCATCTATGAAAAGTGTCTTACAAGGATTATTTCTTACTTCTTCATAGTAGATGGACTTCCGTGATAAAAACATAGCCTCCAAGTCTAGAAAATCCTGGGCTTTGTGTAGGGGGGATTCACTAATAACAATTACTTGTTTTCTCCTCAATTTATTTCTTCATTTCAAGCAATAGGAAGAGAACAATAATAGTGAATGCAGTAAATATAAAATTCAGATTAGAAAGGCAAAGTTAGCAATTCATTCTCAGACCTACCTCACAGCATTAATGCCTTGAAAAGATGTCCTCCTTAGTAAGTTGTTTACATGTTCAAAATTGTATCATTACAAACATGCCTTGAAATGCATTTATTTTCTTTAGATTAATCCCTTTTAATAGCAACTGAGGATGCTTGCAGGTCTTCAGATGTAGTTCCTTCTGGATTGAGAATACCTCCCTGGAAGTTACATACTTATGGCTTCAATATGAAAAACATTCCTGCAAATAAATTCTGCTTCCTCTCCCTTTATACCCATAGTTAATACACATTGCAGTATTTGTTACAAAGCATCTGAATATATGAATCAGAGAAATGAATGGGGCAAGCTTTATTCAAGACTTCCTGCATGTTTGCAGAGACATTCCTCTATCCATTTTCTTCAGAACCATAACTGATGTGAAGTAATTTAACCCGCTCCCCCCCCAAAAAAAACCCCTAAATTCTTAAGAACAGGATACCAGTCCCTGGAATATGCAGAAAGATTGTATTGATAAGTGCTAATCTAAGTCTTAGGTCATATCATTTATGTCAAAAGGTCCTTCTCTATTTTTCCAGTTAAAACAGACCATTAGAATAGAGGAATTATACAGATTATTTACAGCAAAGTGTCAACAGTTTGACACTGAAAATAAGTTAGATTTAACCTCATGGCGTTAAGCTTTGATTTGAGAGGTGCACCTTGAATCAGTTCAAGAAGTTAAAGAAGCTTTCTAATTTAGTCAGATTAAAAACTGTTAATGCTCAAAATCTTTTCATTATGGATGTCATGATTTAACCCCAGCTGGTAACTAAGCACCACGCAGCTGGTTGCTCAACACCCCCCCTGCAAGGGGACAGGGAGGACAATGGAAAAAACCTCCTGGATTGAGATAAAGACAGTTTAATAGGATAAAAAAGGAAGAACATAATAATAATAACAACAACAACAATAAAACAACAGTAGTAATAATAACAATAACAACAATAACAAAAACAATAATAAAAACAATAATACAAGTGATGCACAAATGCAATTGCTCACCATATGTGAAAGGAAAATAAAACAACTCAATGCCCAGTCTGTTTCCAAGCAGCGATCCCACGTCCCAGCTCCCTTCCCCAGCTATATCCAGAGCATGACGTTCTATGGCAGGGACCATCCCTGTGGCCAGCCTGGGCCAGCTGTCCTGGCTGTGCTCTCCCAGCTTCTTGTGCACCTGGCAAGGCCTGAGAAGCTGAAAAGTCCTTGACTTTGTGTAGGCACTACACCTACCTAGCAATAACTAAAAACATCAGTGTGTTATCAATATTATTCTCATACTAAATCCAAAATACAGTGCTATACCAGCTACTAGAAAGAAAATGAACTCTATCTCATCCTAAACCAGGAGAGTGGACAAAGAGGAAACACACTATATAAAACTAATAATTTATTATTAGTATAATACTAATCTTAATGTTCTGAGCTAAGACTTGTTATTAGTCCAGATCTAAATATTTTGGAAAGAAAAAGAATACTGGCTTTTGCCCTTGCGCTCTGGGTATGCTTTTCCTGCAGGATGCCAGTGATAGGCTTGTGCATCCACAGCCAGGGCAGGGTGAGGACGACTAGAAAGATGGGTCATGCAGGATGGGGAGGGGCAAATAATCTCAAAGTGTCTGTCTCAAGGCGCCGTAGTTTCCCTGAGGGGAATGGTCTCACAGATGATGGACCCTCTGTGGTTCTCCTCCCATCTATGACAATGACTGTGGTTGGGGTATGGGCTGAGGCTGGGTGGAAATCCTGTCTCTCTTGGCAAACCAAAAGGCCACAAAACTATGGCACACCTCTCCAACCAGCGGAGTGATGGTTTACATGGTGCGCTCACCTGGGATGATGAAGGAAGGTGTACTGTGAGGCAGGGGTCTAGTGCCCACGCCTCCAACTACACTCCTTTCCAGTGGTCACGGCAGGGTTTCTTGGGGCAGGTGGCCATCTGATGGCTATTTATACCAGAATAAAAACACGCCTGTACTCCTGATCTCCAGGCAGGGAGAAAGAGCAGCCCCTACCTAAGTGTTACCCTGTTATGACTGGTGGGGAGGGTGCTATAGAGCTCATTCATGGGTTTGGGTACCCTCTCCTGATGCTCTGGCAGGCATCCCTCCAGGGTGACAGCCATGTCTGACAGCCACCCTATGTTCCTGCACAGGCCCGCTCTGGGCATCCCCTCTCTGTGGGCCAGAGCCAGCCCAGGAAGGCAGCCATACAGACTGCGGGTCCCAAAGTGCAGCTCCAGAGCAGTGAAGAGGTCTGCAGCAGCGGGGCACTGCAGGGCTGGCTCCATGAGGGCTAACCCTGAGAGTCGGGAGATGATGGCCACTGAGTAAGTAACTTGTATCGGGAAGGCCCCTGGGGGGCCAGGCAAGGACACAGCGGGTGCCAGAGCAGGGCCGGGGCTCTGAGGCGGCTTCTGAGCATGGAGGGAGGCCCCTGCCAAGGCCTCTCCTGGCTCCCTCTCACTTGGTGCCTCCCGGCAGCTGCAGCACCCGGCCAGGCTGGGGCGAGCATGGGGCGCAGGCCCCGAGGTGCAGGCCCTGACACACGCTCAGCTTGCAGGGCCCTCTGGTGCACCCGGGGCTCTGGCGGTTCCTTGGGAGAGGAAAAACGATGATCAGTCAGAAGGGGAGAAATACATAAAATAAATTCACATGACAAAAGTGTTTGCAGAGATCCTGATTTTGATGTAAGATGTTTACTTTGGTGGCAGGCAATTTGGAACATTAAGCTATGTAAACTTTTTATCTCCGAACAATAATTAACTTCTTCATTTTTTTTGTAGCACTTAATCATAGCTTACTCCCTTTTCCATGTTCATTTCAAACCTGAAAAATGTGTTTAGTTCTGTAACAACTCAGTTGAGTATGTTGTGTGACTCCTTATGATATATGAAATGATACAGTACTATAGTGACTGTATTTCTTTTCATTTAATTATTAAAAAGAAAACCATCTCCCAGTGTTATTTTTCTAAAGGAAGCACAGAAGCAACTTCTGCCGTTAACCGGAAATTTTGAATAGATAGATAGGTGGTTGGGGTGATTGTTGTAATGAAACACAGTAGTTCAAAAAATGAATGTCTTATGTCTTCAACTGGACACTTTCAAATAGTAAGCAAAATATAGCCAATATTTAGCGTTCTTTTTAATGTGAAAGAAATTTTGTGTTAATTCTTCTTCACCTTGCTCCTATTTTTATTTCAAGGTTTTCACATTTTATTTCATATTCAGTGACATCTGAATCAAAGAGACTGAGTTGGGAAAAATTAATTCAAGTCATAGGCCAAATTTATTCAAAAGTTTCCATTTAATTTTTAAAAATATTTTAGATATATCCTTTCACATTAGACATTTTGCAGTCTTCATTTTGTAAGGTCTTGATCAAACCATTTAGGAATGTGCTTACTGTTTAGATCCCATTAAATTCTATATATTTCCTTAAGTACTTAATAGCTAAACAAGTGCTGAACTATTGCAATGAAGTGAGATTTAGCATTTTTCTACAATCAATTTCTATTTGAAAACAAAAGCTGTGAAGTAGATTATTTTTAATCACTTTCCAAAGTATTTGTGAAAAGGATGGAATGTTTATTATTTAAATTTAGTATATTTTTTGTGTGCTATTTCATAGAATCATAGAATCATAGAATGGTTAGGGTTGGAAGGGACCTTAAAGACCATTGAATTCCAACCCCCCTGCCATGGGCAGGGACACCTTCCACTAGACCACATTGCCCAAAGCCCCATCCAACCTGGTCTTAAACACTTCCAGGGATGGGGCAGCCACAACCTCTCTGGGCAACCTGTTCCAGTGCCTCACCACTCTCACAGGAAAGAATTTCTTTCTAACATCTAATCTAAATCCACCCTCCTTCAGCTTAAACCCATTACCCCTTGTCCTGTCACTACACTCCCTGATAAACAGTCCCTCTCCAGCTTTCCTGTAGGCCCCTTCAGGTACTGGAAAGCCGCAATTAGATCTCCCCGGAGCCTTCCCTGCTCCAGGCTGAACAACCCCAACTCTCTTGGACTGTCCTCACAGGAGAGGTGCTCCAGCCCTCTGATCAGCTTCGTGGCCCTCCTCTGGACTCTCTCCAACAGCTCCATGTCTGTCCTGTACTGGGGCCCCCAGAGCTGGACACAGTACTCCAGGTGGGGTCTCACAAGAGTGGAGTAGAGAATTTGTAGGGGGAAAATAGGTTGACCTAAATATTACTTGAAAAAGAAAAGCACTATCTCAATTTTCTTGCTATTAATATTTCTTTCTCCCTGTGATTGTAATACCCTTAGCTAGTTTGCTGAACATTGAAAAAATCCATTTCCAAGTTTCAAGGTGGTTTTTTATTATTGGAATCAAGCAGTAGTATACAACAGGATTTGTATGTATGTCATGTGAGACACAATGCCAGATCCAGTCTTCTGCATTGATGAATGGTGTCGTGTTTCATAATTTCAAGGAAACATATATATCCTATGAAATCATACCCATCACCTTGCAATCTTACTACTGCTGATAAAACTAGTTCAGATTACTCAGTTATCTCAGTGCATTCACCAGTTAAATTCCAGATGTGAGGTGTTAGGAGATATCTAGTGGTATAAAGGGCTTTCAGTAACTGTGGCTTCAGCTGGAAAATGCAGTTTATTTCATCATCTCTGTTACATGGAATGCAAGCTAATATGATGAATTTGCATTCACCTCCTTGAGCCTCTCTTGTATAGAAGAAATAAGGAGAAAATATCACCAATATAATTAGTTTTTACAACAGTTTTTCTGACTGTTATTTGGCCTCCATAGTAGAGGTAGAGTTTTTTCCCTCTTTGCATATTCATTCATTTTCTCAATGAAATGGCATTGCTTTTAATTTACATTGGCTAATCAGAAGATTTTTGCAGTTTTGACTACCGTGCATAATACAGCAGGGAAGATACTTACCATATCTCTACTAAAAAGCCTGTACCATGAGTTTAATCATGCTATTTAATCGCTAGGCTTAATTTGAAAATAATTGTTCACAGCAATTAAGTAAATGCCCCAATTTCATTAACAGACTTCCTAATTAGAAAGTACAACATAAAAGTGCTAATGTTGCTTCATTAGGTTTGAATTACTGTTTCTAATACTACTTTTTTACTATCTATACAATTTCTTTCTGCAGTAGAATATCAGCCTAATTACTGGTACTAGATTAGTAACAAATTTCCTGGTGTAATATGTTCATGTCCCAGCCAAGTGTGCAATGATTTATTAAAGAGGAGATTTAAATCTAGATTTTAAATTTTAAGTAGTATAGTCTGAAACTTAAAGAAATCTGAGATATAACAATATCTAATCAAGTACATAGCGGTTAATTGCTTTGAAGAATAATAAAACAGTTTCTCCAAAATATAATGTCTCAACACATGTTGGCCACTTGCTATATAAGAAACTGGAACGAGGAGTAAAAAGATGTGGCTACTAATAAGATATAGTGATGACAGAAGTAATTATGGCAGTGTCAGAAGGATTATGAGATGTCATTAATAGTCTTTAACTGTCAGAGCTATTGTTTCTTTAGAACATTCAGGAATCATTTCACTTTTTTACCATATTAAAATAACCGTGTGCTAGAAGGAAGAAGGATATTTCTATTTCAGTCAAGATGTTCCAGTCTTTGATGTTAACACAATTGCTGGAGAGCTTAAGAGCGGTGAGAAAAAGTGATCACATTAAGACTATTAAGAATAATGATGATAATTAAACCTTTTTTTTTTTTAAATGTATAAGATACAAGTGATATATGAATCTTTGTGAATTTTTTTTTGAAGAGGGTATTAAATAGTGCCTGCCTGTCCAGACTGTCATCCCTCACTTGACGTTATTGCATTCCTTTCTGAATATAAAAATTTCAGTATTCAACAGCTTCATAATGCTATGAAGTGGATAAAGGAAAATGTAGAAGAAAAAGTTGCACATAAAAGCAATAAGGAGAAAATAAAAAGGATGTAGCAGTACATAAAAGCAAGAAATGAAATAACCCTTGCTTGTTTCTGAGTTAGCTTCAAGTTTTCACTCAATTTCCTTTGTTTTTTTCTGAGACAGTCTCTTGCTTAAAATATAAGGATGATTAAAAATAAGTTAGCAAGGAAAACATGCTGATGTATTTCTTGTGAAAAACCAGCCAGCTGTCTGATGTGCTGATCATTAGTACATACATGTAGCATTGACAAGTTTTATGTAATTATAGATTTTAATATTGGTAAAAATATGTATATAGTTAGGGTTTGGGTTTTTTTAGTTTCGGATTGCAACATCTTGTCTCATTCATGCACGCATATGTATATAGAAATAGTAAAGCTCACTGATAGGCAAAGAATAATTTTGATATACTACTCTCTATCCAAAAATACAAAATCCTGATTATATATATGGAATATGGCTATGGATAAAAACTTACAAATACATAGAAATGTTGCAAATAGACCATGGATGTGCATCTCATGGGTCAAGAGGAGATGTTCTGTATTGAATGACAGAACCAAACCCTTCTTGGTACTGAAAGACAATACAGCAAAAAATAAATGTCTCCAATTGCAATTTGGCTGGACACTAGGAAAATTATTTTCAGTAGCAGAGTAGAGCAAGTTACCCAGGGAGGATAACACCCATCCTGGATGAGCCGGATGAGCTTCAAGGCTCATCAAGACAGAGCCACAAATATCTTGATTTTACAGGTTTAGTTTTATTTAATTTTAATATAGTTGTCTTTATCCATAGTTTGACATTCTCACATGTGAGCATGCTGATCCCTCTCATTCACATCAGGTTATATGACATAGTCCCACCTCAGGACACATCACGATACCTAAATGCAGGACTCTGGAAATACTGCTTATCTTCAGCTCTACCACACTGGAGCTACAACTTTTTTTCTGAATCTATGTAAGTTCACGGGACCTTCTGAGATGCTACAAAGATAAGGCACCAGTATAGGAATTTGTGAATGCCTAGTTCTGTGGTATGAGAGTGGGAAAAAAGATATCTTTAATGGAGAGCTAAGTTTCACAGAACACAAATCCATAGCTGTATTTTTCAACTGAGCCTCTAAAAGTACAGTATACAATACCCTTTTTGTACCAAAAGACCTATTTTCCATAAACCCGTCAATTTTGCTAATATTCTTTAATTCCTTTCTGATAATATCTGCCACAGTCAGACCCTCTGCTGCAGTCTACCCCTTGAAGGAATGAGGTTCCCAGTCCAAGACACAAAGTGAGGTTTATTAGCATAAGGCACTTATTAAGTTGATAGCAGTTACTCCACCCTGTGAGTGAGGACTATTCTGCTTCTATTCCAATTCCTTATAATCTACCTAATAGGTATCACTTACTTCCCAGGGAAGTATCTTGGGGAGATCACCAAGGCACGGGCCAGCTGTTCCTCAGGAGTGCTCAATTTGGGCTCCCAGGGAGCGGTTTATATACCCTTCCTCGGGGATTCTGTGGTCACAGCCCAGTGGTGTCATGTTGTTGCTGCCAGGCAGGCTCGGGGTTTGCAATTGTCGAGCAAGCTCAGGACCTGCACAAGGCAAGGTCAGACCTCCCAACCAAAGCACTGCTTCTCAGTCTGGATTGTCTCCCCACAATCCACCCCTTGACCACAGAAATCACTATGGAAGACAGGACCTTAAGATCCGTGGAGTGCCGGTGGGAGCAGCTCTTGCCTCCATGCATATAAACTCAGAATGTATTTTTTGCTGGCACAGCAGTATTAATGCCTCTGTAATCATCAGGATCTGTCCTGGGAAGAGTTTGATATTGTGCATCATTAATGCATTCTTAATATGACTAACAATACATCCAAAAATTATGATACCTATGAAAACTACAAGTAAGAATTGTAAGAAAGATTGAATCAGAGAGGCCCACCATCCAGACAGATTGAGTCCCAAATGAGATAACAGTTGTGACATTAGACTGGTGTGGTGTGGATTCCACAAATCCTCAGAGTCTTGAGCAACTTTCCTCGTTTTTTCTGCTGAAGCAGAAGAGAGATATTTAGAAGGGAAATACAACAGCCTGATGTTGTGTTGATGAGTGTGCACACTCCAACTTGCTTGAGCAAGAGGGTGTCTAGTGCCAGTCTATTTTGAAGTATCATCTTGGCAGTGTCTTGCAGTTGTGTGCTGACAAACATGAAGGATGTTCTGGTGCTGTTGGCCAGACATTCCAGGTGAACAAGGGTATCTCTGATGATAAGGACTATTTGTAACCATAGTTTAATCAGATGTGATTCCAGCTTCCAGAAATGCCAGACAAACCTGGATTTGAATTAATTACCACACTGTACAATGATTCTATTCTTTATTGCTTTCTGTACAGATAATCCTTCCTCCATTGTACAATATGTAAGTTCATCTGCTGTCCCGTCTACATCTGTCACCATCTTCCTTCAGATGCTTGACACTCCCTTTTCTTCAGTAGCTGGAACTTTTGCTATTTTATTTTATTTTATTTTATTTTAATTTAATTTAATTTAATTTAATTTAATTTATTTTTTTATTTAACTTCAGTCTTTATTTACAAGTTATTTAAGGCTTGTGCTATAAAGAAAGATAAAAAGCATAATCCATTGCTGTTCATCATCTTAACTGCACAAAAAACATATCTTAAATGGACTATTTACAAGTGTCTTATCTATTTGATCACTTCACCAGCAGGAATAGCCTGGGAATCTCTGGGTCACACTGTGCAGGATGTTAATCAACACTTAGGCATATAGGTTGGACTAGGCATAGCAGGAGTTTCCTGACGAAATCTCCAGAACCATCCAAAATTCCTCTTTAAATTCTTCTATAACTGTCAGTCAAATACTTATATTTCAGCTTCATGAAGGTGGCTTGGAGTTCAGTGAATCGCCTACTTTCAGGTCATTGGCTGGATGGTCGCACTCAAAGAGTTGTAGTCAATGGCTCAATGTCCACGTGGAAAACGGTGACAAGTGGTGTTCCTCAGGGGTCAGTACTGGGACCGGCACTATTCAACATCTTTGTTGGCAACATGGACAGTGGGATCGAGTGCACCCTCAGCAAGTTTGCCGATGACACCAAGCTGTGTGGTTGACACGCTGGAGGGAAGGGATGCCATCCAGAGGGACCGTGACAGGCTTGAGAGGTGGGCCCGTGTGAACTGCATGAAGTTCAAGGCCAGGTGCAAGGTCCTGCATGTGGGTCTGCACTATCCCAGGCACAACTATAGGCTGGGCGAGGAATGGATTGAAAGCAGCCCTGAGGAGAAGGACTTGGGGGTGTTGGTGGATGAGAAGTTCAACATGAGCCGGCAGTGTGCGCTTGCAGCCCAGAAAGCCAACCGTGTCCTGGGCTGCATCAAAAGAGGTGTGACCAGCAGGTCGAGGGGGGTGATCCTGCCCTTCTACTCCGCTCTGGTGAGACCCCACCTGGAGTACTGCGTCCAGCTCTGGGGGCCCCAGTACAGGAGAAACATGGAGCTGTTGGAGTGAATCCAGAGGAGGGCCACAAAGATGATGAGAGGGCTGGAGCACCTCTCCTGTGAGGACAGTCCAAGAGAGTTGGGGTTGTTCAGCCTGGAGCAGAGAAGGCTCCGGGGAGATCTAATTGTGGCCTTCCACTACCTGAAGGGGCCTACAGGAAAGCTGGAGAGGGACTGTTTATCAGGGAGTGTAGTGACAGGATGAGGGGTAATGGGTTTAAGCTGAAGGAGGGTGGATTTAGATTAGATGTTAGAAAGAAATTCTTTCCTGTGAGAGTGGTGAGGCACTGGCACAGGTTGCCCAGAGAGGTTGTGGCTGCCCCATCCCTGGAAGTGTTTAAGACCAGGTTGGATGAGGCTTTGGGCAATGTGGTCTAGTGGAAGGTGTCCCTGCCCATGGCAGGGGGGTTGGAACTCGATGGTCTTTAAGGTCCCTTCCAACCCAAACCATTCTATGGTTCTGTGATTCTATGATTGTTTCAAAGGAGTCCATTATCTTCTCTATCCCAAAGATCAGCAGTATGACCTAGGAAACTAATGACTTAAATCCTCTGGGCATACACACAAGCATAGCCCTGATATCCTGCTACGCATATTAAGATCATCATAGAATAAATCTGTTTTTCATGCCTGTGACTCATTTATAACTTAAATTCCATGGCTCCACTTATAGTTGCCATAAAGTATACATACTAGTGAAATTGAGTACAACAATTAGGTCCTAAGTGAAACTCATAAGATGCTACAAATTATATTAAAAATAGGTTCCTAATCTATTCTTAGATCATATACCAACAGAGAGGATCAGACAGAGTAAAAGACTTTTGTAACTGCATTGCTTGGAAAGCTAAGAGTAAAGTGTACTGCACATCCTTTGAATATCCTTATCAAAGCTAAGCAGAAAAACAGTGAGGAGGGATGGATCTAGCATCATGTCTGGTCTATCTTTGGTCCACCTAAATTAAGAAATGTCTAAGAGGAGCAGTAACATCAGTTGCTGAGGACCTGTGAAGATGAAAGCAAAAAAGGACTTAGAAGTTCTATAAAAGCTGGAGATATTTACCACTGGGTTGCTAATTGTGGTGGGTTGACCCTGGCTGGAGGCCAGGTGCCCACCAGAGCCGCTCTCTCACTCCCCTCATTCACTAAACAGGGGAGAAAAGGTATAACGAAAGGCTTGTGGGTCGAGATAAGGACAGGGAGAGATCACTCACTAATTGTTGTCACGAGCAAAACAGACCAAACTTAGAGAGGGAATTCATCTAATTTATTACTAGGCAAAACAGAGTAGAGGAATGAGAAAATAAAATCAACTCTTAAAACACCTCCCCCCACCCCTCCCATCTTCCCGGGCTCAACTTCACTCCTGGCTTCAACCTTCCCCCCCCTCAGCGGCACAGGGGGACGGGGAGTGGGGGTTACAGTCAGTTCATCTCATGGTGTTTCTGCCGCTTCTTCATCCTCAGGGGGAGGACTCCTCTCATCGTTCCCCTGCTCCACCATGGAGTCCCTCTTATGGGGTGCAGACCTTCAGGAGCAAACTGCTTCAGTGTGGGGTCCCCCACGGGGTCACAAGTCCTGCCAGCAAACCTGCCCTGGCATGGGCTCCCCTCTTCACGGGTCCACCGGTCCGGCCAGGAACTTGCTCCAGCGTGGGCTTCCCACGGGCCACAGCCTCCTTCAGGTGCCTCCACTTGCTCCGGCGTGGGGTCCTCCACGGGCTGCAGGTGGAATCTCTACACCCCCTCATCCTTCCTCCATGGGCTGCAGGGGGACAGCCTGCTTCACCATGGTCTTCACCACGGGCTGCAGGGGGATCTCTGCTCCGGCGCCTGGAGCACCTCCTGCCCCTCCTTCTGCACTGACCTTGGTGTCTGCAGAGTTTCTTACATCTTCTCACTCCTCTCTCTGGCTGCAAAAGCTCTCTCTCTCTAAGTGTTTTTCTTCTTCTTAAATATGTTATCACAGAGGTGCTGATGGGCTTGGCCTTGGCCAGCGGTGGGTCCGTCTTGGAGCCGGCTGGCATTGGCTCTGTCAGACACAGGGGGAGCTTCTAGCAGCTTCTCACAGAAGCCACCCCTGTAGCCCCCCGCTACCAAAACCTTGCCGTGCAAACCCAACACACTAATGGACAGCTGTAGGCTGGTTTGAGAGGTGTGGTGGTTGACATCTGTTTTGTGCGTTCTCACTTTGCATATTATATTTGTTAAAAAACCCCTAACTGACCGTGTAATGAAGAGAGGAGAGATTGTATCTTTCCTTGCATGTATTTGAGCATGCTCAAGAGAGAAAAGCTTTCAGATTGCTAGTTGACTGAAAGAGAAGAAAAGAACATACAGAATAATAGGAAAATAAGAAATTGCAGAGACTAGCAGGGAGCAGCCACATTTTCAGGATTGTATAGTGATGGAAAGAGAAAATTTCTGTGGACCAACGGGAACGGAAGAGTTTCTCACAAACCAGAAAGCCATTATCCTGACTCAAGCCAACTCTGGAAGCAAAAATTTATGATGGGACAATTTGTTCATAAGTCCTCTTTTCTCCATTTCCATTCTTCCTATTTATGGCTATTCTGTCTTACCCGGTCACTTTTTAATAAATCATTTGAGTTTACATTTTAGTAAAACAAGCTCTTTGCATTTAGAAATCCTTTTGATCTCCTTGAAGACGTCTAGACAGAGACACTCAAACTTTTGGCTCGCTTGGGTCTAACAACAAGAAGCATATCCTGGCCTGTGACAAAGCATATACAATTCCTGTTGCCTTCCCTGCGTGTTAGGTACCCTACACCATGAAAAAATTAGGCCCGAGGATCTTCACCTTACAAATATGTTCTCTGATGGTCTACCACAGAAGCAAAGACAATGTCACTCTGGCTCAGATTTTGTTCAGTTCATGTGACACCCCACTTTGGCACTATCTGTTTGAAATACAAGCTGGTTTTTTACTGGGATTAAAATTAGTATATACCTTCCATTACCTGCAAGGGTTTCTTGCTGCCTAAATGTATTGTTTATATATTAAATTATTCCAATGTCTTCTGGGCTTGAGAGGAATGAGTAATAAAAAAAAAAAATTGTTAATTCCCTTTAACTGTTGTTAATTAATACTATTTTATGCAAGACCAAATATCAGCTGAGGTACCCACATTATTGCTTATATATGAGAAAGGAAGTTTATTTTTATCCTTTGCTTCTGGTGAAATGCTGCCTGCTCATCAGCAGCTGGTTTTGATAGTTATTTGTAAATTACTAATTTGCACTAATAAAAATACAAAACATGGAGGGTTATTAAACCTATTTTTTTGTCTTCCAGGCTAAATTAAGAAAATGTTTATATGCTTAAAAATGGTTTTGATGCTACAGTCCATCTTTTGTAACATATAAGAGTAAAACCAGAAAGCTGCACAATTTATTCTTCTCATGTTACTGAGTTTTAACAGCCTTCAAGGTTTGACCTTTCTGGAAGTCCTAGAGTGTTGCTATTCTTTTGTTTCTGTTTGCTGTTATTCGTAACAGGAAAGGGATTTCTTTTAGAAGTCCATCAGCCGGAGTTTAGTTTTATTCATATATTTGTTGAAATCTTTATGTCATGACAGAAAACTTATAATAATTATCGTAGCTTAAAGTGTCCATCTTTCTGCCCCCGTTTGTGCACTTTCATTTACTTATTCATTATTTCCTTGTCTTGAAAGTTTTAAAATATGGGTCTTACTGTGTGTGTGTCTGTAGTTGGTCTGTGACTGCAGCTAAGATTCCATGTGAACAGACACCACTATTGTAACCCTTTCAGTGACCCCTACAGAACTAAAATTACAGCTTTTATCTTTCCTTTAGGCAGTTTACAATGTTGTTTTCTCCCTTCTTCTCTTAGATCTGAGCCCATAGGTTCTTTCTTACATGATTAACATTAATTGTGTAGGGAGGGAGTTGCAGAATCAGGCCTTGTATATGTGTACATGCACTCACACATTGAGTTTCAATTCCTTTGTTCTCTCTATTTGTTGACAATTCAATCAAGGTGAACAACATTACAAGACAAAGAAAGGGAAATAATAAAAATAAGCCAGATGTTACTTGAATGTTGAATGTGATATGTAGAGTTTAATGTTTTCTTCTGTTCATGAATAAAAAAGAAAGAAAAGGAAAGAACCTTTCTTGTAAAAAAGCTGCAAGTAGAATATTATGTAATATTTAAACATACATTCTTAGGAAATGGATCGGAATGTAATCAGCTTTTGCTGCTTTTCTTCTTATTTGCATTAAATTTCAATTTGGTTGCCAGAAAGATATTTTATGATTACCATTTTTTTATGGTACATGTTATTTGTCGTCTGTGTTATAGAGAGTTCTTTCTTCAGTGTTTTTTTGCCTCATTGAAATCCGATATTGTTAAATGAGAAATTTTGGAGGGGAGGAGAACATATTACTCTTTTGGCAAGTGACAAAGCTGTTCATTTAAAAGTTTGTTTTGGAACAGGAATGAAAACCAAATTAAAAATAATTTGTGTCTTCCCAGGGAAATCAGTCAAAAGCCATTGAACATGAAAATGTTTTCTCCAGCAGGAGGGACTTTGTGAAGTCACATGTGCTTATATGTTAAACTGAAAATCAGCCAATTCTTCTGGACCTCTCTTCTCTCTCATAACCATATCCCATTAAATTCTTCCAAGCAGATCCCTGAACAGGCCAAAGTCTGCTCTCATGAAATCCAGTATTGTGATCCTTTTGGTCTTGTTCCTGTCTCTTGGGATCATAAACTCCACCATCTCACAGTTACTGCTGTCAAGGCTGTCCCTGACCTTCACATCCCCAGCCAGTTCTTTCTTGTTTGTAAGTATCAGGTCCAGCAGAGCATCTTCGCTTATCTCAGTCACCTGTGTCAGAAAGTTATCATCGGTGCACGCAGGAATCTCATGTACAGCTTGTGCCCTGCTGTGTTGTCCCTTCAACAGATATTGGAGCAACATAGCTAATTTGATTTCAGAATTATATGAGATACTTTGGCAGTCTGACAAAATTTGAGATTTTGTCATTTTCTTTCTTGTGGTGCACCATGGGAAGCATAATGGGAGCCAGACAGTTATGTGACTTTTCAGTCACATACTTCATCATCAGCTCAGCAGGCAGAAGGTGCCACTTGCAAATTATGACTATCTAACCTAAAGAAAAAGTACTCTATGCCACTAAATGGTCACGATATAAAGCAGTTCAAGAAGACATTAATTATGTCATCTTCAGTTGGTTTCACGTTGCAAATTACCATTGTGCTATCAAACAATTTTTATAGCGGTTTCAGTAGATGTTCTAGTAACTGACCTGTCAGTATCACTAGTAGCAGGATGTGAAGGACTTGCCCTTCTTGGGTAAAATTTGTTTATATTCAGTGCTGTTGCTGTGAGAAGACTCTGCTACAGACCTTGGTTATCTGGCAATTGCTATGGAGCGTCAGAATGACGTCAGAATTCCTTGAGAATTTATCTGATGCATCACCAGCAAACCAATATGAAAATTTCTATTGCCCCAGATTGCTACCATACAGAAACATCATTATTTGACTTTACTATACAGATTAATGGGCCTGTTATGATTAGAGAATCATCACTTTTTAAAAAATGCCGTGGCACAGATTACATAATTTACCATGCTTAAGTTGTGCGTTACTTTGCTGACATAGCAACTATACAGAAAGGAGGAAATTTAATTCCTGTCTTTCACCCTTTGCTTTAGCACTGTTTATAAACAGTGCTTTCTCTGATTAAGGATATCTTGTGGAACTCACGTCCTTAAATTTATTTGTTCTTTTATTTAGCCCTGTAAACATTAATGATGTTGGTGCTTTTCTTGTTTTGGGAGATCAGTATACCCTCTGCAGCTTTGGCTAACAAAGTCTTTCCCTGAGCACTAAGCATTTCTGCAAATAGTTATTTAATTGGCACCCATGTATTGCAAGATAAAAGTTGAAAGCATGTTTCTGGAAGATGGAAAACATGGTGGCATTGCCATGTACCAAGCCAGCAAGCATTGTCTGTGCAGTCTCTACCCAGAATTATCGTGGAATACTATATTTTCCTCACTACCCTCAAGACTAAAGAGGTTGGTGGAAATCTGAGGTCTCTGAAGTTCTCTGTAGTCAGAACTTCAAGATAGGCAGCTCGATGTCACCCTCAAGATCTTACTTGCTCAAGTTGTGGGTGCTAGTATTCCTACTTTCAAGATAGTGTCTACTGTTGATATTTTTATCTTACATCTTATTGAACTTGCAAGGCATGGCATTTTGCATGTAGGAGGTTTGACTTTGTATAACTTTAAATAAACTTTTATTAATCACAATTATTTTAAATTTTAATGAATTCAATAAAAAATGTAAGTGCATCTTACAGGAAGAAATGTCAATTATTAAAAATATGGTATTTTTAAAACAAAAGTTGGTGAGAAACAGGTTACAGCATAAACTAAACAAATTTTGTTTGAGACTTGGCTTGTCTCTAAAGGTTTTGCCTTTTTTTATATAAATAAAGTGTGGCTTTCTGCATGGTTACTCTTTTAATGTGTAGCTTGATATACCAGTTTAGAAAGACTCCATTTGGGAATTTGATGATGGACTTCTAGAAATAGGTGGTCTCACAGACCACTGTCCTGGTACATGGGGGAAAATAATGTTGTTCGTTCAGCACTATGATGTTATGCCACTTCCAATATGCTTTGTTATCCAATGGTAATTGTAAACATGATGTCTAGTGGCTTTTTTTGTGCTGTAAAACCTTTGTTGAGTTGCGTTTTTAAGTGATATTTCCTACTAAGTCATATCAAGCTTTTGTTCAGTCATAAGCTGCAGATCATGTCATTTCTCTACCCTTCTCCTTTTCAGACCAAAGAACCCCCTTCCAATGCTTCCTAGCCTCACTTTAAATTCTCCAACCATAACCTCCTTGTCTTCCCTATTTCCTCTTCATATTTGGCAGGTGTTAAAAAACTGATAATTATTCTATTCTTCATGATCACCCTGACAAATATGCTGGACCTGTAAGAAGTACAGAAAAACCCAGAAGTTATTGGGGTTTTTGTTTAGTTTCCATGGCAGCAGATAATAATAAAAAAAAATCTCAGTTTTGTGTTTCCTTCTAGCTTCTTCCCACTACTAGTGAAACTGTATGTATGTTACTCCTTTTACTTCTATTGTATTTTGGTACCCTACTTGTCTGTCTAATGCCCAAGTTAATTTTGTGGACTTTGTCTGGAGAGCTTGGCTGCAGAGAGTCATTGAATGTTGTAGGAGTGCACTGACAGCAGGGAGTTTAGATGAGTCAGGATAGGGACTGCACTTCTGCAGGAGTGTCTTATGTCAGAGGACTTGGAACTGGTTTTTGAGAAGAGAAAGTAAAAATATACCAGAAAAGAGTGAGAATATCTTAGCAGGATATACAGCAATATTATGCTACAAGTACTACTGGACTGGAAAAACACCTGTGAGAAGGCAGCTCTATCTCGTAAGAACCAAAGCAGAAGAACTTTATGCCTGAAATCCCATGTTACATTTCCCTGTATGAAAGATATACTGTACAGTAAGTTGTATTTTGCAATTATTTTCTTCAGAATAATAAGAGTTAACGTTGTTCTTCACATCTTCTATCTCTGTTTCTGTGCATTTGTATTTGTAGGCAACTATGTGCCATGAAATGTGCCCTAAAAGTTTACTGCTAAAATGCTCTTCATGCTATCTGGTAAAGTGGCTACATAAAATACTATCAAATATATCTTATAAAATAGTATGATAAAAAGCTGTGGAATATACCTCATATAGTGCTGATACAATGCTATGAAACGTACCTCATAAAGTGTTATGAAACCTGTAACATCTAGGGCACTGATCAAACTGTGAAGCAAATTAATTTGAATCATACCTAGTTTTACAGTACTCAAATATATTTACTTAGAAAGTAGTGTAATTCTGATCTCCCAGGTGGAAGTGAAAGAGGAAGGACAGCTCAAAGTCATCATTTTGAGTACATTAAGAGAAGAAAAGGCATGGCAGGGTGATTGCCTAGGAGTGAGCTTGACTAGGAATTATAAATAGATAGGCAGAGTCAGACAACATTATGCAACGCGTTGTTCTTGTGACAATATAAATCAGTTCCTCAGGCTGACCTAAATGCTGTTTATCCTCTTCAGGCAGGAGGAGAATAACCTTAAAAATACCTGTGTGTATCCACACATCATGGATGTTTCATTTGGGGAAAAAAGCACCGTTTAGCCAATTATACTTTATTATTCATATTACGCATAAACAGGAAAAGTTATGATTAACACAAAAGACACTATTTCAGACTTTCTTCACAAAACACACTGCCTGTGTAGCTTCCTTAGAGTCTGTTTTTAGAATCTGAGGTTGAGAAAAAAATGATGACTTTTAAGAGAGATCTCATTGTCAGAATGATAATGGTATTCCTGCCTTTGGATTTTATTATTCCTGTGCGCACTGCTCACAGTAAAATATGACTTGGTGAGTGCATTCCAGGTCAAAATTTATCCTTGCTTCTTTTTATATAG
This sequence comes from Grus americana, assembly GCF_028858705.1. Lineage (NCBI taxonomy): Eukaryota > Metazoa > Chordata > Aves > Gruiformes > Gruidae > Grus > Grus americana. Next base: position 85,905,553 of record NC_072853.1, on the reverse strand, counting down.
ACATGGTATATAAGCATTTCCCTGAGGTCCGGATTGTATTGTTGGCTTCTGAGGAGCTTTCTCTTCCTTGTTCTTGTTCCAGCATTGCCAGGTATCCTAGGTGGTCACTCCTTTGTACCCTTCCATTGTAAACGTGGCTTCATTATTCCAGCAGTTACTTACAAAGGTTTCCAAAATATTTTTCTCTCCCCAGAAAGAAAGGCTGTCTAGGACCTCTGCTGATCTCCAAGGAGTTGCATGATGCATGGCATAAAACTCAGTATTACTGCTGTCACAGGGAAAAACTGCTCAGTTCACATGATTTAAAATAAATCAGGGTTGAAGCATTTATTAGCAACAAGTAATTAATCAGTAATAAGTGAACTATACCTTCAGGATCAGTGTCAGCAATACAACATCTAGACCACAATAGCAGACATGTATGAGATGTTTAAAAAGACCTACAAATTTGTAAACACACTTCTATACCTAATTCCCCCCAAATTGTCGCATACACAGAGTGTTACAGACATACTTCTGTGTTGGGTAATTAGTATAAACTGGCCTCAATGTTAGCTGACCCCATGAGCCTGTGTACTACCACAGGAGTGCTGCACACCAGTTGAGGCACCCACTTAGGTGAGTACAGCTCCCCATCTTAGTCTTGTTTTATGTGTTTATTATAATCCCATAAGAATATATGAACTGTAGTAAGCCTTAAGCCTGTCAGCCAAACCAAATTTCAGTTAACTGTCTACATTAACCCAGTAATTAACCTTTAGCCACAAAACCCTTTAGCCTTAAAGCCTGTCCCGCATAGCGTTAGATTCCCTGAGTTTTGAAGATGCAGGAGGAAGTATGGCTTTGCAGTATTTTATAGCGGGGACAAAAAGACTATATCATATAGATACAAGAACTAGAAAGCTTACAGGCAATATCATGAAATACATCAAGTCAAATACCCAGAATGCATTTACATAATACTTAGATTTAATTTGATGATTGTCTGAGTTATCTTAGGAAGGCTTATACGTTTTGTTTTCTGTTCATTGAATTTACTATTTCAAAAGGAGCAGCTTTGGGAAAGCTGGAGAATGAAATCCCTTTATCTGTCCACCGAAACAGTTCAACTCTGGCAGCAGCTGTACTTATCTGTTGGGCTTTAACCGAGAGGAAAGAGCTATTTAAGAGAGAAGGTGGTTCTGTCTGCTGAGACCACTGACAAGAATGCCAACTGGGACACAACTTTCTGAGCCAGTAACTTCAAAGAGAACTGTGCTTTCATTTCAGCACAAGTTAAGGATGTATAGCCAGCAATTTTGCAAAAGGTCTGTGCCTTGGCAGTACCCTAAACTATCTTCTGCCAAGTGTTGTCAGCAGCAAAAAGGTTCAAATGTGTAAGGAGTTTTTTAAACAATTAAGAGATGTTTCTGCCACAAGTTCCCACCCAGAAATCTGAAAAGGCTAGATGCTTCCCTTGAGGGCCCTTATTAGGTGAGGCTTCTAGACTCACAAGTGCTGAATCTATGTACGACACCAAAAAACAACTGTCAGAAAAGATACAGAATAGATGTGTGTAAGCTCATAAGATACATCAAACTGTCACTTGAAGATAAGAGAGCATATGATAACAAAGAAACCTTTACTTGATTTGTGGGAATATAGTGTGGAATTACAGTCCTTCTAAAAGAAAAGATGACATAATTTTAAGGCTGTCCAGTCTGAATGAAAGATCAGATGACACCAGGTAATGGAATGTATGTGTGCAGTTAATTTACTTACAGTAGATGAAGTTCTTTAAAATGCCACTGCCCCCAAACTCTACCTGTTACTTATTTGTTGATTCTCTGAGAATGGACTGTAGAAGGGCTTTTGTGCTTGAAATCTTGTGCTTTTTTTCCCCCAACTATATCAGTGTGTCTGTCTAAAAGATACTTGTCTCCCAAACAACCTTGTCCTTTGTATGACAGTAATACTTAAATAATCAATCAGCGATCAAGGCACCATTGTGCCACACAAAAAGTGGAAGACAAACCATGCCCTGAGGAGCAATTCTCTGGATATGACAGTGATCTTATTCTGTGTCAGGACATAAAAAAGCATTATTCAGTATTGTAAATGTTACATACAACAGTCACTGAAAAATCTGGTTTAACCATGGACAAGGTTTTTAGCTTGTTGTCTTCTATCCTCAAAAGACATGAAACTTAGATCAGATGGTCCATACAGGCTCTGTGCCTATGGCCTCAGGAGATGATCTACGGATGTGAAAAATCCAAGAGAAGAGATGCAGAAGCAGGAGAGCAACATTTTTGCTATATGTATAAATAAAATGTTTTAAAAGTGCTGAATGACTATGAAAAGATATGCTAAATGCTTAGGCATTAAAACACATTTTTAAGCTCTGAAACTACTATTTCAAGTGAAAAATATTCCAGAATATTATACTTAAGAAAATTTCATAGCATATTGAAACAGAGATGCAGTCATGCTGTTAGTTTTTGTGTGTTTCTACATGACAAAAGCTAGTTACATACCATAAATATTAATGTCTAACAAAATTATATTCTATTAATAAGTAGCGGAATATATTTGGCACAATGAAGAATAAGAACAATAAGGAAAGTATAACAATTAACATTGCTTAATGCCTTACTAATCATCTTTTATTCTTTTATTGTTAATAACTATAGCTTCAGAAATTCAGTATCAAAGGACTTTACATGAATTAAATGAAAAATTCAAAAAAGACACATTTTTAGATTGATTTGTCAATTCTTGTATGAATAGGGAATGGCAAAGCATAATTTTTTGGCCTGTTGTCCTATCTTAAGAAATTCCCCAAAGTCTGAAGGGCCTTCTCCTGAGGTGCCGTGTCAGGAGTGTAGGTATGATTCTGGAGCTCTTACACAAATCAGTAAGTGTAATGGAAGCAAATTTAAGAGAATATTGCCTAAAAATCTCTACTGTGGTAGACCAAATAGACAACCATAAGTACACTGTCAGTGGTTTCTATGGCAGAAGTTGAAAATTATTACAGAGATCATGAAATATGAAAGAAATTAAAGCTACATAACGTGATAAAAGCAAAAGTATGTGATAAAAGCCAGTTTGTCACTGTCAAAGTCAGCATTCAGATTTCTGGATAAATTTACTAGGTATTACTTAGATAAATTCATTTATATAAAATTTAATATCAAAGTGGAACGTAGCTTGTCCTACCTGAAAGTGAAGCCTATGTCTGGCCAATGTTTCACTTTATTCCCCAAAAGATTTGTGTATTAGGTAAACTGCATGCACTTTGCATTGACTCACATCACTGAGTCAAAACTCTGCAACACTTCAGTATAACAGGGAAAGCTAATGACTTTTCAAGTTGCTGTGGGACTCAGGCAGTAATGAGTAATAAAAAGAATGCACATAAAAAATAGTTATGTTGATTTCAGGAAAAATACTGAAGTGTTATCTAGGAAATGTGGATCTTGTCTAAGGAGCTATGGCAAATCAATTTTACTCAAATAAGGTTGCAGAATGCAAACATAATAAACCCAGGAAAACTACTGTGAATACTACACTATTTAAAACTATATAGCGTGAAAAACATGATATTCCTTGGAGAACAAATTCTATTTCTTTTGCTACTACACCTGCCGTGGTAAATGGATTCCCATGTTGTTCTTACGAATGTTGGAAACTTAGGAGTGCTGATTCAGTAAGAACTCTCCTCCACTTACCCATGCTGTGTCATCTCACACCCACCCACCCATACAAGCTGAGAAGTGGCACATAACATCCGGCATCAGGTATCTGCCTGACTCCGTTGTTACACATCTTGAGCTTCACCATCATGGAGACTCTAATGCGTTTGTGGCCTTGTGTACTCAAGCTAAGTCTGGAGTGAAGCAAAGGAGTGGCGTTTGACTCATCATGCAGGGAAAGCTGTTGGATAGACAAGACCAGAACCAAGGCATTAACGAACTGTAGCAGATTATGAAACAGTAAATGCTGAAATAATTTTGAATGATGGCTGATATTGTGAGTAGCAATTAAGAAAAGCAAAACTGTTATCAATCCATTCTACTTAGTCACCTTTATATTAAATATACAACCACCTGTACACCATCAATGGAATGGTCTGTGAATCCTAATTGGGAATGGTAGAGACTAACAAAAAGACATAGAAACATTTGGCCAAGTAGCTGTGACCTGATCCAGCCCAGAATACCTGAAAGCAATTAATCCTGGCATCGATGAAAGGTGGATCATGGCCTATCACAGACAGTCTACATTATGGGGGATCCATCCTGTTTTTCAGTACCCATATCCCAAGCATTATAGCCACACAAAATTTCATCACTCTTTTGCTTCCTAAAGCCATGGCAAGACTGTCAGAATTAGAAGGAAACATTGAGTCTTAGCTCCCAGAAGGAAAAGAGATGTATTAGGAATGGGAAAGTGAGTACACAAGATGTTGTTAAACAGGAAAATTTCAGTGAATTGCAAAGAAAAGAATTTGAGACAGAAAAGACCATGTGCCTGAGATATATTGGAAGCTGAATGTTTCTGAAGCCAGTTAGTTTTGCTTGAGGCAAATGCTGATTTCTCATTTCAAGCAAATGAAATCTGGTCATCTAATATTTGAGCGAGGACTCCTGCTTAAAGGACTGTAAACTTCCTTAAAAGTCACTATAATTATAAATTTGAAGGCCTGAGACAAAGAAACACAGAATATACGTATTTGGATACATGTTACCTATATTAAAAGTAATAATAAATATACAAATTTTCATCAAACAGGAACATATGGCTAGGTCAAAACATGACATGGCCTCTGGGGAAAAAAACCATGCTCAGTGACCTAATAAAAGTGTTAGCATAGTCTCCAAAGCTGCAAACAATTGTCCCTGCATAGAGTCATTAATGGTATTATAATGATCCTGAATAATTTTTACCTTAACAGGGTTCACTCAAATAAATAGAAAACTAATGGATGTGGTGACTAAATTTTTGAAAGTGCTGAACTCTAACATTAACTTTTAAAATCAAATATCAATCCTGGTTTTCACCTACCACTTCAGATTATTTTGTTATGACAATTTAACCATTATTAAAACATTAAAGCATTATTCAAATGCTTTGTGTCCATCTTTTCTTTATCCTTTTTGTTTGAATCTGGAACTCTTGCCCCATTTTTTCACAGTCCAGTGTCTGTATAAATGGTCTAAGTACTTTATTTCTTTTCTCTGTCTTTTCTTCAAAAGTGCCTCCTTTATTCTTTACTGTGTTTCGTTGTCATACATCACCATTTGTCTCCACCCTTTTCCTCTGTGTTTCTTTGATCCCCTATTAACTTTACTGTCTTTTAGGTCTGAATCTTGATTATGGAGTGAATCAATACTTGCACATGTCAGAAATTGAGGCCACAGATATGTCTTTGTTGCCAACTGTTTTTAAGGCACACCTGTTTTTGTAGGCAGTGCAAGTGGGAAGCAGCATACCCAGATTTATATCCACTAGCCTTAGGTACTCCAGTCTAATAATTGGGTACCCTGCTGGATATGAATCAACTGAAGATGACTTTCAACACGTGCTCAGAGCAGAGGTAGATGTACTTTCTCATTACACTGCTGTGGGAATTTGCACCATGGCTGCGGCTCGGGTAGTGTACATGTTTTATTTTAATGGAAAGAAGAGCTTTGTTAGAGGACTGAGGCCTCAGTTGCTGCATCCTCTGTAAAACACAGCAAATCACATACGTGTAACTTTGCAGTGAGACGGAAGGTAGTTGAAGAATACACCAAAAAAGGGTTTTCTGCTAGTCTAGAGGTATGCAGCAGAGAAACAGCTAGGCCAACTCTATTCTATTGTGTTTATTAGCTAATCCATCCCTGCATATAACTAACAGATTAACATAGTTCTGGAATAAACTAACACTTGAAACACCAGCCTATTAACTACATTTTGTTATGAAGCCATACCTCTCACTCCCCCAACTCCTCTCCCATTTCTATAGCAGCATGCAAAGACTGACAAATATCAGCTCTCAGGGCACCAGTTACTGCCTCAGCTTTCACACAGCTGTACAGGGTGAGGTAATGATGCACAGCTGTGCCCAGTCAGACATGCTTAGGAAAATCAGGCAACTCCATAAAATGTTCTCCCAGGAAATGCATAGGAGAGTGAAATATTTGTGTTTGAGGAGTGGGGATTCCTTTATTCTCTAGTGAGTTGATGTGGTGGGGTTTTTTTCCCTTTTTAGTATTTGTTTGGTGGTATGGGGGGAGGTGTTGCCTGGTGATATTTATTGTCTGGCTATCTCAATAAGGCAACCTGTAGTTTTATTTTCTCTCTAAAATTTGGTTCTCTTGGAGAATGTAGTGAAGCACAATGCATGTTTGTGGTGTTTTGTTTTTATTCATTATTCAGCAAAGCAAGCTTATAATGATTATTTGGCTATAAAGGCCTTAAAACCTGTTTATAGTCTGATAGGTGAATAATTGAGTGTCATTAGTTCTCCTGGTGAAGAAAGGATATCTCTTGCTAAGATGACAATTACTTGCTTTAGAGAGCTGTGTAAATTAAGGCTTTTTCTAAAAAACAGATGAAAAGAAGGTGCTTTATAGCTTAAGGTATCAAAGATCTTAGCTATAAGATCTAGTGAAGTAGAGAAGGAAACTAGACCTTTGTACAGGGTTCAACTTGTACCTCTGGGTGTACCTGATCTCCTGAAAGACAAAACAGTGGGTGGCTGAATTTCCTTTTAAGAACTACCAACTCTAGCTTACTGCAAAGTCTAATCTTGCAAGAAATGGTTGTGTAAAATACAGACCTTGTTTCTAATATGTTAGGGTTGCTACGGTTTCTAAGGGAAAGGGCGATATGGTTATCATATGTGGATCAGACTGGCTTACAGATACTTTTTTTCTTAAGGTATTTAGATATCTAAAACCTAGCTTTTTTTAAAGCATCCGAATATCTGCATGGACTTAAGCTTTTAGATGCTTTTCAGTATCTTTACATGCCTTGCTTGTGTGTATAACTGGTCAAATCCTTCTTTTAGCTCTTTTTCTGCACTGAGGAGATTAACCTCCTCGGTAGAAGGAGATAAATCAGGGGCCCAAAGAGCAGGGAAGGTTGCTTATATTGCTGTAGTCATTTATTCACTAAAATGTGTTTGAAATTAGACCTCAGTTATATCACATAACATAAGAGCTGTGTCCTTTTTTTTTTTGTACTTGATCTTCTTCTGGAGATGTATGAGGTACGTTCTTTTCTCATGTTGGTGTGGGCTCCAACTGTGGAGTACTAGCCTAAATGGAGCTGTGGCCTAGAAACCCTATTATACCCAGGTAACATCAGAAATCCTAAATTATGTCTGATGCTAGTGCTATGATGTCTGCCCTGTACGTGCACATGAAAACTGAAAGTGCTTGAAGTATGTAATGTGTGTTGTATTTGTACTGTCAGTGTATGTTTAATTACTGTGAGTAAATGCTAATAACTGTATGCTTAGTTTTTGTGCATTTATAGTATCCTTGTAGAAACATCTTATTTCTGCCTTTGATTTGTATTATCTGTCATAGTAGTTTATTTGCCATTATAGTTTTTATAAAGGAAGAAGTGTTATTGTTCACTTTCTTTATACACTTCAAGATGTTTATGCTTTCTGCTTTTTTCCCGTGAAGCAGAAGAGGCATAAAGTGTTATGTTTCTACATGGAGGAGGAGGCGGCTTGTGATCTTCTAGTTGGTTTGTACTTGGGTGACTTCTAATGAGGAAGAGTGCTCCTTTGCTACAGAACCCTGCCTAGAAACTTCATTATAGAATGACAGGATGCAATTATTATTTAACACTGTGTGTCTTAGCCTTTTTTTTTAAACTGATAAGTGTTTTACTGTTTCACAGGATCATGATGGAAAATATTTTGTATATAATGTTTTGTGTGCTCTTTAAACAAACTCTTTAGCATGCTCATTAGAGTAAGGTGTAAAATTTTCTTTCTGATTGTCAATCAGCTTTTACATATTTAGTACTTAACAGAGCTTGGCAAGTCTGTACTCTTGGACAGCTTACTGTTTTGTAGGGTAGGCAACTAGTCACCTTAACGTAATGATGTTTCTTCACTGTTTAGTGGCTGAGATCCTCAACAGAGAGGATTTAGCAGTAATTTTGCTGGTAGAATAGTAATGGTTATATACAGAAATAACAATAAGTGTGGAAACCAGACACTTAGAAAACATTTGACTGAAAATTCAATTGAAAGCAAACATGAATACTATGCCATAAGGATAGCTAGACTGAACAGCTTTCAGAACAGAATTTTTTGGAATACAGCTTTTAAGGTATTTCTAGCAACTCCAAAATTTTTACTGTTAAATGTAGAACGCAGCCTGGACTATCTAGATTGCATTCCCTCTTGCTAGGTAAACACATGGTTTATTTTCTAGACGTGTTGATTTGACTACATAATGTATTGGGTTTTTTCCTATTTGCTAGGCCTATACAGAGTATAAGCAAATCTTAGAAAGACTGGCTTACACAATAGAGGCCTACAAACTAGAGGGAAGGCACTGATTATTTTTTTTAGTTTGCCACTTTTCAGCTGCTGAAGTTGGGCCAAAAGTATATTGGGACTTAGCATCCTATAATTAAACTTGAACTTTTATCTCAATCATAACTCCTTATTGAAGTTGACTGGAGATGCTCTAGATTCTGGCCTAAGTAATACATTGCAGATGGAATTGAATGAGCTTAGCATGTGAGTTTCTGGAGCAGTGTCTTCAATACTTAAGAGTTAAACTTAAACACAGTATTGCGGATACCCTCTAGAGCTGTTGCAAAATCTCTAAGAAACCTTTGTGGTGCTTTGTGGTGTGAGTGCTAGAAATGCAGAAATAGTTTATTTTTTTCCAAAGAAACTTGATTCACCTTTTAAAAGTCATTTACATATGGAGTTGCTCCTTCAACACTTCAGTTCCTGTTTGCTTATTTCAGTAAATACAGGTTTGTGAAAAGCGTTGTGATACTACTGGCTATGCTACTTCGCAGCCTAATTAGCAAGCTGCAGATTCCTTTTTTTTTTGTAGTGCTGAACTCTTCTGAAAACATACCTTGATAGTAATACTGACCCCTTCAGAAAAAGTGGCTTTAGGAATTTCATCTGCAGCTTTGGCTGCCTTCATCACTGCTTTAATTTGGTTTGGGTCAATCTTTTTTTTCCTCTTAAAATACTGCATTAGGGTTTTTCCTGAGAGTTCTTTTTATCTGTTTAAAGTGGCTCTTGCAGCAGGAGGGGAAAAACATCACTTTCAAGGCAGCCATATCAACACATCAAAAATACCAGAAAAGGAAGGCACTCTAAGTGGTTTTTGGTGGGTTTTTTCCTCTATATAGCCCATATGGCTATCAAGATGCATTGAAGTCAGTGATTTCATTTCTGGAAAGACATATATGTGCTATCCTATGGAAACTTTCTCTATTGACAAAGCTTTCCAGCTATATTTAATGCAAAAGCCTGACTATTTTGACACAGCAGTAACTACAATAACACACTGTTTATTTGGGGGGTGGGCTGGAGGAATTTCCTCTTATATAAAAAAGTGATGTTAGACATAGCAAGTCCCTAGGTATTACTAAGGCTGAGGCTATTTATGAAGGCACAGTGCAGCCTTTCCCTGAAGCTGTTGAGGTAGTGTTTTCCAGGGCCTCTGTGGCAGTATCTGTTTTTCATTTTTCTCATGTTGTTGTTCCCAGATTGTTGGTCTTGTGCTCGGCACCTGCAAACCCTGAGAGCATTGTTGTGGCAGGTTCATAAGGCAAGTGATGGCTACTGATATGAAATTCATCTTTCTCCTCTCTAGTCCTTTTTTCTTGTTTTGTAGCTTTGAGTTTGTACTACTTAGTGCACAATAAAGTTAGATAGTCCTTTAAATAACCTATCATTGTGTAATATTTATTAAGTCCCTGTATGCGTAGATTAACGTGCTATACTTGCACCTGGTCAACATAGTCCAATCAGAGCTGACAGCATCATTAAGCAGGGGCAGCCAGTAGGAAGTTTGCACAGGTCCTCAAGAAAAGTATATAATAACATAGGGAAAAAGCATTGTGAAATAATACTTTTCTATTAGTAGGGTACTAAGTATTAGAATCCGTCATTTGAGGCAGTGGGTGCAAATGCAGATATACTCAGGATAAGCTAAGAATTAACTGTTTCCTTGTTCTCACTACTGCAACTTCCTCCTTAATTAGTTACATGAGCATCTAAAAGAAAATGTCGTTATCTCGCTGTCAATATCTGGACAGCTTCAGATGACCTGAAATACTAAAATCTTAGTAAAATAGTTATTTGCTTAGCAAAAAAAAAAAAAAACCCTCCATTCTAATTAACACACATCATACTTGGTGAAATTTATAAGCATTTTCTGCAGTGATCCTTACAGGGGAAAGATGATTGCTTTTAGGGGGGAGAGGAGACCTACATAGCTATTTCTTGTCTGAGCTTGCAATTTTCCACACACATTTAAGTCAGATACCTGAATTTGTTACAGAATCTACTTCTTAATTCAAATAAAAAATGTGAACTTCAATGTGCAAGGCTTAATGCATCCTGTCAAAGTACATGCAGAGATTCAACAAGTAAGGTCCTTCTCTGCTGTCGCATATAAATGTTTAATTTTCTAAATATTTAATGGATAAGAAAAATTTTCTTTTCCAGGAAAGGGTGGGAGGAAATCACAAATTAAATCTTTTACTGGTACAGTTGGCCAGCCAAGCACAAAGATTTCTCTTTTACTTGAAGGTGGGGTAGGGGGCAAGGGAGGTGCAGGAAGGAAGAATTCATGTCGCTATTCTGTCTGCAGGTTAAAATTCCTATGAGTTCTCAAGTTACTTGGCATAGAATTGGCATTGCTACACCACCATGCTGCTGCAATGACATTCCACAAACGATGTCCCCACTGAATGTGGGATTTTCTACTGCACAGACATGGAAGAAATACTGTCTTGGTCATAGTGTCTTACTTCCCCTGCACAGCAGCTGCTTCTGGGTCAGGTTGTGGATATCTCATAAATGTGCTACAGGCTGTCTGTAGATTTAAACTACTTCACAGGGTGGAACAGTCATTCTTCAGCTGACTGGATGAAGTGCATATTGCAGTCTTACCATAGTTATTGCTGGAGTGCAATGTAAATGTAACACTTTTTTAGCCTTGAGTCCTCAACAAATAAATGTCAGTAAATGTTACTACACTTCCTTAAAACATAAATATTAAGCTTTTCAAGATGTTTTTTTCTTCAGTATTCTTCTAACAGTATTGGAAGCCTGTTAGTAACAAATTCAAGGAAAAGTTCCATATTTAGAACAAGACTTTCCTTGCTCAAGTGTATCACGAGGTGTATAACCAAATGACTCTGATTATTTCTGTGACCTATGTTGTCTTTATTGGAAGAGTTTCAATACTCTTTAAAGCCAGGCAGCTGACCAAAATCAATGATTATTGATCTAGATTTGAAAATATTGGTAAGACTTACCAAGTGTTAGGTTATCTGATAAAAAGGCTTGTCTCCACATAAAAAAAGAGCACAGAGGCCCAGTGCAAGTCAGGGTAACCCAAATAACTCAAATAGAGAAAGGGAGCCCCTGTACAACTCCTCCGAGGACTGTCACTGGATGACCATAAGCTGTATGGTCTGCAGAGTGAAACACATCAAGATGAGTCAATGGAGTGGTTGTCCTTGTCAACCATTGTCAGCCCTTTGAGGCTGAGGGGTTCTTGCATAGAGGGATATGGAACTGATGGTGGGATGCTGTTTTTGGGATTGCACAAGACTTACTATGAAATATTTAGAGGAAGGACAAAAGGTGGGGGAAAGGAAGGACTTAAGGTGGTTTTGGGAGGGACAAGCACAGGAGAAGAGAGAGAAGGGAATCAGAGGCCCATTGCTTGTAAGCAGGCCACTGGTTGGTGTTCTTGTCTGGCTACACACCACACCAGGTAAGGTTTAAAAATAGAGGACACATTGTGCTTATTTCAATTATTTCCCTGTGTGTGTATTTGTGCAGGTTAGTATCATGGGAGCATATATCAAAGCAGTTGCAAGTCTGTCCTGGACATGTATGTGTCCTGCAACTGTAGAAATTGTCTACCAGAGGGACTAGGAGCTCCAGGCCAGCTACTGAAGAGATCATAAGGCCTGGGGATTGATAGACCTGTGCATGAGTGTCTCTGCATGAGACTCCTGGAGACAAGAGGCTCCACAGACTGGCTGTGTAGGCAGTGTCCAAGGCCAGTTATTGGAGGGATCTGCTGTGTGTGTAAGGGGCAGACTCTGTATCAGCAACTGGTGGAGTGTTGGGAGCCTCAGAGGCTCATATGTCCAAGGGACAGCAGATCACAGAATGGTGGGGGTTGAAAGGGACCTCTAGAGATCATCTAGTCCAACCCCTCACTAGAGCAGGATCACCTAGAGCAGGTTGCACAGGATCACATCCAGGCAGGTTTTGAATATCTGCAGAGGAGTAGACCCCACAAGCTCTCTGGGCAGCCTGTCCCAGTGCTCTGTCACCCTCAAAGGGAGGAAGGTTTTCCCCATGTTCAGGTGGAACTCCCTGTGTTCCAGTTTGTGCCCATTGCCCCTTGTCCTGTCACTGGGGACCAGTGAGAAGAGTCTGACCCCTCCTCTTGACATTTGCCCTTTAGTTATTTGTAAGCATTGATGAGATCCCCTCTCAGTCTTCTCTTCTCCAGGCTAAACAGACCCAGCTCTCTCAGCCTTTCCTCTTAGGAGAGATGCTCCAGTCCCCTCATCATCCTCGTAGCCCTCTGCTGGACTCTCTCCAGTAGTTCCCTGTCTGTCTTGAACTGGGGAGCCCAGAACTGGACACAGAACTCCAGATGTGGCCTCACCAGGGCAGAGCAGAGGGGGAGGATAACCTCCTTCCACCTGCTGGCCACGCTCTTCTCAATGCACCCCAGGATACCATTGGCCTTCTTGGCCACAAGGTCACACTGCTGGCTCATGGAGACCTTGTTGTCCATCGGGATTCCCATGTCCTTCTCTGCAGGGCTGCTTCCCAGCAGGTCAACCCCTAACCTGTACTGGTGCATGGGGTTATTCCTCCCTAGGTGCAGGACCCTACACTTGCCCTTGCTGAATTTCATTAGGTTCCTCTCCACCCAACTCTCCAGCCTGTCCAGGTCTCACTGAATGGCAGCGCAGCCTCCTGGTGTGTCAGCCACTCCTCCCAGTTTTGTATCATCAGCAAACTTGCTGAGGGTACACTCTGTCCCTTTGTCCAGGTCATTGATGAATATCTTGACTAAGACTGGACCAAGTACTGACCCCTGGGGCACACTGCTAGCTACAGGCCTCCAACTAGACTCTGTGTTGCTTATCACAGCCCTCTGAGCTCTGCCATTCATAAAGCTCTAGACGGTTAAAGCACTCCATAACATAGAGGGCCACCCCACTGCTTCTCCTTCCTTGCCTATCTCTTCTGAAGTGTCTGTAGTCATCCATTGTAGGACTCCAGCTGTGCAAGTCATCCCACTGTGTCTGTGATTGCATCTATATCATAGTTTTCCTGCTGCACAGGGGCTTCCAGCTGGTTGTAGATGGACTTCAGTTGGACTATTAATCCTGCCACCCTTTTTGGTCACATAGGACTTAAAGCTTCTCCCCATTCTTGGGTCCTTCTGTGGTTTCTAACACATCAATAACCCTTGCATCTTTGCTGCTGCATGGCTTTCCATCCCCTACCTCCACTGAGATGGCAGACTGAAGGATCTCGCTAGCACACTGTCCCTCAAACATTGATGTGGAGCCCCTAGACTTCTCTAGGGAGTCTGCTTTTCCCGCTTTCCCCCTTCATTAGTACTTACTTTGTTATGCTTCCCATCAGATGAGTGGGAACTATTTTTTCGCACAATTCACATGAAAATAATAGAATATACCTGTAGTTGGGTGCTGTTGAAATGTAGTAAATATATAGTATTTTCCTGTAAGTCCTGTTTTACTTGGTAGTTCCACTTTTCATACAGGATTTTTACTTAAAACTCTTCTTACTTAATATTCACCTGAAACTGTGGAGCAAAACATGCGTACTGAAGGGAGACATCGTGCATTAAGCTTTGACTGTTAGTCAGGGTTAGAGGATGGAGGCAGATACCTAAAAGAACAGAAAATTAATTCTTATCGTGACTGTTTTGGCATCAAGAAATTTTATTGTTTTTACCTCTCAGTGGGGAGAGAAGAATGCCACTTTAACCTTGTTGTTATAAATAGTCTTTTAATACACTATCCTGCTTCAATTGGAGGATATTAGATAAAGGTGTAAACATTTTTTTAATAAAGCATTAGAAAAGCACTATAAACCAATAAACAGTTGTTTCTTGGTTCTACTTTCAGAAGACTTATTTCCAAGACTTCTCGGCTGTATCACTCCACAAGGGGCATAATACAGCTTCAGATTACTCCAAAAAGGGGAGAGACTTACTATTAATCTATAGGTTGGTTGACATATGTTACTTAGTCTGTTTTTCTGAAAGTCTCAGCATTATGGGAGTAGTCGGTATTTGAAGACGCTTTAGGGTCTGGGATTTGTAATGTTTAGGTATATTTCTCAGCTTCTTTAAAGCCTTTATGCAAGGGTGTCCCTAAGCAGTTTGGTTCTTTCAAAATTTATTGTTTAGGAAAGCAGCTTTCTCTTATTCAATCTACTTCTATTATCTATCCTAAGATGCTGTCATTCTTTAGAATTAATCAATATATATCTTATACGGTAGTAAGGGGGCACCTTTTTCACTAAGTAGTATGAAATATGACTTTTCCAGGCACTTATAGCTTTTTTTTTTCCCTATGCTGCAGATGGAAAAAATAAGAATAAATCTAAAATTGAGGTTTTCTTCATGCAGTAGAACCAGTCTGCAATTCTGGTGTCTGTCCTTCATTGCTTAATCTTTTTATGAATAACCTTAGAAAACTTGGCAAATGCCTGATTCTTAGATTATATATATAATTCTGGTCATCTAAGTGATGCCAGACTTTTGGCATCTGAGTTTTGTGGTATTTCTGCTTTGAGATGTATTGTTTTGGCTGTGCCTTGGGATGTTGTGCATATTGCCTATATTGGGGAAATTAAACAAGTCTAAGACTGCCTCATGAATACAGCCACACTGTGTCAGCTAGCCTTAATGCCAGAACATTAAACTCCTAGCCTTTAAAAATAAAATTGCTGTGTCCAAATTGGCTTTTGGGAGTAGTTTCTGAATGTTGCCAACTCCTGAATTGTGCCCAGGAATAGTTTGGGAGAGCAATGGTGAGTCTAGGCCAGAAACTATGCCAGGCAGGGCTTTCATAACAATTAAAAGGATTGATAATTAAATTCCAATGCCACAGAACACTTCCTAGCATTTCTTAATTAAATAGTATAGAACTAGCCAATGTAATAAGCTAAAAAGTTTGTTTTGTTAGTAACACTAAACTTAAACTTCTCAGTTAACTTAAAAATTGGCGCTTAAGGCCACACACATACAAACTTTGCTTTAAAAAGGAAAAAATGTAATGAATTTGCCTTAGACTGTAGAAAGCATAATTAATTGATACAGCCTTGAACAGTTCAGCAAGTCTCTTCTGTTGCTAGTTAACTACTTTTATATAATAGCACATTTCCTTTGTTTTCATTTGTCTCTTATTCTCTGTTGATACTCTGTTTCACTGCCTTGGCTGCTGGATGAGACTGTTCCAAATGTCAGAGTGCCAGGCTCAGAGTTGGATAAAAGTAGCTCTAGTCTCAGGATTAACCAATGGAGATGACTGTATTGCAGCTATAATCTTCCTATTAATTGTTCTCCCCTCTTCTGTGCAGGCTGTAGCTATTTTGAGCATCCTGGTTAGAAAGAACTGAAATCAAAACTTGCGACTCTCGGCTACATACATCCAACAATATACATCTTCTCTAAATCAGTGATCAACCATGTTTCCCCACTTCTGTACAAATTTCAAGTTTTTATATAGCACGCATTCATGTTCAGTCTTTAAATGTTCATTGTTGTTTCTTGAGCACCTAAAATTTTTGCCATAATTGCTGCATTTATAGCAAATAGTCTAGAAAAAGAGCTGTAGTAAAAACTTTGCTGTACTATGAGATTATAGAGAAGAACTGGTGTAACTGATATACTGGTAGCATGCATACTTTGTGAAAAACTGGAAAATATTATCCTCACTGTGGGACTTTGCTGTCTTCACCAGTTTGTACCACGGAAGCTTGTCATCCCTTGTCTGCTTATTATACAGACATTCAATTTTCTCTTTTCAAGGCGATAATGTGAGATTATTGTGTTGCATTTTTCTGACTATATCTGATATACCTTACAGTCGCAAAATTTCTGTGCAGAGTTTATAAACAAGAATGGTCTAAAAGCAGTGTGGACTGATAAATGTGTGGCTTTCAGTTAGGTCTTCAGTGGATCAACTATGACAAGCCAAGTATTTTGAGGGAGAGTAGGCTTACAATGCAATGAAAACCTCAGCCACTGATACTGTTTTCTAACAAAGGATTTCTGAAGTGATAAAGAACTGCTTGAGGAGGGAGCTGTTTAATAAAAGCAGGAGAGAAGGGAAAGATTTGGGTATGGTTCTATGAATGATTTAAATATGCCGTTACAAGAGGCAGTCAATGACATCTCTAGTGTCAGCACCAGCTCTCCTTGATCTGGCTGAAAGCTAGCTGTATAAAATAAACAAAACTTGAGCTATTTCTCTTGACCAAAATCAACTGTACGAGGGATAGTGTTATGAACCCCTTTTGCACAAGCACGGAGATTGGAAAAATGAAACCAACAGTGAGCTTGAGGGGAAAGGTGGGGCCTCTGTTTCTAACAGCAATCCTAATTGGGTTGTGAAACTGCACTTTTTTGACATTGCTTTGAAAAACATGGAATCTGCCAGAAACACACTGCTGCAAAGCTTTTCTTATAAAGCAAAGAAAAACAAACAAATGCTCAGGCACTTAAAGTTATTTTGAATGTACAGATCAAACCATGTATCTGCAATAGTTTTCTGTTATAGACTTATGTATGCGCTTGTCATCTATCAGCACTTCACTGGTTGATGTCAAAACCTCTTTAAACTTATCCTGGATGCCTTGACCACAGCGTT
This sequence comes from Grus americana, assembly GCF_028858705.1. Taxonomy (NCBI): domain Eukaryota; kingdom Metazoa; phylum Chordata; class Aves; order Gruiformes; family Gruidae; genus Grus; species Grus americana. Next base: position 85,888,414 of record NC_072853.1, on the reverse strand, counting down.
GTTGCCTTCTGCATTCCAAATGCATAGGCAATGCATAGAAATCACCTAACCACATCTGATCTCCTCCCCAGAGACTGACAGAAAGGTGAGGGAAGGGAGGGCATTCTTAGATAACAAGCAGATCTGTTTGACACCCAGGATTCACAGCGTACTACTGCATGAAAGCTGCATCAGGGACTGGCTGGGCAGAGTATTCAAGGAGATATGCACAGCAAGGGTCTGGAGCAATAACTTTTTAACCTATCACCTTAAACGAATTTTAGTCTTGCATTAACATCCTGTGGAGAGGTACAGGAACAGCCTAGAGAAATTACTTCAGGATTTCTGCATTTAAAATAGCTAATATGCAACTACAAGGGATAAATACGTACTTATTTTACAGATGGTGGGGTTTTATTCAGCAGAATTTGACTGTCATTAGGATGCTTCAAATTCAAGAAGCAGGAAAGAGATGACAAAGGAAATGGTATTTTGCAGCATTGTTGTATTGGAACTTTAAAATGCATGGAGTACTAAAATAGAAAGTTGTTACACATCAGCAAGTAGTATCACAGTTTATTACTGTATATCCTGTTTAAAATGTGTTGGCAGTTTCCTAGTCAGACTTGTCAGCAAGATATTCAACACTTCATGTGAGGCCTTCATTTTATCAGAGTATAACATAATGATTTAAGGAGTAGTGGCATTCAGCATCACTGATCTTAGGATCACTTTAATAATTCTCTTTATGTCATGGTAGAAATTTGTTAACTTTATTAATATATATTAATCTTGCAGGTTCTTCCAGACAATCTGACGTTTTGTGCAAAGTAATTCATTAGAATTGCCCATTTTCACTTTCCCCCCTTTGTGGTATATTATGTATAAATTATAAAATCATATTTTTAATGGTGAAGGTTGGTTAAATGAGAATTGTCTTTAAGAATCTATTAATTAGTGTCTTATTAGCATACTGTTTTTTCAGGTATCTATTTCTTATTCCAGTAGCCAGTAGATGGGGATAAATAGACTGAAAGCCCGACAGGATAAATGATGCTCAGATAAAATAATCCTGTGTCAGAGGAGTGAAAGGCGACATCTTGAATTATAATGTGAACTCTTACTGTATGAGAGTGTGACTTAATGGAAATGTGATATTTGATAAGTCAAGCTGTCTTTGATTTGTAATGGCTAGCTTTAGGGTGACTCAGACTTGTTCTCTAGTGTAGGAAGGTGTGATGGTTTGGGTTTTGGTTTTTGTTGTGTTTTTTTTCCTATGGATGCAGTACCTAACAAATCTATGTGAAATAGGTCAGATAAATTCTAGAGAATATTTTATCATCAATTGGAAGTAACTGAAAAGCGTTTCACACTTCATTTTGAAGTAAAGAAGCATAGTTAGGGTGGTACTTTAATAACGTAAATTTACAGGTGCACACTTGTTTGATTACAATTTGGGGTTATGTTAAGTAATAAAAGAGAACACTGAATAGTCTTCTGTGCACATCCATCCTGTTGAAATGCATCAACTCTCCTTCAGCCTTCTGCTCTGGACATCTCCCCTGTGGGACATGGAGTGGGGTGGATGGGGAGTTGGAGACACTTTCATACAGGATGGTGTTTGACTGAAAGCAAAAAATCAAAAAATACTTGATCCCAATTTAAGACTCTTACGTGGTTAAGCTGTTGTATATCATGCCACTATACCTGCAGTAGTTTCTGGCTCTAAGAGCAGAGGTCCTATGCTCTTTCGCATGGGGCAAAGGGTAAACAGTGAATACGTCTTGCTGGTTACAACGGCTCTTACAAGAGGAAAAAAGTGTCTCATCTTGCAGCCCCTAATAGTAAATTTTTTCTTGAATGCCAGACTTGTCACTTTTTCCCCTCTGCAGTAAGAAATGATCTTGGAGGAAGTTGTCCTTGCTGTGGAGGCCAAAACAACAAGTATGTCTAAGGGGTAAAGAAGTGAAGCAAAAAGGAAGAGTGACAGAAAAAACATCTCTTTTTAGCTTAAAACATCTTGGCCTTTCCCTCATGTTACAAATTACACTGCATGTGGAAGTGCTACAAGTCATGCTACAAGCATGACAAGCAATGCCATGCAAAACCTGACAATAAAGAGACTTACTCTACAGTTGAAGGACCATGTGTGTTCTTAAAGAATGGAAGTTGTTCACAGTATTCAGAAAACATATAGAAGTGAATCAAAGTAATTCTGGTTTTCTGGGGCTTTTTTGTTTAGTTTTTTTAAGAGGTTTCCCATGATAGCTGCATCTAGTTCATTAATTTCTCCTTGCAGGAGAGAAGTCGTGCTTTTGCTCTACCTGTAACATCTTTTTGCAACATTAGGAGAGCAAATTACATTTTTCAAAATAATTAGTTCTCATTCTGTACAAACCAGTGGGAGTAAAATTCCTACTGTTATTACTGAATGCTTGTAACTTGGGGGATGGAGAGGGGATGTCAAGAAAAAGCAAACTGTCTGCTACTGGAGGCTGGAGAGAATGCAGTAAGCCTGCCTTTAAGAAGCCTTCAGTAATTCTTCTTGCAGTAACCAGCCCATACATTTAATTGCCAACTCACCAGCAGGAGGAGGGGGCTGCGAAGCCAGGAATTGGCTTTTTCAAGCAGTACACCTTGCTAGAACAGCTGGTTGCTGTCTCCTTTGATGTGGATAAAGGAGACAGTCTGCAGCTCTAGCAGCTTTTTACTTTTTGTTTTAAACAAAAAGAAAAAAATCTAAATACACTGCAATCTGCAGGTTATAAGATTTGTCACGTATGTCATTCCAACTTCTCTTCATACCACCATTGTGGAACAGGTAACACCTGCGTACAAATGGTTTGACATGTTAAGCTGCAAAGCCAGCAGGAATTGAACTGGCTTAACACTACTGAAATTATTACCTAGCACAGAATGATGTCCTTAGCCAGACTGGCCTCGCTTGTAATGTCAGGGAGTTATCTTAGCCCTTAAGGCAGCAGTGGAAATCTTCCTTAGGACATAATTTGCATGAAGTCTGCACATACAGGAGTATATTCTGTTGTGTCCAGTAAATGTGCAATCTGTCTTACTAAAATTCTGCAGTTTAAGTAATCTGAAAGGTATATTTCCATGTATAACAAGAACATGATGCTTACATTGCCGTTCCATATCGCTAGTAGCAGTACTGAGCATTGTTGCCCACATGAGTTTCAAATGCTCAGTTCTAATTATGCAGTATTTCAAAGCAGGAAGAGCAGCAGCAACTAGAGTTCTCAGAACCTCAAAATCTGGTGTTTTTACCTGAGTCTCCTTCTGCTTTCTATGTCTCCTACTTTCTGTGAATAACAGATTTTGGTAATTGCTTAGTTAATATGGTCTTTATTTGAAATAGTTTAGTGGAAACTTAACAGCTTCAGGTGAAGTGAATCTTATTTCAGTACATTTTTAGTGGCATGCAATGAAAACATAGCTGAACTTCCTGTGCAATTAGCCCATCTGAAAGTTAGAACTAGCTGAGGCACCAAGAAAATAAAAATCCCTAAGGTTTACTTCCCAGACATATTCAAATTTCTGGTTTGTGTTCCTTGCATATTCAGTTTCTGCAGAATGCTAAACTAAAATCTTGGTGTGGTGTTGGTGTTCTGGCCAGCTTCTGATGTCTTCAGCTCTATTGGAGATGACTCAGACCTTTTCCATTATTTTTGTTGAAATATGCTTGGAATAAACTAATTTTGTCTCTAAGTCTTGCATGTCTTTCTCATTCCTATCCAGTAAAGCTGATAAAAGACAAAAAGCAAAAGGCAATGTCAAAGCATGTAGTGGTGCCAATCTGATAAGATGATCAAAATAGATTTAGACAAATTGAACAAATTAATAAGAAAATAAAATATGCTAGCCGGCATTCAAGGGAAGCACTGAGGACTGTGAGATACAAAGACGATCATACACTTGATTTAAAATCATCGCGGAAGAGGTACAATTATCTGTCTCCTGGGATCAACTTTAAAAAGTCCTGAAATAGTTGACTAACTGGAGAAAACAATAGTAGCTTTGCAAAACTGTGTATAATGTTATGACTTTATAAATGCTAGGGAAACTGTATTGGTGATTGATTTTTATGGAGCGGTTTTTAGCACTTTAAAGTGAATGTAGATGTGAATTTACCACAACAAAAGGGGAAGAGGAGAAACTGAAGGGAGTGGAATACTGAATTGAGTAAAGTACTAAAATACCTCAATGCTGTCTGCTTTTCCTAGTATGATGCATGTAATGCACAAGCAACTTTATCACATGTCCAGGACAGCCACATCCCTCCCCTACTCCCATTCATGGCATGGCTGAATTTAACTCTAAATTTGATACTTGTTCTTTGTATCTTGTTTAAATGTAACCTTTGCTGGAAGGTGCTCTTTCTAACTCAATTTGCCTGATCCTGACCGGTCTAATAGATCTTCCTTTGGTAACTTTGTTTCATGGAATTGTGGGCTGGGGTGGGAAGAATATTTTTTTTTTAACTTAAACTAAGGAAAACTGAAAACTGAGGAAAATCAGAAATCTTCTGCAAATCAGATGTAAGAACAGTTATTTGCTAGCTATGATGCATCAAGCAGAACTCTTGGAATATTTATTGCATTACAAAAGGGAGGAGAGAGACAAATCAAGAGCCAAAAGTATTAATTAAATAATAGGAACGGGGAGAGTTAAGTTGCTACGCTTAAACATTGTTTTTCTTAGTGGGTGTTCTCTCTGCATTTAGCTATTCTCATGCATATAAAACTTTTTTGTTCCAATTCAAGTCACTTTTCCTGAAGGTCTTCCTAACAAGAATTTTCTTTGAAAAATAATTGTGTTGGTATGGAAGGTATGCATCTGTCATACCTTTGGCCTTACCATACCTCTGCAGGGAAGTTCTCCTACGTATAGGAAGAGGAGTGCAATGGCTAAATTACAGCGATAACTTGGGAATAATCATAGCAAGGATCAATATGACACAGGTCAGCTTTTTCCTAAACTTCTTTCCTTGGGTTGCTGCTTGTCATGAGTTCTTTGACTTCATGCAGCTGACCCAGTCTGTAGTTGGGATCTCATTGTACCGCTCTCCTGTGGGAGTCCACGGGTTCTACAACTGTCTCCTTGTTTTCTAGGATCTTGAACTCTGGAGAAATCTTCTCCAGGCATCTTGGGGAGCTGCCTTCTCAAATCCACTTCAGATGTTTCTCTGTCAGATAACTAGACATCTGTTACAAGGCGTAAGCAGTGCCACAGCCTTGCTCAGGTAGTAATCATGGACACAGGCAGTGCCTGAAAAAGATTATAGGCCATTTGGTGCATTTGGAATAAGTTTTGGAAATGTTAATATGCTCTTATCACTAGAAAGGTGATGCCTTTTTATACCTCTTGTCATTCCAATCACTGAGGGACAGGAACATGCTCCAAACAGCACACTCACCTCATTTTGACACTGCAGCTTTAAGATGCTAAAACTTGAGATTTAGTCCCTGAAAATAAGTTGTTATTGGTATCCAACAGGAAAAAAATTCTGGAGTCATTTAATTGAAAACTGATTGTGTGGTACAGCATTTTGAGTATGGCCTATACTTGCAGTAAAATTACAGATTTTCTCATAGAAAACTTTTGAGAAGATATTCACCACAGAATACACTTTTATACTATCACAAACACATTACTGCAGCAGATTTTTGTGACATGATTATGTAATGCATGAACAGTGCCCCCATTACCAGAGAACATGGTGAAATCGGAGTTTTTGACAACGGACTGTTTTTTCTAGTACAAATATTATGTAATGCCTTGTGACAGAAATTATTTTACTTTGAATTGTTTTAATTGCAATAGAGGCTTGTGAAAATGAGTTCTAGCCCTCCATTTTAGGTAGGTAGTGACCAAAACCTCACTACTTCTGTTCACCTGAACCGCTTTAAGATCTCAAATTTACTCTGATAAGTTACTAGTTATTTTATTTATTAAATATAAGAATTTAGATTTTTGCCTACTTTATATTCATAGTTCAACAAATCTTCCATGTCCTGAAATGAAGGTAAACTTATGAAGTATTTAGGCATTATAGTGACAAAAGCTACTTGAGTATGCAAACTGGAAGTATTGGTTCTCAAGGAGATAAGAACCAGGTCACTGCTTCATATTGTTTAATCTAAGAAATACTGCTTAACCGATAGTCTCAGAGAAGGAAAAGGAAGAAAGGAAAACAACACATATGGAATAGCGAAGGAAAAATTTCTCTTCATGTTTTGTGGGAGGAATTTCTTAACTCTTGAAATTACCAACTTACCTTTCCAGCTGGTATGTTCAATTATCTTCCAAAGTTGTCATCTTCTCTCAGTGAAGACAGGAAAAATGGAACCCTGTTGATCTGAGTAAGAAATAAAAAATATGGTAGTATAGAAGGAAAAAGATAAAAGGAGAAAAAATTCTTGCCCAATGGTCACGGATTTCATCTGATGTAGTGATTTCATTTGGCTTTGTATTAAGCTTGAAGATAATCTGTTTGCTGTACAGCTTAGGTATAGTAAGAAGTGAGTGAAATAGTTAAACAAAAGTGCAAGACCACAGTGAAAGGTAACCTTAATGGGCTTTGAAAGGGAGAAGAGATTATTTGGGTAATGGGAGAAAGTAATTTGTGTTAAAAAAACCCAAACAAACAAATAAACAACAACAATTAAAAAAGCCCAACAAAACAACACCCACCCCTCTACCCTCCTCACCCCCAACAGGAGAGACTGTTTCACGGAGAATAGCAAGATTAGGTGAGGTAGATGGTCAGTTTTGTGTGCTACCTATCTCACAGCAGCATTTTTAATAATAATGTTCTAGATTTACTGCTATCTTTTGACTGAATTTGCAATGTGCTCAAAATATTAGCATCTAACAGTCAACTTTTCCAGTCAATGTATCAGCAGTAAACAGCTGGATATCTCTGTGCCATATGAGTGAGAAGAGATATGTGGAATTTAGTCAAATGTGCTCAGTCAGATGCAAGTAGTTAACTGACCTGTCCAGCACAGCTTATATGGGATGTCTCAATACTGATAGCACTAGTTACACTAACTAGTTTGTTACACTCATGACACTCAATTGATGCTCATTGAACACGCTTTTAAGCAATCCCAAGATATTTTCTAGTTCAGGTCTTAGTTAAGTGGTGTCTGATTAATTTTTGTGTCCAGGTCTTTATGGTGGCTCTCGGAGCAATTATGCTTGATAGATCACTTATTCCTATAAGCTGTATAATATTGTTGTCTAAGATGAATTTATAAGGGGGAAAAATAATACTCTAGGCTTAAGTGAGAAATACTTTATTTGCATGTTTCACTATTACTGCTTATACAGAACTCTTTAGATGAGCTCAGGCACACAAGTAAACTGTTGTGAGGGGACAATTAGCTCAGCTGTTACAATGAACTGTGCTCCTGCTATGACAACATAGAAGTTGCAAGACCACCCAAGCTAACTTAGCAGTCCTTTTTTCAGAACCTAAGCTAACTCAAATTTGTTTCAACAGAAATGTATATATTTAACATGAGGTAATTTATTTTGACTAGTAGACTTGGGTTTTAAGCTGTTAACTTCACTTTCTCTATAGAAAGTCTTGTTAATTTGTCAAAAGGTGAAGTGGCAGAGTGAAAACTGGATATTTGCACTGTTACTGAGACTGGAACTGCTGAAGAGTATGATGTAAGGAGACCATGAACACTGTCTCTCAACCAAAAAAAAAATCACATAAAAACTCCACAAATAAAAAAACCCCACCATAATTTATCAGCATGTTAAGTCTTAACCTGACAATCTTAACTAATACTGAAAGATCAAATAAATAATGCATGACAGCTTAATATTGCCAAAGGAGAGAAAAATAGATATTTTCATAACTTAGAGGTGTCATTGAAGCTATTCAGAACCGTAGTCTAGAAGGTTTAAACATTAAGGTGTGACCACTTACACAACTTTTAATTATCTGATGCTTTTAACTCTTCAGTTCTTTGCTAGTGATCTGGGTGATGGAATGCAGAATAAAATGTAATGTCACTGATCTGAGAGAGACTATACACTTCAGAATTGAAATGTTCAAATTGCAGTATGGAAAATTTGGCAGGAAATATATTAAAGCAGGAATTAAAAAATTGCACAACTGTAGGATGTCAAACAAATGTTCAGGTGGCAGCTATTCAAAAAAGCTCAATAGTGGATCTCTAGCTGAGCTGTAACCCGGGAAAATTCTGCTGTTCTGGAAAAAAATAAGTACTATATTCTGATATAAGAGAGCCCACAGTCTGTAAAGCGTTTTAAAGTAATCCTTTTCTACTGAGTACTACCAAGATTTTGGTTTCTGTCCAGTTCTGAGCTTTGCACTGCACAATTGAAGAAAGCTCAAGAGAGGGTATTAAGAATGACCATACATCTGCTAAACATGACTTACAAGAAAAATATGACTTCATTCATGTTATCCTGTTTGAGAAGAGTCTTAAATATGTAAAACACTATGGCAAAGAGGGCTGGAATAATCCTTTGCTATGTCCATGATAAGATAAAAGATAATGAATTAATGAAATGGTAAGGAAGTCTAAGATTAGATATTTTAAAATTTTTAAAAATGCTTAAGTAGGAAAGCAATAAATTGATTGGATGTACCTTCAAACAGTGGAGGAGAAGTAGATAAGCAGATCTCAGAAACGATGCAGATAGAATGATGCCTTAAGGTAAGGGAATAGAGTTAAATGGTCATGCAATGTGTCTCTAAACCCTGTAATTCTGTGGTAATTGATGAATAAGTATGTCAGACCTTTAGTTTTAAATAAAGCCTTCACTTATCTTCCTCCTACACCTGTCCTGCACCTTTCCTTTTCTCTCACTCCCTAGTTGCTTATAACCTTCTGGCTGTTGTTTCAGTCTCAAGCTCCTATATTCCTTGTCTGTAACAAGGCAGCAGTCACAATACTTAAGTCTTGCTCGTGCTTTTCATCTTGGGATGCAGGCACTAGAGAGGCTATCCCTTGCTATCACAGTAGAGAATTTCCCTTGGAAATTCCCCACTGGTGAAGGTAAGGTTTTTGAGGGTTTTTGTTGTGTTGATTTGCTTTTCCCCCTGATATTTTTATTTCCTCCTTGACCACAAGATTAAGACGAACTTTCATATCTGATAGTGATTCATTTGGTTAACCTATCTCTATCCTTCACACACTGTTAAATGTTTGTGACAAGGTTCAAGGATTTTTGTGGCCTTTAACTCCAGGCCCTCATAGCTTTTACCTTGAAATTGTTCTCTGCCAGTAATATAGAGTGTCCATCCTGCTGATTTGAGAAATTTAGCTAGAATGTGCAGAAATAAATGAGTTTCTAAAGCAGAAGATGGTGATTGTTACATGGTATATAGCATTGTCAGTCCAGATGATCTAATTGCTCTCTTGTTCTTTAAGAAAACTTATTGCATTGACCAGGCTAAAGTTCACTATAGGTATTGCTGCATTTGTTCTTTTGATTCAGTGCTACTTTGAACTGCATCCTGGTGTTATATCAGAAATGCACAAATCTTCCCAAGATCTGTAGTCCATTAAAGGATAAAAAAAGTATTTGCAATATAAGAGCTGAAGGAAGGGTCTGATCCGATAGCTCATATATCGACCAGTTAGAACATCTGCTGTCTTTAAATGACAAAGGCTTTGATCCTGCCATTGATAGGTATTGGGTGGTGCCTCACTGTGCAAGTATTTCTGCTGACTTTCTTGCAATTCCTTTGGCTCTTAAGAGAATCTTTGCTATTGTGAATTTTATGCCCCGTTGTCTTCCTCTACTTGTATAAAACTTCAGCTTGCAAGTCCACCATCCTTATTTGCGGCAGTAACACTTGTATTCCAGGCAATGCGTGGGACCTGCCACTATTTGGAAATGGTTCTAATTAACTTAGCTCCAGCTTCAGGATCATATTAATCAGTTTTTGTTTACTTATAAGCCTGTTGTAACAATTGCATTCCTTTCCTTGAGTTACTCTGAAAGAGCACTTGTTGATTTGCTTTTTTTTTTGTTGGGCTTTGTTGCCTGAAAAAAAAAAATTCCAGTAAAGATCTATCTCCTGAATCATTTTTAAAAATAATATATGATAAAACACCTTGGTAAATACATAATTCCATGAAAAAGACAACCTGAGCATTTCGTAGATATGGGCTGGTTTTGTTTCTAACTTCAGCTTCTTTTATTCAAAGATATTTGTGTAATGTATTTAAATTTAAACAAAATGTATGTCATAAATGTTGAGACATAATTTTGAGTTTTAATAGTTAGATTATCTGCATTGTGATGAATAACCGATATATGGATTTTTGGTGGCATCTTACTGATTTTTTTCGTGTGTAGAAATTATGTGTACAACATACCTACACACACCAAGCTGCAAAGACAAATATACTGACTTTGCTTTAGAAATGAGTATTTTCTGTCTTTCCTTGAAGACTTTGCAGATGGCCACAAATTCAAATACATTTGTAATTTTGTACTGTAAGAAATATATAATTTTCTCCAGACTGTGAGCATAGGGTGAATATGTGGACTGAAAAATATGATCTTTATGGTGTTACTAAAATGGAAACATATTTCTGCCTTAGAATATTTTAAAAAATGCTTTTCAGATTTACCATTCATTCCTGGTCTGCAAATTGAGAAAGTTAGTTAAGTTAGAAGTGACTTTCCATTTACAAAGGAGGCACGGGTAGGCTGTTTCCTGAATGGCCTTACTAGTGTCTTGTAATGTAGACAATGAAATGTGACAGGAAAAGTACTTCTGTGTCTCCTAGTCTGTCAGCCCTAAAATTTACCACATTTTTTTCACTGTAGTGGCGTTTGAAGGTCAGCTTCAGATCCCAGTTTTTTCTTTCATCTCTAGCTCCCCTACATCAACTTCCCCACAGCGATGATCCCCAGGCTACAAGCTCCTCTTTCCTTCCTCCTTCAGGAAGGACAGCAGGGACACAAAGTAAGCGTTATCATCCTGCCTCTTGCCAGCGTGCAGTTGCGCAAAAAATAATAATAATAAAAAAATATTCTTGACATCTGCAGCTCTGAAGGATACTCTGGAGAACCAGAGAGCATCTTTCTGTTGATATAGTGCTTGAAGAACTCTGCTGGCCTTGCACACTGTTGTAGATTGTTGGGAAGTGGTAGTTTTCAGAAAATTATTCTATTTTTCTCAGGAAGTGGAAAAGCAGTCACTCTGACATGAAGTGACTCCTTTCTCTGGACTAGCTTCCATAGCTTTGCTCCAAAAGCATTTAATATCTGGATCTTCTCAAGGGAATGTATGAAATCATAACTTAACACCAATGTAATGCTCTTCTTAATGGTGTTGGGCTTCAGAATGATTCTTCTGCTTTTATTGTTTATAACAATTCAACCATACTGAGGGTCACGGGTAGGGGGAAATCATTGTCAAAACTGACTTTTTTTTTTTGTAACCCCAAAAGTGTTGGAAAACTGTATTGTAGACAGTGATTTCAGCTTTGCTTATAAAATTATATTTCTTAAATCTTGCTTATAAATATTCCTGTTGCTCTGGTGGTATTCCTGGGATTTGTTATGTTTAGAAACTAATTTATTGGTTAAGGAAGAGGAGATTTAGGATTACAAAATTTATTTACCTGGAACAGCAAAGCAAGGACATAATCCTGCTTCTCTGGAAGTGTTTCAGTAACCTCTTCTTCCCTCTTCCTCCTGAACTCCACTTCTGAAATTATGCAAGTGCTTGAATGCAATACTGCCTCACAGCTGGATGTTTCATAAGGGGGATTGTATGAAATATAATCATTGGTTCACTTCAACTTTTCCATTTTGTTTGACTTGCTGTTACTCTTTTCTTACACCTGGGATATATATATCCTACCTGCCTTGTTCTGTATATAACACTCAAATCATGTCCCTGTAAACTAAATGGCAGCTGTTGCTTCTCACTTTCTTGTGGTTCTAGTTATCAGAATATTTTAAATGTGGGAAAGGTTCTTTGGTTTTTATTTTGTAGTGGGGTTTTTTTTGTAGGTTTGTGGGTTGTTGTTTTCTTTTTATTTTCTCTTCCCCACTGACTTCACTTTCATTTATATTATAAATATGCCAACAGGGATAAAAATCAGTTTGTGAAATTCCAGAAACATGTAGTCAGGAATAGTGGCATCCCTAAAGGGCTTGTAATTAATAAACAAAAGTTTAGGAGGAAAGAGTGATGTTCATTATGAACTGGAGGACTGAAGCACAAGATTCAAGTATACATATTCATACATAGCAGTGACTGGCAGGGTAGGCATTTAAACCAAGATCTTCAGAGAATCAGACATCTCTCTCCTTTTACTCTAACAAGTCATTAAACTGCACCCAAAAATTAAAATACAAATTATAACATTTTTTCCAAACTGACATGTACAAATTCATTATTATCCATGAGTGATTGAATGGATGGTTGAAGCAGGGAACTTGGCATTTATTACAGGGGTTAAGAAGATCTGTGTTCAGAAAAGCTTACCTTTAATGTCTGGCTAGTTAGAAAATAATTTTGGAACTGGAAAATATAAAATTAGCACACTTTAAGGGTTATATTATTTTATCAGCATATACTAAACCAATGTTTCTTTGGGAATGTTAAAAATGCAAATAAGTAACAACTGCAGGTGAGAAGTTATCACTTGTTAGCACTGCCCTCTGGGTAGATATGAAATGCCAAGTATGCATATGTAGAAACCCTAGCTATATGTCTGAGATTTTATTAAGCACCTGATAAGAAGCTCTGATCTCCCTAAATAAAACCAATGGTGACACTACCCTTATTAGACAAAAAGCTGCTGCCTTGCTTACCAATGTATTTGTTGTGTATCAATGACTTGCAAGACAGTGTGAAAAATATGAAAGTATGAGTCATTATTAGCCTTTTCATTATCTGTTTTCAGATAAAGAGGCTGTATCACATCCTTTCTCAACAAATGACTTTTCAACTGACACTCATTTTGAGATGAAGTCCTAAGTACCACAGAATTAAATGTAATGCCAACCACGAAGGTGTCATCTTGGTAATTCAACTTTCATACAACATGGATGAATTCCTTAATATTCAGTGTTGTGTACTGTATATCTTGTGCTAGATTACAAATGCATAGCTCGTAAAATAGAGGCTATGAAATTTAATTCTTCATACTAAGCAATAAAAAGTAAGATTACTGATATAACTTGTTTAATGATCCTTCTGTGAGTTCATCTCTTGTTCTGTTGGTCTGAAGCAGGGATGAGCACCTACTGGTTACTAGCAATTTTGAAACAGAGACTGTTTCTAGGTCTAAGTAGGGTCTGCATCAGCAGGCATCCTTTTCAGTTAGAAGTCCTAGTTTTTTTTCCAAAAGGATTGTGAACTGAGATATAATTTTAAACATGCAATTTTTTTAGCCTTTTGATGAAGCTTTAAGAACTGACATTCCAGCAAAGAATATTTTCAACTAAGTTTGAAAAACTTGCCTGGCCTGACAAAGGCATTTTAAGAATGGAAATGTTCAAGTGGTAGTAATAAATCTTTTGATGCATGTTACTGCTATCTTGAAATAAACCCAATGTATAAACACTATTATACTTAATGCTTACTGTAGCAAATAAATTTACTCTTTTTCTAGTTCAGCTTTCTACTTGAAATTTGTTTTCTGTGACAACTAATTGTCTGTGGTGTTTACTAGAAGAAAATAATGTACTGATATTCTAAGCCTAAAACAGAAGCTGAGGATCAGTTACCCCAATTTAATTTGCACACCACCTGGTTTTTACTGAACTAATAATAATTAATGAAGATGGTGGCATTTTTAATGCCCCAGTTGATACAGAGTATAAATTCCAGTGACATATATATTCTCCATGACGTGTTCCAAGCAACGACCAAAAGGAGGAGAGTTTTACCCTTCTTTAAAGTACAGATTTGCTAGTTTAATCCAGGAGGGGATTGCCAACCCTACAAAGCCCTCTCCCTTTTTAATGAAGAGGGTGAGCAAACTATATTACAGGAGGAAGGGGAAAATTTGTTTGAAAGACTTAATCTGCAAGGAGCCGTAGGTAGAGGAATTCAAGGGAAAGCTCAGCTCTAGAACTAGCATTGCTGCTGTTGCCACCCCCAACCAAGAGATCTGAGAAGGGAGCTCCTTTGCACTTTTCTGTGTGAATATCTTGAAGGTCTCTGAAAACAGTTTTCTAATTGGTTTGTTGCCTTATGTAGTCTCCTAAATAAATATTATCTGTAGCATAAAATAAGCCCAAAGCCCATAATCCTAATTCTGATCATGCGCATTGGCTAAGGAAGGAAAAGGGATGGGAGTGAGGATGTTTAATGATGTGTTAGTGAAAGGATGTGATGCATAGACTCTTATTTATCTTTGATAAGTATTGATAATTATTTTCTGTTTCTTGTTAAGCAATTTCTTTTATTTGCTTTTTTCTTATTTTAGATTAAGCTGAATGTTTTTTAAAGTTACTTGATAAAACAAGACACTTCTGGCATGAGTGTGCTGAGTTTATAAATTACAACCCTCAAACACTTTACGAGGTACACATGTCACTAGAACACACCCCACCCCCTGATGTATCCAAACACTAAATGGACCCCTGTTTGAGTGGGAGCAGTCTGGTGAAGGGCTGGCTCAAAAGGATCTGAGAGGTAAGCTTAATATTGACTTCTAATAATGCTAAAGGCTTTGTGGCATGCGGTTAAATACTGGGCTATGTACTTGAACCTCAGAGTCACAAGGATAATATTATGTCAGATAATTGATCAACAAGTTTTTTAAAACTCCAACAAATTGAACTGTTAATTTACTACTCACCTGTCTAAATATATTTACTTTTTATGAAGTACACAAACACAGGATTTGAAGTGTGGACTATATTTTTAGAACACAATCAGTACAATCCTATCTTATTTTTTCACTTTCATAAGTAGACCGTTTCCCTTTCCTGACAATCATCTTTCTTTTGTCTGGTGAAGTCTAGTGCAATCATACCCAAAATGCATAAAAACATAAGAACTGCATGTCTGAACTGAACTTGGTGTTCATTTGCCGATGACTGACTTCAGTAGTGCTCAACAAAGGACAAAAGAGCTTGTAATTGCAATTAGATAGGATGTGGTGAATGAAGCCTGAATCATCAGATATAACAGCTCTTCTAATCTGCTTTGAATTAATAAGAGTACTTTGTCCTCTTTTAATATCTAGTCACTTTTTTAGAGGTCTGTGATAATCACGGCTTTATTCTGCCATCCTGTGACAATGTGCAATGAGGTGGTGGTACATTGTGTAGAAGGAAATAGAAGAATACAGTCATTTGTTCTAAATTTGCCAACCCTGGCTCTCAGAGGATAGAGAAGTTCTTGTTCTACCAGAACTTCTACCATTGCTATACTACTTGTGCATCCATTCTATTTGTTTTTTGCTGTTTTTTTAAAACAGACAAACAAAAAATCTTTTCAAAACCATATTACTAGTGGACTATAGTGGAGTATTCTATATTCTATGTTTTTGAAATTTGTTCAATGATAGGTTTTTTAACTAGCTGGACAATTGAACCATTATCCTTTTTTCTTTTAATCATCATATAATATGCCTTTAACGTTTACTCTCATCAATGCTAGAATCAACTTTTAGAAAGTCTACTTAAATAAGGAATCATGACTCAAAACAATAAAGGACAAGAGTTTGTAGATATAGGTAAATTCATGTTATTGCCAACAAATACCAAGACTATTCATAATAATCCTACCTTTTCTGAGAAACACATCCTCACTGTGTAATTTAAATAGTAAGATAAAGTTTTGAAAGGTTTATATCTCTCTTCAGCTGGCTGGGGAAGTCTCGCGAGTACATCACAATTACTTTTTGATGAGCTTTCACTGATCATAGGACCTGACACCATGAATATGCTGAAATCAATGAAAATGTTGCTGATTGCAAATGCTATGCAGTTTGCACAGTGCAGTCACTACAATACAGGATTATATGTTCCTGTGGAGATTTATTTGCTTTCTGACATTAGAGAACACTGTTATTATCAAACTGTAGCAAGATGTGACTTCTGCAACAAGGCTGAAAGCTGAATCTCCAGTGCTTAATTAATTGGAAGATTAATATAAGCTAAGGTCCTGATAATTTCTTGGGAGATGATTTAAGAAATGGTAGGTGCTGATGCCTGCTGATTAACCCCAGACGGTTGATAATCCTTAGGGTAGTCCAACTTTGATATATTTTTTTTTTTGCTGTTAATTACTTTTTAAAATTATTAACCACCTCATGTGAGTTTAAAAACACTTTCAGTCATTCCATGCCATGTTAAGGCTATGCCAGATCTTTTAAAATAAGTCACTAATTACTGTTTTGTCAGGCAAAGTAAATAAACATTTCATAGGTTTGGAGATGAGTTGCCCTTAAAAAAAAAAAAAAAAAAATCCCCAAATACCCTAATGGCAGCTGATCTACCCAGCTATGTGCTTTTGAACACGTTGGTGCACAATTTACTATCCTATTCAAGCTTCATACAGATCATAATGTATTAAACTCCTTTCTTCCACCTTACCAGAGAATCATAGAATCACAGAATGGTTTCAGTTGGAAAGGACCTCAAAGATCATCTAGTCCCAACCCCCCTGCCATGGGCAGGGACACCCTCCACTAGACCACGTTGCACAAAGCCCCATCCAACCTGGCCTTCAACACTCCCAGGGAGGGGGCATCCACAGCTTCTCTGGGAAACCTGTTCCACTGTCTCATCTTTGAGCAGTAAAGAATTTCTTCCTTATATCTAATCTAAATCTACCCTTGTTTAGTTTAAAGCCATTACCACTTGTTCTGTCATTCCATGCCCTTGTAACCAGTCCCTCTCCAGCTTTCCTGTAGGCCCCTTCAGGTACTGGAAGGCTGCTACAAGGTCTCCCTGGAGCCTTCTTTTCTCCAGGCTGAACAACCCCAACTCCCTCAGCCTGTCCTCATAGGAGAGGTGCTCCAGCCCCCTGATGATCTTCTTGGCCCTCCTCTGGACTCTCTCCAACAGTTCCAGCTCTGGGCCCCCCAACATAAGAACATCATGAACATGGTACTCCAGGTGGTGTCTCAAAAGAGTGGAGTAGAGGGTCAGGATCACCTCCCTTGACCTGCTGGTCACACTTCTTTTGATGCAGCCCAGGACATGGTTGGCTTTCTGGGTTGCACGTGCACACTGCGGCTCATGTTGAGCTTCTCATCCGCCAACACACCCAAGTCCTTCTCCTCAGGGCTGCTCTCAATCCATTCTCTGCCCAGCCTGTATTGGTGCTTGGGACTGCGCTGACCCATGTGCAGGACCTTTCACTTGGCCTTGGACTTCACGTGGTTTGCATGGGCCCACCTCTCAAGCCTGTCAAGGTCCCTCTGGATGGCATCCCTTCCCTCCAGTATGTTGACTGTGCCACACAGCTTGGTGTTGTCAGCAAATTTGCTGAGGGTGCACTCGATCCCACTGTCATGTTGCCGACAAAGATGTTAAACAGTGCTGGTCTCAATACTGACCCCTGAGGAATGCCACTCATCACTGATCTCCACTTGGACATTGAGCTGTTGACTGCAACTCTTTGAGTGTGACCATCCAGCCAATTCCTTATCCACCGAGTGGTCCATCCATCGAATCCATGTCTCTCCAATTTAGAGACAAGGATGTCATGCAGAACAGTGTCAAATGCTTTGCACAAGTCCAGGTAGATGATGTCAGCTGTCCTTCCCTTATCCACCAATGCTGTAACCCTGTCATAGAAGGCCACCAAATTTGGTCAGGCGCGATTTGCTCTTAGTGAAGCCACGTTGGCTGTCACCAGTCACCTCCTTGTTTTCCGTGTGCCTTAGCATAGTTTCCAGGTGGATCTGCTCCATGATCTTGCCAGGCTCGGAGGTGAGACTGACCGGCCTGTAGTTCCTTGGATCTTCCTTTTATCCCTTCTTGAAGATGGGGGTTATGTTTCCCCTTTTCCAGTCAGCGGGAACTTCACCGAACTGCCGTGACTTCTCAAATATGATGGAGAGTGGCTTAGCAACATCATCCACCAGTTCCCTCAAGACCCGTGGATGCATCTCATCAGGTCCCATGGACTTGTGCACCTTCAGGTTCCTTAGCTGGTCGCGAACCTTCTCCTACAGTGGGTGGTTCTTTAGTCTCCCAGTCCCTGCCTTTGCCTTCTGCAACTTGGGCAGTGCAGCTAGATCACTTGCTGGTGAAGACTGAGGCAAAAAAGTCATTGACTACCTCAGTCTTCCCTATATCTTGGGTAACCAGGTCTCCCATTTCATTCTGGAGAGGGCTCACTTTTTCCCTAGTCTTCCTTTTATTGCTGATGTACCTATAGAAGCTTTTCTTGTTGTCCCTGGCTAGATTTAATTGTTATCAGGGCTTTGGTTTAACTTGGCAAGGATCCGAAATACAAATGAACACCACACAGGTATGGAATACAACTGTCAGAAGCAGGAACTGAACTTGTTTCCCAGTTTCAGTTTGTATTATGAGTTTTATTTGCTTCTTTACATGAGGATTGTGAAGACATTGCACTAATAGTTCACTCTCTGAAATTGAGTTTTGTTATTAACTTTTAGCTTATTTCCAAGCATATATAGTTACAGCACCAATTGTAATATATAGCTGACCTTTGCAAGGCCCTGGAGAGTTGAAACAATTTTAGATTTATGTAAAACAGTGTATGGTAAGGGTGAACAGATAGTGTTGTTGGTAGAAAACTCTAAAGCTTATTTTGATAGAGTGCACTACATCACACCACTTTACTGTTAAGAAAATTGTTACTGGTAACAACCTACCTCTAATTTCAGACTTACACAGTGATAATGAAGAAAAATATTTTTTCTTAGCCATTCTGGCTTGAATATGAGTAAAAATTCAGTAAGATCTCAATTTCTACGATTCTGAAACAATGGCAAAAAAATTGTTTCCATGTGTTACTCTTAAAATCATAGAATCGTTTTGGTTGGAAAAGACCTTTAAGATCATTGAGCCCAACCATAGTCCTCCTGAGTTGCCTGCCCCTTCTTCCAAAGGCTGTAAACTCTCCTCTTTTTTCTGGAGTTCTAGCCAAAGCTCTCTGTTCAGCCAGGCCGGTCTTTTTCCCCACTGGCTCATCTTTCAGCACATGGGGATGGCCTGCTCCTACGCCTTTATGATTTCCTTCTTGAAGGGTGTCCAGCCTTCCTGAACTCCTTTGCCCTTCAGGACTGCCTCCCAAGAACTCTGTCAACCAGTCTCCTAAACAGGCCAAAGTCTGTCCTCCATAAGTAAGTCCAAGGTGGTAGTTCTGCTGACCTTCCTCCTTACTTGTCTGAGAATCAAACTCCATCATTTCATGATCACGATGCCCAAATGAGCCTCCAACTGTCACATCACCCACAAGTCCTTCTCTGTTCACAAACAACAGATCCAGAAGTGCCCCTTCCCTAGTTGTCTCACTCACCAGCTGTCAGGAAGTTATCCTCCACACACTCTAGGAACCTACTGACCCATTTCCTCTCCCTGCGATATCTGGTAAGTTGAAGTCCCCCACGAGAATAAGGACTAGTGATGGTGAGACTTCTCCCAGCTGCTTATAGAGTATTTCAGCTGTCTCTTCATCCTGGTTGGGAACTTGTTGCCTTTGCCTGCTGTCCCTTAAGTCACCATGTTCAGCCAGGTGGAGAGAGGATAGGGAATTCTCTGTTATCATGTGTCCTGTCTGACTGTGGGGCCTGTCCCAGGGAAGGTAGGGTGTGGTTCCAGTATGTCTCTCTCTCTCTGAGATTCCCTGATACTCTTCAACCTACTCACCTTCTCCCAGAGCTCTGCCACTAAGCAGAGGAGTTAGTCTACCTGAAAGATTTTATTTGTTCTCCTCTCTAGAACTTTGCAGAAAGAAGAACTGGGGGAGGGAGAGGAAGTTCAGATTTTTAACTTCTCATGTTTTTGGTTAAACTAGTAATGGTCAAACTATAGTAAGTAATAAATTCGTAAATGCAGAGCACTTAAATTTGGCACCAAATTAAGTTGGTTATTATAGTTCATCTATTCCTGTGTTTCCATTGTAATCCTGGCAGATTTTTTTGAATTATTCTGGGGGAGTCTTTCCATAGGAGGAGTATAGAAAACTAGTCAGCAAAATACGGTTCTAGTTTGACTGGCTACATTTTTACTTAATAGTGAGTGGCATAAATATTCCTAATGGTTGCAACTCCTTTGAAGGGGACGTGGGAGATATAACTCATTGGTTGGGAGACCCCTGTTCTGCACTTGAGGGCTTTCTTCTAATTTTGCCCCAGCTTTGAGAACTGATTTAAGTTCTCTTACAGATGTGGTGAGGAAGGAACATATGGCACCTAGCATACTGGGATTTCAGTTCTGAACAGCGCTTACAGAATGTTACACTACTGCATGTAATAATAAGATAGTATTACTCTGATACCTAGCCTCTTTTCTTTCTCAGAAGTCCCAACAGTTGTAGATTATTTAATGCCAGCTATGCAGTTCTCAGCCATGTAAATTCATATTCCAGGAGTCTCTTGGAGAAGAACATAAACATATACCTATGACAGTTTCTGATTTTTTTTATCATAATAATCCCCAGTTATAATTATCCTGAAAAAGGTCAGTGGAATGGATATAGATAAGCACAATCTCTATCCTATTCTTGAAAGTCAGGGAAGCAGTAAATGTGTTTTTGTAATAAATCACTTCAATAATATTGTAGTCCTCAGCATAGTCAATTGTGGTTGGAAGTTGTGACAGAGGCTTCAAAAGAGTTATAGAATCAGAATTAGTTGCTACAGTTTTTCAGTGATTTGATTTCTGAAGAATGTTTAAAAGTCTGAGACTCAAAGATTTTGACTGCATTAAGAGTTGGTAGGGACAGGCAGTTCTCTGTCATCAATATCTAGTGTTTACTTACATGCAGATATTAGAAATTCAGATTTAAATAATCAAACGCTTAACTAACTGTAGCAGCATAAGTAAACTATGAAGGTAGCACATGATTTAATCTCATTTTAATGAAATTTTTCCCTAGTGTCAGCCTTATCTTTGTTTTTGAACTACTATAGTATTAATTATTTCAAATTTTTTAGTGTTCAAAAATGATTTGGCTGAATAAATGGCTTAGTTGGCTAATTAGAGGTGTGACTGAATGAAGTTTAAATTTTGGTATTTACAGTTTTTGAGGTATAAGATGTAAATATTTGTTTTTATGACTATATCCAGTATTCCTTCATAAAATAAGATTATTACTTAGGTTTCATTTCTGAGGTAAACAAGATCTCATCAAGACACAACAAATGATACTGGAAACCTGGTGCAGTGAAAGAAGTTATTCCCTGTTGAATTATAGAGTTAATGAAGTATGAAAATGATGACATTTAATATCTTAAATGAAAGCTGCTTCAGAGATTGCTTCAGCAGTTTAAACTGGTATCTCATAATTTGATCTCACCTGGCTAATCCAATATCACAGTATAGCTGTCAACTTTTAAAACTCTTTGTGTAAGTTTCTGGTACTGCTATCAGATTTGGAGGGAAAAAGATGATAGGACAATCTGCAACAATAAACATGACAATTATAAACATTTCTCATCAGGCCATTTCTATGAGCTCTAATATTTCTGCAGCTTAAAAAGCCAGTCATTAAAGTATATAGTAACATGAGTAGTTCTTCAGTTAGAGAAATTAACCTAGTTGCACCGCTTTTACATTTTCTGGCATTCATGAAATAGAGGGTGAGACCCTCAGGCTTCTGTACCTGAATAAAGTGCCTTTCTGTTAGGAATTATATAGTGGAGATTTTGGGAGGATCACTAAACCCACAGGAACAATTTCAACAGAAATAAAAACGTTGTTATAATTTAAAAGAAATAATTCTGTAATGCATCTAGATCTCTAAGGGCAGTACTTTTTTCTATGTGAAATGTCCCATTATTGCTTGGTAGAATAAGACTAATCTGCTCTTCAAACTGTCATATGCATATTATTTTTGTTAGCTTTTACTACAATAACATATTGTTGGGGAAAAAAATCTTTTGTTGGGGTTTCTTTTGGTTGGTATTTATGCATGGAGATAGTGTTATGAATATTTATGAATAAAATCTAGTTGTTGCTTGGAAGCCCCTTTGTACTCACAAATGTGGGCAAGGTAAGCAGGTAATTCATGAGATCACTTTGAGTAGCTTTGCCTTTTGACTAACGTGGATATGTACTTGGACATATGAGTATGATGGTAACTTTTAGTATCAAATTTATTGTAAAATGTATATCATAAGCTCTGTTTCAAAAATAGGGGAAAATAGTAAATGTATGCATTAAAAATAGCTGGTTTTCTCTGTTTCCTAATGCTAGGATGAGGCAAATACCTCAAGCATGGATGGTAAGAGCTGTAGCATATTAGTATAAGAATATGTAATGGTAATTTTGTGTCCCATTCTGCATTTTCATGAAAGCAAAAATTTAGCTGAAACTCTTCCCAGAATATATGTCTCCATACTAAACTAATGGCACATGCTTTATCTCAGAGGAAAAGAAGTATAGATATGGCAATGGAGCATAAAAGTAAGTTGCTGTCATGTTTGATTTGCTCTTAATGTTTATAGTATTTCCTACTTCAATATATCATGAGCTGTTGAGATGTTACACTTTAACTTTCTTGTTCCTTATATTGAAGGCTTAACACTTCTTTGCAATGAAAAAAGAAATACTTAATCACATGAATCAAATGTTTAGGTAAAAATTAAGTAAGAAACATGGGTTACAAGAGTTGAAATGCCTAAAATCATAGGTATTGTCCTAAGAATCCTCAGGTTTAGCACACAGAAAGGTAACTATTAGAGGTAATTTTACCAAGGCAAGCTTTTCTCATTTACATACATAGTTTCAAATTGCAAATTGTTTCCTGTCTGAGGGGGATCATGCCTAAAAGTTTTTTATTTTCTTGCATAGTTACTTAACCAGAAGTTGTTTATGTTAGATTTAAATGATTCATACTGTAATCTGAAATTAGCTAAAACCAAGATAGTTTTAGAAGCCTGTTTTATATCCAGTTTGTAAGCATAAAAACCAGTGTAGACTGTTGGGGAACACAATGAAGGAAAGCATCTTGTATGGCCAACTGAGTATCAATATAAAGCTGTGAGTTTATACGTGGATGATCTACCTATCAAGTTGTCAAGCTGGAATAAAGAGGGAGAAAGCAGTAGGTCTGAAAGAACATTGGTTACGGTGCTGGCAATTAGTATGAACTCATCAGTGTACCAAGTGACACTTTTGATCTGTATAAAGATATAATTTTTTTTTTGAAAGGGCCTTTTAACTGTAAACTTTAGTCTAGCAGACCCTTATGGTGACCCCCTGATATTCATGAATCAATTGTGCTTAATTTTGAAAATGGATTAATCTTTCTAACTGTTAATATTCATCATGCTGGGTTTATAGTTGTAGACCATATTATTGTTTATAAATAACATTAAAAAGACTCCTAGGAGAAGGATTGAGATTTTTTTTTTAAGTAACTGTAAACTATTATAAGTAAAGAGAAACCATGATAAGGCATTTATTCCTGGATGGTGAAGAAAGGCTGGAAAAAAACATTTCTTTGGTTTTCATGAAGACAGAAGCTAACCATCTTTCATTGTTCCCCTTCCTCAGCTCTTTTGTTTACTGGAAATTCTGCTTATGATTAACAGGGGAAAAAACTGCACTGTGGCTTCAAATCACAACAAACTGTATGGAAGGATTTTGTGGATCACTTTCTACTTTCTTGATAACAAAGACTTCCAAACTTCTATTTGTACTTAATTGTTTGCTTGAATCTTCAAATTCAGTGCTTCTTCCTTGAAAAGTTACAATATGGAATGAAGCTGAATACAAATATATTCTAAAGTTGATTGCAGGCATCTCTTGAACGCTTACCACTCCATGAAAAATTCTGCAGCCTGTCTTTATTTGGTAGTTTTCAGAACTGACCTAGGCTAGTATGTGTGCTGAATGTGGAACGTTATATCCTGCTACAACTATCTCTCTAATCAAATAGACAATTGCAGGAGGGGAAAGGAATATTTTGTAACACACACAGATGGTTTGACCAAGAGCTGAGAACGGGGTCCAGATTTTGACTTGCATTCTAGTCTTTCCTTGGAGTGCTCCCATTCATTTGTTATGGTGATAGTTATTAAAACAATATATAACTTGACAATCCATGTGATCGGGGGAGTAGAACTTGACAGCATTTCATACCACTTTTGACTTGTCAGCTACATATACATCTCTAAACTTATTGATATAGTAAGTATATTAATGGCTTTTTGTTTTAATTCACTTCTAATGGGTGAGAGAAGTGCATGCAAAGTACAATCACAAGTCAGGAGACACCTGACACCCCATGACAGCACAGCTAATCAATATAAAAGCAGCTGAGACAACACAGCTCTGGCACTGTAATAAACTCTGTCCTTTAAGTATACAGATCCCTTGTAAACAGTGGAGGCCAAATTTTCAGTTCTAATTAACAATAAACTTCATGGCCTAATCATCTACATCTCAAATATTGACATTTCTTTCTCCAATAAAATATCCGTTTTGACTCTTTCTTCTGGATGTTTCTTCTTGCACAATTGGAAAGTTCACTATGGTACAGAAAAACAGACAAAGCATCCTTTCTATTTTGAGGACCTGTATATACATATTAATAAAACTTTTGGATTAAACACTTTTGTTCTTGCAGTCATAAATTGGGTATGCAGGTATGCACTTATTTACATTTAAGAAACCAGGACTTAATAACTGGGATTAATAATTCAGCTCAGACTTTCTGTGTCAGTATTAAGTTGATTCGTGTCTCAAGAACATGGAATAGATAACAGAAGGCCTAAAAATATTTCAGTTTCTCCTTTTGGAGGAGAACTTGAATAAAAGCAAAGAAATTGCATAATGTTATCATACTACTAGAAAAGCACGCTGTCTGTGCCATGAGTAGATTTATTTTATTCCTGCCATTTGTCTACTTTCAAGACTTGGTTGTGTTTTCTTCAAACACTTTCAATGTGAAACTGAGCATGTGTGTAATGTCATACTTCGATTCTTGTAGTCATAGCACTTAGCATTTGGCCAGGATCAGGGCAGAGACCAATAGGGATGTCTTAAGGAGGAGGGGACACCCCCACACAGCAGCCACTTAAAGCTATTTCTACCTTTGTAGAATTTCATATCCAGACAGAAATTGCTTCTAAAATGTCCCCACAAAAAAAAAAAAAAAAAAAAAAATCCTCTAAGCTTCTGGTCTAATGCGAAAATGTAAAAAATAACAAATCTGATAAAATATACTCAAAAGATATCTTTTATGAGAAAGTCATGACTTGTTTATCTTTCAGTCTGCCCTCACCTCCTTATAACAATTATTCTATCTGCATATCTTTTCCTTCTCTAACTGTGATTTTGGTTGAAGTGGAGCTTTTGGGTATCTTTTGCTGTAGCTTTCTAATTATAAGCACTTCAAAGTGGTTGTAGGAGACCGAAATGAGACTTTCATGTACTTCCTTCTTGTATTGCAATTTTGCAGTGATATCTGTTTTCAGTAATGGGATAAAAGCTTGTTTTGAAAATAAGTCTGTGAACGTTTATTGCTTCTGCTATAAATGACTACTCAAATCTATGTGCACAGCTATGTCCAACAGTGTTTGGCTGCATCAGAGTAAACCTGGCCTGTGTGTTTAGATAGATCTGATAGACTTCAATTTGATTTAGACAGAACCAGAGGTCAGCCTGTTAGGCAGCTCAATTTCTTTACATGTTCCTTAGCAGAGCAAATGCATTATCTTCAGGAGCAGCATAAACAAGGCTTGATCTATATGCTGGAGTGCTTCCTAATGTTTAGACAGAATTCTGGAGGTTAAACCTAGAGCACCATAACATTAGCTTGCAAATACTTGGGAATAGAGATTACAAATAAGTTAAACAATTTCTATTTAATTTCAATAGTGCTTGGGCTCCAGAGTGCCATAATGACATAATGGAGTTCTGTAAAATGATCTACATTTAAAAAAGGGTTGTGGAGGTGGCTGTGGATTCCTCTAATGTACAGAGTCACATGTTTAGATAAAATTCTGCAGATTGCAGGACTGCAAAAGAACGTCCTCTTTAATAAAAGAGGCCCCTCTTGGGCAACAAACAGGAGGAGCTGGAAGCCATTGTGTGGCAGGGTAGCTATGACTTAGTCGCCATCACAGAAATGCGGTGGGATGACTCTCATGACTGGAGTGCTGCAATGGATGGCTAGAAGCTCTTCAGAAGGGATAGGCAGGAAAGGAGGGGCAGTGGGGTGGCTCTGTATGTTAGGGACTGTTTCAATTGTATAGAGCTCAACGATTGTGATGACAAAGTCCAGTGCTTATGGGTAAGGATGAGGGAGAAGGCCCACAAGGCAGATATCCTGCTGGGAATCTGTTATAGACCACCCAACCGACGTGAAGAAGTGGGTGAAGTATTCTACAAGTGGCTGGCAGAAGTCACACAATCACTAGCTCTTGTTCTTGTGGGGGACTTCAACTTGCTGGACATCTGCTGGAAATAAAACATAGCAGAGAGGAAACAGTCTAGGAGGTTCCTAGAGTGCATGGAAGATAATTTCCTGACACAGCAGGTAAGTGCGCCTAGCATGGGAGGTGCCTTGCTTGACCTGCTGTTTACCAACAGAGAAGGACTGAGGGGAGATGTGGTGGTCAGAGGCCGTCTAGGGCTTAGCAACCGTGAAATGATAGAGTTTTCAATCCTTGGCAAAATAAGGAAGGGGGTTAGCAAAACCGCTAGCATGGACTTGCGGAGGGCAGACTTTGGCCTCTTCAGGATACTGGTTGAGAGAGTCCCTTGGGAGAAAGTGCTGAAGGGCAAAGGGGTCCAGGAAGGATGGGCACCCTTCAAGAAGCAAGTCTTAAAGGCACAGGAGCAGGCTGTCCCTGTGTGCCATAAGACAAACCAGCGGGGAAGATGACTGGCCTGGCTGAACAGGGAGCTTCTGCTGGGACTTGGGGGGGAAAAAAGGAGAGCTTATCACTCTTGGAAGAAGAAGCAGGCAACTCAAGAGTACAGGGACCTCGTTAGGTCATGCAGAGGGAAAATTAGAAAGGCAAAAGCCCAGCTAGACCTCAATCTGGCCACTGTTGTAAGGGATAATAAGAAATGGTTTTACAAATACATTAACAACAAAAAGAGTGCCAAGGGGAATCTCCATCCTTCATTGAATGCAGAGGGGAACATGGCTAACAAGGATGAAGAAAAGGCTGAGGTACTTAATGCCTTCTTTGCCTGTCTTTAATAGTCAGACCAGCTGCCCCCAGGGCACTTAACCCCCTGAGCTGGAAGACAGGGACGGAGGGCAGAACAAACCCCCCCATGATCCAGGAGGAAGCAGTTCATGACCACCTATGCCACCTGGACACTCACAAATCTATGGGGCCGGATGGGATCCACCTGAGAGTGCTGAAGGAGCTGGCAGAGGAGCTTGCCAAGCCATTCTCCATCATTTATCAACAGTCCTGGTTAACAGGGGAGGTCCCAGACAACTGGAGGCTTGCCAACGTGACGCCCATCAACAAGAAGGGCCCGAAAGATGATCTGGGAAACTACAGGCCTGTCAGCCTGACTTCAGTGCCAGGGAAGGTTATGGAACAGTTCATCTTGGGTGTGCTCACCAAGCATGTGCAAGACAACCAGGGCATCAGGCCCAGCCAGCATGGGTTCATGAAAGGCCGGTCCTGCCTGACCAACCTGATCTCCTTCTGTGACCAAGTGACCTGCCTAGTGGATGAAGGAAAGGCTGTGGATGCTGTTTACCTGGACTTCAGTAAAGCCTTCGACACCGTCTCCCACAGCATTCTCCTAGAGAAGTTGGTGGCTCATGGCTTAGATGGGTGCACTCTTTGCTGGGTAAAAAACTGGCTGGAAGGCCAAGCCCAGAGAGTTGCGGTGAACAGAGTTAAATCCAGTTGGTGGCCAGTCACAAGTGGTGTTCCCTAGGGCTCAGTATTGGGGCTGGTCTTGTTTAATATCTTTATCAATGATTTGGATGAGGGGATCGAGTATGCCCTCAGTAAGTTTGTGGATGACACCAAGTTGGGCAGGAGTGTTGAGGATAGGAAGGCTCTACAGAGGGATCTGGACAGGCTGGATTGATGGGCCAAGGCCAACTGTATGAGGTTTAACAAGGCCAAGTGCTGGGTCCTGCATTTGGGCCACAACAACCCCATGCAATGCTACAGGCTTGGGGATGAGTGGCTGGAAAGCTGCCTGGAGGACAAGGACATGGGGGTGTTGGTCGACAGCCGGCTGAATATGAGCCAGCAGTGTGCCCAGGTGGCCAAGAAGGCCAACAGCATCCTGGCTTGTATCAGGAATAGTGTGGCCAGCAGGACCAGGGAAGTGATTGTGCCTCTTTACTCAGCTCTGCTGAGGCCGCACGTCGAGTGCTGTGTTCAGTTTTGGGCCCCTCACTACAAGAAGGACCTTGAGCTGCTGGAGCGTGTCCAGAGAAGGGCAATGAAGCTGGTAAAGGGATTGGAGCACAAACCTTGTGAGGAGCAGCTGAGGGAACTGGGATTGTTTAGCCTGGAGAAGAGGAGGCTGAGGGGAGACCTTATTGCTCTCTACAACTACCTGAAAGGAGGTTGCAATGAGGTGGATGTTGGTCTCTTCTCCCAAATAATAATGACAAGAGGAAATGGCCTCAAATTGCTCTGGGGGAGGTTTAGGTTGGATGTTAGGAAAAAATTCTTCACTGAAAGGGTGGTCAGACGTTGGAACAGGCTCCCTAGAGAGGTGGTGGAGTCACCGTCCCTGGAGGTGTTCAAAAAGTGTGTCGACATGGTTTAGTAGACATGGTGGTGTTGGGTTGAGGTTGGACTTGATGATTCTAGAGCTCTTTTCCAACCTTAAAGATTCTATGATTCTAAAAGGAAGATGAAGGAGAGAGAGGAAGGTAAGCCATGGGAATGCTTTCTTCCACTTGGATACAGTTAGTGGAGGTGAACTAAGTTAATAAAGATTAATATCCTTAAACTTGAAAAGTTGGTTTTGATGTCAGACTGTGGGAGTCTTCACTCATCAACTTCTAACAATCTAACTTCAGGAACCTAAAGCAAGACACCTATGCCCTTTCTAAAACAAATAGCTAGCAAAAAGCCCTTCACATGGATGAATGATTAGGAGAAGGAATCTCACACAGGCAGGACACCTGTGTAATGCTGTGGAGTGTACATTTTTCTCTCCCTTATTTCAAGTGTTTAAAGCTGACTGTGTGCATATCCTTTCTTTCCAATATATGTGATATTCTGAACTCATGTTCTGTATGTTGATCATATAACTTGAGCTGTGACTGTAACGAAATGATCCCTCCCCTGGGGAAAACACAGAACCTTCATCTCCTCTGTAGACATTAATCTTTGCTGTGTTATGCATGACCACGCTTTCTTCAAAGTGCACTCTGTTAATGTACATCATTCAAAGCATTGTAAGGAATTAATGGTCCTATTAAGCAAAGCACTTAATTCATACACTTCATCTTACAGCTAGAGTAGTCCGAAAGAACATATACATTCAATTATAGCACTTCTACCTGCTTGTACCTATAAGTCACTTTAGAATTTTAAAATGTATTTGTCTACATTTAAGATCATTGGCAGATGACTGGATGTAGAATTCTAAGTCAACTGAGTATTTCAAGTGTTACATTATCTTTAAAACATGATACTTAAGATACCCTTATGACAATATTAAAAGAAAAGTAATGAGAAAGTGAAAAATTAAAATTCACTACCTGTCTAAATATTGCCTGGATCTGGTATATTGAATGGTAATAGTAATAATTAAAAGTACACACGAAGGCCACTGTGAATAAGTCCAGCTACTCTGGGACAATAGTATGGGAACAAATAGTTGGAAAAGTTACCTTAACATGTGAACAAGATTTCATGTGGAAATGGGTGTGTTGGAGATTTTCTGCATTTGGAATTTTGATTTTGCAAAACCAGAGTCCTTTAAAACTTCATTTTACACAAGATTTCTTCACAATATACAATATTTAAAATACAAAGATAACTTGTATATGAAATGTGGGAGGAGAGAAGTTATTTGACTAGATAGCGTATCCCCTCTCTTTCAGGCAGCTGCTTTTATAGTATTTTTTATATTTAAAAATCTGTGGGTTTTGCTTCAGATTTTTGAAAATTACTTTGGTATTCTCATACTATTACATCTAAATCTTGAGTAGATAATTTGACCTGTAAGTGCTGAAGTATTTAGATGTGTTCAGGTATCTTAGCAATATTTTAAGACATATTTGTCTCAACCATTTGAATAAATGTGTATTTGAAAGTAAACAGCAAATGATTTTGTATAACAAATTAATTTCTCAAACTCTGCTGGTATGCATTGCTCTAAAATTTTTTTCTGATGCAAACATGAAAAGCTTTCAGGGACCTGTTTGCATTGCAGAATATCTAGAGAAAGAATTTTTAAAAATAACACTTTAGAACTTGCAAGTACTGTTTTGTAATAGTTTGTGTAGATAAAAATCTATGAAATGTTCCCCAGTAGATATATAAATAGAATGTGGCTTTTTTAGTGTTATGGTCTGGTTTTAATTTGTTTTTTCCTCAGACTTAATTGTCTAGCAGGTAAAAAGTCTGTAGTTCATAAAATCCTGATAACATTAGAAGACTTTTTTTTTTTTTTTTAATATGAGGGAGGAAGTCAGTAGGCCTATATAAAGATTCTGGCCCAAAGGTAAGTTTGAATAGAAACAACCCACCTTTCATCGTCTTTATCCTTCGTGTCATCTGAGCAAAGAGTTGGTTTACGGATGGCCTAAGGTGATTACTACATTGTTGTAACTCTTTGTCTCAGCTTTGTAAAGCTGTGCTGCAGATCATGAAAATACAATCTGTAGTCTATATCGCTATAATATTTCCCTTCCCTTATTCCTAGTTTTAGACTTCTGTCATCTAAATACCAGCCACTAAACAACATGCCAGTATGGCCCCTCAGGACTATCAGCCCCCAGGATCGTGCTCTTTGCAATACAATTGCCCAAAGCCTTGCAGTGATGTTACCAGGCACTGTGCTACTTTGGACTAATCTACCACAACTGTAGCGCTTGAGGGCAGAGCGCCCAGCACAAGTGGTAGGAAGAGTGGTTGTTTAGTTGCCTGTAATTTTGACTTTTCCTTTGACAATGGGGAAAAGCGCATTGTTAGGTTTTAAATGCCAATAAAACTAGCTTCTGTTCCAGGCTGTAGATATGCTGTTCATCCATCCTGCTAAGGAAAGACAGATATCCAATATTTTTTATTATTTTTTTTTTTTTAGAACCTGATAGAGTTGCCCTGCTTGTTGGCTCAGAGATCGAACAAAACAGACATTACTCCCACTTTGTGTTCCAGGACCTCATATGTTCAATCCACTTTTCCTTTTGGTTTATAGAAGCTTTTGGAGCAAGGCACTCTTCTTATTTCTAATGCCATAAACTTTTCATGTTATGGGATGGGATAGGCAGAAACTGAGTTGTTCAAATATTACTCAAGTCAGTAGAGGAATAAAAGATGGTCCCTGGAGTCCATCATCTTTTGGAGCAGTGTCTCAAGCAGATGATCTTTAGTCTTTGGATCTCTCCAGAAAACATGAGCCTATGTAACATGGGTTTGCTCTTTCACTTATTAAAATAAATGAGATCTCACAAAATTGTTTTTAACTGAAGAAACTCTGGTCTGCTTGGTTATGGTAATTAGTCTTCTGACATCAAACTAATCATTGGAACCAATGCTGAGGAAGGTGAAGCAGTCACCAACAGGAAA
Source organism: Grus americana (assembly GCF_028858705.1). NCBI lineage: Eukaryota > Metazoa > Chordata > Aves > Gruiformes > Gruidae > Grus > Grus americana. The sequence goes on along the minus strand of NC_072853.1, from coordinate 85,856,546 downwards.
TGTTTAATTTACACACCAGTGTATGGAATAATATAAATCTTAAAACAAAACAAGTAAAAGGGAATGATTAATATATAATCTATTAACTTTGTTATACAAAAATAAACAGTCATGAGAAGAAAGCATGAAAGGGACAGAACACTGTCTTGTGTGTGGGTTGTATATTACTTACTGCTACAAGACTTCTGTGACCATGAACAACTGCTTAATATTTTTCTTCCCCACCCCCCCAATGAAAAACTGGAAATAAAGGGTGGTTTGCCCTTATGTTATGATTTTCATCATTATATGAGATCATTTTCTTTCTGTTAATGGAATCTCTTCCACTGAAGTAAAAAAAATAATTATATTGAACACCTGGCTAGTGATTACCCTGGTATCCATAGGAGAAGGCTAAAGGTGTTTTTCATAAGCTCCTTTGGCTGAAGAGCAAATGGGAATAAAAGTTGCTGTTGCAACTGAAAGATGATGATGTAAAAATGCTATTGCCATGAAATCTGGTATAGAGATAAACTATCAAGCAATAATCTATAAGGGTTTTTAACTGGTTCTTAATAATTTATGCTAGTGCATATTTTGCAACTATTTATGGTGAGACTCTATAATAATGGCATTGAATGATGTAAGATAAGTGTTATCCATGTTTTCCATGTCAGGGAACATAGAAAATATTCTGATTCTAAAAATTAGAGTAAACACAAATTAGCCTCTTCTATTTTTAAATCAAATTAGAGCGTGGCATATTTAAGAACTCTTCTGCCTTTAAAATGTGAAAGAAGCAATCTAATTATCATGCCTGTCATGTTAGCATTCTTTTTCACATTCTGGTAACTACCCTTTGAAAATGTTGAATAAAAAATGCAAACAATATGACTAGTATTGCAAGCTGTTATATTTTGTTCCATTGCTATAGAAAGCTGCTGCCTCACTTTAATATGGGTTGGTGGTTGTAAGGTACAGAATGGTTGTTGAAATAGATGTGTCCTTGTATAGATAGCAATGAAAACCAAATGCCTCGCCTTTACTCAGCTCTGGAACTATCCTACAAAATTGCTTTAAACATTTGGATGGCTTTGTCAACACTTAATGAATTTTGGCCATCATAAATCTCAGATGCCCTCACTGAGTAAAACCCAGAATTATCACAGTTTCATAGCCGAAGCTGCCCTTGCCATATGGTGAGTGCAAATGTTTCTAAAGCAGCAAATGTTCTGTCAAGGGTTCCCAGTGATGTTTTGATTGGATTGCTCTATTATCTGAACAAGTCTGCCAAAAGAAAGCACCTGCACAATGAAAAGTATGCAGAAGCTGCCAGGCTGTAGCAAGGGAAGGAAAGTGAAGCATGTACTGACAAGTTACCTGTCATCAGAAGATATGCTGAGTAGGTTATGATAGATTCTACTGTGCACCTGATATCACAGAATATCTCTTGCAAAAAAAGGTGTGTGTGTGAAAGAACTAGCCTAGCTCCAGTAACCTTTTGCCCTTAAAGGTGCCAAGTCACAGCTTAGTCTGCTGTAACAGCTTCTTAGCCAGACCTTTTCAGAGAGGTTATGAAACAATAACTGGCAGAGATGGTAGATATGCTCCCCTTCCATATTGAGTTTTGTTTCAGTTCTAGGGTGCCAATGCTGTATGCAGATTTTTATTCTCTTGGATGATCTGGCCTGGAGCATATCATTCACTTATTATAATTGATAGCTGAATATGCAAATACATTAAAGAACTGACAGAAGTAAAATTATTCTTTTTTCCTCTTCTGAGGAGGAATACTTAATGAGATCCCTTTGCTACATTCCTCTTTACTGGACTGTATATCATCACTAAGTAGATTAAAATTGATTTGCACAGAAAAAAGTTTTGCATGCACAACATGTGACAACTATTATCAGTTACGTATGCAAGTTTACAGATCGTTACCATTTTTGTCACTGAAAAGAACATACAGTTATACTGCACCCCTTGTTCTCAAGAAAATAATGAAAATCAATCTTACTAGTAGCTAGAAGTGTGTGAAGTGTTGCCAGGACATGGTATCTGTGCAAATCCCTTGACTCAACCTTTGCATCATAAATTTTACTGTGTACTTGTCATGGAACTGAGGAGAGGGAAGTGGTCCAGAGAGGTCCTTGTGTATCAGCTCAGGGGAACAGAAGTGGTCCTCACCAGAGGAAAGAAAAAATAATACCAACTGGATGGTAGGGTGGAGTGGGGGTTGGGAGAACCCCCTTTTGGTAAAGTAGATTAGACCTGAGTGGGAGTAGACTAAATATCCAAGGAAAAAACTTGAGGGGAGCTAGTACAGCTATTGGTATTAACAGTTTTACAAGAGCCTTTTGGGATAGACTTTTTTGGTTTTAGCCCCACTATAGAGAAAGATAAAATCTGTTAATGGATTTTAAAAGCTCCAATTTAAGTTCAATAAAATTTAACTGTCCTTCCAGACCTACCTTTGCATATTTCAGCTCTAAATTTTTCCCATAGTAAATTTTCATCATAGATAAAAGAAAGAACTTGAGTATAATTCAGTGTCTTAAGTAAAACATTATCTCAGCATACCTGATCTCCTACCCATCACAGAGTAGCTGTTACATATAAAGTGGTAGTTGCACACTGTCCAAATGCCAACTACATGTCTAGAGGTTTGGAAGACTTATGTTGTAGACCATGCCATAACAAACCTTGTTAAATGCTTCATCAGTCTCAGGACCTGGCTTGTTCTAGCCCTCAGTAAAGCATTATGTTAAATAAGCTAATTCAAAATTTCTAGAAGATATGTCTTGCTCTTGAAAAGTACAATTCAGAATAAAAGCAAATGTGAGAAAAATTTGTGTTCTCTTTTGAGATCTGAGAGGCAGGGTGGGCTCTCCTACAAGAATTTCTATAATTCATAGAGTGTAGAAGTGATATTCTCACTTGTTCCTGCCCAAAGTATGCTTTGGGTGTTTAAAGACTATCCATTTTGTCTTTTCTTTATTCAGCTCCGTGCATCCTTTCATAATTCACCCGAGTCTGAAGCTGACAAAATAGGACGAGAAGCATGATGCTATTTTGGAAAACCTTCTCTTGGATGCTCATCTTAGCTTCAGTCCACACTTGCCTGATATTTTCCTTCTCTCCTCTGTTAGTGTACTACTAACCAAACCCAGTCATAATCTAATGTGGCACTAATGCAAAGTTTTCATTCTCACATCAATGATGTATCCTGTGCGTTATCATTCTTTTTCGTAAGTTTGCACCTTTACAACTTTAACTTGTTTTTCATGGATCCTAAGTATGATTCAGGTGTTCCAGAGTGCTTAAGGCAGTGGAACTGGATACTGTGTGGGTCTTAACCTTGTTTAATGTTGGAATTCATAACTGTTCCCTTCTTTTCAATTATTGCCTTCCTTAAAGTAAGATGTTTCATAAAACAGAAGGGCTCAGAAATAGGGGGGGAAATGTTCTGGGACTGCAGTGTCTTGAATGCTAAGGACATGCAAGCAGATCACTAAAGACTGTCCTGTACAATAGAGTAGCTCTCAGTTGTCACTGCTGTTTCATGCTAAGGATGTGAATGAGTGATAGGAATATGATGGGTAGGAATATTGATCCAAAAAAAGTACTAAGATTATCCTTTTTCCTGAAAGATCAATTTGAAAAGCAATAAAATTGAAGCTGATTGAAGGAGATGCTTTTTTTTTTTTTTTTTTTTTTTTTAAATCTGCAGTAATTTGACTTTCACACATTGTCTGGGTTTTCTTCAGATATATATGATTTGGGGCAGTGGCCAGTGTGTATGCATCGTGATCTGGTGGGTAACCTGCATGATAAGTAACGGAAAACATCTCTGAATGGGTGGAAGGATTTCTTTAATTGATAGTCTTGACGTTTCCATGAAGCAATAGAAGTTAGCTACTGGATTAATAAACCAGATTATTTTTGTACGTGTGTCTGGAGATGAAAATGTCTTCTTTTGTTTACACATGCATATTATTTTAACAACATAGAATTAATACTGAAACCAGTCTGGGTATGGAAGACTGTAGCTCTTCTAGGCCACTGTAGCATAGACATTTATTAAGGTATGTTTTGAAGAGGAAAGCTGCTAAAGCACATATCTTATAAAGCAGAAGAAACATTTCACTTGCAGCTGTTGCTCAATCACACAACTGGTACACCTGCATGACAAGCATTATGTTGTGGTGATGCCTTAATAATGAAGCAGTCCAGGCACCTGGTGACTGGCCATTTTGCTGTGACACTTAGACACATTAATAAACCAGCAGATTTATATTAGATACATTAAGGAAAAAATTCAAAAATTTAGGCTGTTGTTCCTAAAAATCTCAGACAACTTTCTACACTTGTTTTTGTGAGAACAATATGCAGAACAAGAAAAAGGTTATTTCATCCTCTGACTCTTTAATTCAATTATATCCTAGAACTCATTGTGTACTTCAAAAATAAATTAACTCAAGATGTTATTCTGCTCTCCATCTGCTGCATTTCTTTAAATGTATTCCTTCCACTTCCAGATCAGTTTAAGTGATATTTTTTTTTCATCAAAAGCCATAGGCATTTTTTCTTGTTTGCTTTTTTAATGCCTCTGTTTCAGAAATTGCCTCATAAACCATGTGACTCTTGTTTTCTCTTTTTTTTTTTTTCCTCTTGCATGAGAAAGGAGCCAGCAAAATGTAGCTGATGGCTGTTTTGTATCTATGTTGCTGTAGCTTGTGTTTCAGCATGCTTTTCATTTTCTATCTGTGGTCTGTCTTGCCTGTAGAAGATGATGTGTGATTGTTAAGCAAGTGACCAAAGTACGGTGGCATTGTTGCCCCTTGATACTGAGAGACAGAAAATGGCAGAAGAGGGTACTTGAAACAACCAGATCTTTGGTCTGAATTCAGCTGTTTTCTTCAGAAAACATTCCCTTCTAAAGCATTTCTTTCTTCAGTCTGATCAGCTGCTATTGCTACCCAAGATGTCAACAGTAATATTAGCCATGCTAAATAAAAAAAATTAAAATGCCTTTATAGCACAGAATGTTTCCTGTCTGCTCCTCCTGATATAAGTACAGCTTTAAGGTCAGAGGAAGGAGTAGAATAAAGTTGTGCAGATTTCCCCCAAATCTTAAATTAATTCTGAATTAGTAGCACAGCTGAGCCTTTATGGTAAACTAATAAATCACAATTACACCTGGTTGATAGCAGTTCAAGAAAAAATGTTAATAAATGTCACTAGTTATAAAATGGGGACTAAAAAGCTGCAGCAGTTTTGCTAAAGAACTTAAATACTCTAAGATATAATAGCGCTGTCCAACTTTGAAATATATGAATATACGTTTATATTCAAAGTACCGTACATGGAAGTCAGCCATGCTTTTCTTAGGTTAAGGGTAGCCTGTCCAAGACTTTATCCAGGAGGTCAAAGAACTTGGTACAGTTTCCTTAAATACAGTAAATGCAATTTTATTTTGTCAGGCTTAGAGGATTCTTTTTAACCAAGTGTGGTGGGTTGACCCTGGCTGGAGGCCAGGTGCCCACCAGAGCTGCTCTCTCACTCCCCTCATTCACTAGACAGGGGAGAAAAGGCATAACGAAATGCTTGTGGGTCGAGATAAGGACAGGGAGAGATCACTCACTAATTATCGTCACGAGCAAAACAGACTGAACTGAGAGAGGGAATTCATCTAATTTATTTCTAAGCAAAACAGAGTAGAGCAATGAGAAATAAAATCAACTCTTAAAACACCTCCCCCCACCCCTCCCATCTTCCTGGGCTCAACTTCGCTCCCGGCTTCAACCTTCCCCCCCCTCAGCAGCACAGGGGGACGGGGAATGGGGGTTACGGTCCGTTCATCTCACGGTGTTTCTGCCGCTTCTTCATCCTCAGGGGGAGGACTCCTCTCATCGTTCCCCTGCTCCAACATGGAGTCCCTCTCACAGGAGACAGTCCTCCACCAACTTCTCCAATGTGAGTCCTTCCCACAGGCTACAGTCCTTCACGAACTGTTCCAGCGTGGGTCTCTTCCATGGGGTGCAGACCTTCAGGAGCAAACTGCTCCAGCGTGGGGTCCCCCACGGGGTCACAAGTCCTGCCAACAAACCTGCCCTGGCATGGGCTCCCCTCTGCACGGGTCCACCAGTCTGGCCAGGAACTTGCTCCAGCGTGGGCTTCCCACAGGCCACAGCCTCCTTCAGGTGCCTCCACCTGCTCCAGCGTGGGGTCTTCCACGGGCTGCAGGTGGAATCGCTACACCCCCTCATCCTTCCTCCATGGGCTGCAGGGGGACAGCCTGCTTCACCATGGTCTTCACCACGGGCTGCAGGGGGATCTCTGCTCTGGCGCCTGGAGCACCTCCTGTCCCTCCTTCTGCACTGACCTTGGTGTCTGCAGAGTTTCTTACATCTTCTCACTCCTCTCTCCGGCTGCAAAAGCTCTGGTTTTTTTTCTTGTTAAATATGTTATCACAGAGGCGCTGATGGGCTCGGCCTTGGCCAGCGGTGGGTCCATCTTGGAGCCAGCTGGCATTGGCTCTATCAGACACAGGGGAAGCTTCTAGCAGCTTCTCACAGAAGCCACCCCTGTAGCCCCCCTGCTACCAAAACCCTGCCATGCAAACCCAATACACCAAGTCTAAATTGTGATTTGCAACATGAATCTTTGTCAAGAACAAAGTAATTTAACAGCAGTGATGAAAATATTGCTGATGCCAATTCTAATTATTTTTAAGAGAGAGAAGCCTATTTTCGTGACAGACTTGAGTTAAATTCCAACAACTCCAGCAGTCTCCTACCTTGCATCTAAAACTGAATGAAAACATCCAGACTTCTTAGGCCTGTGTTACAATTGGTTTATTATCTAACATTAATTTAAATATGCCATGTGATATCCATTATTTATCAAAGAATAAATATCTGGTTTAAAAATCAGGAACCCTTAATATTAGTATGTCTATTTTTAAGTACAATCATAAAGGTTAAGCTTATTTAGTCAATTGCTTTTTTCACTTCGTTGTCACTGACGTTTGTCATGAGCAAATTAACTGGTTTTAATCAGAGATTATTTGGGGGTTATTTTAGTATAAGACTTCTATTCAAATCTGAATCTTTATTAAAAATATATTTTCTATAAAGGAAATTACACAGTTCTATGGGTCATGTTTATATAATTCCAATTTTGAACTGATATTTTCTTATAATTTCTGTGCCTACTTATCCTAGTTTGTAATCTTTGTATTCAATACATGAAAGATGGAAACGTTTTTCTAAAAAGCCCCACTTTCCCTCAACTATATCGATATATTTATACAAGTACGTTTTTATGAATTTTATAAAACTTTTATATCTGTAAAATGCAGGGGTTTAAGGAAGATTACTTAACCTAGTGACCTTACTTTCTTTCAAAATGTTCTTATATAGTAGCTGTACTTTAATAATGTTTTATAACTTCTTCTGAAATTAGACTGTGGAGTGAGCAAATAGAGGCAGTGTTGTCTCTAGTGGTTGGGGCAAATGATTCTGTGGGAAGTTTCCTCCCTGGGGATGGGGTCAGAAAGCAGCCACGGACTTCCCTGGGGCTAGCATCTCGGCTTGAGCAGTAGGACTGACTATAAACTGCTCACCTGGGCTTTGCTTTTGATATGTTCGTTGATATATTCTTTGAGCCTGGGCATACCACTTATCCTTGTCTCCGTTTTTCTTTATAAAATGCATGTAGCACTTGTATACCTTACAGAGTTTTTTATGTTCAATTTGCATTTTTTAAAGGGTTTGGCATCCTTAAATGAAGATTTATTTAGAAACACAAAAATTAGCAAATCTCCAAGATAGATGTATGTGCAGTTGAACAGATGTCTGTCTTGATACCTTTATGCTGCTTTAATACTGCCTTCACAGAGACAAAAATTGAACAGCTGTTTAGTTTTCAAATGAATATAGTGAAAATGAGCATTTGTGTCACTCTGATAGTCATCCTAACAACAAAGAAGGCCAGTTTTGTGCCATTGCTGTGGTATTTAGTACAATCGGTTTGAAGAAGGCCTATGTAATCTGTTTGTCATACCTGTGTTTGGCTAAGGTTTTGAGCTTTAACTGCAGTTAATAAAATCTTACCTCCTTCTCAGAGAAGACCACTGCTTTTAAGTCTGATTCGTATGTTTCATTGCTTGTCAGTTTTTTATCATGCATGGCTTGTGAGATTCAGAGGCTTCTAGCAGAGTTACAGCTGAGAAATTCTAATTTTCATAGTAACGGAATTTGCTTGTAACAATATGGCAGCTGCTTTCAGTTTGTGTTAAAAGCAGTTGAGGTTAAAAAAAAAAAAAGACTCATTCTGAATAAGTTCGACACAAACATACTTTTTATGTCTAGCTTTCCTCCTTGACGTAAGATGGAAAGTTTTATACTGATGAGAGAAGGTAGAACTTTTTTATACTTATGTATTACTGCTGGTTTCTTCACATCAGTTAAGATAATATGAATTAAAATATCTGAAGATTTTACCTGTTATGTTTTCATAGTACACTGATAAAAAGTCCTACTAGCACAGGCTCCATGCAAATTATTTCTCTTTCTAAAAGTTACTTAGAAAGCTGTCTTAAGTTTCTAAGACAAAAATTGCCCACACAGAGGAAACTGGGACACAAAGATTCTGTCAGGAACACATACACTATTTAACTTTTCTGGAGTTTATGTCTATGTTTTCCAAAGCAGAGTAAGAAACACTCTGTGACTGTAAAGGTCAGAAATCTAATCTGATTTGAATTATATCTTGTTCTGCACAGACTGTACAGCCTAAGGGTGATTCACCCTTTTTTTTTTTATCAACCAGATTAATTTTCTGAGAAAGCCTGTTGCTATTGTGAGTTCCTACTCTGTTCTCACTTTGATGGAAATACTCTGCATCTCACTGATGATTTAATGCATTCCAAAGCATCCTCCTCAACAGAGGAAGTATTGTGAATTTTCAGGTTTTTTTCTTTTGGGAAAGAAGGCATGTAGTTCAAACAGCAAATAAACTTAGAGGTAGTAGTGTCATTTTTAAATTTATACTAAAACCACTTGCTTTCCTCAAGGCAAATGACTTCCAACATAGAAGGGGAATACCATAGGTAAGTGATGGAGATATTAAGAAATTATTATCATCTTAGCTTCTTAATTCTAAATATAGCTGTATGTTTAGCTGTTAAACCTTTGTAAGTATTGAGCTACTGTGTATAAGGAGGAGGAAAGAAACTGATAGATGTTAACCATCAGTGAGATGTAAGAAAGAAAATAGTAACATAAAAAACCCCTCTTCATCTTTAGTGACTAAATGATTCAATTCACTGACATATTAATTTAAGAGTAATGGTGACCTTCCATCATAGAGTTTTATTTCATTCTAGTCTGTTTTAGAAAACTATATTTTATTTTTTAGGGATACATTTGTGTATCCCTGAGTTAGACAAGAATAATTGGGTATTTTTGGTACCTTGTCAAGCCCACAGTAGAGTGGAAATAGAACCTGCATCTCCTGAGTCCTCTCTCTTGATCCAGTGACAGAAAATAGTTCTTATCCTACAATTTAAGAAGAAGATTTGTTCTTTGAGTAAACTTAATGGTTTTACTAAAATCCAGAAATACTTCACATTAGTTGAGGCTCTGTTTCATACAGTAAGTCACATTTCAGGTACCATGTGATTTACATTAACTTATCACCAATTAGCCTTGATTTTCATTGATCTATTTATACACATATAAAAACTAATATGAGAGGTTAATATTAGGTCATTAAGGCAAAAATTTTCCATCTCTAGCTTGACATTTAAAACCCAGATTTGGGAATTTAATGACTCAATATAATAGATTTTGATACCTATGAAAAGCTCTGGTATCTGCGATGAGAAATCATGCAGGACCTTATTAGCAGTTTTTTAAATGCTCTCCTGAACCTAGATATCTGATATGAAAATAATTAGGAAGCAGAGGGAAAGCTAGTTTTCACTGCATATGTCTTCGGACTAGGCAGAAAATTAATCAGATCCTAATAGAATATAATGGGGAAAGCAAAATTCTGAGTGGTGGGGCTAATCCAGAGTTTTTGCAGTATTAAAGAATCATTGAGAATGTCTTGCAATTTGCCTATGTTTCTAACTCTAATTAAGCATAATAGCAAATTGTTTGGAAACAAAATAAGAATACTCGAGGACTATGTACTCAGCCAATTTCAAGTGTCCAGTCCTAAATTATCCCAAGAAGAATCATCTGTGAAGGAGAATGAAAAATGTCTTGTGTCCAAATTATCATCTCCAAGAAGCTGCGGGATGAAATGCAGATGCAGGAAGTGAATGGCGTCCTGCTGCAGTGAATAGACAGCCGTAGAAGGGAGCTGCAGAGGTAACGAAGGAAAAGGTGAATTCCTCCTAGTTATTGAGATGCTTTCCAGATGTCATCTCATGGGCACTTCCACTGGAGTAGTGTGTGGAGGGGGTGGAAATGCAGTACCTGAGAAGAACCAACTTCTTTTGCTCAGTAATGGATTTCCTTCAGTCATTGCTCTCTCACTAACTTTGTTTACTTTATTACACATTCATTTCCACAATGAATAAATATTCAGTTATCTTTTTCTTAAGACACCACTAATGCTACCCTTTAGTGTCTACATATGTTAAGAGGAATATTTATTTACTTCAATCATAGTTTTCCTTTATTGAGAAGGAACTTTTTCAAAGACTTCTGCAGAGGAATCTAAACACAGTTTTCAGTGCTTTGCTGTTTGACATAGTTCGCAAGGATCGTACTGGCAATGGGCATGTCAGATACTTTGGCAGCTCCTATTGCAAAGGGGTTTTCCTTTAACACCAGTGTTTCTCGGGTTTGTCAGCTTGAATTTATTTCTTCATGGGATGGGGCCTCCTGTCATACGTAATGATCTTTATGATTGCTTCATATCGGATTTCTTTGCAGAATTACTGTGTGACCTTTATATTTCATTTAAAGTGCTGCAATAAACTGCAAAATAACAAGAAAGGCAACTAAAATTTTCCTCACTGACACAAAGCCAACAAAATTTTCATTTACCAATGGAAGAAAACAGATCAATAGAAGATTAAAACTTCAAATGGAGATATTACATACAAATGAAACCCAAAATGGTTGTTGATGCGTGGACTTGCTCTCTTTTCCATTGGTTGGGAAAAGATCTATATCTTGTTGGGAAAGTTGGGTTACAGAACTATGTAGAGAAAACATTCAAAATCAGTGGTGTCACTTATTAATTGTTACAGTATAGAAAGCGGCATAATTGCTAAGGCAAACAGTGCGTTATTGGGAACTGCAGGACTACGCAAGAGATCTAAAATTCCTGCATCTGCCAACAATTACTGTTTATTTTACTGTTACAACAACTATAAGTCCTGTTCATGGAAAATAGTCCATTTAAACACTTTTCAGACTAACAGTAGAGAAATGATATTTTGTAGGACAGGTTGTTCATTTTGATGACTTATTTTAAAATAATTTCTTGACAATAAAAGTTCCTCAACCTATGGATTACTACCTAGTTATTATTCTGTTTGCCAGAATTTGAAAAGTGCTTTGCTTACATTCCATCTTCTCATCCTTCTATTAAATCAGTGTGTTAATCCCATCAGCTTCAGCTGCTTAATGTTTCTTAAACATGGGATTTTCTGATCACCTCTGCTGCTAAGAATTTGATTCACCTAATGACAAATTTTCCTTTGCATGATTATTGCACATTTCTTGCCATTTTAGGGCAAGATAGCCCTATTTTACAATGCTGGTTGTGCCTGGCTGCAAATTTATTGTCTGGGGCATGGGGAAAGAGGGCCTACAGTACTTAAAAGATGACACATTGTTTTAGTCGTGTAAGAAAATGGTGTATAAGATATGCCAGATCTTGCCTTATGAAAAATGTTAATTGTGCTAATGGACCATCCCAGCTACCTACTACATTTAATGGAATGTATCACTCCATTTCCTTCCCAGTTTAATAGCCATGGCTAATGGTGGTGGCTCCATTTTTTCTTCTAAGGCATTTTCCTGGAAGAGAACGAACACATAGCAGAAAGATCTATACATAAAGAATTTAACAAATACATAATGAGACTGGATGGGTAAATATAGCTCTGTTTCTATCACTAGAAACATGTATTAAAATTACAGTTTAATTCGTTTCATAGTTATTCTTAATTAAAACATCTGTTCTGATGCCGAGAGAATCTATGAATAAATAATTGGTAATACAAAATTTGTTTCTATAAATTTTCTTATGTTATGCATTTCATGTGATTATATTTGCATGTGTTAAAATTAATGAAAGTGAATCATTATGGAAGTAGGATGTTAAAGGGCATAAGTGAAAAAGTATTTATAATAAATGTAATAATTTATGATTTATGTTTTTATAATCTATGCAATGAAGATATAGCCTTGGGTACAAATTTCTTTTACATAAAGAAATCAAAAGTTTGGTTTTGAGGGGCACAACACTGGTTTTTGGTTCAGACAGTATACTGGGAATCAGAAGATTATGACTTCTATTCCACTCATTTGTTCCCTAATGTCACAAACAACTCTGTAACCTAGTAAGCAAGCTTACTAGTGAGTCAGTTTACTTCTCAAAATGGGCATACCACCATCTTTCTTCAATCTGTCTTGTTTGTTTAAATTAAAACTTTTTTATTTTACTGGTTGCCTTTTGTTGTATCGTTGTACAATACATAAATTGGTACTCTAGTTTAGGTGGGAGCTTTTAGATGCTATTGGAATACAGAATATAGGGGTTTTTTTCCTGATATGTATTCTACAATTCTTGTGAAGTGTGTTTTCGATTTTGAAGAAGTCTCTCCCTAGAAGAGTAACTATGGAGGTGCCTGTAAAAGAAAAGTGAGTGATATCATGGTCAAGACTTGCTAATAGAAATATCTGAGTTTAACTGTTGTTCAGGTATTTAGCAATTCCTGACATTCTATCCTCAAACCACAAGGCTTACTGAGCCACAGTGCAGTTTACTTGAAGGCACTGGAAACCTAATCCACTAAATCCTAATCCTAAATGATTAACTTGTTTGTCAACTTTATGGCAGATCCAGTATCAACTTTGTTCTGCTTTACAACACCAAACAGTGCAGGTTGAGTGGATTAGAGTCATCAGCTAAACTGCATTCACAGCTATTTTGTTTTGCCAGAATAGTATTAAAGTAGCTGAAGTACACTCTCCAATATCTCTCTACCTCTTTCCTGTCAGCCCCTCATTTTTCTTCCACAACCATGCCATTCCTCACAAACACGCTGTGTATTCCTTTTCCTTGTTGTTATCATATAAGTTACTACCTCTGTCCTTTTCTTCTAGCTCGTCTGTTCTTATTTAACACTCTAACAGCAGTCCTGAAAAAGAAAGAAGAAAACACATTTTGAAGTCACCCTCCCAAGGACTGGGAAGGGCGAAAGGTCTTTAATGGCTGCAGATGCGCACTGGTACGCGTATGCAGGGAGGGAGTCGATGCTGGCCTGGACACGTGAGGGAGATGGGTCAAGGAAATAATTCTTCTCATACTGAAGGTGACAAGCAAATATAGGAACCAAGTGACAAAATAATATAATGCAGGCGTGAAGTAGCCAAACCCTATTTCTATATGCACATTGTTATGTGTACAAGTTGTATGCATGCATACCTGGCAGTATTTCTGTTACACTATCATCTGGGTAGGGGAAAGAAAAAAGTGTTCAGCAGAGTTGGGTGTAATGGAAAATTACTGAAAATAAATATTTTTACTTATATGGTCATATTGGGCTGCTAGAAATTTGCAACTTAATTTATCCATCTCTAGAGAAATTACCTGAAGTTTCTATTCCAAGAAATGTGCAACAGTTTCCTTCCAAAATGGCTGCTGCACCTCATTGTTCTCAATGGCACTGAAATAAACTGACACCTTCCAAAAAAATCCTCTGCCTTTTGTTATTTCCTCTGAAGAGAAAAAGCTAGGAGACACTCCGGTGTCTTGTGCGGTCAGGAGTCAGAGTCGCATTGAGGAGAGTGTGAGGTAGCAGCCATTTTGCAACTGGATAGTCCTTTATGGAGTTTCCCTTTTGGAAAACTTCCAAGTTCAGTGAGTCTCTGGTGTTGAACCTTCAAAACACAGGGAATAAGACAGTAATTAAAGAAAAATTAAGAAAACAATTAAAATTGCCAAAAACAATTGAACAAACCCTTGAAATATTTCAGAATTTAAAGTACAGAGTTTTTCGCTTTGCTCATTAGGGGGAAGAGTTAAGGGAATTGCATGTAGCACTGCTTTTCCTATAGGCTCTGTGTCCTGCTTAAAGGATTTATTTGTAAATGGGTACACCTTTCAGTCAACATCATTTTGAATGAAAATAGGTGTATCATGAAATCTCCCCAGACCTTCACAAAAGAGGGACAGAGAGCCAGCAGTTCTCTGTCTTATACCTCGTTAGTATATCTACATATTTGTTATATGGGATATATTCTGGCTGCTTGCCAACTAGAAAGGTGCGCACTGTAGCAACCTCTGCTGTTTTACTTGTGGTTTTGGTTTACCTGAACACCTACTTTGGTAGGAAACTGTGTTCACAGGCATTGAATTTGGACAGGAGTATGCGCACACGTGTTCAAGAGGGGCTATGTGGCCAAGGTGACCAAGGCCTTTTGGGGTATTATAGACTCATGCATCTTCTCAAGAAGCAATTTACTCGTTGTTTTTGTGTGCTTCTTTGAAGGCTGCTTTCAGAGGTTTTACTTTTTGCTGTTCTGTATTGGAAAATGATGAAAAACCTTTTTTAAGACTGAACAACTTTCCATTTTCAGAATAGGAAAACTATTTTTTTCAAATTCATCTGAGTATTGTCATTTATTTCAAATAACATTTTGCCCTGTGGAGTGACAAATGACTTGTCATAATTCAGGAAACTGTAGTGTATTGGCAGGTGACTGTGTGGGTGGAAAAGAATAAAATACCCTTTTGATAGACAATATTGAAAATTAACATTAAAGATATAGTTGGTGATATTTGCTGAAACACTAATGATGACATGTTGGTTTATGTAATTTTGCATTATATATTCACTTTTGTATAGTTTTCTATTTATTTAATGATCAAGATGGGATATTTTCTATATAGGCACTCTTTTGTACTATGGCTGAGTATTTCATGCCATTTTTTATTACCTGAAACTCGTTATATTTCTTGCTTTTAGTTAGAAAAAAATATTTCACATCTGCACATAAGTGAAAAATTTCATGATCTGTAGTGCATAAGGTCATTAGATGAGGTTAAAGCCTGATTGATTTGATACACATTCACAAATGTTGCGTCTTCACTATTTTCTTGTGTCCTTAGTGTTCTCAGGATAGGTATTTATAACTTGACTATTTTCAGATGATCTGAAGTACCATGAAGTGAAATGTTGATATGCAATTGCTATATCGAAATATGATAACACGGCATAATGTGACTTTAGACTCAGATTTTGTCAGAAAAAAAAAGTAGTGACATCAGACCTGATCTGGCACTGACCAAAGGAAACACACCCCAAAGCTAAGAACTCAGTATCTGAGATTGCACTGTTGCTTCTTGAGCCAGAAGGTCTGTGCTGATTAGTCAGCACTAATGGGCCATTGCTTGTGAACTTCTGCCCGGGGTGAGACTGCTGTACCGAACAAAAAACCCCTTTTGTAAGCTAGAGGCCACCTTAGATGGCAGCTCTTTCAAAACTACTGAAATGATAAGCTCAGTATTACCATTCTTTAACAAAGGGAACACAAAATCTTTTGCATTGTCAGTAGTAAGGAACAGCGAGGTAAAGTTTCCTATAGATGCCGGAGACAAGTAAAAGGCTTTTTTCCATAACGGAATTAGAGATGAGACTAGTCTTAAAGTGTGAGGACTCTCTTATAATTGAACCTCATTTTGGATGTATGACACAAGGTATTAAACGAGTTCTACGTGCCAAAGGAAGGTGTTTCTGATTTACTACCTCTAGCGGTCAAATGATGTGGTTTTCTTCTTAAAATTCTCTTTGGAAGGACTTTGTCTTTTCCACATGTTATAAAAAGCAATTAGATTATGCTGTTGCTCTGGTGATCCTGTCTAATGAAAGTTTTATGTTCCCCTGGCCAATTGGCCCTGTGCAGCTAACATCCAGCGCTGGCTGTTTCTACAGCAGACTGACTGAATCCATGCTGAATAGCACTAGTGGGACAGCTCTGGATGAGGAATACATCTCAAACACCTTTGTACTTACTGTCCCATAAACCTTTCTAGCATGTGTAACATATACAACATTTGTCTAGTTTGTGCACGCATCATGCATTAAAATTGAGCTGAGCCCTAGGTACCACCAGTAATCTATTACCACTCGTGACAGTTGTGACAACATACCATCATTTCCTGCTCCTTCTGCTGCTGTGACCTCTGCTCCAGCTGCTTTCGTTAACCATGTTCCTGATGGAGGAGACATTCTCACTGTTTCAAGTTGAGAAACCTAACTTTTCATGATGATGCTAGACAAGCTGCTCTAAGATTGGTACAACCTGTAGGAATGGTACCTCCAGGCCTACCACAGATAGAGGAGACAAACAATATATATGTGATGACCCATCACTCACTGTATGTTAGTAGTGAAGCAGTCTGAGTCATCTCCAACAGACAACTTTTTTCTTCTGCTTGGAAGCTGCTGATCAGGGAGACAATACCTGCTGGTGGGACTGGGCAGCAGTCTGCACCTGGGATGGTAGTTATCATTTAGGAGATAAAATATACACATGTGGAGGTCTTCCTAAAAGTGCCTTGTTCTTGCTACAGAGCACAAGCTTACTTTCTTGGAACTAATGTATCAGTAAAGAGAAGATTTCATCAGAAGCCTTTCAATATTTGTGCTCTTTTTTTAAAAAAAAAAAAAAGCAAAATAGAACTGTCTTAATTCCTCCTTTTATCTCACAGATGGGATCCACTTCCAGCTCCCACACTAGCTGTAGCACTAACTAGGAGACTGACAAAGCAACCTCTGTGCCTGGTGATGTGTCCTGAACTGACAGAATATACTTTAAAATGTTAACTGAAAAAATGATGTTACTTTTATAACATTTCTCGTCATTTTGTGTATGGAGTGATGAGTGTAGTGTGATGTGTTCTCCTGAGGAGATGTGCTGCTGCACCAGGATGGAGATTCAGCTATGTGTCATGTAATGCTGGTGTAATTACTGCACACCAGAGGAGCACAGCCTTGTAACCCTCAGCACCTGGTACAGCAGGGTCATTTGGTTAAGCCCAGAAACTCATGAGAAACTCATTGAGGTGAGAATCAACACATGGACTAAAGATATGTGAAATAAGAAAAATTTAAATAGGTAAATAACAGGAAGTCAGCAAAGACTCACAGGAGGCCACCATACTAATGCTTAGCCTAACTCGTTAATCCTAGCTCTCTTTTTATGTGAACTAGCCAAAAAAGGATTGCTTTCTGCTCCTTAAATGGTGTTTACTGTTCTCTCAGAATCTCTTCACACATGGGAAAATTTGCCTGAGCAAAAGTGATACCCCCCATCCCCCTAAGGGGGGTTACAGTAGCCCCGTGGTCCTCTCTGGTCTGCTTGGCTTGTACTCAGAGGATGCACCACACCTTGTGCATGCTTGTAGGTTGTAGAGATGGCTTAGTGATCTGATTTTTTATGCACAGACAAGCATTTTGTTCAGAAACTTTTTTCAGAAGATTTTTTATATATTTATTACATATTTAATATTTATTATATAATTTAATTCTGTTCTTTTCATATTAGAAGAAATATAACTGTTACTGTGATCTGGACACCTGATCTAGAAAAGCTGGACAACCTATTAGTTCTGTATAGACCAGAAACTGACCTTCTGCGGCAGTCATACCCTGTTAAAATTGGCTTATGCTGCCACTGATTTAGAAGCTTTAGAATTGAAAATGGCTTTAAATACTGTATCTTTCTTTACTTTTTCTCCTGTCTCAGTTGTAAATTCTGAAACATTTCAGTAGGATTCACCCTAATTATAAAGTATCCTGTCTTTTAAAGTATTTGGGGATTCTTAAATAAATGCATTAAGTTAGCTGAATTGTAAAATATTGTTTTAACTAGATTATAACCATACAAAAAAAAAAAAATCAAAAGCTGTCAGTAGGTTACTTTGTGTAAACGCTATTTGCGAATAAGCCTGTTTGCTGTGTGGAAAGCAAGCAGGTTTCTGTTCAGTTTCCGAGGTCTTGCTGCCAAACTATACAAGACCAGCTTTTCAGTCCGTCCTGTAAATCTACCAACAAACTATAAACACCCTTCAAAGGTAAACTTCTGTAAACTAATTGTTTCCTGTTTTATAAGGGAAACAGTGTTGCTTAGGGGATAATGGAGGATACAGGGCAATGAGAGAAGCCAGTATTTCACATTCAGTTGACTGTTTGCCTTGGTAAATAAACTATTACCCATTTGTGTATGTAAGTAGATTGTAAGACTTTTGAGTTTACTTTTGATAACTCACGTGAGAAAAAGTGGAATGAGAGACAACTCATTTCTTTAAAAATAAACAAAATAACCATAGCTCTTTTTTTCATCTATTAATAACAAAGGCACACAGCCTCCAAACTCCTTTCTCTGCAGTACAGGGATAGGCAATTCATTTATCGATAGCTGCGTAACAGTTACTGTACTGCGAAATATGTGCGGAAATGTGTAATACCTCTAAATTATTTCTACTGGAGATTAATTGATGAGGTTATGCAAAGGTATGTTAATATACAAGAGCTGAATGGAGAAGTTCAAGCATATAAATGGCTGACTGGAAAACAAAACCAATGCTTTTAAGGTTTATTCCTTGCCTTTTGCTTTAAACCAGACTTGAAGGTTTCTGAGAACAGAACATGCAAACTTGAGCTATGCATAGAACCCTCCATATAATATGATGATTTCATGGCAGTGCAACTCAACTGGAGAGAAAAATCCATCCTGGATAGAATGCAAGTGACTCGATCATAAACTCTGTATCCAAAGTTAGCTTCCTTACGGCTACACCTTCAACAGCTTAGCGTCTAGTAGAAATTACAGGACATTACTTAGGAGTCTTAGCTTCCTCAGAAGAGATGGTTAGCATTTCCAAAAACAGGTGATCAATATCATAAATCGAGACAAATTTTGTGTAGTCAATTAAATGCAGTTAAATGATGGGAAAATAATTTTAAGGTTAAATAGATTTTTAGTGATAGTTCTGATGTTATTTCTTGTTTCAGATAAGCACGTCCTTCCATTTTTCAGCCTCTGGTTTCTGTATATATTGGGTTTTAGTTCCAGATCTTTAGTAAACTTGATAGACCTCTTAACCCTCCAATTTACTTTTAAATGTGCTTTCTCCTTTCATACTCATCACAAAAGCCATCTTTACTGTTAATCTTGTTGTTGTTGTTCTTGATTTTAAGCAGGCAGGTGCACTTTATTTAAAGATTGAGTCAAATCATAGTCAGATGAAGACAGACTTTTTAAAGGCTTAGCTTCATAAAGCTGGCAGCCAATCAGCACTATGACATTGTTCCCTCAAAAGCCTCCTTCTGTCTTTATTTAAACTTTGT
Organism: Grus americana; assembly: GCF_028858705.1. NCBI lineage: Eukaryota > Metazoa > Chordata > Aves > Gruiformes > Gruidae > Grus > Grus americana. Next base: position 85,836,958 of record NC_072853.1, on the reverse strand, counting down.
TTCAATATTACATAAATCAAAAGATGGGCTTTTAGCAGGTGAAAACTTTTTTCCACAGATGACTTTTTTTTTTTTTTGGTTTTGTGTGGGAAGTTTTTTGTTTTCTCCGCTGTTTGGACCCGAGGGATGCTGAATGGGCAGGATTGCTGCCAGACATACGCTCCGATGCGAGTAGCTCCGTGACGGCGTGCGTGGGGAGGAGCGTGCCAATGCCGTGGTGCGCGGCAGCGGCTCCAAGCTAGGCACCCCGCACCTCGTGCCACCGTGCCCGAAGGAGAGCTCCTCGGGAAACTCTCGCCCAGGCTTATGCAGGGCAGTGGGAGATACGCCGCAGCTGGAAGGGACTCATGGCAATGAATCATTTCCTAATTATCCTCTGGTTTAGAACAGACTTGCTGCTTCTTGTGTCTTCAACTACTATTTACACCTGAACCAGTGTTATATGTCACTGCTCTGATACAGTGACATTTTAAGCATTTTCTGGACAGCGGCACATGATTCCACAAAGGAAGGGGTAAATCAAGCTGTAATTCTGCAAGCCTGATGTTGTTCTTTCAGCCTGATTTTCTTCTAATCCTGTTGCAGTTGATGTAAGAGAAGAAAAAATTACACTTTGTTATTTTTTGCCTTCAAAGGTTCTCCCATTTTCACTGGATTAACAGGTCAATCACTGTATTTGGCTTGCTTATTGTGCCACTATAAGAACACTTTGTTAGACAATTCGATCCTGCAGTCTTATAGTAGGAGCAATTTATGCACTACATTTGAAGTTTAAAATGAGTAATTTTTGAATATTCTCAGTGTTCTGTGAAGGAGGATGGTTAGAACTTTTGCATAGACAAGGGAAAAGGATGACCTTATTAAAGTATTTGGCTTTAGACTTTAAAATGTTGTTTCAAGAATGACCTATACAGTTTTTTTACTGCAAAAGTGAATATTTGGGGAAAATAAATGTACATCAAAACAAGGAACCTAAAAATGAAACCCTTTTGAAGGTCTACTGCAGTTGCTGGTAGCATAAACAGTTTTGCTTACACCTGCATATTTATTAGTTTCTTCTCCTGAAGCCCAGCATGAAACAGACACTTTCTTTTTATCTGGTATCAGTGAAAGTGATAACGCTTACTGGTTTCATTGTGTTTTCTAAATGCAGTATTTCCTCTCTATCCTTGTCTAAGGAAACAGTAACCAACATATGGTTATAAAAATAATCTCTAATTCTGATTTTTTTAAATTTATTTGTAAGTGTGAGTCTATGGTTGTGTATATGTGAACACATACCCACTATGTATATGGTCTATACAAATATAGAAAATGCAAAGGGAAGTTAATTTTTAAAGCTGTTTTGACATTTCCAAATCATATAGCTATGTTAACTTGGCTAATGTTCTTAGCAGATTCTGTGAAGAAATTCACACAATTTATATAGTGTTTTGCATGCAGAAACTCTGTAAAATTACGTAAGCGTCTTTCTGCAAATGCTTTTGGAGACACAGGTTGACCACTCAGATTGAATGCACTTACAGTATGCACATGCTAAAAATTATGGACATGTTAAATCTTCTTCAGATAAGAGCTAAAAATTGATGCTTTATTTGTTTTCTGAGACCCATGTATACATAGAAGACATATAATATTTAGTGACTGCTGGTTTTGAGACAATAAACTAACATTTTTTCCATTCCTGTTACTGAATATTGGGCTGCTGAGTTTTCCTTCTTGCATGTATGAAAATAGAACATACAAAAAAATGCTCCAGAATTAAAATATCTGCCCCTTTTTCCAGCTGCAGGTAGCTAGGAGCCCATCCAATACCAGCTATTTTTTAAGCAGCAAAGAACCCAAATCTCTGCTGCTTTTTCAATTCTCAAAACAAGGTTGGATTTCAGGCAGATGGGACAGACAAGATCTAGCTCTCCTTTTTGTCAAACTCATGAATCTTGTTGAAAATGCAATCAGAATTTTAAACTATTGATTAACTAACTACTGTGGTTTTTGGAACATTTTAAGATGTCTAGTTGATAATGTATCTCACCTGTACAATCACAAGCCAGTTCTATGCCAGATTAAAAACATGGAAAGAAAATTAGGAGTTTAAAGTATAGGCATTGATTCAACATGTGGAAATATTGTGCAGCTGGTTAAAAAAAATAAATCCAAAGGGTGAAAAGAAATGTAGAAAGAAATAATACTGAAAGGCATAAAGTTGAAGTCAGATAGTATGTTGACCTGTACTGAAAAAGGCAATTGTGATTTTTAGCTGCTTTCACCATTGCTTTGAATTAGAGAAGCAATAAAACTTTTTTAACCTCAAAACTTCTATTGCAACTGGGTTGTTGCCTTATTTTTATTTTTTTTTTACAGTATCCTACCAGAATTCTATTCATAAAATGGATTTAGTTCAGAAAAGGGCAATGAAAGTTGTTAGGAAGCCAAATGAATAATATCTAGAAGGAGAAAACCAAAAAACCATCCAACAGGGGGGATGTTTCATTTAACTCTAACAAGCTCATACATACATAAATTACCAAGTATTAGCATACATAATTCAAATATTCAGATGTTTTAGCAGATCAAAAATTGTTTCAGGTAATCTGGCTCTTATCATAGGAATGTATGTGCAGAGGAATCTACAGTACCATTTTTTTCTACAGGAATCATTACTTGGTAGAAGGAACAATGTTCTAAGAGGTATTTGGAACTCAATTTAATTTTATGTCATCATTCATTCTGTACTGCTGTGCCACAGTTTATTTTACACCATCTCTATATTGAACTGCCTATGGAATAACAGGTGGGCTTTTCTTCACAAACCTTTATTCATCTTGAAAATTTCTCTCCGGGAGAGGTAAGAAATATTATCTCCTTTTGACAGATGGAGAAATGGCACAAGACAAGGTAAAAATTATTCAAAGCATCCGATGATTTTGAATCTTAATCTGAAATGACAAAAGCTTTTTTTTTTTCCCCCAAGTAATTTACCATTTTGAATAGCATTTAATAACTTTGAGACACTTTAGGGATAGCCATGGGTACTCACCAAGCTCTGTCAATAAATTCTGTATTTAGGTTATTTAAAGAAATGCAACATCAAAATGATGGCCAGTTATGTAAAGTATTACCGGGGAAAAAAGTTGTTTACTACTGCACAGAAATTTTGAAAGAAAAGACAGCATGTACTTCTCCAGGACAAAGTGCAGCTGTCCACACTGTAAAGCATTTCCTCTGTTTTGTGGGAAGGTTTTTTCAGCATCTTCGTACTCTAAATAAATATCTCCAGCATGCAGTCGTCGTTTTGGTCCTTGAAGGTGGCCCATTCCATGTATGGAGATGTGAAAAATCTGCAGAGAATTGACTGTTGAATCGTAAGAAAAATGCCCATTAGAATTGGACAGGCAATTTTAATTCCAGATTTTGTAATCCTTGGCTTTGTGACCTTTTTCATATGTGTTCTAAAAAGGGTCAGAAAATGACACCTGTGAGAACTTAGGCCAATGTAAGAATTGTGAGAGACTTACGAGTTGACAGCTACCGGCTTAGGTGGGGAATGCCAGCGCTTGCAGATCACAGTTTCTAGTTTAGGGTCAGATCTTTTCATGTTTAGGAGTACTGATGATTGTAGTCTGTTTCCACTACCTCTTACATTCATTTTTGCTTCCCCCTTTCAATCCTGGTGTAGTTGGTTTTCAAGAGGCAGAAGCACAAGGAGCATGGGAAGAGAGCGCGCAGTCCCATGGCAGCTCTAAGCCGGCGCCCTCCTCGCTTCCCGCCGTGCCTGAATGTGCGTGCTCACAGCGTTTCTACACGTGCTGGCGCTGGCACAGGCGTTCGTGGGGTTGCTGAAAACAAACACTGCTAAAAAGCTTTTGGCTGGCTGTGCTGCACCCGGGCTGATGTGAGAAGGCAGGCAAGAACGCAGAGCCTGGGAGGGAGGGAGGGACCATGAGGGCCTCAGCTTCGGCTCACGCCGCCATGCAGTGACGACACGCGCTTTCCTAGTGCCTGCCTGCTGCTGGCACAACCGAGGCTGTCAGCTGCCAGAGCAGCGATTCCTGAAACGTATCTCATTTTCGGTATGTGCAGAGAAGCGAGGTGAGTGAAACAAGCTTTACGTAGCCAGTCTGCAGAGGCAGAGCCTTAGCACGGGTCTAGTGCAGAAAAGCCCTGCTTGGATACTGTTTTCTAGAGGAACAGCAAAGGGTACATCCCTGACAAACTCACAACTGTGCGCTAAATTTCAAGCCACTAGAGCTTCAATGAAGCAATTGTGAAAAAGCAGAACAACAAAAAGTGTAAGTAGTGTTTCTTTATTGTAATCATAGCAATAGCTTCTTTTTGTTGCTACTTAAAAAGCAAACAAACCAACCCCCAAAAACCAACCAACCCAAACCAAAACACTTAAGTATTAATACAGTGAGGTAGATATCTACCATGGAAAGTTTCAGCCTGCATGTATGAAGTTTAACAAAATTATAATAATCTGAAAATGGATCAAAAAATTGGAAAATGACATGCAGGATTAAGTACAGGTGAGCTAATACTGTGAGTTGAACAATGATCCAGAGAAAATATATAAATTCTGCAGATGAAGGCAAACCTTAAATATTAAAGGTGATGTATCCACATCTTTTCAAGAAAAGACAGAATATTAGGATAATCTATTTAATATCAAGGCATATGACACTATTTTGACCTGACAGGTGAGTCTATGATGCAATTCTTATGACTTGATTTTGAAATAAAACTGTACTACATAAGGCCTTACAAAGAGTATATAGAGAAATTCAGCATTATTCAGTTTTGCCTTTCATACATTTCTAATGCTGCCAGGTATGCTGTTATTCTAAGTGACATTATGGTGTGAGTCTATTGCTGCTTCTGGGGCATGGTATGATATATGCACTACCTCTTCAGCACTGTCTATGCCTGGAACTGCTTTGGGAATGGTTGTTATAATCATATTCATGGTGCATCAGAAAGGTATTTAAAAGATTAATCTTGGTATTAGTCAGAATTTCTTCCTGGGAGACCTTGAATTATTAAATTAGTAGTTATCTGAAACATTCACAACTCTCTTGGCTTCTGATTTCTAATACAAAAACTTGTTTGTTGTGGACAAAGTGTTCTTTGTTAACCTATATTCATGGAAATCTAGAAAGACTAGAAGGCATTAAGGAAATAGGAAGAATTATCTTTGAGTTGCATCAATATGAACACGAGTTTCAGAAGTGCTGGGCTAGTTTAAGAGTTGTTCAACTTCTTTTTTTTAAACAATGTCACAGAAGCCTTTAATTGTGTATGCTTTATGCCCACATCTGCAATTATCTTTGTTCATTAGCATGAAACTTTGTCAATGTGGAGTATCTCATCCTGTTGTGTTCTGACCATCACCCAGTGAGGGAGAGTTCCTGGAGAAGAACCTGAAGCCTTGAAGTTTGGTTTGTCAGAGGCAACGTGGCAATTTTTCACCTGAAGGTTTGATTCTGTTTGCAGTGTGAGGATATGACTGTCAAGAGGATTTCTACAAAATGAAACTTTGCCTGTGTCTGTTGAGGTAAAGAAAGATCAACCCTAGCATATTTATAGCTCCACATAAGAACATCTTTGGCCATCACTGTTGACATATGTAAAACTTGCCGGGCACAATATGAAAGGGCTGTAAAAAAAGAAGAAATAGGCCTCCTGTAGACACAGCAACTGATTCCAGTTCTTATTAACAAGAGCCCTTAGTACACGGAGCTACTAGGTGGTCTTCATTATGTCTCTCTTAAAAATTCTGAGATTATGTTGAACTGTGATGACCATCCTATTGAAATACTAGTATTCCTTGCATGGATAGATGGGTTTTTACAGAAAAAAACCTGTTGAAATTTTGTACCCTATATGCTCAGAGATTAGTATTATTTTACACGGCTAACTCTTTGAATTGGTAGGAATTTCAGAGAACTGATAAAAATACATGATCTTTGGCCCATGGACCACATAAGATATAGCTTAGCCACATGTGCCAGAGATAATTGCATACGTTTTACATGAAATGGTCAGTGATCATAAATACTAAAACATTATTCTCTAGCAGCATATACAAGTATTTGTGCAATAGAACAATACTCACTGATTTCTTGTTTCTCCCACACTGAGTAGTTTCAGTCCTCCTAAACCAGAATTGTCTTATTTCATCTGCTAATCATAGCATTTGTCTTCTGAAATTTGGTATGATTTGATGACAGTTGAAATCACTATGTGACATTTTCCTTCCTCAAATTAGATTAATATGCTAAGTATAGTGATTGCAATGGATTTTCTCTAAAAATTCATCAGGGTGGGATGGGGAAGATAATTCTTGATTATGTGACTACAAGAGATTTCTTTGTTTTTCAACTGTTAATTTTCCATGCAATTGAATTAAGACATTTACAACAACTAGCAAAATTGCACACACAGTACATTGACTTTGTATTGCCTAGAAGCAATGCAAAGATCATTATCTGATTAAGTAATAGCTAACTTATTGATCACATCAATATCCTTCTGTGAAAGTTGTGTAAAAATCATCGTCTCAGAGAAGTAACCTGTTAACTATGGAAATTATTGGTATGCTAGCTCCTGGATGCCAGAATCAGACCATACCCAAGTTAGGAAGATTTTATTTTATTCAAGCTTGTTCTCCTTTGTACTGTCAGAAAGTTCAAATAAGATACAGTGTCTGAAGGATCTGGTGAAAAGTGTCTTCTATAAATTTGAATTGCCCTCTTGATCACATTGAAGAGCATCTGACAGGCATAATAGAGATGCAACTTGCAGTGTCACTTGTGATTATTTAAAATTTAAATTGGCTTCCTGAAATACACTGTGAATGGTTGTGGATACCTAGTAGAAATTTCTATAGTAATTTTGGAAGTTTCAATTTAGCATGCTCCTTTTTAATATCTTTTCTAATTTAAGCTTCATAATATTATTTTAAAAGAACTTTTTCTAGGGGTAGAATTTCTAAATAATCATGCAGATGCATATAGAACACCATTCCTAAGTACTGTTATTCTCAGAATCTTGACTGTCAGGTGTCTTACATGACAAGTGAATACTGCAAAATCCTAGAATACGATTTTGAGAGGAATCAGTGGGGAATACTTAAATAGGTGTTCTGTAATCTTTGCAGATAGTGAACTTGTCACCTCAGAGTAGAAATCATATTTCAGAGCAACGGTGCATGGATCAGAGGATGCTGAGCTGTCACTTAGAGGCATAAATATTCACAAAAACAGTATTTTATTTTTAAAGCTAAAAGCATAACAGCAGCTTTGTCCTTTCTGCTTACTTAGAAATGCATACTTTAGAACTTTCACAATTACTAAGAAAAAAAACTATTAAAGAAACAAAGGGATTTATTTTTCATGCTTGAAGTAAAAACTTCATAAACTACAGTAATTAATCAAATTCATTCCACAAACCATGTATCACATAGCCCATATTGCAAAGAAAATATAATACTTCTGGGCAGTGCACTGAAAAAAGAATTAATAATCTTTATATAACTAAACCAGAAATTTTAAAAGTATTTAATGAATGGTAATTATTCTTTTGCCAGATGAGGTTCCTTCCTTAAAAACAAACAAAACCAGCAAAAAACCCCAAACCTTACAGTTTAAGTAGGTAAGTCAGATGTACAGTGAGATAGCAGAGTCACAGCAGATACTGCAATTATTCTATCACCATGGTTTTTGTTTACTTTTACTTGGAAGACTAAGGTGGCAAGGCGGGAACATGACAGAACAGTAGGAGGGTGAAGCAGCAGCACGGAAAGTGTGAGGGAGGAGAGTTTGTCAGCAAACAGACAGAATTGTGGTTTTATAGATTCACCTCTTTTAAAAAGTTCTTTCTACATCTTATAAAATCAGTGTTTCCTGCTTTGGCAGAGCTTTCTTCTTAGAATATGCATCTGGATCCTGTTGTCTCATTTCCCTCGATGACATTTGGTGAAGCAGGGATATACAACAGCTAGGTCCTTCCCTTAGCAACTCTCAGTGTAGCAATAGCATTATGACTATTTTCTGATACCTTTTCAATGCAATAAGCTTTTCTCTACTTCATCTTTATGTGTAGACTGTTCTGTGATACCCTGAGAGAAACTCCTAGGTCATACTTTCTCATTCCTATGTTTGTCAATATTCATCATCGTATGATCAATAATTTACCAGCTGCTTTCCTGTAGCAACACAAACTAGTGACACAAAACCAGCCCAGGAATGTCTGTGTCAGTCATGGCTCCCTCAGTCACGTGCTGTTATTGTGACTTCCCAGCAGTGGCTTTATCTATGCAGTTATCGTGCTGCTGTCATGGAGCTTTGACCCAAAGCTATGCTTTCATTTGGGTAAGTCACCAATGCCCATTTTGCACAATCCGTTATACTAAGTGGATACACTACGTGCTGGGAGAAGTGCATTACAGTGATGTATAGCAGGGCAGAATCTTAAAGAGAACAAAATTTTTTTTTGCTTTTTTGTTGTAAATACTTACTAGCTCTGAAACTTGTGCATCATTTATTGTTGACCTCATTCTGGTGTTTTTACAGCAGGTGTTACCTTGCTGTATGAATGGTCTGAATCTAGATGGGATAAGAGTATTATCAGCGTAGAACAGCCACGCTAGCACTCCTTTGTGTAGGAGGAATTGCTGCTCTGGGAGAGGAACGTACTCCTACAGGAGTTAAAGACTATTGCAGGCATTATCTGTTTCATCTAAACAGATAACATGATTTAGAGATGCGGACACCTCTTTGGTTGTGCTTTCTCTAGCATAAGCACACAACAACATAGTTTGCATATTAAAAAGAAAACAGTCAGCAGTATACCCTTGCAGCGAAGAAATGCAACTGCATCTTGGGCTGTATTAGCAAGTATTCAGAAAGTCAAGGGAAGCTATTCTTCCCCTCTGGCATTTATAAGACCATATCTGGAGTACCCTGTATACTTTTGGGCTCCACAGTACAAGACAGTCAGCGACATACTGTCAGAGAGGGCCACCATGATAAGAGGGCTGAAGCACAATGGGAGAGGCAGAAAGAAGAGGATTTGTTCAGTCTGAAGAAGGGAAGGCTGAGGGGAGACCATATTGCTGTATAGAGGTACCTGATAGGAGGGTACAGAGAACACAGAGCCAGACTCCTCTAGAAGGTGCACAGTGGTAGGACAAGAGGCAACAAAACCAAGCTGGTGCTTAATAAGGTTTGGTTAGATATTAAGGGGGAAAAAAAAAAATATAAATTACCCTGAGTGTGGTCTGACACTGGCACAGGTTGCCCATAGAGGTTGTTGGATCTCTGTCATGGAGACATTCAAAACAGGACAAGGCTCTAAGCAACCTGGCCTAACTGGATCTGCTTAGAGCAGGAGGCTGGTCTAGATGACCTTCGCAAGTAGTTTTCAACATATAAGTCTTAGACATCAATGATTCTATGGACAAAAGCAAACCCCAGCCTAAATAAAATACTCCAGTAAATGAAAAGAAGGTGAGAAAGAGAATGCTACAGAATTTGGCATCCAAGTTGTCTAAACTGTGTAGCAGATGTCAGTATTTGGATCACAAAGGGAAATATGGAACCATTAAAATATATGAAAATATAATAGTAGATATGTCTACCAAATTTCTTATTTTCAAAGTAGCTGAGCAAACAATATCACTTATTTGGTGTATCCTAGATGTTTTCATTGTAATTGTGCTTGTCATTGCAGTACATTTACATTGCAATTGATGCTCTCAGGTTAAGGTGCTCTGTGGCTGCTGTACGGGCGTAATATTTTATCTTATTTGTCAGCCACAGCATGTGATATGTTATGACATGACATAAAGCAGGCAACATAAAAAAGAAAATAGAAAAGCAAGTCATCCACTCTGACATAATTTCTGTAGTGCAAAACAATTTTTTGCTTCTAATTCAAGCCTCAGAACCAAATACAACATATCAGTTGTCAATCATGACTTGTGTTAATGCAAATATATTACTTCCTAAAAGAAACATAAGGCTCCAGAAGTACTGTTTTTATTTTGTTATAAACAGTTATTTCCTTTGGTTTTATGATATAAGGCTATTAGACTTCCTACATAAAACATATTAAAAGTGCACTTTCAAAATTGTCTTTGTTTTAGCAGCACGCTTTTCAAATATTAGGTAAGTTTCTTTTCTATCATGATGGCTACTGTGGCAGTAGAATGTAATCCTATACATTAAATCCTAAAAATAGCAGATCAAGTCAGACTAATTTGAATCAAAACAGAGCCTGAAAAGATAACGGAATTGGAAGCAGCTTCTCTGAAAACAACAAATAGCCTTTGAAGAAATTATTTCAATACTTTTCCTCGTAGATAATGTGTATGATCACAGTGTCCAAGTATCTCACATATGTCAATATGTTTGTCCTCACACACACATTTTCAGAAAGAATTGTAATGTTGTTTGTTTGCTTACTTCTTGATTGACTATTCACAATCTACTGCAGTTCTTATGTTCATAGTTACAGTAGCTGCAGTATTTGGAATTTTTCTGGAAAGGTTGCATATTTATGAAAGCAGCATATTTGAGAGCAGCCCTGAGGAGCAGGACTTGGGGGTGTTGGTGGACAAGAAGCTCAACATGAGCCAGCAATGTGCGCTCGCAGCCCAGAAAGCCAACCGTGTCCTGGGCTGCATCAAAAGAGGTGTGACCAGCAGGTCGAGGGAGGTGATCCTGCCCCTCTACTCCGCTCTGGTGAGACCCCACCTGGAGTACTGCGTCCAGCTCTGGGGGCCCCAGTACAGGAGAGACATGGAGCTGTTGGAGAGAGTCCAGAGGAGGGCCACGAAGCTGAATGGAGGGCTGGAGCACCTCTGCTATGAGGACAGGCTGAGAGAGTTGGGGTTGTTCAGCCTGGAGAAGAGAAGGCTCCAGGGAGACCTAATTTTGGCTTTTCAGCACACACCCCCCCCCCTCCCCCAGGGGGGACCTACAGGAAAGCTGGTGAGGGACTGTTTACAAGGGCATGTAGTGATAGGACGAGGGGCAATGACTTTAAACTGAAAGAAGGTAGATATAGATTAGACATTAGGAAGAAATTCTTTACTGTGAGGGTGGTGAGGCACTGGAACAGGTTGCCCAAAGAGGTCATGGATGCCCCATTCTCAGAATTGTTTGAGGTCAGGTGAGTCTTTGGGCAACCTGGTCTAGTGGAAGGTGTCCCTGACCTTGGGGGTTGGAACTAGATGACCTTTAAGGTCCCTTGTAACCCAAACCGTTCTATGATTCTATGATTTATACGCTTATACACAGAATATGTACCACTTGTAATGATTTATTGAATATACTGTATTTTAAGGACTTTATTGACAAAAACTTTAATGCCATTGTGATTGTTGTGCTGATAGATGTATAGCACTTTCATAGAAACTAGCTTTTATATTTAAAAGATAGTGCTTCTGGTAATATAAGAATGATTGGCTCTGTAACCTTTCTACTGAAGTTTTGTGAGCAGTAGTGTGTCTTTACACTTTCTGAAAACTTCAGATGTGAGAACCTATGCAAATTTTTTGAAGTTACTAAGAATTGTCAAGATTATAAAGTACTGCTACTTCCTTAAATACATATTGTGTACAATCAGTTGGTGTTTTGCATACCCAGTTTCAGGTGTTTAGATTTCTGTCCTTGAATATAATTGCAGCTGTAGGCTAAAGGAGAACAAAATACTTGTATTAGGCACAGACAATCCTCAACCGGAATGACAAAGAGTATCAGAGAGAGGAAGAAATTGTCAAATATCTTCTTTGGATAACTTAATAATGCATGCAACCTAAGGTTATATGTGTGAGAGTTTAAATAGCTCTTCTATCCAAGAATCAAGTATGGGCATACTAAAAGACTGGCATCACTGTATATAGGATTTTAAATTTAAGGATCTTTTTTTTTTCTTAAATTAAGACACAAACCAGTTCTATCAAATAACCCAGATGATTTACTAAGTAGTGAAGGATTACTACCCTGTATCGTTCTAAGATTTGTCTTGAATAGGTTTAAAGAATTGTAATTTGTGTTACACTGTCTCATATACTGTCTCACAGTCCTTATTCTCTTTTAAACTTGCATATATACTTTTATAAGGAATAGATGAGAAAATGCATCCTTTTATGATGATTCACCAGTGTAATCTAATCTTTGCCAGTCGTGTTTTCCACAATGAAATTATGGACTTTGCTTTTAAGTGTAGGTTCAATGAGATTATTTTGGGTGCTATAACATGACAATTGATTGAGTTGCCCCAATATATTCGTAGTATGTACTGTACTCCTATTTCAAATGCACCATATGAAATATGCCAGGTTCTAATAAGCCTGGTATAACCAGTTTTTATTTTTGTATTTTTGAAATTAATTACTTTCATATGAAACAGACTGGAAAATCTACCCTGTGTATATTTTCTAACATGAATTTGCTTTTCTATAATAAATATATTTCATTACCTTACTATGGCAAAACTGCACCTTAAATGCAGGAAAACCTTCCTCTGATTTTTCAACTTCCAGCATTCTCTTTTTCTCTTGGAAATTTATGTGAAACTAGCAGTCTTCCTCTGTCATTTCTTTCTCTGACTTTTGAATGATTCATAATCATAGATTAAAAGACAGTGAAGGACAGAATTATATATAAATTTTTATTCACTGAAGGTTTTCTCATCTAATTTATGTTCTGTGTTTTCCAGCTGAAACTTCAGCATTTAGACTTGAATTTAGTGAACTCTGTTTCCTACAATCCTGTGTCTCCTTACCTGGTGGAGTTTGGGAGATCTGCCTCATTCCTAGTCATGTTTGAGTCATCTGTGGGACCTATTAACCCAGGAGATGTTCCATTTTCTAATTTCAGAATGCTAAGCCAGGTTGAGCAACCAATTCCTTGGATAGCTTTTGCAGAAAGAGCTCTATGTTGTTCTGCTCTTCTACAGGGCTTTCTAATCACTTGCAGTGACACAGCTACAGTAGCACTTCCTCCTCTTTTAAAATTTGATCTTCAAAGAATCATCATTCCAGAATGATCCCATTAGGTGATCCAAGAAGGAGAATTAAGCTGCTTGTGAAGATGCTAGTAGGGAAAAAACTGAGACATCCCTACAAAAAGTGTCAGAGATGAGAGGAATTTTGAAGTCCAATTCTTAAAGCTGTCATTGTTGATGTTGGACTTTTTTTCTCAAGAAATAATAATTAAATAAGAAAACAGAGCAATGAAAATGTGGTGGATTGATCTCAGCTGGCTGCCAGGTGCCCACTCAGCTGCTCTCTCACTCCCCCTTCTCAGTGGGATGGGGGCAGAAAATAAGATGAAAAACTCATGGACCAACATAAAGGCAGTTTAATTGAAGGAAAGCAAAGGCTGCATGTGGAAGCAAAATGAAGCAAAGCAGAGCAAAAAGATTTATTCTCTGTTTCCCATCAGCAGGCGATGTCCAGCCCCTTCCTGGGAAGCAGGGCTCCAGTATGTAGAACAGTTGCTTTGGAGTAGAAATGCCTCTATGACAAATGCTCCCCTCCCCCTTCCTCCTTTCTCTTAGCATTTATTGCCAATCATGACATCATATGGTATGGAATATCCCTTCATCAGTTTGGGTCAGTTGTCCTAGCTGTGTCCCCACTCAACCTCTTGTTGATCCCCAGCCTACTGGCCTCTAAGGAGGGGTTGGAGAGACAACTGTGATGCTGTGTGAGCACTGCTCAGCAGTACCAAAACATTGGCGTTATCAACACCATTCTAGCTACAAAGCACAGCACTATGAGGGCTGCTGTGGGAAAGTTAACTCCATTCCAGCCATACCCATACAGAAAGTTTGGAAATTTGGTGGTTATTCATTGTTTATAGAGAAAGTGAGACTGAGCCTAATATACTAGAATGTTAGCTTATGTATCAATCACTTTTACAAATTAATCTCTTACCTAGACAAATACAATGTTGCTTCATGTCTGTCCATTGAGTGCTGATACTATATGATTTTATAATGATGATTTATGATTTAAATTTCATCACATTACTTTGTCCATCCATTCACTGGCTCCCTTTCTTTTTATGACAAAGTAGTACAAGCGTCCCACCTTCACTCTGAGGCTGGATAGTCCATATTCCACCCTTCCTGTCATCTGTAATTCAGTATCAAGAAGAATATTGCTGCAGACCACCAGCCCATGCTGACACCTTCCATCATGCTCCTCAGATAAGTACAACCAGACTTTTTATACTGCTGCCCATCAGCCTACCTTACAAATATATAAGCAGTTTTTAAATTGTTTCCCTTCAAATGTGTCCTTAAGTTTTTCTTGTCATGGGCTGCCTACATGAAGTTGCTAATTGTCTAAATAGTTTTTTGCCTACTACAGCGGTTCCTGTAGTTTCATTGCTTCCTTGAATATCAGATTCCATGAGTTACTCAATTTGAAATTTCTTTTAACACCATTTTCAATGTCTGCTTGTACAGCATCAAGCTCAATGGAGTTAGTGGTCTCTGAATGGGACTGTGTGCTATCCTGATAGTTTGCTGAAACCCCCCATGATTCACAACTGAAGGGGGGTGGTGGTTGGGGTTTTTTCCTGTTCAAGTAGATGCAACTATTTGTTAAAAACTTTAGACAGTTTTAAAATTAATGGATATATAAATAGAATAAAAGGCAGCTTTTGTTATAAAAGTGAATAATGTTTACTACAGATTCTTTATTAGAAGTTAATAAAGAAAACAATAAAGACAGATTTAAGTTAAAGCTATCATCCATAATTCATCTGAGAACCTCTTTTTTCTTATCACTGTTTAGTATTCTTGTATACAAAAGCAGCACACGGTTTTCAATGGAAATCAGTGTGCAATTCGTTCCTGCTTCGTTTGGTAGAGTCTGGTTCTTCTGCCATTCTGGGTTGCTTATAAGGACCATATTATTATTTTGCAGTGTGGTGTCTGAGCAAGTAAGGAAGGGAAGTTTGAAGTAATTGTTGTTTGGAATATTTATTTTTGTTAGTCAAGTCCTGCAAATTAGCTTTGTGTCACTATTCAAAAACTACTATTAACAACTGTATTGTTTTCATTGCACGTGTAATAATGGCATGTAGTTAGTTTGCATATTTTATAAACTGAAGAAAAATAAATTAAAGGAAAAAACAGAATCAGGAAGCAGTCTATATTTCTAAAGGCATTGCCAAAGGATTTCCAGCCTGAAGACTGATAAAACAAAAGAAAACAACTTTTAAAACATTTTAATCTCAGTATAACATGACCATTATTAGCCTGAGGAATGCTGAGTGAGAGATTAAGTATGTTTACTAACTTGAGATCTAATTAAAAAGCTGTATGATGAAAGAAATGGAGAACATGTCGTATAATAGAATTCTCTAACTAAATCTTAGATGTTGACAGAACTTGGACTAAGAATAAAGCTGAGAAGTTATACTTTCTTTGAATACAATGTTTCTGTTAGATATATAACAACTTTCAAGTCCGCGGCAGACTTCAGGAGGTATTTTTCTTCTCTTAGATATGTTTTCAAAGGACAATAGTGGAGATTTTAGACTCTATACCTAGATAGTACTGCAATATTGCTGAAAGAGTGGTGAGAATACTATTTTTAACAAATAAGTTTGCCAGCTGTTATATATTGATTTCAATGTGTCATTTTAAATGTCACAATATTATTATATGATTTTTAAGCTTACTTTTCATTTCCATAAAATAATTATGAAAGAACCTATCTACCTTAGGTCTAGATGGGAACACAATTTTAGGCTAATTACATAGATTAATGTCTTTATTATGTGTGAAGTCACTTTCAAAGCACCTATATTTCTCAAAAAATTTAATAGGGGGGAAAAAAAGTTGGAGTATAGAAATCTAGCATTCTGGAAAGAAATAGAAAGATAATAGCAAGAAGAACAACAAGGCAGATGCCAGTAACATTTTTCAGAACTTCAGCTTATCTCAAAAGAAAGAGGAATAAAATTATTAATGGTGCAATCACTTAAAGTTGGTCAGAAAGAGCATTCGTTATTTTGGAGATGGGAAAGATCAGTATTGGATAGGTTTTATCAGTATTCATTGTGTCTTCCTCTGAGTCTTACTTTGAGGTACGCAGACATTCAGATGGTATAGACAGGATTCTTTAATGACTTGGAAGAGAGGAGAAAGACCATCTGATGTTACTGCATCCCAAACATTTTATAGCTTAGGGAGGCTATTTAGTGGCTGCCAGGAGTGTCAAGGATTTTTTTTTTCCCTCCTAATTTCCTTGATTGAATAGTAGATTCAATCAAACTATTTACTTAAAGTTTACGTTTTATCAATCAGTATCTACTTTCTAAAACATCTCAACCCTCTAGCGCTAAGAACTGTTCACTCAAAGATTTAATCATTTCAGACAGAAAACTGTTGCTGACTTCAGAACTTTGTAAACTGGCATCTAATCCGTATTGCTATTATTTTCCCTACTAGTGGATGATAGCTGATATTGAGGCTGAACTAGTAAGAATTAATAGGTCTTTAATGCATTTGATAATTCACAGATATTCAAACTGAATCAGTGTCACAGTGCCTCTTAATTTTCTACTGGCACGGTATTCAGGTTTTTGAAGAGCAAGTGTAGGTTGGAAACCTGTCCAAAAGTAAGAAAGATAGAAAGTGTTAATATTCAATGGCAGAAATCAAGCTTTTTCTCCCCTGCTTAAATATTGCCACTTAACATTTTATGAAATGTAATAGCCTATGTTGCCCAGGTGGCTTTCTCCCCTGGTATCTTGATTAAATATTTACTTTGTTTAAGAGTCAACAGAGGACAGAAAAATCTCTGAAAATACATTTTTAAACATTCTCTAAAGGTTCATATTGAAAAGGAATTTTAAACAGAACTCTGTAATGCATTTTATTTGCATGAAAAAAAATTCATATCATGTTTCTTGAAAGTTTAGATGGTCGCACAAGTTTAGGTTTTGAATTATTCATGTACAGATACTTGCTATGTACAAATACAGAGGGAAAAAACCCACCAACCAAACAAAAAAGGAAAAACCTAGACCCTGCTTCAGACAGCCTAAATGCTAATTATAAATTACAAATAAATTACATCAAACATGGTTACATGAGTTCATCTGCAATTTGTTAAACAAAATGTCAGGCAAGTTTTTTTGGAAGGAATTTGTGTGAGAGAAACCTACAAAAGAGGAATATTACTGCAACATTACAGTAGTATGTAGATTCATCTACAATAGTTTAGGTTCCTTTTTGCTACATTATTCAGAGAGAGGATGTTTCAAAATTTTAAGGAATTTCAAAGAATGGAAAAAAATGAAGTATCCACATTTATTTAGATGGGAAACACAGGCATAAATAAGACTTGTCAAAAGAGAGGCAAGTTGTCTGTAGGTAAGCTGTAAGAGAAAGCCTGCTCTTTCTCTGAAGGATTTGCTCAATAACTACTATCAAAACACTAGATTTCTTAGTACTGTGGCAAAATAAAGCACCAGCTCTAATCTGAAGGCATCATTTATTAGAGGTTATAGTGTGGCTTGACCTCTTTTCTGAAATGACCAGAAGGCAAGATTTTTCTTCGCATTGACTTTGTACTGTTGTGATAAACACAGAAGTCCGGTAGGAATCACACTCAAATAACCAGGGTTTTTTTCCACAAACCACAGAAGGATGGTTTGATAGTAAGATATATTTCCAACATTGCGCCATTGTCAGTCCTAACCAAAAATTTTTAGTTTCCAAAGAATGTATGAACTAACCTAAACTCATGAGGTTACACATATAATATTGTTAGCCTTAATATTTTGTTTCTAGCAGAAGTTCTTGTTCCATATTACAATTGTAAGAATTGGCAAACTACTGTTTGACAGAATTGTTTGACTATAGGAGCTACATCTATAAGAATCTGATTCATTACAGATAGTAAAAAAACATGATGCAAAGGAGAAGAGGAAATTAAAATATCCATAAGTGCAAGTGTGCAAATCTAATTCCCAAAATTTGTGTGCATTCTATCCTTGTAAAAAATAATAATAAAAAAATTTTAAAATCATGTATTAGGTACAGTAGCTACTATGTTCTGTTTCCTTATTTTTCTTGTGGCACGTGATATTGTTTTAATATTTTCCATCTTTTCAGATAATTAAATTTTGTAAGACCTTTTATGTGGTTCATCTATACTTATTATGTAGGAGTGAATTATGTGGTTATTATATAGGACTACATTATGTAAATAAAATGAAAAGGAAACTGCAAAATAACTTTCTTTTAGGAAACTGGAAGTCTGAAATGTAGTAAACAAAAATACTAACTTGAATATGGTGGGCAACGCTGGGAGCAAGCTGTTTGTATTCACTATCACTCTGATCATTGTTCTACAGTAGTCTTAAGGTGTTGCTCTCTCAGTGTTTTAGTTTGGACATGGGATGCACGTCTGCAGTGAAACTTCTAACGGTCACCACTTTACTGTGCTTTTGTTCATACTCTAGGACAGCCTCTTGTGAACCCATGCCTTTTCATGTGAAAGAAACAGAAGATAAATCTTGGAAACATGCCTCGGGTACTCTATTCACAAGCAGGGATTCCTTCCTTGGGACCAGATGAGACCCCCTTAAATTAGTATATTGAGGACCACTAAGTCATCAGCACAGACTGTTTTGCCAAAAGCGGAGCAAAAAATTGCTTACTTCATTTCTTAGCTATATCACACTTCTCCTATCAATTTAAAAAGAAAAAAAAAAAAAAAGAACAAAACCAAAACACACAAAAAAAACCAAAACCAAAATAAAAGTTAACTCTTAAAGTAACATTCATAGTCAATGTATGTATCCTTGCTCAGAAGTTAAGGTGAATCAAACCAATATGCAGCCTCCAAGAATGATAGTTCTTAGAACTTTGCTTACCCAGCAAAAAATATGATTAATAAAATGCAGTTCCTCTCTGAGCAGTTATTATTGTCTCAAAATTGGTAAAATGGCTGAGTTTAAGAAAGAAGAAATTAATGTATTTTTGACAAGTTAACATGAACTCTTGCAGTCCAGTTGTATGCTTTGATATATATTTGCCAACAAGTCACTGTCACTTATTTCTCTTGCTGTTCTGAAGGTCCTGCTTTTAAAGCGTGATTCGTAGTGCAATTTATACTTATTCGGGTCTGTTGTATATATGTACAAAGTGCTGAGGGAAGAATGTGTCTTTTAAAAAAGACCCAGAATTGCACTTTCCAGAACATCAACAAAGACTCATTTAGCAATAACAAGCTATCCAGAAAAGTATGCAAGATTTTTAACTATACACCTGATGTACTTATAACCAGGTTTCTGCTTCTTTTGTTTCTTCCTAGGTAATAACTCATAGATATTTGTTCCGTTCTCTTGTGTCTTCTTGTACTTGAGGTGATAGTACTTCTGAAATTTGCACAGAGAGTCCTGTTTCTTGTGAATTGCTTGAGAATTTAAAAA
Source organism: Grus americana (assembly GCF_028858705.1). NCBI lineage: Eukaryota > Metazoa > Chordata > Aves > Gruiformes > Gruidae > Grus > Grus americana. The sequence goes on along the minus strand of NC_072853.1, from coordinate 85,817,486 downwards.
TGTCTACTTTAAAATTATGTTGCAGTTTGTAATTTCTGTGTATTTTTTCAGAAGACAGGTTATGTCCCTCCCACTTCTGCCTTTCAATAATATATAGGATCGGAAGGCTTTGTTAAGGAATACTTAACATGTATTAAAATGCACAACTAGATTTCATAGTTCTGGAAGTGTCTGTTTTAATACTCTGGCACCATTTCTTTGATGGACTTTGCAAACCAATGCTGTAGAAGATTTTCATGAAAGAGTTGCCTTAGTTGTGAAGTAGCTGATATTTCAGAGTCACAGCTGTCTTTCTGTAGATGCAAATTTGAAAAAAATCTAAAAAGAGGAAGAAATAATGGCAGAAAAGTTTGAAGATGACTTTATAGTCAAATAGAAGCTCAATTAGTGTTGCTCTAGTGCACAAACTTTTTTTTTTTTTTTTTTTGGTGGGGATGCAGAAACTGAAATTGTCATTAGCGCAAAGGTGGTTACAGGGTTAATTCTGTGTGTTAAAGTGAGAGTGAGCATAAAAAAAGGTAGTGTTTTTATGTGAGAAAGAGCTAGTTCTAAGAATCATCATGCAGTATGAAGGATGGGATATCCAGATTATTTTTCCTCTTCTATCAGATAGTAAAAGAAAAAAAGAAAACAAGATCAAAAGTGGGGCAACCTCCAGAGTTGCAACAGGCAAACAAGCACAAAGAGAATTTGGTAAATGAAATCATCTATACTAAGAATCCATGCTGAGGAGTTGGTTACTACTGAGATTTAATTAGCAACTCAGTACTGGGAGAAGAACCAATTATTCAAGCACGGGGAATTAACTAGGGAGGCTGAATCCCGACCTGCATCTTTTTAAAAGGTTCTTGTTTATACATAGAAAGTGGTTTTGCTTTTCTTGTTTGTTTTCAAACAGTAGCCAGAATACTGAAAATTATTCCTGGAAATTTTGGAGGTGAATTTTGTTTTGTGTTGCCATTCAAATTTTAGAGGGGCTTCCAAATATATTTTAACATAGGGGTTTTTTTGCTAGAAAATAAGCTAAAAACCTTAAGAAAGCATGTTTTTCTCTCCTCCCTGCAGTCCCCTCCCCGCGTTTTTCTCTCCATCTCATGGCTCATTGATATTGGAAAAATAGTAACATATACTGATCTCTCTCTATCTATAGACCTATGTATAGAGCCAAGGAAACCAGAAAACATGAAAGCTAATCCAGAGTAAAACCATAAATAAATCTTCCTTAGTTTTTAACATGTACCCTGACCTTCAAATCTTCCAGAAATATATTTCTTTTCCTTTTGTAATGCTAGGTGATGCTTATTATTAAAATATTTCCTTTTTTTTTTTTTTTTTACTAAAGTACTTGATCAAGGAAAAATAAATTATTGGTAGATTGCTTTGTATTTTATATTTTGATCAGTAAAGCTAATCAAAATTCTTAATTTACAAGCCTTTGATAAATTTCTGAAATGCACATGATTTTAAATACATACAAAGCTCATTTGTAACTCAAATACCTACTTAAACTATTACATGAATTTCATCCTCAAATCTCTACATTGATTGTCTATAGATATACTGAATTAAAGACTGGTCCTTGGTCATCGAATCCTTTAGTCATAAAGATCAAGTTTATCTCTTAGACCTACTGCTACCATGCAATACAGTTCTCTAAGCTGTTCCTTAAGACTAGCAAGTACCAATATATCTAGGACATAGACTGAAGTTCTTGAGAATCTGAGATTTCAGAAGATTTCCATCTGTGAAGTCAACACCCAACTGAGTTCTGAATGCTATAGGTTACATTGTGTTTTATATCCAAATGACCTGCTTTGGTCTCTTTGTCACATTGCTATAACCAGGTACATAGAAAAAGCAAGCTGAATTAAAACCTGAAAAAAAAAAAAGCAGAAGAAAAAGGTTCAGAGCTCTTAATATCCATTAAATATTCTTTGGACTCACCTTTTGAATGTGACAATGATCCAATTTTGTATGCAGTTTTTGGCAGCAGCCACGTTCGAGACTCGATGGAGCTGCTGTTTAGATGGGGAAGATTCTGGACTGGGGAAAGGTGAAGACTCACCTGTGTGTTCCCTCATCATGTGCTCTAGAAAAAATATGTCTTTTTAAGCATTTTGCTGGTGACCTGATGACTCCAGCCCTATTAGTCTGCTCATCTCCCCAGAAAAGCTGTCCCTAGCTGTACTTAATAATTTAAACCAGATATAGGTAAAAAACTTAACCATTAGCCTGTCTGCTTAAATCACGTTTGGGTCTGACTTGTTGACTGGAAGCAGAACATTGTTGTTCAGTATTAATCTCCAGATACCTTAGATTTTATAGTGCTTCACTGAAGCTGCATTAGTTTCTTGCCCGTGTTCCCAGAGTCTAACTTCTTAGCCAGTCTGTATCTTTCAGACTGTCATTAATTATGTGTATTTATACTGAATTAAAATTGCTATTGTAATCATACAAGACAGTGATAGTACTGAAACAGACATTTTGAATACCTGTATCTAGACAATTGTGTTTCTGACTAGATCTATATGAATAATATAATTTAGTTTGGTATCTGAACTATAGAAATACAATATTATTTGTGATTAATAGAAGTATTATTTCAATATCAAACAAGATGCTGTGTTTTATTGTGAAATTATCTAAAAAACCCCCAACGCACTAATTAATTGAAAAAGCATACTTTCTGAGTTGAAATCTGAAAGATTTTGTTCTAAACATTTGGTATTATTATAATTTATCCCCATTTTATTCAGTAAAAAATATTTGCTAAGTTCTACGTGGATTCCCTCTGATTAATTCTGACTTAATTGTTGTTTCAGGTTATGTTCATGTCTGATTCACAGCTGTCATTTCTAAATTATGAGAAAAGATTCAAACGTAAAACTATCGTATGGCTGGTCCCTCCACAGGTTCTACAATTCTATTTGGTTGCAAAGTTCAGGAAGTTCTCTAGTGCAGCCCTCAGTTTCCAGGAAGAAAACATCTGGATGCTTAGAACAGGAGGCAATAAAAATTAGCAGTTTCCTAACAAGCAGATTTCAAAATATGCATAGTAATAAATATAATTCCACAAAATATACACTAACAAAGCACTAGGTAATAAATTGCTACTTTGAGATTTGTGTGCTTTATTCCCTGGAAACTATTGTCTGTTCTGTATTTAGAGCTAAAAATGGCTGTTCACCTTGTAAGGTTTCATAAAAGTCCCTACTGCTTCTCTAAGTAAATTATTTTTCTGTAGCCTGAAGCTACTAACAGTACTTGAAGAATTAATAATGGTGTTGGCACAGGTCAGTTCATATCCTGCCAATTCTCTCTCACACTGAGCACGTGCACTGAGAACACAGTACTTGCAGCTCCGGTGGGGTTTATTACATTTGCTGATAGTGATGATGGTGGTAATCTTAAGTGACTAGCAAAACAGGAGGGCACTAAGAAAGATATAGCTAAAATACAGTGATAATCAACAAAAGAAATCCATCCTTAAGTAGAAATTTTCAGGACTCCAGCAAAAAGCCCTTGGAAGAGTTTAGGTTATCAGGTACTCCATCAGTGCTTCACTGAGGGAGTTTAATTTCATCCTGTGAGAGCCTGGCAAAATTAACAGATTTTTACCTACCTGAAATTTTATATAGAAGCTTGAAAAAAAAGACAAGAATGAAATCTGATGTTAATTCAGAGATGTTATTTGGCTAGTTTCTGGTTTATCAGTGTATTTTCCAGTCTTGTTCAACTTATTCATCAGTGACCTGGACACAGGGACAGAGTGTACCCTCAGCAAGTTTGCTGACGATACTAAACTGGGAGGAGTGGCGGATACACCAGAAGGCTGCGCTGCCATTCAGTGAGACCTGGACAGGCTGGAGAGTTGGGTGGAGAGGAACAAAATGAAATTCCACAAGGGCAAGTGTAGGATCCTGCACCTAGGGAGGAATAACCCCGAGCACCAGTACAGGTTAGGGGTTGACCTGCTGGGAAGCAGCTCTGCAGAGAAGGACCTGGGAGTCCCGATGGACAACAAGCTCTCCATGAGCCAGCAGTGTGCCCTTGTGGCCAAGAAGGCCAATGGTATCCTGGGGGGCATGAAGAAGAGTGTGGCCAGCAGGTGGAGGGAGGTTATCCTCCCCCTCTGCTCTGCCCTGCTGAGGCCACATCTGGAGTTCTGTGTCCGGTTCTGACAGACAGGGAACTACTGGAGAGAGTCCAGTGGAAGGCTATGAGGATGATGAGGGGACTGGAGCATCTCTCTTGTGAGGAAAGGCTGAGAGAGCTGGGCCTGTTTAGCCTGGAGAAGACTGAGAGGGGATCTCATCAATGCTTATAAATATCTAAGGGTGGTTGTCTAGAGGATGGGGCCAGACTCTTCTTACTGGTGCCCGGTGCCAGGACAAGGGGCAACAGGCACAAACTGGAACACAGGGAGTTCCATCTCAACATGAGGAAAAACTCCTTTACTCTGAGGGTGACTGAGCCCTGGAACAGGCTGCCCAGAGAGGTTGTGGAGTCTCCTTCTCTGCAGATATTCAAAACCCTCCTGGATGGAATCCTGTGCAACCTGCTCCAGGTGATCCTGCTTTACCAGGGGGGCTGGACTAGACGATCTCCAGAGGTTCCTTCCAACTCCTACCATTCAGTGAGGGGTTTGAAAAGTTAAATGATATTCCAGTACACTTAACGGGGGTGGGAAGGTTGTGTTTTCTTTAGGTTTCCTTGTCAGGGTTTATGAAACTGATCTGGGGACTGGATTTAGAAGTTTAGGAAAGTTTGATTAATGGGCTGAACACTTTTTGATCATTATTGGTTTTACTTTCTTTTCCTGGTGTGAAACTGAGGCCAGCCCAGGGTCCGTTATATAAGTCACTAAGCGAACATATGATTAAAGGATAATCCCTGTTGTGTAGAGCTCACAACCCAAATAATAGCCTGACATTTCAACAATGCTAACTTAAAGTGTATCAGTGAAATTTTCTTCCCATTGCATAATAGATATTTAAGCATTAATAAATGCGTATAAATATGAATTTAATTTGCACCAGAAATTATTATATTTTAATTGTGGTATACTTTTGAAGTGATGGACATTGTGTTCTACTAAGATGTCACATTTATTAATTTTAGAAGTAAATGTTTACAAACATTATTTTTAAGTGAATATAAGACAAACTTCCCTAGAAACATTCAACTATTTTCCATATTGAAAATTCTCCTTTTGGTGAGATCTTATCTAAACTTGGAACTGGTTTTTTTTTTGCATTCATCAGGCAAATTACAGTATTGCTAATCATTCTCAAGATCAAATTAAATCTCATACACATATTAACAAGAGTTTGTTCACTGCCTTCATTTCTGTCCTATCTAAATGGAAATATTGATTTTTGTTTGGCAAAAAGTATTCTGGTGCAATTTAGATATGTATCCTAACCTTAGTTATACCATCAGAATACCTGTAGACAGTACAAGCTTCCAAAAAAGATCAACTGAAATGGAGTAGAATATATGAAAGCAGTGTTTACATATAATGATATATGCTAACAGCAGGTGGTGCTGTACCTTTAAATTAAAGACAAACTGCAGTTTCCCCCCACCCAGTGCATGGATTATTATTGGTATGAAGGCTTGAACCATATTTTAATTTTTTTTAGATCTGCATGGATTCATATAAATATGTGTGTATATATATACACAGGGTACATGCTATTTCTGGTTTAAAAGTTCTTGAGAGAGTTGTCCTCTTGCATTCGTGAGGCTTTACAGTGGTAGCAGTCAGGGGGCTGGTGTGTATTACTTGCTGCAGTCAGAATTAGTCATCTCAAATGTGACACTTCTCTTCTGGAAGAGCAACCTTCTGGTTATTTTTGTTATGCTCTGAAGCCTGAGGTAGATAAGGCATATAGAACTACCTACAGTGGAACAACTCACATCTATGACAGGTTTTTCTTTGATGATCACTCTGTTGTAATAAGTGCCTTGAACACTTTTTTTTTTTTTTTTTTTTTTTTTTTTTGTCAGCTCTACTGAAGGGGCAGAAAAGCAGAGAGACGTTACTTAATTTTCCTGGGAAGATTTTGGGCTTCCCTCCTCAAACAAGTTTAACCTATGCTCTAGCTGTACAATTTAGTTATGGAATAGCCCTTCTCAGGCTGCTCCCTGATACAGGTATCTCTGCAGATGCTGGTAAGAGCTCTGTATGTAGAGCTGAAGCTGAATTTTAGTGTCTCTGACAGGATTAGTCTGTGTAAGCAGTAAATTACAACAAATGACCACGTTCCTAGAGGATCTTGTGAAGATATGCCAGTGAACAGTGAATCATATGAAGTATAAAACATTTCATTTAACCCACCTAAAGGAAGGGCTAACAGTCATGCTAATCAAAAGCACAGATTATTATAAAGCTTTTAGGATTTCTCCCTCCATAATAATTTCTATTATGAAGTTTTCTTTCTGTATATGTGTAAGTCCACTGCCAAACAAGAGGTTCAAACAGAATATCATACATGGGAAAAAATGTCTACATGCAGTGTATGAAAAAATGTGTATTTATGAGACTTAATAGGCAAATTCTGTGACCTACTGAGTTAAAACATACTAACTCAATCTATGAATTTCCTGCTTGTATATTATTATGAATGATGAGTCAGAGACTGATATTTTGTTCAAAAATATATCTGCTAATTCAAATCTGCCTTAAGTGATTCTATGTCAAGCTGAACGCTACAAAAATATCACTACTGTTGCATGGACTACATCTGTGGAGAGTCCTTTTCTGTTTCTATGGGGGGAAAAAAAAAAAAAAAGAGGTTATTCTTAGAATCTGATGGTACCTCAACCAATTACCAAAGTAGCTCTTTGAATACCTATTTAAATACTTGCCTACTAAAGCTAAATGAAACACACAGTATTTATTGGATTCAGTTTACAGTCAAATGGACATAAGGAAGGATGTTATTGACAACCTAATTATCATTAGGAGCTGGATGTGTGATACGCTTATTCTGGATATTTAGAGAGCTTTCAGTTTTATTGATAGAGAAACAAAGAATGACGAATTCTTTCAATAAAAAGAAGCTGCTGTTACATATTGGGCTTAAATTGTGCAATGAATGTTTATTGTTTTGTAGTTCGAACAAAATAAATGCATGTTAATAAGAGACTGATCAAACAAGTTACTTTTTAACATAGATGAAGAAAATAAATGAGAATTCCTAACATTTCTGTAGCTTTCTAATATATGTTAGTTATAAAAACTATTTTGATTTTATAACTATTTTCAGGACTGCAGCTAATGATTTTTTTTTTCTTTAGGTAAGGTTAAAAATTAGGAGAAACCAAAATAAAGACAACTTTTTTTTTTGCCTTGCTGCATATATCTGAGATTTAATTTGGCGTTTTTATATGAGTAGATTAAGACCCTAGTGTTTATCATCCTGTGCCTATATGGTAGGTACTAACAGATGAGTATGGGTTAGAATCTCATAAAGGATTTCATTGCTTTTATAAGGCTTCTCTTAAGCATATATAGATATATATATATTTAAATTGTCACGTAATCTTTGGATAAAAAATACTTACTTTTTTTTTTAACAGTGGGTATTACCTGAATAGGCATTATGTTAGTTCCAAAGTGGAAGTTACTATAAAAATATATATACTAGAAGGAAACATCCTGGGTTTGCTCGTGCTAAATTCATAACTCTGCAAAAGACTCATTTTAAAAAAAGCCCCACATAATATGCAAGCTTTATTTTGCCTCCTTTTAGCAATGTTCTTTTCATCATATGCTAGACCTTGTTTAAAGTTAAACATTTTCCTAACTCTCTTTTTGGTACTGATGTTTTATTAATCATCTTACAGATGATCAATAAAATATTATTCTATTAAAATTTCAGAAAATGTTTGGAATGATGTCATGCTTGCAATAAATGTCACCAAAGTTCACTGCAGCTCTTTTGGAACAAAGTTGATACAGTCATTAGCAGGGAAACCCAGAAACAGCTTGTACAGTTTTAAAAGTATGCCTGTCTAGACAGCAGATGAATGGAGAAGAATTTCTTCCTGCATTGGCCTTGAGCAAACTCTGTACAAAATTGCAAGTACTTATATAAGCCAAGACTGCAGTGACCAGAGAGGAGAGCTTAAAATCCTCAATCTAGATTATATTTCATGTAATCATGACTTGTTTACATATTGTAAATGAACATACATTTCATGTGTTGTGTACTCTGCAATGATATAAGGTATGGCTCACGGAACCTCAATAATAAAAATATATACATAGAAAGAAATATCCTTGTAGCAGGAATAACAATAGCATTCTTCCATCTCTCATTGTATGCCATTCCTGGCAGAAAAAATAAGCTGCAGGATAGAGTCATAAATCAGAGCTCCAGTAGACTCAGCAACATTTGCGGTGGGGCTGCAGGCTGACAAGAACTGTGACGTGGCTCTTCCCCAGTATTCCTTGTACTTGCTTCCCCAGCGTAGACCAAAATGCTTAGTTCCTTTATAGGGAGGTCTCCCTCTTGCTCCAGAGAATTTCAGTTATTCTAAAGAGACTTTGAAACATGGTGAGCAAGGAGACAGGCAAACCCCTAACACTGGGTTCTGTGCAGCAGTCACCAAGAAACATAGCAGAGCTGGTAATGGCTTTCTCTTTCTCAGGGCAAGGGAGCTCTTGCTCAAATATTCCCTCCTCTTGCCCTTCACTAATGTGGTGGCAAATATTTACTCTGTTAGATGTTCACATGTGCAGTCAAAATATAGTATGAACTGAGCTAAGGGCATGTATCTGCGTACTTAATTCGTATGTAGTATAGCTTAACCCCTAGTAAAAGAGTTCAGATAAAACATGTTACTTCACAGTTGTGGCATATACATATGTATATATACAGTGTATATATACAGTGTATATGAAAGATAGCTCAGCTGATGCTTGGTAAGTCACAGTAACTGGATTCATTATCAGTTCCCTGGGAAGCTAGGCCACAAAGCATATAAGGTTGCATAGGTTAAAATCTCAAAAGGTTTTAACACATTTCTGATAGAATGTACTCAATGTACGACTGTCAACATATTGACATTTGTGAGTTTTAGCTGAACTCTGTTTAAAACAGCTTCAGAAGAGAAATTAAGAGTTATGAATGATAAAAGGGTAGAGTGGATATTGGGAGCATCAGAATACGGGGACAAACCTCAGGAATCAAGCAAGGAAGGTATAAGCAACATAGTCTGTAAGTGTTGGCATGGACTTGATAGAAACCTCAGGGGAAAGGAGTGAAAGATTTGAACAGCTGTTTCCACACCGTGCCAACATAACCTCAATGGGAAGTCAAAACTGGACAGAGCGGATCACGTGCAGCCAGCGGTCAACCTGGAAAAGTTCCCTTACGTCCGCACACACACAGACTCTGGTGCCATGCCAAGCAGTATTCTGTATGAGCTACAAGGATAAGCAAGTAAGAATAATTATAAGGAGCTCAGAGCAGCAGCAATCTCACCGCGCCATCTCTGCCACTCAGCTCTAACCAGAGGATCAAAGATTGCATAGCGACATGCATTGACTAGAGGAAGCTTAATACAAAACATGCATGTATTCAACCCCACTAAGGCAGCCTCTCAACCTGAAGACAATGGCAGGAAAAAGGCATTTTAAAGCATAACATACTGCATGTTTTACTGGTGCCTGTGCTCGTGTCACTGTCCGTTTGCATTGTTAATATCAGAAGTCCAATATACAGAAACCGTTAGTGACCTGAAAAATCAAATAGGGTCCAGCACACGGGGATGAGCCAAGTGGAGCTGCCACTTTCCAGATTTTATCTGAGGGCTAAATGACTGGTTTCTTCATTCATCCCAGCAGTGACTTAAGCTGCTGACTGCCAACACTTTCTTTAATCCATTCTCAATTGAAAAAGTACTAACCTTTCCACATTCTCCATGTCAGACGCTGTATTTCTTTATACTCGATCTGCTCTGCCCCTAGGTGGTTTTCCACATCTCACTGACTGGAAATCAGAACAGTAAGCAAAATTTGGTCAGCGAGCAACCATTTCCTAAAGTTTCCATTTGCTTCTTGTACATTTGTTAACTTCATTAAGTCATTCAGAACAACAACCCAAAAGTTACTTTAGGGAGTCATATTGGCAAAAGGGAAAGCGAGCCACATGTGATAGCTATCTTTATTGCTAAAACAAATAAAAGTTCTGACAAATTAATGGTTACAGCCCTGACACGATAGGCACAAAATGAGGAAGTATTAAGATATAACTTTAGGGAATAGTTAAAAAAAAAAGCATTGTTCTTTTTTTCAAATCAGAAAATGTTCATGTTTATTACTTCTCTGGATATAATATATGGGACCTGGCAGTAAATTCAGGATAATAGACTTGGTTAATTTATCATGTTAATTTGAATCCATATCAAAATATCATTAAATACCTTTTTATTCACCATAACAAGTATATTTTCCTTTTTCTAAGGAAGTAAATCTACATACCATTTTTCTCTGAAGTCATTAATGAGTCTCAGACACCTTAAAACCAGTTGGATTTTCTTCTACCAGACCCTGTCTTCTCTTGCTAATTTTAATAAAACTCCCATTTTTTAAAAATTTGTTTTTGACTGACAGGTAAAAAGTGAATGGGAGGTCTCGGTCTCAACCCTCTGTCCAAGTTTTCTGTATTCCCAGCTTCCCCAGAAGAGGCAGAGGCAAGCTGGCAGTCAGCCTGGAGGAAGAAGAGAAGGGGCTGACAAGCAGGGCACTCAGGCTCCAACAACTTGCCAGAGAAGCCCGTGCCAATTTCACTTTCCCCCTGCAGCGAGAAAATTAGTTGGATAAAAGCCTTTCAGGCAGGCAACGGGCAAACTACGTTTTTTTCCCATTTGTATACTCACTCTGGGATTTTTCTAGAAATCTTCCCCTCTCTCCCTTCTCCTCTCTCTAATTTTTTAAAAAATATCTTTATCCCAATTTGTGCCATCAAAAATACCGACAAAAAGCATGGAAGGAGAAACAGATGGAGGCAGATAGTGTTGGAGAGAAGATAGAAGGCTGAATAGCTTTGTATGGTTAATTGGGCGGTTAATAGCTCATATCACTTTATAGTATTACACAATAGCTTCACCAGATAGACTGAGAGCTGGAAGATTCCTATTGAGGCAGAGATGGTTGGAGGAAATTTAGCACAGTGTTTCAGGGGTCCTGTGGACTTACAGAAAAAAAATGCTGAGTAGTAAAAAATAAAGAACGTTTAGAAGGACAGCCAAATCATGTAATACTTGGTCGTCTTGATCTAACCTGATTATTTGCTGAAACATGTACTATTAATGGATTCAGTTAAACTTTTATTTGTAGGTCATGAATATAGTCCTGTGAATGCAAATAGTATTTTTGAAGAGTAACAAATGAGGTGTAGGAAAGAAAAAAGCATTCAGCAACTGGGTGCCTAAATAGTATGGAGGAAGGCACTCCATTTTATTTTCTGTAATTGCTGCTTAGAGAGTTTGTTGAATTAATAGAGCACAATACTGTGGTTTCTAACAAAGCAAGGCCCTGAAGAGGTCTTAAATAAATGTTTACAGTTCATCATAAACTTGGAACATGTAGTGCAGTTGCAGATACTCAGTTCGTCACAGTGAAACAACATTTTAAGTTCATATTCCTTGAAGAACAGAGTGAGGACTCTGAGCTACTTCAGTAGAAGTAGGCAAACTTTGAGTGTCCTCCCATGCTTCTTCACGTGAGTGGTTGACCAGGAGATTTCTGTAACTTCCATTATTGACTGTAAAAAGTGATTGTAGACATGAAGATGATAAACATTGCAAAAAATAGCATTGATCTATTTCCAGGGTAATATTGTTGCTCTTTCAATATTTTCTTTAAAAAGCACCCACTGTCCTGGAATCATGATTCTGGGAAATTTTGGGGTTTTCAGATTGGTTATTTTCTGGGAAAATATGTTGCTAGTTTTTAAATTACTTTTGGGCACTGAAGTGTCAGATGATCAATTGAAAATGTAACTAAAATGTTTCCTGTGTTTTCGTTTGGGTTTGTTGGTTTTTTTTTCATTTTAAGAACGGAATCTGCAGAACCTCAAAGCCATGCTTTTTTCCATTACTTTTAAGACAGTCTTGAGATTTTGGGAGGAAAGCTGATACTGAATGCTTGTGACTGCTTATACTATGATAACAAATATGCATTAGTAAAGAGAAAAATTCAAGCAACGTGTCACATTATTTTGTCTGATTGTGGATGAAGGAATTTAAAATTTGATTCTTGACTCTTGTGGAAGTATGTTGGACTCTGTGCTAGTCACAGCCGGGAGGCTCAGATGACAGACAGGAGAGGTTTGTACCTACAAAATTACGAGAGGTCTCACAGGCATACCCAGCCCAGCTGCGCTTGCTGAACCGTCGGCTTTGCCAAGGATTGGTTTGCATGGGCTCTAGTCAGTGAATTGCAGGGGTACAAGCACTACAGCGGGCTCACAGAGGATTCACCACATACTGTATCTTTGCTGTGAAAAATGTGATGTTTTTAACTTGAGCTAAGTAGTAGACTAGATACAAAGTTAATGAGGAAAAGATAATTGCTCCAGGAGTGTCAGGGACCAGCCTGGGCCACGGGCCGGCAGGTGCCTGCATGGCCATGCCCTTCTCTCCCCGCCCTGGCAGTCACAGGCTGCAGAGAGTCAAGTGTGGCCGTGGCCGGGGGCCGTGGCCCGGTGACATCCAGGCGCGGCAGTGGTGGCGGCGATGAGGTGAGTACCAGGAAGAGACGGGCAGTCAGGGCAGGGAGGCCTGTGGCTGGTGCTGAGGGCTGGAGCTCCAGGGCAGCTCCCATATGTGGGGAGAGGCGCCCGCCAGGGCCTGTCCTGGCTCCCTCTCACCCGGCGCTGGGCTGGGCTGGGCTGGGCCGAGGGGGCTGTGCAGGCCACCAGACACCAACGAGGCCACTGACATGGACCTTCAAAGTAAAGGTCAATGCGCTTCCTCCATCACATAGCCTGTATCGACCTCCATGGCGTGCAATAAGGCAAGCTGAGCAGTTTTTGCTAGATTTTTACCTCATGTAAACTGTTAAAACTCTGCTGTTTTCTAAGTATAGATACATTTTCATCCAGTCCAAGTGCGAAATATTATACAAGAGGTTGTGAAAGGGCATTGCCATTAGCATTGGGCACAAATTATGCTGGCAGAAGCCAGTGAAGATTTCAGCAGGAGGAAATCAATATGGCACTGCTGCTGTTCTTCGTCAGGCTTCAACTTTGACTGTATATTGCATTTAGTTGTGAACCTGATGGCAGTTTGAGCAACTTGAGGACCTTGTGACAGTTTGGGCAATCAGCACAGTGATGGTGAACTCTGTCATTATGTCTTTTATTTGGATTGTAAGGCACATCTCTGCCCTTTCACCAATTTTTAGCCTTCATTTTGGGCTAAAAGTGGTATAGACCTGTAAAATACTGTCAGAGATGATTATTTTTGGTGTTAGATCACTGAAATAGCTAGCTTCTCCAGAACACCTTACATAAAACAATGAACTAGACAGGCTTTGTGCTAGTACAGGTAATAACTTACCTTTATTTTATCTGTAGCTATGCTAATATATATCAATCAAAGATCTTGACGAGGAAATACAGAAATACATAAACCCAAACTTTAGCTCCTAAGCCACCTTATGAGATCTTTCTGGGTATTTATCTGTTTTCTCCTCACGTCTGTGGTTTATCGCTTCCATGGTATTTCTGCTTCTTAACTGGACAAGTGACATTCTTTAAGGAGAATAGCTGTTTAAGAGGGAAAAATAAATAACAACACTGTCTTGATTTATGGACATAATATTAAACTTTTCCCCAATTTTATCAGATAGTAATATTTTTAATTCTCAGAATAGCAGTTATGCACATTGTTTGAGTGTACTGTACAGTCAAGAGGTCAGCTGGGCACGGTTGTGTGGTTGTGTCTTAGGGATTACCCCTCGTGGGTGGTTGGTGCTCATTAAAGAGGGACTGAAAAGTGTTCTTGAGGAAGGAGCAGATTCATGAACAACTTCATAATTTCTGGCATCTGAAACTAAAAGACAGTTGTCTTTATTAGAAGGTGAAGCTGTTGTAAACTTTTCATTTCTAAAACAGAGCAAAGCCCGTCCTAAAGATGTGAGGAGAATTAAATGGAAGTGAACTTCAGAAAACATTTATTTTGTTGCCATATGATCTACTAAGAAAATAATAATGCTGCACATGAATGAGTGCGGGTGTGTGTGCGTGCACTAGGGCATGAGAAGCAGACCAGGGCTGATGTAGCAGGTAGAGGAAGTCCCCTCACACCCTCAGCAGTTTGCCCAGGTCTCCATTGGCCAAGGGCTGCCATGGGGATCGCATTGCAGGTACTGGGGCCTGATTACAACAGTTTGGTGAAAGAACGTTTATTCATGTTTTGTTACATCACAGACCAAATTAGCAGCTGTGTATCTCTCCCTACATCTACTTTTTTCATTTCACTCCTAAAATGCACACTCCTCTGGAGAGAACTGGAATTTGGAAGATCATTAGGGAAAGGTCTTGGAAATGTACTTGAATTGTAGTAGCAAGTTGTTTCAACAAAATGGAGATTTTAAATGAGGCCATTACACAGTCTATGTGACATGTAATTTAATTTATCCTCAGTGTACAGTTGTTTAGAAACCAAAGATCTACATGTATCTTTCTTCTCTATCTGAAATTATTCCTCTTCTCTTTGACTGAGAAATTCACCTGATTTGGAAGCTGTAGCAATAAATCTATAGTACTGGCAGAAACCTATTCATAAAATGTGGAGATTTTGCTATAAGTTCTGGAGGGAAGTCAATGTTGCAAAGTGAAGTGTAAAATTATTCCTGTCTCAATGTTATTTTTGAGTCATATATCTCTGCCTTTTATGAACAGCAGGCATATTTGGAAGAATTATGTCTGAGTCATAAATCCCTATTTGCCTGGGACATGACTAATAGGTGTCTTTAACACAGTAAGATGATATTACTGTCTTAGCTTGCAATTTTTTTAACCTCTGAAGCACATAGAACAGATGAAGTTTTAACAGCACGATGACATTAATCTATGGTCTGTCAGAGTATTGTTACCTCCCTCCTTTTCTGGTCCATTGGTTCCAGCCAGTAAATACTGTAATTTATATGAGTCCCCAAATTTATTATTTCAATATTTAGCAAGCGGAATTGACGTGGTTGCTTTCAGAACCCACCAGTTGTTGTGATCCATGGGAGAAAGGAAACAAGTGAATCAAGGGAGGGGAGGAGGGAGAAGATCGTCGTTCAGGCACTCCTTCGCGCTGTGTCTGCTGGGGCTGCGACCGGGGAAAGCAAAAGTCTATTTAAGTGAATAATGCTGCAAGATCTTTCTTCCGTAGCTACCAGTGGGGGCTTGTCTGTTGTCTGCATGCAGTTACCGACCCCTCATGTTTTGAATAGCTATACATCTTGAGTGCAACAAAAAAAATCTTCATGAGGGGGTTTCTGTCATCCTCATTGTCTTGTGGAAAAGACAGAGACCAATTCTAACAACACATCTAAAATATTAATATTTAATATTTGTGAATATTTATGCTAGTCAAAAGGCTGCCAAGCATTGCTTATGAATAGGTTCTGAATTTTACAGAAGAGCTTATTATTATAATGGCAAGAACACCATCTTCTCTGCATACCTTTACTAGCTGCCTACTTGTCATTGTCCCTATTATTAGCTATGTATTTATCTGTTGTATGTCAGACTGTGCACTCCTGTACAGCATTGTGCACAGTTACACTAGTTGGTGCAAAACTTATGCCTCCCAAAAGCCAAAGCCTCTTCATGTATGTATATATGTATAATGCGTTACATGATACACTGATAAATGTTATTGTATGTAACAGGAATGAACAATACTTGGAGTCTCCTGAACAGCCTCAATTGTTCCTGACAGTGTGTTACCTGCAATAGTAATTTATCTTGGCTGTGCAATGTGAAAATACCATCCAGAAGTTTCTTTGTGAAATTTTGATGCAGTTATGTCTTTAATTGTTTGCTCTTCAATATTCCTGGTATGTGATTTGTCCCTTAAATCACATGGCATTGTATTTGCTCAGTCATTAAACGGCCTAAATTCTTAGAAGAAAAATAACTGTTGAGGAATAATGAATGAGAAATAATATATAATACATCATTGATATGGAAATTAATCAAAATTTATGCAGAAATTCACAAGCCCTTCAGCAGTCATCAGCATTTTTTATAAATAAAATGGTAGCTGTCCAAGTATTTACAAACAAATAACAAGTCCTACCACTATTATGGAGCTAACTGATAAGATATATTTGCTAAAGCATCAACAAATTACAGTTTGTGCTGTTCGATCAGTTCTAATTAATTCTAGATGTTCCTCAGGGGAGATTCAGTTCAAATGAACTGATTATTAGCAGTGATGAGAGCTGGATGGTGAAAACTGTATCCTTTCTTACAGCCTTCAGGAATATGAAAGCAATTGCTTGTTCATGAAATACAGAAGTGATCTGTGTATTCAA
Organism: Grus americana; assembly: GCF_028858705.1. Classification (NCBI taxonomy): domain Eukaryota; kingdom Metazoa; phylum Chordata; class Aves; order Gruiformes; family Gruidae; genus Grus; species Grus americana. Next base: position 85,800,934 of record NC_072853.1, on the reverse strand, counting down.
ATATGACACATAAAAGAGATTTTCTCCTTATGGTAGAAAAGATAATCAGAGGCCTTGTGTATTTTAAACTTTTTTTTTTCAATATTTGTTTCCTTTTTTAGCCAGAAACTGATAATGCAAGATAACACTGCAGCACCCTAAAACATAGAAAGTGACTGGCTGCGGTTTAAACTCAACACATTAGCATCTACCTCCAGATGAAGCATGCTGGTGGTTATTTAGTTTAGCATCAGTTAGGAATTTATATTATTTACATTGGAGGATGACTTTGTGAGCTTTGGGCTCCGCTTGAAGAAGAAATGGCATCTTGAGGTACCAAAAAGTACACGTTTAAAGACAAACAGCTGAAATGACAGCAGCTGTTGCCCCCAGGCTTATCAAGCAGAGCAGTGAAAAGGATGATTTTATCCCTGTGCTGTGGAGACTGTCACTTTCTGATGTAAACAACTAACATGTAACATTGCTTTTTAAGCAGTAATAATTGTAGGCAACATGCCACAAATGAAAGAGAAACTGTGCTACTACATCTGCCAGCCCTTGAAGGCTACAAGTGGTGACACTGGCTGCAAAATTTAGACAATTATTTTTAATTCTTTTTAATTTAATTATGCTAAACTGTTTTCATGGAAGAATATGAAAAAATAGCAGCTGTGAGAAAACTGCAAGGAAGAAGTTGATCTTTTTTGTTTTGTCTCCAAAGTAACAACTTCTCTGTTATTGTGCTTAATTTTAAATACATATTTAGACATGTTCAGAATGTGGATTTCTAGCTCCAGAGCTCTAGCTTCCTCAGACACCATTACTTAATAAGTGGTACTATCAAATATGCATTACAATTTCTTTGGATATTTGCCTTCACTACTGTAACTTTGTAAAGCTTTTCTACATCGGTGATATCTTTTGTAATCATTCTGTGTTCTTAATACTATATCTTTTTTTCACAGAATCCCACATTTTACACATTTTTCACATTTTCATAGGGCACATCACTATTTTATGTCACTTGTAATCAGGAATGGGATTTGGCTAAGACAAGAATTATTCAGTGCTTGAAATATACCTTCTTTGGAAAGCTAATTTCCTATTTTAAGAGAAATTAAACTCCTGGAGTGACTGCAGATGTTGCTTTATGCTACTTTTAATCAAGGATATTTGTTAAAGACTAAAAATATCTTTAGGATAGATATTATTTGTCAATTTTTTTTTTTAATTAAAAAGGTTAATTTTGTTTCAGAAAGGTAACATCTCTGATCTCATCTCTGAAAATAGATTGCGCTTTATTTACCAAAGAACTGTCAGATTGTAGCCTCTGGTCATAACCAAACTGAGTGACAAGCGAGCTGTGTGACTGAGTGCCTAGATCAGAAAGTTCACTACCAGGCTCCTAGGTTGCTGAAACCCACCTTCAGGAAGTCTGTTATTTTTATTGTATGTGTAATCACAAAGAAAAGCAGCAAACAAGCCTGTGGAAATTCAGCTTGCAGACAGTTTCCAGATTCTTAATAGAAATGTGCTTCGAGAGTGGTCTAAAGCAATATCTCATGAAAGGTTTCTGAAGAACCACTGAAAAATTCAAAGTGTGCTTTTCAAAAATTTAAGATATGAGATTATACTACTGAGGTAACAAGGGACAAGTATTTAAATTCAAATGTTTGAGTTCTAGTGGAGAGAGAGAGTAAATAACTGCAGAGTATTTGAAAAAAAAAGTCTTTTCATTTTGACATATGCTGTATATACTATTGTGTCAGTGACCAGCAAGGGAGAGAAAAAAAGAAGAAAAATCGGCACCTTAGTTAAAATGGTTTTGTATATATACTACAGAGTAGGTGAAATATCATAATCTTGCCAAAAGCAGCTGTCTGTTGGCAGTATATGCACTATGTGGTTTTTTGACAAAAGTTTATATAGGACCAATATGCTATAGAAAGTACAAAGTTGTCTGCCGTATGTGTTATTAAAGATCTTTATAAAGGCAAGGTCACATGGTAGTAATGTGGGAAGCAGAAGACAAATGCAACTTTGTTGTCAGATTTTTGTTTTGGCTGGCATATAAAATTATCATCTTGAAACCCATAAATAACATGTCTGACCAGTAAAGGAGAAAAGGTCTGAATTGCCATAAGGTTACGTTATGGCATTTTTACTGATTTGAGCTGATCTTTAAAGTCAGAGCAGAATTAGAGAACTTACCTTTTGTTTGTTTTTTAAAATTCTTTGAAGCTATGTGAATATACTGAACTATGTACATTTTTCCATACCTTTCTGTCTGGATCTTCCCTAAAATCTGAGCATAGCTTTCACAGTTTTAATTTTTGAGCTGGTTTTGTTATATGGTAAAAATTGAATAGATGATTTTGCATGTTACTTCCAGTTGCCTAATCAGCTGAAATTAACTCTGGAGCCTAGGAAGAACAGGAAATCCCATCATCATTTATTGTCACAATAGAAGAAATCAAACGTATTGGTTTAGTGAGGATTCAATTCTGAAACCAGTTCCTATGGAGGTTAATAGTCTGATGTAAGAGTACTCTTCTTCTGTAGTAATTCCAGTGGAATACCAACAGACATACATTCCATACAACTTAAGTAAGTACTATTTTATTCGTTGACAGTCTGGCCTACTAAAATCACTATTGTTTTCTCACCATAGGTTTTCTTCATATTCAGTCAAATATTGTAAGAATGTGTCTGCCTTGCATCTCTAGCCAGCAATGGCAGCATGATTATTTCTAAAATATTTCTGCCATTTCTAGGATAGAAAAGCTCAGTGCCAGAATACTCCCTTTTCTTCTTTCTTTGTGACAAATGGGTATCTTTCTGCATTTCTAAGAAAGTGGCAGTGAGTACAGAGGAAGAGATTTTGTTAGGAGCAGAGTATTTTTCTGGCAATGGATAGTTTTGATAGTTTGAAGAAGCATTGATGCTTACCCAAACAAAAAGCTTTTGAAATTCTCCTTCATTAGATTTATGTTTAATTTTACTGTTTGTATATCCATTTATGCCTGCTTACTACATGCTTGCAGTGGTGTGTCTGGCTTATTTGTATCCATAATAGCTTCTTTGTGCTTCCATTTTCCAAAGTTAAAGATACATTTCTACTGAGAGTAATAAAACAAAACCAAAAAGCTGCTCAAGAGCTACTGTATTTCCTCTGTCTTAGATTGATATATAGTCCCTGGGGAGCCTTTACATGTATCTTGGACTAGATGTTTAGCAGAATCTAACCTCTTTCTGTAGAGAGACATAAGTCTTGCTTCTTTAACTGCCGCTGACAAGAAGGACATCCTCCATTATCATCAGTGTATTTTTGAAAAAAATTATTTGCCTTTCTGGAAATGATGGTGGTCATCCAAATCTTAGTAGGCTTTTGTACTTTACTGTGTTTCTCTCCAGATTCAGTAAAGTGCGTAGTGAACTCCCCAAATCAGCATGATTTCACTGATTAAACACATATTTTACTAGAAGGATGGAGCTAAGAATTACTGTCAACCATTTTCTCCAGATTTTTCTCAGCTTCAAATTTCATTAAAACACTAAGAACATCATGACAGTAGAATTTTATCTTAGACATCTAATTTAATCAGATTTTTTTCTCACATACTTATTTAGAAAAAGTAGAGAACATGAAAATTGTGAGGTCAGGCTTGAAGACAGAAAATCGTACTTTGAGTGCAGCAGCAACTTATATACTGTTTTAAGAAAAGTAGTTCATTACAAGATGTCACTTACGTACTATGGTATGTTGTAGTTGGTGGGCTCATGTATATATAAAATATGATTTAAAAGTAAATTGCCTTTAAAAGATCAAATCAGTGTACTCTGTTCAGCTCTATAGACTTGACTTAGTCAAGTTATTCTTAATGTTTTGCAGTTGCAGTGCAATCAAAATCAAAGCTTTCTAAACGAAACAACTGATAAATATTCCTGTATTTTAAATGGTATAGCTTTCTGTTTCTTTTATTATCTTTTTATTTTCTTTGCCCTGGAGGTTAATTTTGTGTCCTGAATACAGTCTCCCTGGTATGCATTTGAATAGGTAAAGTGCTAAAACACATGAGAAATTCCAAATAAAACATTATCTTTTTCACCCAGAAAATTTCCACACTCCATCCATGCTTCCGAGTTGCCTGCTGTTTTCAGTTTTTCAGGTATTACTTATTCAATATTATCGTTATCTGGCACTAGTAAATTAATACTTTATAGTAGCGTCTGTATCATCTGCTTACTTCTTGTCCTTGCTTAAAGGCTCTGTTTTGGAGAAAAGTAGAATAAAACAAAAGGGGAGTAGAAGGAAACAGACAAACACTGAGATAGTCTACCTGTGCAGTTGGGGAAAGAAGGAAAACAAATGGTTCACAGACTCACAAATCACATATTCTGTAATTTTCTCTGTATAGTAACAACCTTCCCAGAAATAAACACATGCAGTAGCAGTTCCTTGCAAAAAGAAAATATGGATTGCCACCCACCAAGATACTGTTCAGCCCAATCAAATGCTATGAGGTCTCAGCTTTCACTCGAGAAGGGACAGAGTAATGTCCATGCATGAGGGGGATTAGAAAATGAGTTGTACATAGATTTTTTTCTTCATCTTTGTAGAATCCAGTATTAGATTTTCTTGACTTATTCACTTGAAAACAACATAAGGATTTTTCCTGTGGTCCTCGTTGTTTGTGCTCTTGACATAAAAGGAAGGAGTGGTTAGGGCCCACTCTGTCCCAAGCAGGGGCAATTTCTTTCAGTAGCAGCAGTACTACATGTTGCTGGCTCAACGTTCTTTTGAAAGTACAGTGTTGGAAGAAATGACAAATATTTCAAGATTTTTAAACCTAAATGTTAGACCATTTTTTCCAATATTCTCTTGGAAAAACAAATTGTTTAAGTTTACTTTCAATTAAAAAATGGTATGAGAAAATTAATAATTTTCTAATGTTTGAGACAGATAACAGCTTGTTTCTTCTATTTCTATAGTGTGTGTGGAGAAAGAAAGAGTAAGGGAGGGAAGGACAGCATGCAGCATTTCAGAAACAAATACAAATCCCACGTGTTTCTTTGATTTCTTAGTTATATGTAAAATAAATAGAATGTGTACTAGTTTCCTATCTGTAGCTACTAATAGTACTTTAAATGATCTTCTATAGACAGCTGTCTTTTTAATGCTGCAACATTCATCTAGACCATGTCTGCACAAGCCACTAGCAGAATTTTTGCTCCATCTTATTTTTCAGTGCTCTCTCTTCTAATGCAGTTGGAATCTGGATTAAGCAGTCAGTGTAAATATACAAAATTTGTGTGGACAGTATTGAAAGGTTCTTGAAACAAATTCCGTAAAGCATTTTAAAAATGTAAATATTTAAGTTTAGATATAACAATTTGCACATGCTAAGACACTATAAGCATAATGTTTAAGCTGAAAAATAGATAATTGTTTCCTTTCCTGTTTTCAATAATATTAATTTGAGTCTGTTCTAAGCCTTATAAATGGTCATTATTTTTGGCAGGGATTGTGAAGGATCGCTTGTGAATTTCCCTTTTATTTCCAACCTAGTATTTTCTTTTTCATCTAGCAGTAGTAGCCTATTTTCAGCAAGATAGATGGATGCACTAGCCTATGTACATCAGTAGTAAACAAGGTACAGAATCAAAGAAATAATTCCCAACTAATAGATGTTTTGTGGACTGTGAACACATTTTGTGAACATAGGGGTTGGAGGTCCCTTGATGTTTCTCAGGCATCTTTGCGGAGAATACTGAATGAAATACTACTATGCTATATACTGTATTCACTTATCCAGTAGCTGATAA